>NC_064930.1:123999671-125277171 GCF_023897955.1 Schistocerca gregaria | reverse complement strand
GTATGTGCATTATTATTCAAACAGCTGTAAGCCCTAATGCAAATGTTTTGTGCATTATATACTCATAGTTATGGGTACTAATTAACAGTGTTACTAGGCAGATATCATCCTTGCCTTTAACTTCACGACCATGCATGCTGATAGCCAACACATAAATCTTGCTTTTTTGATTAATTTTCATGGTACTTAATGTTTTCGTCTGTTTTGGGTTGTACGTATTTTATGTACACGAAGATACGTGTGTGTTATGGAGCTAATGAGTGCACTTAGGCTCCCATACTATGCAATACACTATTAACAAGTTGTCACCTTTTTTTCCATGTTCCATGTTACTTCATTATTTAAAGTGCAGGCATATACTAACTGCTCAACGATTATTCAGGATTGTCTTTTTGTATTCTACATGCTAAATTCTCACAGAACCAATAAATGTGTGTTCTGTTCGAGCTAATGATGGTGGCGGCTGAGTGTGCATAAAGTGTGCTTGCTTGTGTGAATGTGTGCATTTTCTTTGATGAAAAAGTTTTTCGCAGACAGCTGCACGTGTAACAGTTTCTTCATTGGTCTTTATGTTGTGCCTGTCTGCAACTCAATGGATCATCTTTATGTTGAGTAGCAATCTATGCTATCTGTTGTATAGTTCTTATTACAAAATGGAGTTTCTACTGTTTAGTTATATATACGATGTCCCAAAAGGAATTATCATTTGTCAATTATCTATCAGGAATGGTCATTTGAAGCACGAGAGTCAGGTAAACAATTCTTTTATGTTTTGTAATAAATGTGCATATTCTTTTTGTTTAAGTTTATTCCACAATGCTTAAAACTCGTCACCAAAATTGAACATGATTTTATCCAGATTTAAGTGTGTGTGTGTGTGCGCGCGCGCGAGCGCGTAAAGGCACAAAAAATTACGTTTTAATTCTCACTAATGTGAACTATGTTGGGCACAATGAAGGCGCACATAAATCAGTGCTTGTAACAATTTATGGACACAATTTTCTCATAACCATTACTATCAATATTTTTCAAATCACACAATAATAAAAGTTCATCAGGAAAACATTATCCGATACTTAAAGTAAATCACATTATCAGGAACTCACAAATGATTCCAAAGACTCAGGACTCCGAAGAGCATGTGCATCACACCAAGAATGATTGAAATTTTTATCTTTTAAGAGTTCATGAAGATGATTATTTTCAGCCAGCTGAAATGGAAGGGCTGTTTGTATGTATTTTTTGTGGTTTTAGGGCGCACAACTACAATGGTCATTAGCGCCCTGACTAAGTTATGAATGCACCGCGAGGCACAAGGTTAAAACAGCAACTAGAAGGGACAACACTATAAAAGACGTATTAACAGACATAGGATTAAAAAATTACAGCATAATCAAACGTCCTTAGACAGGTGTGTCAAGTTGATAAAACGAAGAACGCGAGCAGCAGCTCCTGGGTCATCCGCTAAAATGGCATCCAGAGTACATGGCAGTACATGGCAGGCCAAGATCAAGACGCAGCGTATTAAAATCCGGACAGGACGTTAAAATTAGGCGGACCATCAGCAATTGCCCACATGGACAGAACGGCGCCGGCGCTGCCGTCAGCAGATGGCGATGGCTGAACTGGCAGTGTCCAATTCGTAGCCGGGCCAAAACGACCTCCTCCCGCCGAGAAGGACGTGAGGACGACGTCCAAGCTAGGGGAAGAGGTTTTGAGGCCCGAAGCTTGTTGTCCCTAAGTGCAGCCCAGTCGGAATGCCACAGCGATAAAATGCGCCGACAAATGATCGTGCAACAATCTGATGAAGGGACACAACAAGAAGCCGTCCGAGGCTGGAGGACCGCAGCCTTGGCCGCGGCACCTGCAGCTTCGTTCCCAGGAACCCACATAAAGCTAACTGGAGACCCGTCGTCCACCAGCTGCTGAAGAGAGCGTTGGATCCGGTGCACGAAAGGGTGAACCGGATACGGATCACTGAGGCTCTGGATGGTGCTCAGAGAATCGGAGCAGATGACATAAGCAGAGTGTCGGTGGCGGCAGACGTAAAGAACAGCCTGGTAGAGGGCAAAGAGCTCAGCTGTGAAGACCGAACAATGGCCATGTAGCCAGTATTTGAAACTTTGTGCACCGACAATAAAAACTCCCGACCCCATCATTGGTCTTAGAGCCATCCGTGTAAATGAAGTTCATATTAATGAACTTTGAACGAAGTTCGACAAAACGGGAGTGATATACTGAACCGGGGGTAACCTCCTTTGGGAGCGAGCGGAGGTCAAGGTGAACGCGAACCTGAGCCTGGAGCCAAGGTAGTGTGTGGCTCTCGCCCACTCTAAAGGTTGCAGGGAGTGAAAACTCAAGGTGTTGGAGGCGACGAAAGCGAACTCCAGGGGGGAAGCAGGGCAGAGACATACAACCAGTATTGACGGTCAAGAGAGTCGTCAAAAAAGGAACGATACGATGGGTGGTCGGGCATTGACAAAAGCCGACAGGCTTAACGACAAAGCAGCATATCGCGCCGGTAGGCGAGTGGCAATTCACCGGCTTCAGCACGAAGACTCGACGGGACTAGTATAAAACGCTCCGATCGCAAGCCGTAAACCACGATGTTGTATGGAGTTGAGGCGGCGTAAGATGGACGGCCGTGCAGAGGAGTATACAAAGCACCCATAATCCAGCTTGGAGCGGACGATCGACCGATATAGGCGAAGTAGGACGGTTCGATCCGCTCCCCACGACGTGCCACTGAGAACACGGAGGACATTTAGAGAATGGGTACAACGGGCAGCCAAATACGACATGTGGACACCAACTAAGTTTCCTGTCAAATGTACGACCTAAAAATTTTGTTGTCTCTACGAATGGGAGAGCAACGGGGCCGAGTCGTAAGGACGGTGGGAGAAACTTTGTAGCGCCAGAAGTTAATACAGACCGTTTTCTCGGCAGAAAAACGGAAGCCATTGGCGACACTCCAGGAGTAAAGACGGTCAAGAGAACGCTGAAGAGAGCACTCCAGGAAACATGTACGCTGCGCGCTGCAATAGATGGTAAAATCGTCCACGAAAAGGGAGCCTGACATCATCTGGGAGGCAATTCATTATTGGATTGATCGCTATGGCGAAGAGAGCGACGCTCAAAACGGAGCCCTGTGGCACCCCATTTTCCTGGCGAAAGGTGTGACAGGACAGAACCCACACGTACCCTGAACTGTCGATCCATTAAAAAGGAACGAATAAAAAGAGGGAGACGACCGCGAAAGCCCCATGTATGCATGGTGTGGAGAATGCCCGCCCTCCAACAGGTGTCGTAAGCCTTCTCCAAATCAAGGAACACAGCCGCGGTCGGGCGCTTCCACAAGAAGTTATTCATAATGAAGGTCGACAGTGTAACCAGATGGTCAACAGCAGAGCGGCGCCTACGAAATCCACATTGTACACTGGTAAGTAGGCGTCGAGATTCGAGCAGCCAAACCAACCGAGAGTTAACCATTCGCTCCATCACCTTACAGACACAGCTGGTAAGCGAGATGGGTCGATAACTGGAAGGCAAGTGCTTGTCCTTCCCTGGCTTAGAAATCGGTACAACAATCGACTCGCGCCAGCATGCGGGAACATGTCCCTCAATCCAGATGCGATTGTAAGTACGAAGAAGGAAACCTTTACCCGCAGGAGAAAGGTTCTTCAGCATCTGAATATGAATAGAATCAGGCCCCGGAGCGGAGGACCATGACCGGGCAAGTGCATTTTCAAGTTCCCGCATGGTGAATGGGGCATTGTAGTTTTCACAATTCGAGGAGTGGAAATTAGGTAGCCGAGCCTCCTCTGCCTGCTTTCAGGGGAGGAAGGCAGGGGGGGCAATGAGTGGAGCTCGAAACCTCTGCGAAAAAGCGGCCAAAGGCATTGGAGACATCCTCAGGGGCCACAAGGACGTCATTCGCGACCGTCAAGCCAGAAACTGGTGAGTGGACCTTAGTGCCAGATAGCCGGCGCAGGCTACCCCATACAACAGAAGGAGTAGAAATGTTGAAGGTGCTTGTGAAAGCAGCCCAGCTGGCTTTCTTGCTTTCTTTAAAAATACGACGACACTGCGCACGTAATCGTTTACAATTGATACCATTCGCCACTGTAGGGTGGCGTTTAAAGGTGCGTAAAGCACGTCGACGAGCACGTAAGGCGTCTCTACACGCTGCGGTCCACCAGGGGACTGGTACGCGGCGTGGAGAAGAAGTAGTGTGAGGGATGGAATATTCAGCAGCAGTGAGAATGACTTCCGTGAGGTGTGCGGCCTGACTATCGCAGCTTGTGAAGGTTTAATCCTGAAAGGTCGCCCTGGAACTGAAGAACCCTCAGTTGGTTGGTTGGTTTGTGGGGGTTAAAGGGACCAGACTGCTATGGTCATCAGTCCCTTTTTCCAAATACTAAAAACACCCACAGAGGAAAAAACGATCAACAGACGATAAGACAGACGACACAGAACAAGAGAAACGTAGACAAAGACCAGACAAGACGAACTAAAATCACACAGAGTGTAACGGTGGTTGGCCGACCATACAAACAAAAGGGGAAAAGCCAACCACCGAGAAACACATGAAACAAAATCAGACAAATCTTAGGCCATAGGCCAGAATCAACACAAAAAACACACACATTAAGCGATAAAATCCCCCTGCCCGAATAAAACGCAGAACTATGTCCGCTATGGAAGAGTCGTCAGATAAAAGCGCTGAGAGCGTATCAGGCAGCGCAAAAGTCTGCCTGAGCACAGGTAAAAGGGCGCACTCCAACAGAATATGGACCACCGTCAAGGACGCCCCACAGCGACAAAGATGGGGATCCTCACGACACAGTAAATAACTGTGCGTGAGTCGGGTGTGGCCAATGCGGAGCCGACAAAGGACGACTGATTCCCTGCGGTTGGCTCACATGGATGACCGCCACACAGTAGTCGTCTCCTTGATACGGCGGAGTTTGTTTGGCACGGGCAGGTTGCGCCAATCAGTGTCCCATAAATCGAAAACTTTGCGGCGTAATAGTGCCCGCAAATCAGTCGCCGGGAGGCCAATCTCCAGAGATGGTGCACTAGTGGCGTCTTTCGCCAGGCGGTCAACAGTTTCATTTCCGGGTATCCCAACATGGCCTGGCGTCCAAACGAAGACCACAGATCTGCCGCAACGGGCAAGAGTATTCAGGGACTCCTGGGTAGCCATCACCAGACGACAACGAGGGAAACACTGGTCGAGAGCTCGTAAACCGCTCAGGGAATCGCTACAGACAACGAAGGACTCACCTGAGCAGGAGCGGATATACTCTAGGGCACGAAAGATGGCGACCAGCTCAGCAGTGTAAACACTGCAGCCAGCCGGCAACGAACGTTGTTCAGAATGGTCACCTAGAGTTAGTGCATAACCGACACGACCAGCAACCATCGAACCGTCGGTATAGACAAAGCCAGAGCCCTGATACGTGGCCAGGATGGAATAAAAGCGGCGTCGGAAGGCCACCGGAAGGACTGAGTCCTTCGAGCTCTGTTCCAAGTCGAGCCGAAGGCAAGGGCGAGGCACACACAATGGGGGTGTACGCAGAGGGGCCCGGAAAGCAGGTGGTACAGGGAAACACTCATGCCCATAGAGAAGCTGTTTGACGCGTACAGTGATTGGACAACCCGACCGGGGCCGACGTTCTGGCAGACAGACGACTGACTGCAGGAACAGGACACAATAATTTGGATGCCCGACAGAATAAGCAGCCAGTAATTGTTGGCGTCGTAACCGCAGTGGAGGGACACCTGCCTCCACAAGTATGCTGTCCACAGGGCTGGTCCGGAAGGCACCAGTGGCAAGGCGTATCCTGCTGTGGAGGATTGGGTCCAGCAGCCGCAACGCAGATGGGGATGCTGAGCCATAAGCCAGACTCCCATAGTCCAGACGGGACTGGATTAACGCCTGGTAAAGCCGTAGTAGAGTAGATCGGTCGGCGCCCCACCCGGTGTGGCTCAGGCATCGCATAGCATTTAGATGCCGCCAACACGCGTGTTTAAGCTGCCGAAAATGAGGCAGCCAAGTCAACCGGGCATCAAAAACCACCCCCAAAAACCGATGTGACTCCACCACTGAAAGAAGCTCGCCGTCAAGATAAAGCCGCGGCTCCGGGTGAACAGTGCGTCGCCAGCAGAAATGCATAACTCAGGTCTTGGCTGCCGAAAACTGAAAACCATGCGCTACAGCCCAAGACTGCACCTTGCGGATTGCGCCCTGTAGCTGACGTTCAGCAGCTGCAATGCCAATAAAGCTGTAGTAAAGGCAGAAGTCGTCAGCATACAGTGAAGCGGAGACAGAATTTCCCACAGCCGCAGCGAGCCCGTTAACGGCTATTAAAAACAGACAGACAGAACAGAACCCTGTGGCACACTGTTCTCCTGGACTTGGAAGGAACTATATGAGGCCGCGACGTGCACGTGGAAGGTACGATACGACAGAAAATTGCGGATATAGATCGGCAGAGGGCCCCTAAGGCCCCATCCATGAAGTGTAGAAAGGATGAGATGACGCCATGTCGTATCATTCGCCTTTCGCATGTCGAAAAAGACAGCGACCAGATGCTGACGGCGGGCAAAGGCAGTACGGATGGCCGACTCCAGGCTCACCAGATTGTCGGCGGCGGAGCGGCCTTTACGGAATCCACCCTGAGATGCAGCCAAAAGGCCCTGAGACTCCAGTACCCAATTCAAGCGCCGGCTCACCATCCGTTCAAGCAACTTGCAAAGAACGTTGGTGAGGCTAATGGGACGGTAGCTGTCCACCTCCAAAGGGTTCTTCCCCAGTTTCAGAATGGGGACAACAAGACTTTCCCGCCATTGCGACGGAAACTCACCGTCGACCCAAATGCGGTTGTAGAAGTCGAGGAGGCGTCGCTGGCAGTCCACTGAAAGGTGTTTCAGCATCTGAGAGTGGATGCTATCTGGGCCAGGAGCGGTATCAGGACAAGCGGCGAGGGCACTGTGGAATTCCCACTCACTGAATGGAACATTGTACAATTCAGGATGGTGGGTGCGAAAAGAACGACGTTCTATCCGGTCTTTAATGGAGCGGAAGCCCAAGGGGTAGTTGGCAGAAGCGGAATTCAGAGCAAAGTGCTCTGCCAAGCGGTTTGCAATGACGTCGGAGTCAGTACAAACTGCTCCATTCAGTGAGAGTGCAGGGACGCTGACAGGGGTTCGATAGCCATAGAGGCGGCGAATCTTGGCCCAGACCTGCTATGGAGTGACATGGAGGCCAATGGTGGACACATACCGCTCCCAGCACTCCTGCTTGCATTGGCGGATAATGCGGTGGGCTCGCGCACGCAGCCTTTTGAAGGCGATAAGGTGTTCGATTGAGGGATGTCGCTTGTAACGCTGGAGCGCCCGCTGGCGAGCTTTAATCGCTTCAGCAATCTCAGGCGACCACCAAGGCACAGTCCGCCGCCGAGGGGACCCAGAAGAACGGGGAATGGCAGATTCGGCGGCAGTAACGATGCCGGTGGTGACCGATTGAACCACTGCATCAATGTCATCGTTAGAGAGAGGCTCAATAGTGGCAGTCGAGGAGAACAAGTCCCAGTCAGCCTTATTCCGAGCCCATCTGCTAGGGCGCCCAGAAGACTGACGCTGTGGTAGTGACAGAAAGATCCGAAAGTGTTCACTACCACAAAGGTCGTCATGCACTTTCCAGTGGACAGACGGTAAGAGGCTAGGGCTACAGATCGAAAGGTCAATGGCGGAGTATGTGCCATGCGCCACACTGAAGTGTGTGGGCACCATCATTTAATATCGAGAGATCGAGCTGCGCCAATAAATGCTCAACAATGGCGCCTCGACCTGTTGCCACCGACCCACCCCACGGATGGTTATGGGCGTTAAAGTCGCCTAGTAACAAGAAAGGTGGCGGCAATTGGGCTATCAGAGCAGCCAGGATATGCTGTGCGACATCACCATCCAGTGGAAGGTAAAGACTGCAGACGGTAACAGCCTGTGGCGTCCACACCCGAACAGCGACAGCCTCTAAAGGTGTTTAGAGAGGTACAGACTCGCTGTGAAGAGAGTTCAGGACATATATGCAGACGCCACCAGACACCCTTTCATAAGCTGCCCGGTTCTTATAATAACCCCAGTAGCCACGGAGGGTGGGGGTTCGCATTGCCGGAAACCAAGTTTCCTGCAGAGCAATGCAGAGGAAAGGGTGAAGGCTGATAAGTTGGCGGAGCTCAGCTAGATGGTGGAAGAAACCGCTGCAGTTCAACTGGGGGATGGTGTTGTCCATGGCTGAGAAAGGCGTGATGGGACTGGGAAGGGAGATTACGCCACTGGGTCACCTGCTGCCTCCGATTTAGCACCTGTGATAGTGCTTTCCATGGCGTCTGATGGACCGGCGAGATCGAGGTCCTCAGCGGATGCCAGAATCTCCACCGCATCCTCAGACGCAGAGGTGGAAGGTTGCAGTGGGATGGCTGCCACAGCGAGTTCCTTGGGCTGAGAGCTCTTCTTGGGTTTCTCACGCTGTTCCTTGGGTCGCACCGACTGGGAGGGCTTCACCGATTCAGTCTCCGGGACGGAGGAGGATCGTGAAGCCCTACGACCAGCTGATTGCGGGCACTTACGCCACTGTCGGACGTCAGCCTTCTCGCTGGCGGAAACCTGGGAAGGGAGGGACCCAAGGGACCCCTTGCGAGCTTGAGAAGCTGAAGAAGTTGGACACTTCTCCGGCTTAGAAGTGGGGACGGACGTCCCCGATGGGTGGTATGATGTTGCTCCTGAGGTAGGTGGCGCAGGAGCAACCCAATGGGTAGAGCCCCCCACTGGCGAGGGGGCAGGAGGAGTTGTACTACTTGTCGATCCGGCCACAATTTGAGAAACAGACGGGGCTAGCACAGGTGTTGTAGCAGCAGCGTAGGAAGATGTCATTCTCACAGGATGGAGTCGGTCGTATAGGTCAGTCGGCCCAGGGTCTCGTATTCCATGATTTTACGCTCTTTCCGGAAAATTTGGCAGTCTGGCGAGCAAGGTGAATGGTGCTCCCCGCAGTTGACACAGATGGGAGGCGGGGCACATGGAGTATTGGGATGTGATGGGCGTCCGCAATCTCGCCATGTGAGGCTGGAAGTGCAGCGAGAAGACATATGCCCGAACTTCCAGCACTTAAAGCACCGCATCAGGGAGGGATATAGGGCTTAACGTCACATCGGTAGACCATCACCTTGACATTTTCCGGTAAGGTATCCCCTTCGAAGGCCAAGATGAAGGCACCGGTAGCAATCTGATTTTCCTTCGGAGCCCGATGAATGCGCCGGTCGAAATGTACACCTCGACGCTCTAAATTGGCGCGCAGCTCTTCATCAGACTGCAAAAGAAGATCCCTATGGTAAATAACTCCCTGGACCATATTTAAACTCTTATGGGGTGTGATCATAACGGCAACATCCCCAACTTGTCACAAGCGAGTAACCATCGTGACTGGGCAGAGGATGCCATTTGTATCAGGACTGACCCAGAGCGCATTTTTGACAAGCCCTCCACCTCCCCAAACTTGTCCTCTAAATGCTCGACGAAGAACTGAGGCTTTGTGGAGAGAAAAGAATCCCCATCACCCCTCGTACAAACTAAGAAGCGGGGCGAATAACTGCTACTGCCATCCTGAGACTTACGTTCCTCCCACGGTGTGACCAGGGAGGGGAATGTTTTCGGATCATACTTCTGAGCGTTAAGCTGAGCCCGAGAATGCTTAGAGACTGCTGGCGGCTGGCCACCAGCGAGAGACGATGTACCACGCTTCATTGCAGGTCATCCGCCCTGATGCCACCTACTCTGACCAAGGGCCCTCCCCACGGGCGCCACCCAGCCACGGCAAGAGCCACCTGGCAGGATGGCCGTTGCCGGGAGTCCGAAGACCCCAGGAGGATAGGCATCTACTCCTTGGCATACGTGGGCAGTTAACGTCACAGTCATCAGTAGAGCGATCCCTGTGTTGTCAGGGGGCTACAACCAACAGGGTACATGGCAGCCCCACCACAATGGACTGGCTACCGTGTTGGATGTTAGGTAACATGTGGTCCATGGTCGCTGTCGGTGCAGAAAGAGGCACTGCACAGTGCAAGGTGTTATCTGCACACAGAAAAAGAGTCATGCCCAAGAGATGGAGAGCGGACAGGACTGCAGTTCAACGGTGTATAAGCTGGCGAAAGGTCTGATTGCAAGATGGACACAATGCACCAAGTAAGGCGCCCTTCCCAAATCGGCTCGCTCTTCGGAAAATTTTGAGAGATGGAGGTCAAACCCAACAGGGGACTATCATATAAGGCCAAAAAGTTTGAGACTGCTTTTAGTCGCCTCTTACGATAGGCAGGAATACTGCGGGATTATTCTAACCCCCGAACCCGCAGGGGGGGAAGAGCCCTCAGTCTGCTTTGGAGATGTTCCAACTAGTTGAGCAGGGAGAGGGTGTATGATGCAGGAGATGGATAACACATGGGAAGTGGTCGCTCGAATATGTATCAGAAAGCACATACCACTCAAACCGGCTTGCAAGTTGGGTAGTACAGAGACAGAGGTCCAAATGGGAATAGGTGTGAGAGGTGTCTGAAAGGAAAGTAGGGGCGCCAGTGTTGAGGCAGACTAGATTGAGCTGGTTGAAAACGTCTGCTAACAGGGAGCCCCTCAGACAGGATGCTGGAGAGCCCCAAAGAGGATGGTGAGCATTGAAGTCTCCAGTTAACAAAAATGGTGCAGGGAGCTGAGCAATAATTTGCAGCATGTCTGCCCTGGTAATGGCAGACGACGATGGCGTGTAAACGGTACAGATGTAAAATGTAAAATTGGGGAGAGTAATGCGGACGGCAACTGCCTGCAGGCCGGTGTGCAATATGATGGGATCATAGTAGATATCGTCCCGGACCCTCAACATAACCCATCCATGCGCCGGAATATCTACCACATGGGTAAGTCAAAACGCTCAGAGGTGTAGTGTGCCAAGGCAATTTGATTGCATGGGCGTAGCTTCGTTTCCTGGAGGGCTACTACGAGAGGACGGTGCGAGCGGAGCAGCAATTTTAAGTCCTCTCGGTTGGAACGAATGCTGCGAATATTCCAGTGAATAAGTGCCATCGTGAGAAGAATATGCAAGAAGGGGTCATCGAGAAGGCCGCTGAGGGCCCGGCTTCGAGCGAGCACTGCCGGCGCTAGCAGGAGGCGGACAGTCGTCGTCCATTTGTTCTATAGGTTCATTGGCCATCTTGTGAAGATGGCCGGAAGGGGGAGCTTCCTCTGCTGGTGAACGGCCAGATGTTCAGCTACCAGCGGTGCGGCCAGGCGAAATGGATGATACGGCCTGGGGCGGCAACTGCTGGGGGGGGGGGGGGGGGGGCAGGAGGAGAAATGCGCCGTGGCGGGGAAGGAGAACTGCTTCCTATGAGCCTTCGTGGAAGGCCGTTTTGTGCAAGGATTGGTCGATGGCTGAGGGTTCGAGGTACGTAGATGGTCTGCACGTACGGTTCTTTCTTGAAAGCCCGTGCTTCTGACTTCTGAGTCTTCGTCCTGGCAGAAGCTGATAAAAGTGCTTGTGTCAGAGGGGCGACGGGAGGAAGAGCAGACGTCGACCGGGCGATCTTAGCACTGGCTGAACGGACGAACGCGTGGGTCGGCCTTCAGGCAAGGACAAGGAGGAGGCAAGGACAAGGAGGAGGCAAGGACAAGGAGGAGGCAAGGACAAGAAGGAGGCAAGGACAAGAAGGAGGCAAGGACAAGAAGGAGGCAAGGACAAGAAGGAGGCAAGGACAAGAAGGAGGCAAGGACAAGAAGGAGGCAAGGACAAGAAGGAGGCAAGGACAAGAAGGAGGCAAGGACAAGAAGGAGGCAAGGACAAGAAGGAGGCAAGGACAAGAAGGAGGCAAGGACAAGAAGGAGGCAAGGACAAGAAGGAGGCAAGGACAAGAAGGAGGCAAGGACAAGAAGGAGGCAAGGACAAGAAGGAGGCAAGGACAAGAAGGAGGCAAGGACAAGAAGGAGGCAAGGACAAGAAGGAGGCAAGGACAAGAAGGAGGCAAGGACAAGAAGGAGGCAAGGACAAGAAGGAGGCAAGGACAAGAAGGAGGCAAGGACAAGAAGGAGGCAAGGACAAGAAGGAGGCAAGGACAAGAAGGAGGCAAGGACAAGAAGGAGGCAAGGACAAGAAGGAGGCAAGGACAAGAAGGAGGCAAGGACAAGAAGGAGGCAAGGACAAGAAGGAGGCAAGGACAAGAAGGAGGCAAGGACAAGAAGGAGGCAAGGACAAGAAGGAGGCAAGGACAAGAAGGAGGCAAGGACAAGAAGGAGGCAAGGACAAGAAGGAGGCAAGGACAAGAAGGAGGCAAGGACAAGAAGGAGGCAAGGACAAGAAGGAGGCAAGGACAAGAAGGAGGCAAGGACAAGAAGGAGGCAAGGACAAGAAGGAGGCAAGGACAAGAAGGAGGCAAGGACAAGAGTAAGTAAGACAGCAAGATGGAGAAGAACAAAGAAAGGAACCAACCAAAGGAAGGAAGAAACCAGAAGAAGTGAAAAACCAAAATGAACGCAAATATAGGTCGTGAAACTGTCCGTCTCTGGACGCAGGTGCTAACTACCCCCTTGAGGGGGAGGGACTCCTTTTAGTCGCCTCTTACGACAGGCAGGAATACCTCGGGCCTATTTTAACCCCCGGACCTGCAGGGGGGTATGTATGTATGTATGTATGTATATTTAGATTTATTTCATACACAGGACATTGATTTTTCCTGTTACTATTAGTAGGTGATCTAGCTATCCATACAGCAGAATCATTCTGCAATCAGCTTCAAACGCTGGTTCTCGAAATTGTCTCAATAGTGTTCTCCAGAAACAATGTCATCTTCCATTCATTGATTCCCATTTGAGTTCCCAAAGCACATCTGTAATTCTTGCATGTGTATTTGAACCTACCAATAACAAACCTAGAAGCCAGAGTGTGAATTGCCTCGATGTCTTGCTTTAATCCTACCTGGTGGGGATTCCAAACACTATCAGTACCAAAGAATGGGTCACAAATGAACAACATTTTCCTAAAATTATTCCAACAAACGAAAGTCGACCACTTGCCTTACACATTTATCCCATTTCAAGACACTTAGCAGTGTTCCCTTAGACATTTACATGATCTGACTGTCATGCAGGACACTAATAGTGCTGTATTCAAACTTTATGGGTTTGTTATTGCTAATCATCTGCATTAACTGATTTTTTCACAACTAGAGCTAGCTGACATCACATTAGCCAAAAATTCTGTCCAAGTCATCTCATATCATCCTACAGTCACCTAATGGCAACACCTTCCTGTAAACTATAGCATCATCAGTAAACAGGCACAGATTGCTGCTGACCCTATCCCTTTATGTATATAAAGAAAAATAAAGGTCCTGTCACACTTACCTCAGCAAATGTGTAAATAAGATAATGGGTTCTTGACAAAATTTAAATCCTAATCTGGCACTGATATAAATTCAATGGCAGAAAGTGACAATATGTGCCAGACAGACTCAGCCTGGTTTTCCCACTTCCCGAGTGATCACCTTAAATGCTTCAGCTGTCTGAGCACACTTCACATCCAACCCTAATGCCTGACTTTTCACACACTACAGATAGGTCCCTCATTACTTGCTGCTTCACGTTGATTCCCGCAAGAGTTCAGATAAGAGTGCATCTGCACCAAGTGATCTTTGGGGGTACAAAAGACGTGGATATAAGAATTTCATTTTTATTTTTTGACGGAAAATAATTGTTTGGATTTCTCTCTGATTTTATGTATGTTTGTTGAGTTTTGGATGACAGTATTTTAATTTACTTTGAAATAATTAACTACACAAGTAATTTTCACAGGTTCCATGAGTACTTGTTCAGCTACAACAACATATTGCAGGGACTGTTTGCTCTAGATGGCTGGTGATTGATCTGCAGTGAATATCCTGCTGAATTGGTTGGCCGAAATGGTTGTTATGGTATCACTTCCTGTTTGCCATGTAATGCATGGTATTCACTCATGCTTCGTAAGGCGCATTACGTGTTTCACTGCATATATTTGGGCTTGTTGCTCATCGAGTGGTGTTTCTCTCTTTGATATTACTCCACCAAAGCAAATATTTAAGAGAAACCTGAGGAAACCTCCCGTTTTCCGTATTTGCTGCGTTAAGGACGTACTGCCTGATCGTCGCATTGGTCGCTTTTCTCTCCCAAACGTGTACATTTATCGCCTGCTAACTTCTGTCGCGTGCTGCGGAATGCGGAGACACTACAAGCAACACAGTAGAACACAGCAGAACACAGTAGAACGCAGTAGAAGCTACTAAGTTGATGCAATCGGCCAGTAGGAAGCAGCACAATTCAAGTTTCTGTTATCGATTATTGAATAATTGGCCGGGTTTGGTGCCTTGGTTCATGCAACTCTTAACGTCCTCGGTCATGTCCGAGGTGTGGCAGCCATGTTGCGAAAGAAAATGCGAAAAGTGTTAATATGTAGTAAAAACCTAAGAAATCCTCCCGTTTTCGTCATTTGCCATCTAATAGATGTAATGCCAGAGCGTCACATTGGTCGCATTTCTCTCACAAACGAGTAAATTTATTTTGTATATTGTAACAAATAAGTTCTCCGAGACAAATATTAAGTCATGAGCGTCGTCTTCAGAATTAGACTAACTGTACTAAAACATTAGGTATATAGTACATTAATCAAATTAAAGTTTGTACTGACTCGAAAAGATGCAGTACTTACAAGTCACATATTAAAAAAGATTTAAGCCGGAAAGCCAACGTCATGAACACTTGTTAGATGGCGAGCCGCAAAGGGCTGCTCGTACTGTGAACAACGGATGCAACGATACTGAGGTGCCCACTTTAGAGAGTGTGGGCAAGTACACGTGGTGTTGCTACAAGCGCCATCTAGTAGGCGCAGAAACAACTAGGCTACTGTACATTCAAAGTTACACACATGAAATTGTGATGCAGCTGATTCAGGCGTAAAGTGAGAATTAATAATAACAGGATGTTGTTACATATTTATCTACTTTAAATATATATACATTTTTTAATGTAAAAACGTTAGTTATGACATACAAGAAAACAGCAAACATGTGACAGGAAAACAACATTTCGGTAAACTGCATGAGGAAGTCTGACTCAAAGATCAAGCAATGGCTTTAAACAGTCAAAAAATTTTTATTTCGCTGCTGCAGCTGTTCGTTGAGAATGAAGCCATCATAACGAGTGAGATGTTTGAAAATCTCCAATTCCTATAAGACATCTAACCTACGGCCCTCCTTTTCCGTATGCAGAATATTGTTATCGCCTATGGCTTTAGGCACGTGTCAAGTAATTAAGAGATGATCGGCAAACGATGAATTTAGGGGCTTGCTGCCGTTCTTTCTCAAAAGATGTTCTTTATATCTGATGGTGAAAGGACGTAGGGGTTGCCCTATACAATAGGAGGAGTAGGTATCGCAGATCTTATAAACGCCAGAACTTTCTGTAGGGGAGCGAATGGATCTCAAATTATGATTGAAGTATCTTTTTGGATTATTATTAGTAGAGAAGGCAACATTGCAGTTGTATTTGTTGCGAAGCATGCGCTGAATCTGATGGGGAGTGTGTCCTATGAAAGAAATAGAAAAACGTGTTTTTGGGTTAATTTCAGTGCATGAGGTGTTGAGCGTGGTAGTTCTTGCAGGTTTCTTTTTTAGGATATCGTCCACCATGTTAGGCGTGTATTCATTATTGACTGCTATGGTATTAAGTAAATTAATCTCCTCATTAAAGTTTTCTGTTGAAAGTGGTATGGAGATGGCTCGGTGGACGGCAGAGTGAAAAAAGGCCATTTTTTGAGACTGTGGATGAAAAGAGGAAGAATATTTTCGAAAAATATTGAAAGTGATATTGTCTTCTATTGTAAGCGTCAAGTCTAAATTATTTAAATTGGCGGTTATCGCTTTCGAGTTCAATAGTGAAAGAAATTTTTTCATGGGGGTAGTAAATATATGAGGTAGTAAATATATGATCATTTCTATCGGCGGGTCTGTTATAGGTGACTAGAATATCATGAACGTATCTTGTGTAACCTCCCCCATGAACCATGGACCTTGCCGTTGGAGGGGAGGCTTGCGTGCTTCAGCGATACAGATAGCCATACCGTAGGTGCAACCACAACGGAGGGCTATCTGCTGAGAGGCCAGACAAACGTGTGGTACCTGAAGCGGGGCAGCAGCCTTTTCAGTAGTTGCAAGGGCAACAGTCTGGATGATTGACTGATATGGCCTTGTAACAATAACCAAAACAGCCTTGCTATGCTGGTACTGTGAACGGCTGAAAACAAGGGGAAACTATGGCCGTAATTTTTCCCGAGGGCATGCAGCTTTAGTGTATTATTAAATGATGATGGCGTCCTCTTGGCTAAAATATTCCGGAGGTAAAATAGTACCCCATTCGGATCTCCGGGCGGGGACTACTCAAGAGGATGTCGTTATCAGGAGAAAGAAAACAGGTGTTCTACGGATTGGAGCGTGGAATGTCAGATCACTCAATCGGGAGGGTAGGTTAGAGAATTTAAAAAGGGAAATGGATAGGTTAAAGTTAGATATAGTGGGAATTGGTGAAGTTCGGTGGCAGGAGGAACAAGGCTTCTGGTCAGGTGACTACAGGGTTATAAACAAAATCAAATAGGGGTCATGCAGGAGTAGGTTTAATAATGAATAGGAAAATAGGAATGCAGGTAAGCTACTACAAACAGCATAGTGAACGTATTATTGTGGCCAAAATAGATATGAAGCCCACACCTATTACAGTAGTACAAGTTTATATGCCAACTAGCTCTGCAGATGCAGAAATTGAAGAAATGTATGGTGAAATAAAAGACATCATTCAGGTACTGAAGGGTGACGAAAATTTAATAGTCATGGGTGACTGGAATTCGGTAGTAGGAAAAGGGAGAGAAGGGAACGTAGTAGGTGAATATGGATTGGGGGAGAAAAATGAAAGCGGAAGCCACGTGGTAGAATTTTGCACAGAGCACAACTTAATCATAGCTAACACTTGGTTTAAGAATCATGAAAGAAGGTTGTATACATGGAAGAACCCTGGAAATACTAAAAGGTATCAGATTATATAGTGGTAAGACAGATTTAGGAACCAGGTTTTAAATTGTAAGACACTTCCAGGGTCAGATGTAGACTGACCACAATCTATTGGTTATGACCTGTAGGTTAAAACTGAAGAAACTGCAAAATGGTGGGAATTTAAGGAGATGGGATCTGGATAAAGAGAAAGAACAAGATGTTGTACAGAGTTTCAGGGAGAGCATAAAGGAACAATTGACAGGAATGGGTGAAAGAAATACAGTAGAAGAAAAACAGGTAGCTTTGAGGGATGAAGGCAGCGGAGGATCAAGTAGGTATAAGGACGAGGGCTAGTAGAAATCCTTGGGTAACAGAAATAATAGATTTAATTGATGAAAGGAGAAAATATAAAAATGCAATAAATAAAGCAGGCAAAAAGGAATACAAACTTCTCAAAAATGAGATCGACAGGAACTGCAAAATGGCTAAGTATGGATGGCTAGAGGACAAATGTAAGGATGTAGAGGCTTATCTCACTAGAGAACATAGATACTGGCTACAGGAAAATTAAAGAGACCTTTGGAGATAAGAGAACCTCTTGTATGAACATCAAGAGCTCAGATGGAAACCCAGTTCTAAGCAAAGAAGGGAAAGCAGAAGGGTGGAAGGAGTATATAGAGGGGTCTATACAAGGGCGATGTACTTGAGGACAATACTATGGAAATGGAGGAGGATGAGGATGAGATGGGAGATACGATACTGCGTGAAGAGTTTGACAGAGCATTGAAAGACCTGAGTCGAAACAAGTCCCCCGGAATAGACAACTTTCCATTGGAACTACTAACGGCCTTAGGAGTGCCAGTCCTGACAGAACTACCATCTGGTGAGCAAGATGTATGAAACAGGCGAAATACCCTCAGACTTCAAGAACATCATAATTCCAATCCCAAAGAAAGCAGGTGTTGACAGATATGAAAATTACTGAACTATCAGTCTAATAAGTCACAGCTGCAAAATACAAACACGAATTCTCTACAGACGAATGGAAAAACTAGTAGAAACCGACCTCGGGGAAGATCAGTATGGATTCCATAGAAATACTGGAATACGTGAGGCAATACTGACCTTACAACTTATCTTAGAAGAAAGATTAAGGAAAGGCAAACCTACGTTTTTAGCATTTATAGATTTAGAGAAAGCTTTTGACAATGTAGATTGGAATACTCTTTCAAATTCTAAAGGTGGCTGAGGTAAAATAAAGGGAGCGAAAGGCTATTTACAATTTGTACAGAAACCAGATGGCAGTTATAAGAGTCAAGGGACATGAAAGGGAAGCAGTGGTTGGGAAGAGAGTGAGACACGGTTGTAGCCTGTCCCCGATGTTATTCAATCTGTATATTGAGCAAGAAGTAAAGGAAACAAAAGAAAAATTCGGAGTAGGTATTAAAATCCAGAGAGAAGAAATAAAAAGTTTGAGGTTCGCCGATGACATTGTAATCCTCTCAGAGACAGCAAAGGACTTGGAAGAGCAGTTGAATGGAATGGACAGTGTCTTGAAAGGAGGTATAAGATGAACAACAAAAGCAAAACGAGGATAATGGAATGTAGTCAAATTAAGTCGGGTGATGCTGAGGGAATTAGATTAGGAAATGAGACACTTAAAGTAGTAAAGGAGTTTCGCTATTTGGGGAGCAAAATAACTGATGACGGTCGAAGTAGAGAGGATATAAAATGTAGACTGGCAATGGCAAGGAAAGCATTTCTGAAGAAGAGAAATTTGTTAACATCGAGTATAGATTTAAGTGTCAGGAAGTCATTTCTGAAAGTATTTGTATGGAGTGTAGCCATGTATGGAAGTGAAACATGGACAATAAATAGTATGGACAAGAAGAGAATAGAAGCTTTCGAAATGTGGTGCTACAGAAGAATGCTGAAGATTAGATGGGTAGATCACATAACTAACGAGGAGGTATTTAATAGGATTGGAGAGAAGAGACGTTTGTGGCACAACTTTACGAGAAGGAGGGATCGGTTGGTAGGGCATGTTCTGAGGCATCAAGGGATCACCAATTTAGTATTGGAGGGCAGCGTGGAGGGATAAAATAGTAGAGGGAGACCGAGAGATGAATACACTAAGCAGATTCAGAAGGATGTAGGTTGCAGTAGGTACTGGGAGATGAAGAGGCTTGCAAAGGATAAAGAGGCATGGAGAGCTGCATCAAACCAGTCTTAGGACTGAAGACCACAACAACAACATCTTGTTTAAGAAAGGATACCTAGTGAAGCGACTTTTCAGTCCTGAGTGATTTGATGCAGCTCTCCATGCTACTCTATCCTGTGCAATCTGCTTCATCTCCCAGTACCTACTGCAACCTACATCCTTCTGAATCTGCTGAGTGTATTCATCTCTTGGTCTCCCTCTACGATTTTTACCCTGTAAGCTGCTGAGACACGGTTAAACAGCTTCGTTTCTAAGGAATTGGCAAAGATGTCGGCGAGGATGCGGGCTAAAGAGTTGCCCATAGCGAGCCCATCAGACCGCTGGTACAGTTGTCCGTTGAATTCAATGTAGTTGTACTTGACATTAATGAGATCCATAAAATCAGTAACCTGTTTATCTGATAGATCTTTTTTAAATTGACCTAAGTTTTCTTCCACAATGATGAGCGTCTTATGTACCGGGTCTTTGGTATAAAGATTTTTAATATCTAAGGAAAAAGGCTTGGTGTCTGAACTGCATACTAAGTTTTTAATATTTTGGACCAAAACGTGATTGTTAGGAACGGAATAGTTATTTCCGAAAATGAAGGATTTTTCAAAGTTTCGTGAAGAGACCGGGCCAAATCGTGATATGCGCGATTCATATTAGTGGAGATTGGACGTACTGGATGATTAGGTTTATGAATTTTGAATTGTGACCGAAGCTTAGGGGGCTGAGGGTTCATATTGATGAGTAGATTCTATTTGAAACGTTTTATAAGAAATTTTGCATTGTTAATGGCTGACTTTACTTTCTGTAATTTAGGAGTCGGATCATCATGCAGCTCCGATATGTTTTTCTCACTGAAGAAATTTTCAGCTTTAGAAATATATTCAGAAATATAAGCAATGAACAGACAACAAACTTTATCGGATTTAGTTATTAAAGCATTTGCTGTTTTAAGTTTATTATTAACGGAAGTTACTAAAATTCTGCCTTGATGCATAGCATTAGATAAAGTAGTTGCATTTTTCTCTAACATGCGGGTTACATCATTCACAATTGTGGCTTGAAAAGCATTATCTTATTATAATCGAGACCTACTTTTAAATCAACAAGCATATTTTCCCACATTTCTGTCTGACAGGTTAGGTCTGACATTGTATTTTAGTCCTCTTCCTAACTGGACTTTTTGATTCTCAGTAGAGACGATGTTTTTTTTTATTTAAAATTTGTACATGAAAGACGTGACTGCTTTTTTGAAATGTATTCTGAGGGCATTTTCATTAGAAAGCAGACAAAAAAGACTGCTGAACTTCATCTCGTGTTTCTGCAATATACCTATTTTACAAATCTCTAGATGTTCGTTAATTTGAGTCCACATGTCAATATTAAAATTATAGTTAACACGATAAGTGTTTGTAATATTTCAGTACAAATGGTATGCTTCTTCGTTAAGACGATCTTCAGTGTTAGGCTCTTTCAGCCTATTAGAAATATTCTTAATGATAGGTCTAAAGGACTGGATTTTTCATACATACAGAAAAATTGATGTAGGCTTTTGTATAAGACGGGACAAGCCCCATTTTTTTCACACTGCTTGTTAAAATTGCCATGCTAATATTTAAAATTTTCTTTTATAATTCGTCGTATTTAGAAGCAGCGTTAGAGACCTGTGCAGGTAAGAAATATAAAACATTGAACACAGCTGCTAAGGTTCAATGGCCGTGTCAGAATTATATTTTCACAGATAAACCCTCAGTCACAAATATTAAGTCAAAATTGACATGGTTTCGACGCTACTGTGAGCGTCCCCAGCAGAATTAGATTAACTGTACTAAAATATTAGATGGACTGTACACTAATAAGATTAAAGTTTGCACTAAATCGAATTGATGCAGTACTTACAAATCACATAATAAAAAAGATCTAAGCCGGAAAGGCGACGTCATAAACACTTGTGAGATGGCGAGTCGCAAAGGGCTGCTCGTACTGTGAACAACGGATGCAACGATACTAAGGTGCCCACTTTAGAAAGTGTGGGCAAGTAAACATGGTGTTTCTATGAGCGCCATCTAGTAGGCGCAGAAACAACTAGGCTACTGTACATTCAAAATTACACACATGAAACTATGATGCAGCTGATTCAGGCATAACGTAAAAATTAATAATATCAGGATGTAGTTACATATTTATCTACTTTAAATAGATATACATTTTTAAACGAAAAACGTTAGTTATGACATACAAGAAAACAGCAAACATGTGACAGGAAAACAACATTTCGGTAAACTGAATGAGGAAGTCTGACTCAAAGATCAAGCAATGGCTTTAAACAGTCCAAAAAGTTTTTATTTCGCAGCTGCAGCTGTTCATTGAGAATGAGGCCATCATAACGAGTGAGATGTTTGAAAATCTCCAATTCCTATAAGACATCTAACCTACGGCCCTCCTTTTCCGTATGCAGAATATTGTTATCGCCTATGGCTTTAGGCACGTGTCAAGTAATTAAGAGATGATCGGCAAACGATGAATTTAGGGGCTTGCTGCCGTTCTTTATCAAAAGATGTTCTTTATATCTGAAAGGATGTAGGGGTTGCCCTATACAATAGGAGGAGCAGGTATCGCAGATGATTTTATAAACGCCAGAACTTTCTGTAGGAGAGCGAAAGGATCTCAAATTACGAATGTATTATCTCTTTAGATTATTATTAGTAGAGAAGGCAACATTGCAGTTGTATTTGTTGCGAAGCATGCGCTGAATCTGATGGGAAGTGGGTCCTATGAAAGAAATAGAAAAACGTGTTTTTGGGTTAATTTCAGTGCATGAGGTGTTGAGCATGGTAGTTCTTGCAGTTTTCTTTCTTAGGATATCGTCCACTATGTTAGGCGTGTATTCATTATTGAGTGCTATGGTATTAAGTAAATTAATCTCCTCATTAAACTTTCCTGTTAAAAGTGGTATGGAGGAGGCTCGGTGGACGGCAGAATGAAAAAAGGCCATTTTTTGAGACTGCTAACCTATGTCGTTTGCTGCGGAACGTGGGGACACAACAAGCAAAACAGAAGAAGCTTCTAGGTTGATGTAATCGGCCAGTAAGAAGCAGTACAATTCAAGTTTTAGCCATCGATTATTGACTTATTAGCCGGCCTTGGTGCCTTGGGCATGGCCGACGACCTTCCGATTTGGCATGAAACGAGGTCTGGCAGCTACGTTGCACGCGAGAATGTCGAAAGTGTTCATATGTAGTGAGACAGTAAGAAATCCGCCAGTTATCTTCATTTGTTATCGAATCAACTTAATGCCAGATCGAAACATTGTCCGCTTTTATCTCTGAAATGGTTACATTTATCGTCTGCAAACTTATTTCGCGTGATGCGGTATGCGGGGACACTAAAAGCACCACAGTAGAACACAGGAGAAGTTTCTAAGTTAATGTAATCGGCCAGTAAGAAGCAGTACAATTCAAGTTTTAGGTATCGATTATTGACTTATTGGCCGGCCTTGGTGCCTTGGGCACGGCCAACGACCTTCAGATTTGGCATGAAAGGAGGTCTGGCAGCTACGATGCATGGGAGAATGTGAAAAGTGTTCATATGTAGTAAAACACTATGAAATCAGCTCGTTTTCGTCGTTTGATATCAAATCAACGTAATGCCAGATCGAAATATTGGCCGCTTTTCTCTCAGAAACGGCTACATTTATCGTCTGCAAACATTTGTCGCGTGCTGCGGTATGCGGAGACACTAAAAGCACCACAGTAGAACACAGGAGAAGCTTCTAATTTGATGTAATCTGCCAGTAAGAAGCAGTACAATTCAAGTTTTAGTTTTCGATTATTGACTTATTAGCCGGCCTTGGTGCCTTGGGCATGGCCAACGATCTTAAGATTTGGCATGAAACGAGGTCTGGCAGCTATGTTGCACGGGAGAATGTGAAAAGTGTTCATATGTAGTGAAACAGTCAGAAATCCACCCGTTATCTCATTAGTTACTGAATGAACTTAATGCCAGATCGAAACATTGTCCGCTTTTCTCTCTGAAATGGATACATTTATTGTCTGCAAATTTATGTGCCGTGCTGCGGAGACACTAAAAGCACCACAGTAGCACATTGAAGAAGCTTCTAAGTTGATGTAAACGTCCAGTAAGAAGCAGTAAAATTCAAGTTTTAGTTATCGATTATTGACTTATTAGCCGACCTTGGTGCCTTGGGCATGGCCGACGACCTTAAGATTTTGCATGAAACGAGGTCTGGCAGCTACGTTGCACAGGAGAATGTGAAAGGTGTTCATATGTAGTAAAAACGTAAGAAATCCGCCAGTTTTCGTCATTTGCTATAGAAACGACTTAATACCAGATCACAGAAAAAGCTTCTTCGTTGATGTAGTAGGCCTGTAATTCACTCTACAATAGAAATTTTAGTTATCGATTATTGACTAAGTAGCCGGCTTTGGTGCTTTGGTCATGAGCTAGGACCTTAAGATTTGGCAAGATACGAGGTCAGGCAGCTACGTTGAATGGGAGAATGTGAAAAGTGTTCATATGTGGTAAAACACTAAGAAATCCGCCCATTTTCGACATTTCCTACCGAATCAACGTAATGCCAGATCGAAACATAGGCCGCTTTTCTCTCTGAAACGGTTACATTTCTCGTCTGCAAACTTTTGTCGCGTGCCGCGGTATGCGGAGACACTAAAAGCAGCACAGTAGAACACAACGAGGAGCTTCCAAGTTCATGTAATCTGCCAGTAAGAAGTAGTACAATTCAAATTTTAGTTATCGATTACTCATTTATTAGCCGGCCTTTGTACCTTTGGAATGGCCGACGACCTTAAGATTTACCATGAAACGAGGTCAGTCAGCCATGTTGCACGGAAGAATGTAAAAAGTGTTCATATGTAGCAAAAACCTGAGAAATTCGCCCGTTTTTGTCATTTGGTATCGAATCGACATAATGCGAGATCGTCACATTGACCGCTTTTCCCACTGCAAGTGTAACATTTATCGTCTGCAAAGCTATGTCGTGTGCTGTGGTAATTCAGAGACACTACAATCACCATAGTAAATCACAGAAGAAGCTTCTAAGTTGATGTAATCGGCCAGTAAGAAGCACTACAATCCAAGTTTCAGTTACCGAATACTGACTTATTAGCCGGCTTTAGTGCCTGAAACATGACCTACAACTTCACGTTTTGCATGAATCGAGGTCAGTCGGCCACGTTGCACGGGAGAATGTGAAAAGTGTTCATATGGAGTAAAAACCTGAGAAATCCGCCCGATTTCGTCACTTGCTAACGAATCGACTTAATTCCAGATCGTCACATTGACCGATTTTCTCTCTGCAACGGTTACATTTATCGTCTGAAAAGCTATGTCGTGTGCTGCGGTAATGCGGAGACACTAAAACCACCATAGTAAATCACAGAAGAAGCTTCTCAGTTGATGTAATCTGAAAGTAAGGAGCAGTACAATTCAAGTTTCAGTTATCGATTACAGACTTATTAGCCGGCTTTAGTGCCTGAAACATGAGGTATGAAATTACGATTTATCATGTATCGAGGTCAGTCAGCCACGTTGCACGGGAGAATGTGAAAAGTGTTCATATGTAGTAAAAACATGAGATATCCTCACGTTTTCGTCATTTGCTGTCGAATCGACTTAATGCCAGATAGTCACATTGACCGCTTTTCTCTCTGCAACGGTTACATTTATCGTCTGCAAAGCTATGTCGTGTGCTGTGGTATGCGGAGACACTAAAATCACCATAGTAAATCACAGAAGAAGCTTCTAAGTTGATGTAATAGACCAGTAAAAAGCACTACAATTCAAGTTTCAGTTATCGATTACCGACTTCTTAGCCGGCTTTGATGCCTGAAACATCATCTAGTACCATACGATTTTGCAAGAAACGAGGTCAGTCAGTCACGTTGTATGGGAGATTGTGAAAAGTGTTTATATATACTAAAAACCTGAGAAAGCCGCCCATTTTCGTCTTTTGCTATCGAATCAACTTAATGCCAGATCGTCACATTGACCGATTTTCTCTCTGCAACGGTTACATTTATCGTCTGCAAAGCTATGTCGTGCGCTGCGGTAATGCGGAGACACTAAAAGCACCATTGTAAATCACAGACGAATCTTCTTAGTTGATGTAATCGGCCAGTAAGAAGCACTACAATTCAAGTTTCAGTTGTCGATTACAGACTTATTAGCGGGTTTTAGTCCCTCAAACATGACCTACGAAATTACGATTTTGCATGTAACGAGGTCAGTCATCCACGTTGCACGGAAGAATGTGAAAAGTGTTCATATGTAGTAAAAACCTGATATATCCTCACGTTTTCGTCATTTGCTATCGAATCGACTTAATGCCAGATCGTCACATTGACCGCATTTCTCTCTTCAACGGTTACATTTATCGTTTGCAAAGCTATGTCTTGAGCTTTGGTAAGCGGAGACAGTAAAAGCACCATAGTAAATCACAGAAGAAGCTTTTAAGTTGATGTAATCGGCCAGTAAGAAGCACTACAATTCAAGTTTCAGTTATCGATTACTGTCTTATTAGCCGGCTTTGGTGCCTGAAACATGAGCTACAACCTTACGATTTTGCATGAAACGAGGTCACTCAGCCAGGTTGCACGCGAGAATGTGAAAAGTGTTCATATGTACTAAACACTTGAGAAATGCCCCAGTTTTCGTCATTTGCTATCGAATCGAGTTATTGCCAGATCGTCACATTGGCCAATTTTCTCTCTGTAGCGGTTACATTTATCGTCTGAAAATTTATATCGCGTGATGTGGAATGCGGAAAAAACTAAAAACACCATAGTAGAACACAGAAGAAGCTTCTAAGAAGATGTAATCGGCCA
Organism: Schistocerca gregaria; assembly: GCF_023897955.1. Taxonomy (NCBI): domain Eukaryota; kingdom Metazoa; phylum Arthropoda; class Insecta; order Orthoptera; family Acrididae; genus Schistocerca; species Schistocerca gregaria. The sequence goes on along the minus strand of NC_064930.1, from coordinate 125,250,985 downwards.
GTAAGAAGCAGTACATTTCAAGTTTTAGATATCGGTTTTTGGCTTATTTGCCTGCTTTGGTGTCTTGGACATGAGCTAGGACCTTAAGGTTTTGCATGAAACGACGGCAGGACGCCACATTGCACGGGAGAATATGAAAAGTGTTCATATGTAGTAAACACCTGAGAAGTTCGCCCGTTTTCGTCATTGCTATCGAATGAAATTATTGCCAGGTCATCACATTGACCGCTTTTCTCTCTGAATCGGTTACATTTATCGTCTGCAAAATTACGTCGCGGGTTGCGGTGTGAGGCAAAAAATGAAAACACCATAGTAGAACACAGAAGAAGCTTCTAAGAAGATGTAATCGGCCAGTAAGAAGCAGTACGTTTCAAGTTTTAGATATCGTTTGTTGACTTATTTGCCTGCTTTATTGTCTTGGACGAGAGCTAGGACCTTAGGGTATTGCATGAACGACGCCCGGACACCACGTGGCACGGGAGAACGTGAAAAGAGTTCATATGTACAAAACACCTGAGAAATTCGCCCTTTTTCGTCATTTGCTGTCGAATCGACTTATTGCCAGATCGTCAAATTGCCCGCTTTTCTCTCTGAAAAGGTTACATTTATCGTCTGGAAAATTATGTAGCGTGACGCGGTATGCGGAAAAAACTACAAACACCATAGTAGAACACTGAACAAGCTTCTTAGAAGATGTAATCGGCCAGTAAGAAGCAGTACATTTCAAGTTTTAGATATCGGTTATTACTCATTTGCCTGCTTTGGTGTCTTGGACATAAGGTAGGACATTAAGGTTTTGCATGAAACGTCACCTGGACGCCACGTTGCACGGGAGAATATGAAAAGTGTTCATATGCAGAAAAACACCTAAGAAGTTCGCCAGTTTTCGTCATTTGCTATCGAATCGACTTATTGCCAGATCGTCACAGTGGCCGCTTTTCACTGTGAATCGGTTACATTTATCGTCTGCAAAATTATGTCGCGGGTTGCGGTGTGTGGAAAGATCTAAAAACACCATAGTAGAACACAGAAGAAGCTCCTAAGAAGATGTAATCGGCCAGTAAGAAGCAGTACATTTCAAGTTTTAGATATCGGTTATTGGCTTATTTGCCTGCTTTAGTGTCTTGGACATGAGCTAGGACCTGAAGGTTTTACATGAAACGACGCCTGGACGCCACGTTGCATGGGAGAATATGATAAGTGTTCATATGTAGTAAACACCTGAGAAATTCGCCGGCTTTCGTCATTTGCTAACGTATCGACCTATTGCCAGATCGTCACATTGGCCGTTTTTCTCTCTGAAGCGGTTACATTGATAATCTGCAAAATTACGTCGCATTTTGCGGTATGCGGAATAAACTGAAAACACCATAGTAGAACACAGAAGAAGTTTCTAAGAAGATGTAATAGGCCAGTAAGAAGCAGTACATTTCAAGTTTTAGATATCGTTTATTGACTTATTTGCCTGCTTTGGTGTCTTGGATATGAGTTAGGACCTTACGGTATTGTATGAACGACGTCCGGTCCCCACGTGGCAGGGGAGAACGTGAAAAGTGTTCATATGGAGTAAAAACCTGAGAAATCCGCCCGATTTCGTCACTTGCTAACGAACCGACTTAATTCCAGATCGTCACATTGACCGATTTTCTCTCTGCAACGGTTACATTTATCGTCTGAAAAGCTATGTCGTGTGCTGCGGTAATGCGGAGACACTAAAACCACCATAGTAAATCACAGAAGAAGCTTCTCAGTTGATGTAATCGGCCAGTAAGAAGCACTTCACTTCAAGTTTCAGTTATCGATTACTGACTTATTAGCCGGCTTTGGTGCCTGAAACATGAGCTACGACCTTACGATTTTGCATGAAACGAGGTCAGTCAGCCACGATGCACGGGAGAATGTGAAAAGTGTTCATATGTAGTAAAAACCTGAGAAATCCGCCCGTTTTCGTCATTTGCTATCGAATCGACTTAATGCGTGATCGTCACATTGACCGCTTTTCTCTCTGCAACGGTTACATTTATCGTCTGCAAAGCTATTTAGTGTGGTGCGGTAATGCGGAGAAACTAAAAGTACCATAGTAAAACACAGAAGAAGCTTCTAAGTTGATGTAATCTGCCAGTAAGGTGCAGTACAATTCAAGTTTCAGTTATCGATTACTGACTTATTAGCCGGCTTTGGTGCCGGAAACATGAGCTACGACCTTACGATTTTGCACGAAACGAAGTCAGTCAGACACGTTGCACGGGAGAATGTGACAAGTGTTCATATGTAGTAAAAACATGAGATATCCTCACGTTTTCGTCATTTGCTGTCGAATCGACTTAATGCCAGATCGTCACATTGACCGCTTTTCTCTCTGCAATGGTTACATTTACCGTCTGCAAAGCTAGGTCGTGTGCTGTGGTATGCGGAGACACTAAAAGCACCATAGTAAAACACAGAAGAAGCTTCTAAGCTGATGAAATCAGCCAGTAAGAAGCACTACAATTCAAGTTTCAGTTGTCGATTACAGACTTATTAGCCGCCTTTAGTGCCTGAAACATGAGGTATGAAATTACGATTTATCATGTATCGAGGTCAGTCAGCCACGTTGCACGGGAGAATGTGAAAAGTGTTCATATGTAGTAAAAACATGAGATATCCTCACGTTTTCGTCATTTGCTGTCGAAACGACTTAATGCCAGATAGTCACATTGACCGCTTTTCTCTCTGCAACGGTTACATTTATCGTCTGCAAAGCTAGGTCGTGTGCTGTGGTATGCGGAGACACTAAAATCACCATAGTAAATCACAGAAGAAGCTTCTAAGTTGATGTAATAGACCAGTAAAAAGCACTACAATTCAAGTTTCAGTTATCGATTACCGACTTCTTAGCCGGCTTTGATGCCTGAAACATGATCTAGTACCATACGATTTTGCGAGAAATGAGGTCAGTCAGTCACGTTGCACGGGAGAATGTGAAAAGTGTTTATATATATATAATAAAAACCTGAGAAAGCCGCCCATTTTCGTCTTTTGCTATCGAATCGACTTAATGCCAGATCGTCACATTGACCGCTTTTCCCTCTGCAAGGATTCCATTTATCGTCTGCAAAGCTATGTCGTGTGCTGCGGTAATGCGGAGACACTAAAAGCACCATAGTAAATCACAGAAGAAGCTTCTAAGTTGATGTAATAGACCACTAAGAAGCACTACAATTCAAGTTTCAGTTATCGATTACCGACTTCGTAGCCGGCTTTGATGCCTGAATCATCATCTAGTACCATACGATTTTGCAAGAAACGAGGTCAGTCAGTCACGTTGTATGGGAGATTGTGAAAAGTGTTTATATATACTAAAAACCTGAGAAAGCCGCCCATTTTCGTCTTTTGCTATCGAATCAACTTAATGCCAGATCGTCACATTGACCGATTTTCTCTCTGCAACGGTTACATTTATCGTCTGCAAAGCTATGTCGTGCGCTGCGGTAATGCGGAGACACTAAAAGCACCATTGTAAATCACAGACGAATCTTCTTAGTTGATGTAATCGGCCAGTAAGAAGCACTACAATTCAAGTTTCAGTTGTCGATTACAGACTTATTAGCGGGTTTTAGTCCCTCAAACATGACCTACGAAATTACGATTTTGCATGTAACGAGGTCAGTCATCCACGTTGCACGGAAGAATGTGAAAAGTGTTCATATGTAGTAAAAACCTGATATATCCTCACGTTTTCGTCATTTGCTATCGAATCGACTTAATGCCAGATCGTCACATTGACCGCATTTCTCTCTTCAACGGTTACATTTATCGTTTGCAAAGCTATGTCTTGAGCTTTGGTAAGCGGAGACAGTAAAAGCACCATAGTAAATCACAGAAGAAGCTTTTAAGTTGATGTAATCGGCCAGTAAGAAGCACTACAATTCAAGTTTCAGTTATCGATTACTGTCTTATTAGCCGGCTTTGGTGCCTGAAACATGAGCTACAACCTTACGATTTTGCATGAAACGAGGTCACTCAGCCAGGTTGCACGCGAGAATGTGAAAAGTGTTCATATGTACTAAACACTTGAGAAATGCCCCAGTTTTCGTCATTTGCTATCGAATCGAGTTATTGCCAGATCGTCACATTGGCCAATTTTCTCTCTGTAGCGGTTACATTTATCGTCTGAAAATTTATATCGCGTGATGTGGAATGCGGAAAAAACTAAAAACACCATAGTAGAACACAGAAGAAGCTTCTAAGAAGATGTAATCGGCCAGTAAGAAGCAGTACATTTCAAGTTTTAGATATCGGTTTTTGGCTTATTTGCCTGCTTTGGTGTCTTGGACATGAGCTAGGACCTTAAGGTTTTGCATGAAACGACGGCAGGACGCCACATTGCACGGGAGAATATGAAAAGTGTTCATATGTAGTAAACACCTGAGAAGTTCGCCCGTTTTCGTCATTGCTATCGAATGAAATTATTGCCAGGTCATCACATTGACCGCTTTTCTCTCTGAATCGGTTACATTTATCGTCTGCAAAATTACGTCGCGGGTTGCGGTGTGAGGCAAAAAATGAAAACACCATAGTAGAACACAGAAGAAGCTTCTAAGAAGATGTAATCGGCCAGTAAGAAGCAGTACGTTTCAAGTTTTAGATATCGTTTGTTGACTTATTTGCCTGCTTTATTGTCTTGGACGAGAGCTAGGACCTTAGGGTATTGCATGAACGACGCCCGGACACCACGTGGCACGGGAGAACGTGAAAAGAGTTCATATGTAGAAAACACCTGAGAAATTCGCCCTTTTTCGTCATTTGCTGTCGAATCGACTTATTGCCAGATCGTCAAATTGCCCGCTTTTCTCTCTGAAAAGGTTACATTTATCGTCTGGAAAATTATGTAGCGTGACGCGGTATGCGGAAAAAACTACAAACACCATAGTAGAACACTGAACAAGCTTCTTAGAAGATGTAATCGGCCAGTAAGAAGCAGTACATTTCAAGTTTTAGATATCGGTTATTACTCATTTGCCTGCTTTGGTGTCTTGGACATAAGGTAGGACATTAAGGTTTTGCATGAAACGTCACCTGGACGCCACGTTGCACGGGAGAATATGAAAAGTGTTCATATGCAGAAAAACACCTAAGAAGTTCGCCAGTTTTCGTCATTTGCTATCGAATCGACTTATTGCCAGATCGTCACAGTGGCCGCTTTTCACTGTGAATCGGTTACATTTATCGTCTGCAAAATTATGTCGCGGGTTGCGGTGTGTGGAAAGATCTAAAAACACCATAGTAGAACACAGAAGAAGCTCCTAAGAAGATGTAATCGGCCAGTAAGAAGCAGTACATTTCAAGTTTTAGATATCGGTTATTGGCTTATTTGCCTGCTTTAGTGTCTTGGACATGAGCTAGGACCTGAAGGTTTTACAAGAAACGACGCCTGGACGCCACGTTGCATGGGAGAATATGATAAGTGTTCATATGTAGTAAACACCTGAGAAATTCGCCAGCTTTCGTCATTTGCTAACGTATCGACCTATTGCCAGATCGTCACATTGGCCGTTTTTCTCTCTGAAGCGGTTACATTGATAATCTGCAAAATTACGTCGCATTTTGCGGTATGCGGAATAAACTGAAAACACCATAGTAGAACACAGAAGAAGTTTCTAAGAAGATGTAATAGGCCAGTAAGAAGCAGTACATTTCAAGTTTTAGATATCGTTTATTGACTGATTTGCCTGCTTTGGTGTCTTGGATATGAGTTAGGACCTTACGGTATTGTATGAGCGACGTCCGGACGCCACGTGGCACGGGAGAACGTGAAAAGTGTTCATATGTAGAAAACACCTGAGAAATTCGCCCTTTTTCGTCATTTGCTATCGAATCGACTTATTGCCAGATCGTCAAATTAGCCGCTTTTCTGTCTGAAACGGTTACATTTATGGTCTGAAAAATTATGTCGCGTGATGCGGTATGCGGAGAAAACTAAAAACACCATAGTAGAACACAGAACAAGCTTCTTAGAAGATGTAATCGGCCAGTAAGGAACAGTACATTTCAAGTTTTAAATATCGGTTATTACTCATTTGCCGGCTTTGGTGTCTTGGACATAAGGTAGGACCTTAAGGTTTTGCATGAAACGTCACCTGGACGCCACGTTGCACGGGAGAATGTGAAAAGTGTTCATATGTAGAAAACACTGAGAACACCTGAGAAATTCGCCCGTTTTCGTCATTTGCTAACGTATCGACCTATTGCCAGATCGTCACATTGGCCGTTTTTCTCTCTGAAGCGGTTACATCTATCGTCTGCAAAATTACGTCGCGTTTTGAGGTATGCAGAATAAACTGAAAACACCATAGTAGAACACAGAAGAAGCTTCTAAGAAGGAGTAATAGGCCAGTAAGAAGCAGTACATTTCAAGTTTTAGATATCGGTTATTGACTTATTTGCCTGCTTTGGTGTCTTGGACATGAGCTACTACCTTAAGGTTTTGCATGAAACGACGCTTCGACGCCACGTTGCAGGGAGAATGTGAAATGTGTTCATATGTAGTAAACACCTGAGAAATTCGCCCGTTTTCATCATTTGCAATCGATTGAAGTTAATGACAGATCGTCACATTGGCCGCTTTTCTCTCTGAAACGGTTACACTTATCATCTGTAAAATTACGTCGCGGGTTGCGGTATGCGTAAAAAACTGAAAACATCATAGTAGAACACAGAAGAAGCTTCTAAGAAGATGTAATCGGCCAGTAAGAACCAGTACGTTTCTTGTTTTGGATATCGATTATTGACTTATTTTCCTGTTTTGGTGCATTGGACATGAGTTAGGAACTTAAGGTTTTGCATGAAACGACGCCTGCACGGCACGTTGCGCGGTAGAATGTGAAAAGTGTTGATATGTAGTAAACACCTGAGAAAATCGCCCGTTTTCTTCATTTGCTATCGAAACGACTTATTGCCAGATCGTCACATTGGCCGTTTTTCTCTCTCAAGCGGTTACATTTATCGTCTGGATAATTACTTCGCGTTTTGCAGTATGCGGAATAAACTGAAAACACCATAGTAGAACACAGAAGAAGCTTCTAAGATCATGTAATCGGCCAGTAAGAAGCAGTGCACTTCAAGTTTTAGATAACGGTTATTGACTTATTTGCCTGCTTTGGTGTCTTGGACATGAGCTACTACCTTAAGGTTTTGCATGAAACGACGCCTGGACGCCACGTTGCAGGGAGAATTTGAAAAGTGTTCATATGTAGTAAACACCTGAGAAATTCGCCCGTTTTCATTATTTGCTATCGATTGAAATTATTGCCAGATCGTCACATTGGCCGCTTTTCTCTCTGAAACGGTTACACTTATCATCTGAAAAATTATTTCGCTGGTTGCGGTATGCGTAAAAAACTGAAAAACCATAGTAGAACACAGAAGAAGCTCCTAAGAAGGTGTAATCGGCCAGTAAGAAGCAGTACATTTCAAGTTTTAGATATCGGTTATAGACTTATTTTCCTGTTTTGGTGCCTTGGACATGAGCTAGGAACTTAAGGTTTTACATGAAACGACGCCTGGACGGCACGTTGCACGGGAGAATGTGAAAAGTGTTCATATGTAGAAAACAACTGAGATATTCGCACGTTTTCGTCATCTGCTTTCGAATCGACTTATTGCCAGATCGTCACATTGGCCGCTTTTCTCTCTAAAGCGGTTACATTTATCGTATGCAAAATTATGTCGCGTTTTGCGGTATGCGGAATAAACTGAAAACACCATAGTAGAACACAGAAGAAGCTTCTAAGAAGATGTAAGCGGCCAGTAAGAAGCAGTACATTACAAGTTTTAGATATCGGTTATAGACTTATTTTCCTGTTTTGGTGCCTTGGACATGAGCTAGGACCTTACGGTATTGTATGAAAGAGCGCCCGGACGCCACGTTGCACGGGATAACGTGAAAAGTGTTCATATGTAGAAAACACCTGAGAAATTCGCCCGTTTTCATCATTTGCTATCGAATCGACCTGTTGCCAGATCGTCACATTGGCCGCCTTTCTCTCCGAATCGGTCACATTTATCGTCTGCGAAATTATGTCCGGGGTTGCGGTGTGCGGAAAAAACTGAAAACGCCATAGTAGAATACAGAAGAAGCTTCTAAGAAGATGTAATCGGCCGGTAAGAAGCAGTACATTTCAAGTTTTAGATATCGGTTATTGACTTATTTGCCTGCTTTGCTGTCTTGGACATGAGCTAGGACCTTACGGTATTGTATGAAAGAGCGCCCGGACGCCACGTTGCACGGGCGAACGTGAAAAGTGTTCATATGTAGAAAACACCTGAGAAATTCGCCTGTTTTCGTCATTTGCTATCGAATCGACCTGTTGCCAGATCGTCACATTGGCCGCCTTTCGCTCCCAATCGATTTATCGTCTGCAAAATTATGTCCGGGGTTGCCGTGAGCGGAAAAAACTGAAAACACCATAGTAGAACTCAGAGGAAACTTCTAAGAAGATGTAATCGGCCGGTAAGAATCAGTACATTTCAAGAATCAGTAGATATCGGTTATTGACTTATTTGCCTGTTTTGGTGCCTTGGACATGAGCTAGGACCTTAAGATTTTGCATGCAAGGAGGACTAGCAGCCGCGTTGCACGGGAGAATGTGAAAAGTGTTCATATGTAGTAATAACCTGAGAAATCCATCCGTTTTCGTCATTTGTTATCGAATCGACTTAAAGCCAGATCGTCACGTTGGCCGCCCTTCTCTCTGGAACGGTTACATTTATCGTCTGCAAAGCTATGTCGCGTGCTGCGGTATGCGGAGTCACTAAAAGCACCATAGTAGAACACAGATGAAGTTTCTAAGTTGATGTAATACCCAGGATGAAGCAGTACAATTCAAGTTTTAGTTATCGATTATTGACTTTTTACCCTTCTTTGGTGCCTTGGACATGAGCTAGGACCTTAAGATTTTGCATGAAAGGAGGAATAGCAGCCGCGTTGCACGGGAGTATGTGAAAAGTGTTAATATGTAGTAAAAATCTGAGAAATCCGTCCGTTGTCGTAGTCTGTTATTGAATCGACTTAAAGCCAGATCGTCACATTGGCCGCTCTTCTCTCTTAAACGGTTACATTTATCGTTTGCAAAGATACACTCCTGGAAAATGAAATAAGAACACCGTGAATTCATTGTCCCAGGAAGGAGAAACTTTATTGACACATTCCTGGGGTCAGATACATCACATGATCACACTGACAGAACCACAGGCACATAGACACAGGCAACAGCGCATGCACAATGTCGGCACTAGTACAGTGTAAATCCACCTTTCGCAGCAATGCAGGCTGCTATTCTCCCATAGAGACGATCGTAGAGATGCTGGATGTAGTCCTGTGGAAAAGCTTGCCATGCCATTTCCACCTGTCGCCTCAGTTGGACCAGCGTTCGTGCTGGACGTGCAGACCGCTTGAGACGACGCTTCATCCAGTCCCAAACATGCTCAATGGGGGACAGATCCGGAGATCTTGCTGGCCAGGGTAGTTGACTTACACCTTCTAGAGCACGTTAGGTGGCACGGGATACATGCGGACGTGCATTGTCCTGTTGGAACAGCAAGTTCCCTTGCCGGTCTAGGAATGGTAGAACGATGGGTTCGATGACGGTTTGGATGTACCGTGCACTATTCAGTGTCCCCTCGACGATCACCAGAGGTGTACGGCCAGTGTACGAGATCGCTCCCCACACCATGATGCCGGGTGTTGGCCCTGTGTGCCTCGGTCGTATGCAGTCCTCATTGTGGCGCTCACCTGCACGGTGCCAAACACGCATACGACCATCATTGGCACCAAGGCAGAAGCGACTCTCTTCGCTGAAGTCGACACGTCTCCATTCGTCCCTCGATTCACGCCTGTCGCGACACCACTGGAGGCGGTCTGCACGATGTTGGGGCGTGAGCGGAAGACGGCCTAACGGTGTGCGGGACCGTAGCCCAGCTTCATGGAGACGGTTGCGAATGGTCCTCGCCGATACCCCAGGAGCAACAGTGTCCCTAATTTGCTGGGAAGTGGCGGTGCGGTCCCCTACGGCACTGCGTAGGATCCTACGGTCTTGGCGTGCATCCGTGCGTCGCTGCGGTCCGGTCCCAGGTCGACGGGCACGTGCACCTTCCGCCGACCACTGGCGACAACATCGATGTACTGTGGAGCCCTCACGCCCCACGTGTTGTGCAATTCGGCGGTACGTCCACCCGGCCTCCCGCATGCCCACTGTACGCCCTCGCTCAAACTCCGTCAACTGCACATACGGTTCACGTCCACGCTGTCGCGGCTACTACCAGTGTTAAAGACTGCTATGGAGCTCCGTATGCTACGGCAAACTGGCTGACACTGACGGCGGCGGTGCACAAATGCTGCGCAGCTAGCGCCATTCGACGGCCAACACCGCGGTTCCTGGTGTGTCCGCTGTGCCGTGCGTGTAATCATCGCTTGTACAGCCCTCTCGCAGTGTCCGGAGCAAGTATGGTGGGTCTGACACACCGGTGTCAATGTGTTCTTTTTTCCATTTCCAGGAGTGTATGTCACGTAATGCGGTATGCGGAGACACTAAAAGCACCATAGTAGAACACAGAAGAAGCTTCTAAGTTGATGTAATAGCCAATGAGAAGCAGTACAATTCAAGTTTTAGTTATCGATTATTGACTTTTTACCCTACATTGGTGCCTTAGACATGAGCTAGGACCTTAAGATTTTGCATGAAAGGAGGACTAGCAGCCGCGTTTCACGGGAGAATGTGAAAAGTGTTCATATGTAGGAAAAACCTGAGAAATCCGTCTGTTTTCGTCATTTGTTATCGAATCGACTTAAAGCCAGATCGTCACATTGGCCCCTCTTCTCTCTGAAAATGTTACATTTCTACATCTACATCTACATGACTACTGTGCAATTCACATTTAACTGCTTGGCAGAGGGTTCATCGAACCACAATCATACTATCTCTCTACTATTCCACTCCCGAACAGCTAGCGGGAAAAACGAACACCTAAACCTTTCTGTTGGAGCTCTGAATTCTCTTATTTTATTTTGATGATCATTCCTACCTATGTAGGTTGGGCTCAACAAAATATTTTCGCATTCGGAAGAGAAAGTTGGTGACTGAAATTCCGTAAAAAGGTCTCGCCGCGACGAAAAACGTCTATGCTGTAATGACTTCCATCCCAACTCGTGTATCATCTCTGCCACACTCTCTCCCCTATAACGTGATAATACAATACAAGCTGCCCTTTTTTGCACCCTGTCGATGTCCTCCGTCAATCCCACCTGGTAAGGATCCCACACCGCGCAGCAATATTCTAACAGAGGACGAACGAGTGTAGTGTAAGCTGTCTCTTTAGTGGACTTGTTGCATCTTCTAAGTGTCCTGCCAATGAAACGCAACCTTTGGCTCGCCTTCCCGACAATATTATCTATGTGGTTCTTCCAACTGAAGTTGTTCGTAATTTTAACACCCAGGTACTTAGTTGAATTGACAGCCTTGAGAATTGTACTATTTATCGAGTAATCGAATTCCAACGGATTTCTTTTGGAACTCATGTGGATCATCTCACACCTTTCGTCAACTGCCACCTGACACACCATACAGCAATCTTTTCTAAATCGCTTTGCAACTGATACTGGTCTTCGGATGACCTTACTAGACGGTAAATTACATTATCATCTGCGAACAGTCTAAGAGAACTGCTCAGGTTGTCACCCAGGTCATTTATATAGATCAGGAACAGTAGAGGTCCCAGGACGCTTCCCTGGGGAACACCTGATATCACTTTAGTTTTACTCGATGATTTGCCGTCTATTACTACGAACTGCGACCTTCCTGACAGGAATCACGAATCCAGTCGCACAACTGAGACGATACCCTATAGCTCCGCAGCTTGATTAGAAGTAGCTTATGAGGAACGGTGTTAAAAGCTTTCCGGAAATCTAGAAATACGGAATCAACTTGAGATCCCCTGTCGATGCACAGCTATGTCGCGTGCTGCGGTATGCGGAGACACTAAAAGCACCATAGTGGAACACAGAAGAAGCTTCTAAGTTGATGTAATAGCCAGTAAGAAGGAGTACAATTCAAGTTTTAGTTATCGATTATTGACTTTTTACCCCTCTTTGGTGCCTTCGACATGAGCTAGGACCTTAGAATTTGGCATGAAAGGAGGAATAGCAGCCGCGTAGCACGGGAGTATGTGAAAAGTGTTCATATGTAGTAAAAACCTGAGAAATCCGTCCGTTGTCGTAATCTGTTATCGAATCGACTTAAAGCCAGATCGTCACATCGGCCGCTCTTCTCTCTTAAACGGTTACATTTATCGTCTGCAAAGCTATGTCGCGTGCTGCGGTATGCGGAAATACTAAAAGCACCATAGTAGAACACAGATGAAGTATCTAAGTTAATGTAATAGCCAGTAAGAAGTAGTACAATTCAATTTTTGGTTATCGATTATTGACCTTTTAGCCAACATTGGTGCCTTGGTCATGAGCTAGGACCTTAAGATTTTACATGAAAGGAGGACTAGCAGCCGCGTTGCACGGGAGCATGTATAAAGTGTTCATATGTAGTAAAAATCTGAGAAATCTGTCCGTTTTCGTCATTTATTATCGAATAGAGTTAAAGCCAGTTCGTCACATTTGCCGCTCTGCTCTCTGAAACGGTTACATTTATCGTCTGCAAAGCTATGTCGCGTGCTGCGGTATGCGGAGACACTAAAAGCACCATAGTAGAACACAGAAGAAGCTTCTAAGTTGATGTAATAGCCAGTAAGAAGGAGTACAACTCAAGTTTTTAGTTATCGATTATTGATTTTTTACCCGTCTTTGGTGCATGGGACATGAGCTAGGACCATAAAACTTTGCATGAAAGGAGGACTTGCACCCGTTTGCACGAGAGAATGTGAAAAATGATCATATGTAGTAACAACCTGAGAAATCCATCCGTTTTCGTCATTTGTTATCTAATCGACTCAAAGCCAGATCGTCACATTGGCCGCTCTCCTCTTTGAAACGGTTACAATCATCGTCTGCAAAGCTATGTCGCGTGCTGCGGTATGCGGAGACACTAAGAGCACCGTAGTAGAAAACAGAAGAAGCTTCTAAGTTGGTGTAATAGATGTAAGAAGCAGTACAATTCAAGTTTTAGTTATCGATTATTGACTTTTTACCCTTCTTTGGTGCCTTGGACATGAGCTAGGACCTTAAGACTTTGCATGAAAGGAGGACTAGCAGCCGCGTTGCCCGGGAGAATGTGAAAAGTGTTCATATGTAGTCAAAACCTGAGAAATCCATCCGTTTTCGTCATTTGTTATCGAATCGTCACATTGGCCGCTCTTTTCTCTGAAACGGTTACATTTATCGTCTGCAAAGCTATATCGCGTCCTGCGCTATGTGGAGACACTAAAAGCACCATAGGAGAACACAGAAGAGGCTTCTAAGTTGATGTAATAGCCAGTAAGAAGAAGTAGAACTCAAGTGTTAGTTGTCGAGTATTGACTTTTTACCCTTCTTTAGTGCCTTGGACATGAGCTAGGACCTTAAGATTTTGCATGAAAGAAAGACTAGCAGCTGCGTTGCACGGGTGAATGTGAAAAGAGTTCATATGTCGTAACAACCTGAGAAATCCATCCGTTTTCGTCATTTGTTATCTAATCGACTTAAAGCCAGATCGTCACATTGGCCGCTCTCCTCTTTGAAACGGTTACATTTATCGTCTGCAAAGCTATGCCGCGTGCTGCGGTATGTGGAGGCAGTAAAAGCACCATAGTAGAACACTGAAGAAGCTTCTAAGTTGATGTAATAGCCAGTAAGAAGGAGTACAATTCAAGTTTTTAGTTATCGATTATTGACTTTTTACCCGTCATTGGTGACTTAGACATGAGCTAGGACCTTAAGATTTTGCATGAAAGGAGGACTAGCAGCCGCATTACAAGGGAGAATGTGAAAAGTGTTCATATGTAGTAAAAACTTGAGAAATCCGTCCGTTTTCGTCATTTGTTATCGAATCGAGTTTAAGCCAGATCGTCACATTGGTCGCTCTTCTCTCCGAAACGGCTACATTTATCGTCTGCAAAGCTATGTCGTGTGCTGCGGTAAGCGGAGACACTAAAAGCCCCATACTAGAACACAGAAGAAGCTTCTAAGTTGATGTAATTGCCTGTAAGAAACAGTACAACTCAAATTTTAGTTACCGATTATTGACTTTTTACCTTACTTTGGTGCCTTAGACATGAGCTATGACCTTAGGATTTTGCATGAATGGAGGACTAGCCGCCGTATTGCACGGGAGAGAGTGAAAGTGTTCATATGTAGTAAAAACCTGAGAAATCCGTCCGTTGTCGTAATCTGTTATCGAATCGACTTAAAGCCAGATCGTCACATTGGCCGCTCTTCTCTCTGAAACGGTTACATTTATCGTCTGCAAAGCTATGTCGTGTGCTGCGGTATGCGGAGACACTAAAACCACAATAGTAGAACACAGAAGAAGCTTCTAAGTTGATATAATAGCCTGTAAGGAGCAGTACAATTCAAGTTTTAGTGACCGATTATCGACTTTTAACCCTCCTTTGGTGCCTTGGACATGAGCTAGGACCTTAAGATTTTGCATGAAAAGAGGACTAGCAGCTGCGTTGCACGGGAGAATGTGAAAAGTGTTCATATGTAGTAAAAAGCTGAGAAATCTGTCCATTTTCGTCATTTATTTTCGAATCGAGTTAAGGCCAGATCGTCTGCTCTCTGAAACGGTTATATTTATCGTCTGCAAAGCTATGTCGCTTGCTGCGGTATGCGGAGACACTAAAAGCACCATAGTACAACACAAATGAAGCTTCTAAGTTGATGTTATAGCCAGTAAGAAGCAATACAATTCAAGTTTTGGTTATCGATTATTGACCTTTTACCAGTCATTGGTGCCTTGGAAATGAGCAAGGACCTTAAGAATTTGCATGAAAGGAGGACTAGCAGTCTCGTTGCACGGGAGAATGTGAAAAGTGTTCATATGTAGTAAAAACGTGAGAAATCCGTCCGTTTTTGTCATTTGTTATCGAATCGAGTTTAAGACAGATCGTCACATTGGTCGCTCTTCTCTCCGAAACGGTTACATTTATCGTCTGCAAAGCTATGTCGCGTGCTGCGGTACGCGGAGACACTAAAAGCACCGTAGGAGAACACAGAAGCAGCTTCTAAGTTGATGTAATATTTAGTAAGAAGCAGTACAAGTCAAGTTTTAGTTATCCATTATTGACTTTTTAGCCAACTTTGGTGCATTGATGATGAGCTAGGACGTTAAAATTTTGCATGAAAGGACGACTAGCAGCCGCGTTGCCCGTGAGAATGTAAAAATTGTTCATATGCAGTAAAGACCTGAGAAAACCGTCCGTTTTCGTCATTTGTTCTCGAATCGACTTAAAGCCAGATCGCCACATTGGCCGCTCTTCTCTCTGAAACGGTTACATATATCGTCTGCAAAGCTATGTCGTGTGCTGCGGTATGCGGAAACACTAAAAGCTCCATAGGAGAACACAACAGAAGCTTCTAAGTTGATATAATATTTAGTAAGAAGCAGTACAATTCAAGTTTTAGTTATCGATTATTGACTTTTTACCCTACTTTGGTGCCTTGGACATGAGCTAGGACCTTAAGATTTTGCATGAATTACGACTACCAGCCGCGTTGCACGGGAGAATGTGAAATGTGTTAATATGTAGCTGAGAAATCTGTACGTTTTCGTCATTTGTTATCGAATCGAGTTAAAGCCAGATCGCCACATTGGCCGCTCTTCTATCTGAAACGGTTACATTTATCGTCTGCAAAGCTATGTCGCATGTTGCGCTATGCGGAGACACTAAAAGCACCATAGTAGAACACAGATGAAGCTTCTAACTTGATGTAATAGCCAGTAAGAAGTAGTGCAATTGAAGTTTTAGTATCGATTATTTACTTTTTACCATACTTCTGTGACTTGGGTATGACCTAGGACATTAAGATTTTGCATGAAAGGAGGAATAGCAGCCGCGTTGAACGGGAGATTGTGAAAAGTGTTCATATTTAGTAAAAACCTGAGAAATCCGTCCGTTTTCGTCATTTGTTATCGCATCGACTAAAAGCCAGATCGTCACATTGGCCGCTCTTCTCTCTGAAACGATTTATCGTCTGCAAAGCAACGTCGCGTGCTGCGGTATGCGGAGATACTAAAAGCACCATAGTAGAACACAGATGAAGTTTCTAAGTTGATGTAATAGCCAGTAAGAAGTAGTACAATTCAAGTTTTAGTTATCTATTATTGACTTTTTACCCGTCTTCGGTGCCTTTGACATGAGCTAGGACCTTAAGATTTTGCATGAAAGGAGGACTAGCCGCCACGTTGCACGGGATAGTGTGAAAGTGTGCATATGTAGTAAAAACATGAGATAATCGTCCGTTTTCGTCATTTGTTATCGAATCGAGTTTAAGCCAGATCGTCACATTGGTCGCTCTTCTCTCCGAAACGGTTACATTTATCGTCTGCAAAGCTATGTCGTGTGCTGCGGTATGCGGAGACACTAAAAGCACCATAGTAGAACAGAGATGAAGTTTCTAAGTTGATGTAATAGCCAGGAAGAAGCAGTACAATTCAAATTTTATTTATCGATTATTGACTTTTCACATTACTTTGGTGCCTTAGACATGAGCTATGACCTTAGGATTTTGAATGAAAGGAGGACTAGCCGCCGCGTTTCACGGAATAATGTGAAAACTGTTAATATGTAGTAAAAACCTGAGAAAATCGTCCGTTTTCGTCATTTGTTTTCGAATCTAGTTAAAGCCAGATCGTAACATTGGCGGCTCTTCTCTCTTAAACGGTTACATTTATCGTCTGCAAAGGAATGTCGCGTGCTGTGGTATGCGGAGACCCTAAAAGCACCATAGTAGAACAGAGATGAAGTTTCTAAGTTGATGTAATAGCCAGGAAGAAGCAGTGCAATTTAAATTTTAGTTATCGATTATTGACTTTTTAACCGTCTTTGATGCCTTCGACATGAGCAAGGACCTTAAGATTTTGCATGCAAGGAGGACTAGCAGCCGCTTTTCACGGGAGAATGTGAAAAGTTATTGTATGTAGTAAAAACCTGAGAAATCCGTCCGTTTTCGTCATTTCTTATCGAATCAAGTTTAAGCCAGATTGTCACATTATTGACTTTTTAACCAACTTTGGTGTATTGGTGATGAGCTAGGGCGTTAAGATTTTACATGAAAGGAGGAATAGCAACCGCGTGGCGCGGGAAAATGTGAAAAGTATTCATACGTAGAAAAACCTGAGAAATCCGTCCGTTTTCGTCATTTGTTATCGAATCGACTAAAAGCCAGATCGTCACATTGGCCGCTCTTCTCTCTGAAACGGTTACATTTATCGTGTAAAAAGCTATGTCGCGTGCTGAGATATGCGGAGACACTAAAAGCACCTTAGTAGAACACAGAATAAGATTCTAAGTTGATGTAATAAACCAGTAAGGAGCGGTACAATTCAAGTTTACTTATCGATTTCGTCATTTGTTATCGAATCGACTAAAAGCCAGATCGTCACATTGGCTGCTCTTCTCTCTGAAACGGTTACATTTATCGTGTAAAAAGCTATGTCGCGTGCTGAGATATGCGGAGACACTAAAAGCACCTTAGTAGAACACAGAATAAGATTCTAAGTTGATGTAATAAACCAGTAAGGAGCGGTACAATTCAAGTTTACTTATCGATTTCGTCATTTGTTATCGAATCGACTAAAAGCCAGATCGTCACATTGGCTTCTCTTCTCTCTGAAACGGTTACATTTATCGTCTGCAAAGCTATGTCGCGAGCTGCGGCATGCGGAGACACTAAAAGCATCATAGTAGAAAACAGATGAAGCTTCTAAGTTGATGTAATAGCCAGTAAGGTGTAGTACATTTCTAGTTTTAGTTATCGATTATTGACTTTTTAGCCAACTTTCGTACCTTGGTCATGAGCTAGGACCTCAAGATTTTACATGAAAGGAGGACTAGCAGCCGCGTAGCACTGGAGAATGAGAAAAGTGTTCATATGTAGTAAAAACCTGAGACATCCATCCTTTTTCGTCATTTGGTATAGAATCGACTTAAAGCCAGATCGTCACATTGGCCGCTCTTCTCTCTGAAACGGTTACATTTATCGTCTGCAAAGTTATGTCTCGTGCCGCGGTATGCGGAGACACTAAAAGTACCATAGTAAAACACAGATAAAGCTTCTAAGTTGATGTAATAGCCAGTAAGAAGCAGTACAATTCAAGTTTTAGTTATCGATTATTGACTTTTTAGCCTCCTTTGGTGCCTTGGACATGGGCTAGGACCTTAAGATTTTGCATGAAAGTAGGACTAGCCGCAGCGTTGCACGGGAGTATGTGAAAAGTGTTCATATGTAGTAAAAACCTGCGAAATCCGTTCGTTTTCGTAATCTGTTATAGAATCGACTTAAAGCCAGATCATCACATTGGGCGCTCTTCTCTCTGAAACGGTTACATTTACCGTCTGCAAAGCTATGTCGCGTGCTGCGGTATGCGGAGACACTAAAATCACCATAGGAGAACACAGAAGAGTCTTCTGAGTTGATGTAATAGCCAGGAAGAAGCAGTACAATTCAAATTTTAGTTATCGATTATTGACTTTTTACCCTACTTTGGAGCCTTAGACATGAGCTATGACCTTAGGATTTCGAATGAAAGGAGGACTAGCCGCCGCGTTGCACGGAATAATGTAAAAAGTGTTAATATGTAGTAAAAACCTGAGAAAATCGTCCGTTTTCGTCATTTGTTTTCGAATCGAGTTAAAGCCAGATCGTAACATTGGCGGCTCTTCTCTCTTAAACGGTTACATTTATCGTCTGCAAAGCTATGTCGCGTGCTGCGGTATGCGGAGACACTAAAAGCACCATAGTAGAACACAGATGAAGCTTCTAACTTTATGTAATAGACAGTAAGAAGCAGTACAATTCAAGTTTTAGTTATCGATTATTGACTTTTTACCCTTCTTTGGTGCCTTGGGAATGAGCTAGGACCTTAAGATTTTGCATGTAAGGAGGACTAGCAGCCGCGTTGCACGGGAGAATGTGAAAATTGTTCATATGCAGTAAAGACCTGAGAAATCCGTCCGTTTTCGTCATTTGTTCTCGAATCGACTTAAAGCCAGATCGCCACATTGGCCGCTCTTCTCTCTGAAACGGTTACATTTATCGTCTGCAAAGCTATGTCGCGTGCTAAGGTATGCGGAGACACTAAAAGCACCATAATAGAACACAGAAGAAGCTTGTAAGTTGATGTAATAGCCAGGAAGAAGCAGTACAATTCAAATTTTAGTTATTGATTATTGACTTTTTACCCTACTTTGGTGCCTTAGAGATGAGCTATGACCTTAGGATTTTGCATGAAAGGAGGACTATCCGTCGCGTTGCACGGAATAATGTGAAAAGTGTACATACGTAGTAAAAACCTGAGAAAATCGTCCGTTTTCGTCATTTCTTCTCGAATCGACTTAAAGCCAGATCGTCACATTGGCCGCTCTTCTCTCTGAAACGATTACAATTATCGTCTGCAAAGCTATGTCGCGTGCTTCGCTATGCGGAGACACAAAAAGCACCATAGTAGAACACAGATGAAGCTTCTTAGTTGATGTAATAGCCATTGAGAAGTAATACACTTCAAGTTTTAGTTATCGATTATTGACTTGTTTGCCGGACTTGGTGCCTTGGGATTGAGATAGGACCTTACGATTTTGCATG
Organism: Schistocerca gregaria; assembly: GCF_023897955.1. NCBI lineage: Eukaryota > Metazoa > Arthropoda > Insecta > Orthoptera > Acrididae > Schistocerca > Schistocerca gregaria. The sequence continues at coordinate 125,231,220 of NC_064930.1, read as the reverse complement.
AATGGAGGACTGGCAGCCACGTTGTGCGGGAAAATGTGAAAAGTGTTCATATGTAGTAAAAACCTGAGAAATGCTTCCGTTTTCGTTATTTCTAATCGAATCGAATTAAAGCCAGATCGTCCCATTAGCCGATCTTCTCATTGAAACGGTTACATTTGCCGTCTGCAAAGGTATGTCGCTTGCTGCGGTTTTCCGTAGACACTAGAAGCACCATAGTAGAACACAGAAGAAGCATCTAAGTTGATGTAATAGCCAGTAAGATGCAGTAAAATTCAAGTTTTAATTATCGGTTACTGACTTTTTACCTTTCTTTGGTGCCTTGGACACGTGCTAGGACCTCAAGATTTTGCATGAAAGGAGGACTAGCAGCCGCTTTGCACGGGAGAATGTGAAAAGTGTTCATATGTCCTAAAAACCTGAAATATCCGTCCGTTTTCGTCATTTGTTGTCGAATCGTCACATTGGCCGCTCTTCTCTCTGAAACGGTTACATTTATCGTCTGCAAAGCTATGTCGCGTGCTAAGGTATGCGGAGACACTAAAAGCACCATAATAGAACACAGAAGAAGCTTGTAAGTTGATGTAATAGCCAGGAAGAAGCAGTACAATTCAAATTTTAGTTATTGATTATTGACTTTTTACCCTACTTTGGTGCCTTAGAGATGAGCTATGACCTTAGGATTTTGCATGAAAGGAGGACTATCCGTCGCGTTGCACGGAATAATGTGAAAAGTGTACATATGTAGTAAAAACCTGAGAAAATCGTCCGTTTTCGTCATTTCTTCTCGAATCGACTTAAAGCCAGATCGTCACATTGGCCGCTCTTCTCTCTGAAACGATTACAATTATCGTCTGCAAAGCTATGTCGCGTGCTTCGCTATGCGGAGACACAAAAAGCACCATAGTAGAACACAGATGAAGCTTCTTAGTTGATGTAATAGCCATTGAGAAGTAATACACTCAAGTTTTAGTTATCGATTATTGACTTGTTTGCCGGACTTGGTGCCTTGGGATTGAGATAGGACCTTACGATTTTGCATGAATGGAGGACTGGCAGCCACGTTGTGCGGGAAAATGTGAAAAGTGTTCATATGTAGTAAAAACCTGAGAAATGCTTCCGTTTTCGTTATTTCTAATCGAATCGAATTAAAGCCAGATCGTCCCATTAGCCGATCTTCTCATTGAAACGGTTACATTTGCCGTCTGCAAAGGTATGTCGCTTGCTGCGGTTTTCCGTAGACACTAGAAGCACCATAGTAGAACACAGAAGAAGCATCTAAGTTGATGTAATAGCCAGTAAGATGCAGTAAAATTCAAGTTTTAATTATCGGTTACTGACTTTTTACCTTTCTTTGGTGCCTTGGACACGTGCTAGGACCTCAAGATTTTGCATGAAAGGAGGACTAGCAGCCGCTTTGCACGGGAGAATGTGAAAAGTGTTCATATGTCCTAAAAACCTGAAATATCCGTCCGTTTTCGTCATTTGTTGTCGAATCGTCACATTGGCCGCTCTTCTCTCTGAAACGGTTACATTTATCCTCTGCAGAGCTATGTCGCATGCTACGGTATGCGGAGACACTAAAAGCACCATAGTAGAACACAGATGAAGCTTCTAAGTTGATGTAATAGCCAGTAAGAAGCTGAACAAGTATTAGTTATCGATTATTTACTTTTTACCGTTCTTTGGTGCCTTGGACATGAGCTAGGACCTTAAAATTTTGCATGAAAGGAGGTCTAGCAGCCGCGTTGTGCGGGAAAATGTGAAAAGTGTTCATATGTAGTGAAAACCTGAGAAATCCGTCCGTTTTCGTCAATTGTTATCAAAGCGACTAAAAGCCAGATCGTCACATTGGCCGCTCTTCTCTCTGAAACGGTTACATTTGTCGTCTGCAAAGCTACGTCGCGTGCTGCGGTATGCGGAGACACTAAAAGCATCATAGTAGAACACAGACGAAGCTTCTAAGTTGATGTAATAGCCAGTAAGAAGCAGTACAATTCAAGTATAAGTTATCGATTATTTACATTTTATCCTTCTTTGGTGCCTTGGACATGAGCTGGGACCTTAATATTTTGCATGAAACTTAGGACTAGCAGCCGCGTTGCACCTGAGAATGTGAAAAGTGTTCATATGTAGTAAAGACCTCAGAAATCCGTCCGTATCCGACATTTCTTCTCGAATCGACTTAAAGCCAGATCGTCACATTGGCCGCTCTTCTCTCTGAAACGGTTACATTTATCGTCTGCAAAGCTATGTCGCGTGCTGCGGTATGCGGAGACAGTAAAAGCAGCATAGGAGAACACAGAAGAAGCTTGTAAGTTGATGTAATAGTCAGTAAGAAGCACTACAATTCAAGTTTTAGTTATCGGTTACTGACTTTTTACCTTTCTTTGGTGCCTTTGACATGAGCTAGGACCTTCCGATTTTTCATGAAAAGAGGACTAGCAGCCGCGTTCCAATGAAGAATGTGAAAAGTGTTCATATGTAGCAAAACCTGAGAAATACGTCCGTTTTCGTCACTTCTTATCGAATCGACTTAAAGCCAGAATGCCACGTTGGCCGCTCTTCTCTCTGAAACGGTTACATTTATCGACTGCAAAGCTGTGTCGCATGCTTCGGTATGCATAGACACTAAAAGCACCGTAGTAGAACACAGAAGAAGCTACTAAGTTGATGTAATAGCCAGTATGAAGCAGTACAATTCAAGATTTAGCTATCGATTATTGGCTTTTTACCCTTCTTTGGTGCCTTGGACGTGAGCTAGGACCTTACGATTTTGCATGAATGGAGGACTAGGAGCCACGTTGTGCGGAAATATATGAAAAGTGTTCATACGTAGTAAAAACCTGAGAAATCTGTCCGTTTTCGTCAATTGATATCGAATCGACTAAAAGCCAGATCGTCACATTGGCCGATCTTCTCATTGAAACGGTTACATTTGCCGTCTGCAAAGGTATGTCGCGTGCTGCGGTTTCCGGAGACACTAGAAGCACCATAGTAGAACACAGAAGAAGCTTCTAAGTTGATGTAATAGCCAGTAAGAAGCAGTACAATTCAAGTTTTAGTTATTGGTTACTGACTTTTTACCTTTCTTTGGTGCCTTGGACACGTGCTAGGACCTTAAGATTTTGCATGAAAAGAGGACTAGCAACCGCGTTGCACGGGAGAATATGTAAAGTGTTCATATGTAGTAAAAACCTGAGAAATCAGTCCGTTTTCGTAATTTCTTATCGAATCGAATTAAAGCCAGATCGTCCCATTGGCCGATAGTCTCACTCAAACAGTTACATTATCCGTCTGCAAAGGTATGTCGCGTGCTGCGGTTTCCGGAGACACTAATAGCACCAAAGGAGAACACAGAAGAAGCTTCTAAGTTGATGTATTAGCTAGTAAGAATCAGTACAATTCAAGTTATAGTTATCGATTACTGACTTTTTACCTTTCTTTGGTGCCTTGGACAGGTGCTAGGACCTTAAGATTTTGCATGAAAGGAGTTCTAGCAGCCGCTTTGCACGGGAGAATGTGAAAAGTGTTTATATGTGGTAAAAATCTGAGAAATCCGTCCGTTTTCGTCATTTCTTATCGAATCGACTTAAAGCTAGATCGTCACATTGGAAGCTCTTCTCTCTGAAACGGTTCCATTTATCGTCTGCAAAGCTATGTCGCGTGCTGCGGTATGCGGAGACACTAAAAACACCATAGTAGATCACAGATGAAGCTTTTAAGTTAATGTAATAGCCAGTAAGGAGCAGTACAATTCAAGTTTTAGTTATCGATTATTGACTTTTTACCCTACTTTGGTGCCTTGGACACGAGCTAGGACCTTAAGATTTTGCGTGAAAGGAGGACTAGCATCAGCGTTGCACGGGAGAATGTGAAAAGGGTTCATATGTAGTAAAAACCTGAGAAATCCGTTCGTTTTCGTCATTTGTTATCGAATAGACTTAAAGCCAGATCGTCACATTGGTCGCTATTCTCCCTGAAACGGTTACATTTATCGTCAGGAAAACTATGTCACGTGCTGCGGTATGCGGAGACACTTAAAGCACCATAGTAGATCATAGAAAAGCTTCTAAGTTGATGTAATAGCCAGTTACAAGCAGTACAATTCAAGTTCTAGTTATCGATAATTGACTTTTTACCCTCACTTGGTGCCTTGGACATGTGCTAGGACCTTAAGATTTTGCATGAAAGGAGGACAAGCAGCCGCGTTGCACGGGAGAATGTGAAAAGTGTTCATATGTAGTAGAAACCCGAGAAATCCGTCCGTTTTCGTCATTTGTTATCGAATCGACTAATAGCCAGATCGTCACATTGGCCGCTCTTCTGTGTGAAACCGTTACATTTATTGTCTGCAAATTTACGTCGCGTGCTGCGGAATGCGGAGACACTAAAAGGACCATAGTAGAACACAGATGAAGCTTCTAAGTGCGTTAATAGCCAGTAAGAAGCAGTACAATGCAAGTTTTAGTTATCGACTAATGACTTTTTACCCTTCTTTGGTGTTTTCTACATGAGCTAAGACATTAAGTTTTTGCATGAAAGGAGGCCTAGCAGCCGCGTTGCACGGGAGAATGTGAAAAGTGTTCATATGTTGCAAAAACCTGAGAAATCCGTCCGTTTTTGTCACTTGTTATCGAATCGACTAAAAGCCAGATCGTCACATTGTCCGCTCTTCTCAGTGAAACGGTTAAATTTATCGTCTGCAAAGCTATGTCGGGTGCTGCGGTATGCGGAGACACTAAAAGCACCATAGTAGAACACAGATGAAGCTACTAAGTTGATGTAATAGCCAGTAAGAATCAGTACAATTCAAGTTTTAGTTATCGATTATTGACTTTTTACCCTTCTTTGCTCACTTGGACATGATCTACGACCATAAGATTTTGCATGAAACGAGAACTAGCACCCGCGTTGCGCGGGAAAATATGAAAAGTGTTCATATGTAGTAAAAACCTGAGAAAACCGTCCGTTTTTGTCATTTGTTACCGAATCGACTAAAAGCCAGATCGTCACATTGTCCGCTCTTCTCTCTGAAACGTTTAAATTTATCGTCTGCAAAGCTATGTCGCGTGCTGCGGTATGCGGAGACACTAAAAGCACCATAGTATAACACAGAAGAAGCTTCTAAATTGATGTAATAGCCAGTAAGAAGCAGTACAATAATAGTTTAGGTATCGATTATTGACTTTTTACCCTTCTATGGTGCCTTGGATATGAGCTAGGACCTTAAGATTTTGCATGAAAGGAGGACTAGCAGCCGCGTTGCACGGGAGAATGTGAAAAGGGTTCATATGTAGTAAAAACCTGAGAAATCCGTCCGTTTTCGTCATTTGTTATCGAATAGACTTAAAGCCAGATCGTCACATTGGTCGCTATTCTCCCTGAAACGGTTACATTTATCGTCAGGAAAACTATGTCACGTGCTGCGGTATTCGGAGACACTTAAAGCCCCATAGTAGATCATAGAAAAGCTTCTAAGTTGATGTAATAGCCAGTAAGAAGCAGTACAATTCAAGTTCTAGTTAACGATATTGACTTTTTACCCTCACTTGGTGCCTTGGACATGTGCTAGGACCTTAAGATTTTGCATGAAAGGAGGACAAGCGGCCGCGTTGCACGGGAGAATGTGAAATGTGTTCATATGTAGTAGAAACCCGAGAAATCCGTCCGTTTTCGTCATTTGTTATCGAATCGACTAATAGCCAGATCGTCACATTGGCCGCTCTTCTGTCTGAAACGGTTACATTTATTGTCTGCAAATTTACGTCGCGTGCTGCGGAATGCAGAGACACTAAAAGCACCATAGTAGATCACAGATGAAGCTTCTAAGTTGATGTAATAGCCAGTAAGAAGCAGCTAAATTCAAGTTTAAGTTATCGACTATTGACTTTTTACCCTTCTTTGGTGCCTTGGACATGAGCTAGGACATTAAGATTTTGCATGAAAGGAGGACTAGCAGCCGCGTTTCACGGTAGAACGTGAAAAGTGTTCATATGTAGTAAAAACCTGAGAAATCCGTCCGTTTTTGTCACTTCTTATCGAATCGACTAAAAGCCAGATCGTCACATTGGCCGCTCTTCTCTCTGAAACGGTTACAATTATTGTCTGCTAAGCTATGTCGCGTGCTGAGGTAAGCGGAGACACTAAAAGCACGATAGTAGGACACAGATGAAGCTTCCAAGCCGATGTAATAGCCAGTAAGAAGCAGTACAATTCAAGTTTTAGTTATCGATTATTGACTTTTTACCCTTCTTTGGTGCCTTGGACATGAGCTAGGACCTTAAGTTTTTGGATGAATGGAGGACTTTCAGCCGCGTTGCACGGGAGAATGTTAAAAGTGTTCATATGTTGTAGAAACTTGAGAAATCTGTCCGTTTTCGTCATTATGTTATCGAATCGACTAATAGCCAGATCGTCACATTGACCGCTCTTCTGTCTGAAACGGTTACATTTATTGTCTGCAAATTAATGTCGCGTGCTGCGGAATGCGGAGACACTAAAAGCACCATAGTAGATCACAGATGAGGCTGCTAAGTTGATGTAATAGCCAGTAAGAAGCAGCAAAATTCAAGTTTTAGTTATCGACTATTGACTTTTTACCCTTCTTTGGTGCCTTGGACATGTGCTAGGACATTAAGATTTTGCATGAAAAGAGGACTAGCCGCCGCGTTTCACGGGAGAATGTGAAAAGTGTTCATATGTAGTAAAAACCTGAGAAATCCTTCCGTTTTTATCACTTGTTATCGAATCGACTAAAAGCCAGATCGTCACATTGTCCGCTCTTCTCTCTGAAAAGGTTACATTTATCGTCTACAAAGCTATGTCGGGTGCTGAGGTAAGCGGAGACACTAAAAGCACGATAGTAGGACACAGATGAAGCTTCCAAGCCGATGTAATAGCCAGTAAGAAGCAGTACAATAATAGTTTAGGTATGGATTATTGACTTTTTACCCTTCTATGGTGCCTTGGATATGAGCTAGGACCTTAAGATTTTGCATGAAAGGAGGACTAGCAGCCGCGTTGCACGGGAGAATGTGAAAAGGGTTCATATGTAGTAAAAACCTGAGAAATCCGTCCGTTTTCGTCATTTGTTATCGAATAGACTTAAAGCCAGATCGTCACATTGGTCGCTATTCTCCCTGAAACGGTTACATTTATCGTCAGGAAAACTATGTCACGTGCTGCGGTATTCGGAGACACTTAAAGCACCATAGTAGATCATAGAAAAGCTTCTAAGTTGATGTAATAGCCAGTTACAAGCAGTACAATTCAAGTTCTAGTTAACGATATTGACTTTTTACCCTCACTTGGTGCCTTGGACATGTGCTAGGACCTTAAGATTTTGCATGAAAGGAGGACAAGCGGCCGCGTTGCACGGGAGAATGTGAAATGTGTTCATATGTAGTAGAAACCCGAGAAATCCGTCCGTTTTCGTCATTTGTTATCGAATCGACTAATAGCCAGATCGTCACATTGGCCGCTCTTCTGTGTGAAACGGTTACATTTATTGTCTGCAAATTTACGTCGCGTGCTGCGGAATGCAGAGACACTAAAAGCACCATAGTAGATCACAGATGAAGCTTCTAAGTTGATGTAATAGCCAGTAAGAAGCAGCTAAATTCAAGTTTAAGTTATCGACTATTGACTTTTTACCCTTCTTTGGTGCCTTGGACATGAGCTAGGACATTAAGATTTTGCATGAAAGGAGGACTAGCAGCCGCGTTTCACGTAAGAACGTGAAAAGTGTTCATATGTAGTAAAAACCTGAGAAATCCGTCCGTTTTTGTCACTTGTTATCGAATCGACTAAAAGCCAGATCATCACATTGGCCGCTCTTCTCTCTGAAACGGTTACAATTATTGTCTGCTAAGCTATGTCGCGTGCTGAGGTAAGCGGAGACACTAAAAGCACGATAGTAGGACACAGATGAAGCTTCCAAGCCGATGTAATAGCCAGTAAGAAGCAGTACAATTCAAGTTTTAGTTATCGATTATTGACTTTTTACCCTTCTTTGGTGCCTTGGACATGAGCTAGGACCTTAAGTTTTTGGATGAATGGAGGACTTTCAGCCGCGCTGCACGGGAGAATGTTAAAAGTGTTCATATGTTGTAGAAACTTGAGAAATCTGTCCGTTTTCGTCATTATGTTATCGAATCGACTAATAGCCAGATCGTCACATTGACCGCTCTTCTGTCTGAAACGGTTACATTTATTGTCTGCAAATTAATGTCGCGTGCTGCGGAATGCGGAGACACTAAAAGCACCATAGTAGAACACAGATGAGGCTGCTAAGTTGATGTAATAGCCAGTAAGGAGCAGCAAAATTCAAGTTTTAGTTATCGACTATTGACTTTTTACCCTTCTTTGGTGCCTTGGACATGTGCTAGGACATTAAGATTTTGCATGAAAAGAGGACTAGCCGCCGCGTTTCACGGGAGAATGTGAAAAGTGTTCATATGTTGTAAAAACCTGAGAAATCCGTCCGTTTTTATCACTTGTTATCGAATCGACTAAAAGCCAGATCGTCACATTGTCCGCTCTTCTCTCTGAAAAGGTTACATTTATCGTCTGCAAAGCTATGTCGGGTGCTGCGGTATGCGGAGACACTAAAAACACCATAGTAGAACCACGATGAAGCTACAAAGTTGATGTAATAGCCAGTAAGTAGCAGTACAATTCAAGTTCTAGTTATCGGTTATTGACTTTTTACCCTTCTTTGGTGCCTTAGCTATGAGCTAGGACCTTAAGATTTTGCATGAAAGGAGGACTATCAGCCGAGTTGCACGGCAGAATGTGAAAAAAGTTCATATGAACTAAGACCTGAGGAATCCGTCCTTTTTCTCATTTGTTATCGAATCGTCACATTGGCCGCTCTTCTCTCTGACACGGTTACATTTATCGTCTGCACAGCTATGTCGCGTGCTGCCATATGCGGAAACACTAAAACCACCATAGTAGAACACAGATGAAGCTTCTAAATTGATGTAATAGCAAGTAAGAAGTATTACAATTCAAGTTTTAGTTATCGATTATTGACTTTTTACCTTTCTTTGGTGCTTTGGACATTAGCTAGGACCTTAAGATTTTGCCTGAAAGGTGGACTAGCAGCCGCCATGCACGTGAGAATGGGAAAGGTTTTCATGTGTAGTAAAAACCTGAGAAATCCGTCCGTTTTTGTTGTTTCTTATCGAATCGACTTAAAGCCAGATCGTCACATTGGCCCTTATTCTCACTGAAACGGTTACATTTATCGTCTGCAAAGCTATGTCCCAAGCTGCGCTATGAGGAGACACTAAAAGCACCATACTAGAACACAGATGAAGCTTCTAAGTTGATGTAACATCTTTGTAAGAAGAAGTAAAATTCAAGTTTTAGTTATCGATTATTTACTTTTTACCCTTCTTTTGTGCCTTGGACATGAGCTAGGACCTTAAGATTTTGCATGAAAGGAGGACTAGCAGCCGCGTTGCGCGGGAAAATGTGAAAAATGTTCAAATGTAGTAAAAACCTGAGAAATCCGTCCGTTTTCGTCATTTGTTATCGAATCGACTAAAAGCCAGATCGTCACATTGGCCGCTCTTCTCTCTGAAACGGTTACATTTATCGTCTGCAAAGCTATGTCGCGTGCTGCGGTATGCGGAGACACTAAAACACCATAGTAGATCATAGATGAAGCTTCTAAGTTGATGTTACAGAAATTAAGAAGCAGTACAATTCAAGTTTTAGTTGTCGACTATTGACTTTTTACCCTTCTTTGGTGTCTTGGACATGAGCTAGGACCTTAAGATTTTGCATGAAAGGAGGACTAGCAGCCGCGTTGCACGGAAGAATGTGAGAAGTGTTCATATGTTGCAAAACCTGAGAAATCCGTCCGTTTTTGTCACTTGTTATCGAATCGACTAACAGCCAGATCGTCACATTGTCCGCTCTTCTCCCTGAAACTGTTACATTTATCGTCTGCAAAGCTATGTCGGGTGCTGCGGTATGCGGAGACACTAAAAGCACCATAGTAGAACACAGATGAATCTACTAAGTTGATGTAATAGCCAGTAAGAAGTAGTACCATTCAATTTTTAGTTATCGATTACTGATTTTTTACCTTTCTTTGGTGCCTTCGACATGAAGTAGGAACTTCGGATTTTGCATGAAGGAGGACTAGCAGCCTCGTTTCACGGGAGAATGTGAAAAGTGATCATATGTAGAAAAACCTGAGAAATCCGTCCGTTTTCGTCATTTCTTATCGAATCGTCTCATTGGTAGCTCTTCTCTCTGAAACGGTTACATTTATCGAATGCAAAGCTTTGTCGCGTGCTGCGGTATGCGGAGTATCTAAAATCACTGTAGTAGAACATAGACGAAGCATCTAAGTTGATGTAATAGCCAGTAAGAAGCAGTGAAATTCAAGGTTTAGTTATCGATTGTTGATTTTTACGCTTCTTTGGTGCCTTGGACAAAAAGTAGGACTTTCGGATTTTGCATGAAAGAAGGACTAGCAGCCGCGTTGCACGGGAGAATGTGAAAAGATGTCATATGTAGTAAAAACCTGAGAAATCCTTTCGTTTTCGTCATTTGTTATCGAATCGTCACATTGGCCGCTCTTCTCTCTGACACGGTTACATTCATCGTCTGCAAAGCTATGTCGCGTGGGGCGCTATGCGGAGTCACTAAAAGCACCATAGTAGAACACAGATGAAGCTTCTAAGTTGATGTAATAGCGAGTAAGAAGCAGTACAATTCAAGTTTTAGTTATCGGCTATTGACTTTTTGCCCTTCTTTGGTGTCTTGCACATGAGCTAGGACCTTAGGATTTTGCATGAAAGGAGGACTAGCAGCCGCGTTCCGCGGGAAAATGTGAAAACTGTTCATATGCAGTAAAAACCTTAGAAATCCGTCCGTTTTCGTCATTTGTTATCGAATCGACTAAAAGCCAGATCGTCACATTGGACGCTGTTCTCTCTGAAACGGCTACATTAATCGTCTGCAAAGGTATGTCGCGTGCTGCGGTATGCGGAGACACTAAAAGCACCATAGTAGAACACTGCTGAAGCTTCTAAGTTGAAGTAGTAGCCAGTAAGAAAAAGTGGAATTCAAGTTTTAGTTATCGATTATTGACCTTTTACCCATCTTTGGTGCCTTGCACATGAGCTAGGACCTTAGGATTTTGCATGAAAGGACGACTAGCAGCCGCGTTGCGCGGGAAAATGTGAAAAGTGTTCATATGCAGTAAAAACCTGAGTAATCCGTCCGTTTTTGTCATTTGTTATCGAATCGACTAAAAGCCAGATCGTCACATTGGCCGCTCTTCTCTCTGAAACGGTTACATTTATTGTCTGCTAAGCTATGCCACGTGCTGCGCTATGCGGAGACACTAAAAGCACCATAGTAGAACACAGATGAAGCTTCTAAATTGATGTAATAGCAAGTAAGAAGTATTACAATTCAAGTTTTAGTTATCGATTATTGACTTTTTACCTTTCTTTGGTGCTTTGGACATTAGCTAGGACCTTAAGATTTTCCATGAAAGGAGGACTAGCAGCCGCGTTGAGCGGGAAAATGTGAAAGGTGTTCATATGTAGTAAAAACCTGAGAAATCCGCCCGTTTTTGTTGTTTCTTATCGAATCGACTTAAAGCCAGATCGTCACAATGGCCGGTATTCTTACTGTAACGGTTACATTTATCGTCTGCAAAGCTATGTCGCGTGCTGCGCTATGAGGAGACACTAAAAGCACCATAGTGGAACACAGAAGAAGCTTCTAAGTTGATGTAGTAGCCAGTAAGAAGTAGTAGAATTCAAGTTTTAGTTATCGATTATTGACCTTTTACCCTTCTTTGGTGGCTTGGCCATGAGCTAGGACCTTAAGATTTTGTATGAAAGGAGGACTAGCAGCCGCGTTGAGCGGGAAAATGTGAAAAGTGTTCATATGTAGCAAAAACCTGAGAAATCCGTCCGTTTTTGTTGTTTCTTATCGAATCGACTAAAAGCCAGATCGTCACATTGGCCGCTCTTCTCTCTGAAACGGTTACATTTATTGTCTGCTAAGCAATGCCACGTGCTGCGCTATGCGGAGACACTAAAAGCACCATAGTAGAACACAGCTGAAGCTTCTATGTTTGTGTAATAGCCAATAAGAAGCAGTAAAATTCAAGTTTTAGTTATCGAATATTGATCTTTTACCCTTCTTTGGTGCTTTAGCTATGAGCTAGGATCTTAAGATTTTGCATGAAAGGAGGACTATCAGCCGAGTTGCACGGCAGAATGTGAAAAAAGTTCATATGTACTAAGACCTGAGGAATCCGTCCTTTTTCGTCATTTGTTATCGAATCGTCACATTGGCCGCTCTTCTCTCTGACACGGTTACATTTATCGTCTGCAGAGCTATGTCGCGTGCTGCCATATGCGGAAACACTAAAACCACCATAGTAGAACACAGATGAAGCTTCTAAATTGATATAATAGCAAGTAAGAAGTATTACAATTCAAGTTTTAGTTATCGATTATTGACTTTTTACCTTTCTTTGGTGCTATGGACATTAGCTAGGACCTTAAGATTTTGCATGAAAGGAGGACTAGCAGCCGCGTTGCGCGGGAAAATGTGAAAAATGTTCAAATGTAGTAAAAAACTGAGAAATCCGTCCGTTTTCGTCATTTGTTATCGAATCGACTAAAAGCCAGATCGTCACATTGGCCGCTCTTCTCTCTCAAACGGTACATTTGTCGTCTGCAAAGCTATGTCGCGTGCTGTGGTATGCGGAGACACTAAAGGCACCATAGTAGAACACAGAAGAAGCATCTAAGTTGATGTAATAGCCAGTAAGAAGTAGTACAATTCAAGTTTTAATTCTCGATTATTCACTTTTTACTCTTCTTTGATGCCTTCGCCATTTGCTAGGTCCTTACGATTTTGCATGAAAGCAGGACTAGCAGCCGCCATGCACGTGAGAATGGGAAAGGTTTTCATATGTAGTAAAAACCTGAGAAATCCGTCAGATTTTGTTATTTCTTATCGAATCGACTTAAAGCCAGATCGTCACATTGGCCCTTATTCTCACTGAAACCGTTACGTTTATCGTCTGCAAAGCTATGTCACGTGCTGCGCTATGAGAAGACATTAAAAGCACCATAGTAGAACACAGAAGAAGCTTCTAAGTTGATGTAATAGCCAGTAAGAAGCAGTGAAATTCAAGGTTTAGTTATCGATTGTTGATTTTTACGCTTCTTTGGTGCCTTGGACATAAAGTAGGACTTTCGGATTTTGCATGAAAGAAGGACTAGCAGCCGCGTTGCACGGGAGAATGTGAAAAGAGGTCATATGTAGTAAAAACCTGAGAAATCCTTTCGTTTTCGTCATTTGTTATCGAATCGTCACATTGGCCGCTCTTCTCTCTGACACGGTTACATTTATCGTCTGTAAAGCTATGTCGCGTGGGGCGCTATGCGGAGACACTAAAAGCACCATAGTAGAACACAGATGAAGCTTCTAAATTGATGTAATAGCAAGTATGCTGCAATACAATTCAAGTTTTAGTTATCGATTATTTACGTTTTACCCTTCTTTGGTGCCTTGGACATGAGCTAGGAACTTATGATTTTGCATGAAAGGAAGACTAGCAGCCGCGTTGCACGGCAGAATGTGAAAAGTGTTCATATGTAGTAAAAACATGAGAAATCCGTCCATTTTTGTTATTTCTTATCGAATCGTCTTAAAGCCAGATAGTCACATTGGCCGTATTCTCACTGAAACGGTTACATTTATCGTCTGCAAAGCTATGTCGCGTGGGGCGCTATGCGGAGACACTAAAAGCACCATAGTAGAACACAGATGAAGCTTCTAAATTGATGTAATAGCAAGTATGCTGCAATACAATTCAAGTTTTAGTTATCGATTATTTACGTTTTACCCTTCTTTGGTGCCTTGGACATGAGCTAGGAACTTATGATTTTGCATGAAAGGAAGACTAGCAGCCGCGTTGCACGGCAGAATGTGAAAAGTGTTCATATGTAGTAAAAACATGAGAAATCCGTCCATTTTTGTTATTTCTTATCGAATCGTCTTAAAGCCAGATAGTCACATTGGCCGTATTCTCACTGAAACGGTTACATTTATCGTCTGCAAAGTTATGTCGCAAGCTGCGCTATGAGGAGACACTAAAAGCACCATAGTAGAACACAGATGAAGCTTCTAAGTTGATGTAATAGCCCTTAACAAGTAGTACAATTCAAGTTTTTGTTATCGATTATTGACGTTTTACCCTTCTTTGGTGCCTTGGACATGAAGTAGGACTTTCCGATTTTTCATGAAAGGAGGACTAGCATCCGCGTTGCACGGGAGAATGTGAAAAGTGTTCATATGTAGTAAAAACCTGAGAAATCCTTTCGTTTTCGTCATTTGTTATCGAATCGTCACATTGGCCTCTCTTCTCTCTGACACGGTTAAATTTATCGTCTGCAGAGCTATGTCGCGTGCTGCTATATGCGGAGACACTAAAAGCACCATAGTAGAACACAGAAGAAGCTTCTAAGTTGATGTAGTAGCCAGTAAGAAGTAGTAGAATTCAAGTTTTAGTTATCGATTATTGACCTTTTACCCTTCTTTGGTGGCTTGGCCATGAGCTAGGACCTTAAGATTTTGTATGAAAGGAGGACTAGCAGCCGTGTTGAGCGGGAAAATGTGAAAAGTGTTCATATATAGTAAAAACCTGAGTAATCCGTCCGTTTTTGTAGTTTCTTATCGAATCGACTTAAAGCCAGATCGTCACAATGGCCGGTATTCTTACTGAAACGGTTACATTTATCGTCTGCAAAGCTATGTCGCAAGCTGCGCTATGAGGAGACACTAAAAGCACCATAGTGGAACACAGAAGAAGCTTCTAAGTTGATGTAGTAGGCAGTAAGAAGTAGTAGAATTCAAGTTTTAGTTATCGATTATTGACCTTTTACCCTTCTTTGGTGGCTTGGCCATGAGCTAGGACCTTAGGATTTTGTATGAAAGGAGGACTAGCAGCCGCGTTGAGCGGGAAAATGTGAAAAGTGTTCATATGTAGCAAAAACCTTAGAAATCCTTTCGTTTTCGTCATTTGTTATCGAATCGTCACATTGGCCGTTCTTCTCTCTGACACGGTTACATTTATCGTCTGCAGAGCTATGTCGCGTGCTGCTATATGCGGAGACACAAAAAGCACCATAGTAGAACACAGATGAAGCTTGTAAGTTGATGTAATAGCCAGTAAGAAGCAGTACAATTCAAGTTTTTGTTATCGATTATTGACTTTATACCCTTCTTTGGTGCCTTGGACATGAAGTAGACTTTCCGATTTTGCATGAAAGGAGGACTAGCAGTCGCGTTTCACGGCGGAATGTGAAAAGTGTTCGTATGTAGTAAAAACATGAGTAATCCGTCCGTTTTCGTCATTTGTTATCGAATCGACTAAAAGCCAGATCGTCACAATGGCCGCTCTTCTCTCTGACACGGTTACATTTATCGTCTGCAGAGCTATGTCGCGTGCTGCTATATGCGAAGACTCTAAAAGCACCATAGTAGAACACAAATGAAGCTTGTAAGTTGATGTAATAGCGAGTAAGAAGCAGTACAATTCAAGTTTTTTTTATCGGATATTGACTTTTTACCCTTCTTTGGTGCCTTGGACATCAGCTAGGATCTTAAGATTTTGCATGAAAGGAGGACTAGCAACCGCGTTGCACGGCGGAATGTGAATAGTGTTCATATGTAGTAAAAACCTGAGAAATCCGTCCGTTTTCGTCACTTGTTATCGAATCGACTAAAAACCAGGTCGTCACATTGGCCGCTCTTCTCTCTGAAACGGTTACATTTATCGTCTGCAGAGCTATCTCGCGTGCTGCGCTATGCGGAGACACTAAAAGCACCATAGTAGAACACAGATGAAGCTTCTAAGTTGATGTAATAGCCAGTAAGATGCAGT
Organism: Schistocerca gregaria; assembly: GCF_023897955.1. Taxonomy (NCBI): domain Eukaryota; kingdom Metazoa; phylum Arthropoda; class Insecta; order Orthoptera; family Acrididae; genus Schistocerca; species Schistocerca gregaria. Next base: position 125,215,280 of record NC_064930.1, on the reverse strand, counting down.
ACAATTCAAGTTTTAGTTATCGATTATTCACCTTTTTCCCTTCTTTCGTGACTTGGACAGGAGCTATGACCCTAAGATTTTCCATGAAACAATACTAGCAGCCCCGTTGCACGGGAGAATGTGAAAAGTGTTCATATGTAGTAGAAACCTGAAAAATCCGTCCGTTTTCGTCATTTGTTATCGAATCGACAAAAGCCAGATCGTCACGTAGGCCGCTCTTCTCTCTGAAACGTTTACATTTATCATCTGCAAAGCTATGTCGCGTGCAGCGGTATGCGTAGACACTAAAAGCACCGTTGTAGAACACAGAACAAGCTTCTAAGTTCATGGATATGAGCTTGGACTTTAAGATTTTGCATGAAAGGAGGACTAGCACCAGCGTTGCACGGGAGAATGTGAAAAGTGTTCCTATGTAGTAAAACCTCAGTAATTCGCCCGTTTTCGTCATTTGCTATCGAATGGAATTATTGTCAGATCGTCAGATGCAGAGCTATGTCGCGTGCTGCCATATGCGGAGACACTAAAGGCACCATAGTAGAACACAGATGGAGCTTCTAAGTTGATGTAATAGCCAGTAAGAAGCAGTACCTTAAGATTTTGCATGAAAGGAGGACTAGCAGCCGCGTTGCGCGGGAAAATGTGAAAAGTGTTCATATGTAGCAAAAACCTGAGAAATCCGTGCGTTTTCGTCATTTGTTATCGAATCGACTAAAAGCTAGATTTTCACATTGGCTGTTCTTCTTTCTGAAACGGTTACATTTATCGTTTGCAAAGCTATGTCGGGTGCTGCGCTATGCGGAGACACTAAAAGCACCGTAGTAGAACACAGAAGAAGCTTCTAAGTTGATGTAATAGCCCGTAAGAAGCAGTACAATTCAAGTTTTGGTTATCTATTATTGAATTTTACTCTTCTTTGGGCCTTGGACATGAGCTAGGGCCTTATGATTTTGCATGAAAGGAGGACTAGCAGCCGCGTTGCACGGGAGAATGTGAAAAGCATTCATATGTTGTAAAACCTGAGAAATCCGTCAGTTTTCGTCATTTCTTATCGAATCGACTTAGAGCCAGATCGTCACATTGGCCGCTCTTCTCTCTGAAACGGTTACATTTATCTCCTGCAAAGCTATGTCGCGTGCTGCGCTATGCGGAGACACAAAAGCACCATAGTAGAACGCAGATTAAGCTTGTAAGTTGATGTAATAGCCAGTAAGATGCAGTACAATTCAAGTTTTAGTTATCGATTATTGACTTTTTCCCCTTCTTTCGTGACTTGGACAGGAGCTAGGACCCTAAGGTTTTGCATGAAAGGAGGACTAGCTGCCCCGTTGCACGGGAGAATGTGAAAAGTGTTCATATGTAGTAGAAACCTGAGAAATCCGTCCGTTTTCGTCATTTGTTATCGAATCGACATAAAGCCAGATCGTCACATTGGCCAGTATTCTCACTGAAACGGTTACATTTATCGTCTGCAGAGCTATGTCGCGTGCTGTTATATGCGGAGACACTAAAAGCACCATAGTAGAACACAGATGAAGCTTCTATGTTGATATAATAGCCAGTAAGAAGCAGTACAATGGAAGTTTTAGTTATCGGCTATTGACTTTTTACCCTTCTTTGGTGCCTTGGACATGAACTAGGACCTTAAGATTTTGCATGAAAGGAGGATTAGCAGCCGCGTTGCGAGGGAAAATGTGAAAAGTGATCACATGTAGCAAAAACCTGAGAAATCCGTACGTTTTCGTCGTTTGTTATCGAATCGTTACAATGGCAGATCTCCTCTCTGAAACGGTAACATTTATCGTCTGCAAAGCTATGTCGCGTGCTGCGGTATGCGTAGACACTAAAAGCACCGTAGTAGAACACAGAAGAAGATTCTAAATTGATGTAATAGCCAGTAAGAAGCAGTACAATTCAAGTTTTTGTTATCGATTATTGACTTTTTACCCTTCTTTGGTGCCTTGGACATGAGCTAAGACCTTCAATTTTGCATGTAAGGAGGTCTAGCTGCAGTGTTGCGCGGGAAAATGTGAAAAGTGTTCAGATGTAGTAAAAACCTGAAAAATCCGTCCGTTTTTATTATTTCTTATCGAATCGACTTAAAGCCAGATGGTCACATTGGCCAGTATTCTCACTGAAACGGTTACATTTATCGTCTGGGAAGCTATGTCGCTTGCTGCGCTATGAGGAGACACCAAAAGCACCATAGTAGATCACAGATGAAGCTTCTAAGTTGATGTAATAGCGACTAAGAAGCAGTACAATTCAAGTTTTAGTTATCGATTATTGACATTTTACCCTTCTTTGGTGCCTCCGACATGTGCTAGGACCTTAAGATTTTGCATGAAAGGAGGACTAGCAGCCGCGTTGCGCTGGAAGATGTGAAAAGCGTTCACATGTAGTAAAAACCTGAGAAATCCGTCCGTTTTCGTCATTTGTTATCGAATCGATTAAAACCAGATCGTCACATTGGCCGCTCTTCTCTCTGAAACGGTTACACTGATCGTCTACAAAGCTATGTCGCGTGCTGCGGTATGCGGAGACAATAAAAGCACCATAGAAGAACACAGATGAAGCTTCAAAGTTGATGTGATAGCCAGTACGAAGCAGTACAATGCAAGTTTTACTTATCGATTATTGACTTTTTATTCGGCTTTTGTGCCTTGGACATGAGCTAGGACCTTAAGATTTTGCATGAAGGGAGGACTAGCAGCCGCGTTGCGCGGGAGAATGTGAAAAGTGTTCATATGTGGTAAAAACCTGAGAAATTCGTCCATTTTCGTCATTTGTTATCGAATCAACTTAAAGCTAGATCGTCACATTGGACGCTCGTCTCTGTGAAAGAGTTACATTTATCGTCTGCAAAGCTATGTCGCGTGCTGTGGTTCTCGGAGACACTAGACGCACCGTAGTAGAACACAGAAGAAGCTTCTACGTTAATGTAATAGCGAGTAAGAAGCAGTACAATTCAAGTTTTAGTTATCCATTATTGACTTTTTACTCTCCTTTGGTGCCTTGGACATGAGCTAGGACCTTACGATTTTGCATGAAAGGAGGACTAGCAGCCGCGTTGCACGGGAGAATGTGAAAAGTGTTCATACGTAGTAAAAAACGGAGAAATCCGTCAGTTTTCGTCATTTGTTCTCGAATCGACTTAAAGCCAGATCGTCACATTGGAAGCTCTTCTCTCTGAAACGGTTCCATTTATCGTCTGCATAGCTATGTCACGTGCTGCGGTATGCGGAGACACTAAAAGCACCGTAGTAGAACACAGATGAAGCTTCTAAGTTGATATAATAGCCAGTGAGAAGTAGTAGAAGTCAAGTTTTCGTTATCGAGTATTGACTTTTTAGCCGGCTTTGGTGCTTTGGACATGAGCTAGGACCTTAAGATTTTGCATCAAAGGAGGACAAGCAGCCGCGTTGCGCGGAAGAAAGTGGAAAGTGTTCATATGTAGTAAAAACCTGAGAAATCCGTCCGTTTTCCTCATTTGTTATCGAATACACTTAAAGCCCGTTCGTCACATTGGCCGCTCCTTTCTCTCAAACGGTTACATTTATCGTCTGCAAAAATATATCGCGTGCTGCGGTATGCGGAGACACTAAAAGCACCATAATAGAACACAGAAGAAGATTCTAAGTTGATGTAATAGCCAGTGAGAAGTAGTACAGTTCAAGTTTGAGTTATCGATTTTTGACTTTTTAACCTTCTTTGGTAATTGGACATGAGCTAGGACCTTAAGATTTTGCATCAAAGGTGGACTAGCACCCGCGTTGCACGCGAGAATGTGAAAAGTGTTCATATGTAGTAAAAACCTGAGAAATCCGTCCGTTTTGTCATTTGTTATCGAATCAACTTAAAGCTAGATCGTCACATTGGACGCTTGTCTCTCTGAAACGATTACATTTATAGTTTGCAAAGCTATGTCGCTATAGAACACAGATGAAGCTTCTAAGCTGACGTAATAACCAATAAGAAGTAGTACCATTCAAGTTTTAGTTATCGATTGTTGACTTTTTACCCTTCTTTGTTGCCTTGGACTTAGCTAGGACCTTAAGATTTTCAATCAAAGGAGGACAAGCAGCCACGTTGCACGGAAGAAAGTAAAGAGTGTTAATATGTAGTAAAAACCTGAGAAATCTGTCCGTTTTCGTCATTTGTTATTGAATCTCCTTAGAGCCAGAACGTCACATAGGCCGCTCTTCTCTCTGAAACTGGTAGATTTATCGTCTGCAAAGCTATGTCGCGTTCTGCGGTATGCGGAGACACTAAAACCACCATAGTAGGACACAGAAGAAGCTTCTAAGGTGAAGTAATAGTCATTAGGAAGCAGTACAATTCAAGTTTTAGTTATCGATTTTTGGCTTTTTACCCTTCATTGGTGCCTTAGACAGGAGCTAGGAACTTACGATTTTGCATGAATGGAGGACTAGCAGTCGCGTTGCACGGGAGAATGTGAAAAGTGTTCATATGTAGTAAAAAACGGAGAAATCTATCAGTTTTCGTCATTTGTTCTCGAATCGAGTTAAAGCCAGATCGTCACATTGGAAGCTCTTCTCTCTGAAACGGTTCCATTTATCGTCTGCATAGCTATGTCACGTGCTGCGGTATGCGGAAACACTAAAAGCACCGTAGTAGAACACAGATGAAGCTTCTAAGTTGATGTAATAGCCAGTGAGAAGTACTACAAGTTAAGTTTTCGTTATCGAGTATTGACTTTTAGCCGGCTTTGGAGCTTTGGACATGAGCTAGGACCTTAAGATTTTGCATCAAAGGAGGACAAGCAGCCGCGTTGCGCGGAAGAAAGTGGAAAATGTTCATATGTAGTAAAAACCTGAGAAATCCATCCGTTTTCCTCATTTGTTATCGAATACACTTAATGCCCGATCGTCACTTTGGCCGCTCTTCTCTCTCAAACGGTTACATTTATCGTCTGCAAAGCTATGTCGCGTGCTGCGGTATGCGGAGACACTAAAACCACCGTAGTACAACACTGATGAAGCTTCTAAGTTGATGTAATAGCCAGTAAGAAATAGTACAATTCATGTTTTCGTTATCGATTATTGACTTTTTTGCCGGCTTTGGTGCTTTGGACATGAGCTAGGACCTTAAGGTTTTGCATCAAAGGAGGACAAGCAGCCGCGTTGCGCGGAAGAAAGTGGAAAGTGTTCATATGTAGTAAAAACCTGAGAAATCCGTCCGTTTTCGTCATTTGTTATCGAATCTACTTAAAGCCAGATCGTCACATTGGCCGCTCTTCACTCTGAAACGGTTGTACTTATCGTCTGCAAAGCTATGTCGCGTGCTGCGGTATGCGGAGACAACTAAAAGCACCATAGTAGAACACAGATGAAGCTTCTATGATGATGTAATAGCCAGTAAGAAGTAGTACAATTCAAGTTTTAGGTATCGATTATTGACTTTTTAGCTGGCTTTGGTGCCTTGGGCATGAGCTAGGACCTTAAGATTCTGCATGAAAGGAGGACTAGCAGCCGCGTTGGATAGGAGAATGTGAAAAGTGTTCATATGTAGTAAAAACCTGAGAAATCCGTCCGTTTTCGTCATTTGTTATCGAATCGACTTAAAGCCAGATCGTCACTTGGCCGCTCTTCTCTCTGAAACGGTTCTACTTATCGTCTGCAAAGCTATGTCGCGTGCTGCGGTATGCGGAGACACTAAAAGCACCATAGTAGAACACAGATGAAGCTTCTAAGTTGATGTAATACCCAGTAAGAAGTAGTACAATTCAAGTTTTAGGTAATGATTATTTACTTTTTAGATGGCTTTGGTGCCTTGTACATGAGCTATTACCTTAAGATTCTGCATGAAAGGAGGACTAGCAGCCGCGTTGCACGGGAGAATCTGAAATGTGTTCATATGTAGTAAAAACTTGAGAAATCCGTCTGTTTCCGTCATTTGTTATCGAATCGACTTAAAGCCCGATCGTCACATTGGCCGCTCTTCTCTCTGAAACGGTTGTATTTTATCCTCTGCAAAGCTATGTCGCGTGCTGCGGTATGCGGAGACACTAAAAGCACCATAGTAGAACACAGATGAAGCTTCTATGATGATGTAATAGCCAGTAAGAAGTAGTACAATTCAAGTTTTAGGTATCGATTATTGACTTTTTAGCTGGCTTTGGTGCCTTGGACATGAGCTAGGACCTTAAGATTCTGCATGAAAGGAGGCCTAGCAGCCGCGTTATATGGGAGAATGTGAAAAGTGTTCATATGTAGTAAAAACCTGAGAAATCCGTCCGTTTTCGTCATTTGTTATCGAATCGACTTAAAGCCAGATCGTCACATTGGCCGCTCTTCTCTCTGAAACGGTTCTACTTATCGTCTTCAAAGCTATGTCGCGTGCTGCGGTATGCGGAGACACTAAAAGCACCATAGTAGAACACAGATGAAGCTTCTAAGTTGATGTAATAGCCAGTAAGAAGTAGTACAATTCAAGTTTTAGGTATCGATTATTGACTTTTTAGCTGGCTTTGGTGCCTTGGACATGAGCTAGGACCTTAAGATTCTGCATGAAAAGAGGACTAGCAGCCGAGTTGCACGGGAGAATGTGAAAAGTGTTCATATGTAGTAAAAACCTGAGAAATCCGTCCGTTTTCGTCATTTGTTATCGAATCGACTTAAAGCCACTCGTCACACTGACCGCCCATGTCTCTGAAACGGTTACAATTATCGTCTGCAATGATATGTCGCGTGCTGCGGTATGCAGAGACACTACAAGCACCATAGTAGAACACAGAAGAAGCTTCTAAGTTGATGTAATAGCCAGTAAGAAGTAGTACAATTCAAGTTTAACTTATCGATTATTGACTTTTTAGCCGGATTTGTCTGCCTTGGACTTGAGCTAGGGCATTAAGATATTGCATGAAAGGAGGACTAGCAGCCGCGTTGCACGGGAGAATGTGAAAGGTGTTCATATGTTGTAAAAACCTGAGGAATCCGTCCGTTTTCGTCATTTGTTATCAAATCGACTAAAAGCCAGATCGTCACATTGGCCGCTCTTCTTTCTGAAACGGTTACATTTATCGTCTGCATAGCTGTGTAGCGTGCTGCGGTATGCGGAGACACTAAAAGCACCATAGTAGGACACAGAAGAATATTCTAAGTTGATGTAGTAGCCAGTAAGAAGCAGTACAATTCAAGTTTTAGTTATCGATTGTTGACTATTTACCCTTGTTTTGTGCCTTGACATGAGTTAGGACCTTGGATTTTGCATGAAAGGAGGACAAGCAGCCGCGTTGCAAGGGAGGATGTGAAAAGTGTTCATATGTAGTAAAAACCTGAGAAGTCCGGCCGTTTTCGTCATTTGTTATCGAATCGACTTAAAGCCAAATTCTCACACTGGCCGCTCTTCTCTCTGAAACGGTTACATTTATCGTCTGCGGAGCTGTGTCGCGTGCTGCGGTATGCGGAGACACTAATAGCACCATTGTAGAACACAGATGGATCTTGTAAGTTGATGTAATAACCAGTAAGAAGTATTACAATTCAAGTATTCGTTATCGATTTTTGACTTGTCAGCCGGCTTTGGTGCCTTGGACATGAGGTAGGACCATACGATTTTGCTTGAAACGAGGACTAGCAGCCGCGTTGCACGTGAGAATGAGAAAAGTGTTCATATGTAGTAAAAACCTGAGAAATCCACCCGTTTTCGTCATTTGTTATCGAATCGACTTAGAGCCGGATCGTCACATTGGCCGCTCTTCTCTCTGAAACGGTTACATTTATCGTCTGTAAAGCTATGTCGCGTGCTGCGCTATGCTTAGACACTAAAAGCACCATAGTAGAACACAGTTGAAGCTTCTAAGGTGATGTAATAGCCAGTAAGAAGCAGTACAGTTCACGTTTCAGTTATCGATTATTGATTTTTCACCCTTCTACGGTGCCTTGGACATGAGCTGGAACCTTAAGATTTTGCATAAAAGGAGGACTAGCAGCCGCGCTGTACGGGAGAATGTGAAAAGTGTTCATATGTTGTAAAAACCTGAGTAATCCGTCCGTTTTCGTCATTTGTTATCGAAGCGACTTAAAGCCAGATCTTGACATTGGCCGCTCTTCTCTCTGAAAAGGTTAGATTTATCGTCTGCAAAGCTATGTCGCGTGCTGCGCTATGCGGAGACAGTAAAAGCACCATAGTAGAACACAGAAGAAGCTTCTAAATTGATGTAATAGCCAATAAGAAGCAGTACAATTCACGTTTCAGTTATCGATTATTGATTTTTTACCCTTCTTTGGTGCCTTGACATGAGCTAGGACCTTACGATTTTGCATGAGAAATCCGTCCGTTTTCGTCACTTGTTATCGAATCGAGTTAAAGCCAGATTGTCACATTGGCCGCTCTTCTCTCTGAAAAAGGTTATATTTATCGTCTGCAAAGCTATGTCGCGTGATGCGGTATGCGGAGACACTAAGAGCAAAATAGAACACAGAAGAAGCTTCTAAGGTTATGTAATAGCCAGTAAGAAGTAGTACAATTCAAGTTTTAGTTATCGATTATTGACTTTTTACCTTTCTTTGGGTTCTTGGACATGAACTAGGACCTTAGATTTTGCATGAAAAGAGGACTAGCAGCAGCGTTGCAAGGGAGGATGTGAAAAGTGTTCATATGTAGTAAAAACCTGACAAATCCGTCGGTTTTCGTCGTTTGTTATTGAATCTACTTAAAGCCAGAACGTCACATTGGCCGCTCTTCTCTCTGAAACTGTTAGATTTATAGTCTGCAAAGCTATGTCGCGTGCTGCGGTATGCAGAGACACTACAAGCACCATAGTAGAACACAAAGAAGCTTCTAAGTTGATGTAATAGCCAGTAAGAATGAGTACAATTCAAGTTTAAGATATCGATTCTTTACTTTTTAGCCGGATTTGGTGCCTTGGACTTGAGCTAGGACAATAAGATTTTGCATGAAAGGAGGACCAGCAGCCGCGTTGCACGGGAGAATGTGAAAAGTGTTCATATGTAGTAAAAACCTGAGAAATCCGTCCGTTTTCTTCATTTGTTATCAAATCGACTTAAAGCCAGATTGTCACATTGGCCGCTTTTCTCTATGAAACGGTTACATTTATCGTCTGCAATGCTATGTCGCGTGACGCGGTATGCGGAGACACTACAAGCAAAATAGAACACAGAAGAAGCTTCTACGGTTATATAATAGCCAGTAAGAAGTAGTACAATTCAAGTTTTAGTTATCGATTATTGATTTTTTACCCTTATTTGGTGCCTTGGACATGAGCTGGAACCTTAAGGTTTTGCATGAAAGGAGGACTAGCAGCCGCGGTGCACGGGAGAATGTGAAAAGTGTTCATATATTGTAAAAACCTGAGAAATCCGTCGGTTTTCGTCATTTGTTATCGAATTGACTTAAAGCCAGATCGTCACATTGGCTGCTATTCTCTCTGAAACGGTTACATTTATCGTCTGCAAAATCTATGTCGCGTGCTGCGGTATGCGGAGACACTAAAGGCACCATAGTAGAACACAGAAGAAGCTTCTAAGTTGATGTAATAGCCAGTAATAAGAAGTACAAATCAAGTTTTAGTTATCGATTAATGACTTTTTCCGTTCTTTGGTGCCTTTGAGGTGAGCTAGGGCCTTAAGATTTTGCATGAAAGGAGGACTAGCAGCCGCGTTGCACGGGAGAATGTGAAAAGTGTTCATATGTTTTAAAAACCTGAGAAATACGTCCGTTTTCGTCATTTGTTATCGAATTGACTTGAAGCCAGATCGTCACATTGGCCGCTATTCTCTCTGAAACGGTTACATTTATCGTCAGCAAATCTATGTCGCGTGCTGAGGTATGCAGTGACACTAAAAGCACCATAGTAGAACACAGAAGAAGCTTCTAAGTTGATGTAGTAGCCAGTAAGAAGTAGTACAATTGAAGTTTTAGTTATCGATTATTGACTTTTTACCCTTCTTTCGTGCCTTTGAGGTGAGCTAGGTCATTAAGATTTTTCATGAAAGGAGGACTAGCAACCGCGTTGAACGGAAGAATGTGAAAAGTGTGCATATGTAGTAAAAACATGGGAAATCCGTCCTTTCTCGTCATTTGTTATGGAATCGACTTAAAGCCATATCGTCACATTGGCCGCTCTTCTCTCTGAAACGGTTACAATTATCGTCTGCAATGCTATGTCGCGTGCTGCGGTATGCGGAGACACTAAAAGCACCATAGTAGAACACAGAAGAAGCTTCTAAGTTGATGTAATAGCCAGTAAGAAGTAGTACAATTCAAGTTATAGTTATCGATTATTGAATTTTTCCCTTCTTTGGTGCATTGGACATGAGCTAGGACCTCAAGATTTTGCATGAAAGGAGGACTAGCAACCGCGTTGCACGGGAGAATGTGAAAAGTGTTCATATGTAGTAAAAACCTTAAAAATCCTTCCGTTTTCGTCGATTGATATCGAATCGACTTAATTGCCAGATCGTCACATTGGCCGATCTTCTCTCTGAAATGGTTACATTTATCGTCTGCAAAGCTACGTCGCATGCTACGATATGCGGAGACAATAAAAGCACCATAGTAGAACACAGAAGAAGCTTCTAAGTTGATGTAATAGCCAGTAAGAAGTAGTACAGTTTAAGTTTTATTTATCGATTACTGACTTTTTAGAGGGCTTTGATGATTTGGCCATCAGTTAGGACCTTAAGATTTTGCATGAAAGGAGGACTAGCTGCCGCGATCCACGGGAGAATGAGAAAAGTGTCCATATGTAGTAAAAAGCTGAGAAATCCGTCCGTTTTCGTCATTTGTTATCGAAACGACTTAAAGCCAAATCGTCTCATTATCCGCTCTTCTCTCTGAAATGGTTACATTTATCGCCTGCAAAGCTATGTCGCGTGCTGATGTATGCAGAGACACTAAAAGCACTATACTAGAACACAGAAGAAGCTTCTAAGATGAAATAATAGCCAGTAAGAAGCAGTACAATTCATGTTTTAGCTATCGATTATTGACTTTTTAGCCGGCTTTGGTGTCTTGGACATGAGCTAGGACCTCAAGATTTTGCATGAAAGGAGGACTAGCAACCGCGTTACACGAGAGAATGTGAAAAGTGTTCATATGTAGTAAACCCCTTAGAAATCCGCCCGTCCTCGTCATTTGTTATCGAAACGACTTGAAGCCAGATCGTCACATTGGCCGCTATTCTCTCTGAAACGGTTACAATTATCGTCTGCAATGCTATGTCGCGTGCTGCGGTATGCGGAGACACTAAAAGCACCATAGTAGAACACAGAAGAAGCTTCTAAGTTGATGTAATAGCCAGTAAGAAGTAGTACAATTCAAGTTATAGTTATCGATTATTGAATTTTTCCCTTCTTTGGTGCATTGGACATGAGCTAGGACCTCAAGATTTTGCATGAAAGGAGGACTAGCAACCGCGTTGCACGGGAGAATGTGAAAAGTGTTCATATGTAGTAAAAACCTTAAAAATCCTTCCGTTTTCGTCGATTGATATCGAATCGACTTAATTGCCAGATCGTCACATTGGCCGATCTTCTCTCTGAAATGGTTACATTTATCGTCTGCAAAGCTACGTCGCATGCTACGATATGCGGAGACAATAAAAGCACCATAGTAGAACACAGAAGAAGCTTCTAAGTTGATGTAATAGCCAGTAAGAAGTAGTACAGTTTAAGTTTTATTTATCGATTACTGACTTTTTAGAGGGCTTTGATGATTTGGCCATCAGTTAGGACCTTAAGATTTTGCATGAAAGGAGGACTAGCTGCCGCGTTCCACGGGAGAATGAGAAAAGTGTCCATATGTAGTAAAAAGCTGAGAAATCCGTCCGTTTTCGTCATTTGTTATCGAAACGACTTAAAGCCAAATCGTCTCATTATCCGCTCTTCTCTCTGAAATGGTTACATTTATCGCCTGCAAAGCAATGTCGCGTGCTGATGTATGCAGAGACACTAAAAGCACTATACTAGAACACAGAAGAAGCTTCTAAGATGAAATAATAGCCAGTAAGAAGCAGTACAATTCATGTTTTAGCTATCGATTATTGACTTTTTAGCCGGCTTTGGTGTCTTGGACATGAGCTAGGACCTCAAGATTTTGCATGAAAGGAGGACTAGCAACCGCGTTACACGAGAGAATGTGAAAAGTGTTCATATGTAGTAAACCCCTTAGAAATCAGCCCGTCCTCGTCATTTGTTATCGAAACGACTTGAAGCCAGATCGTCACATTGGCCGCTATTCTCTCTGAAACGGTTACATATATCGTCTGCAAAGCTATGTTGCGTGCTGCGGTGTGCGGAGACACTAAAGGCACCATAGTAGAACACAGAAGAAGCTACTAAGTTGATGTAATAGCTAGTAAGAAGCTCTACAATTCAAGTTTTAGTTATCGGTTATTGAGTTTTTACCCTTCTTTGGTGCTTTGGACACGCGCTAGGACCTAAAGATTTTGCTTGAAAGGAGGACTAGCTGCCGCAGCGCACGGGAGAATGAGAAAAGTGTTCACATGTAGTAAAAACCGGAGAAATCCGTCCGTCTTCGTCATTTGTTATCGAATCGACTTGAAGCCAGATCGTCACATTGGCGGCTATTCTCCCTGAAACGGTTACATTTATAGTCTGCAAAGCTATGTCGCGTGCATAGGTATGCGGAGACACTAAAAGCACCATAGTAGAACACAGAAGAAGCTTGTAAGTTGATGTAATAGCCAGTAAGAAGTAGTTCAATTCAAGTTTTAGTTTTCTATTATTGACTTTTTACCCTTCTTTGCTGCCTTTGAGGTGAGCTAGGACCTTAAGATTTTGCATGAAAGGAGGACTAGCAACCGCGTTGGATAGGAGAATGTGAAAAGTGTTCACATGTAGTAAAAACCTGAGAAATCCGTCCGTTTTCGTCATTTGTTAACCAAATGACTTAAAGCCAGATCGTCACATTGGCCGCTCTTCTTTCTGAAACGGTTACATTTATCGTCTGCAAAGCTGTCTCGCGTGCTGCGGTATGCGGAGACACTAAAGGCAACATAGTAGAACACAGAAGAAGCTTCTAAGTTGATGTAATAGCCAGTAATAAGAAGTACAATTCTAGTTTTAGTTATCGATTATTGACTATTTCCCTTCTTTGGTGCCTTTGAGGTGAGCTAGGACCTTAAGATTTTGCATGAAATGAGGACTAGCAGCCGCGTTGCAAGGGAGAATGTGAAAAGTGTTCATATGTAGTGAAAACCGGAGAAATCCGTCCGTCTTCGTCATTTGTTATCGAATCGACTTGAAGCCAGATCGTCACATTGGCCGCTATTCTCTCTGAAACGGTTACATTTATCGTCTGCAAATCTATGTCGCTTGCTGAGGTATGCAGAGACACTAAAAGCAGCATAGTAGAACACAGAAGAAGCTTCTAAGTTGATGTAGTAGCCAGTAAGAAGTAGTACAATTCAAGTTTTAGTTAAAGATTATTGACTTTTTACCCTTCTTTGGTGCCTTTGAGGTGAGCTAGGTCCTTAAGATTTTGCATGATAGGAGGACTAGCAACCGCGTTGCTCGGAAGAATGTGAAAAGTGTTCATATGTAGTGAAAACCGGAGAAATCCGTCCGTCTTCGTCATTTGTTATCGAATCGACTTGAAGCCAGATCGTCACTTTGGCCGCTATTCTTTCTGAAAATGTTACATGTATCATCTGCAAAGTTACGTCGCGTGCTGCGGTATGCGGAGACACTAAAAGCACCATAGTAGAACACAGAAGAAACTTCTAAGATGATGTAATAGCCAGTAAGAAGCAGTACAATTCAAGTTTTAGTTATCGATTATTCACATCTTACCTTCCTTTGGTGCTTTGGACATGAGCTAGGACCTTAAGATTTTGCATGAAAGGAGGACGAGCAACCGCTTTGCACGGGAGAATGTGAAAAGTGTGTTTATGTAGAAAAACATGGGAAATCCGTCCGTTCTCGTCATTTGTTATCGAATCGACTTAATGCCAAACCGTCACATTGGCCACTCTTCTCTCTGAACCGGTTAAATTTATCGTCTGCAAAGCTATGTCGCCTGCTGCGGTATGCGAAGATTCTAAGAGCACCATACCAGAACACAGAAGAAGCTTCTAAGTTGATGTAATAGCCAGTAAGAAGCAGTAGAATTAAAGTTTTAGTTATCGATTATTGACTTTTTTAACGGCTTTGGTGCCTTGGACATGACCTAGGACCTTAATATTTTGCATGAAAGGGGACCAGCAGCCGCGTTGCACGGGAGAATGTGAAAAGTGTTCATATGTAGTAAAAACCTGAGAACTCCGTCCGTTTTCGTCATTTGTTATCAAATCGACTTAAAGCCACATCGTCACATTGGCCGCTATTCTCTCTGAAACGGTTACATTTATCGTCTGCAAAGCCATGTCGCGTGTTGCGGTATGAGGAGACACTAAAAGCACCACAGTAGAACACAGAAGAAGTTTCTAAGTTGATGTAATAGCCAGTAAGAAGCAGTACAATTCAAGTTTTATTATCGATTATTGATTCTTAGCCGGCATTGTTGCCTTGGACATGAGCTAGGACCTTTATGTGAAAGGAGGACAAGCAGCCGCGTTGCACGGCAGAATGTGAAAAGTGTTCATATGTAGTAAGAAGCTGAGAAATCCGTCCGTTACCGTCATTTGTTTCCGAATCGACTTAAAGCCAGATCATCACATTGGCCGCTATTCTCTCTGAAACAGTTACATTTATCGTCTGCAAAACTATGTCTCGTGCTGCAGTACGCGGAGACACTAAAAGCATCATAATAGAACACAGAAGAAGTTTCTAAGTTGATGTAATAGCCAGTAAGAAGCCATAAAATTCAAGTTTTAGTTTTCGATTATTGCCTTTCTAGCCGGCTTTGGTGCTTTGAGCAAGATCAAGGACGTTAAGATATTGCATGAAAGGAGGACTAGTAGCCGCGTTGCATGGGAGAATGTGAAAAGTGTTCTCATGTGGGAAGAACCTGAGAAATCCGTCAGTTTCCGTCATTTGATATCGAATCGACTTAAAGCCAGATCATCACATTGGCCGCTATTCTCTCTGAAACGGTTACATGTATCATCTGCAAAGCTATGTCGCGTGCAGCGGTATGCGGACACAATAAAAGCACCATAGTACAACACAGAAGAAGCTTCTAAGTTGATGTAATACCCAATAAAAAGCAGTACAGTTAAAGTTTTCGTTATCGATTATTGACTTTTTAGCCGGCTTAGGTGCCTTGGACATGAGCTAGGACCTTAATATTTTGCATGAAAGGAGGACTAGCAGCCGCGTTGCACGGGAGAAGGTGAAAAGTGTTCATATGTAGTAAGAACTTGAGAAATCCGTCCGTTTTCGTCATTTGTTATCGAATCGACTTAAAGCCAGATCGTCACATTGGCCGATATTCTCTCTGAAACGGTTACATTTATCGTCTGCAAAGCTATGTCGCGTGCTACGGAATGCGGAGACACTAAAAGCACCACAGCTGAACACAGAAGAAGCTTCTAAGTTAATGTAATAGCTAGTAAGGAGGAGTACAATTCAAGTTTTAGTTATCGATTATTGACTTTTTAGCCGTCTTTGGTGGCTTGGACATGAGCCACGAATCTACGATTTTGCATGAAAGGAGGACTAGCAGCCGCGTTGCACAGGAGAATGTGAAAAGTGTTCATATGTAGTAATAACCTGAGAAATCGGTCCGTTTCCGTCATTTGTTATCAAATCGACTTAAAGCCAGATCGTCACATTGGCCGCTAATCTCTCTGAAACGGTTACATTTATCGTCTGCAAAGCTATGCCGCGTGCTGCGGTATGCGCAGACACTAAAAGCACCATAGTAGAACACAGAAGAAGTTTCTAAGTTGATGTAATAGCCAGTAAGAAGCAGTACAATTCAAGTTTTGTTATCGATTATTGTCTTTTCAGCCGGCTTTGGTGCCTTGGACATGAGCTAGAACGTTACGAGTGTGCATGAAAGGAGGACTAGCAGCCGCGTTGCACGGGAGAAAGTGAAAAGTGTTCATATGTAGTAAAAACCTGAGAACTCCGTCCGTTTTCGTCATTTGTTATCAAATCGACTTAAAGCCACAACGTCACATTGGCCGCAATTATCCCTGAAACGGTTACATTTATCGTCTGCAAAGCTATGTCGCGTGCTGCGGTATGCGGAGACACTAAAAGCACCATAGTAGAACACAGAAGAAGTTTCTAGGTTCATGTAATAGCCATTAAGAAGCAGCACAATTCAAGTTTTGTTATCGATTATTGACTTTTCAGCTGGCTTTGGTGCCATGGACATGAGGTATGACGTTTAGATTTTGCATGAAAGAAGGACTAACAAACGCGTTGCACGGGAGAATGTGCAAAGTGTTCATTTGTAGTAAAAACCTGAGAAATCTGTCCGTTTTCGTCATTTGTCATCGAATCGACTTAAAGCCACGTCTTCACATTGGCCGCAATTATCTCTGAAACGGTTACATTTATCGTCTGGAAAGATATGTCATGTGCTACGGTATGCGAAGACACTAAAAGCACCACAGTAGAACACAGAAGAAGCTTCTAAGTTGATGTAATAGCTAGTAAGAAGCAGTACAAATCAAGTTTTAGTTAATGATTATTGACTTTTTAGCCGGCTTTGGTGCCTTGGACATGGTTTAGGACCTTACGATTTTGCATGAAACGAGGACTAGCAGCCGCGTTGCACGGGAGAATGTGAAAAGTGTTCACATGTGGTAAGAACGTCAGAAATCCGTCCGTTTCCGTCATTTGTTATCGAATCGACTTAAAGCCAGATCATCACATTGACCGCTATTCTCTCTGGAACGGTTACATTTATCATCTGCAAAGCTATGTCGCGTGCTGCGGTATGCGGAGACAATAAAAGCACCATAGTAGAACACAGAATAAGCTTCTAAGTTGATGTAATAGCCAGTTAAAAGCAGTACAGTTAAAGTTTTCGTTATCGATTATTGACTTTTTAGCCAGCTTTGGTGCCTTGGGCATGAGCTAGGACCTTACGATTTTGCATGAAAGGAGGACTAGCAGCCGCGTTGCACGGGAGAAGGCGAAAAGTGTTCATATGTAGTAAGAACCTGAGAAATCCGCCCGTTTCCGTCATTTGTTATGGAATCGACTGAAAGCTAGATCGTCACATTGGCCGCAATTATCTCTGAAACTGGTACATTTATCGTCTGCAAAGCTATGTCGCGTGCTGCGGTATGGGGAGACAATAAAAGCACCTCTGTAGAACACAGAAGAAGCTTCTAAGTTGGTGTAATAGCCAGTAAGAAGCAGTACAATTCCTGTTTTAGTTATGGATTATTGATTCTTAGCCGGCATTGTTGCCTTGGTCATGAGCTAGGACCTTTATGTGAAAGGAGGACAAGCAGCCGCGTTGCACGGCAGAATGTGAAAAGTGTTCATATGTAGTAAAAACCTCAGAAATCCTTCCGTTTTCATCATTTGTTTTCTAATCGACTTGAAGTCACATCGTCACATTGTCCGCTATTCTCTATGAAAGGGTTACATTTATCATCAGCAAAGATATGTCGCGTGCTACGGTATGCGGAGACACTAAAAGCACCATACTAGAATACAGAAGAAGCATCTAAGTTGATGGAATAGCTAATAAGAAGAAGTACAATTCAAGTTTTAGTTTTCGATTATTGCCTTTTTAGCCGGCTTTGGTGCTTTGAGCAAGATCAAGGACGTTAAGATATTGCATGAAAGGAGGACTAGCAGCCGCGTTGCATGGGAGAATGTGAAAAGTGTTCTCATGTGGTAAGAATCTGAGATATCCGTCCGTTTCCGTCATTTGTTATCGAATCGACTTAAAGCCAGATCATCACATTGGCCGCTATTCTCTCTGAAACGGTTACATTTATCATCTGCAAAGCTATGTCGCGTGCAGCGGTATGCGGAGACAATAAAAGCACCATAGTAGAACACAGAAGAAGCTTCTAAGTTCATGTAATAGCTAGTAAGGAGGAGTACAATTCATGTTTTAGTTATCGATTATTGATTTTTAGCCGGAATTGGTGCTTTGGACATGTGCTAGAGCCTTTATATGAAAGGAGGACAAGCAGCCGCGTTGCACGGGTGAATGTGAAAAGTGTTCATATGTAGGTAAAACATGAGAAATCCTTCCGTTTTCGTCATTTGTTATCTAATCGACTTAAAGCCACAACGTCACATTGGCCGCAATTATCTCTGAAACGGTTACATTTATCGTCTGCAAAGATATGTCGTGTGCTACAGTATGCGAAGACACTAAAAGCACCACAGTAGAACACAGAAAAAGCTTCTAAGTTGATGTAACAGCCAGTAAGAAGCAGTATAATTCAAGTTTTAATTATCGATTATTAATTTTTAGCCGGATTTGGTGCCTTGGACATGAGCTAGGACCTTAAGGTCTTATATGAAAGGAGGACAAGCAGCCGCCTTGCACGGGAGAATGTGGAAAGTGTTCACATGTGGTAAAAACCTGAGAAATCCGTCCGTTTCCGTCATTTGTTATCAAATCGACTTAAAGCCAGATCATCACATTGACCGCTATTCTCTCTGAAACGGTTACAATTATCGTCTGCAAAGCTATGTCGCGTGCTGCGGTATGCGGAGACAATAAAAGCACCATAGTAGAAGAAGAAGCTTCTAATTTGATGTAATAGCCAGTAAAAAGCAGTACAGTTAAAGTTTTCGTTATCGATTATTGACTTTTTAGCCGGAATTGGTGCCTTGGACATGTGCTAGAGCCTTTATATGAAAGGAGGACAAGCAGCCGCGTTGCAAGGGAGAATGTGAAAAGTGTTCATATGTAGTAAAAACCTGAGAAATCCTTCAGTTTTCGTCATTTGTCATCTAATCGACTTAAAGCCACATCGTCACATTGTCCGCTATTCTCTATGAAAGGGTTATATTTATCATCAGCTAAGCTATGTCGCGTGCTACGGTATGCGGAGACACTAAAAGCACCATACTAGAACACAGAAGAAGCTTCTAAGTTGATGGAATAGCTAGTAAGAAGCAGTACAATTCAAGTTTTAGTTACGAATTACTGAATTTTTAGCAGGCTTTGGTGCCTTGGACATGAGCTACGACCTTACGAGTGTGCATGAAAGGAGGACTAGCAGCCGCATTGCACGGGAGAATGTGAAAAGTGTTCATATGTAGTAAAAATCTGAGAACTCCGTCCGTTTTCGTCATTTGTTATCAAATCGACTTAAAGCCACATCGTCACATTGGCTGCAATTATCTCTGAAACGGTTACATTTATCGTCTGCAAAGCTATGTCGCGTGCTGCGGTACGCGGAGACACTAAAAGCACCATAATAGAACACAGAAGAAGTTTCTAAGTTGATGTAATAGCCAGTAAGAAGCAGTAAAATTCAAGTTTTAGTTATCGATTATTGCCTTTCTAGCCGGCTCTTGTGCCTTGAGCAAGATCTGGGACGTTAAGATTTTGCATGAAAGGAGGACTAGCAGCCGCGTTGCACGTGAGAATGTGAAAAGTGTTCACATGTGGTAAGAACCTGAGAAATCCGTCCGTTTCCGTCATTTGTTATCGAATCGACTTAAAGCCAGATCATCACATTGACCGCTATTCTCTCTGAAACGGTTACATTTATCATCTGCAAAGCTATGTCGCGTGCTGCGGTATGCGGAGACAATAAAAGCACCATAGTAGAACACAGAAGAAGCTTCTAAGTTGATGTAATAGCCAGTAAAAAGCAGTACAGTTAAAGTTTTCGTTATCGATTATTGACTTTTTAGCCTTCTTTGGTGCCTTGGACATGAGCTAGGACCTTACGATTTTGCATGAAACGAGGACTAGCAGCCGCGTTGCACAGGAGAAGGTGAAAAGTGTTCATATGTAGTAAGAACCTGAGAAATCCTCCCGTTTCCGTCATTTGTTATCAAATCGACTTAAAGCCAGATCGTCACATTGGCCGCAATTATCTCTGAAACGGTTACATTTATCGTCTGCAAAGCTATGCCGGGTGCTGCGGTATGCGGAGACACTAAAAGCACCATAGTAGAACACAGAAGAAGTTTCTAAGTTGAGGTAATAGCCAGTAAGAAGCAGTCCAATTCAAGTTTTGTTATCGATGTTTGTCTTTTCAGCCGGCTTTGGTGCCTTGGACATGAGCTAGGACCTTACGAGTGTGTATGAAAGGAGGACTAGCAGCCGCGTTGCACGGGAGAAAGTGAAAAGTGTTCATATGTAGTAAAAACTGAGAACTCCGTCCGTTTTCGTCATTTGTTATCAAATCGACTTAAAGCCACATCGTCACATTGGCCGCAATTATCTCTGAAAGGGTTACATTTATCGTCTGCAAAGCTATGTCGCGTGCTGCGGTACGCGGAGACACTAAAAGCACCATAGTAGAACACAGAAGAAGTTTCTAAGTTGATGTAATAGCCATTAACAAGCAGTACAATTCAAGTTTTGTAATCGATTATTGACTTTTCAGCCGGCTTTGGTGCCATGGACATGAGCTATGACGTTTAGATTTTGCATGAAAGAAGGAATAACAAAGGCGTTGCATGGGAGAATGTGAAAAGTGTTCATTTGTACTAAAAACCTGAGAAATCCGTCCGTTTTCGTCATTTGTCATCGAATCGACTTAAAGCCACGTCGTCACATTGGCTGCTCTTCTCTCTGAAACGGTTACATTTATCGTTTGCAATGCTATGTCGCGTGCTGCGGTATGCGGAGACACTAAAAGCACCACAGTAGAACACAGAAGAAGTTTCTAAGTTGATGGAATAGCCAGTAAGAAGCAGTATAATTCAAGTTTTAGTTATCGATTATTGATTTTTAGCCGGAATTGGTGCCTTGGACATGAGCTAGGACCTTAAGATTTTATATGAAAGGAGGACAAGCAGCCGCGTTGCACGGGAGAATGTGAAAAGTGTTCATATGTAGAAAAATCCTGAGAAATCCTTCCGTTTTCGTCATTTGTTATCGAAACGACTTAAAGCCAGATCGTCTCATTATCCGCTCTTCTCTCTGAAATGGTTACATTTATCGCCTGCAAAGCTATGTCGCGTGCTGATGTATGCAGAGACACTAAAAGCACTATACTAGAACACAGAAGAAGCTTCTAAGATGAAATAATAGCCAGTAAGAAGCAGTACAATTCATGTTTTAGCTATCGATTATTGACTTTTTAGCCGGCTTTGGTGTCTTGGACATGAGCTAGGACCTCAAGATTTTGCATGAAAGGAGGACTAGCAACCGCGTTACACGAGAGAATGTGAAAAGTGTTCATATGTACTAAACCCCTTAGAAATCCGCCCGTCCTCGTCATTTGTTATCGAAACGACTTGAAGCCAGATCGTCACATTGGCCGCTATTCTCTCTGAAACGGTTACATATATCGTCTGCAAAGCTATGTTGCGTGCTGCGGTGTGCGGAGACACTAAAGGCACCATAGTAGAACACAGAAGAAGCTACTAAGTTGATGTAATAGCTAGTAAGAAGCTCTACAATTCAAGTTTTAGTTATCGGTTATTGAGTTTTTACCCTTCTTTGGTGCTTTGGACACGCGCTAGGACCTAAAGATTTTGCATGAAAGGAGGAATAGCTGCCGCAGCGCACGGGAGAATGAGAAAAGTGTTCACATGTAGTAAAAACCGGAGAAATCCGTCCGTCTTCGTCATTTGTTATCGAATCGACTTGAAGCCAGATCGTCACATTGGCGGCTATTCTCCCTGAAACGGTTACATTTATAGTCTGCAAAGCTATGTCGCGTGCATAGGTATGCGGAGACACTAAAAGCACCATAGTAGAACACAGAAGAGGCTTGTAAGTTGATGTAATAGCCAGTAAGAAGTAGTTCAATTCAAGTTTTAGTTTTCGATTATTGACTTTTTACCCTTCTTTGCTGCCTTTGAGGTGAGCTAGGACCTTAAGATTTTGCATGAAAGGAGGACTAGCAACCGCGTTGGATAGGAGAATGTGAAAAGTGTTCACATGTAGTAAAAACCTGAGAAATCCGTCCGTTTTCGTCATTTGTTAACCAAATGACTTAAAGCCAGATCGTCACATTGGCCGCTCTTCTTTCTGAAACGGTTACATTTATCGTTTGCAATGCTATGTCGCGTGCTGCGGTATGCGGAGACACTAAAAGCACCACAGTAGAACACAGAAGAAGTTTCTAAGTTGATGTAATAGCCAGTAATAAGAAGTACAATTCTAGTTTTAGTTATCGATTATTGACTATTTCCCTTCTTTGGTGCCTTTGAGGTGAGCTAGGACCTTAAGATTTTGCATGAAAGGAGGACTAGCAGCCGCGTTGCAAGGGAGAATGTGAAAAGTGTTCATATGTAGTGAAAACCGGAGAAATCCGTCCGTCTTCGTCATTTGTTATCGAATCGACTTGAAGCCAGATCGTCACTTTGGCCGCTATTCTTTCTGAAACTGTTACATGTATCATCTGCAAAGTTACGTCGCGTGCTGCGGTATGCGGAGACACTAAAAGCACCATAGTAGAACACAGAAGAAACTTCTAAGATGATGTAATAGCCAGTAAGAAGCAGTACAATTCAAGTTTTAGTTATCGATTATTCACATCTTACCTTTCTTTGGTGCTTTGGACATGAGCTAGGACCTTAAGATTTTGCATGAAAGGAGGACGAGCAACCGCTTTGCACGGGAGAATGTGAAAAGTGTGTTTATGTAGAAAAACATGGGAAATCCGTCCGTTCTCGTCATTTGTTATCGAATCGACTTAATGCCAAACCGTCACATTGGCCACTCTTCTCTCTGAACCGGTTAAATTTATCGTCTGCAAAGCTATGTCGCCTGCTGCGGTATGCGAAGATTCTAAGAGCACCATACCAGAACACAGAAGAAGCTTCTAAGTTGATGTAATAGCCAGTAAGAAGCAGTAGAATTAAAGTTTTAGTTATCGATTATTGACTTTTTAAACGGCTTTGGTGCCTTGGACATGAGCTAGGACGTTACGAGTGTGCATGAAAGGAGGACTAGCAGCCGCGTTGCACGGGAGAAAGTGAAAAGTGTTCATATGTAGTAAAAACCTGAGAACTCCGTCCGTTTTCGTCATTTGTTATCAAATCGACTTAAAGCCACAATGTCACATTGGCCGCAATTATCTCTGAAACGGTTACATTTATCGTCTGCAAAGCTATGTCGCGTGCTGCGGTATGCGGAGACACTAAAAGCACCATAGTAGAACACAGAAGAAGTTTCTAGGTTGATGTAATAGCCATTAAGAAGCAGTACAATTCAGGTTTTGTTATCGATTATTGACTTTTCAGCCGGCTTCGGTGCCATGGACATGAGCTATGACGTTTAGATTTTGCATGAAAGAAGGAATAACAAACGCGTTGCTCGGGAGAATGTGAAAAGTGTTCATATGTAGTAAAAACCTGAGAACTCCGTCCGTTTTCGTCATTTGTTATCAAATCGACTTAAAGCCACATCGTCACATTGGCCGCAATTATCTCTGAAACGGTTACATTTATCGTCTGCAAAGCTATGTCGCGTGCTGCGGTACGCGGAGACACTAAAAGCACCTTAGTAGAACACAAAAGAAGTTTCTAAGTTGATGTAATAGCCAGTAAGAAGCAGTAAAATTCAAGTTTTAGTTATCGATTATTGCCTTTCTAGCCGGCTTTGGTGCTTTGAGCAAGATCTAGGACGTTAAGATTTTGCATGAAAGGAGGACTAGCAGCCGCGTTACACGGGAGAATGTGAAAAGTGTTCACATGTGCTAAGAACCTGAGAAATCCGTCCGGTTCCGGTATTTGTTATGGAATCGACTTAAGGCTAGATCGTCACATTGGCCGCTATTCTCTCTGAAACGGTTACATTTATCGTCTGCAAAGCTATGTCGCGTGCTGCGGTATGCGGAGACACTAAAAGCACCACAGTAGAACACAGAAGAAGTTTCTAAGTTGATGTAATAGCCATTAACAAGCAGTACAATTCAAGTTTTGTTATCGATTATTGACTTTTCAGCTGCTTTGGTGCCATGGACATGAGGTATGACGTTTAGATTTTGCATGAAAGAAGGACTAACAAACGCGTTGCACGGGAGAATGTGCAAAGTGTTCATTTGTAGTAAAAACCTGAGAAATCCGTCCGTTTTCGTCATTTGTCATCGAATCGACTTAAAGCCACGTCTTCACATTGGCCGCAATTATCTCTGAAACGGTTACATTTATCGTCTGCAAAGATATGTCGTGTGCTACGGTATGCGAAGACACTAAAAGCACCACAGTAGAACACAGAAGAAGCTTCTAAGTTGATGTAATAGCTAGTAAGAAGCAGTACAAATCAAGTTTTAGTTATCGATTATTGCCTTTCTAGCCGGCTCTGGTGCTTTGAGCAAGATCTAGGACGTTAAGATATTGCATGATAGGAGGACTAGCAGCCGCGTTGCTCGGGAGAATTTGAAAAGTGTTCACATGTGGTAAGAACCTGAGAAATCCGTCCGTTTCCGTCATTTGTTATCGAATCGACTTAAAGCCAGATCATCACATTGACCGCTATTCTCTCTGGAACGGTTACATTTATCATCTGCAAAGCTATGTCGCGTGCTGCGGTATGCGGAGACAATAAAAGCACCATAGTAGAACAGAGAATAAGCTTCTAAGTTGATGTAATAGCCAGTTAAAAGCAGTACAGTTAAAGATTTCGTTATCGATTATTGACTTTTTAGCCGGCTTTGGTGCCTTGGACATGAGCTAGGACCTTACGATTTTGCATGAAAGGAGGACTAGCAGCCGCGTTGCACGGGAGAGGGTGAAAAGTGTTCATATGTAGTAAGAACCTGAGAAATCCGCCCGTTTCCGTCATTTGTTATGGAATCGACTGAAAGCTAGATCGTCACATTGGCCGCAATTATCTCTGAAACTGGTACATTTATCGTCTGCAAAGCTATGTCGCGTGCTGCGGTATGGGGAGACAATAAAAGCACCTCCGTAGAACACAGAAGAAGCTTCTAAGTTGGTGTAATAGCCAGTAAGAAGCAGTACAATTCCAGTTTTAGTTATCGATTATTGATCCTTAGCCGGCATTGTTGCCTTGGTCATGAGCTAGGACCTTTATGTGAAAGGAGGACAAGCAGCCGCGTTGCACGGCAGAATGTGAAAAGTGTTCATATGTAGTAAAAACCTCAGAAATCCTTCCGTTTTCGTCATTTGTTATCTAATCGACTTGAAGTCACATCGTCACATTGTCCGCTATTCTCTATGAAAGGGTTACATTTATCATCAGCAAAGCTATGTCGCGTGCTGCGGTATGCGGAGACACTAAAAGCACCACAGTAGAACACAGAAGAAGTTTCTAAGTTGATGTAATAGCCATTAACAAGCAGTACAATTCAAGTTTTGTTATCGATTATTGACTTTTCAGCTGCTTTGGTGCCATGGACATGAGGTATGACGTTTAGATTTTGCATGAAAGAAGGACTAACAAACGCGTTGCACGGGAGAATGTGCAAAGTGTTCATTTGTAGTAAAAACCTGAGAAATCCGTCCGTTTTCGTCATTTGTCATCGAATCGACTTAAAGCCACGTCCTCACATTGGCCGCTATTCTCTCTGGAACGGTTACATTTATCATCTGCAAAGCTATGTCGCGTGCTGCGGTATGCGGAGACAATAAAAGCACCATAGTAGAACACAGAATAAGCTTCTAAGTTGATGTAATAGCCAGTTAAAAGCAGTACAGTTAAAGATTTCGTTATCGATTATTGACTTTTTAGCCGGCTTTGGTGCCTTGGACATGAGCTAGGACCTTACGATTTTGCATGAAAGGAGGACTAGCAGCCGAATTGCACGGGAGAGGGTGAAAAGTGTTCATATGTAGTAAGAACCTGAGAAATCCGCCCGTTTCCGTCATTTGTTACGGAATCGACTGAAAGCTAGATCGTCACATTGGCCGCAATTATCTCTGAAACTGGTACATTTATCGTCTGCAAAGCTATGTCGCGTGCTGCGGTATGGGGAGACAATAAAAGCACCTCTGTAGAACACAGAAGAAGCTTCTAAGTTGGTGTAATAGCCAGTAAGAAGCAGTACAATTCCAGTTTTAGTTATCGATTATTGATTCTTAGCCGGCATTGTTGCCTTGGTCATGAGCTAGGACCTTTATGTGAAAGGAGGACAAGCAGCCCCGTTGCACGGCAGAATGTGAAAAGTGTTCATATGTAGTAAAAACCTCAGAAATCCTTCCGTTTTCGTCATTTGTTATCTAATCGACTTGAAGTCACATCGTCACATTGTCCGCTATTCTCTATGAAAGGGTTACATTTATCATCAGCAAAGCTATGTCGCGTGCTACGGTATGCGGAGACACTAAAAGCACCATACTAGAATACAGAAGAAGCATCTAAGTTGATGGAATAGCTAATAAGAAGAAGTACAATTCAAGTTTTAGTTTTCGATTATTGCCTTTTTAGCCGGCTTTGGTGCTTTGAGCAAGATCAAGGACGTTAAGATATTGCATGCAAGGAGGACTAGCAACCGCGATGCATGGGAGAATGTGAAAAGTGTTCTCATGTGGTAAGAATCTGAGAAATCCGTCCGTTTCCGTCATTTGTTATCGAATCGACTTAAAGCCAGATCATCACATTGGCCGCTATTCTCTTTGAAACGGTTACATTTATCATCTGCAAAGCTATGTCGCGTGCAGCGGTATGCGGAGACAATAAAAGCACCATAGTAGAACACAGAAGAAGCTTCTAAGTTCATGTAATAGCTAGTAAGGAGGAGTACAATTCATGTTTTAGTTATCGATTATTGATTTTTAGCCGGAATTGGTGCCTTGGACATGTGCTAGGGCCTTTATATGAAAGGAGGACAAGCAGCCGCGTTGCACGGGTGAATGTGAAAAGTGTTCATATGTAGGAAAAACATGAGAAATCCTTCCGTTTTCGTCATTTGTTATCTAATCGACTTAAAGCCACAACGTCACATTGGCCGCAATTATCTCTGAAACGGTTACATTTATCGTCTGCAAAGATATGTCGTGTGCTACGGTATGCGAAGACACTAAAAGCACCACAGTAGAACACAGAAAATGCTTCTAAGTTGATGTAATAGCCAGTAAGAAGCAGTATAATTCAAGTTTTAATTATTGATTATTAATTTTTAGCCGGAATTGGTGCCTTGGACATGAGCTAGGACCTTAAGGTTTTATATGAAAGGAGGACAAGCAGCCGCGTTGCACGGGAGAATGTGGAAAGTGTTCACATGTGGTAAAAACCTGAGAAATCCGTCCGTTTCCGTCATTTGTTATCGAATCGACTTAAAGCCAAATCATCACATTGACCGCTATTCTCTCTGAAACGGTTACAATTATCGTCTGCAAAGCTATGTCGCGTGCTGCGGTATGCGGAGACAATAATAGCACCATAGTAGAACACAGAAGAAGCTTCTAAGCTGATGTAATACCCAGTAAAAAGCAGTACAGTTAAAGTTTTCGTTATCGATTATTGACTTTTTAGCCTTCTTTGGTGCCTTGGACATGAGCTAGGACCTTACGATTTTGCATGAAACGAGGACTAGCAGCCGCGTTGCACAGGAGAAGGTGAAAAGTGTTCATATGTAGTAAGAACCTGAGAAATCCTCCCGTTTCCGTCATTTGTTATCAAATCGACTTAAAGCCAGATCGTCACATTGGCCGCAATTATCTCTGAAACGGTTACATTTATCGTCTGCAAAGCTATGCCGCGTGCTGCGGTATGCGGAGACACTAAAAGCACCATAGTAGAACACAGAAGAAGTTTCTAAGTTGAGGTAATAGCCAGTAAGAAGCAGTCCAATTCAAGTTTTGTTATCGATTATTGTCTTTTCAGCCGGCTTTGGTGCCTTGGACATGAGCTAGGACCTTACGAGTGTGCATGAAAGGAGGACTAGCAGCCGCGTTGCACGGGAGAAAGTGAAAAGTGTTCATATGTAGTAAAAACTGAGAACTCCGTCCGTTTTCGTCATTTGTTATCAAATCGACTTAAAGCCACATCGTCACATTGGCCGCAATTATCTCTGAAAGGGTTACATTTATCGTCTGCAAAGCTATGTCGCGTGCTGCGGTACGCGGAGACACTAAAAGCACCATAGTAGAACACAGAAGAAGTTTCTAAGTTGATGTAATAGCCATTAACAAGCAGTACAATTCAAGTTTTGTAATCGATTATTGACTTTTCAGCCGGCTTTGGTGCCATGGACATGAGCTATGACGTTTAGATTTTGCATGAAAGAAGGAATAACAAAGGCGTTGCATGGGAGAATGTGAAAAGTGTTCATTTGTACTAAAAACCTGAGAAATCCGTCCGTTTTCGTCATTTGTCATCGAATCGACTTAAAGCCACGTCGTCACATTGGCTGCTCTTCTCTCTGAAACGGTTACATTTATCGTTTGCAAAGCTATGTCGCGTGCTGCGGTATGCGGAGACACTAAAAGCACCACAGTAGAACACAGAAGAAGTTTCTAAGTTGATGGAATAGCCAGTAAGAAGCAGTATAATTCAAGTTTTAGTTATCGATTATTGATTTTTAGCCGGAATTGGTGCCTTGGACATGAGCTAGGACCTTAAGATTTTATATGAAAGGAGGACAAGCAGCCGCGTTGCACGGGAGAATGTGAAAAGTGTTCATATGTAGAAAAATCCTGAGAAATCCTTCCGTTTTCGTCATTTGCTATCGAAACGACTTAAAGCCAGATCGTCTCATTATCCGCTCTTCTCTCTGAAATGGTTACATTTATCGCCTGCAAAGCTATGTCGCGTGCTGATGTATGCAGAGACACTAAAAGCACTATACTAGAACACAGAAGAAACTTCTAAGATGAAATAATAGCCAGTAAGAAGCAGTACAATTCATGTTTTAGCTATCGATTATTGACTTTTTAGCCGGCTTTGGTGTCTTGGACATGAGCTAGGACCTCAAGATTTTGCATGAAAGGAGGACTAGCAACCGCGTTACACGAGAGAATGTGAAAAGTGTTCATATGTACTAAACCCCTTAGAAATCCGCCCGTCCTCGTCATTTGTTATCGAAACGACTTGAAGCCAGATCGTCACATTGGCCGCTATTCTCTCTGAAACGGTTACATATATCGTCTGCAAAGCTATGTTGCGTGCTGCGGTGTGCGGAGACACTAAAGGCACCATAGTAGAACACAGAAGAAGCTACTAAGTTGATGTAATAGCTAGTAAGAAGCTCTACAATTCAAGTTTTAGTTATCGGTTATTGAGTTTTTACCCTTCTTTGGTGCTTTGGACACGCGCTAGGACCTAAAGATTTTGCATGAAAGGAGGACTAGCTGCCGCAGCGCACGGGAGAATGAGAAAAGTGTTCACATGTAGTAAAAACCGGAGAAATCCGTCCGTCTTCGTCATTTGTTATCGAATCGACTTGAAGCCAGATCGTCACATTGGCGGCTATTCTCCCTGAAACGGTTACATTTATAGTCTGCAAAGCTATGTCGCGTGCATAGGTATGCGGAGACACTAAAAGCACCATAGTAGAACACAGAAGAGGCTTGTAAGTTGATGTAATAGCCAGTAAGAAGTAGTTCAATTCAAGTTTTAGTTTTCGATTATTGACTTTTTACCCTTCTTTGCTGCCTTTGAGGTGAGCTAGGACCTTAAGATTTTGCATGAAAGGAGGACTAGCAACCGCGTTGGATAGGAGAATGTGAAAAGTGTTCACATGTAGTAAAAACCTGAGAAATCCGTCCGTTTTCGTCATTTGTTAACCAAATGACTTAAAGCCAGATCGTCACATTGGCCGCTCTTCTTTCTGAAACGGTTACATTTATCGTCTGCAAAGCTGTCTCGCGTGCTGCGGTATGCGGAGACACTAAAGGCAACATAGTTGAACACAGAAGAAGCTTCTAAGTTGATGTAATAGCCAGTAATAAGAAGTACAATTCTAGTTTTAGTTATCGATTATTGACTATTTCCCTTCTTTGGTGCCTTTGAGGTGAGCTAGGACCTTAAGATTTTGCATGAAAGGAGGACTAGCAGCCGCGTTGCAAGGGAGAATGTGAAAAGTGTTCATATGTAGTGAAAACCGGAGAAATCCGTCCGTCTTCGTCATTTGTTATCGAATCGACTTGAAGCCAGATCGTCACTTTGGCCGCTATTCTTTCTGAAACTGTTACATGTATCATCTGCAAAGTTACGTCGCGTGCTGCGGTATGCGGAGACACTAAAAGCACCATAGTAGAACACAGAAGAAACTTCTAAGATGATGTAATAGCCAGTAAGAAGCAGTACAATTCAAGTTTTAGTTATCGATTATTCACATCTTACCTTTCTTTGGTGCTTTGGACATGAGCTAGGACCTTAAGATTTTGCATGAAAGGAGGACTAGCAGCCGCGTTGCAAGGGAGAATGTGAAAAGTGTTCATATGTAGTGAAAACCGGAGAAATCCGTCCGTTCTCGTCATTTGTTATCGAATCGACTTAATGCCAAACCGTCACATTGGCCACTCTTCTCTCTGAACCGGTTAAATTTATCGTCTGCAAAGCTATGTCGCCTACTGCGGTATGCGAAGATTCTAAGAGCACCATACCAGAACACAGAAGAAGCTTCTAAGTTGATGTAATAGCCAGTAAGAAGCAGTAGAATTAAAGTTTTAGTTATCGATTATTGACTTTTTAAACGGCTTTGGTGCCTTGGACATGAGCTAGGACGTTACGAGTGTGCATGAAAGGAGGACTAGCAGCCGCGTTGCACGGGAGAAAGTGAAAAGTGTTCATATGTAGTAAAAACCTGAGAACTCCGTCCGTTTTCGTCATTTGTTATCAAATCGACTTAAAGCCACAATGTCACATTGGCCGCAATTATCTCTGAAACGGTTACATTTATCGTCTGCAAAGCTATGTCGCGTGCTGCGGTATGCGGAGACACTAAAAGCACCATAGTAGAACACAGAAGATGTTTCTAGGTTGATGTAATAGCCATTAAGAAGCAGTACAATTCAGGTTTTGTTATCGATTATTGAATTTTCAGCCGGCTTCGGTGCCATGGACATGAGCTATGACGTTTAGATTTTGCATGAAAGAAGGAATAACAAACGCGTTGCTCGGGAGAATGTGAAAAGTGTTCATATGTAGTAAAAACCTGAGAACTCCGTCCGTTTTCGTCATTTGTTATCAAATCGACTTAAAGCCACATCGTCACATTGGCCGCAATTATCTCTGAAACGGTTACATTTATCGTCTGCAAAGCTATGTCGCGTGCTGCGGTACGCGGAGACACTAAAAGCACCTTAGTAGAACACAAAAGAAGTTTCTAAGTTGATGTAATAGCCAGTAAGAAGCAGTAAAATTCAAGTTTTAGTTATCGATTATTGCCTTTCTAGCCGGCTTTGGTGCTTTGAGCAAGATCTAGGACGTTAAGATTTTGCATGAAAGGAGGACTAGCAGCCGCGTTACACGGGAGAATGTGAAAAGTGTTCACATGTGCTAAGAACCTGAGAAATCCGTCCGGTTCCGGTATTTGTTATGGAATCGACTTAAGGCTAGATCGTCACATTGGCCGCTATTCTCTCTGAAACGGTTACATTTATCGTCTGCAAAGCTATGTCGCGTGCTGCGGTATGCGGAGACACTAAAAGCACCACAGTAGAACACAGAAGAAGTTTCTAAGTTGATGTAATAGCCATTAACAAGCAGTACAATTCAAGTTTTGTTATCGATTATTGACTTTTCAGCTGCTTTGGTGCCATGGACATGAGGTATGACGTTTAGATTTTGCATGAAAGAAGGACTAACAAACGCGTTGCACGGGAGAATGTGCAAAGTGTTCATTTGTAGTAAAAACCTGAGAAATCCGTCCGTTTTCGTCATTTGTCATCGAATCGACTTAAAGCCACGTCTTCACATTGGCCGCTATTCTCTCTGGAACGGTTACATTTATCATCTGCAAAGCTATGTCGCGTGCTGCGGTATGCGGAGACAATAAAAGCACCATAGTAGAACACAGAATAAGCTTCTAAGTTGATGTAATAGCCAGTTAAAAGCAGTACAGTTAAAGATTTCGTTATCGATTATTGACTTTTTAGCCGGCTTTGGTGCCTTGGACATGAGCTAGGACCTTACGATTTTGCATGAAAGGAGGACTAGCAGCCGAATTGCACGGGAGAGGGTGAAAAGTGTTCATATGTAGTAAGAACCTGAGAAATCCGCCCGTTTCCGTCATTTGTTACGGAATCGACTGAAAGCTAGATCGTCACATTGGCCGCAATTATCTCTGAAACTGGTACATTTATCGTCTGCAAAGCTATGTCGCGTGCTGCGGTATGGGGAGACAATAAAAGCACCTCTGTAGAACACAGAAGAAGCTTCTAAGTTGGTGTAATAGCCAGTAAGAAGCAGTACAATTCCAGTTTTAGTTATCGATTATTGATTCTTAGCCGGCATTGTTGCCTTGGTCATGAGCTAGGACCTTTATGTGAAAGGAGGACAAGCAGCCGCGTTGCACGGCAGAATGTGAAAAGTGTTCATATGTAGTAAAAACCTCAGAAATCCTTCCGTTTTCGTCATTTGTTATCTAATCGACTTGAAGTCACATCGTCACATTGTCCGCTATTCTCTATGAAAGGGTTACATTTATCATCAGCAAAGCTATGTCGCGTGCTACGGTATGCGGAGACACTAAAAGCACCATACTAGAATACAGAAGAAGCATCTAAGTTGATGGAATAGCTAATAAGAAGAAGTACAATTCAAGTTTTAGTTTTCGATTATTGCCTTTTTAGCCGGCTTTGGTGCTTTGAGCAAGATCAAGGACGTTAAGATATTGCATGCAAGGAGGACTAGCAACCGCGATGCATGGGAGAATGTGAAAAGTGTTCTCATGTGGTAAGAATCTGAGAAATCCGTCCGTTTCCGTCATTTGTTATCGAATCGACTTAAAGCCAGATCATCACATTGGCCGCTATTCTCTTTGAAACGGTTACATTTATCATCTGCAAAGCTATGTCGCGTGCAGCGGTATGCGGAGACAATAAAAGCACCATAGTAGAACACAGAAGAAGCTTCTAAGTTCATGTAATAGCTAGTAAGGAGGAGTACAATTCATGTTTTAGTTATCGATTATTGATTTTTAGCCGGAATTGGTGCCTTGGACATGTGCTAGGGCCTTTATATGAAAGGAGGACAAGCAGCCGCGTTGCACGGGTGAATGTGAAAAGTGTTCATATGTAGGAAAAACATGAGAAATCCTTCCGTTTTCGTCATTTGTTATCTAATCGACTTAAAGCCACAACGTCACATTGGCCGCAATTATCTCTGAAACGGTTACATTTATCGTCTGCAAAGTTATGTCGTGTGCTACGGTATGCGAAGACACTAAAAGCACCACAGTAGAACACAGAAAATGCTTCTAAGTTGATGTAATAGCCAGTAAGAAGCAGTATAATTCAAGTTTTAATTATTGATTATTAATTTTTAGCCGGAATTGGTGCCTTGGACATGAGCTAGGACCTTAAGGTTTTATATGAAAGGAGGACAAGCAGCCGCGTTGCACGGGAGAATGTGGAAAGTGTTCACATGTGGTAAAAACCTGAGAAATCCGTCCGTTTCCGTCATTTGTTATCGAATCGACTTAAAGCCAAATCATCACATTGACCGCTATTCTCTCTGAAACGGTTACAATTATCGTCTGCAAAGCTATGTCGCGTGCTGCGGTATGCGGAGACAATAATAGCACCATAGTAGAACACAGAAGAAGCTTCTAAGCTGATGTAATACCCAGTAAAAAGCAGTACAGTTAAAGTTTTCGTTATCGATTATTGACTTTTTAGCCTTCTTTGGTGCCTTGGTCATGAGCTAGGACCTTACGATTTTGCATGAAACGAGGACTAGCAGCCGCGTTGCACAGGAGAATGTGAAAAGTGTTCATATGTAGTAATAACATGAGAAATCGGTCCGTTTCCGCCATTTGTTATCAAATCGACTTAAAGCCACATCGTCACATTGGCCGCTAATCTCTCTGAAACGGTTACATTTATCGTCTGCAAAGCTATGCCGCGTGCTGCGGTATGCGGAGACACTAAAAGCACCTTAGTAGAACACAGAAGAAGTTTCTAAGTTGATGTAATAGCCAGTAAGAAGCAGTACAATTCAAGTTTTGTTATCGATTATTGTCTTTTCAGCCGGCTTTGGTGCCTTGGACATGAGCTAGGACCTTACGAGTGTGCATGAAAGGAGGACTAGCAGCCGCGTTGCACGGGAGAAAGTGAAAAGTGTTCATATGTAGTAAAAACCTGAGAACTCCGTCCGTTTTCGTCATTTGTTATCAAATCGACTTAAAGCCACATCGTCACATTGGCCGCAATTATCTCTCAAACGGTTACATTTATCGTCTGCAAAGCTATGTCGCGTGCTGCGGTACGCGGAGACACTAAAAGCACCATAGTAGAACACAGAAGAAGTTTCTAAGTTGATGTAATAGCCATTAACAAGCAGTACAATTCAAGTTTTGTAATCGATTATTGACTTTTCAGCCGGCTTTGGTGCCATGGACATGAGCTATGACGTTTAGATTTTGCATGAAAGAAGGAATAACAAAGGCGTTGCACGGGAGAATGTGAAAAGTGTTCATTTGTACTAAAAACCTGAGAAATCCGTCCGTTTTCGTCTTTTGTCATCGAATCGACTTAAAGCCACGTCGTCACATTGGCTGCTCTTCTCTCTGAAACGGTTACATTTATCGTTTGCAAAGCTATGTCGCGTGCTGCGGTACGCGGAGACACTAAAAGCACCACAGTAAAAAACAGAAAAAGCTTCTTAGTTGATGTAATAGCTAGTAAGAAGCAGTACAATTCAAGTTTTAGTTATCGATTATTGATTTTTAGCCGGAATTGGTGCCTTGGACATGAGTTAGGACCTTTATATGAAAGGAGGACTAGCAGCCGCGTTGCACAGGAGAATGTGAAAAGTGTTCATATTTAGTAATAACCTGAGAAATCGGTCCGTTTCCGTCATTTGTTATCAAATCGACTTAAAGCCAGATCGTCACATTGGCCGCTAATCTCTCTGAAACGGTTACATTTATCGTCTGCAAAGCTATGCCGCGTGCTGCGGTATGCGGAGACACTAAAAGCACCATAGTAGAACACAGAAGAAGTTTCTAAGTTGATGTAATAGCCAGTAAGAAGCAGTACAATTCAAGTTTTGTTATCGATTATTGTCTTTTCAGCCGGCTTTGGTGCCTTGGACATGAGCTAGGACGTTACGAGTGTGCATGAAAGGAGGACTAGCAGCCGCGTTGCACGGGAGAAAGTGAAAAGTGTTCATATGTAGTAAAAACCTGAGAACTCCGTCCGTTTTCGTCATTTGTTATCAAATCGACTTAAAGCCACATCGTCACATTGGCCGCAATTATCTCTGAAACGGTTACATTTATCGTCTGCAAAGCTATGTCGCGTGCTGCGGTACGCGGAGACACTAAAAGCACCATAGTAGAACACAGAAGAAGTTTCTAAGTTGATGTAATAGCCATTAAGAAGCAGTACAATTCAAGTTTTGTTATCGATTATTGACTTTTCAGCCGGCTTTGGTGCCATGGACATGAGCTATGACGTTTAGATTTTGCATGAAAGAAGGAATAACAAACGCTTTGCACGGGAGAATGTGAAAAGTGGTCATTTGTACTAAAAACCTGAGAAATCTGTCCGTTTTCGTCATTTGTCATCGAATCGACTTAAAGCCACGTCGTCACATTGGCTGCTCTTCTCTCTGAAACGGTTACATTTATCGTCTGCAAAGCTATGTCGCGTGCTGCGGTACGCGGAGACACTAAAAGCATCATAGTAGAACACAGAAGAAGCTTCTAAGTTGATGTAATAGCCACTAAAAAGCAGTACAGTTAAAGTTTTCGTTATCGATTATTGACTTTTTAGCCTTCTTTGGTGCCTTGGACATGAGCTAGGACCTTACGATTTTGCATGAAACGAGGACTAGCAGCCGCGTTGCACAGGAGAATATGAAAAGTGTTCATATGCAGAACCTGAGAAATCCGTCCGTTTCCGTCATTTTTTAACGAATCGACTTAAAGCCAGATCGTCCATTGGCCGCTATTCTCTCTGAAACGGTTACAATTATCGTCTGCAAAGCTGTGTCGCGTGCTGCGGTACGCGGAGACACTAAAAGCACCAGAGTAGAACACAGATGAAATTTCTAAGTTGATGTAATAGCCATTAAGAAGCAGTACAATTCAAGTTTTGTTATCGATTATTGACTTTTCAGCCGGCTTTGGTGGCATGGACATGAGCTATGACGTTTAGATTTTGCATGAAAGAAGGAATAACAAACGCGTTGCACGGGAGAATGTGAAAAGTGTTCATTTGTAGTAAAAACCTGAGAAATCCGTCCGTTTTCGTCATTTGTCATCTAATCGACTTAAAGCCACAACGTCACATTGTCCGCTATTCTCTATGAAAGGGTTATATTTATCATCAGCAAAGCTATGTCGCGTGCTACGGTATGCGGAGACACTAAAAGCACCATACTACAACACAGAAGAAGCTAAGTTGATGGAATAGCTAGTAAGAAGCAGTACAATTCAAGTTTTAGTTACCGATTACTGAATTTTTAGCAGGCTTTGGGGCCTTGGACATGAGTTAGGACCTTTATATGAAAGGAGGACTAGCAGCCGCGTTGCACAGGAGAATGTGAAAAGTGTTCATATGTAGTAATAACCTGAGAAATCGGTCCGTTTCCGTCATTTGTTATCAAATCGACTTAAAGCCAGATCGTCACATTGGCCGCTAATCTCTCTGAAACGGTTACATTTATCGTCTGCAAAGCTATGCCGCGTGCTGCGGTATGCGGAGACACTAAAAGCACCATAGTAGAACACAGAAGAAGTTTCTAAGTTGATGTAATAGCCAGTAAGAAGCAGTACAATTCAAGTTTTGTTATCGATTATTGTCTTTTCAGCCGGCTTTGGTGCCTAGGACATGAGCTATGACGTTTAGATTTTGCATGAGAGAAGGAATAACAAACGCGTTGCACGGGAGAATGTGAAAAGTGTTCATTTGTACTAAAAACCTGAGAAATCCGTCCGTTTTCGTCATTTCTCATCGAATCGACTTAAAGCCACGTCGTCACATTGGCTGCTCTTCTCTCTAAAACGGTTACAGTTATCTTCTGCAAAGCTATGTCGCGTGCTGCGGTATGCGGAGACACTAGAAGCACCACAGTAGAACACAGAAGAAGTTTCTAAGTTGATGGAATAGCCAGTAAGAAGCAGTATAATTCAAGTTTTAGTTATCGATTATTGATTTTTAGCCGGAATTGGTGCCTTGGACATGAGCTAAGACCTTAAGATTTTATATGAAAGGAGGACAAGCAGCCGCGTTGCACGGGAGAATGTGGAAAGTGTTCACATGTGGTAAGAACCTGAGAAATCCGTCCGTTTCCGTCCTTTGTTATCGAATCGATTTAAAGCCAGGTCATCACATTGACCGCTATTCTCTCTGGAACGGTTACATTTATCATCTGCAAAGCTATGTCGCGTGCTGCGGTATGCGGAGACAATAAAAGCACCATAGTAGAACACAGAAGAAGCTTCTAAGTTGATGTAATAGCCAGTAAAAAGCAGTACAGTTAAAGTTTTCGTTATCGATTATTGACTTTTTAGCCGGCTTTGGTGCCTTGGACATGAGCTAGAACCTTACGATTTTGCATGAAACGAGGACTAGCAGCCGCGTTGCACAGGAGAATATGAAATGTGTTCATATGTAGAACCTGAGAAATCCGTCCGTTTCCGTCATTTGTTATCGAATCGACTTAAAGCCAGATCGTCCATTGGCCGCTATTCTCTCTGAAACGGTTACAATTATCGTCTGCAAAGCTGTGTCGCGTGCTGCGGTACGCGGAGACACTAAAAGCACCAGAGTAGAACACAGATGAAGTTTCTAAGTTGATGGAATAGCCAGTAAGAAGCAGTACAATTCAAGTTTTAGTTATCGATTATTTATTTTTAGCCGGCATTGGTGCCTTGGACATGAGCTAGGACCTTAAGATTTTATATGAAAGGAGGACAAGCAGCCGCGTTGCACGGGAGAATGTGGAAAGTGTTCACATGTGGTAAGAACCTGAGAAATCCGTCCGTTTCCATCATTTGTTACCGAATCGACTTAAAGCCAGATCGTCACATTGGCCGCTATTCTCTCTGAAACGGTTACATTTACCGTCTGCAAAGCTATGTCGTGTGCTACGGTATGCGAAGTCACTAAAAGCACCACAGTAAAAAACAGAAAAAGCTTCTAAGTTGATGTAATAGCTAGTAAGAAGCAGTACAATTCAAGTTTTAGTTATCGATTATTGATTTTTAGCCGGAATTGGTGCCTTGGACATGAGTTAGGACCTTTATATGAAAGAAGGACTAGCAGCCGCGTCGCACAGGAGAATGTGAAAAGTGTTCATATGTAGTAATAACCTGAGAAATCGGTCCGTTTCCGTCATTTGTTATCAAATCGACTTAAAGCCACATCGTCACATTGGCCGCTAATCTCTCTGAAACGGTTACATTTATCGACTGCAAAGATATGTCGTGTGCTACGGTATGCGAAGACACTAAAAGCACCACAGTAGAACACAGAAGAAGCTTGTAAGTTGATGTAATAGCTAGTAAGAAGCAGTACAATTCAAGTTTTAGTTATCGATTCTTGACTTTTTAGCCGGCTTTTGTGCCTTGGACATGAGCTAGGACCTTACGATTTTGCATGAAACGAAGACTAGCAGCCCCGTTGCACGGGAGAATGTGAAAAGTGTTCACGTGTGGTAAGAACCTGAGAAATCCGTCCGTTTCCGTCATTTGTTACCGAATCGACTTAAAGCCAGATCGTCACATTTGCCGCTATTCTCTCTGAAACGGTTACATTTATCGTCTGCAAAGCTATATCGCGTGCTGCGGTATGCGGAGACACTAAAAGCACCATAGTAGAACACAGAAGAAGTTTCTAAGTTGATGTAATAGCCAGTAAGAAACAGTACAATTCAAGTTTTGTTATCGATTATTGACTTTTCAGCCGGCTTTGGTGATTTGGACATGAGCTATAACGTTTAGATATTGCATGAAAGAAGGACTAACAAACGCGTTGCACGGGAGAGTCTGAAAAGTGTTCATTTGTAGTAACAACCTGAGAAATCCGTCCGTTTTCATCATTTGTTATCGAAACGACTTAAAGCCAGATCGTCACATTGGGCGCTATTCTCTCTGAAACGGTTACATTTATCGTCTGCAAAGCTATGTCGCGTGCTGCGGTATGCGGAGACATTAAAAGCACCACAGTAGAACACAGAAGAAGTTTCTAAGTTGATGTAATAGCCAGTAAGAAACAGTACAATTCAAGTTTTGTTATCGATTATTGTCTTTTCAGCCGGCATTGGTGCCTTGGACATGAGCTAGGACCTTTATATGAAAAAAGGACAAGCAGCCGCGTTGCACGGGAGAATGTGAAAAGTGTTCATTTGTAGTAAGAACCTGTGAAATCCGCCCGTTTCCGTCATTTGTTATGGAATCGACTTAAAGCTAGACCGTCACATTGCCCACAATTATCTCTGAAACGGTTACATTTATCGTCTGCAAAACTATGTCGCGTGCTGCGGTATGCGGAGACACTAAAAGCACCATAGTAGAACACAGAAGAAGTTTCTAAGTTGATGTAATAGCTAGTAAGAAGCAGTACAATTCAAGTTTTAGTTATCGATTATTGATTTTTAGCCGGAATTGGTGCCTTGGACATGAGTTAGGACCTTTATATGAAAGGAGGACAAGCAGCCGCGTTGCACGGGTGAATGTGAAAAGTGTTCATATGTAGAAAAAACCTGAGAAATCCTTCCGTTTTCGTCATTTGTTATCTAATCGACTTAAAGCCACAACGTCACATTGGCCGCAATTATCTCTGAACCGGTTACATTTATCGTCTGCAAAGATATGTCGTGTGCTACGGTATGCGACGACACTAAAAGCACCACAGTAGAACACAGAAGAAGCTTCTAAGTTAATGTAATAGCTAGTAAGAAGCAGTGCAAATCAAGTTTTAGTTGATGATTATTGACTTTTTAGCCGGCTTTGGTGCCTTGGACATGAGCTAGGACCTTACGATTTTGCATGAAACGAGGACTAGCAGCCGCGTTGCACGGGAGAATGTGAAAAGTGTTCACATGTGGTAAGAACCTGAGAAATCCGTCCGTTTCCGTCATTTGTTATCGAATCGACTTAAAGCCAGATCATCACATTGACCGCTATTCTCTCTGGAACGGTTACATTTATAATCTGCAAAGCTATGTCGCGTGCTGCGGTATGCGGAGACAATAAAAGCACCATAGTAGAACGCAGAAGAAGCTTCTAAGTTGATGTAATAGCCAGTAAAAGGCAGTACAGTTAAAGTTTTCGTTATCGATTATTGACTTTTTAGCCGGCTTTGGTGCCTTGGACATGAGCTAGGACCTTACGATGTTGCATGAAACGAGGACTTGCAGCCGCGTTGCACAGGAGAATATGAAAAGTGTTCATATGTAGAACCTGAGAAATCCGTCCGTTTCCGTCATTTGTTATCGAATCGACTTAAAGCCAGATCGTCCATTGGCCGCTATTCTCTCTGAAACGGTTACAATTATCGTCTGCAAAGCTGTGTCGCGTGCTGCGGTACTTGGAGACACTAAAAGCACCAGAGTAGAACACAGATGAAGTTGCTAAGTTGATGAAATAGCCAGTAAGAAGCAGTACAATTCAAGTTGTAGTTATCGATTATTGATTTTTAGCCGGCATTGGTGTCTTGGACATGAGCTAGGACCTTTATATGAAAGGAGGACAAGCAGCCGCGTTGCACGGGAGAATGTGAAAAGTGTTCATATGTAGAAAAAACCTGAGAAATCCTTCCGTTTTCGTCATTTGTTATCTAATCGACTTAAAGCCACATCGTCACATTGTCCGCTATTCTCTATGAAAGGGTTATATTTATCATCAGCAAAGCTATGTTGCGTGCTACGGTATGCGAAGACACTAAACGCACCACAGTAGAACACAGAAGAAGCTTCTAAGTTGATGTAATAGCTAGTAAGAAGCAGTACAATTCAAGTTTTAGTTATCGATTTTTGATTTTTAGCCGGCATTGGTGCCTTGGATATGAGCTAGGACCTTAAGATTTTATATGAAAGGAGGACAAGCAGCCGCGTTGCACGGGAGAATGTGGAAAGTGTTCACATGTGGTAAGAACCTGAGAAATCTGTCCGTTTAAGTCATTTGTTATCGAATCGACTTAAAGCCAGATCGTCACATTGGCCGCTATTCTCTCTGAAACGGTTACATTTATCGTCTGCAAAGCTATATCGCGTGCTGCGGTATGCGGAGACACTAAAAGCACCATAGTAGAACACAGAAGAAGTTTCTAAGTTGATGTAATAGCCAGTAAGAAACAGTACAATTCAAGTTTTAGTTATCGATTATTGACTTTTCAGCCGGCTTTGGTGCCTTCGACATGACCTATAACGTTTAGATATTGTATGAAAGAAGGACTAACAAACGCGTTGCACGGGGGAGTGTGAAAAGTGTTCATTTGTAGTAAAAACCTGAGAAATCCGTCCGTTTTCATCATTTGTTATCGAATCGACTTAAAGCCACGTCGTCACATTGGCCGCTCTTCTCTCTGAAACGGTTACATTTATCGTCTGGAAAGCTAAGTCGCGTGCTGCGTTATGCTGGGACACTAAAAGCTCCAGAGTAGAACACAGATGAAGTTTCTAAGTTGATGGATTAGCCAGTAAGAAGCAGTACAATTCAAGTTTTAGTTATCGATTATTGATTTTTAGCCGGCATTGGTGTCTTGGACATGAGCTAGGACCTTTATATGAAAGGAGGACAAGCAGCCGGGTTGCACGGGAGAATGTAAAAAGTGTTCATATGTAGAAAAAACCTGAGAAATCCTTCCGTTTTTGTCATTTGTTATCTAATCGACTTAAAGCCACATCGTCACATTGTCCGCTATTCTCTATGAAAGGGTTATATTTATCATCAGCAAAGCTATGTGGCGTGCTACGGTATGCGGAGACACTAAAAGCACCATACTAGAACACAGAAGAAGCTTGTAAGTTGATGGAATAGCTAGTAAGAAGCAATACAATTCAAGTTTTAGTTACCGATTACAGAATTTTTAGCAGACTTTGGTGCCTTGGACATGAGCTAGGACCTTACGAGTGTGCATGAAAGGAGGACTAGCAGCGCGTTGCAAGGGAGAATGTGAAAAGTGTTCATATGTAGTAAAAACCTAAGAACTCCGTCCCTTTTCGTCATTTGCTATCAAATCGACTTAAAGCCACATCGTCACATTGGCCGCAATTATCTCTGAAACGGTTACATTTATCGTCTGCAAAGATATGTCGTGTGCTACGGTATGCGAAGACACTAAAAGCACCACAGTAGAACACAGAAGAATTTTCTAAGTTGATGTAATAGCTAGTAAGAAGCAGTACAATTCAAGTTTTAGTTATCGATTATTGACTTTTTAGCCGGCTTTGGTGCCTTGGACATGAGCTGGGACGTTTCGTTTTTGCATGAAACGAGGACTAGCAGCCGCATTGCACGAGAGAATGTGAAAAGTGTTCACATGTGGTAAGAACCTGAGAAATCCGTCCGTTTCCGTCATTTGTTATCGAATCGACTTAAAGCCAGATCATCACATTGACTGCTATTCTCTCTGAAACGGTTACATTTATCATCTGCAAAGCTATGTCGCGTGCTGCGGTATGCGGAGACAATAAAAGCTCCATAGTAGAACACAGAAGAAGCTTCTAAGTTGATGTAATAGCCAGTAAAAAGCAGTACAGTTAAAGTTTTCGTTATCGATTATTGACTTTTTAGCCGGCTTTGGTGCCTTGGACATGAGCTAGGACCTTAAGATTCTGCACGAAAGCAGGACTAGCAGCCGAGTTGCACGGGAGAATGTGAAAAGTGTTCATATGTAGTAAAAACCTGAGAAATCCTTCCGTTTTCGTCATTTGTTATCGAATCGACTTAAAGCCAGATCGTCACATTGGCCGCTTTTCTCTCTGAAACGGTTACATTTATCGTCTGCAAAGCTATATCGCGTGCTGCGGTATGCGGAGACAAGAAGAGCACCATAGTAGAACACAGTATAAGCTTCTAAGTTAATGTAATAGCCAGTAAGAAGCAGTACAATTCAAGTTTTAGTTATCGATTATTGATTTTTAGCCGTCATTGGTGCCTTGGACATGAGCTAGGACCTTAAGATTTTATATGAAAGGAGGACAAGCAGCCGTGTTGCACGGCAGAATGTGAAAAGTGTTCATATGTAGTAAAAACCTGAGAAATCCTTCCGTTTTCGTCATTTGTTATCTAATCGACTTAAAGCCATATAGTCACATTGTCCGCTATCCTCTATGAAAGGGTTACATTTATCATCAGCAAAGCTATGTCGCGTGCTACGGTATGCGGAGAGACTAAAAGCACCATACTAGAACACAGAAGAAGCTTCTAAGTTGACGGAATAGCTACGTAGTAAGAAGCAGTACAATTCAAGTTTAGTTACCGATTACTGAATTTTTAGCCGTCTTTGGTGCCTGGGACATGAGCTAGGACCTTTAGAGTTTGCATGAAAGGAGGACTAGCAGCCGCGTTGCACAGGAGAATATGAAAAGTGTTCATATGCAGAACCTGAGAAATCCGTCCGTTTCCGTCATTTGTTAACGAATCGACTTAAAGCCAGATCGTCCATTGGCCGCTATTCTCTCTGAAACGGTTACAATTATCGTCTGCAAAGCTGTGTCGCGTGCTGCGGTACGCGGAGACACTAAAAGCACCAGAGTAGAACACAGATGAAATTTCTAAGTTGATGTAATAGCCATTAAGAAGCAGTACAATTCAAGTTTTGTTATCGATTATTGACTTTTCAGCCGGCTTTGGTGGCATGGACATGAGCTATGACGTTTAGATTTTGCATGAAAGAAGGAATAACAAACGCGTTGCACGGGAGAATGTGAAAAGTGTTCACTTGTAGTAAAAACCTGAGAAATCCGTCCGTTTTCGTCATTTGTCATCTAATCGACTTAAAGCCACATCGTCACATTGTCCGCTATTCTCTATGAAAGGGTTATATTTATCATCAGCAAAGCTATGTCGCGTGCTACGGTATGCGGAGACACTAAAAGCACCATACTAGAACACAGAAGAAGTTTCTAAGTTGATGTAATAGCCAGTAAGAAGCAGTACAATTCAAGTTTTGTTATCGATTATTGACTTTTCAGCCGGCTTTGGTGCCTAGGACATGAGCTATGACGTTTAGATTTTGCATGAAAGAAGGAATAACAAACGCGTTGCACGGGAGAATGTGAAAAGTGTTCATTTGTACTAAAAACCTGAGAAATCCGTCCGTTTTCGTCATTTCTCATCGAATCGACTTAAAGCCACGTCGTCACATTGGCTGCTCTTCTCTCTAAAACGGTTAC
Organism: Schistocerca gregaria; assembly: GCF_023897955.1. Taxonomy (NCBI): domain Eukaryota; kingdom Metazoa; phylum Arthropoda; class Insecta; order Orthoptera; family Acrididae; genus Schistocerca; species Schistocerca gregaria. The sequence continues at coordinate 125,170,850 of NC_064930.1, read as the reverse complement.
ATTTATCGTCTGCAAAGCTATGTCGCGTGCTGCGGTATGCGGAGACACTAGAAGCACCACAGTAGAACACAGAAGAAGTTTCTAAGTTGATGGAATAGCCAGTAAGAAGCAGTATAATTCAAGTTTTAGTTATCGATTATTGATTTTTAGCCGGAATTGGTGCCTTGGACATGAGCTAAGACATTAAGATTTTATATGAAAGGAGGACAAGCAGCCGCGTTGCACGGGAGAATGTGGAAAGTGTTCACATGTGGTAAGAACCTGAGAAATCCGTCCGTTTCCGTCATTTGTTATCGAATCGACTTAAAGCCAGGTCATCACATTGACCGCTATTCTCTCTGGAACGGTTACATTTATCATCTGCAAAGCTATGTCGCGTGCTGCGGTATGCGGAGACAATAAAAGCACCATAGTAGAACGCAGAAGAAGCTTCTAAGTTGATGTAATAGCCAGTAAAAGGCAGTACAGTTAAAGTTTTCGTTATCGATTATTGACTTTTTAGCCGGCTTTGGTGCCTTGGACATGAGCTAGGACCTTACGATGTTGCATGAAACGAGGACTTGCAGCCGCGTTGCACAGGAGAATATGAAAAGTGTTCATATGTAGAACCTGAGAAATCCGTCCGTTTCCGTCATTTGTTATCGAATCGACTTAAAGCCAGATCGTCCATTGGCCGCTATTCTCTCTGAAACGGTTACAATTATCGTCTGCAAAGCTGTGTCGCGTGCTGCGGTACGCGGAGACACTAAAAGCACCAGAGTAGAACACAGATGAAGTTTCTAAGTTGATGGAATAGCCAGTAAGAAGCAGTACAATTCAAGTTTTAGTTATCGATTATTTATTTTTAGCCGGCATTGGTGCCTTGGACATGAGCTAGGACCTTAACATTTTATATGAAAGGAGGACAAGCAGCCGCGTTGCACGGGAGAATGTGGAAAGTGTTCACATGTGGTAAGAACCTGAGAAATCCGTCCGTTTCCATCATTTGTTACCGAATCGACTTAAAGCCAGATCGTCACATTGGCCGCTATTCTCTCTGAAACGGTTACATTTACCGTCTGCAAAGCTATGTCGTGTGCTACGGTATGCGAAGTCACTAAAAGCACCACAGTAAAAAACAGAAAAAGCTTCTAAGTTGATGTAATAGCTAGTAAGAAGCAGTACAATTCAAGTTTTAGTTATCGATTATTGATTTTTAGCCGGAATTGGTGCCTTGGACATGAGTTAGGACCTTTATATGAAAGAAGGACTAGCAGCCGCGTTGCACAGGAGAATGTGAAAAGTGTTCATATGTAGTAATAACCTGAGAAATCGGTCCGTTTCCGTCATTTGTTATCAAATAGACTTAAAGCCAGATCGTCACATTGGCCGCTAATCTCTCTGAAACGGTTACATTTATCGTCTGCAAAGCTATGCCGCGTGCTGCGGTATGCGGAGACACTAAAAGCACCATAGTAGAACACAGAAGAAGTTTCTAAGTTGATGTAATAGCCAGTAAGAAGCAGTACAATTCAAGTTTTGTTATCGATTATTGTCTTTTCAGCCGGCTTTGGTGCCTTGGACATGAGCTAGGACGTTACGAGTGTGCATGAAAGGAGGACTAGCAGCCGCGTTGCACGGGAGAAAGTGAAAAGTGTTCATATGTAGCAAAAACCTGAGAACTCCGTCCGTTTTCGTCATTTGTTATCAAATCGACTTAAAGCCAGATCGTCCATTGGCCGCTATTCTCTCTGAAACGGTTACAATTATCGTCTGCAAAGCTGTGTCGCGTGCTGCGGTACGCGGAGACAATAAAAGCACCATAGTAGAACACAGAAGAAGCTTCTAAGTTGATGTAATAGCCAGTAAAAAGCAGTACAGTTAAAGTTTTCGTTATCGATTATTGACTTTTTAGCCGGCTTTGGTGCCTTGGACATGAGCTAGGACCTTACGATTTTGCATGAAACGAGGACTAGCAGCCGCGTTGCACAGGAGAATATGAAAAGGGTTCATATGTAGAACCTGAGAAATCCGTCCGTTTCCGTCATTTGATATCGAATCGACTTAAAGCCAGATCGTCCATTGGCCGCTATTCTCTCTGAAACGGTTACATTTATCGTCTGCACAGCTATGTCGCGTGCTGCGGTATGCGGAGACACTAAAAGCACCATAGTAGAACACAGAAGAAGATTCTAAGTTGATGTAACAGCCAGTAAGATGCAGTACAATTCAAGTTTTAGTTACCGATTATTGACTTTTTAGGAGGCGTTGGTGCCTTGGACATGAGCTAGGACCTTAAGATTTTGCATGAAAGGAGGACTAGCAGCCGCGTTGCACGGGAGAATGTGAAAAGTGTTCATATGTAGTAAAAACCCGAGAACTCCGTCCCTTTTCGTCATTTGTTATCAAATCGACTTAAAGCCACATCGTCACATTGGCCGGAATTATCTCTGAAACGGTTACATTTATCGACTGCAAAGATATGTCGTGTGCTACGGTATGCGAAGACACTAAAAGCACCACAGTAGAACACAGAAGAATTTTCTAAGTTGATGTAATAGCTAGTAAGAAGCAGTACAATTCAAGTTTTAGTTATCGATTATTGATTTTTAGCCGGAATTGGTGCCTTGGACATGAGTTAGGACCTTTATATGAAAGGAGGACAAGCAGCCGCGTTGCACGGGTGAATGTGAAAAGTGTTCATATGTAGAAAAAAACTGAGAAATCCTTCCGTTTTCGTCATTTGTTATCTAATCGACTTAAAGCCACAACGTCACATTGGCCGCAATTATCTCTGAAACGGTTACATTTATCGTCTGCAAAGATATGTCGTGTGCTACGGTATGCGACGACACTAAAAGCACCACAGTAGAACACAGAAGAAGCTTCTAAGTTAATGTAATAGCTAGTAAGAAGCAGTGCAAATCAAGTTTTAGTTGATGATTATTGACTTTTTAGCCGGCTTTGGTGCCTTGGACATGAGCTAGGACCTTACGATGTTGCATGAAACGAGGACTTGCAGCCGCGTTGCACAGGAGAATATGAAAAGTGTTCATATGTAGAACCTGAGAAATCCGTCCGTTTCCGTCATTTGTTATCGAATCGACTTAAAGCCAGATCGTCCATTGGCCGCTATTCTCTCTGAAACGGTTACAATTATCATCTGCAAAGCTGTGTCGCGTGCTGCGGTACGCGGAGACACTAAAAGCACCAGAGTAGAACACAGATGAAGTTGCTAAGTTGATGGAATAGCCAGTAAGAAGCAGTACAATTCAAGTTGTAGTTATCGATTATTGATTTTTAGCCGGCATTGGTGTCTTGGACATGAGCTAGGACCTTTATATGAAAGGAGGACAAGCAGCCGCGTTGCACGGGAGAATGTGAAAAGTGTTCATATGTAGAAAAAACCTGAGAAATCCTTCCGTTTTCGTCATTTGTTATCTAATCGACTTAAAGCCACATCGTCACATTGTCCGCTATTCTCTATGAAAGGGTTATATTTATCATCAGCAAAGCTATGTTGCGTGCTACGGTATGCGAAGCACTAAACGCACCACAGTAGAACACAGAAGAAGCTTCTAAGTTGATGTAATAGCTAGTAAGAAGCAGTACAATTCAAGTTTTAGTTATCGATTATTGATTTTTAGCCGGCATTGGTGCCTTGGATATGAGCTAGGACCTTAAGATTTTATATGAAAGGAGGACAAGCAGCCGCGTTGCACGGGAGAATGTGGAAAGTGTTCACATGTGGTAAGAACCTGAGAAATCTGTCCGTTTAAGTCATTTGTTATCGAATCGACTTAAAGCCAGATCGTCACATTGGCCGCTATTCTCTCTGAAACGGTTACATTTATCGTCTGCAAAGCTATATCGCGTGCTGCGGTATGCGGAGACACTAAAAGCACCATAGTAGAACACAGAAGAAGTTTCTAAGTTGATGTAATAGCCAGTAAGAAACAGTACAATTCAAGTTTTAGTTATCGATTATTGACTTTTCAGCCGGCTTTGGTGCCTTCGACATGACCTATAACGTTTAGATATTGTATGAAAGAAGGACTAACATACGCGTTGCACGGGAGAGTGTGAAAAGTGTTCATTTGTAGTAAAAACCTGAGAAATCCGTCCGTTTTCATCATTTGTTATCGAATCGACTTAAAGCCACGTCGTCACATTGGCCGCTCTTCTCTCTGAAACGGTTACATTTATCGTCTGGAAAGCTAAGTCGCGTGCTGCGTTATGCTGGGACACTAAAAGCTCCAGAGTAGAACACAGATGAAGTTTCTAAGTTGATGGAATAGCCAGTAAGAAGCAGTACAATTCAAGTTTTAGTTATCGATTATTGATTTTTAGCCGGCATTGGTGTCTTGGACATGAGCTAGGACCTTTATATGAAAGGAGGACAAGCAGCCGGGTTGCACGGGAGAATGTGAAAAGTGTTCATATGTAGAAAAAACCTGAGACATCCTTCCGTTTTCGTCATTTGTTATCTAATCGACTTAAAGCCACATCGTCACATTGTCCGCTATTCTCTATGAAAGGGTTATATTTATCATCAGCAAAGCTATGTGGCGTGCTACGGTATGCGGAGACAATAAAAGCACCATACTAGAACACAGAAGAAGCTTGTAAGTTGATGGAATAGCTAGTAAGAAGCAATACAATTCAAGTTTTAGTTACCGATTACACAATTTTTAGCAGACTTTGGTGCCTTGGACATGAGCTAGGACCTTACGAGTGTGCATGAAAGGAGGACTAGCAGCGCGTTGCAAGGGAGAATGTGAAAAGTGTTCATATGTAGTAAAAACCTGAGAACTCCGTCCCTTTTCGTCATTTGCTATCAAATCGACTTAAAGCCACATCGTCACATTGGCCGCAATTATCTCTGAAACGGTTACATTTATCGTCTGCAAAGATATGTCGTGTGCTACGGTATGCGAAGACACTAAAAGCACCACAGTAGAACACAGAAGAATTTTCTAAGTTGATGTAATAGCTAGTAAGAAGCAGTACAATTCAAGTTTTAGTTATCGATTATTGACTTTTTAGCCGGCTTTGGTGCCTTGGACATGAGCTGGGACGTTTCGTTTTTGCATGAAACGAGGACTAGCAGCCGCATTGCACGAGAGAATGTGAAAAGTGTTCACATGTGGTAAGAACCTGAGAAATCCGTCCGTTTCCGTCATTTGTTATCGAATCGACTTAAAGCCAGATCATCACATTGACTGCTAATCTCTCTGAAACGGTTACATTTATCATCTGCAAAGCTATGTCGCGTGCTGCGGTATGCGGGGACACTAAAAGCACCATAGTAGAACACAGCTGATGTTTCTAAGTCGATGGAATAGCCAGTAAGAAGCAGCATAATTCAAGTTTTAGTTATCGACTATTGATTCTTAGCCGTCATTGGTGCCTTGGACATGAGCTAGGACCTTTATATGAAAGGAGGACAAGCAGCCGCATTGCACGGGAGAATGTGAAAAGTGTTCATATGTAGTAAAACCCTTGAGTAATCCTTCCGTTTTCGTCATTTGTCATCTAATCGACTTAAAGCCACATCGTCACATTGTCCGCTATTCTCTCTGAAACGGTTACATTTATCATCTGCAAAGTTATGTCGCGTGCTGCGTTATGCGGAGACACTAAAAGCACCACAGTAGAACACAGAAGAAGCTTCTAAGTTGATGTAATAGCTAGTAATAAGCTGTACAATTCAAGTTTTAGTTTTCGATTATTGACTTTTTAGCCGTCTTTGGTGCCTTAGACATGTGCTGGGACCTTCAAATTTTGCATGAAAGGAGGACTAGCAGCCGCGTTGCACGGGAGAATGTGAAAAGTGTTCATATATAGCAAAAACCTAAGAAATCCGTCCGTTTTCGTCATTTGTTATCGAATAGACTGAAAGCCAATTCTTCACATTGACCGCTATTCTCTCTGAAACGGTTACATTTATCGTCTGCAAAGTTATGTCGCGTGCTGAGGTATGCGGAGACACTAAAAGCACCACAGTAGAACAAAGAAGAAGCTTCAAAGTTGATGTAATAACCAGTAAGAAGCAGTACAATTCAAATTTTGGTTATCGATTTTGTCTTCTTAGCCGGCTTTGGTGCCTTGGACATGAGCAAGGACGTTAAGAGTTTGCATTAAAGGAGGACCAGCAGCCGCGTTGCACCGGAGAATGTGCAAAGTGTTCATATTTAATAAAAAACTGAGAAATCCGATCGTTTCCGTCAATCGTTATCGAATCGACTTAAATCCATATCATCACAATGGCCGCTATTCTCTCTGAAACGGTTACATTTATCGTCTTCAAAGCTATGTCGCGTGCTGCGGTATGCAGAGACAGTAAACGCACCACAGTAGAACAAAGTGGGATGCTTCTAGGTAGATGTAATAGAAAGTAAGTAGCAGTACAATTCAAGTTTTAGTTATCGATTATTGACTTTTTAGTCGGCTTTGATGCCTTGGACATTAGCTAGGACCTTAAGATTTTGCATGAAAGGAAGACTAGCAGCTGCGTTGCACGGGAGACTGTGAAAAGTGTTCATATCTAGTAAAAACCAGAGAAATCCCTCCGTTTTCGTCATTTGTTATCGAATCGTCTTCAAGCCAGATCGTCACATTGGCCGCTACTCTCTCTGACACGGTTACATTTATCGTCTGCAAAGCTATGTCGCGTGCTGCGTTATGCGGAGACACTAAATGCAACTTAGTAGAACACAGAAAAAACTTCGAAGTTGATGTAATAGCCAGTAAGAAGCAGTACAATTCAATTTTTAGTTATCGATTAATTACTTTTTACCCGGCTTTGGTGCCTTGGACATGAACTAGGTACTTAAGATTTTGAATGAAAGGACTAGCAGCCGAGTTGCATGGGAGAATGTGAAAAGTGTTCATCTGTTGTAAAAACCTGAGAAATCCGTCCGTTTTCGTCATTTGTTATCGAATAGACTGAAAGCCAGATCTTCACATTGACCGCTATTCTCTCTGAAACGGTTACATTTATCGTCTGCAAAGCTATGTCGCGTGCTGAGGTATGTGGAGACACTAAAAGCACCATAGTAGAATAAAGAAGAAGCTTCTAAGTTGATGTAATAGCCAGTAAGAAGCAGTACAATTCAAATTTTAGTTATCGATTTTGCCTTGTTAGCCGGCTTTGGTGCCTTGCACATGAGCTAAGACGTTAAGAGTTTGCATAAAAGGAGGACCAGCAGCCGCGTTGCACCGGAGAATGTGAAAAGTGTTCATATGTAGTAAAAACCTGAGAAATCCGTCCGTTTTCGTCATTTGCTATCGAATCAACTTAAAAATGGTTCAAATGGCTCTGAGCACTATGGGACTTAACATCTGTGGTCATCAGTCCCCTAGAACTTAGAACTACTTAAACCTAACTAACCTAAGGACATCACACACATCCATGCCCGAGGCAGGATTCGAACCTGCGACCGTAGCAGTCACGCGGTTCCGGACTGAGCGCCTTAACCGCGAGACCACCGCGGCCGGCGAATCAACTTAAAGCCAGATCGTCACATTTTCCACTATTGTCTCTGAAACGGTTAAATTTATCGTCTGCGAAGCTATGTCGCGTGCTGCGGTATGCGGAGACACTAAAAGCACCATAGTAGAATACAGAAGAAGCTTCTAAGTTGATGTAATACCCAGTAAGAAGCAGTACAATTCAAGTTTTAGTTATCGATTATTGACTTTTTAGCCGGCTTTGGTGCCTTGGACATGAGCTAGGACCTTAAGATTTTGCATGAAAGGAGGAGTGGCAGCCGCGTTGCACGGGAGAATGTGAAAAGTTTTCATATGTAGTAAGAACCTGAGATATCCGTCCGTTTTCGTCATTTGTTATTGAATCGACTTAAAGCCACATCGTCACATTGGCCGATATTCTCTCTGAAACGGTTACATTTATCGTCTGCAAAGCTATGTCGCGTGCTGCGCTATGCGGAGACACTAAATGCACCATAGTAGAATAAAGAAGAAGCTTCTAAGTTGATGTAACAGCTAGTAAGAAGCAGTACAATTCAAGTTTTAGTTACGATAATTGACTTTTTAGACGGCTTAGCTGCCTTGGACATGAGCTAGGACCTTAAGATTTTGCATGAAAGGAGGACTAGCAGCCGCGTGGCACCGGAGAATGTGAAAAGTGTTCATATGTAGTAAAAACCTGAGAAATCCGTCCGTTTTCGTCATTTGTTATCGAATAGACTGAAAGCCAGATCGTCACATTTTCCACTATTGTCTCTGAAACGGTTACATTTATCGTCTGCGAAGCTATGTCGCGTGCTGCGGTATGCGAAGAAACTAAAAGCACCATAGTAGAACACAGAAGAAGCTTCTAAGTTGATGTAATAGCCAGTAAGAAGCAGTACAATTAAAGTTTTAGTTATAGATTATTGACTTTTTAGCCGGCTTTGGTGCCTTGGACATGAGCTAGGACCTTAAGATTTTGCATGTAAGGAGGAGTGGCAGCCGCGTTGCACGGGAGAATGTGAAAAGTTTTCATATGTAGTAAGAACCTGAGAGATCCGTCCGTTTTCGTCATTTGTTATCGAATCGACTTAAAGCCAGATCGTCACATTTTCCACTATTGTCTCTGAAACGGTTACATTTATCATCTGCAAAGCTATGTCGCGTGCTGAGGTATGCGGAGACACTAAAAGCACCACAGTAGAACAAAGAAGAAGCTTCAAAGTTGATGTAATAACCAGTAAGAAGCAGTACAATTCAAATTTTGGTTATCGATTTTGTCTTCTTAGCCGGCTTTGGTGCCTTGGACATGAGCAAGGACGTTAAGAGTTTGCATTAAAGGAGGACCAGCAGCCGCGTTGCACCGGAGAATGTGAAAAGTGTTCATATGTAATAAAAAACTGAGAAATCCGATCGTTTCCGTCAATCGTTATCGAATCGACTTAAATCCATATCGTCACAATGGCCGCTATTCTCTCTGAAACGGTTACATTTATCGTCTTCAAAGCTATGTCGCGTGCTGCGGTATGCAGAGACAGTAAACGCACCACAGTAGAACAAAGTGGGATGCTTCTAGGTAGATGTAATAGAAAGTAAGTAGCAGTACAATTCAAGTTTTAGTTATCGATTATTGACTTTTTAGTCGGCTTTGATGCCTTGGACATTAGCTAGGACCTTAAGATTTTGCATGAAAGGAAGACTAGCAGCTGCGTTGCACGGGAGACTGTGAAAAGTGTTCATATCTAGTAAAAACCAGAGAAATCCCTCCGTTTTCGTCATTTGTTATCGAATCGTCTTCAAGCCAGATCGTCACATTGGCCGCTACTCTCTCTGACACGGTTACATTTATCGTCTGCAAAGCTATGTCGCGTGCTGCGTTATGCGGAGACACTAAATGCAACTTAGTAGAACACAGAAAAAACTTCGAAGTTGATGTAATAGCCAGTAAGAAGCAGTACAATTCAATTTTTAGTTATCGATTAATTACTTTTTACCCGGCTTTGGTGCCTTGGACATGAACTAGGTACTTAAGATTTTGAATGAAAGGACTAGCAGCCGAGTTGCATGGGAGAATGTGAAAAGTGTTCATCTGTTGTAAAAACCTGAGAAATCCGTCCGTTTTCGTCATTTGTTATCGAATAGACTGAAAGCCAGATCTTCACATTGACCGCTATTCTCTCTGAAACGGTTACATTTATCGTCTGCAAAGCTATGTCGCGTGCTGAGGTATGTGGAGACACTAAAAGCACCATAGTAGAATAAAGAAGAAGCTTCTAAGTTGATGTAATAGCCAGTAAGAAGCAGTACAATTCAAATTTTAGTTATCGATTTTGCCTTGTTAGCCGGCTTTGGTGCCTTGCACATGAGCTAAGACGTTAAGAGTTTGCATAAAAGGAGGACCAGCAGCCGCGTTGCACCGGAGAATGTGAAAAGTGTTCATATGTAGTAAAAACCTGAGAAATCCGTCCGTTTTCGTCATTTGCTATCGAATCAACTTAAAAATGGTTCAAATGGCTCTGAGCACTATGGGACTTAACATCTGTGGTCATCAGTCCCCTAGAACTTAGAACTACTTAAACCTAACTAACCTAAGGACATCACACACATCCATGCCCGAGGCAGGATTCGAACCTGCGACCGTAGCAGTCACGCGGTTCCGGACTGAGCGCCTTAACCGCGAGACCACCGCGGCCGGCGAATCAACTTAAAGCCAGATCGTCACATTTTCCACTATTGTCTCTGAAACGGTTAAATTTATCGTCTGCGAAGCTATGTCGCGTGCTGCGGTATGCGGAGACACTAAAAGCACCATAGTAGAATACAGAAGAAGCTTCTAAGTTGATGTAATACCCAGTAAGAAGCAGTACAATTCAAGTTTTAGTTATCGATTATTGACTTTTTAGCCGGCTTTGGTGCCTTGGACATGAGCTAGGACCTTAAGATTTTGCATGAAAGGAGGAGTGGCAGCCGCGTTGCACGGGAGAATGTGAAAAGTTTTCATATGTAGTAAGAACCTGAGATATCCGTCCGTTTTCGTCATTTGTTATTGAATCGACTTAAAGCCACATCGTCACATTGGCCGATATTCTCTCTGAAACGGTTACATTTATCGTCTGCAAAGCTATGTCGCGTGCTGCGCTATGCGGAGACACTAAATGCACCATAGTAGAATAAAGAAGAAGCTTCTAAGTTGATGTAACAGCTAGTAAGAAGCAGTACAATTCAAGTTTTAGTTACGATAATTGACTTTTTAGACGGCTTAGCTGCCTTGGACATGAGCTAGGACCTTAAGATTTTGCATGAAAGGAGGACTAGCAGCCGCGTGGCACCGGAGAATGTGAAAAGTGTTCATATGTAGTAAAAACCTGAGAAATCCGTCCGTTTTCGTCATTTGTTATCGAATAGACTGAAAGCCAGATCGTCACATTTTCCACTATTGTCTCTGAAACGGTTACATTTATCGTCTGCGAAGCTATGTCGCGTGCTGCGGTATGCGAAGACACTAAAAGCACCATAGTAGAACACAGAAGAAGCTTCTAAGTTGATGTAATAGCCAGTAAGAAGCAGTACAATTAAAGTTTTAGTTATAGATTATTGACTTTTTAGCCGGCTTTGGTGCCTTGGACATGAGCTAGGACCTTAAGATTTTGCATGTAAGGAGGAGTGGCAGCCGCGTTGCACGGGAGAATGTGAAAAGTTTTCATATGTAGTAAGAACCTGAGAGATCCGTCCGTTTTCGTCATTTGTTATCGAATCGACTTAAAGCCAGATCGTCACATTGGCCGATATTCTCTCTGAAACGGTTACATTTATCGTCTGCAAAGCTATGTCGCGTGCTGCGGTATGCGGAGACACTAAATGCACCATAGTAGAATAAAGAAGAAGCTTCTAAGTTGATGTAACAGCTTGTAAGAAGCAGTACAATTCAAGTTTTAGTTACGATAATTGACTTTTTAGACGGCTTAGCTGCCTTGGACATGAGCTAGGACCTTAAGATTTTGCATGAAAGGAGGACTAGCAGCCGCGTTGCACGGGAGAATGTGAAAAGTTTTCATATGTAGTAAAAACCTGAGAGATCCGTCCGTTTTCGTCATTTGTTATCGAATCGACTTAAAGCCAGATCGTCACATTGGGTGATATTCTCTCTGAAACGGTTACATTTATCGTCTGCAAAGCTATGTCGCGTGCTGCGGTATGCGGAGACACTAAATGCACCATAGTAGAACACAGAAGAAGCTTCTAAGTTGATGTAACAGCTAGTAAGAAGCAGTACAATTCAAGTTTTAGTTACGATAATTGACTTTTTAGACGGCTTAGCTGCCTTGGACATGAGCTAGGACCTTAAGATTTTGCATGAAAGGAGGACTAGCAGCCGCGTTGCACGGGAGAATGTGAAAAGTTTTCATATGTAGTAAAAACCTGAGAAATCCGTCCGTCTTCGTCATTTGTTATCGAATAGACTGAAAGCCAGATCTTTACATTGACCGCTATTCTCTCTGAAACGGTTACCTTTATCGTCTGCAAAGCTATGTCGCGTGCTGAGGTATGTGGAGACACTAAAAGCACCATAGTAGAATAAAGAAGAAGCTTCTAAGTTGATATAATAGCCAGTAAGAAGCAGTACAATTCAAATATTAGTTATCGATTTTGCCTTGTTAGCCGGCTTTGGTGCCTTACACATGAGCTAAGACGTTAAGAGTTTGCATAAAAGGAGGACCAGCAGCCGCGTTGCACCGGAGAATGTGAAAAGTGTTCATATGTAGTAAAAACCTGAGAAATCCGTCCGTTTTCGTCATTTGTTATCGAATCAACTTAAAGCCAGATCGTCACATTTTCCACTATTGTCTCTGAAACGGTTACATTTATCGTCTGCGAAGCTATGTCGCGTGCTGCGGTATGCGGAGACACTAAAAGCACCATAGTAGAATACAGAAGAAGCTTCTAAGTTGATGTAATACCCAGTAAGAAGCAGTACAATTAAAGTTTTAGTTATCGATTATTGACTTTTTAGCCGGCTTTGGTGCCTTGGACATGAGCTAGGACCTTAAGATTTTGCATGAAAGGAGGAGTGGCAGCCGCGTTGCACCGGAGAATGTGAAAAGTTTTCATATGTAGTAAGAACCTGAGCTATCCGTCCGTTTTCGTCATTTGTTATCGAATCGACTTAAAGCCACATCGTCACATTGGCCGATATTCTCTCTGAAACGGTTACATTTATCGTCTGCAAAGCTATTTCGCGTGCTGCGGTATGCGGAGACACTAAAAGCACCATAGTAGAAAACAGAAGAAGCTTCTAATTTGATGTAATAGGCAGTAAGAAGTAGTACAGTTCAAGTTTTAGTTAATGATTATTGACTTTTTAGCCAGCTTTGGTGCCTTGGACATGAGCTAGGACCTTAAAATTTTGCATGAAAGGAGGACCAGCAGCCGCGTTGCACGGGAGAATGTGTGAAGTGTTCATATGTAGTAAAAACCTGAGAAATCCCTCCGTTTTCGTCATTTGTTATCGAATAGACTGAAAGCCAGATCTTCACATTTACCGCTATTCTCTCTGAAACGGTTACATTTATCGTCTGCAAAGCTTTGTCGCGTGCTGCGGTATGCGGAGACACTAAAAGCACCATAGTAGAACAAAGAAGAAGCTTCTAAGTTGATATAATAGCCAGTAAGAAGCAGTACAATTCAAGTTTTAGTTATCGATTTTGCCTTCGTAGCCGGCTTTGGTGCCTTACACATGAGCTAGGACGTCAAGAGTTTGCATAAAAGGAGGACCAGCAGCCGCGTTGCACGGGAGAATGTGAAAAGTGTACATATGTAGTAAAAACCTGAGAGATCCGTCCGTTTTCGTCATTTGTTATCGAATCGACTTAAAGCCAGATCGTCACATTGGCCGATATTCTCTCTGAAACGGTTACCTTTATCGTCTGCAAAGCTATGTCGCGTGCTGCGGTATGCGGAGACACTAAATGCACCATAGTAGAACACAGAAGAAGCTTCTAAGTTGATGTAACAGCTAGTAAGAAGCAGTACAATTCAAGTTTTAGTTACGATAATTGACTTTTTAGACGGCTTAGCTGCCTTGGACATGAGCTAGGACCTTAAGATTTTGCATGAAAGGAGGACTAGCAGCCGCGTTGCACGTGAGAATGTGAAAAGTTTTCATATGTAGTAAAAACCTGAGAGATCCGTCCGTTTTCGTCATTTGTTATCGAATCGACTTAAAGCCAGATCGTCACATTGGCCGATATTCTCTCTGAAACGGTTACATTTATCGTCTGCAAAGCTATCTCGCGTGCTGCGGTATGCGGAGACACTAAATGCACCATAGTAGAACACAGAAGAAGCTTCTAAGTTGATGTAACAGCTAGTAAGAAGCAGTACAATTCAAGTTTTAGTTACGATAATTGACTTTTTAGACGGCTTAGCTGCCTTGGACATGAGCTAGGACCTTAAGATTTTGCATGAAAGGAGGACTAGCAGCCGCGTTGCACGGGAGAATGTGAAAAGTTTTCATATGTAGTAAAAACCTGAGAAATCCGTCCGTTTTCGTCATTTGTTATCGAATAGACTGAAAGCCAGATCTTCACATTGACCGCTATTCTCTCTGAAACGGTTACATTTATCGTCTGCAAAGCTATGTCGCGTGCTGAGGTATGTGGAGACACTAAAAGCACCATAGTAGAATAAAGAAGAAGCTTCTAAGTTGATGTAATAGCCAGTAAGAAGCAGTACAATTCAAATTTTAGTTATCGATTTTGCCTTGTTAGCCGGCTTTGGTGCCTTGCACATGAGCTAAGACGTTAAGAGTTTGCATAAAAGGAGGACCAGCAGCCGCGTTGCACCGGAGAATGTGAAAAGTGTTCATATGTAGTAAAAACCTGAGAAATCCGTCCGTTTTCGTCATTTTCTATCGAATCAACTTAAAGCCAGATCGTCACATTTTCCACTATTGTCTCTGAAACGGTTCCATTTATCGTCTGCGAAGCTATGTCGCGTGCTGCGGTATGCGGAGACACTAAAAGCACCATAGTAGAATACAGAAGAAGCTTCTAATTTGATGTAATAGGCAGTAAGATGTAGTACAGTTAAAGTTTTAGTTAATGATTATTGACTTTTTAGCCATCTTTGGTGCCTTGGACATGAGCTAGGACCTTAAAATTTTGCATGAAAGGAGGGCCAGCAGCCGCGTTGCACGGGAGAATGTGTGAAGTGTTCATATGTAGTAAAAACCTGAGAAATCTTTCCGTTTTCGTTATTTGTTATCGAATAGACTGAAAGTCAGATCTTCACATTGACCGCTATTCTCTGTGAAACGGTTACATTTATCGTCTGCAAAGCTTTGTCGCGTGCTGCGGTATGCGGAGACACTAAAAGCACCATAGTAGAACAAAGAAGAAGCTTCTAAGTTGATATAATAGCCAGTAAGAAGCAGTACAATTCAAGTTTTAGTTATCGATTTTGCCTTCGTAGCCGGCTTTGGTGCCTTGCACATGAGCTAGGACGTTAAGAGTTTGCATAAAAGGAGGACCAGCAGCTGCGTTGCACGGGAGAATGTGATTAGTGTTCATATGTAGTAAAAACCTGAGAAATCCGTCCGTTTTCGTCATTTGTTGTCGAATCAACTTAAAACCAGATCGTCACATTGGCCGCTATTCTCTCTGAAACGGTTACATTTTTCGTCTGCAAAGCTATGTCGCGTGCTGCGGTATGCAGAGGCACTAAAAGTACCATAATGGAACACAGAAGAAGCTTCTAAGTTGATGTAATAGCCAGTAAGTAGCAGTACAATTCAAATTTTAGTTATCGATTATTGACTTTTTAGCCGGCTTTGTTGCCTTGGACATGAGCTAAGACCTTAAGAATTTGCATGAAAGGAGGACTAGCAGCCGCGTTGCACGGGAGAATGTGAAAAGTGTTCAAATGTATTAAAAAACTGAGAAATTCGGTCGTTTTCGTCACTTGTTATCGAATCGACTTATAGCCAGATCGACACATTGGCCGCTATTCTCTCTGAAACGGTTTCATTTACCGTCTGCAAAGCTATGTCGCCTGCTGCGGTATGCGGAGATACTAAAATCACCTTAGTACAACACATAAAAAGCTTCAAAGTTGATGTAATAGCCAGTAAGTAGCAGTACAATTCAAGTTTTAGTTATTGGTTATTGAATTATTAGTCGGCTTTGGTGCCTTGGACATGGTCTAGGACCTTAAGATTTTGCATAAAAAGAGGACTAGCAGCTGCGTTGCACGGGAGAAAGTGAAAAGTGTTCATATGTAGTAAAAACCTGAGAAATCCCTCCGTTTTCGTCATTTGTTATCTAATCGACTTCAAGCCAGATCGTCACATTGGCCACTATTCTCTCTGAAACGGTTACATTTATCGTCTGCACAGCTATGTCGCGTGCTGCGGTATGCTGAGGCACTAAAAGCACCATAGTAGAACACAGAAGCTTCTAAGTTGATGTAATAGCCAGTAAGATGCAGTACAATTCAAGTTTTAGCTATCGATTATAGACTTTTTATCCGGCTTTGGTGCCTTGGACATGAGCTAGGACCTTAAAATTTTGCATGAAAGGAGGACCAGCAGCCGCGTAGCACGGGAAAATGTGTAAAGTGTTCATATGTAGTAAAAACCTGAGAAATCCGTCCGTTTTCGTCACTTGTTATCGAATAGACTGAAAGCCAGATCTTCACATTGACCGCTATTCTCTCTGAAACGTTTACATTTATCGTCTGCAAAGCTTTGTCGCGTGCTGCGGTATGCGGAGTCACTAAAAGCACCATAGTAGAACAAAGATGAAGCTTCTAAGTTGATATAATAGCCAGTAAGAAGCAGTACAATTCAAGTTTTAGTTATCGATTTTGCCTTCGTAGCCGGCTTTGGTGCCTTTGACATGAGCTAGGACGTTAAGAGTTTGCATAAAAGGAGGACCAGCGGCCGCGTTGCACGGGAGAATGTGAAAAGTGTACATATGTAGTAAAAACCTGAGAAATCCGACCGTTTTCGTCATTTGTTATCGAATAGACTGAAAGCCAGATCTTCACATTGACCGCTATTCTCTCTGAAACGGTTACATTTACCGTCTGCAAAGCTATGCCGCCTGCTGCGGTATGCGGAGACACTAAAATCACCTTAGTAGAACACATAAAAAGCTTCGAAGTTGATGTAATAGCCAGTAAGATGCTGTACAATTCAATTTTCAGTTATCGATTATTTACTTTTTATCCGGCTTTGGTGCCTTGGACATGAACTAGGTACTTAAGATTTTGAATGAAAAGAGGACTAGCAGCCGAGTTGCACGGGAGAATGTGGAAAGTGTTCATATGTAGTAAAACCTGAGAAATCCCTCCGTTTTCGTCTTTTGTTATCGAATCGACTTAAAGCCAGATCGTCACATTGGCCGATATTCTCTCTGAAACGGTTTCATTTATCGTCTTCAAAGCAATGTCGAGTGCTAAGGTATGCGAAGACACTAAAAGCATCAGAGTAGAACACAGAAGAAGCTTCTAAGTTGATGTAATAGCCAATAAGAAGTAGTACATTTCAAGTTTTAGTTAATGATTTTTTGTCTTTTTAGCAGCTTTGGTGCCTTGGACATGAGCTAGGACCTTAAAATTTTGCATGAAAGGAGGACCAGCAGCCGCGTTGCACGGGAGAATGTGTAAAGTGTTCATATGTAGTAAAAACCTGAGAAATCCCTCCGTTTTCTTCACTTGTTATGGAATAGACTGAAAGCCAGATCATCACATTGACCGCTATTCTCTCTGAAACGGTTACATTTATCGTCTGCAAAGCTTTGTCGCGTGCTGCGGTATGCGGAGACACTAAAAGCACCATAGTAGAACAAAGAAGAAGCTTCTAAGTTGATATAATAGCCAGTAAGAAGCAGTACAATTCAAGTTTTAGTTATCGATTTTGCCTTCGTAGCCGGCTTTGGTGCCTTGCACATGAGATACGACGTTAAGAGTTTGCATAAAAGGAGGACCAGCAGCCGCGTTGCACGGGAGAATGTGAAAAGTGTACATATGTAGTAAAAACCTGAGAAATATAGCCAGTAAGAAGCAGTACAATTCAAGTTTTAGTTATCGATTTTGAATTCGTAGCCGGCTTTGGTGCCTTGCACATGAGCTAGGACGTTAAGAGTTTGCATAAAAGGAGGACCAGCAGCTGCGTTGCACGGGAGAATATGAAAAGTGTTCATATGTAGTAAAAACCTGAGAAATCCGTCCGTTTTCGTCATTTGTTATCGAATAGACTGAAAGCCAGATCGTCACATTTTCCACTATTGTCTCTGAAACGGTTACATTTATCGTCTGCAAAGCTATGTCGGGTGCTGCGGTATGCAGAGGCACTAAAAGTACCATAGTGGAAAACAGAAGAAGCTTCGAAGTTGATGTAATAGCCAGTAAGAAGCAGTACAATTAAAGTTTTAGTTATCGATTATTGACTTTTTAGCCGGCTTTGGTGCCTTGGACATGAGCTAGGACGTTAAGAGTTTACATAAAAGGAGGACCAGCAGCCGCGTTGCACGGGAGAATGTGATTAGTGTTCATATGTAGTAAAAACCTGAGAAATCCGTCCGTTTTCGTCATTTGTTGTCGAATCAACTTAAAACCAGATCGTCACATTGGCCGCTATTCTCTCTGAAACGGTTACATTTTTCGTCTGCAAAGCTATGTCGCGTGCTGCGGTATGCAGAGGCACTAAAAGTACCATAATGGAACACAGAAGAAGCTTCTAAGTTGATGTAATAGCCAGTAAGTAGCAGTACAATTCAAATTTTAGTTATCGATTATTGACTTTTTAGCCGGCTTTGTTGCCTTGGACATGAGCTAAGACCTTAAGAATTTGCATGAAAGGAGGACTAGCAGCCGCGTTGCACGGGAGAATGTGAAAAGTGTTCAAATGTATTAAAAAACTGAGAAATTCGGTCGTTTTCGTCACTTGTTATCGAATCGACTTATAGCCAGATCGCCACATTGGCCGCTATTCTCTCTGAAACGGTTTCATTTACCGTCTGCAAAGCTATGTCGCCTGCTGCGGTATGCGGAGATACTAAAATCACCTTAGTACAACACATAAAAAGCTTCAAAGTTGATGTAATAGCCAGTAAGTAGCAGTACAATTCAAGTTTTAGTTATTGGTTATTGAATTATTAGTCGGCTTTGGTGCCTTGGACATGATCTAGGACCTTAAGATTTTGCATAAAAAGAGGACTAGCAGCTGCGTTGCACGGGAGAATGTGAAAAGTGTTCATATGTAGTAAAAACCTGAGAAATCCCTCCGTTTTCGTCATTTGTTATCTAATCGACTTCAAGCCAGATCGTCACATTGGCCGCTATTCTCTCTGAAACGGTTACATTTATCGTCTGCACAGCTATGTCGCGTGCTGCGGTATGCGGAGACACTAAAAGCACCATAGTAGAACCCAGAAGAAAATTCTAAGTTGATGTAACAGCCAGTAAGATGCAGTACAATTCAAGTTTTAGTTACCGATTATTGACTTTTTAGGAGGCGTTGGTGCCTTGGACATGAGCTAGCACTTTTAGAGTTTGCATGAAAGGAGGACTAGCAGCCGCGTTGCACGGGAGAATGTGACAAGTGTTCTAATGTATTAAAAAAGTGAGAAATCCGGTCGTTTTCGTCACTTGTTATCGAATCGACTTATAGCCAGATCGCTACATTGGGCGCTATTCTCTCTGAAACGGTTACATTTATCGCATGCAAAGCTATGTAGCTTGCTGAGGTATGCGGAGAAACTAAGAGCAACATAGTAGAACAAAGAAGAAGCTTCTAAGTTGATGTAATATCCAGTAAGAAGCAGTACAATTCAAGTTTTAGTTATCGAATTTGCCTTCTTAGCCGGCTTTCGTGCCTTGTACATGAGCTAGGACGATAAGAGTTTGCATAAAAGGAAGACCAGCAGCCACGTTGCACAGGAGAATGTGAAAAGTGTTCATACGTAGTAAAAACCTGAGAAATCCGTCCGTTTTCGTCAATTGTTATCGAATCAAATTTAAGCCAGCTCATCACATTGGCCGCTATTCTCTCTGAAACGGTTACATTTACCGTCTGCAAAGCTATGTCGCGTGCTGCGGTATACGGAGACACTAAAAGCACCATAGTAGAACACAGAAGAAGCTTCTAAGTTGATGTAACAGCCAGTAAGAAACAGTACAATACAAGTTTTAGTTATCGATTATTGTTTTTTTAGCCGGCTTTTCTGTCTTGGACATGAGCTGGGACTTTAAGATTTTGCATGAAAGGAGGACTAGCAGTCGCCTTGCAGGGGAGAAAGTGAAAAGTGTTCATATGTAGTAAAAACCTGAGAAATCCGTCCGTTTTCGTCATTTGTTCTCGAATAGACTGAAAGCCAGAACTTCACATTGACCGCTATTTTATCTGAAACGGTTACATTTATCGTTTGCAAAGCTATGTCGTGTGCTGCGGTATACAGAGACACTAAAAGCACCATAGTAAAACACAGAAGAAGCTTCTAAGTTGATGTAATAGCTAGAAAGATGCAGTTCAATTTAAGTTTTAGTTATCGATTATTGACTTTTTAACCGACTTTGGTGCCTTGGACATGAGCTATTACCTTAAGATTTTGCATGAAAAGAGGACTAGCAACCACATTGCACGGGAGAATGTGAAAAGTGTTCATAGGTACTAAAAACCTGAGAAATCCGTCCGTTTTCGTCATTTGTTATCGAATCACCTTAAAGCCTAATCGTCACATTGGCCGCTATTCTCTCTTAAACTATTACATTTATCGTCTGCAAAGCTATGTCGTGTGCTGCGGTATGTGGAGACACTAAAAGCACCATAGTAGAACACAGAAGAAGCTTCTAAGTTGATGTAATAGCCAGTAAGAAGCAGTACAATTCAAGTTTTAGTTATCGATTGTTGACTTTTTAGCCGGATTTGGTGCCTTGGACCAGAGCTAGTATCTTAAGATTTTGCATGAAAGGAGGACTAACAGATGCGTTGCCCGGGAGAATCTGAAAGGTGTTCATATGTAGCAAAAACCTGTAAATCCGTCCGTTTTCGTCATTTGCTATCGAATCGACTTAAAGCCAGATCGTCACATTGGCCGGTATTCTCTCTGAAACAGTTACATTTATAGTCTGCAAAGCTCTGTTGCGTGCTGCGGTATGCGGAGACACTAAAAGCACCATAGTAGAACACAGAAGAAGCTTCTAAGTTGATGTAATAGCCAGTAAGAAGCAGTACAATTCAAGTTTTAGTTATCGATTATTGACTTTTTAGCCGGCTTTGGTGCCTTGGACATGAGCTAGTATCTTAAGATTTTGCATGAAAGGAGGACTAACAGCCGCGTTGTCCGGGAGAATCTGAAAGGTGTTCATATGTAGTAAGAACCTGAGAAATCCGTCCGTTTTCGTCATTTGTTATCGAATCAACCTAAAGCCAAATCGTCACATTGGCCGCTTTTCTCTCTTAAACTATTACATTTATCGCCTGCAAAGCTATGTCGTGTGCTGCGGTATGTGGAGACACTAAAAGCACCATAGTAGAACACAGAAGAAGCTTCTAAGTTGATGTAATAGCCAGTAAGAAGCAGTACAATTCAAGTTTTAGTTATCGATTATTGACTTTTTAGCCGGCTTTGGTGCCTTGGACATTAGCTAGTACCTTAAGTATTTGCATGAAAGGAGGAGTAGCACCCGCGTTGCACGGGAGAATGTGAAAAGTGTTCATATGTAGTAAAAACCTGAGAAATCCGGTCGTTATCGTCACTTGTTATCGAATCGACTTATAGCCAGATCGCCACATTGGCCGCTCTTCTCTCTGAAACGGTTACATTTATCGTCTGCAAAGCTAAGGCGCGTGCTGCGGCATGCGGAGACATTAAAAGCACCGTAGTAGAACACAGAAGACGCTTCTACGTTGATGTAATAGCCAGTAAGAAGCAGTACAACTCAAGTGTTAGTTATCGATTATTGAGTTTTTGGCCGGCTTTGGTGCATTGGACATGATCTAGGACCTTAAGGGTTTGCATGAAACGAGGACTAGCTGCCTCGTTGCACGGGAGAATGTAAAAAGTGTTCATATGTAGTAACAACCTGAGAAATCCGTCCGTTTTCGTCACTTGTTATCGAATCGACTTAAAGCCAGATCGTCACATGTGCCGCTCTTCTCTCTGAACGGTTACATGTATCGTCTGCAAAGCTATGACGCGTGCTGCGGTATGCGGAGACACTAAAAGCACCATAGTAAAACACAGAAGAAGCTTCTAAGTTGATGTAATAGCTAGAAAGATGCAGTACAATTTAAGTTTTAGTTATCGATTATTGACTTTTTAACCGACTTGGGTGCCTTGGACATGAGCTATTACCTTAAGATTTTGCATGAAAAGAGGACTAGCAGCCACATTGCAGGGGAGAACGTGAAAAGTGTTCATAGGTAGTAAAATCCTGAGAAATCCGTCCGTTTTCGTCATTTCTTATCGAATCAACTTAAAGCCAAATCGTCACATTGGCCGCTATTCTCTCTTAAACTATTACATTTATCGTCTGCAAAGCTATGTCGTGTGCTGCGGTATGTGGAGACACTAAAAGCACCATAGTAGAACACAGAAGAAGCTTCTAAGTTGATGTAATAGCCAGTAAGAAGCAGTACAATTCAAGTTTTAGTTATCGATTATTGACTTTTTAGCCGGCTTTGGTGCCTTGGACATGAGCTAGTATCTTAAGATTTTGCATGAAAGGAGGACTAACAGCCGCGTTGTCCGGGAGAATCTGAAAGGTGTTCATATGTAGTAAGAACCTGAGAAATCCGTCCGTTTTCGTCATTTGTTATCGAAGCGACTTAAAGCCAGTTCGTCACATTGGCCGGTATTCTCTATGAAACGGTTACATTTATCGTCTGCAATGCTCTGTCGCGTGCTGCGGTATGCGGAGACACTAAAAGCACCATAGTAGAACACAGAAGAAGCTTCTAAGTTGATGTAATAGCCAGAAAGAAGCAGTACAATTCAAGTTTTAGTCATCTATTATTGACTTTTTGCCGGCTTTGGTGCCTTGGACATGAGGTAGTAACTTATGATTTTACATGAAAGCAGGACTAACAGCCGCGTTGCCCGGGAGAATGTGAAAAGTGTTCATATGTAGTAAAACCTAAGAAATCAGTCCGCTTTCGACATTTGTTATCGAATCGACCTAAAGCCAGATCGTCACATTGGCCGCTATTCTCTCTGAAACGGTTGCATTTATCGTCTGCAATGCTATGTCGCGTGCTGCGGTATGCGGAGACACTAAAAGCACCATAGTAGAACACAGAAGAAGCTTCTAAGTTGATATAATAGCCAGTAAGAAGCAGTACAATTTAAGTTTTAGTTATCGGTTACTGACTTCTTAACCGGCTTTGGTGCCTTGGACATTAGCTAGTACCTTAAGTATTTGCATGAAAGGAGGAGTAGCAGCCGCGTTGCACGGGAGAATGTGAAAAGTGTTCATATGTAGTAAAAACCTGAGAAATCCGGTCGTTATCGTCACTTGTTATCGAATCGACTTATAGCCAGATCGCCACATTGGCCGCTCTTCTCTCTGAAACGGTTACATTTATCGTCTGCAAAGCTAAGGCGCGTGCTGCGGCATGCGGAGACATTAAAAGCACCGTAGTGGAACACAGAAGACGCTTCTACGTTGATATAATAGCCAGTAAGAAGCAGTACAATAATAGTTTTAGTTATCGAATATTGACTTTTTAGCCTGCTTTGGTGCCTTGGATATGAGTTAGTATCTTAAGATTTTGCATGAAAGGAGGACTAACAGCCGCGTTTCCCGGGAGAGTGTGAAAAGTGTTCATAAGTAGTAAAAACCTGAGAAATCCGTCCGTTTTCGTCATTTGTTATCGATTCGACTTAAAGCCAAATCGTCACATTGGCCGCTATTCTCTCGGAAACGGTTACATTTATCGTCTGCAACGCTATCTCGTGTGCTGCGGTATACAGAGTCACAAAAAGAACCATAGTAAAACACAGAAGAAGCTTCTAAGTATGTAATAGCTAGAAAGATGCAGTACAATTCAAGTTTTAGTTATCGATTATTGACATTTTGCCGTCTTTGGTGCCTTGGACATGAGGTACTAACTTAAGATTTTGCATGAAAGGAGGACTAACAGCCGCGTTGCCAGGGAGAATGTGAAAAGTGTTCATATGAAGTAAAACCTGAGAAATCCGTCCATTTTCGTCATTTGTTATCGAAGCGACCTAAAGTAAGATCGCCTCATTGGCCGCTCTTCTCTCTGAAACGGTTACATTTATCGTCTGCAAATTCGCGTGCTGCGGCATGCGGAGACATTAAAAGCACTATAGTAGAACACAGAAGTTGATGTTATAGCCAGTAAGAAGCAGTACAACTCAAGTTTTAGTTATCGAATATTGAGTTTTTATCCGGCTTTTGTGCCTTGGACATGATCTAGGACCTTAATGGTATGCATGAAACGAGGACTAGCAGCCTCGTTGCACGGGAGAATGTAAAAAGTGTTCATATGTAGTAACAACCTGAGAAATCCGTCCGTTATCGTCATTTGTTATCGAATCGACTTAAAGCCAGATCGTCATATTGGCCGCTATTTTACCTGAAACGGTTACATTTATCATATGCAAAGCTATGTCGCGTGCTGCGATATGCGGTGACACTAAAAGCAGCATAGTAGAACACAGAAGAACCTTCTAAGTTGATGTAATAGCCAGTAAGAAGCACTACAAATCAAGATTTAGTTATCGATTTTTGACTTTTTAACCGGCTTTTTTGCCTTGGACATGATCTAGTACCTTAATGGTATGCATGAAACGAGGACTAGCAGCCTCGTTGCACGGGAGAATGTAAAAAGTGTTCATATGTAGTAACAACCTGAGAAATCCGTCCGTCTTCGTCATTTGTTATCGAATCTACTTAAAGCCAGATCGTCATATTTGCAGTTATTCTCCCTGACACGTTACTTTTATCGTCTGAAAAGCTATGTCGCGTGCTGAGGTATGCGGAGACACTAAAAGCAATATAGTAGAATACAGAAGAAGCTTCTATGTTGATGTAATATCCAGTAATAGGCAATAGAATTAAAGTTTTAGTTATCGATTATTGACTTTTTAGCCGGCTTTGGTGCCTTGGACATGATCTAGGACCTTAAGATTTTGCATGAAAGGAAGACTAGGACCCGCGTTGCATGGGACAATGTGAAAAGTGTTCAGATGTAGTAAAAACCTGAGAAATCCGTCCGTTTTCTTCATATGTTATCGAAGCGACTTAAAGTAAGATCGTTACATTGGCCGCTCTTCTCTCTGAAACGGTTACATTTATGGTCTGCAAAGCTATGTCGCGTGCTGCGGTATGCGGAGACACTATAAGGACCATAGTAGGACACAGAACATGCTTCTAAGTTGATGTAATAGCCAGTAAGAAGCAGTACAATTCAAGTTTTATTTATCGATTATTGAATTTTTACACTTCTTTGGTTTCTTGGACATGCTCTAGGACCTTACGAGTTTGCAAGAAAAGAGGACTAGCAGCCGCGTTGCATGGGAGAATGTGAAAAGTGTTCATATGTAGTAAAAACCTAAGTAATCTGTCCGTTTTCTTCATTTGTTATCGAATCCACTTAAGGCCACATCGTCACATTGGTTGCTCTTCTCTCTGAAACGGTTACATTTATCGTCTGAAAAGCTATGTCGCGTGCTGAGGTATGCGGAGACACTAAAAGCAATATAATAGAATACAGAAGAAGCTTCTAAATTGATGTAATCGCCAGTAACAAACAGTAGAATGCAAAATCTATTTATCGATTATTGACTTTCTAGCCGGCTTTGGTGCCTTGGACAAGATCTAGAACCTTAAAAGTTTGCATGAAATGAGGACTTGCAGCCGCGTTGCATGGGAGAATGTAAAAAGTGTTCAGATGTAGTAAAAACCTAAGAAATCTGTCCGTTTTCTTCATTTGTTATCGAATCCACTTAAGGCCACATCGTCACATTGGCCGCTCTTCTCTCTGAAACGGTTACATTTATCGTCTCCAAAGCTATCTCGCGTGCTGCGGTATGCGGAGACAAAAAAGCACCATAGTAGAACACAGGAGAAGCTTTTAAGTTGATGTAAAACCGAGTAAGATGCAGTACAATTCAAGTTTAAGTTATCGATTATTGACTTTTTACCCGGCTTTGTTGCCTTGGACATGAGCTAGGACCTCAAGAGTTTGCATGAAAGGAGGACTAGCAGCCGCGTTGCTCGGGAGAATGTGGAAGGTTTATATATATATATATATATATATATATATATATATATATATATATATATATATATATATATATATATATATATATATAGTAAAAACCTGAGAAATCCGTCCGTTTTCGTCATTTGTTATTGAATCGACTTAAAGCCAGATCCTCATATTTGCCGCTATTCTCTCTGTAACGGTTACATTTATCGTCTGCAAAGATATGCCACGTGCTGCGGTATGCGGAGACACTAAAAGCACCATAGTAGAACACAGGAGAAGCTTCTAAGTTGATGTAATAGCAAGTAAGAAGAAGTACAATTCATCTTAAGTTATCGATTATTGACTTTTTTTCTTTCTTTGGTGCCTTTGACATGAACTAGGACCATAAGATTTTGCATGAAAGGAAGACTTGCAGCTGCGACGCACGGGAGAATGTGAAAACTGTTCCTATGTAGTAAAAACCTGAGAAATTCGCCCGTTTTCGTGATTTGTTACCGTATTGACTTTACGCCAGATCGTCATATTGGCCGCTCTTCTCTCTGAGACGGTTACATTTATTGTCTGCAAAGCTATGTCGCGTGCACCGATATGCGAAGACACCAAAAGCTCCATAGTAGAACAAGGAAGAAGTTTCTAAGTTGATGTGATATCCAGTAAGAAGCAGTACAATTCAAGTTTTACGTATCGATTATTGATTTTTAGCCGTCTTTGGTGCCTTTGACACGCACTAGGACCATAAGATTTTGCATGAAAGGAAGACTTGCAGCTGCGACGCACGGGAGAATGTGAAAACTGTTCGTATGTAGTAAAAACCTGAGAAATCGGTCCGTTTTCGTCATTTGTTATCGAAGCGACTTAAAGTAAGATCTTTACATTGGCCGCTCTTCTCTCTGAAACGGTTACATTAATCGTCTGCAAAGCTATGTCGCGTGCTGCGGTATGCGGAGACACTAAAAGCCCCATACTAGAACACAGGAGAAGCTTCTAAGTTGATGTAAAAGCGAG
Source organism: Schistocerca gregaria (assembly GCF_023897955.1). NCBI lineage: Eukaryota > Metazoa > Arthropoda > Insecta > Orthoptera > Acrididae > Schistocerca > Schistocerca gregaria. The sequence goes on along the minus strand of NC_064930.1, from coordinate 125,144,152 downwards.
TAAGATGCAGTAAATTCAAGTTTAAGTTATCGATTATTGACTTTTTAGACGGCTTTGGTGCCTTGGACATGAGCTAGGACCTTAAGATTTTGCATGAATGGAGGGCTAGCAGCCGCGTTGCATGGGAGAATGTGAAAAGGGTTCATATGTAGTAAAAACCTGAGAAATCCGTCCCTTTTCATCATTTGCTATCGAATCGACTTAAGGCCAGATCGTCATATTTGCCGCTATTCTCCCTGAAACGTTTACATTTATCGTCTGCAACGCTATGTCGCGTGCTGCGGTATGCGGAGACACTAAAAGCACCATAGTACAACACAGAAGTAGCTTCTAAGTTGATGTAATAGCAAGTAAGAAACAGTACAATTCATCTTTAGTTATCGATTATTGACTTTTTTTTCCTTCTTTGGTACCTTTGACATAAGCTAGGACCTTAAGATTTTGCATGAAAGGAGGACTAGCAGCCGCGTTGCACGGGAGAATGTGAAAAGTGTTCAGATGTAGTAAAAACCTAAGAAATCCGTACGTTTTCGTCATTTGTTATCGAATCGAATTACAGTAAGATCGTCACATTTGCCGCTCTTCTCTCTGAAACGGTTACATTTATCGTCTGCAAAGCTATGTTGCGTGTTGCGGTATGCGGAGACACTAAAAGCTCCATAGTAGAACACAGGAGAAGCTTCTAACATGATGTAATAGCCAGTAAGAAGCACTACAATTCAAGTTTTAGTTATCGATTATTTACTTTTTACCCTTCTTTTGTGCCTTGGACATGATCTAGGACCTTAAGGGTTTGCATGAAACGAGGACTAGCAGCCTCGTTGCACGGGAGAATGTAAAAAGTGTTCATATGTAGTAACAACCTGAGAAATCCGTCCGTTTTCGTCATTTGTTATCGTAGAGACTTAAAGTAAGATCGCCACATTGGCCGCTTTTCTCTCTGAAACGGTTACATTTATCGTCTGCAAAGCTATGTCGCGTGCTGCGGTATGCGGAGACACTAAAATCACCATAGTAGAACACAGAAGAAGCTTCTGAGTTGATGTAATAGCCAGTAACAAGCAGTACAATTCAAGTTTTAGTTATCGATTATTGAATTTTAGCCGGCTTTGGTGCGTTGAACATGACCTAGGACCTTAAGATTTTTCATAAAAGGAAGACTAGCAGCCGCGTTGCATGAGACAGTGTGAAAAGTGTTCATAAGTAGTAAAAACCTGAGAAATCCGTCCGTTTTCGTCATTTGTTATCGAAGCGACTTAAAGTAAGATCGTTACATTGGCCGCTCTTCTCTCTGAAACGGTTACATTTATAGTCTGCAAAGCTATGTCGCGTGCTGCGGTATGCGGAGACACTAAAAGGACCATAGTAGGACACAGACAAGCTTCTAAGTTGATGTAATAGCCAGTAAGAAGCAGTACAATTCAAGTTTTATTTATCGATTATTGAATTTTTACACTTCTTTGGTTCCTTGGACATGCTCTAGGACCTTACGAGTTTGCATGAAAGGAGGACTAGCAGCCGCGTTGCATGAGAGAATGTGAAAAGTGTTCAGATGTAGTAAAAACCTAAGAAAGCCGTCGGTTTTCGTCATTTGTTATCGAATCGACTTAAAGCTACATCGTCACATTGGCCGCTCTTCACTCTGAAACGGTTACATTTATCGTCTGCAAAGCTATGCCGCGTCCTGCGGTATGAGGAGACATTAAAAGCACCATAGTAGAACACAGAAGAAACTTCTAAATTGATGTAATCGCCAGTAACAAACAGTAAAATACAAGTTTTAGCTATCGATTATTGACTTTTTAGTCGGCTTTGGTGGCTTGGACATGAGCTAGGACCTTAAGATTTTGCATGAAAGGAGGACTAGCAGCCGTGTTGCTCGGGAGAATGTGAAAGGTGTTCATATATAGTAAAAATCTGAGAAATCCGTCCGTTCTTGTCTTTTGTTATCGAATCGACTTAAAGCCACATCGTCACATTGGCCGCTCTTCTCTCTGAAACGGTTACATTTATCGTCTGGAAAGCTATGTCGAGTGCTGCGGTATGCGGAGACACTAAAAGCTCCATAGTAGAACACAGGAGAAGCTTCTAAGTTCATGTAATAGCCAGTAAGAAGCAGTACAATAATAGTTTTAGTTATCGAATATTGACTTTTTAGCCGGCTTTGGTGCCTTGGATATGAGTTAGTGTATTAAGATTTTGCATGAAAGGAGGACTAACAGCCGCGTTGCCCGGGAGAGTGTGAAAAGTGTTCATAAGTAGTAAAAACCTGAGAAATCCGTACGTTTTCGTCATTTGTTATCGAATCGACTTATAGCCAGATCGTCACATTGGCCGCTATTCTCTCTGAAACGGTTACATTTATCGTCTGGAAAACTAGGTCGCGTGCTGCGGTATGCGGAGACACTAAAAGCACCATAGTAGAACACAGAAGAATCTCCTAAGTTGATATAATAGCCAGTAAGAAGCACTACAATTCAAGTTTTATTTATCGATTATTGACTTTTTTCCCTTCTTTGGTGTCATGGACATGAGCTAGGACCTTAAGATTTTGCATGAAAGGTGGACTAGCAGCCGCGTTGTACGGGAGAATGTGATAAGTGTTCATATGTAGTAAAAACCTGAGAAATCCGTCCGTTTTCGTCATTTGTTATCGAATCGACTTAAAGGCATATCGTCACATTGGCGGCTCTTCTCTCTGTAACGGTAACATTTATCGTCTGCAAAGCCATGTCGCGTGCTGCGGTATGCGGAGACATTAAAAACAGCATAGTAGAACACAGATGAAGCTTCTAAGTTGATGTAATAGCCAGTAAGAAGCAGTACAACTCAAGGTTTAGTTATCGATTATTGACTTTTAGCCAGCTTTGGTGCCTTGGACATGAGCTAGGACCTTAAGATTTTGCATGAAAGGAGGACTAGCAGCCGCGTTGCACGGGAGAATGTGAAACGTGTTCATATGTGGTAACAACCTGAGAAATTCGTCCGTTTTCGTTATTTGTTAGCGAATCGACTTAAAGCCAGATCGTCACATTGGCCGCTCTTCTCTCTGAAACGGTTACATATATCGTCTCCAAAGCTACACTCCTGGAATTTGAAATAAGAACACCGTGAATTCATTGTCCCAGGAAGGGGAAACTTTATTGACACATAACTGGGGTCAGATACATCACATGATCACACTGACACAACCACAGGCACATAGACACAGGCAACAGAGCATGCACAATGTCGGCACTAGTACAGTGTATATCCATCTTTCGCAGCAATGCAGGCTGCTATTCTCCCATGGAGGCGATCGTAGAGATGCTGGATGTAGTCCTGTGGAACGGCTTGCCATGCCATTTCCAGCTGGCGCCTCAGTTGGACCAGCGTTCGTGCTGGACGTTCAGACCGCGTGAGACGACGCTTCATCCAGTCCCAAACATGCTCAATGTGGGACAGATACGGAGATCTTGCTGGCCAGGGTAGTTGACTTACACCTTCTAGAGCACGTTGGGTGGCACGGGATACATGCGGACGTGCATTGTCGTGTTGGAACAGCAAGTTCCCTTGCCGGTCTAGGATTGGTAGAACGATGGGTTCGATGTCGGTTTGGATGTACCATGCACTATTCAGTGTCCCCTCGACGATCACCAGAGGTGTACGGCCAGTGTAGGAGATCACTCCCCACACCATGATGCCGGGTGTTGGCCCTGTGTGCCTCGGTCGTATGCAGTCCTCATTGTGGCGCTCACCTGCACGGCGCCAAACACGCATACGACCATCATTGGCACCAAGGCAGAAGCGACTCTCATCGCTGAAGACGACACGTCTCCATTCGTCCCTCCATTCACGCCTGTCGCGACACCACTGGAGGCGGGCTGCACGATGTTGGGGCGTGAGCGGAAGACGGCCTAACGGTGTGCGGGACCGTAGCCCAGCTTCATGGAGACGGTTGCGAATGATCCTCACCGATACCCCAGGGGCAACAGTGTCCCTAATTTGCTGGGAAGTGGCGGTGCAGTCCCCTACGGCACTGCGTAGGATCCTACGGTCTTGGCGTGCATCCGTGCGTCGCTGCGGTCCGGGCCCAGGTCGAGGGGGGCACGTGCACCTTCCGCCGACCACTGGCGACAACATCGATGTACTGTGGAAACCTCATGCCACACGTGTTGAGCCATTCGGCGGTACGTCCACCGGGCCTCCCGCATGCCCACTATACGCCCTCGCTCAAAGTCCGTCAACTGCACATACGGCACACGTCCACGCTGTCGCGGCATGCTACCAGTGTTAAAGACTGCGATGGAGCTACGTATGCTACGGCAAACTGGCTGACACTGACGGCGGCGGTGCACAAATGCTGCGCAGCTAGCGCCATTCCACGGCCAACACCGCGGTTCCTGGTGTGTCCGCTGTGCCGTGCGTGTGGTCATTGCTTGAACAGCGCTCTCGCAGTGTCCGGAGCAAGTATGGAGGGTCTGACACACCGGTGTCAATGTGTTCTTTTTTTCCATTTCCAGGAGTGTATGTCGCGTGCTGCGGTATGCGGAGACACTAAAAGCACCATAGTAGAACACAGAAGAAGCTTCTAAATTGATGTAATAGCCAGTAAGAAGCAGTACAATTCAAGTTTTAGTTATCGATTATTAACTTTTTACCCTTCTTTGGTGCCTTGGATATGAGCTAGGAACATCAGACTTTGAATGAATGGAGGACTAGCAGCCACATTGCACGCGAGAATGTGAAACGTGTTCATATGTAGTAACAACATGAGAAATTCGTCCGTTTTCGTCATTTGTTATCGAATCGACTTGAAGCCAGATCGTCACATTGGCCGCTCTTCTCTCTGAAACGGTTACATTTATCGTCTGCAAAGCTATGCCGCGTACTGCGGTATCCGGAGACACTAAAAGTACCACAGTAGAACACAGAAGAAGCTTCTAAATTGATGTAATAGCCAGTAAGAAGCAGTACAATTTAAGTTTTCGTTATCGATTATTGATTTTTAGCAGACTTTGGTTCCTTGGACATGAGCTAGGACCTTGAGATTTTGCATGAAAGGAGGACTAGCAGCCGCGTTTCACGGGAGAATGTGAAAAGTGTTCATATGTAGTAAAAACCTGAGAAATCCGTCTGTATTCGCCACTTGTTATCGAATCGACTTAAAGCCAGATCGTCACATTGGCCGGTCTTCTCTCTGAAACGGTTACATTTATCGTGTGCAAAGCTATGTCGCGTGCTGTGGTATGCAGAGACACGAAAAGCACCATAGTAGAACACAGACGAAGCTTCTAAGATGATGTAATAGCCAGTAACATGCAGTACAATTCAAGGTTTATTATCGATTATTGACTTTTTAGCCGGTTTTGGTGCCTAGGACATGAGCTAGGAACATAAGACTTTGAATGAAAGGAGGACTAGCAGCCGCGTTGCACGGGAGAATGTGAAAAGTGTTCATATGTAGTAAAAACCTGAGAATCCGTCAGTTTTCGTCATTTGTTATCGAATCGACTAACAGTAATATCACACATTGGCCGCTCTTCTCTCTGAAACGGTTACATTTATCGTCTGCAAAGCTATGTCGCGTGCTGCGGCATGCGGAGAAGCTAAAAGCACCATAATAGAACACAGATGAAGCTTCTAAGATGATGTAATAGCCAGTAAGAAGCAGTACAATACAAGTTTTAGTTATCGATTATTGATTTTTGCCGGCTTTGGTTCCTTGGACATGAGATAGGACCTTGAGATTTTGCATGAAAAGAGGACTAGCAGCCGCGTTGCACGGGAGAATGTGAAAAGTTTTCATGTGTAGTAACAACCTGAGAAATCCGTCCGTTTTCGTCATTTGTTATATAATCGACTTGAAGCCAGATCGACACATTGGAAGCTCTTCTCTCTGAAACGGTTACATTTATCGCCTGCATAGCTATGTCGTGTGCTGCAGTATGCGGAGACACTAAAAGCACCATAGTAGAACGCAGAAGAAGCATCTAAGTTGATGTAATAGCCAGTAAGAAGCAGTACAACTGAAGTTTTTTTAATCGATTATTGATTTTTTCGCTGGCTTTCGTGCCTTGGACATGAGCGAGGACCTTAAGTGATTGCATGAAAGGAGGACTAGCAGACGTGTTGCACGGGAGAATGTGAAATGTGTTCATATGTAGTAACAACCTGAGAAATCCGTCCGTTTTCGTCATATGTTATCGAATCGACTTGAAGCCAGATCGCCACATTGGCCGCTCTTCTCTCTGAAACAGTTACATTTATCGTCTGCAAAGCTATGTCGCGTGCTGCGGTATCCGGAGACAGTATAAGCACCATAGTAGAACACAGATGAAGCTTCTAAGATGATGTAATAGCCAGTAACATGCAGTACAATTCTACATCTACATCCGTACTCCGCAAGCCACCTGACGGTGTGTGGCGGAGGGTAGCCTGAGTACCTTTATCGGTTCTCCCTTCTATTCCAGTCTCGTATTGTACGTGGAAAGAAGGATTGTCGGTATGCTTCTGTGTGGGCTCTAATCTCTCTGATTTTATCCTCATGGTCTCCTCGCGAGATATACGTAGGAGGGAGCAATATACTGCTTGACTCTTCGGTGAAGGTATGTTCTCGAAACTTCAACAAAAGCCCGTACCGAGCTACTGAGCGTCTCTCCTGCAGAGTCTTCCACTGGAGTTTATCTATCATCTCCGTAACGCTTTCGCAATTACTAAATGATCCTGTAACGAAGCGCGCTGCTCTCCGTTGGATCTTCTCTATCTCTTCTATCAACCCTACCTGGTGCGGATCCCACACTGCTGAGCAGTATTCAAGCATTGGGCGAACAAGCGTACTGTAACCTACTTCCTTTGTTGTCGGATTGCATTTCCTTAGGATTCTTCCAATGAATCTCAGTCTGGCATCTGCTTTACCGACGATCAACTTTATATGATCATTCCATTTTAAATCACTCCTAATGCGTACTCCCAGATAATTTATGGAATTAACTGCTTCCAGTTGCTGACCTGTTATTTTGTAGCTAAATGATAAGGGACCTATCTTTCTATGTATTCGCATCACATTACACTTCGCTACATTGAGATTCAATTGCCATTCCGTGCACCATGCGTCAATTCGCTGCAGATCCTCCTGCATTTCAGTACAATTTTCCATTGTTGCAACCTCTCGATACACCACAGCATCATCTGCAAAAAGCCTCAGTGAACTTCCGATGTCATCCACCAGGTCATTTATGTATATTGTGAATAGCAACGGTCCTATGACACTCCCCTGCGGCACACCTGAAATCACTCTTACTTCGGAAGACTTCTCTCCATTGAGAATGACGTGCTGCGTTCTGTTATCTAGGAACTCCTCAATCCCATCACACAATTGATCTGATAGTCCGTATGCTCTTACTTTGTTCATTAAACGACTATGGGGAACTGTGTCAAACGCCTTGCGGAAGTCAAGAAACACGGCATCTACCTGTGAACCCGTGTCTAAGGCCCTCTGAGTCTCGTGGACGAATAGCGCGAGCTGGGTTTCACACGATCGTCTTTTTCGAAACCCATGCTGATTCCTACAGAGTAGATTTCTAGTCTCCAGAAAAGACATTATACTCGAACATAATACGTGTTCCAAAATTCTACAACTGACCGACGTTACAGATATAGGTCTATAGTTCTGCACATCTGTTCGACGTCCCTTCTTGAGAACGGGGATGACCTGTGCCCTTTTCCAATCCTTTGGAACGCTTCGCTCTTCTAGAGACCTACGGTACACCGCTGCAAGAAGGGGGGCAAGTTCCTTGGCGTACTCTGTGTAAAATCGAACTGGTATCCCATCAGGACCAGCGGCCTTTCCTCTTTTGAGCGATTTTAATTGTTTCTCTATCCCTCTGTCGTCTACTTCGATATCTACCATTTTGTCAACTGTGCGACAATCTAGAGAAGGAAGCACAGTGCAGTCTTCCTCTGTGAAACAGCTTTGGAAGAAGACATTTAGTAATTCGGCCTTTAGTCTGTCATCCTCTGTTTCAGTACCATTTTGGTCACAGAGTGTCTGGACATTTTGTTTTGATCCACCTACCGCTTTGACATAGGACCAAAATTTCTTAGGATTTTCTGCCAAGTCAGTACATAGAACTTTCGAATTCATTGAAAGCCTCTCGCATAGCCCTCCTCACACTACATTTCGCTTCGCGTAATTTTTGTTTGTCTGCAAGGCTTTGGCTATGTTTATGTTTGCTGTGAAGTTCCCTTTGCTTCCGCAGCAGTTTTCTAACTCGGTTGTTGTACCACGGTGGCTCTTTTCCATCTCTTACGATCTTGCTTGGCACATACTCATCTAACGCATATTGTACCATGGTTTTGAACTTTGTCCACTGATCCTCAACACTATCTGCACTTGAGACAAAACTTTTGTGTTGAGCCGTCAGGTACTCTGTAATCTGCTTTTTGTCACTTTTGCTAAACTGAAAAATCTTCCTACCTTTTTTAATATTTCTATTTACGGCTGAAATCATCGACGCAGTAACTGCTTTATGATCGCTGATTCCCTGTTCTGCATTAACTGATTCAAATAGTTCGGGTCTGTTTGTCACCAGAAGGTCTAATATATTATCGCCACGAGTCGGTTTTCTGTTTAACTGCTCAAGGTAGTTTTCAGATAAAGCACTTAAAAATATTTCACTGGATTCTTTGTCCCTGCCACCCGTTATGAACGTTTGAGTCTCCCAGTCTATATCCGGCAAATTAAAGTTTTATTATCGATTATTGACTTTTTAGCCGGTTATGGTGCCTTGGACATGAGCTAGGAACATAAGACTTTGAATGAAAGGAGGACTAGCAGCCGCGTTGCACGGGAGAATGTGAAAAGTGTTCATATGTAGTAAAAACCTGAGAATCCGTCAGTTTTCGTCATTTGTTATCGAATCGACTAACAGTAATATCACACATTGGCCGCTCTTCTCTCTGAAACGGTTACATTTATCGTCTGCAAAGCTATGTCGCGTGCTGCGGCATGCGGAGAAGCTAAAAGCACCATAATAGAACACAGATGAAGCTTCTAAGATGTTGTAATAGCCAGTAACAAGCAGTACAATTCAAGTTTTAGTTATCGATTATTGATTTTTGCCAGCTTTGGTTCCTTGGACATGAGATAGGACCTTGAGAGTTTGCATGAAAGGAGGACTAGCAGCCGTGTTGCACGGGAGAATGTGAAACGTGTTCATATGTAGTAACAACCTGAGAAATCCGTCCGTTTTCGTCATTTGTTATATAATCGACTTGAAGCCAGATCGACACATTGGAAGCTCTTCTCTCTGTAACGGATACATTTATCGCCTGCATAGCTATGTCGTGTGCTGCAGTATGCGGAGACACTAAAACCACCATAGTAGACCACAGATGAAGCTTCTACGTTGATGTAATAGCCAGTAAGAAGCAGTACAATTCAAGTTTTATTTAACGATTATTGCATTTTTACCCTTCTTTGGTGCCTTGGACATGAGCCATAACCTTACGATTTTGTATGAAGGGAGGTCTAGCAGCCACGTTGCACGGGAGAGTGTGAAAAGTTTTCATGTGTAGTAACAACCTGAGAAATCCGTCCGTTTTCCTCACTTGTTATCAAATCGACTTATAGTAAGATCGTCACATTGGCCGCTCTCTCCTCTGAAACGGTTACATTGATCGTGTGCAAAGTTATGTCCCGTGCTGCGGTATGCGGAAACACTAAAAGCACCATAGTAGAACACAGAAGAAGCTTCTAAGTTGATGTAATAGCCAGTAAGAAGTACTACAATTCAAGTTTTAGTTATCGATTAATGACTTTTTGCCGGCTTTGGTGCCTTGGACATGAGCCAGGAAGATTTTGCATGAAAGGAGGACTAGCAGCCACATTGCACGGGAGAATGTGAAAAGTGTTCATATGTAGGAAAAACCTGAGAAATCCGTCCGTTGTCGTCATTTCTTATCGCATCGACTTAAAGCCAGATCGTCACATTGGCTGCTCTGCTCTATGAAACGGTTACATTTATCGTGTGCAAAGCTATATCGCGTGCTGCGGTATGCGGAGACACTAAAAGCACCATAGTAGAACACAGAAGCTTCTAAGTTGATGCAATAGCCAGTAAGAAGCAGTACAACTCAAGTTTTAGTTATCGATTATTCACTTTTTACCCTTCTATGGTGCCTTGGACGAGAGCTAGGACCTTAAGATTTTGCATGAAACGAGGCCTAGCAGCCGCGTTGCACGGAAGAATGTGAAAAGTGTTCATTTCTAGTAAAAACCTGAGAAATCCGTCCGGTCGTCCGTTTTCGTCATTCGTTATCGAATCGGCTTAAAGCCAAATCCGCACATTGGCCGCTATTCTCTCTGAAACGGTTACATTTATCGTGAGCAAAGCTATGTCGCGTATTGCGGTATGCGGAGACACTAAAAGCACCATAGTAGAACACAGAAGAAGCATCTAAGTTGATGTAATAGCCAGTAAGAAGCAGTACAAATCAAGTTTTAGTTATCGATTATTCACTTTTTATTCTTCTATGGTGCCTTGGACATGAGCTAGGACCTTAAAATTTCGCATGAAACGGGGACTAGCAGCCGCGTTGCACAGGACAATGTGATAAGTTTTCGTATGTAGTAAAACCCTGAGAAATCCGTCCGTTTTCGTCATTTGTTATCGAATCGGCTTAAAGCCAGATTGTCACATTGGCCACGCTTCTTACCACAGTAGAACACAGAAGAAGAATCTCAGTTGATGTAATAGCCAGTAAGAAGTAGTACAATTCAAGTTTAAGTTATCGTTTATTGACTTTTTAGCCGGCTTTGGTGCCTCGGACATTAGCTAGGACCTTAAGATTTTGCATGAAAGGAGGACTAGCAGCCGCGTTAACGGGAGAATGTGAGAAGTGTTCATATGTAGTAAAAGCTGAGAACTCCGTCCGTTTTCGTCATTTGTTATCGAATCGACTTAAAGCCACATCGTCACATTGCCGCTCTTCTCTCTTACTTAACTTTTTAGATGGCCTTAATGCATTGGACATTAGCTATGACCTTAAGATTTTGCATGAAGGGGAGTCTAGCAGCCGCGTTGCAAGGGAGAATTTGAAAAGTGTTTATATGGAGTAAAAACAAGAGAAATCCGCCCGTTTTCGTCGTTTGCTATCGATTCGACTTAATGCCACATCGTCATATTGGCAACTCTTCTGTCTGAAACGGTTAAATTTATCGTGTCCATAGCTATATCCCGTGCTGCGGTATGTGGAGACACTAAAAGCACAAAAGTAGAACACAGAAGAAGCTTCTAAGTTGATATCACAGCCAGTAAGAAGCAGTACACTTCAAATTTTAGTTAACGATTATTGACTTTTTAGCCGCCTTTGGTGCCTTTTACATAAGCTAGGACCTTACGATTTTGCATGAAGGGACGTCTAGCAGCCACTTTGCACGGGAGAATGTGAAAAGTGTTCATATGTAGTAAAACCCTGAGAAATACGACCCTTTTCGTCATTTGCTATCGAATCGACTTCACGCCACATCGCCACATTGGCCGCTCTTCTCTCTGAAACGGTTACATTTATCGTGTGTAAAGCTATGTCGCGTGCTGCGGTATGCGGAGACACTAAAAGCACCATAGTTGAACACAGAAGAAGCTTCTAAGTTGATATAATAGCCAGTAAGAAGCAGTACACTTCAAATTTTAGTTAACGATTATTGTCTTTTTAGCCGCCTTTGGTGCCATTTACATAATCTAGGACCTTACGATTTTGCATTAAGGGAGGTCTAGCAGCCACTTTGCACGGGAGAATGTTAAAAGTGTTCATATGTAGTAAAAACCAGAGAAATCCTTCCGTTTTCGTCATTTGCTAATGAATCGACTTAATGAAAGATGGTCATGTTGGCCGCAATTCTCTCTGAAACGGTTACATTTATCGCGTTCAAAGCTATGTCGCGTGCTGCGGTATGCGGAGAATCTAAAAGCACCATAATAGAACACGGAAGAAACTTCTAAGCTGACGTGATAAGCAGTACGAAAAAGTACAATTCAAGTTTTAGTTATCGTTTATTCACTTTTTAGACGGCTTTGGTGCTTTTGAGATGAGGTAGGACCTTAGGATTTTGCATGAAGGGAGGTCTAGCAGTCGCGTTGCTCGGGGGAATTTGAAAAGTGTTCATATGATGTCAAAACTTGAGAAATCCGCCCGTTTTCGTCTTTTCTATCGAATCGACTTAAGGCCAGATCGTCACATTGGCCGCTCTTCTCTCTAAAACGGTTACATTTATCGTGTGCAAACCTATGTCGCGTGCTGCGGTATGCGTAGCCAATAAAAGCACCATAATAGGACACAGAAGAGGCTTCTAAGTTGATGTGATAGCCAGTACGAAGCAGTAAAATTCAAGTTTTAGTTATCGATTATTGACTTTTTAGCCGGCTTCGGTGCCTTGGACATGAGCTAGGACCTTAAGACTTTGCATGAAGATAGGTCTATCAGCCGCGTTGCACGGAAGTATGTGAAAAGTGTTCATATGTAGTGAAAACCTGAGAAATTCGCCCGTTTTCGTCATTTGCTATCGAATCGACTTAATGCCAGATAGTCATATTGGCCGCTCTTCTCTCTGAAACGGTAACATTTATCGTGTCAAAAGATATGTCGCGTGCTGCGGAATGCCTGGACACTAAAAGCACCATAATACAACACAGAAGAAGCTTCTAAGTTGATGTGATAGCCAGTACGAAGCAGTACAATTCAAGTTTTAGTTATTGATTATTGACTTTTTAGACGTCTTTGGTGACTTGGGCATGCGCTAGGACCTTACGATTTTGCTTGAAGGGAGGTCTAGCAGCCGCGTTGCACGGGGGAATGTGAAAAGTGTTCATATGCAGTGAAAACCTAAGAAATCGGCCCGTTTTCGTCATTTGCTATCGAATCGACTTAATGCCAGATCGTCATATTGGCCGCTCTTCTCTCTGAAACGGTTACATTTATCGTGTGCAAAGCTATGTAGCGTGCTGCGATATGCGGAGACACTAAAAGCACCTTAATAGAACACAGAAGAAGCTTCTAAGTTGATGTGATAGCCAGTACGATGAAGTGCAATTCAAGTTTTAGTTATCGATTACTGACTTTTTAGACGGCTTTGGAGACTTGGTCGATAGCTAGGACCTAAAAATTTTGCATGAAGGTAGGGCAAGAAGCCGCGTTGCACAGGACAATGTGAAAAGTGTTCATATGTAGTGAAAACCTGGGAAATTCGCCCGTTTTCGTCATTTGCTATCGAATCGACTTAATGCCAGATTGTCATATTGGCCGCTCTTCTCTCTGAAACGGTTACATTTATCGTGTGCAAACCTATGTCGCGTGCTGCGGTATGCGGGGACACAAAAAGCACCATAATAGATCACAGAAGAAGCTTCTAAGTTGATGTGATAGCCAGTACAAAGCAGTGCCATTCAAGTTTTAGTTATCGCTTATTGACTTTTTAGACGGCTTTGGTGCCTTGGACATGAGCTAGGACCTTACGATTTTGCATGAAGGGAGGACTAGCAGCCGCGTTGCACGGGGGAATGTGAAAAGTGTTCATATGTAGTGAAAACCTGAGAAATCCGCCCGTTTTCGTCATTTGCTATCGAATCGACTTAATGCCAGATCGTCATACTGGCCAATCTTCTCTCTGAAACGATTACATTTATCATGTGCAAAGCTATATCGCGTGCTGCGGTTTGCGGAGACACTAAAAGCACCATAGTAGAACACAGAAGAAGCTTCTACGTTGATGTGATAGCCAGTAGAAATCAGTGCCATTCAAGTTTTAGTTATCGATTATTGACTTTTTAGACGGCTTTTTTGCCTTGGACATGAGCTAGTGCCTTACGATTTTGCATGAAGGGAGGTCTAGCATCCGCGTTGCACGGGGGAACGTGAAAAGTGTTCATATGTAGTGAAAACCTAAGAAATCCGCCCGTTCTCGTCATTTACTATCGAATCGACTTAATGCCAGATCGTCATATTGGCCGCTCTTCTCTCTGAAACGGTTACATTTATCGTGTGCAAAGCTATGTAGCGTGCTGCGATATGCGGAGACACTAAAAGCACCTTAATAGAACACAGAAGAAGCTCCTAAGTCGATGTAATAGCTAGTAAGAAGCAGTACAATTCAGGTATTAGTTATCGATTATTCACTTTTTACCCCTCTTTGGTGATTTGGACATGAGCTACTACCTTAAGATTTTGCATGAAAGGAATACTAGCAGCCGCCTTGCACGGTAGAATGTGAAAAGTGTTCATATGTAGTAAAACCTTGAGAGATCCGTCCGTTTTCGTCATTTGTTATCGAATCGACTTAAAGTAAGATCGTCACATTGGCCTCTCTTCTCTCTGAAACGGTTACATTTATCGTATGCAAATCTATGTCGCGTGCTGGGGTATGCGGAGGCAGTAAAAGCACCATAGTAGAACACTGATGAAGCTTCTAAGTTGATGTAATAGCCAGTAAGACGTAGTATAATTCAAGTTTTAGTTGTTGATTATTAACTTTTTAGATGGCCTTAATGCATTGGACATTAGCTATGACCTTAAGATTTTGCATGAAGGGGAGTCTAGCAGCCGCGTTGCAAGGGAGAATTTGAAAAGTGTTTATATGGAGTAAAAACAAGAGAAATCCGCCCGTTTTCGTCGTTTGCTATCGATTCGACTTAATGCCACATCGTCATATTGGCAACTCTTCTGTCTGAAACGGTTAAATTTATCGTGTGCATAGCTATATCCCGTGCTGCGGTATGTGGAGACACTAAAAGCACAAAAGTAGAACACAGAAGAAGCTTCTAAGTTGATATCACAGCCAGTAAGAAGCAGTACACTTCAAATTTTAGTTAACGATTATTGACTTTTTAGCCGCCTTTGGTGCCTTTTACATAAGCTAGGACCTTACGATTTTGCATGAAGGGACGTCTAGCAGCCACTTTGCACGGGAGAATGTGAAAAGTGTTCATATGTAGTAAAACCCTGAGAAATACGACCCTTTTCGTCATTTGCTATCGAATCGACTTCATGCCACATCGCCACATTGGCCGCTCTTCTCTCTGAAACGGTTACATTTATCGTGTGTAAAGCTATGTCGCGTGCTGCGGTATGCGGAGACACTAAAAGCACCATAGTTGAACACAGAAGAAGCTTCTAAGTTGATATAATAGCCAGTAAGAAGCAGTACACTTCAAATTTTAGTTAACGATTATTGTCTTTTTAGCCGCCTTTGGTGCCATTTACATAATCTAGGACCTTACGATTTTGCATTAAGGGAGGTCTAGCAGCCACTTTGCACGGGAGAATGTTAAAAGTGTTCATATGTAGTAAAAACCAGAGAAATCCTTCCGTTTTCGTCATTTGCTAATGAATCGACTTAATGAAAGATGGTCATGTTGGCCGCAATTCTCTCTGAAACGGTTACATTTATCGCGTTCAAAGCTATGTCGCGTGCTGCGGTATGCGGAGATTCTAAAACCACCATAATAGAACACGGAAGAGACTTCTAAGCTGACGTGATAAGCAGTACGAAAAAGTACAATTCAAGTTTTAGTTATCGTTTATTCACTTTTTAGACGGCTTTGGTGCTTTTGAGATGAGGTAGGACCTTAAGCTTTTGCATGAAGGGAGGTCTAGCAGTCGCGTTGCTCGGGGGAATTTGAAAAGTGTTCATATGATGTCAAAACTTGAGAAATCCGCCCGTTTTCGTCTTTTCTATCGAATCGACTTAATGCCAGATCGTCACATTGGCCGCTCTTCTCTCTAAAACGGTTACATTTATCGTGTGCAAACCTATGTCGCGTGCTGCGGTATGCGTAGCCAATAAAAGCACCATAATAGGACACAGAAGAGGCTTCTAAGTTGATGTCATAGCCAGTACGAAGCAATGCATTTCAAGTTTTCGTTATCGATTGTTGACTTTTTAACGGCTTCGGTGACTTGGACATTAGCTAGGACCTTAAGATTTTGCATGAAGATAGGTCTAGCAGCCGCGTTGCACAGGAGAATGTGAAATGTGTTAATATGTAGTGAAAACCTGAGAAATCCGCCCGTTTTCGTCTTTTGCTATCGAATAGACTTAATGCCAGGTTGTCATATTGGCCGCTCTTCTCTCTAAAACGGTTACTTTAATCGTGTGCATAGCTATGTCGCGTGCTGCGGTATAAAGAGTCACTAAAAGCACCATGATAGAACACAGAAGAGGCTTCTAAGTTGATGTGATAGCCAGTACGAAGCAGTAAAATTCAAGTTTTAGTTATCGATTATTGACTTTTTAGCCGGCTTCGGTGCCTTGGACATGAGCTAGGACTTTAAGACTTTGCATGAAGATAGGTCTCTCAGCCGCGTTGCACGGAAGTATGTGAAAAGTGTTCATATGTAGTGAAAACCTGAGAAATTCGCCCGTTTTCGTCATTTGCTATCGAATCGACTTAATGCCAGATCGTCATATTGGCCGCTCTTCTCTCTGAAACGGTTACATTTATCGTGTGGAAAGCTATGTCGCTTGCAGCGGTATGCGGAGACACTAAATGCACCATAACAGAACACAGAACAAGCTTCTAAGTTGATGTAATAGCCTGTACGTAGCAGTACAATTCAAATTTTAGTAATCGATTATTGGCTTTTTAAACGGCTTGGTGCCTTAAACATGAGCTAGGACCTTAAGATTTTGCATGAAGGGAGGACTAGCAGCCGCGTTGCACGGGGGAATGTGGAAAGTGTTCATATGTAGTGAAAACCTGAGAAATCCGCCCGTTTTCGTCATTTGCTATCGAATCGACTTAATGCCAGATCGTCATACTGGCCAATCTTCTCTCTGAAACGATTACATTTATCATGTGCAAAGCTATATCGCGTGCTGCGGTTTGCGGAGACACTAAAAGCACCATAGTAGAACACAGAAGAAGCTTCTAAGTTGATGTGATAGCCAGTACAAAGCAGTGCCATTCAAGTTTTAGTTATCGATTATTGACTTTTTAGACGGCTTTTTTACCTTGGACATGATCTAGTGCCTTACGATTTTGCATGAAGGGAGGTCTAGCATCCGCGTTGCACGGGGGAACGTGAAAAGTGTTCATATGTAGTGAAAACCTGAGAAATCCGCCCGTTCTCGTCATTTGCTATCGAATCGACTTAATGCCAGATCGTCATATTGGCCGCTCTTCTCTCTGAAACGGTTACATTTATCGTGTGCAAAGCTATGTAGCGTGCTGCGATATGCGGAGACACTAAAAGCACCTTAATAGAACACAGAAGAAGCTTCTAAGTTGATGTAATAGCCAGTACGATGAAGTGCAATTCAAGTTTTAGTTATCGATTACTGACTTTTTAGACGGCTTTGGAGACTTGGTCGATAGCTAGGACCTTAAAATTTTGCATGAAGGTAGGGCAAGAAGCCGCGTTGCACAGGACAATGTGAAAAGTGTACATATGTAGTGAAAACCTGAGAAATTCGCCCGTTTTCGTCATTTGCTATCGAATCGACTTAATGCCAGATTGTCATATTGGCCGCTCTTCTCTCTGAAACGGTTACATTTATCGTGTGCAAAGCATTGCGCGTGCTGCGGGATGCGGAGACATTAAAAGCACCATAATAGAACACAGAAGAAGCTTCTAAGTTGATGTAATAGCCTGTACGAAGCAGTACAATTCAAATTTCAGTTATCGATTATTGAATTTTTAGACGGCCTTGGTGCCTTGGACATGAGCTAGGACCTTACGACTTTGCATGAAGGGAGATCTAGCAGCCGCGTTGCACGGGGGAATATGAAAAGTGTTCAAATGTAGTGAAAACCTGAGAAATCCGCCAGTTTTAGTCATTTGCTATCGAATCGACTTAATGCCAGATCGTCATACTGGCCAATCTTCTCTCTGAAACGGTTACATTTATCAAGTGCAAAGCTGTGTCGCGTGCTGCGGTATGCGGAGACACTAAAAGCACCATAATAGAACACAGAAGAAGCTTCTAAGTTGATGTGATAGCCAGTACGAAGCAGTACAATTCAAATTTTAGTTATCGATTATTGACTTTTTTGAGGGCTTTGATGCCTTGGACATGAGCTGGGACCCTAAGATTTTGCATGAAGGGAGGACTAGCAGCCGCGTTGAACGGGGGAATGTGAAATGTGTTCATATGTAGGGAAAACCTGAGAAATCCGCCCGTTTTCGTCGTTTCCGATCGAATGGACTTAATGCGAGATCGTCATATTGGCCACTCTTCTCTCTTAAACGGTTACATTTTTTCGTGTGCAAACCTATGTCGCGTTCTGCGGTATGCGGAGACACTAAAAGAACCATAATAGAACATAGAAGAGGCTTCTAAGTTGATGTGGTAGCCAGTACGAAGCAGTACAATTCAAGTTTTAGTTATCGATTATTAACTTTTTTGACGATTTTGGTGCCTTGGACATGAGCTAGGACTTTACGATTTTGCATGAAGGGAGGTCTAGCAGCCGCGTTGGACGGGGGAATGTGAAACGTGTTCATATGTAGTGAAAACCTGAGAAATCCGCCCGTTTTCGTCATTTGCTATCGAATCGTCTTATTGCCAGATCGTCATATTGGCCGCTCTTCTCTCTGAAACGGTTACATTTATCGTGTGCAAACCTATGTCGCGTGCTGCGGTGTGCGGAGACACTAAAGGAACCATAATAGAACACAGAAGAAGCTTCTAAGTAGATGTGATAGCCAGTACGATGTAGTACAATTCAAGTTTTAGTTACCCATTATTGACTTCTTAGACGGCTTTGGTGGCTTGGACATGAGCTAGGACCATAAGATTTAGCATGAATGGAGGTCTAGCAGCCGCGTTGCAATGGGGAATGTGATATGTGTTCATATGTAGTGAAAACCTGAGAAATCCGCCCGTTTTCGTCATTTGCTATGGAATCGACTTAATGGCAGATCGTCGTATTGGCCGCTCCTCTCTCTGAAACCGTTACATTTATCGTCTGCAAAGCTATGTCGCGTGCTGCGGAATCCCTAGACACTAAAAGCACCATAATAGAACACAGAAGAAGCTTCTAAGTTGATGTGATAGCCAGTACGAAGCAGTACAATTCAAGTTTTAGTTATCCATTATTGACTTTTTAGACGGCTTTGATGCCTTGGACATGAGCTAGGACCTTAAGATTTTGCATGAAGGGAAGTCTAGCAGCCGCGTTGCACGGGAGAATGTGAAAAGTGTTATATGTAGTAAAAACCTCTGAACAACGCCCATTTTCGTCATTTGCTATCGAATCTACTTAATTCCAGATCGTAACATTGGCCGCTCTTCTCTCTGAAACGGTCACATTTAAGCTATGTTGCGTGCTGAAGTATGCGGAGACACTAAAAGCACCATACAAGAACACAGAAGAAGCTTCTAAGAAGATGTAATCGGCCAGTAACAAGCAGCGCTATTTAAGATTTAGTTATCGGTTATTCACTTATTTGCCGGCTTTTGTGCATTGGACATGAGCTAGGACCTTTCGATTTTGCATTAAAATACGTCTGTACGCCACGTTGCACGGGAGAATGTGAAAAGTTTACATAATAGTAACAACATGAGAAATCCGCCCGCTTTCGTCATTTGCTATGGAATGGAATGTATTGCCAGATCTTCACATTGGCCGCTTTTCTCTCTGAAACGGTTTCATTTATCATGTGCAAAATTATGACGCGTGTTGCGGTATGCGGTAGAAACTGAAAACATCATATTAGAACACAGAAAAAGCTTCTAAAAGGATGTAATCGCCAGTAAGAAACAGTACTATTCAAGTTTTAGTTATTGGTTATTCACTTATTTGCCGGC
Source organism: Schistocerca gregaria (assembly GCF_023897955.1). NCBI lineage: Eukaryota > Metazoa > Arthropoda > Insecta > Orthoptera > Acrididae > Schistocerca > Schistocerca gregaria. Next base: position 125,124,366 of record NC_064930.1, on the reverse strand, counting down.
TTTGGTGCCTTGGACATGAGCTAGGACCTTAAGATTTTGCATGAAGGGAGGTCCAGCTGCCGCGTTGCACGGGGGAATGTGAAAAGTGTTCATATATAGTGACAACCTGAGAAATACGCCCGCTTTCGTCATTTGCTATCGAATCGACTTTATTGCCACATCTTCACATTGGCCGCTTTTCTCTCTGAAAAGGTTACATTTATTGTCTGGAAAATTATGTCGTGTGTTGCAATATGCGGAAAAAACTGAATACATCATATTAGAACACAAAAAAAAGCTTCTAAGAAGATGTAATGGAAAGTAGGAAGCAGTACCATTCAAGTTTTAGTTATCGGTTATTGCCTTATTTGCCGGCTTTGGTTCATTGGACATGACCGACGACCTTAATATTTTGCATGAAAGTACGTCTGTACGCCACGTTGCACGGGAGATTGTGAAAAGTTTTCATCTGTAGTAAGCACATGAGAAATCCGTCCGTTTTCGTCATTTGCCATCGAATCGACTTAATGCCAGATCGTCACATTGGTCGCTTTTCTCTCTAAAACAGTTACATTCATCGTCTGCAAAGTTATGTCGCTTGCCGTGGTATGCGGAAAAAACTGAAAACATCATATTAGAACACAGAAAAAGTTTTTAAGAAGATGTAATAGCCAGTAAGAAGCAGTAGTATTCAAGTTTTAGTAATCGGTTATTCCCTTATTTGCTGGCTTTGGTGCATTGGACATGAGCTAGGACCTTACGATTTTGCATGAAAGTACGTCTGTACGCCAGAATACAGCATCTTCAGTCGTCAAACGGCTTCTAAAACCGAACTGTTCATTTGACAGCAAATCGTGTGATATAAAATGATCACTTAACCTTACATGCACAGCCTTTTCGGTAACTTTTGCAAACACTGATGGCATAGAAGTAGGTCTGAAATTATCTACATTATCCCTTTCTCCCTTTTCATAAAGCGGCTTTACTACTGAGTACTTTAATCGCTCAGGAAACTGACCAATTCTAAAGGAAAAATTGCAAATATGGCTAAATACAGAGCTAACATGTGCAGCACAGTACTTTAATATTCTGCTAGGCACTCCATCATATCCATGAGAGTCCTTAGTCTTCAGTGATTTAGTTATTGACTCAATCTCCCTCTTGTCTGTATCACAGAGGAGTATTTCAGACGTCAATCTCAGAAAGGTATTTTGCTAAGAAATTTGTATGATTTCCTGTTGAAACTAAATTTTTATTTAGCTTGATTGTGACTACTTCTAACATTTTGATATAATTCCCGCTATGTTCTACATGGTATCCTTATCCCACTAGTCAGCCAACCGGGCTGTCCATTACTGCTAGTACCCCATTCAGGATGTTCTAATGGAAAACAACTCTCAAAGAGCATGAGAAATGTGTTGTGGAAAGCACTGTATTTATCATCTGTATTATTGGCACTATAAACATCTTGTCACTCTTGTTCCTTGACAATTTTTAAAAAACTCTCTATTGCTGTTGGATTGACTTTCTCACGTTCTTTGTAACTAAATATGACATTGGTTTGAGTACAAAAACCTTTTAGTGTTAAAATTTGTGCATTATGGTCTGAAAGGCCATTCACTCTTTTACTAACAGGATGCCCATCTAGTAATGAAGAACGAATAAAAATAATGTCTATGACTGTGCTACTATTCGCCTGCACCCTAGTTTGAAAAAAAAAACACAGTTTGCATCAGATCATATGAATTTAGGAGATCTACCAACATCATTTTTCTTGGGACCGAGCGAGGTGGCGCAGTGGTTAAGGCACTGGACTCACATTTCAGTCCCGCTTTCAGCCATCTTGATTTAGGTTTTCCGTGATCTCCCTAAATCACTCCCGGCAAATGCTGGGTTAGTTCCTCTCAAAGGGCATGGCCGACTTCCTTCCCCATCCTTCCCTAATCCGATGAGACCGATGACATCGCTGTGTGGTCTCCTTCCCCAAACAACCCAACCCCCCTTTTTCTTGCACAATCATATACAAAATTAATATTGAAGTCCCCACATATAACTACTTTCTGGTACTTCCTACAAAGTGAATTAAGAACCCTCTCTAGCTTAAGCAAAAATGTTCTGAAGTTGGAGTTAGAGGCCCTATAAACAACAGCAATTAGAAGTTGAGTTTCACTAAATTCAACAAATGCTGCACAACTTTCAAATATCTGTTCAGTGCAGTGTCGTGATAAGTCGATGGACTCAAATAACATACTGTTTTTTATGTACGGAGACACTTCCCCACCCCGCAAGGAACTCCTTGACAAACAGCCAGCTAATATGTAGCCTGGTAAAGGAAGCCTATAAATTATCAATTTATTGAAGTGGTGCTCTGATATACAAATAATTTCAGCGTTAACATCTGTTAGCAGTTCACTAACTTTATCTCTAATAACTCTTATATTTTGATGAAATATGCCAATTCCTTCTCTACTTGGAAACATTACATCCTCTGGAGGAGAGCCCTTAGAGGCACGCCGGCCGCGGTGGTCTTGCGGTTCTAGGCGCTCAGTTCGGAACCGCGCGACTGCTACGGTCGCAGGTTCGAATCCTGCCTCGGGCATGGATGTGTGTGATGTCCTTAGGTTAGTTAGGTTTAATTAGTTCTACGTTCTAGGCGACTGATGACCCCAGATGTTAATTTGCATAGTGCTCAGAGCCATTAGAACCATTTTTGAACGTTAGAGGCACTTCCTTTAAGCAGGTATACCAATCAGCTGACTTCAGTATTAAAAAGGTGCAGCTCTAACACCAACTACTACAGGAATTTTTCCATGAGTGACACCACTACCGCCACCACCACCCACTACACTGTCACCTATAAGCTTAGGTAGCCTCTCCTTCGCATACCTATTGAGGTGCAGGCCATGCCTAGTGAAACCCCATCTACTGATAGACCCAACTGGCACCACTGAGATGTGATCCATGCCCTCTCCCATCAGTGCACTCCCCAGCCCCACAATTACGCGCCTAACAGCCGCATTAATGTGTGGCCGATCATGATGCTGAAACAGTTTCACGAAAAGCACATTAGTGCCACCAGTTTGAGTAGCTACCTTAACCAAGTCACCACTGACATCATACCCCCTGTCCCTATTGCGACTGCTCCCAGCACCACCCACTATCACTACCTGATCCTCGTTTGTAAAATTCTTACGTAACTCCCCTATGCTTTCAGCCACCTGAGCCAACCCTGCACTAGGCTTCACAATGCTTGTGACCTGGTACTCACTCCACAAAACTTCCTGCAAATGCTGGCCCACACCTCTACCCGGTAACTACCTAGCAGCAGAACCTAGGCCTCCTAATTGCTGAGGACGGCTGCAAGTTACCTCCATATACAGCTACACGAGGCTCCTCTCCGCTGAACTCTGACAGTTTGTCGTATCTATTGCATGTATGCAAAGTAAAACTGTCTGACTACCTCCTTTTCCTAGCTATCTTCTTGCCAACTGCCAGTTCCCATTCCCCAGCACCCTTCACCCTCCTCAACTTATCTAGTTCCTCCTTTGCGCAATGTAACTGAACCTGAAGGGCACAGATCTTACGCTCCTGCTCCTCTATTAACTTGTTTCTACTACAGATTCTACATTCCCAGGACAGGATCACCCTCAAATGACCACTGGCTTCCCCAGTGCATTCCCCCCAATGAAAATACTTTGAACAAATCCCACAGCGTAATCCACTACTCACAAACCTACGACATAGCCATCACTTCTCACTCATTATAAAATTTTACAGTTACTAAAAGAAACTATACGTCTACGTTACCAAAGTTCAGTTACAAAAGCAGCACTATTTAAGAACTAACAACTATGGTCTCGAAATTCTCTGCCTACTAAGAAAGCAGCTACTTGTACTAATACTACTACAACACAGCAGACACCAATACCAGCAAAACTTCACAAAATTATTGGCTAAAACCAAAAAAATTAAAACTAAACGCCAGTTGAAAACTAAAGCACGAAATTTACTGAACGACTTCAACACACTGAAAACTCTATAAAACACAGCGAGCGAACGATTACAAGTGTTTATTAAGTCATTATTTCGCCACAAACGGCAAGCAACACCGCTGCAATCTATTCAATTTAATAATTGTGTTACAGAGCACAAACAAGTTCGTCAGTACTTAGCTTATAACCGCTACAGATGCAGTGCACGCCGCAAAATGTAAACACACTGATGAGGCGCGAGGCTTAGACGAACCATGAAAGTACACTGACAAATAATAGACCACTCGAGTCAATACCACAGGAAGAAAGACTGAGATAAATGAATATCCACTAATAAGTTGCTTTTACGGCAAAAATAACAACACAAACAAACTTTAAAATACGTAAATGAAGTCTAAAATTTATAAAACATTAACAAGCTATTTCAACAGCAGTGCAGCTCACGTGACGTCACACCCATGATGATCTGACCCCTCCCCCCTGGGAAGATGCCTATCTACCCCACCTTCGAAATATGCCTATCTATCCCCCTCAGAAGATATGTGCCGAGCTACCCCCCTCGGAAGATATCTGTCTACCTACCCCTCCATGGAAGATCTCTGTCAAAATGCACCTACCCCCTCCCCCCTCAGATGATGTCTGTGTACCAACCCACACCCTTGGAATATGTGTGTCTACCTAAATCCCCCCCCCCCCTTAGAATATGTATGACTACCTACCCCTACCCTCGGAATATGAATGTCTACCTACCCCACCCCTCGGGAGATGTCTGTGTACCTACCCCCTTCAGAAGATATCTACCTACACCTCCCACATCGGAAGATTTCATTTTACCTCTCCCCCATCGAAAGCTGTCTGTCTCTCATCGCCCCACCACCTAATATCTAATTCTACCTACTTGCCTCCTTAGAAAATGTCAGTCTACATAACTCCCCATAGGAGATGTCTGTCTACCTGCCTAACTCACTCTCCTAAGGAAGATGTTTGTCCACCTACCTCACCCTGTGAAGATGTCTATCTACACCCCCAGAAAAACTCTCTCCCCACCTCTTAAGATGTCTATCACCCTGAAAGATGTCTGTCAACCCCCCCCCCCCCCGCTAAGCAGATGTCTATCTACCTACCTGCCCTCTCGGAATTTGTCTGTCTACCTATCCCAACCCCTACTCAGCCCCCCACTCGGAAGTTGTTTACCCCTGTCTCGGAAGATGTCTAGAGACCCCCAATCTTCGGAAGGTGTCTTCCAGCCCCTCAGGCGATGTCTGTCTACCCCCCCCCCCCCTCAGAAGATGTCTGTCAGCATACCAACCGCCCTGGAATTAGTCTGTCTACCTACCAACTGCCTCGGAATATGTCTGTCTACCTCCCACCTCGGAAAATGTCTTCCAAACCCAGTCTCAGAAAAGCCCAGTCTACCAACTGCCAAATTTCAACCCCCAGAAGATTTCTATCCAACCCCCCCACTCGGAATATGTCTATCTACCTCCACTCTTGGTAGCTATCTACACCCCCCTCTCAGAGAATCTCTAACCCCGCTCTCATAGGATGTCTGTCTACCTACCCTCACCACCATTCGAAGATGTCTACCCCTTGGAGGATGTCTACTCCACCTGGAACATATCTCTCTACCCACGTTGGATGATGTCTGTCTATCTACTCAGCCCCCCTGGGAAGATGTCTGTTAAACTACCACTCCTTGGAATTTGTTTATCTATCATTACCTGCACAAAAGATGTCCATCAACCTACAATCTCCCTCTGAAGATGTCTGTCTACCTACAGCTCCCGCTTGGAAGATGTCTGTCTACCTACAACCCCTCAGAAGACGTCTGTCTACCTATCTCCACATCAGAAAATGTCTGTCTCTCATCTCCCCACCCTTGGAATATGTCTGTCTACCTACACTCCCCATCGGAAATGTCTGTCTACCTAAGCTCCCTCAAACCATGTTCGATTAGCTATCCACCCCGGAAGATGTCTGTCTACCTACCCAACCGTCAGAAGATGTCTGTCTACTTACCCCTCCCCATCGGAAAATGTCTGTCTCTCATCCCCCTACCCTGAGTATATGTCTGTCTACTTACCTGCCCTCCCTTGGAAAGATCTCTGTATACCTAAACCCAGCCCTCAGAAGATGTATGACTACCTACCCCTCCCATTGGAAGATGTATGTTTTCCAACCCTCCCTTCGGAATATTTCTGCCTACCTACCCTCTATCACAAAGGATGTCTGTCAGCCTACAATTCCTTACAGGTGTCTGTCTACATACCCACCCACACTCGGAAGAAGTTTGTCTACCTGCCACCCCCTCAGGAAATGGCGGTCTACCAACCCCCTCAGAAGATGTCTGTCTACCTACGTGAACTTTTGTATGATGTCTATCTACAAGATGTTTGTCTACCTACCGCACCCATTGGAATATGTCTGTCTATGTACCCACCAACCATCGGAAGATGTCTGTCCACCTACACATCCCCACTCGGAAGATGTCTGTCTACCTACACTCATCAGAAGATGTTGTCTACTTACCACCATCGGAATATGTCTCTCTAGCTATCCCCTCTTGGCAAATGTCATTCTACACCACTGCTCTGAAGAGGTCAGTTTACCTACAATCCCCCAGAAGAACTCTGTCTACCTACCCCCCTCTCGAAAAATGTCTATAGTCACCCTACCTCGGACAATGTCTCTCTACCTACGCCCCATCATGGAAGATGTCTGTCTACCCACCCACCCACCCATCAGAAGAAGGCTGTCTACTACCATCCCCTCACAGAATATGTCTGCCTACCAACCCCCTATTGAAAGATGTCTGGCTACCTACCCCACCCCACTTCTGAAGATGTCTGTCTACCAACCCTCCACTTAGATGATGTCTGTCCTCCTACAACCCCTCAGAAGATGTCAGTCTACATAACCCCTCTCAGACATTATCAGCCTAAATACCCCTCCTCGGATGGTTTCTGTCCACCTACACCCACAACCAGTCATAATATGAATGTTTACCTAAACCCCTCAGAATCTGTATATTTATCTACCCCACCTCGAATGATTTGTGTCTATCTTATCCCTATCTCGGAAGATGTCTGTCTCCCTACCCACCCCCTCTGAGGATGTCTGTATACCTACCCCCCTTCTCGAAAGTTGTCTGTCTACATTCACCCACACATTTGAACATGTCTATCTGTGTACCTCCTCTCGGAAGATATCTATCTATTGCCGCCATGGAAGAAAAGTATCTCCCCCCTCTCGGAAGATGTCAATCTACCACTCCTCTCAGAAGATATACACTCCCCATCTGAGAATGTCTACACCCCCTCTCGGAAGATGTCTGTCTACCAGACTGCATCCTTTAGAAGGTGTTTCCCACCCCTTGGAAGATGTCTGTCTTCCAACATCCCCCCCCCCCCCCCTTGGAAGATGTCTTTCTACCGCACCCAGCCTCAGAAGGTGTCTCCATACCTATCACTCCTCGGAAGATGTCTTTCTACCAACCCACCCCCATCAGAAGATGACTGTCGACGTTATCCCCCTCAGAAGATGTCTGTCTACATACCCTCCCTCAGAAGATGTCTGCCTAGCTAAGACCAGTGGAAGATGTACAACTACCTCCCATCTCGGAAGACATCTACTCCCCCTCTCGGAGGATGACTATCTCCCTCTCGGAGGATGACTACCTCCTCTCTGAAGATTTCTGTCTATGTACCCTCCCCTCAAAAGATGTCTCTCCCCCCTCAGATGATGTATGTCTACCAACCCCCACATGGAAAATGTCTGTCCTTCTAACCCCCTTGGATGAGGTCTGTGTACCTACCCACCTGGAAGATGGCTGACTACCTACCACCACTCGGGACATGTCTGTCTACCTTCCCCCTAGGTATGTGTCTGTACACCTACAATCCTTCGGAAAATGTCTCTCTACCTACCCCATCACCTCAGCAGATGTAATTCTACTTACCACACATCGGAAAGTGTCAGTCTACCTATGCCCCACCCTCAGAAACTATCTGTCTACCTTGCCCCTTTGGAAGATGTCAGTTTACCAACCCCACTCAAAAGATGTCTGCTTACCTACTCTCCCATCCAAAGATGTCTGTCTACCTACCCCCTCTCGGAAGATTTTGTCTACCCCCTCTCTGAGATATCTCTCTACACCCCCTTGGAAGATGCCTATCTAAACCCCTGGGAAGATATCCCTCCCTCTAAAAATGCCTACCTAATCCCTTCCACATCGGAAGATGCCAATCTAGCCCCCTTCAGTTGATGCCTACCCACACCCACCTCATAAGATTATCTATCCATTCCCTCCAAAGATGCCAATCTCCCTCCTCGGAAGAGGTCTATCTACCCCCCCCCCCCCCCCCCTCAGAAGATGTGTATCTGCCCCAACCTTGGAAAATGTCTATCTACCCCCTCGGAAGCTGTCTCTCTACCCCCCTCGGAAGCTGTCTCTCTACCCCCCTTGGAAGATGTCTACCCCCCTTCAGAAGATTATCTACCCAGCCCAGGCAGAAAATATCTGTATCCCTCCACTCGGAAAGTGACTATCAACCAACACCTCGGAAGATGTCTATCTACCCCACCCTCAGATGACATCTATCTACACCCTCTGGAAGATACCTATCCCCACCTCAGAAGATGTCTGTCCCCCCAGGCGAATGTCTATAACTCACCTCATGAAATATGCCTGTTTACCAACCCCTCCTCTCAGAATATGTCTGTCTACCTACCCCACCCCTGTGAAGATTTCCATCTAGCCCCTCCTCTCAGAGAACATTTATCCTAGACTCACAAGATTTCTACAGCCTCCCTTCATTTGGAATGTGTCTACTGCCCATTCTGAATATGTTTGTCTACCTCCAAATTCTAGGAAGATGTCTGTATGTCTGTCTACCTCACAAACTCGGGACAAGTCTATCTATCCCTGCTATGGAAGAAATCTATCTAACCCCCTCTCGGAATATGTCTATCTACCCTCCTCGCCGAAGATAACTACACCCCATCTTGGAGGAGCTCTATCCCCCCTTCATGAAAGATGCCTGTTTATCTACCCGAACCCATCAGAAGATGTATGTGTACATACCATCACTCCCCACAGAAGATGTCTGTCTACTTACTGACCTTTCTTGGAAGATGTCTGTCTACCAACACCCCCACCTTTGAAGATGTCTGACTACTCACCTCCCCCCATGGAAGATACTATCTCCCCCCTCCCATAAGATGTCAATCTACCCTCCCTCTCGAAAATATCTCCCCCCCCCCCGGAAAATGTCTACCTCCCTCTCAAAGGATATCTGTTTACCTATCCGGCCCCAATCGAAAAATGTCTCCCCCCTTGGAAAATGTCTGTCTACCAAGCCCCCTCCTGGAAGACGTCTGTCTAAGAAACAACACCTCAGAAGATGTCTGTGTAACTACCCCTCCTTGGAATTGTTTGTCTACCATTATCAAAACATAAGATGTCTACTCCCCTCCCCCCTTGGAAGATGTCTGTCTACCTACCACCCTTCAGAAGATGTCTGACCATGTACCCTGCTTCGGAATATGTCTGTCTACCTACCCCTCGCAGAAGATGTGTGTCTTCCTACCTCCCCACAGAACATGTAGGTAAACAGATATCTTTCAAGAGGGAGTAGGTAGACAGACATCTTGCAAGGGAGTGGTATGTAGACAGAAATTACCAAGGGGTGGGGAATAATTAGACAGACTTCTTCCTAGGGGGGGTTGGTATACATACATTTTGTGAGTGTTTGTAGGTAGACAATCTTCTGAGGGGGTAGGCAGAAAGGCACTTTTTGAGGGGGGTAGGTAGACAGACATCTCCCATTGGTGGGTTGGTAGACAGCCAACTTCTGAGGGGCTTACTTAGACAGACATCTTCTAGAGGGGTAAGTAGACCAACATCTTCCAAGGGGTTAGGTAGACAGACATCTTCTGAGGGGGTAGGTAGACAGACATCCTCGGAGGATGAGGCCAGGGGGGAGGGAGATAGACATCATCTGTGGAGGTGTGGATAAACAGACATCTTCTGAGGGGTAGGTAGACAGACATTTACCGAGTTGTGTTGTAGGTAGACAGATATCTTCCAAAGGGGAGGTGGGGATAGGTAGACAGAGACTTTCCTGGTGGGTAGTTTGAGAATCTCCTGATGGGGGGTTGGTAAACAGACTTCTTCTTAACAGGGTAGGTACACAGACATCTACTGTTGGTGCAGGACAAATAGACACAGTTCTTCTGAGGCTGGGGATGATAGACATCTTCCGAAGGAGGGCACGTAGACAGACATTTTCCAAGTTGGGCAGACTGACAGACATCTTTCGGGGGGAAGAAAGACACAGATGTTCCAAGGGTGGTAGGTAGACAGACATCTTCTGTGGGGGAGTACGTTGGCAGACATCATCTTAGTTTGGGTATGTAGACAGACATCTTCCAAGGGGAGGGAGTATATAGGAAGATACCTTCTGAGGGGGATGATAGACATCTTATGGGAGTAGGTAAACAGACATAGTTGATAGACATATACATTCAGAGGGGGTAGTTAGACAGACATCTTCTGAGTGGTGGAAAATAGACCACTTCCAAGGGGGAGGTAGGCATCTTCCTAAGTGAGGGGGCAGGTTGCCTGACATCTTCCGTGGGGTAGGTAGCCAATCATCTTCCAAAGATGGGTTGGGTAGACAGATATATTCAATGGGGGGTAGGTAGACAGACATCTTCTGAGATGGTGGTAGATAGACATTTCTGAGTTGGGGTAGAAAGGCATCGTCCAAGGTGGGTAGATAGGAATCTTCCGTGTGTGGATGGGGTAGGTAGATAGACATTTTCTGAAAGGGGTGTAAGTAGACTGGCATCTTCCGTACGGGGGTAGGTAGATAATCATCTTCTGAGGGGGATGGGTACACCGACATTTTTGGGGGGGGGGGAGGTAGACAGTCATCTTTGGAGGTTGGGTATGTAGACAGACACCTTAGATTGGGGGTATAGGTAGACAGACTTCTAGTTAGGGGTTAGATAGAAATTCCTCCGAGGGGGGGTAGATAGACAGATTTTTCCTTAGGGGGGATGGTTGGTAGTAAGACATCTTCTGAGGGGGTTTCGGTAGACAGACATATTCCGAGGGCTGATAGGTAGACAGACATCTTCCTATAGCAGAAGGGCAGGTAGACAAACATCTTCTGATTGTGGTTGGGAAAACTGCCATCTTCTGGGGGGGGGGGGGGGTATGTTGACAGACATCTTCTGATGGGGTGGTAGATGGACATCTTATGAGGGAGGTTGATAGACATCTTCCGAGGGGGGGGGGGGGGTTAGACTGACATTTTCTGAGGGGGGGATTGGTAGACAGACATCTTCTGACGGGTGTGTTGGTAACAGACTTCTTCTAAGGGAGGCAGTAGATAGACAGAAATCTTCTGGGGGGTGGTTAGGTAGACAGACATCTTCCGAGGATGGTAGGTAGACATACGTCTTCCGAGGATGGGGGGGGGGGGGGGTAGGTAGATAGACATCGTCTGAGGAGGTGTAGGTAGACATCTTCTGAGGGGGTTGGTAGACAGACATTTTCTGAGGGGTTTTGTAGGTAGAGAGGTATCTTCCAAGAGGGGGTAGGTAGACAGATACATTCCTAGGGGGTAGTTTGACAGACTTCTCCTGATGGAGGGTTGGTAAACATACTTCTTCCAAGGGGGGCTGGAAATACAGACATCTTCCGAAGGTGCGGGACAGATAGACACACATCTACTGAGCTTGGTGATGTTAGACATTTTCCAAAGGGGGGCACGTTGACAAACATTTTCCGAGTTGGGCAGGTAGACATATATCTTTGAAGGGGTAGACATACATCTTCCAAGGGTGGTAGATAGACATTTTCTGAGGGGGCGGTACATTGGCCGACATCTTCTGAGGAGGGGGTAGATAGACAATTTCTGAGCTGGGGTGGAAAGGCATCTTCCAAAGTGATTAGATAAGCATCTTCCATGAGTGGATGGGGTAGATAGACAGACATTTCCCGAAGGGGGAGGGGGGGGTAGGTAGTGAGACATCTTACATACAGGGGTAGGTAGACTATCATTTTCTGACGGGAAGATGGGTACAGAGACATTTTGCAGGGGGTAGGTAGACAGACATCTTCAAGGGGGTAGGTAGACAGACAACTGGGGGGCGGGGGGTGGTGGGGTCGTTAGAGAGACATGTTCTGAGGGGTTTTTAAGTAGACAGACATCTTCTGAGCAGAGGTAGTAGACATACAGCTTCAGAGGATGAGGGATATCTAGACAGACATCTTCTAAGGTGGCGTAGGTAGAGAGACAATTAGTGAGGGGGTAGGTAGACAGACATTATCCGAGGGTGGGTTGTAGGTAGACAGAAATAATCTGAGGGGGTGTAGTTAGACAAGTATTTTCTGAGGCTAGTGGTATGTAGACAGACATTGTCCATGGGGATAGTTAGACACACCTTCTGAGGTATGAGGGTGGTAGGTAGAGTGTCACTTTCGAAGGGGGGGGGGGGGGGGTAGTGAGAGAGACTTCTTACGAGGTGGGGGATGTTGGTAGACAGATATCTTCTGAGGGAGGTAGGTAGATAGACATGTTCAGAGGGAGGGGTGGTAGAAAGCCATATTCCGAATGAGTGTAGGTAGACATACATATTCTGCGGGGTGGTTGGTAGGCAGACATCTTCTGAGGTGGGGTAGGTAGGCAGACGTTTTCTGCATTTGGGTATGTCGACAGACATCTTCCAAGGGAAGTGGGTAGATATCTTCTTGGGGGGTAGCTAGGTAGACAGACATCTTCCGAGGGTGTTGGGTATGCAGGCATACATCTTCAAGGGTGGTAGGTAGACCGATATTTTCCAAATGGGGGTAGGTAGACACACATACTACGAGTGGTGCTAGGTAAACACATCTTCCATGGGGTAGGTAGACAAACATCTTCCAAACATCTTCCAAGGTGGGGTTGGTAGACATTCATTATCTGGGGTGTAGGTAGACTAACATTTTCGAGAGGGGTAGGACAGATATCTTCTGAGGGTGGTGTACTGGACAGACATCTTCCGAGGGGGTGTAGATAGACAACTTATGAAGGTGGTAGACAGACATCTGCTGACTGGAGGGGGGGAGGGGAGGTAGACAGACATGTTTCAAGGATAGGGTAGACAGATATACTTCTTCTGAGGGGGGTGGTAGGTAGACAGACTTCTTCTGAGAGGAGGCTGGTAGACAGACAACTTCTGGGGGGGGGGGGTAGATAGACATACATGTTAAGTTTGGGTGCATAAACAGAAACCTTCTGAGGTGGGGTAGGTTGGCAGCTATCTTATTAGTTTTGGCATGTAGAGGGAAGGGTATTGGTAGACAGGTATCTTCTGAGGGGGGTAGGTAGACTGACATTGTATACGGGAGTTAGGTAGACATACACATTCCACAGGCAGATATATAGACAGACATCTTCTGAGGGGGGTTATGTAGCCATACATCTTCCGAAGGGAGATTTGGTGGACAGACTGCTTCCAAGGATGGGGGGTAGGTAGACAGATATTTTCCAAGGGAGATTTAGGTAGACAGGCATTTTGCAAGGAGGGGTAGGTAGACATACATCTTCCAAGGATGGTTGGGGTAGGAAGACAGACAGTGTGGGGTAGGTAGACAGACATCTTATTAGAGGGGGTATGTAGACAGACAGTTTCCGAGGGCAGGTTGTAGGTAGACAGATATCTTACAGGGGGTGGAGTAGGTAGGCATGTATTTTCCAAGGCTGAGAGTATGTAGATAGACATTGTCCCGGTGAGCAATTAGACCGATATCTCCTAAGGGAGGGTAGGTACACAGATATCTTCAGAGTGGGAGGATAGGTAGACAGACACCTTCTGAGAGTGGGATGATAGACATCTTTCCAACTGGGGTAGATAGACATTTTACGAGGGGGGGCGGGCAGTATACAGACATCCTCCAGGACGTGGTAGACACACATATTATGAGGGGGGGGTAGGTAGAAAGATATCTTATAAGGGGGGGTAGGTAGGTAGACATCTTCTGAGGTTGAGTATGTAGGCACCGAGGGTAGAGGATATGAAAACATATATCTTCCGAGGGGGGGTAGGTAGACAGAAATTCTCCAACAGAGGGATGATAGACTTCTTCCGAGGGGGGTAGGTAGGCAGACATTGTATGAGGGGTTGTAGGAAGACATACATATACCAAGGCAGTGTAGGTAGACAAAAATCTCCTGAGGGGGGTTGGAAGATAGACTTATTCTGAGGGGGGACTGGAGGGGGTAGGAAGACAAAGTCCTCCAAGGGGGGGAGATGAACAGACATCCACCAAGGGGGTTAGATGGATGGTCATCTTCTGTTGTAGTGGGAGGGGGCAGGTAGGCTTCCATCTTTTGGGTGGTCAGTAGACAATCATCTTCTGAGGTGTGGTTCGGTAGACAATCATGTTCCGAGGGGGGTAGGTAGACAGACATCTTCCGAGGTGGGATGATAGACATCTTCCAAAGGGATGGAAAGTAGACAGGCATTTTACAAAGTGGGGTGCAGGTGGACTGACATCTCCCATGCGGTAGGTGGGAAATCATATTCCGAGGTCGGGTTGGGTATACAGACATATTCCGAGGGAGGTGGTAGGTAGACAGCCATCTTCCGAGTGGGGATAGGTAGACATACTTTTCCCGAGAGGGGGTTGGGTAGACAGGCATTTACCGAAGGGGGTGGGGGGTAGGTAGACAGACATCTTCTGAAGGGGGGTAAGTAGAGAGACATCTTCCGAGGAGGGGTGGTAGACATACAACTTTCGAGGGTCGGTAGGTAGACAGACATTTTCTGTTGGAGGGGTAGATTGACAGGCATCTTTCGAAGTGAGGGGGTGCAGGTAGACTGAAATCTTCCGGGGGTAGGTAGACAGTCATCTTCTGAGGGTGGGGGGGGGGGGGTTTGGGTAGACAGACATCCTCCGGGTTTTTGTAGACATAAATATTCCAAGGTGGGCAGGTAGACAGACATTTTCTGAGGGAGGGCCAGGTTGACAAACTTCTTCGAATGGGGGGTTGGTAGACACACAACTTATGAGTGAGGGTGTAGGTAGAGAGACATGTCCTGAGGTGGGGTAGGTAGACATACATGTTCCGAGGGGAGTGGTGGCTAGTCATACATATTCCGAGTGTGTGTTTATGTGGGCAGACATCTTCCAAGAGGGGCTAGGTAGACAAACATCTTCCAAGGGGAGGGGGGGTAAGTAGACAGACATCTTCCATGTGGGGTATGTAGACAGACATATTACACTAGATCGCGTGTTGCACATACCGCGGTTCGGTAGATAGGCAGAAATCTTCGAGGGGGTGCTAGGTAGACATACACCTACCGAGGGTAGTGATAGGAAGTCATACATCTTCCAAAGCGGTTTTTTCGGTTGTCAAATGTCTTCCAAGAGGGGGGTCTGTACACATACATCCTCCAGGGATGGGGGGAGGGTTTGACAGAGATCTTCAGAGGTGGGGTAGGCAGTTACACATCTTTCGAAGTGGGTGTAGGTGGGCAGACACCTTCTAAATGGCGGTACCTAGGCAGATGGGGGGGGGGGGGAGGTAGGTAGACAGACAGTTTCTGATTGTGAGAATGGTGGTGGTGATGGTTAGTGTTTAACGTCCCGTCGACAACAAGGTCATTAGAGACGGACCGCAAGCTCGGGTTAGGGAAGGATTGGGAAGGAAATTGGCCGTGCCCTTTCAAAGGAACCATCCCGGCATTTGCCTGAAACGATTTAGGGAAATCACGGAAAACATAAATCAGGATGGCCGGAGACGGGATTGAACTGTCGTCCTCCGAATGCGAGTCCAGTGTGCTAACCACTGCGCCACCTCGCTCGATGTGTGAGAATGGTAGACAGACAGAATCCTAGGGTGGGAGATCAGAGACAGTCATATTCTGAGGGTGGGGTATGTAGACAGACATCTTCTGAGGGGGTAGATAAGAGTCTTCTGAAGGTGATGGAGAGATAGTCATCTTCCAAGTGCGGGTAGATAGGAACCTTCTGAGTTGGGGTAGCTTCCGAGCTATTCGGTAGATAGGCATCTTCACAGGGGGGGATGTTAGATAGGCATCTTCTGAGGTGGGGGGGGGGGCGAGTAGACAAACATCACCCGATAGGTGGTATGTATACAGACATCTTCCAAGGAGTAGTAGGTAGGCAGACATCTTCTGAAGGGTGGGGTAGGGAGACAGACATCATCAGAGCAGTAGTAGGTAGACAGACATATTCCGAAGGGGGTGTAGGTAGACAAATATTTTCTTAGATGGAGGGTAGCTGGGCAGACATGTTCCAAGGGGTGGGGAGGGGTTAGGTAGACAGGCCTCTTCCAAGGGTGTGTAGGTAGACAGACATCTTCCAAGAAGGGGTATGTAGGCAAACATCTTCTGAAGGGTGGGTTATGGAGACAGTCATCATCCACTTGCGGAGTAGATAGAGAGTGATCTTCCGAGGTGAGGGGGGATGTAGATAGAAAGACATATTTTGAGAGGGTGGTAGGTAGGCAGACATGTTCCAAACGGGGGGGGGGGGGGGAGGGGGGTTAGGTTGACAGGTATCTTCGGAGTGTGTGTAGGTAGACAGTCATCTTCTGAGGGGGGGAGGGGGGGGGAACTGACGTTTTCCTGTTGGGGGGATAAGTAGAGAGACATCTTCTGAGGGGGAAGTAGGTAGACACACATATTCGGAAGGCGTGAGTAGGTAGACAGACATATTACGAGGGGGGGGGGGGGGGGGTGTACGTAGACAGTCATCTTACGAGGGGGTGGGGGCGGGTGGGGGGAAGACAGACATGTTCCAAGGTCCTCTATCAACTGCAAGACACCAGAACCGGCCAATAACTGAATTTTCTATTACTAAAACTTGACTTATACTACGTCTTACTTGCCTATTGCATCAACTTAGAAGTTTCTATTTTGTTTTTTGTGGTGCCACAACATACATCAGCAGGCGACAGAAGTTTCCAGACGCTAAATGTAAACGTTTCCGGAAAAAAAGCGGTCCATGTGACGATCTGGCATTACGTCATTACGAAAGAAAAAGACGAAATCGTGAGGTTTTCTTAGTTTTTTTACTACATATTACCACTTTTCGCATTTTCTCGTGTAATGTGGTTGCCAGACCTCGGTTCACGCAAAATCTTAAGGTCCTCGGTCAAATGCAAGGCACCAAAACCGGCCTACAGTTGAATTTTCGATACCTAAAACTTGAGTAGTACTACTTCTTACCTGCCGCTTGCATCAATTTAGAAGCTCCTATTTTGTTGTTTGTGGTGCGACCGCATACCTCAGCACATGACGTAAGTTTCCAGATGTATATGTAAACAGTTCCGTGAGCAAAGCTGCCACTGCGACGATCTGGCATTACGATTAGGCGCGTGAGTGCGTGTGAAATCGCTCTCTAAGTTTTCATACATTTATAGGTTTCAGATACATATTTTAACGGTTTTTGTGATAATATTTACTATACAAGATACTTATTAGTGGTTTCTTCATTCACCTCCGCCTTTCTTGTGTTGTGACCTGACACTTGTGAGTGTTTCGAATCGAGCAGCTTAACCTCTTACCTGTGTTTACATTCCGCGGTGACGAGTTGCACCTGTAGCAGCGCATACAAAGCTCAGTACTAATTAGTTGTTTGTGCATAGTGGTTTATTTTGGAACTTTAGTAGTCTTCAATCGGTGTTCTTGTTGTTTCCTGAAGAAATAATTTCAGAAGAAATTGTCGCGAACTCTTTTCAGTTTCGTTACTGTGTCATTAGACGTTTGATAATCTTTCTGTTTTGCCTTTTGTTATATTTGCTGTTGATGAATACTGTTAATAATAGTAGTTACTTCCCTTGTACAGAAAGATTATGATTATTGTAGTCAGTTTATAACAGATTCTTATTGTACTAACGGATCTTAAATAAATGCGAAAGGTTTTCTTAGGTTATTCCTACATATTAACACGTTTCACATTTCACCGTGCAACGTGGCCTTCAAACGTCGTTTGATACAAAAACTTAAGGTCCTCGATCATATCCAAGTCACCAAAGCCGTCTACAAAGTCAATAATGGATAACTAAAACTTGAATTGTACTGCTTCGTACTAGCTATCATATCAACTTAGAACCTTCTTCTGTGTTCTATTATAGTGCTTTTAGTGACTCCGCATACCGCAGCACGCGATATAGCTTTGCACACGATAAATATAACCGTTTCAGAGAGAAGATCGGCCAATATGACAATCTGGCATTAAGTCGATTCGGTAGCAAAAGACGAAAACAGGCGGATTTCACAGGTTTGCACTACATATGAACACTTTTCACATTCCCCCGTGCAACTCGGGTGCAAGACCTCCTTTCATGCAACATCTTAAGGTCTTAGCTCATGACCAAGGCACCAAAGACGTCTAAAAATTCAATAATCGATAACTAAAACTTGAATTGTACTGCTTCGTACAGGCTATCACATCAACTTAGAAGCTTCTTCTGTGTTCTATTATAGTGCTTTTAGTGTCTAAGCATTCCGCAGCACGCGACATAAGTATGCACACGATAAATGTAACCGTTTCAGGGAGAAGAGCGGCCAGTGTTACGATCTGACATTAAGTCGATTCGATAGCAAATGACGAAAAGGGGCGGATTTCTCAGGTTTGTACTACATATGAACACTTTTCACATTCTCCCGTGCAACGCGGCTGCTAGACCTCCCTTCATGCAAAATCTTAAGGTCCTAGCTCATGTCCAAGGCACCAAAGGCGTCTAAAAAGTCAATAATCGATAACTAAAACTTGAATTGTACTGCTTCGTACTGGCTATCACATCAACTTAGAAGCTTCTTCTGTGTTCTACTATGGTGCTTTTAGTGTCTACGCATATCGCAGCACGCGATAATGCTTTGCACACGATAAATGTAACCGTTTCAGAGAGAAGAGCGGCCAGTGTTACGATCTGACATTAAGTCGATTCGATAGCAAATGACGAAAAGGGGCGGATTTCTCAGGTTTGTACTACATATGAACACTTTTCACATTCTCCCGTGCAACGAGGCTGCTAGACCTCCCTTCATGGTAAATCGTAAGGTCCTAGCTCATGTCCAAGGCACCAAAGGCGTCTAAAAAGTCAATAATCGATAACTAAAACTTGAATTGTACTGCTTCGTACTGGCTATCACATCAACTTAGAAGCTTCTTCTGTGTTCTACTATGGTGCTTTTAGTGTCTACGCATATCGCAGCACGCGATAACGCTTTGCACACGATAAATGTAACCGTTTCAGAGAGAAGAGCGGCCAGTGTTACGATCTGACATTAAGTCGATTCGATAGCAAATGACGAAAACGGGCGGATTTCTCAGGATTGTACCACATATGAACACTTTTCACATTCTCCCATGCAACGAGGCTGCTAGACCTCCCTTCATGGTAAATCGTAAGGTCCTAGCTCATGTCCAAGGCAACAAAGCCCGCTAAAAAGTCAAAAATCGATAACTAAACTTTAATTGTACTGCTTCATACTGGCTATTACATCAACTTAGAAGCTTCTTCTGTGTTCTACTATGGTGCTTTTAGTGTCTACGCATATCGCAGCACGCGATAATGCTTTGCACACGATAAATGTAACCGTTTCAGAGAGAAGAGCGGCCAATGTGACGATATTTCATTAAGTCAATTCGATAGCAAATGACGAAAAGGGGCGGATTTCTCAGGTTTGTACTACATAAGAACACTTTTCACATTCTCCCGTGCAACGTGGCTGCTAGTCATCACTTCATGCAAAATCGTAATGTCCTAGCTGATGCCCAAGGCACCAAAGCCAGTTAAAAAGGCAATAATCGATAACTAAACTTTAATTGTACTGCTTCTTATTGGCTATTACATCAACTTAGAAGCTTCTTCTGTGTTCTGCTATGGTGCTTTTAGTGTCTCCGCATATCGCAGCTAGCGACATAGCTTTGCACACGATAAATGTAACCGTCTCAGAGAGAAGAGCGGCCAATGTGACGATCTTACATTAAGTCGATTCGATAGCAAATGACGAAAAGAGGCGAACTCAGGTTTTACTATATATGAACACATTCCACATTCTCCGGTGCAACGTGGCTGCTAGACCTCCCTTCATGCAAAATCGTAAGGTCCTAGCTCATGTCCAAGGCACCAAAGCCGGCTAAAAAGTCAAAAATCGATAACTAAACCTTAATTGTACTGCTTCTTACTGGCTATTACATCATCTTAAAAACTTCTTCTGTGTTCTACTATGGTGCTTTTAGTGTCTCCGCATATCGCAGCACGCGACATATCTTTGCACACGATAAATGTAACCGTTTCAGAGAGAAGAGCGGCCAATGTGACGATCTGACATTAAGTCGATTCGATAGCAAATGACCAAAAGGGGCGGATTTCTCAGGTTTGTACTGCATATGAACACTTTTCACATTCTCCCGTGCAGCGCGGCTGCTAGTCCTCACTTCATGCAAAATCGTAATGTCCTAGCTGATGCCCAAGGCACCAAAAGCCAGTTAAAAAGGCAATAATCGATAACTAAACTTTAATTGTACTGCTTCTTATTGGCTATTACATCAACTTAGAAGCTTCTTCTGTGTTCTACTATGGCGCTTTTGGTGTCTCCGCGTATCGCAGCACGTGACATAGCTTTGCACACGATAAATGTAACCGTTTCTTCAGAAACACGTTCCTTGCCATTGCCAGTCTATAATTTATATCCTCTCTACTTCGACCGTCATCAGTTATTTTGCTCCCCAAATAGCAAAATGTCCTTTTCTACTTTAAGTGTCACAATTCCTAATCTAATTCCTCAGCATCACCGAACATAATTCGACTACATTCCATTATCCTCGTTTTGCATTTATTGATGCTCATCTTATATCATTCTTTCAGGACACTCCATTCCATTCAGCTGCTCTTCCAGGTCGTTTGCTGTCTCTGACAGAATTATAATGTCATGAGCGAACCTCAAGGTTTTAATTTCTTCTCCACTGATTTTAATTCCTACTCCGAATTTTTCTTTTGTTTCCTTTATTGCTTGCTCAATATACAGATTGAATAATATCGGCGATAGACCAGAACCCCGTCTCACTCCCTTCCCAACCACCTCGACTCTTGTAACTCCCATATGGTTTCTGTACAAATTGTAAATATCCTTTCGCTCCCTGTATTTTACCACTACCACCTTCAGAATTTGAAAGAGTGTTGCAGTCAACATTGTCAAAAGATTTCTCTAAGTCTACAAATGCTAGAAACGTAGGTGTGCCTTTCCTTAATCTAGCATTTAAGAGAAGTCGTAGGGTGAGTATTGCCTCATGTGTTCCAGTATTTCTACGGAAACCAAGCTGGTGTTCTCCGAGGTCGGCTTTTACCAGTTTTTCCATTAGTCTGTAAAGAATTGGCGTTAGTATTTTGCACCTGTCACTTACTAAACAGATAGTTCGCTAGTTTTCACATCTATCAACAACTCCTTTCTTTGAGATTGGGATTATTATATCTTTCTTGAAGTCTGACGGTATTTCGCCTGCCTCATACATCTTGCTCATCAGGTGGTAGAGTTTTGTCAGGGCTGGCTCTCCCAAGGCTGTCAGTAGTTATAATGGAATGTTGTTTACTCCCGGGGCCTTGTTTTGGCTTAGGTCTTTCAGTGCTCTGTCAAACTCATATACTCCTTCCACCTTTTTGCTTTCCCTTCTTTGCTTATAACAGGGTTTCCATCTGAGCTCTTGATATGCATACAAGTGGATCTCTTTTCTCCAAAGGTTTTTTATTTTTATTTATTAATTGTTCCGTGGGACCAAATTAAGGAGAAATCTTCATGGTCATGGAACGATGCAATACATGAAATTATATCACGATAGTAGAAACAGATAAAATGAAATATAAAAACATATTCTGGCGACAAGTCGTAAGTTTAAATAAAGAAAATCAAGAATGTAGCACTGGAATTTGCTTAATTTTTTAGCTCTTCCAGGAGCTCCACGACAGAATAGAAGGAATGAGCCATGAAGAAACTCTTCAGTTTAGACTTAAAACATTTTGGGCTGCTGCGAAGATTTTTGAGTTCTTGTGGTAGCTTATTGAAAATGGATGCAGCAGAATACTGCACTCCTTTCTGCACAAGAGTCAAGGATGTGCATTCCACATAGAGATTTGATTTGTGCCTAGTATTAACTGATTCAAAGCTGCTAACTGTTGGGAATAGACTAATACTGCTAACAACAAACGACATTAAAGAAAATATATACTGTGAGGGCAATGTCAGAATTCCAAGACTATTGAATATGGGTCGACAAGAGGTTCTCGAACTTACACCACATATAGCTCGAACAGCCCGTTTTAGAGCCAAAAATACCCTTTTTGAATCAGAAGAATTACCCCAAAAAATAATACCATACGACATAAGCGTATGAAAATATGCGAAGTAGACTATTTTTCGTGTTGAACTGTCACTTATTTCAGATACTGTTCTAATGGTAAATAAAGCAGCATTTAGTTTCTGAACAAGATCCTGGACATGGGCTTTCCACAACAGCTTACTATCTATCCGAACGTCTAGGAACTTGAACTGTTCCATCTCGCTTATTATATGCCCATTATGTCTGATCAAAATATCGGTCCTTGTTGAATTGTGATTTAGAAACTGTAAAAACAGTATTACTGTGATTTAGCAACAAATTGTTTTCCACAAGCCACGGACTTATTTCATGAACTAAATTATTTGATACTGTTTCAATATTACATACAAGATACTTCACTGCCAAGATGGTGTCATCAGCAAACATAAATATTTTTGAATCACCTGTAATACTAGAAGGCATATCATTTATATAAACAAGAAACAGCAGTGGCTCCGTCACCGGCCCTTGGGGAACGCCCCTCTTAACAGAGCCCCATTGCGACTGAACATCACTACCACTCTCAATATTGCGGAGAATTACCTTCTGCTTTCTGTTCTTAAAGTAAGAGGCGAACCAATTGTATGCTACTTCCTTACTCCATAATGGTCCAACTTCTGCAGTAATATTTTGTGGTCAACACAGTCAAAAGCCTTCGTTAAATCAAAGAAAACACCTACCGTTCGCAACCTTTTATTTAATCCATCCAAAATCACACAGAGAAAAGAGGATATAGCATTTTTAGTTGTTAAACCATTTCTAAAACCAAACTGTACATTTGACATCACATTATGTGAATTTAAATGCTACAGCAACCTTGTACATACTACCTTCTCGATAACTTTAGCAAACACCGATGGCATGGAAATAGGTCTAAAGTTGTCAACATTATCCCTGTCTCCCTTTTTATTAAGTGGCTTCACTAGAGAGTACTTGAATCGGTGAGGAAACCGACCACTCCTAAAGGAAAAGTTACAGATATAGCTAAGTATTGGGCTAACATACACAGAACAATACTTCAGCATTCTGCTAGATACCCCGTCAAATCCATGAGAGTTCTTGGTCTTTTGTGATTTAATAATTAAGTCAATCTCCCTATTGTCAGTATCATGGAGAAGCATTTCAGGTAACAGTCTCGGAACACTATTTTCTAAAAGCACTATATGATTCCCTGTTGGGGCTAGGTTTCTATTTAGTTCACCTGCTATGTTCAGAAAGTGACTATTAAATACTGTACATATATGCGACTTATCAGTAACACGAACATTCCCACTACGCACTGATTCTATATCCTCGACCTGCCTCTGCAGACCAGCCACTTCCTTTACGACTGACCATATAGTTTTAATTTTATCCTGAGACCTAGCTATTCTATCTGCATACCACTTACTTTTTGTCTTCCTAATAACATTTTAAGCACCTTACCATACTGTTTGTAATGGGCTGCTGCATTTAGATTTTGACTAACGTTCTGATACAACTGCCACTTTGTTCTACAAGATATTCTTATCCCTCTAGTCAGCCACCCAGGCTGCCTGTTTGTGCTAGTACCCTGTTTTGAACGTTCTAACGGAAAGCAACTTTCAAAGAGCACAAGAAAAGTCTTGGAAAAAGCATTATATTTATCGTCTACTGTATCAGCGCTATAAACATCTTGCCACTCTTGTTCCTTGATAAGGTTTACAAAGGTCTCTACAGCAACTGGAGCAGCTTTCCTACACAGTTAATAACTACATCTAACATGTGTTGCAGCACAAAAATCTTTTAGAGTTAAAATTTGTGCATCATGATCTGAAAGGCCATTCACCTTTTTGCTAACAGAATGCCCTTCTAGTAATGAGGATTGAACAAAAATGTGGTCTATTGTTGTTCTACTGTTCCCTTGCACTCTCATCGGAAAGAATACGGTTTGCATAAGATTATATGAATTAAGGAGGTCTACCACCATCCTTTTACTTGCACAATCACTTATACAATTAATATTGAAGTCACCACATATAACTAACTTTTTGTATATCTTATAAAGTGAACCATAAACCTCCTCTAGCTTTAGCAAAAATGCTGTCAAATCGGCGTCTGGGGATCTATAAATAACAACAATTAGAAGTTTAGTTCCATTAAATTTAACCACACCTACACAACATTCAAACACCTTTTCAGTGCATTACTTTGAAACATCAATTGACTCTAATGGGATGCCGTTTTTCACATACATGGCTGCTCCCCCACACCGCAAAGAGCTCCTAGAAAAGCTGCCAGCCAACCTGTATCCTGGTAAATAAAGCCTATGAATTACTCCTTATTTAAGAAGTGTTCAGATATACCAATAATTTCAGAGTCAACATCTATAAGCAGTTCACTAACTTTATCTCTAATACCTTGTATATTTTGATGAAATATACTAATTCCTTATTACTCGGATACCTAAGATTTGTCAAAAGTGGTTTTTTTTTTAGTTGACATAGACTAACGACGAGCGAATATCAATATAACCTGTACACCCTGTACGCTTTCCAAAGCTGTTATCCATGAATAAGTTAAACGGCGTATCGTGAACAAAATACAATTTAACACCGAAAGAATGACATTAGCTGACAAAGGGCACTGACTTTAGTCAATGGGCACTGTTGAAAATTTGTGCCAGACCAGGATTAGCACCCGAGTCCCCTGGTTACGAGGGAGAGGCAATGATCACTGTGTCCGAATTACACAGTGGTCAACATAATAGCACGAACTGCCCGAGCATGCCGTTCGTCAGATCCAAATTCTCAGTTTCTCCATAGACTGCTAATGCAGTGCTCCTTGAACATAATCCTCCTCCCCTTAATTATACAGTACATGGCCAAAAAAAACAGACACCGAATATATGCAAACTTGGCCTTACGAACATTTCAGACGCCGTCAATGTAACATACGTCACACTTCAAAGAATTTACCAATACCTTGCATTGTTTACTATCGACCACGAATCAAGTAACGTAAAAAAAGCTCTGCGTCTATTCCGATCATTATTCAGAGTTAAAAAACACTAATAAGTCGCCTACGTATTGTAATTGCTGGAGAAAGAGGAGAATCACTATTTTCCCACAAAAGGAAATGTACTTAAAATTACGCTTCTATTTCGGCTAGTTTCGGTGCTTACTACAAATTGTAGTGAACGTTACATGGTGGACTCTCCGCTCCCCCCCACCCCCCCCCACCCCCCCCCCCCCCCCCCCCGCCACCCCTCACCCACCAGAAACGTAGTTTTCGTGGCTGTTGTGCAACTCTTGTACACAGCCAGAGAAAGTGCGTTAAATATGGCGCGGACGGAAACACTAGGCCACGCTACAGGGCAATCTGCTTGCACAACGTTTACTCGGCATTCATAATCGTTGGCATAAAAATAGTTCAAATGGCTCTGAGCACTATGCGACTTAACGTCTGAGGTCATCAGTCGCCTAGAACTACTTAAACCTAACTAACCTAAGGACATCACACACATCCATGCCCGAGGCAGGATCCGAACCTGCGACCACAGAGGTCGCTCGGCTCCAGACTGTAGCGCCCAGAACCACTACGGCCGGCGTTGGCATAAAAAACTCTCAATCGAATTACCCCCTTCCAACCTAACTTAGACCTCGGGCTACACTGCCCATCGGCCTGTCATCACAACCAAAAGTTCATTGAGGGACGGGGGGGAGTCTCTCTAGACAAAACTGTCAGTTATTGTAGATTGATTGTCAGTCTCAACTACAAGATTTACTAATGGTAAACACTTTTCAGACGGCTCATCATTTTAGAATAGTCCTCTTCGTCCTACTTGGCATAAATTGTTCGCTGGCGTCCCAGCAGCTAGCTCCCTCAGTGTCTACTTTTGCCATCGCACCACGCCAGTCTGTTGTCGTAGCAGGCCGAACGCACCGCACATCCGACACCTTCGGAACCACCCACTGACCAGTTAGCATCTGAGCCGAGCAGTGTTTACATCGTGAAAGGAAAACTATGCAAAGATGTACACTCAAATGGCAAGACTGAGTAGCACACTCACAGTAATATCTGTGGAATGTCCATCGAGACGCGCAGAACGAAATACTTCTCGGGAACATACAGCGTCTCCGAAAAAAATCTCCGGCGTTACGGCCACGTTCTCATTCAAATGAGCAAAAAATTGTACATTTGGAATTTTTTTAAAGAAAATGTAAATACATTCGAAGGATCTGTTTGCGAATTACGAGTGATCATACTATGAGCTTTATTTTAGATTTTCAGTAAAAAGTAAATGGCGCCCGTAATTATGATTTGATCAAGGGCCTGCGAGTCTGTAGTACGCAGACAGCGTGCAGTGTGGCCCCTCAGATGTTACCTGAAATCAAAAATGGATAACATCAGTTGTTACTAAATTACTTCTTTGAAATCAAAAATGGATAACATCAGTTGATACTACATTATTTCTCTGAAATCAAAAATGGATAATATCAGTCGATATTACATAAAATTTATGGAAGCGCATACATAACCGCAACGAAACAACCTTAAATTTAACGATGCAGTGCTAATTCAGACTTTGAGTTCAATTTTGTGGGGTTTGTTTCACTCCTTATGCCTACACAAAAATTAGTTACTATTAACAAATGTCATATATTATAGGTATAAGCTCCTAAGTAAAGTGTTTGATTTTCGTGATCCAAGGAAGAAGTTAAGAGAGTGAACCATTTTTAGTTTATGCTGCATGCTGTTCTGAGAAAATCGTTTCTCGAAAAAAAAAAAAAAAAAGTTCAAAGTTTAGGGAAAACTTTTAGTTATATTATTACTTCGACTTGCATAAACTGAGTGTTTGTGTTTAAGCCTTCGGCTTAGAAAATTCGGAGGGGTAGTCCGTTTCGAGGTTTTCGCCTCTCATCAGTGCGGCGAAGTAGCCGCAGACGGTACTCGTAGAAAAGGTAAACCCCTACTCTAGATACTCTTCGGAGTTCCAGACCAGGTGGTCAATTACCGCAAGAAGATGTGAGCGGTCGCGTAGTTTTACCTACGCCTGACGAGTCCAAGAGGACGAAACCGCAGGTACGGAATGGACCTTGAGCAGAGCCAGCAGCTATGAGCGCGGCCTGCAATACTCACAAGTATAATAGGCAGCTTCATCCAGTGTCAGCGACAGGCAGCAGCTTTGAGCGCGCCGGCGACAGTCTGGGAGCGCCAACTTGTGTTTAAGCCTTCGGCTTAGAAACGTCGGAGGGGCAGTCCGTTTCGAGGTTTTCGCCTCTCATCATATCTTTAATGTCGCTGAACACGAATCTGAAGTTAGATTTTCAATATTCAAAACGGCTAGTCCAATACGGAGGGCACAGGATTATGTTTTGACCAATTTTTACCAAAAATGCATTTTCGTTATTTACGTTTAGTCTGCAATTCAAAGGAGTACTTATCAACCCTTCCTCTAGCTCGAATTGTTCCTAGACAGCAACTCCCTGTTCTCCTTGGCAGGAAAAGCCGATTTGTGTAACCTGGATATGCAGCACTCGTTACTCGTCAGTATTTTCGGCGAGTATGTTTGCATGCATTCTGCAGTATGAATCATTCTGTGCACGTGCGTCACGCGACGAGTTTTTATTTACATCGATACTCTGCAGATCACATTTAAGTGGTGGCAGAGGGTTCATCGAATTACCTTCACAACTGATAATTAATCGAAACCCTCAGCTGCCCTGGACCCGCATTCGGGAGGACGACGGTTCAATCCCGCGTCCGACCATCCTGATTTAGGTTTTCCGTGATTTCCCTAAATCGCTCCAGGCAAATGCCGGGATGGTTCCTTTGAAAGGTTACGGCCGACTTCCTTCCCCGTCCTTCCCTAATTCGATGAGCCGGATGACCTCGCTTTTTGGTCTCTTCCCCCAGACAACCCAACCCAACCTCAGCTGCCGACAGGTGTTGTTGATATACCTCGATGGGGACAGCTGAATGTGTGTGTGCCCCGAGGTATATCAACAACAACAGTCGGCGGCTGAGGATTTCAATTAATTTTTATTCTAGAGGAGCTGCACGGTCATAAATGGTATCCGTTCTTTCGAGAACAGTCACGATCTGCATAAAGCTTCACAATTCTCTATTATTCCAATCTCGTTTAGCGAACGGAAATAACGAACACCTACATCTTTCCGTACGAGCTCTGATTTCCCTTATTCTATCCAGGTGATCGTTTCTCCCTATGTAGGTCGGTGTCAACAAAATATTTTCGCATTCGGAGGAGCAAGTTGGTGACTGGAATTTCCTCGCAATGAAACACGCCTTTGTTTTAATGATGTCCAGCCCAAATCCAGTATAATTTCAGTGACACTCTCTCCCATATTTCGCGATTAAACGTGCTGCCCTTCTTTGAACTTTTTCGATGTACTTCGAAAAGCCTATCTGGTAAGGATCCCACACCGTGCAGCAGTATTGTAAAAGCGGACGGAGAAGCTCACCTGAGCAGAGCGTTTCCGACTCAAGAGTGTCCCATGGCAACCGTCTATCTATGATAAGCCCCTATGGAACAAAACTGTTGAGGTCACCAGTCCCAATGCTTACACAGTAATACAGGAGACTGCCTTACAAGGTCAGATCTGTTGGACAAATAATAAATAAATGTCTTTAAGCAGAACAAGACCCGTAAAACTTGTTGAATGTGACTAGGTAAACATACTTAGGTAAAGCTTTACTTAAATAGTGCAAATGTCCATAGAATTCCCAGCAGAACTCTCATTACTTGCAATCAGCTGAGGAACAGATTAAGCGTAAGAACACAAATTTTTTACATTTGGCTAGCCAACTTTCCTAAACAAAACCATATACAAATGACTAAAACAATTAAGGGGGTGCTTTAATTTTGACCAAACCGATCTTCAAATTTGCTTACTCAGTTGATTAATCAACAATATTCTTAGAATGATTACAATTAGAACATGACCATACGACAATACCCTTAAAATGAGCTTGCTTCAATATTTCGTGTGAATTGGCGATAGACGCGAGCAGACCAAGGATTCAAATCAATACGAGAGATCCACGAGACAGGGAATGACATAGAAATATACTCAACTTTGCAATGCAACTCAATTTCGGATGTTGTAATCCTCCACCGGAAAGATGGAATCACGAAAAAGTGACAACATAACCCAGAGTGTAAAGGAGAGGACATGGCCTTAAATCTCTCTCTGCTCCCAGTATGCTAGCGTCGCCCGCTCCCAATTATCTCGAACACAACACACATCAACGGCAGACAGTACTCTGAGACATAAACTACAGTACCTTATCTGGAGAATAGGTGAGCAATACAACTGGACTGAAACCAATGAGCCTCCGTGACTTACTTGCCCAGTGCCAGACCTTAAACTTCGCTAAAAATCATGCCGTAAAGTTAAGATGGCAAGATTTATCTCCAGGTTCGGTATACCAGGGGTAGTGACAACGAAGTGGCCGACGCTCTTATCCGTATGTTCGCGGCAGAGTCTGGGGAAGGCAAGGGCCACGTGGAGCCGGATCTTGGGGTGAATTTCCTTCTCTCCGAGACTCCCGGCTTCTTCTGCGACTTAGCGGCAAACAGGCCGAGGACCCCGGGTGGGGACCGATTCGGCAGCAGTTGGCGGATGGCGAGGTCTTCGGGGGGTGGGGTCTTGTGTAAAGGGGAAGACAACCGTGGTGAAGGGAAGGTCTGTATTCCACAGGAACGAGTTAGCATGGCACTCAGATATTTCCACTATTCGGCGGTAGGGGATCATTTGGGGTTCTACAAGACCTTGAACAGAGTTCGGGAACACATGTTTTGGCCCAACCTATATGGCGATGGCAGGCGATTTGTTGGTAACTGTGTCCAGTGTAACCGCGGTAAGCCCGATGTGGGGTCGCGCAGAGAACTACTACAGTCGCTTAGGGAGCAGTTTCCTCTGGACCGCGACTCAAAGATCGAAATGACGATCGATGGAAACTAGCTCCAGAAACGCACCAGCTCACTCTATTTCATCCCCTTAGGGGTTGAATTTCCAAAAACACTGAAACACGTATTTTCTTATTTGTAACTTTGAAGTCAAATAGCAATTTTCGTAGATGTAGCCTTAAAATTCCTTTAATAGTTCTTCCAGTTATTTATCTCAAAATAAAAGTTTCACCCACTGTTTCACCTCATAGAGGTTAAATTTCCAATAATACTGGAACACATATTTCTTTCATTCTGACCTAGAAACCAGATACAAATTTTCGTATGTCTAGCTTCAAACTTATCTTAGTAGCTATATGTTTCATAAATCCTTTCATTTCCTGTGTCTCCCCCTTAGACGTGGAATTTCGAAATATGCAGTATAAGCGGTATGAGATCAACACCCTTTCCAAATCTCAAGGTTTCTTTTCCATGGCGGTCTGGACTGTGTGAATTTCATAGTAATAGGCCTCCACACACACACACACACACACACACACACGCACACACACACACACACACACACACACACACACACACACGCACACACACACACACACACACACACACACACACACACACACACACACACCTACCAATGCCACCACCACCTCCTGGGGAAATTTCTGCAGATGACCTTGTTCCACTGCACTCAAATTTTGCCGACGACCCACATTTAGCAGCGTGGGAAGGATAGTGTCGTGCAACAGACAGTATACTCAGTAGACAACGAACTGTTCGTTGTGAAATCAGTGGCATAGGAACCGAGACTGACACAGGAAGTGCTGAAGGTGAAGCACACTAGACTCGTGTCTACCACGGCTTCAAATAGTATCGATTTACCATGAACGGAAGTTCCGAAAAGTGAGCAAATAATTTTACAGTAAATTCAGTACCGATGGAGAGGACATACAACGAAAAACATTTCTATAAAATTTCAGAAATAATGAAACATTCCACTCACGTCGCGCGGCAGAAAACGCAATGGATATGCTTGCACTTAAGACGGAAGGCCCCACGTGCTTACGCAGGCTTACGACAGATCGCAAAATTCGGCAGTAGGCGTAAGCCAACCTCGTGTGCTGCCATCTGTTGTTGATGCCAGGCATCAAGGTCTCAGTAGTACGGCCATCCACTGGAGAGTAGTTGCTTTGTAAGCACTCCGTCTTCAGGCCACGAGTGGCCTACTGGGACGGGACCATCCGACCGCCGTGTCATCATCCGTGGAGGATGCGAACAGGAGGGGCGGGGGTCAGCACACTGCTCTCCCGGTCGTTATGATGGTTTTCTTTGACCGGAGCCGCTACTATTGGGTCGAGTAGCTCCTCGATTGGCATCATGAGGCGGCCTGGATGATCACCCATCCAAGTGCCTTCAACGCCCGACAACGCACTTAACTTCGGTGATCTCACGTGAAACGATGAAACCTCCGCGGCCAGTCCGTTGCTGCAGATATTTTAGAGTAGTTACGTTTCATAATTATCTAGTTTACGGGGAAAGTGTAAAAAAGACGATCGTCACCAAGTTACAACTAAACTGAGTTTCAGGTTAGTTATCAAGTAGTCTGGTGTGCGAGCCTGAATTTTTAATCCTTTGCGGTCGGAATGATTCAAACCCGTCATGTTCTTCTTATGAGGTATGCTATTTATTTTGCACACAATGATCGTTTGTAGTTATGTTTAGTTACTACCTTGATAAATTTTTGGATGGCGCACTTATCATAACTGTGATCTGCGGTTGCGCTTAAGGGCTGAAGGTGAATTAACGTAACGAGTAGTAGCGAATGTTATAGCAACATGTTTGTAAATTATTTCAGGTAAATTACGTCAGTCGTGTAATATTATCCGTATACCAGTACAGTATGTGGGTCAATTACGTTAGTCATGGAATACTATCCGTATAAGACTATGTTACCTTGATGTCCCGGAATTTGCTTCAATTTTGGAATCCACGAAAGAACTGGAAATTTTCCACTACACAGCTTTCCACATAATTTCTATTACAGTGATTCAGTCTTGTCTGTCGCTCGACTTTTCTGACCGTGAAATAAATTCTATCGCTCAGGTGCTTATTACCTCTTCGTGTTTCCATTTGCAAATATTGCGCATAAACACTTACATATCTCAAAGTTGCTATGGACAATGATGTGACGACACACTTTTCTGTGGCGACACTGCAGTTTAGAGATAGAAAAACCGATCAGTTAAAACGATACGGGTATTTTAGTTCTGAATAACCGATGTCTTTCGGCATTTGTTTGTTCTCGGTTATAACAAGTATCTTTTTATTTTTTCCTCATAACCAAGTAAAAACAGACATATCAATTAGCCACAGCTGCCGTAGTAAAATTTGTAGTTTTCAAATAAACCTTTTTTAAAAAAGACGAGTAATTTTTATTCGTAAGATTTCCATAGCTATGAAACACTGCGTTATTACAGAAAAATGGGAAAAGTGATGTATGCCACTTTAATAACACTGCTGACAGAAACGAGCAACAAATGGATTGGTCCAGCATTGCCGAGACAATATTGTGCCTGTTATACACGCCGTGTTTCGCTGTTGTCGAACGTCAGTTGTAACACAGAATGGCACCATCTGGAAGTCTGGAAGTATTTTACGATATGCGGTACGAGTGAAGCACAATGGTCGATATGGTCGACTTGCGACAGCATACAAGGAAAAAAGTTAAAATTTAACAAATCATTCATAGTTCGGGATAAAAATGGAAAGTGCATGATCTGCTGCCTGTGTCTACGTAGTCTGCCGTTATCTGCTTGTAGCCCTTGAAAACAGAGAAATTAAAACGAAAAAGAGAGTTCTCCAGCAGCAGTTTTCACCCTTTATCGCTGGACTATACGCAATGCCCGCATAGTGCTGTGATAACCGATTACAATATAATTTTTGAGCAGAGCTTCTAAAAACTAAAATCAGTAGGATAATACTGGCAGTTTTCTGTAGTACAGAAACACTCGCCAGCAGCGAAGAGCGGACAAAGTTTTGTTGGACTATTTAATTTAAAGAAATTAGAATTATATTAATACCGTCAGTTGCTCGCGGGGGTTGATAAATATCAACGTGGACAAGTGAAAATGTGTGCCGCGACCGGGACTCGAACCCGGGATCTCTTGCTACAATGACAGACGCTCTATCCATCTGAGCCACCGAGAACACAGTGTATGGTTCGACTGCAGGGACTATCTCGCGCACGCCTCCTGCGAGACTCACATTCTCACCTTGAATGTCCATACACTACAGTCGTAGAGTCCCCCTCCAACACACTCATTCCTCGTGGAAGACATGTCCATATCCATATAAGTATATGGTTCTGGCAATACCAGCCATGACCTTCTTCTATGAAGATGCACAAGTATTCCCCGAACTGTTACGGGACTTGGTAAGAATGTCTTCCACGAGTAATGAGTGTGTTGGTGTGGGACACTACGAATGTAGTATGTGGACATACAAGGTGAGAATGTGAGTCTCGCGGGAGGCGTGCGCGAGATAGTTCGTGTAGTCACACTATCGTCTGTGCCATCGGTGGCTCAGATGGACAGAGCGTCTGCCATGTAAGCAGGAGATCCCGGGTTCGAGTCCCAGACAGGCACACATTGTCACCTGTCCCCGTTGATATATATCGACACCCGTGAGCAGCTGACGGTATTAATATAATTCTAATTTCGTTCCGGACGGCTGCAGGTCATCATAAAAGTATTTAATTTAACGTTTTGATGCCATTTATCAAGAACTTGAGAAAGTCAATTTTTTTTTACTCTTTGTTTGATTTCTACGTTTAGTAGAGGAAATAATGTAAATAAAAGACTGAAAATCGGTTATTACAATAACTGGTATTGTGATGGGCTTTAAAAATTAGGTTAAAGTGAGGCTGGAGAAACAGATAAGAGTCGAAAACCAGTTGTTTCAGCGTTAACCGACATTCCCCCTGGAGTTCTGAGTGGTAAGATTGACGCGCAAGGACATCTAGAACAGTTTCTCAGAAAGGTTACTGCAGCTCTGATGTTCTCAAAATGAACGGGCCAGCCATTGGCGTCCGCGAGGGGGAAGGGGAGGGGGAGGGGAGGAGGTGGGGAGGGGAGGATAGGCAAAAGGGCACTTTCACCCATCGCCCCTAACCATCCTTGGAATCTGGAGTAAAGAGTTTTTATTCGTTACAGTATACTCATACTCTTCCAGATAAGAATTCTCCACAATACTGCTAAACCTTAGCTTTGACCAGTTGTAGCGCTTATAGAGTTAGGGTCTTGTAGCTTGATGCACCTCGTAACTGACCAGCTGATTTGTACACAGAGTGCCAGTTTCAGAATCATGCACTCCAGCCCCGACGCGCCTCCCGCCCTCCCCTCCACTGGAAATATTTCTGCAGACTCCAGTCTCCCACTGTGCGTATATTTTGATAACATCCTGGTTTTAATAGCATCGAAGGAACAGCAATGTGCAGTAAAGGGTAGACCTAGCACAGAACACACCATTCACATTGAAACGCATTACTTAGGAGATGGTGAAGTACTCTGAAGCTAGCCAGATAGAAACAGAACCTCCTGGCGCTGTATCTGACCCAAATTCTAATCTTACACTAATCTCTTGTATCTACCTACCATGCCCTCAATACGCCAACGATTAACTATTATCAGAACTTCCGAAAAATGAGGAAGAAATTGACCCACACTTTTTTCCGTTGCTTATTATTTCGATTTCCCCATAAAGGGAATGGACTTGTAGCCACACGGTTACACAAGCGATAGATGGTTTAAAATACATAAAAAGAGATGACAATAAGAGACGATTTTTAAAAACACAATGATGCACGGTATTCACGATTTTTACAGGAAAAAAATGGATGACAAAACAAAGGTTTTTCAAAAATACGCTGGTGGACAATATTGGGGATTTTTTATCTTTATAGATGACTAGCGGAAAAGCTTGGTGTTGACCAGGCATTTATTTACAGCTGTGCGTCCACGTCCGTACTATGCAGCGTCTGGCCTTGTCCTGAGTTTTTATGACGTACCTCCTGAAACATGTGTCGTACAATGATATAATTTTGTAGGTACATTCAGCGTCATATGCGGATACTGTCTGCGAAATTTATTGCGAATATAGTAGCAAACAAGTAACAAATTTAAGTGTCACGAATGCTCTGATGCCTACACACTTGGGTGCAACTAATGTACGCGGGATGCTTGGCTCCATCATTATGGCTACCATCACCTGTGGTCGAAATTGGACCAGCTGTGTCGACGTAGTGAAAATATAAATGTGCATAACATGGTTAACGTCCATTCTTTCCAGCCATCAGACCTGATCTACGATCAAAAATATCATGTAAAAGTGGTAGGGGCAACGGCCTTGCCGCAGTGGATACACCGGTTCCCGGAAGATCACTGAAGTTTAGCACTTCCGGGCTTGGTCGGCACTTGGATGGATGACCATCCGGGCCGCTATGCGATGTTGCAATTTTTCGGGGTACACTCAGCCTTCTGATGCCAATTGAGGACCTACTCGACCGAACAGTAGCGGCTCCAGTCAAAGTAAACTACCACAACGAGTGGGAGAGCCAGCTCCTCCTCCACCCTCAGTGAGGATGACGTGGCGGTCGGATGGTCCTGACTGGCCACTTGGGGCCTGAAGACGGAGTGCTTTTTTAAAGTAGTGCTCCCTACATAAAACTGACAGTCTTGGCTCAGGGACTGTCCACGGTAAATGCTGCATTGGACCTACGAATACTATTAAAATAACGGTTTGAGTTCTCCTTAATTGTCCAATCATCTGAAGTGAGTCCTTATTACAGTGCGCTGAAAAATAGATTTTACGTTAATGGCGGATAAATTTTATGTTAATGGCGGCAAATTAACTTTACCCTAGTGACACACAAGGTCAATGCCGTTCTATCACGTAAAGTAATCTCAGATCGAAATGTTTTGCATTACAAAATCTCCAATGTAGATTCATCATACCGCAATTATAATCCTCAAAATAATTTGGAGCTACGTTCAATGCATATTTAAATGCATCTTTCAAAACAATAACAGAATTCTCAATAATTCATCACTATCAGTGGCTCGAGTATTCCTATTATTTCGTCTACCAAAAACCGCGTCTCACTGTGGCTTCTTCAGTATGGTGTTTTGTTTTCCACTGCTGACAATAGTAACGATCTGGCAGATGTGACATTGTAGATGCCCAGTATGCGTGTCTTAAATGAAATAAACCGTCTGGAACATTTACCCTTGAACGTCCCTAGAATGGGACTTCATGGAACGTTATTACTTTCCTGTGTCCATTTCCATCACACCAGCTGATCGCCACGACTGGGGAGGGGGAGGAGGGGGTGGGGTAAAAGTTGGCAGCACTTTGAGTGGCAGAAAAACCGAAGAAAACCTCACGTTTTCGTCATTTGTTTTCATAATGACGTAGTGCCAATTCGTCACATCGGACGCTTTTCTCTCGGAAACGTTTACATTCATCGTCTGGCAATCAATGTCGCCTGCTGAGGTATGCAGTCGCACCACTCTGTACGGGATAGAAGCTTAAGTTGATGGAGTCGACAAGTAAGGAGCCGTGCAAGTCATGTTTTAGTTATCGAAAATTCAATTATTGGCCTCATTTGCTGCGTTACAGTTGACCTAGGACCTTAAGGTTTAGCATGAACCAAGGCCTGGCTGCCATGTTACACGAGAAAACGTGAGAAGTGCTAATGTGTAAAAAGAACTCAAGAATACCTTACGTTTTCGTCCTTTCTTTACGAAATGAAGTAATGCCACAACGCCACATTGGACGCTTTTGTCTCGGAAACGTTTACATTTCTCGTCTGGCAATTAATGTCGCGTGCTGAGGTACGCAGTCGCACCACTCTGTACGAAATAGGTTCTAAGCTGATGCAGTCGACAAATAACGTCAAAATATATCGTCACCTCGAAATAAATCGAAACCTCGAAATAAATCGACACATACAATATTCCGATATCTCGAAGAAAGTCGATATCTGGAAATATATCGACACCAAGATGCATTAGGACTTACAGAGTAGATCGATATCTCGAAATAACTCTACATATAGAGGCGAATCGAGGTCTAGAAATACATCGATTCTCGAAATATATCGATACTCGGCAATATATAGATATATCTAAAAATAGCGATATCTAGAAATTTATGGATTACTTGAGATATAGAAATACGTGAAAATATATCGATATCTCGAAAAAATCGGTATCTGAAGTACACTGATACATGGAAATATATCGATACCTCGAAATATACAGATAAACCGAATTGTTTTGGTATATCAAAATAAATCGGTATCTCTACACAAACGGATAATTCGGAATCAATCGATACCTAAAAATGAATCGACTTCTCGATATAGACAGATATCACGAAATAAATCGACATCCCAAAGTAGTCATGCTCCTCAATATATATCGTTATATCGAAAGGAATCGATAATGGGAAATGAATGGATGTCTCGAAATAAATGTGTACCTCTGAGAAAACAATCCTCGAACTAAATAGATATATCGAAATATATCGCTATCTCGATAAATAACAATATCTAGTGGTCGGATATATGTTTCAAGATGACATGACATATCAGTATAGTTCGATATACATGAAAATACTTTGGATTTTCAATATATCGATAGATTTCTAGACCTCGGGGGAAAAACGCCGACCTCGGGGAAAAGCGCCGACCTCGGGGAAAGACGCCGACCTCGGGGAAAGACGCCGACCTCGGGGAAAGACGCCGACCTCGGGGGAAAACGCCGACCTCGGGGGAAAACGCCGACCTCGGGGGAAAACGCCGACCTCGGGGGAAAACGCCGACCTCGGGGGAAAACGCCGACCTCGGGGGAAAACGCCGACCTCGGGGGAAAACGCCGACCTCGGGGGAAAACGCCGACCTCGGGGGAAAACGCCGACCTCGGGGAAAAACGCCGACCTCGGGGAATAACGCCGACCTCGGGGAATAACGCCGACCTCGGGGAATAACGCCGACCTCGGGGAATAACGCCGACCTCGGGGAATAACGCCGACCTCGGGGAATAACGCCGACCTCGGGGAATAACGCCGACCTCGGGGAATAACGCCGACCTCGGGGAATAACGCCGACCTCGGGGAATAACGCCGACCTCGGGGAATAACGCCGACCTCGGGGAATAACGCCGACCTCGGGGAATAACGCCGACCTCGGGGAATAACGCCGACCTCGGGGAATAACGCCGACCTCGGGGAATAACGCCGACCTCGGGGAATAACGCCGACCTCGGGGAATAACGCCGACCTCGGGGAATAACGCCGACCTCGGGGAATAACGCCGACCTCGGGGAAAAACGCCGACCTCGGGGAAAAACGCCGACCTCGGGGAAAAACGCCGACCTCGGGAAAAATCCAGTTCCATTAATTTACACAGACACTAATCTCAGTCACCATTAGCTCCTCAAAATACAACCAAATTTCTGGTATTTATCACCTCACACAAAAAGTGATGACAGAAAAGTCTCATTCTTTAGAAAGTTTAGAATGAGATGTTCTAAATATTACAGATAATCCATTTACAATAATCTACAAGTATTTCACAATGAGAAGAGACTGTCAACCTCAGCACTTTGAAATAGTGCACAGCCAGAAAGACAGAGGTTTCATTGCTGTTTGTAATCCTCCGGTGCTTGAGATTCAGAATCCAGGATTGCCTCGAATGAGAACAACAGGAATGAATATCCTGCACCAGTATAGAACTTACTATGGAACTCCACAGAAAATCACAAGGCACAATAATTTCACATCATTCTCAGCAAACTACATAAGCTTCTAATGGACGTAATAATGTCGTCACGTCCTTCACCAATGAAAGTTCTTAGAAGCTATTGAGCCAAGAGTAGGTGGCCAATTATTAATTTGTTTTTCAAAGCTAATTTCAGTGTATATGGGAATACTCAGTGGACATCTTTAACCATCATACTTTACTCTCTAAGATATGTCAACTTTCCTGACTAAAGTATAAGCAGAGATTGGTCTTTCCCATTCCGAGTTTGTTTAGAATGGGTATCAAGGGAATCAGATCCACTGGGCATTTAGAGCAACCTGCTTTAAACAATATGAGCAGGCAGCAGACACAGACACAGAATTTGACATTTCTCTCTGAAACGGTTACCTTCATCGCCTGCAAACTTATGTTGCATGCTGCAGTATGTGGAGGCACTAATAGCAACACAGTAGAACACAGAAGAAGTTATAAGTTGATGTAATAGCCAGTAAGAAGCAGTAAAATTCAAGTTTTAGTTATCGATTATTGACTTTTTAGCCGGCTTTGGTGCATTGGATATGAGCTAGGACCTTAAGATTTTGCATGAAGGGAGGTCTAGCAGCCACGTAGCACGAAAGAATGTGAAAAGTGTTCATATGTAGTAAAAACCTGAGAAATCCACCCGTTTTCGTCATTTGCTATCGAATTGACTTAATGCCAGATCGTCACATTGGCCGCTCTTCTCTCTTAAACGGTTACATTTATCGTGTGCAAAGCTATGTCCCGTGCTGCGGTATGCGGAGACACTAAAAGCAGCATCGTAGAACACAGAAGAAGCTTCTAATTTGATGTAATAGCAAGAAGCAGTACAATTCAAGTTTTAGTTATCGATTACTGACTTTTTAGCAGGCTTTGGTACCTTGGACATGAGCTAGGACCTTAAGATTTTGCATGAAGGGAGGTCTAGCAGCCACGTTGCACGAAAGAATGTGAAAAGTGTTCATATGTAGTCAAAACCTGAGAAATCCGCCCGTTTTCGTCTTTTGCTATCGAATCGACTTAATGCCAGATCGTCACATTGGCCGCTCTTCTCTCTGAAACGGTTACATTGATCGTGTACAAAGCTATGTCGCGTGCTACGGTATGCGGAGACACTAAAAGCAGCATCGTAGAACACAGAAGAAGCTTCTAATTTGATGTAATAGCAAGAAGCAGTACAATTCAAGTTTTAGTTATCGATTATTGACTTTTTAGCCGGCTTTGGTGCCTTGGACATGAGCTAGAACCTAAAGATTTCGCATGAAGTGAGGTCTAGTAGCCACATTGCATGGGAGAATGTGAAAAGTGTTCATATGTAGTAAAAGTGTTCATATGTAGTGGTGAGAAGTGAGACAGGTCTGTTGTTTAGTGTTTTAAGCTTATCACTCTTTCTCAACAGGGGTACAAATTTAGAAATTTTCAGTTTCTGTGGAAAAAACTTGTGTATTTTGTGACGGAAATAGATGATATGCTACACCAGGTTTTTTTTATTGTGAAGGTACACGGTCCGGTCCATCACATTAATGTGACCAAAATCGACATGCAGTAACCACTCACAGATGACAGACGCCACCACTAGCAGTAAATGGTATATAAAGCATGTTGGGAGCCACAGAAAACAATGCAGTTGTCACTGTACAGAGGAGACAAGATGATGTCGAAATGTGCACGGTCACTGGCTTTTGGGGAAAGGGACAAATCATTTTGGAATGACTAAGTCTGTAAACTGTTCGCATGTCAATGTGGTTAAAGTATACTGTGCTCAGCAAAATGGCGCTATTCACAATCGGTGCTGAGGATACTGTGGTGCAGTAGTGGGCCACAAATGACGGGGGTGAATGTCAGCTGTCGAACAACTGACCACCCAGATGAACCGAGAGGCTTTCCAAACGACATATGGCCATTGTTAAATGACTGAAAGCAAAACACTGCAACATCTGTTAGAAGGGGGCACACCAGGGAGGGAGTCTGTTGCATTCTGTGGGTGGTGATGCTACTCTGGGAGGCACAATGGAGAAACAGATGTATCCGTCTGTCCTCGAGGGTCGTGTCCACTTGTACACACAGCTTGCAGTGTACATGTGTGGTTCAAACAGCACCAGGACGAGTTTATCACATGCCTCTAGCCACCGAAGTCCTCGGATTTAAACCAACTGAGAATCTGTTGGAACCCCTCTGCCAGGCTGTATTGTCCGTGGATCCTCACATGAAAAACCTAGAACAGCTGGACTTGGCAATGAAATCAGCATGGCTCCACACCCCTGTTTAATATAGAACCCCACAGCCACATGGAGGGGGGGGGGGGCAGTTTGATTCCCAGCTGGATACAGGATTTTTGTCTCCTCGGAAAGTGGGCGTTGTGTTGTTCTTGTCATCAACAAGCATGTCTCAAAAGCAGCATAAAACGAAAAGAATTGCAGTAGGCAACTGATCAAGCCCAGATGGGGTCTGCGCGTCTGCCAGTCATTAATGCCATATGATCATTTCATTGAATCTCTTCCTGCATGTCTCGTAATGGTGTACACCGCAAAAAGAGATTATTCGAGGTTTGGACGGGAGTCACATTAACGTGTCTGGACATTGTATTTTCAGGAGAAATGAATTTATTTATGCATTTATTTTACCTGGCAAGATTAGGGCCTTCAAGCCTTCTCTTACACCTAACCAGGCATACTCAGATTGAACGAGTTACAGTTTCTACAGAACATTAAGGACATATAATGTATTATGCAGTATAGATATTAAAGAAAAGAATAGATATTGTAACAGTAGTAGAATGATAATTATAACAATAAAAATAATTATAACAATCAAGAATAATAATAATAATAATAATAATGATGATGACTATGTATATGAAAGTAAATATACTCTTCTTTTGTGAATGTCAGTCCCATTGTTAGTTGGGAATTTTCTCGTTATATTCTTGCAGCTTGTTAGTTATTCTCATCGAGCAGAGACATAAGACGATAGAATGGGGTGAAAGAGATATATAAGAGGTAGATAGGTTAGAGGAAGCGAGATATAATGGTAAAATTCTAATCTGTGATGGAGAGGAGAAAGAAAAAGATGGGAGGGGCACAACAATGGTAGCTATACCGTCCCTAATATGTAAGTTTTGAGTTCCCTCTTGAATGTTGAGTAGTTCTGGATAAGATGCAGATCACAGGGGAGCATGTTCCATAGTCGTATGGCTGAGATGGAGAATGACATGGAGAAAGATTTTGTGTTATGTAAAGGTACAGCCAAGATGCTAGATGTATCCGATCTGGTATTGCAATTGTGGAATGATGATAGCTGTTTAATGTGAGAAGATAATTATTGGGGGCACCAGTGGCTAAGAAATTGAAGTAAGCACATCGTGTGCAGATCGCGTGCCTTATGTGGGCGTATCCAACCTAGCTGGGAGTATGAAGGACTGATATGATCATACAACCGTATATTGCTCACGTATCTAACGCAAGCATTCATCACTAGCTCGAGTAATCCAGAATTTTCAGTATTCATGCTGTGTTGAACTACATTACAGTAGGAAAGATTAGGCAAGACTAGTGTTTGGACTAATTTTTGTTTAACATGGGTTGGAAATATTTTTCTAAATTTTTGAATTGCATGTAGGGAGGAGAGCGATTTCCAGCAAGCTGTGACTGTTTCTTCTTCCCAGTTTATGTTTTTATCCAAGGTCTTTTACTGTTTTTTGGTATGGTAGTTGGGTACCATTGAGGAGTATTTTAGGGACTCTTTTGCGAAAGTACCGGCTGATTAACTTTGGATGAGATATAAGTATGACCTGGGATTTCTTGGGGTTTAGTTTCAGACCTAGGTTCTGTGCCCATTTAGAAACAGAGCAAAGAACTGCGTTCATATTCACTACTGCATCAGCAATGTTTTTGGGCCTTGCACTTATGTACAGTTGGATGTCATCGGCATATAGATGGTAGTTGCAGGAGTGAAGGTAGTAAACTAAATAAATCATAATCACTTTATTACTCCGCAGTGAGCCACAGGAGACCAATGGTCCATTGTACCAAAATACTCATAAAACATCCTTGAACCACCACCTGAATTTTGTCAGTGGACTTCATTTCATCCTTTATGTAGGAGAAAATGAAAAACCTCCATAGACAATTTCAGAGGACCCTCATATCTCATCAGTGTACTATAAGATATCTTTTCGGTTGCTACTTTGGACTTCTGATCACTGTATGTTTCTGAGGAAAGGCCATAATGTTCAGACTTTAGTGACCAATCTAGACAAAAGCTTTTAAATTTTGAAAAAAGTATCCTTGTTTGTTTATAGCCCAACACATTTAGCATACTTGGCCATTACTCCTCTTTGGTAAGTTTCCCTTTCTACTGCTCTAGGTGGAATGAAGTGATCATATGGACATTGATACCTGGGAGTCACTTGGTGGGTATGTTTGGCTGCCAAGTTGCAGGTCTTTTCTGTTGATACCATGGTGGGTGACTTTCATGCTGGCAATGATGAATCAATGATAAGGACAACATATCACCCACTCCCTGAGCAGAGAGAATGTCTGACATGGCTGGGAAATGAACTGCATGGCAGTCAGATGTGCTGATCACTCAGTGAAGTGGGTCGATAGATGCTGCTCTAGGTTATTTGCCTCCCCTCCTCACATATTTTATAACGTGCATTTTACATGCTCTTTCCTCAATCCTCCTCATATGGGATTATTCTCTGCAAATACCAGGCAACAATAATGACTCTTACCTCAAAGCTAACCCATATTCAACCTGTTCTACATGCCTGTTCAGTTCTCAGCAACACATTCTTTGGCCAAAATGTGACCTATCTTCATACACATATTACTTGATGGTATATGTAAGAGAATAATGTGTCTATTGCTTCCTGTACAAGGTATATCTGGAAAGGTTGGTGAATGGTCTCAGAAAATGAGGGGAACATAAGTTACAAAGTAATCACCATTAGCTACAAAACAATTCTGACATTTGTTGTAAAGCTATTAGAAACTGTCTGCAAACAATTCTTGTGGAGTCCCTGAACACACAGTTTTCATGCATTGTTGGACATCTGCGCTATTACAGATGAGAGGCGGAGCCACCAGTATAATCCAAAGATCAAGCAACAGTGTTCATCATCTTCCCTGCATCCCAAAAAAAGTTTGATAAAAAAACTCTGAGATTAAGATGTATCGATCACAATTTTTGATGGAAAGGGCTTGACCCATGATGAATTTCTACCTGTGAGATGTTGGGAAGACAATGAACACCATATCACTTACTGCTGCATAGTCTCTGGGTAGTACTGACAACATCAGGTATCATCTCTGGCAATGATGCAGACATCCAGCATTGTGTGCCCATGGTGCTTTAAGTGATTCCACAAGAAGTGCTGGCTGACTATTTCCTACAGCTTGACAACTGAAGTCAGAAGTCTGTTGTTGTAGGTAATGGTGATTACTCTGAAGGTCAGTAAAAGCATTTTGTTTATAACTCTTGTTTCTTTCCGAGACCATTCACCAAATGT
The DNA here is from genome assembly GCF_023897955.1 of Schistocerca gregaria. Taxonomy (NCBI): domain Eukaryota; kingdom Metazoa; phylum Arthropoda; class Insecta; order Orthoptera; family Acrididae; genus Schistocerca; species Schistocerca gregaria. The sequence goes on along the minus strand of NC_064930.1, from coordinate 125,079,750 downwards.
TCAGATGCATTTTGTAGACTCTAAGACATAAAAAAAAGGCACTACAAAGGAATTTTCTGAATGGGATGCAAACCAGTAGGAGTGATGTACAGGTACCAACAAACAAATCATTAGATTCTCAGAAAAACTGCATTATGTATTCCACAGAAAGAGCTTCACAAATTGAGAACACATTGGTCCACCTCCAGCTTTTATGCAAGCAATTATTCAGATTGGTATTGATTGACAGAGTTCTCCTGAGGGATATTGTGGCAAATTCTGCCCAGTTGGTGAATTATATTGTGAAAATCCCAAGCTAGTTGGAGGTTAGGTTAGGTTATTGTTGTTTAACGTCCCGTCGACAACGAGGCCATTAGAGACGGAGCACAAGCTTGTGTTAGGGAAGGATGGGGAAGGAAATCGGCTGTGCCCTTTCAAAGGAACCATCCTGGCATTTGCCTGAAACGATTTAGGGAAATCACGGAAAACCTAAATCAGGATGGCTGGAGACGGGATTGAACCGTCATACTCCCGAATGCGAGTCCAGTGTGCTAACAACTGTGCCACCTCGCTCAGTGCTAGTTGGAGGCTCCAGCCCATAATGCTCCAAACATTCTCAGTTGGAGAGACATTTGGTGACGTTGCTGGCCAAGGTAGAGTTTGGAAAGCATGAAAGAAGCACTAGAAATTCTCACCATGCACAGGCAGGCATTATATTGCTGAAATGTAAGCCAAGTTTGGCGGCACAGTTGCTTTTTACCAGCACCTGCCTGTCAACTGGTTGCAGCAGTTGGCTGGCAGGAAATGAGAGCAGAGGCCTAACGTACTGCAACTCGCACCAGGCTGCATACAATTTAACTATTTTAAGAATTGGGAAAAGATCTTAATTTTGAATGAAATGTGGAAATACTGGAAAAACTTTGAACATTGATAATGTAGACGTTCACTGCCAAGCCCAAGCTAATCTTAACATTGTCATGCACAGATCCTTTCATTTACATTAGCAAGTTTATGTGAACACATTTCCCGAAATCTGAAGAGCTACTAAGCATGGATTGTTTTTAAATGGAAATGCTCACCATAGTGTTAAGATTATCAATGTGCAATGCACTCACGATTTTAGTCACCAATCTGCCACATGGAATTACTGTCTTTTCTCGTACACAAAGTTACTTTAAAAACCAAAGTTTCTAAAAAACACACCAGAATAAATATACCTACACTTTTGAAACATGTAGCACAACTAAATCTGGCAAATTACAGCTTCATTTGCAGCTCATACTACACGTGACCATACCATTGAAAGGCAGGGCTCTGAATCCTCACACTGCTGTAAGCATTCTATATATCCAGGAGAAAAATGCACGAAGAATACTGCGGAACTTTCTGATTGGTCAATTTTCTTTAAAGCCAATAGAAAAACATTATTCTCCCACATTAGTCCTCACTTTTCATGACTAACAAATAACACACTTTCAAACTGTACTTTCCCAAAATAAATATTAAACAGTCTGATACTTTATACTTTGTTAATAATGTAAACTACATTCATTTGCACTTGAATTGGCTTTCCTTTCACCATAAACTTACTTAACAAATTATGATACCAAACTCCCCACTGTACAGTGTACATCAGTAGAATAATGATGTACATATTTACTACAGACCTCATTCACATTGCTATAAGCATATACAAAAGAGTACAAACAGAAGAGCCATCAAGAAATAAACAGAAAAAGTCCCAAAAATCATTCTCTTGACCTCTTTCTTGAAAGTCTGTGCACTACTGGACTCTGGTGGGTGAAAAATTAGAACTATGTACTCGACTGAACTGTTTCAGACAATCTGTCACTGTACAGGCGTGAGTCACTCTCCCGATACACAGGGGCAATATAAGGTGCCACTCCTCACAAGGATGGCTGGCTGTGAAAGGCAACAGAATGGTACTGAGAACATTTCTGTAAGAAAGCAACAGATGAAAACCAAAAAGAGGTCCATCTACAAAATACAAATGGAATCCCAGTCAATCGCTCCTGGTAATCAGGCAATAGTCAGGTTGGTATCACACTGCTGTCCAAAGCATCTCCAGACATGTCTTTGCTGGCCATTGGTCTCAGTTCAATCCATTCCTGTCATTGAGATTCCAGTCCAAAGACGTGCCTGGAGATGACCCGATAATCAAGAGCAATCGCCTTGGGTGCCATTAGTTTCGTAGCAAGATCTCTTCAGTTTTCATCCACAGTGCTATGTCAACGATGTGCTACACCCCGTTTTATTGCCCTTCATTGCAGACGACGTTGAGTCTACATCTCAGTCAGATGTGCCTACCTGCACATGACAAGAGCTTCTACTGCTTGTCTTTATGCTTTCCGAGACCTGCCACGCCCAATTGAGAATGGAGTGCTATGGGCAGGGCCCTCCAAACATATTGAGATTTCAATGCTCCAGTCCACAATTTAGACAGAATTTGGCATGATATCCCCCAGCAGCACATCCAACAACTGTATCAACCAATATCAAACCGAATTACTGCTTGCATATGGGCTACAGGTTGTCAATGCATTAATGACTCCCTCAGTTTGTGATGCTCTTCCCCTTGCATAACTCATCCAAGTGTTCTGAAATTGTAATCATATGTTTCTCCGCACATGAACATCACAAATCTACTCGTTTCAACCCTTTGGATAGTTCCTGTGTGGTGCAACTTTCTTCTTTCCTTAGAGTGTACTATAAAAATTGTGTAACAACCTTATAAGTTCACCAGACAACATATTAGTCACCATCTTAAAACAGCACACAGGTCCCTTTGAAGTGCTGTAGATGGAGTGTAACTGATACCTGATACCAGTGAAGACTATCCAGTGTGTCTACAAGGAATGTTGTACCACTTGCAGCCGCATAATGTGGCATAATAATTAAAGGGGCCACATTAAGATCCTAACTCGTAGTTAGTCATAGAGATGAACGTTGTAAGTTGCCATTGACAGTCAGTCTCAAACACAACAGGAATCGCTGCAGACCCATCTCTACTAGTTTTCAGCCAAATATTGTGATGGCAAGTTGCATGCAATGGGTCCCTTGCAGAAGACTACTGAGGCATAAAAATGTACATGTTGTCAGTGGAGCAAACACCACACAAACTGGACAGTAGGTGATTTGAAATGTGTGGTGGTTTTGCCTCTTTCTGAGAACATATCAAGGGCTCTGACAGCACAACCAGGTTTTTAACCTGCAATGGGCAGAGGATATACAGAGTGTCTCAAAAGTTACAGCATCCAAACTAATTAGACCTAAGGTATTCACACCATGTTTCACTTATGTGACATAGTGTCACAAAGTTTTTATGCAACTTAATCAATTTCAACATGTGTGCAACAGTGGTGGTGGGCACAATTTCCAGTCTGTTATCAGGATCTATCCACATTCAGCACATTATATCTGCATTACCTGTGGCAAGGGCAGAAATGATTTTGTTCATTAAATTTTTGATGTGGTTGACAGCTGCTTGGTAGACTCTGTCCTTGGTATATGCTGATAGAGACAAGCCCACCTTTCTAATGCCTGTTGGCCTAGAACACCAGGGAATAGGACCACCCATGCCAAGTCAGCATACCTCGTAACACCTGGTCCGCAACATCTTCCACAGTCTGAGCCCAATGTGGCAGTGCACCATATTACTGGAAAAAAGACTGTGTCTTGGCAGTCAGTCATAGTAACAGCCTGAGCATATCAAGGTAACTTTTTTTTCTGAGGAAAGAATGGTCCCAGAACACCATCAACCACCAAACAACACAACACATTCCCTATCATGTACCTCTTCCATCACAGTATGTGGATTGGTAACATATCATTATCTTCTCACAGGATATGTATATACTCTGAATTGCCAACAAAACAGGCATAGGCATGCGTATTCAAATACAGGAATATCTAAACATACAGAATATAGCACTGCAGTGGGCACTGCCTATATAAGACAACAAGTGTCTGGCACAGATGCTAGATTGGTTAGTGCTGCTACAATGGCAGCTTATCAAGATTTACATGAATTTGAATGTGGTGTTATAGTTGGCGTATGAGCAACGGGACAAAGCATCTCCAAGGTAACAATGAATTGGTTATTTTCACCAGCATACAGTGAATATCAGGAATCCGGTAAAACATCAGATCTCCAACATTGTTGCAGCTGAGAAAAGATCCAACAACTGAAGATAATCATTCAAAGTGCAACCCTTCTGCAAATCGCTGCATATTTCAATGTTGGGCCATCAACAAGTGTAAGAGTGTGAACCATCATCGATATGAACTTTCGTAGCTGAAGGTCCACTTGTGTACCCTTGATGACTGCATGACACTAAGCTTTTTGCCTCACTTGGGTCCATCAACACCAATATTGGACTGTTGATGACTGAAAACATGTTGCCTGGTTGGACGAGTCTCGTTTCAAAGTGTGTCGCACAGATGGACACGTACAGGCATGGAGACATCCTATTGAATCCATGGACACTGCATGCCAGTAGCGGACTGTTGAAGCTGGTGGAGTCTCTGTAATGGTGTCTCTGGTTCATTTCCTTTCCACAGTTGACACTGGACGTGAATTTTGTGATATTTATCTTTGTTAGTGATCAGTCAAAATGTTTAAGACAACCTCTGAGCCCAGTGACTGTGAAGTGTGCTCTGTTATGTTGTGTTTCAACACACAGAACATTAAGACAGCTGAAATTCATCAACTTGTAGACATTTATGGTGAGAAAGTGGATGAGACAGTTGAACAAACATTCAAAATGAAACATGTGTTGGAAAGCCTTCTGTTGTCACTGATTGTATGAGTGAGAAAATTCATGAAAACAGATGGTTCACAATAAGAATGTATTTCAAAAACTGTTTTGCATGACTGAGTCATAAATTGCTTAAAATTTTGTGAAATGTGTTCCAAAAATGCTTACAAAATTATGTACCTTGGCAGGGTTTTGACATTTCAGTACTGAATACAGTGATGAGCAAGATGAATTCCTAAATAGTCATGATTGGTGTTGAACCTTTGGTTGTTCATGACACTCCAAAATGAAAACAACAATCTATGGAGTGAAGGAACTCAGAATCCAACAATACTCCTCCTCCCCACCCCCCCAAAAAAGAAATCAGAATGAAGTCGTCAGTGCAAAAAAAATCAGGTGAAATGGATTCTATGACCAACAAGGCATTCTGCTTGTTGAGTTCCTTCTCAGAGCTGAAACCATGAAAGCAATATGATAGTGCAAAACACCAAGAGAACTCCATCACACTATTCAAAAGAAAAGATGCAAAATTCTCAGTTGAATCATTATGTTGCTTCATGGCATCACGTTTCATTTCTGCTGGTGGCACTGGAAACCTTACTAAACAATTCAGCTTGGAACAGTTCAACCATCTGCCAATCAGTCCTGATCTCACATGTTCCGACTACCACTTTTACTTCATCATCAATCAGGATGAAGGTGCTTCAACACCAATGATGATGTAAGAAAGTGTGATCAGTATTGGAGTTCTTCACTGGTGGTACCTTTCTATGAAAAGGGCATAGAAAAGTTGGCTTACTGCTATGACCAATGTCTGAAAAATGGTGGCTGTTATGTAGAAAAAGAGTATATCTTCAAAAAAAAAAAATTTGGAAAACAAATTTTGGTCTGAAGAAATGTTTTTATGACTCCTTTTCCCACAATGGTACTTACTTTTCTGGCATACCTTGTATATTTTAATGTCTTTTGGCTTACCAATGTGGGTATAAAAGTTGACAGAGAACATCCCACATCCTCTTCTTTACTGCAGTCACATAATGGGGATACACAAAGCTTATATGAATCACCTGTTTTCTATCAGCAGCCATGTTTGAGCATGAGGTGTGTTAAGAATGTTGTTGAATCTTCTGGATCATACACAGGGTTATTCAGCTGCCCCTGCTATAAAGTTTTGTGGAACCTGCAACATCTTCAAGAACCACACCCATGATTTTAATCTTCTCTCCTCCCTACATGCACACTGTTAGTCCTGCAAAAACAATGAACAGAACCTTTTTGAATCAAAATTAACTACATTACATTTTGCACTTGAATAAGTTTTTGTTGGAGACCACAGTTTCTGTGTCATTCAAGAAAAATGCATTTGAATGCCATTTTTGTTGAATAATTCAAAAACTATGGCCTCTAGCAAAAGTGTACCCCCTCCCCACCGGAAAAAAAAGACTTCATTAAATTTTCCACAAAAAGATCCTGTTCATTTTTTATGTAGGACTAGTAATTTGCATGTAGTGATTGAGAGAAATGAAAATCTTGCCCATGACATTTGTAGGCCTTGCAAGTTGCATAAAACCCATGGGTAGGTGTAGTTTAATCATCATGTACAGGTTTTTCATGCCAAAAGAACTAATATAAGATTTTTCTGGCTTCATAAACAGCTCAAGAAACATTTTACACCACATTAATGTATAGTGTTACCAGTTTTCTTTATCAGAAAATCCTTTCTCATTGATTTCCTGACCACAGAAAATTCCTACATGCAGCAAACTGTTTTTGTTGTTGTGGTCTTCAGTCCAAAGACTGGTTTGATGCAGCTCTCTATGCTAGTCCATCATATGTAAGCCTACATCCATTTGAACCTGCTTACTGTATTTCCCCCTCAGCAGTTTCTCCTCCCCTCTCTCAAATCCCACCAATTGATGATTCCTTGATGCATCAGGGTATGTCTTATCAACCAGTTCCTTCTTTTAGTCAAGTTGTGCTGAAAATTTCTTTTCTCCTCAATTTCATTCAGTACCATCTCCCTAGTAATTTGATCTGCAACTGCATAATTATCCCATAAGCCACCTTGAGGTGCATCGCAGAGGGTATCTAGTGCCAGTCCGAGTCATCTATCCACCTCTGTAACTTTGTGTTCACTGCTGCTGCCTGTCATGGGAGAACGCAGGTTTAGATTCCCGGTACTGCCAGGGATGTTTCCTGGGTGGAACGGTGTAAATTCACCCTTGTGATGCCAACTGAGGAGCTACTGAAGCAAGCAGGGCTCGAGGTCTAGAAAACTGACACAGGCAGGATAGTGGTGTGCTGGACGTCATTGGCAGACGATGACATGGTGGTCGGCCAGTACCGATGGACAGAGTTTACCTTTACATTTTATCCATGTAATCATCAAAATTTCTTCCTAGAAACACATTTCAAAAGATACTATCCTTTTTCTAGCTCCAACTGCTTGTTGTTCACATCTTGTTTCAGAGCAAGGCTACACTTCAGGCAGATACCTCCAGAAAACACTCCTTAACATTTAAATTTATGTCCACTCTTAACATATTTCTCTTTTTCAGATATTCTGTCCATCAGACAGTCCAGCCTGCATTTTATATCCTCTCTCTGTCAGCCATCATCAATAATTTTGTTACCCAAATAACAAAACACTTATATTATCTTCAGTGTCTCATTTCCTAATCTACGAGGTTTGTCTGGAAAATACGTATAAAAGTTGAATACTAACTTTATTTTACAATTATTCAGGTATAACAATATAGTCTCCTTCAAAGTACTCACCCTGAGACGTGATACACTTCTGCCAACGCCGTTTCCACTGCTGATAACATTGCTGAAAGTCTTCAGTTGTGATGTTGTTCAGTTGCCGTGTTGATTCCACCTTGATGGCTTCCACATCTCCCAAGTGCTGCCCCCGAAGCACCATTTTGCATTTTGGGAACATGAAGAAGTCACACGGGGCTAAAACGGGTGAATAAGGTGGGTGGTCTGTTACGGTGATTGAGCTTCGGGCCAAAAACTCGTGCCCAACGAGCGACGTGTGAGCGGGGGCACATTGTCGTGATGAATGATCCACCTGCCCTCTTTTGCCAACTCTGGTCGAACTCGGGCTACACAAGCTCTGAGACATGTCAGAACTTCAATGTAAAAATTTCTGTTCACTCTCTGGCTGGGAGGGACAAATTCCTTGTGAACAATGCCCCTAGACTCAAAGAAAAAATCAACTGTCTTCACATTGAACTCGTGACTGTTTTGTTCTTGGTTCTCCTGCTAGTTTCCATTCCTTGCTTTGAGATTTGAGCTCCACAACGAATCCGTAAAACCAGGACTCATCTCCAGTGATGACTCAGTTGAGAAAGACCCCTCATTCCTCTGCTTCCAACCCATCCTCACAGCACTCAACCCTCTTTGCTTTCTGTTCTGGTGTCAAGAGCTTCGGTACGATTTACGCATACAATTTCTTCATTTTAAGTTTTTGTGTCAGGATTTCGGGAATGATTGTTTTGGGGATTGACAGCTCGTCAGCAATCATTCTGACTGTCAATCTACGGTCCTTAAGAACACAAGGCCGAATTCGTTCAACATTTGCATCAGAACTCGATGTCAACGGGCGTTAGTCATCGTTCACTTCTTCTCGGCCATCCCAGAACCTTTTTAACCACTTGTTCATGGTTGGTTCCTTTAGAGAATTGTCTCTGTAAACCTGTTTCAAACCCTCAAAAATCTCACAGCCATTCTTGCCTACCTTTGCAAGAAACTTGATGTTGACGCGCTGTTCCTCAATCAGAGAGAGCTCCATGCCGACAGCACGTGAAAAAGGGTAACAGTCAACAAGCTGCCGCACACTCCCATCTTCATTCAGAGTGCTCTGACTCCAACTGAGCGTTGATGGGATTGACTACAGCAGTAGTCCGAGCTGGCGGTGACTGCAACCTGTAACAAAAAGTCATTATTTAACTTTTATACGTATTTTCCGGACAAACCTCGTGTAATGGACAATCAAAAAATTCCCATTCAAGGGAGTTGCCACAGAGTAAAAGCAATGTAGCATGACTCCAATGTGGTTACAGAAGCACTGACATGTAAGAAATGTGTGACATTTGTGCCTTTCTGAAGTGCATGTACAAATTTGAACTATGGCAGTGTTATTACCAAATATGTCCAAATAGGATCACATACTGTTGTTCTTTTCTCATCTGCTGGAGGCCAAACACTGGTAGACATCCATCATACGCTGAAGAGTGTGTATGAAGCAGCACTTCTGTAGAAAACCACCATTGTGCAATGGTGCATCAAGTTGGATAATACACATCCCCATAATGCAGACACCAGCTAAAGTGGGAGACACTCGAGTAGCCACCCTACAGTCCTGATCTCTACCTGTGTGCTTGTCGTGCCTTTGGTCCCTTAGAAAGGTCTTGAAGGGTCAATGACTTCTGTTGCAAGAGGGTGTGCAGCAAGCAGTGACGGACTTCTTGACAAAGCAGGACACAGTGTTCTACCAAATGAGCATCTTCAACCTGGTGCACTGGTAGGATGATTGCCTCAGTTCTCATCATAATTTTGCCTGATTTGCATATGAGGGGTGGCTGAAAAGTTTCTAGTCCCAGATAGTTACTGTAATGTCTCACACAAACACCACCACCTACTTTTATGGTGACCCTTCATGGGTACGCAAGTCAAATGTCGCAGCTCCACCTTCATTAGTGTAGCCTCTAAGATGCATTGTATACTGTAGTGTAAGCAAAGTGGTGAATATTGGGAGAATCAAGAACTGTGTAGTGGTTGAATACCTTCATTTGAAGGGAATGATGTCCAAGTAAATTGTGGAGGACACACGGAATACACTTACGGACAGTGTTCCATCTTGTACAACAGTGAAAAACTGGGCGTTTGACTTCAACACAGAAGAATGAGTGCAAGAGAAGCACTAAGGAATAGAAAGCCTGCTGCTGATGAAACAGTGATCATAATTAATGATACAGTTTTGCAGGACATTGAAACCACATTTGGAATCCCCCATGGGCGTGCTCATGACACTGTTGTGGATATTTTGGGAATGCTGAAAGTTTCATCTCAGTGGGTCCACAAAGACTCGAGTGCAGATCAGATACAGGAACAAGTGCAGTGTTGTGAAGAAATCATCCCCCAATTTGAAGTGAATGAAGATGGCTTTCTTGCAAGGTATGTCACAATAGACAAAATGTGGGTTCACCTCTTTGATCCTGAGTCACAGCAATGAAAACATCCTTCACCCTCTACAAACATACAAAAACAAATTTCACGTGCAAAAGTCTGCTGGTACGGTGATGGCATTGGTCTTCTGTGGTGCAAAAGAGGTAATTATGGTGGATTACTTGCTAACGGTTGCAACTATCAATGCTTTATACTATTGCATCCTCCTGTGCCATTTGAGAGAAGAGATAAGGAAAACGAGGTGTGGAAAATTGGCTCACTGAACTCTTTAGCATCAGGACAATGCACCGGTGCACAAAGACCTCGCAACATTGGAAACTCCACGTGACTGTGGGTTCGAAATCTTACTTCACCTGCCATATTCTCCAGATCTGACTGTGTCAGACTTTTTCCTTTTCCCAAACCAAAAAAAATACCTCAAAGGATGATGATGCAGTGAGTGATGTTTTGTTGGACTTGAAATCAAAGACCTTTTATTTGAATGGTTTGCAGAAGTTATCTGAGCATGCCTTCAAGTATATTAGTGTACACATGTATTACAAAGACAAATAAGTTGATATTATGAAATTTCTGTCACTCTTTATTTGTTAGGGTAGAAGCTTTTTGACCCCTCCTTGTACAACTTTCAAATGGAAACTTTTTGATCATCCCTCGTAATTCATTCCGCATCTCCTGATTGAACTTGACTACATTCCATTATTCTTGTCTTATGTTCATCTTAGAACTGCTCTTTAACACACTATCCATTCCATTGTCTGCCTCCTTAGCTGTACCATTCAACTAACTGCCATTTGGCAGACCTGGGTTCGATTGCTGGTACTGCCAGCGATTTTTCCTCAGTGGGGGGTGACTGGTACAGAATGCACTCAGTCTTGTGAGGCTAGCTGAGGAGTCAAAAAATCCCAGGAGAGAGGTGCGCTGACCAGCTGCCCCTCCATGCTGCATCACATTACACCACTGATAGGGGGCAACATGTTGGTTGGTGGAATTTTAACATTGTTAAAACAACCAATGGAAATTCCAGGTAGGAATGTCAACAATGTATGATTTTTATCCCTTCCATTCCATTCAACTTATCTTCCAAGTCCTTTCCTGCCTCTGATATCAAGAGCTTTATTTCTTCTCTCTGAATGTTAATTCCTGTGTCTTCTAAGAGTCCTGTTCTTTACTCCAAACAAGAAGAAATTATTGAAATGATGTGATTAAAGCTGTAACATTTCTTTGTGAGAACTGTCTGAAGTGTAACGTTGGGATATGACACTGTAGAATAGAGTTGCAATGACATTTGTTGCATAAACTAGAGAACAGTATTGACAATCGTCAACATGATTTTAAGTATTTTGTGGCTCAGCTCACCGTCCAAATATATTTAGAAGTACAATTCATGTGGGCTCTAGGTCGTATAGTTTGAGTTAATATCTTGACTTGCAGATGAAAGAACATTGTAGTTTTTGCTAAGCCCAATTCTCCAAATATAATCAACAATTAACACCACATTTTTAAAGCATTGGCAACTGGATAAGAAGAGTCACTTTTAAATGGACACCGATTTCAAAGTTGCAGAATTATAAAAACAAATTACAGTTCATGACATACACTGAGTTCACATTACTCGTCCAACAGATAAAACTGCACTTGGTTCCATGTGACATCATGTCCAAAACAACTACTCTCATTATCTCACTAAAACTATTGAGAAAGTTAACAAAGGTAGCACAACTCAACTCACTGGCGCAAAGCATCAAAGGCGCATTTTTAAAATACTAAATTCAGGAACTGTTCTGGTGTTTATGGAAAATTATAACAGTTTTTATTAGATAGACAAGTGCTACGAGGCATTTTCATTAGCAAATAATTTCAAAATGTGAAACACATGCCATTTTACAGTTGAAAAAAAAATATGAAATTTATAATGTAATTAATATTCTCAAACATCAAAGAAAAAGAAAGAAATTTCAAACAAATTATCACAAACAAAATATCAATCCAAAAGGCTTCCATTTTTGGACAGCAAATTTGTTATTATTGAAAAAACATAGCTTAAAAATGAATGGAATCAGATACTTCGTTAACCAGAATATTTATCATAATCTACTATTGAACAGAAGTCTCTGTGAGAGAGATTCATTAAAATCTTCAACTGTGTGCACCTTGTTGTCTGTAAACATGCTCACACACAGGCTACAATTCAAAATAACAAACCACTGTTTTTTACCTTATTGAGATTTTTGCTCACTTTTCAATCTCCTTCATAGAATCTTTTCTTCTTCCTCATCAAGAAAGCAACAAAATTGGAGACATGTAAATCACTAAACCATCTTCATTATTATTTCAGCTTCTAATGTTGCTGCTGGGAAAAGGTTCCTCTCAGCTCACCAAGTGTTCATCATCAGGCTGTAAACTCATCTGAAGCAAAATGGAAAAGTTTGAAGAAGTTTTCACAACAATGAAAAAAATTCCTTCCACTAATCAGATTTCAGCATGAAAAGTTCTTCTCTTCATCCTTGAGAAACTTCTTTAACTGCACACATTCTTCAAACATCATATCCCCATCTACAAGAAATTCATATCAAGAATTCACTTCTACAAATTCTGAAAATGAGCTCTGTTTCACTGTCAGTGAAAATGTTTTGAAATTCCTGTAGACGCTTTCTTCACAGTCAAATCATTTTTCAACATAGTTTATACTGTGCTGAAAGTCAACTGCCATTTTGCTGTGGTTTGCCTACTTTGTTTCTGTTGTCCTCGGTGTCGACATACTGGCTGAAAACATAGGGGGTGAATGTGGAGTACTGTCTACTGTAAATGATGTACCCGACAGATGCACAGCTGTGTTTCACAGTCTTTTACTTTCACTTTTCACAACCTCCCAATAATACATGGTTATATATGGGCTGTGCACAACCTCCCATAAGCCTGAATACCAGTTTCCAGGCAAACATCCACATACTGCTACAATAGTTTACTGTTGAACATCTACAAGCAATAAAAACAACAAAATAATTCACAGTTCTTTCGGAATAATCAGGTACATAATGAACAGACACTGTCATTGCTTTTACACATGGCCTATTTCTGTACCACTTACATCACTGTAAAGGTGATGCATCGTGGTTGTTCTGACAACACAGGTTCCTCGTCTGAAACTTGGCCATGGACTGACTGTCTCATGATCCTTATATATCACCACAATAATAGGTACCAAAACTACACATTGTTCAAAGTTAAATTTACAGAAAATGCGATTAAAATTTAATTTAATTTAATCTGTTAACTGAATACATCTAAAAATTTCGCCTTTTTAACAGTTTCTTCCACTACAAGAGTTAGGCCGAATTATTTGTTTTAATCATGAAATTCACTTATATAGTTACGCAAGTAATACTTTTGTCAAATCTGTTAATTACCTTAGAATTAATTAAGGGCTGGCTTTGCTAACATGTTTCCAACTAGAGTCAAGTAGATACTTTACGAATACTAGCATTTCATATTCCAAATGCTTGCAATTATTACAAGATTTATATTTGTTTATAAGTCAACAATAGAATTCAAGTTACATATAAATGAATGATTTTGCCCTATAATAAAAGATACTAACTAGGAATACTCAATATTATTTATAAAATCAATTACATACACAAAATTCGACCTAGTGTTAAATTCTTTAAAATTGAGGGCCAACCTTTCTCTTTTATGAAAATGCAGATTATATTCACATTTGTTGATAGTAATTATTTGAAACTGAAAAAACGTATTTTAAGGAGGCATATGGCAAAACAAGGGGGAAGTAAAAATTATCCCAACTTCCTTCGTCACAACTTCTCTTTTGAATGTTTTGATAAGATCATCATATATTGCCATCATGACGACTAAGGCTGCCACATGGGAAGGAAACTGCACAACCCTATTCAGTTTTTCCAGCAGACAATTACAAAGTACTGTCACAATTATCTCTGATGCACTTCTCAAAAACAATGGCTATTGAGTCAAGTATGGAAACTTAGCACTCTTAATAAAAGCAGAAGTTTAAAGTCAGTAACTCTTACAAGACTGCCCCTCAATTGAAATCAGTAATGAACAATTTGAAGCGAAGACCACAACATTATGTAAAATGTTGTCCATTTTTGTGTAACTAGGATTTTTATGCATCCCAACAAAGTACAGTTGGGAGTCGGGTTTCCAACCAGATATTTGCGATGATCCCACCTAAACTGGGATATCAGTCAACTATGGTCAAGACAGAATCCAAGTCTCCACATTATAAATGTGGCTTCCATTACAGATGACACTAACATCCCTCCCCCAAAGCACTGGTCTATGGAGATGGGTACCGGAAAACACAGAATGGGTGCTCAATCAGTGGGGTAGAATTCCATTAACCAATGCATCCAGGAGTAACCTGACATCTGATGACTGTCAAAGAAAGGTGTGGAAGCAGCAGGAAACTATGAGACTTCAAAAAGAAAGTTACCCATTACTATGGCAGACTGAGTAACTTTTACTGTATGATGCAATACAATTCAAAGTGATGCAGATACTACAGTCACTAAAACCTGTAAACAACAATTGTAACATCCCACCAACTGTTCAGTTTCTTGACAATATAAATCTGCCCCTCAGTCATGGAACAACATGAGGACTGCTGTGTGAATTTCCTCTTTGATGGATAATCTCTTTCCTGCCAGATATCCACCCAGCTTGCTGGAAAGACTGAATGGTCTTCATCAAATTGTTGGCACTGTTTCAATACGACTGGATGCTACATTGCATTGCACCTCATTTGGGCCATACACTGCCAGAATTTCATGGCGAATTTGTGTGCAATTTAGATGTTTGGCCAACAAGAACCATATTGTTCCTTGTACTTCAACTTTGGAGTGCCACTTCACTCCCACAATGTGATGAACCTGTTGTCTGTACTGCAGCAGAACTGTCTCTGCAGGAAATCGGGAACATGCACACTCTTCCGACAGTTTGCCGTGCCCTTTGCGTAATAGTCTTAGCGTGAGATGATGTGTAACTTAATTTCAGAAGTCCCTATACCTCAAGTACATCTCTTGAATAAACCAATAACCATCCAAGACCATTTCTTCAGCAATTCTTTTGGATCAGTGCTCATTGTGTAGAAGCAGAAGAAGATACACACATGAATGTGAGTTAGGAGGCAACGGTTCAAATCTGTGTCCAACCTTTGCTCAAATTATAGAAATTATGCCTTCCCTCTGCAACAGAAAATTCTCTGGAATTAAGCAATGCTAACCTGCATTTTGTTCTGTAGGTAGTGCAACATTCTTTAATAATTCTCTTGATACTCTGTTACTATCACATTTTTACTGTTAAATGATGTTTTCTGATCTCACTTGGTGATGGGGTGGTAGGGACAACCAATAACCCTCTGGAAATTTATACAGTGAGAATTACAAGCCTATTTGGTCCCAAGTAGGGAGATTGGGGCCCACCCAAACAAAACCTTGCTTGCCTCACTACAGCATATTCCACAGCAGTTACTCAGTAATGATTGTTTCACTTGAATAGCCAATCCCCTCCCCTCTACCCTTATTGACAAATGGTGCACCTTCAAAATTATTTTTCTCCTACAATTTTCACAGTTCAGCCAATAAAATCAAAATCCCATGCACTATGATGTACAATGTTCCATTACTGTGTCATTGGATGGTAGGCAAAAGCATGTCCAGAGCTTTGAGTAGCAATGGACTGTTCATGTTAACATGTCCCCAGCTCATGAAATCCATGTTTGACAAATGTGCACTCAGTCAATGAGACTGATATCATCAAGATGATCAACATTTGTAATGACCCAAAAATAAAAAGTGGCATAAAGAATAATGAGGGCATAGCAAGCATTTAACATATGCACCCCCCCCCCCCCCCACCACCACCACCACCACCAAGTGTTTTCTGGAAGTTGAGAAAGACAATTGTAACCTGAGAGCTATTATCGTCTGCTTTTCTGGGGTTCTCATTGTACCGCATTAGTTCATGCTGACTATTTACTGAACATTGTTGCTTTTTGTTTCAGTCTTAATCTTCAACAAAATTTTATATATGTGACCCAGTCACATATGAGGAGCTTACGTGCAAAGGCAAACATGTCCAGAATTTAAAATAAATGAGACACGGAATGGAAAAAAAAAAAAAAAAAAAAAAAAACAGGACAAGGAGAACCTAAATAATCATACAATTTAAGTGAAATCAAACATGTGCCAAGATACAAGCCAAGGAAAATACATCTGTGTCCACATACACATTTTGTGTGAAGGATAACTAATCCATTACATCCAGTCGAGTGATTTCCATTCCAGTCACACTGTTTCTCTAATGCAGAGCAACTGTTTGTGCTTCCGTGCTCCCTCATAATATGTTGAATAGCACTAATAATTATTATTGCAAGGACACAGTTACTTACCCACTGACTGCATTTTTGATAGAATAGGAAAACTTCTAAGAAAAAGGCCAACAATTGTAACAAAAGAGGAATACAATGAGATCTACAGTCAGTCACTGAGCTAAGAAACCTACACAAGTACAAAGCTATGGGAAACATTCATACTGATGTTCAGGCAATTGCATTCTAGAAGTCCCAGCTAGATGTAAAAGAACAGATGAACCATTACAAAATCCTTTCCTTGGACAAAAGCCAAAGTACTTTTCAGCCATCCAGTTTAAGATAACAGGAAAAAAGATGTTGATGGTTTACAGTAAACTATTTTTTAAGAAGACTGGAGAAATCACTAGGACTTAAGTTGGAACACAACCATCAACCGATGATATTTCCATGTTGCTTGTGACTGTTAAGAAAATTGTTCTGGTTTGCATGTTTAAATGTAACACTTATGTCAAAGAATATTTCTAAAGATTGTTAATGCCACAGTTACATCATTTTATTCTGGCATGGTGATCTGAAACATTTTAAATAATTGTGAAGTAACCATAAAACCTGAAATTTGAATAAAACATTGAAAACGAATATTAGTGCTATAGTGGCCAATTCACAGTTTTTTCTATGGTATCACATACTACACTATAAAAATATATGAAATGATATGGTATAACAAGCATTATACAGGAGGAGGTAAGTTATTTTGAAAAAAGAAGAAGAAGATTTTTACTTTTTAAAATCACTCATGGTTCATGTAATGACAACATGTCCATATTTAAATGTGCTTTTTAAAGGAATATTTTTATTGTAGATTTGATTTACAGATATGAACTGCCTTTTGGCCTAAAAGTAAAAGGCATTCACACTGCAATATGCTATTTTCATTCTTATGTACGCCCAAAATAAGTTTCATGCTGACTGTGAAAAATTGCATTTAGTAGGTATGTTCATTTTTGGATGTCACCTTCTCATCATTTGCTTGGGCCTTTTTCCCACTTCAACATGGGGTCGATCCTGTTACTATGGAGTTGGCAATGTTAGTGTTAGAGAGTTGCCAGATGCCTTTCATGTGCCATCATGTACCCCCCCAGGACAGAAGTAATGTACCCTAGATGTCTGCGTCTAGTGTAAGCCGTTAATTAGTGCAAATGTTTTTCAAATGTCTGCAAGTTGTGTGACTGAGGTGGTACATGGGGACCAGCCCAATATTCACCTTGTAGGATGTGGAAAACTGCCTAGAAACCACGTTCAGGCTTGCCGGCACACCGTCCCTTGTTGTTAACCTGCTGGGCTGATTCAGTCCGGGGCCGGCGCGCCTACCCAAGTCCAGGAAGCAGCACATCAGTGCTCGTGGCTAACCTGTTGTTTCCTTCTCAGAAATTCATCTATGGAATAGCACTTGTCAACTTTCATTATCAGCCAGCACCTTGTTAATTAAAGGGAGGTGGTCAAATATTTTTATGGCTGCATGCTATGCTTCTTTCTGTGCTACAACAAGATTAAGTCCCACTGTTTTTCTTCCTAGTATTGTATTTATGAATGCTAGTATTATTTTCAAATTGCGCTGATCCTTCACATCAAACTTCGTAAAAGTGTATGTGTTGTGAGGCTATCTAATTTCTTTATCTATGTGAAGTTTGAGGATAGGCACTGTGCATTTGTGTGTGTGTGTGTGTGTGTGTGTGTGTGTGTGTGTGTGTGTGTGTGTGTGTGTGTGTGTGTATATATAGGGGGCACATGCCCACACTCTCCATATATCAATGAAAGAAGGAAGTTAAATTTTCCAATGCGGTCATTTCCACTTATGGCAATCACATTTAGAGCAAATGTTGCTGCACTCAGTTGTTTGAGAAGTTCCTTAATATGCTATTTATAATTCAGGTTCTCTTCACTATGTACCCCCAGGTATTTTTAACAATCAGTTTTCACATATTTCTTTTCCATCATGCTTCATTGTTAGTGATGATTTGTCTTTCCTTGTACAAAACCGAATAAGATGCCTTTTGTTTGTAAATGAAGGGCTAGAACCAACGAATGACACTTTTGAGTATTTCATTTATTGCTCCATCTGATATCCAGGTTGGTTATCATGCTTTTGAGGCGAGTAAAGAGAACTATTTTGCCTTTATCAGCAAAGTTTCAGATAATTACCCTTCATCAAATTCATGATGAGACATAGAGAAGACAATTCTGGTCTACAAAGAGTGTCACAATTCACAAGTGTTAACTGTATTCTTCAATGCTTCAACAGATTGTTATCAATAATATAGGGCTGCAATTATGTGCATTTGCCTTGCAACCATTCCAGAAAATGGGAATGGTGTGTCCTTTTTACTCACAATGCCTTGTTGCTCCAGTGATATACAATAAACTGTCACAAGAGGAGAGGCTCTCAGATTAGATAAGATTAATTATTTATTCCATAGACACACAAAAGATGGGATCCTGCTGGGTGTCGAACATGTCCAACAGTATTGGAATAGTACCTCAGAATAAAACAAAACAGGAGATCCTGCCTGAAACCCAGGTATAGCTGCTTTCATTAAATGAAACTATATGGTTCCAAGGAGGAATCCCCTTTTCATTCAAAACTGTGGTGCTATTCCATGACAGTTTGACAACCTCTGTGGTGCTCTTTGTGTTTTGGTGGAATAAGTGGACTGAGGTGTGAACAGGATTTTGGACTGAGGAGGGAGGCATACTAGGGCAAAGCCACTGTGCCAGGGTGGTATAGTGGTTCGTGCATCTGCCTAGTGAGCAGAGGACCTGGGTTCAAATCTCGGCCTTCAGGCAAATTTTCATTCATCTCTTCAGTCTGCATGTATACTGCATAGTTGGTTGAGACTTGTAAAGGTCCATGGAACCATAAAGTTTCTTTTCTTATTGATGATCATTCATATCAATGTTATTTTCAGTTTCAAGTGACAACTGAAAGAACAAACTAATAGTTTTATCTCCCTTAATAATACACTTTTTGGTGACAGAGAGAATACAGGCAAATGACTTCAAAGTGAGTCATCATCATTAAATGCATCAGTCATCTAATCCAAGCTACTTAGTAGGATACATGTTCTATGGATCATTTTGTATGATAGATCGTAATGATGAGGAATGAGTCATTTTACATTCATTTGCAAATTAATTTATGCATATGGTTACATTATGAACATTTCTGATGTTGAGAATATCATGATTTTTCCATGTATCTAAAAATATAAGGCGTACATAAAGTCCAGGAACACTTTCAATTATTTATTGCACAAGAACCAAACAGTGTGCAGCTATCATACATATGTCATTTCAAAGAGACACTGAAAGTTTTTTTTTTTAAATGTATACCACCACAGTGTAGTTTCGTAACTTGCGGATAGTCAGCAAAAGTCACAAACGTGGTGAGTTGAGGTGTGGAGTGAGCTTTCTGTGTGTTGGCGTCCAACAAAAACTAGTGTAGTAAGGAGCCACCAACAAGGAAGGCCATTTACCACTGGCACAACAAATTTGTTACGATGGGTTGCTTGTGCCCGGGAAAGAGAAGCAGACGACCCAGCATGAGTGAAGTGAATGAGAAGTGCATACGAGAGACATCTATAAGGAGTTTGAGAAAATCTGTGCGTCATGCATCCCATGATCTCAAAATAACTCCAATGACATTGTGCAAAGTCCTGCTGCAGAAGCTGTCAATGAAATCATTCAAACTGGAGCTAGTGCAGGAGCTCAATGACGATGAGAAAGACAAGAGTTTTGAGTTTTGTTCCGAGTTGCAAAAACTGAATGAGGATGGTAATGGCTTTGATTACATAATATTTAGCAGGGAAGACACTTTCCACACTAATGGGAAAGTGAACAGGCAAAATTGCCATATCTGGGGTACAAAGCATCCACACGGATGCATTGAATGAGTCCCCAGAAGTAAATGTTTTTTGTGCCTTGTCATACCAAAAACAGTACAGGCAATTCTTCTTCACTTAGAGCACTGTTACTGGATATTCCTACTTTGATGTCTTGCAGCAATGGCTGATACCTCAAATGCAACTGGACCCTTCATTCATCTTTCAGCAGGATGGAGCTCCAACCCATTTTCATCGTGAAGTTTGTGGGTGTCTGAACACAGAGCTGCTGCATCGATGGATCGGCCTTGCTACAGAAGAGGACAGGTGTTTCACTAAATGGTTCCCCAATCACCACATCTTACTCCGTGTGACTTTTTTTCTGTGGGGACACATTAAAAATCTGGTGTATGTACTGCCTCTACCACATGATGTAGCAGTGCCCCGTTTGTTTGGAAGATTTTTTACAGTTTCGCTTCAAATTGCAATATGTGTGATATCTGTACAATGTTTAGTTCTTGTGCAATAATTACTTGAAAGTGTTGCTGGACTTTATGTACACCCTATATAAAGGTATGATAGGAGTGGCAGGCTTGTTAACATGGTGCTGAAACATACAATGGTAGCTAACGAAAAGCTCTGTTTGATGTGTTGCAGACACTACTGGCTATAACAACTCCCACATTTTGGTATTTTAAATATTATTTTAAGGCTATCGTAAGATAAGGCATAGTATTCATTATACTATTGTTAAAAAACAGCATTGTTTGTTAAACATGTTATCTTTTATATGAACAGTAAAAATTATATACATTTCATTTAGATTTATTGCCAACTTGTTTCAGCTATTGCCATGAGACGTACGGTCACTTCAACTTAAAAATATAAGAAAAAGGAGACACACATTTTTTTCAAGGTAGTTTCTTGATCCTAAATTACCACAGAATTACATGTAAATGTTTAGCAGCCAATACCATTTTTCACAGCACCTGTCATTTCTTGTAACTGTACCCAAAATGTAGTCTGGAATGTCTGAACAACTATTATCATTAGTTACCCTTATAATTCAGTCAATATATGTATTAATATGTATCATTTTTTACTTTAAAACACATTTGGCAAAATAAAATGAATTTTTTTCTTTAGCAACATTCCTTCTCACACAGGCAAGCAAAGCCACAAACATTTCATCCTGGTTACTGTAAATGCACTCCAAGAACTAGCACCTCTACTTTGTGCAGTACTCTGTTTCGCCCATAGCAGTTCTATATACCAGACTGCAGACAAAATGTTCACCACATCTTGTTCTTTTTCTGTAAAATGTTTGTGTTTCTGACCCTGCACAATTTGTCAGATACTCCAAGCAGTACATACTTTTAGTATTAATCAATTCCCAGGGTAGCTTGCTTGGAATCATTTCAGTTCAGATACTAATCCCATGTTCCCTGTGACCTTAACTGTCCTGGGGTGATTTCCATGCTTTGATGTAGCAAGCTGTACAATGATAACTGTAACTGAATGCAGAAAATTAAGAACCAGTTGTGACATTTCACACCTTCCAAAAGCACACGAAAATATTCTGAATACAAATTTTGAAGAGGGAACATTTTGGCGCTACTTATGCACTGTAATACGCAGATGGAACACGATTCACCAGCAGAAACTTATTACAAAATTAGATACTGTTATAAAGAGGAGATCCCTCATTTTGTTTATATTTTGCTGTAGCAACTCAGTATCATCCCTGTGTTTAGACACATCTCTATCAATTCAATTACAGTTATTTTGACAGAGAGAACACTTAAAATAGCAGAATGTCTGTGCTGGTAGTAAGTGGTGTACATTCTAATATTTCACATCAGATCTGTTACAGAGGTTGAACTGCAATAACACAATTCCATTTATGAGATTTAGAAGCAGTTTATGTTGGGATCACTATAAAATCACTTACATACTACTTTGGCCCTAGAGATGTGCCAACACTCATTCCAATAACTCGGATGGCTCGCTGTCATATGCATTTTGATCTTTTCGGGTGTCCAAGAGCTTTGCTCATCATGTGGTAATCTGGTTTCAATGAGCTTGCTGCTCTCTTGTGGTCCAGATGATCATACTTATTGTCTGCGAAGTTTAGATGCAAATGTGAAGAAAAGTTTTCAGTCACAGCTATTGATTTGTCTTGAAAACAGGGATTTAATTTAGAGTATTCTATAATAAACCTGTTCTGATAGTAAAACAAGTAGAAACATGCAAAAGCTAAGCTCATCTGTTATGTATCCAAATCATTGTTCACCCAGAGAGGTGCTGGTGAGTATCCACAACACTGACGGCCTTTACCTAAGAGGGTTCCATTTAAATAGGTCTCATTTCTTTTGCTGCCTTTGTACACTGTGTGCATCTAGAAGTGAGTTTGTATACTTGTTCAAGTTCATGCTGTATTGCATCCTAATAAGATGAAAGGAGGAGGGTGGAATTGAAAAAAGTGCTGTAATTGTAGCTCTGCAGTGCAAAGGCTATTCTAGCAAGGCAATAGTAACAAAATTTGGCCTAACCAAGTCTACAGTGGTGTATAGATTGCTCTGGTGCCAGCACAAGTGTTTGACAATCTGGAAGACCCTGAGTAACACCGTAAAGCAAAGATTAGTTCATTTGTGTACAGAGTAAATGTGAGGACTCTTCCTGCACCTGAAATTAACAACAAAGTAAACAATATGTGAGAAGCTCCAACCTTTGTCTCAGCAGAGCAATGCCATTTATGTGACCATGACTTAAATGGATGAATAGAAAGAAGTTGAACTGATTGCAATGGGCACAGCAACGGAAAACCTGGAGAGCGCAGCAATGGTCAAGGTGGTGTTCGTGGATGAATCAAGTTTGAAATTTGGAAGCCTTCACTGAATGTTTACTCATTGACTTCATGGAGAACATATGAAGTCAGTATTTAATGCCAATGACAAAGAGTGGTGGAGGATAGGTCACTGTGTGGGGATGTTTTGTGGGTGATAGAATCAGTTTTCTAGTGAGAATTAATGAATCATTAAAGGAAGGAAGGAAGGATATGACAAGATAATGATCAACAATTCAGTTCAATCTGCCAAGAGACATATTGGTTGTTGGTTGTTCTGCAGCAAGACAATGATCCCAAACAGACTTTTAAACTGTGCCAGCAGTAAGACAATAGAGGAGAGAAATTTGGGAAACTGAAGAATGTGGTCTGGTGAAGTCGGCCACCTCACTTAAATCCCATCGAATACTTACAGGATGAACTTGAGGGAGGGAGGAGATTAGTGTTTAATGTCCCATTGACAACGAGGTTATTACAGACAGAGCACAAGCTCAGATTAGGGAAGGATGGGGAGGGAAGTCAGCTGTGCCCTTCCACAGCAACCATCATGGCATTTGCCTGAAGCGATTTAGGGAAATCACAGAAACCCTAAATCAAGATGGCCGGACACAGGTTTGAACCATTGTCCTCCCGAATGCGAGTCCAGTGTGCTAACCACTGCACCACCTCACCCACTGTGATGAACACGGCAGGGAGATCAGAGAACTGAGGTCATCTAATGTTGAAAATCTATGGAATACTGATGTACTGGACTGTAATCTCTGCAAAAATATTATCTCCATAATGCCGACAGTCTGTGCAACTGTTCTTAGTATGAAGGGTACTTAATGACAGAGAGAGAAAATATTTGTATTGTTAGCCTATTTAGTTTGAAGAGTGTAGTTTTCTATTAAAGTAAAGTGTACAGCTTTTTTCATAGGTGATCGAATATTTTTGACCTGTAGCATATACTTAGTAACAACAATAAACAGAAAATAAGCAAATACTGAGATCCTTCTCAAGCAAGGTGATTTATTTACTAAACTAGACAGGATACAATGAAATGCGTACCATGTATGCTGCTGAAAAAGGAAACTGCAACACCCTCAAAGAAATGGTTAATTTTTGTCACATGATGTGACATCATTGTAATTCAGGTCAAATGAAACACATGTCACAGTGAAGGGTGTCCTGTCACATCACTACAATGCATACCACTCTGTGATGGCAATGCAGTTTTATATTCTCACACACATAGATGATGATAAAGGTGCCAAATGGCATCCTGTGATACATTGCCCCAAAGCATCTTGGGCTGTTTGTTGCAACTTGGCAATGGCCCTTGCAAGCTCTGGAGAAAAAGTATGTTCCCAGACAGACAGAACCTACTCTCAGCAGTGACAACAGAGCACCACTTCATATCCCATTCGACCCCTTCACGACACCCGAGTCGCTGTGCGTCAGTGGTAATCTGGCCAGAACCGCTCGTGATCGCAGTCCTGCTGCAAGATGATAACAAGCGTTCATCAGAGACAAGGCTATCATCTCGAGTGCCCCAGGGAAGTGTGATAGGGCCACTATTATTTTCTGTATACATAAATGATATGGAGGACAGCAATCTGCAGCTGGTGTATGGGAAGGAAGAGTGAATGTAGAAGGATACAAGGTTACAGACAACATTTAGCTAGTGTAATGAATGGCTGCTAGCTCTAATGTAGAAACATGTAATTAATGCAGATGAGCTGGAAAAACAAAACCCGTAATGTTCAAATACGGAACACACAGATGTAGACACCTTCTATTTGACCCAATCTCATCATTCTGGATGGAATGTTACATGGCAATATGAAATGGAACGAGCATCTGAGGACTGTGGTAGGGAAGACAAACAGTCTGCTCTGGATTATTGGCAGATTTTTGAAAAAGTGTGCTTCATCTGTATAGCAGACTGCATATAGGACACAACTGCACACTTTCTGAAGTACTGACAACTATTTGGGATCAGCATCAGGTCAGTTCAAAGTGAAACATCAAAGCAAGTCAGAGGTGTGGTGCTAGATTTGCTACCAGTAGGTTCAAATAACAAACAAATATTACAGAGATGCTTCAGGAATTTAAATAGGAATCCCTGAAGGGAAGGAAACGTTTGTTTTAGGGAACAATATTGAGAAAATTTGGAGAACTGGCATTTGGAGCTATCTACAGAATGATTCTACTTCTACCATCATACATTTCACATAAGGACAACATATGCAAGATTAGAGCTCTTACGGAGTCTTGTAGACAGTTGTTGTTCCTTCAATCTATTTGCAAGTGGAACAGGAAATGGATGACTAGGAGTGGTATGGGGCAGCTTATGTGACACACCAGGCAGTGCCCTGGAGTACATACACACAGACGGTTCCCCACGATCCTTGACGACACAATGTGTACCTCAATTTCATTCATGGATTATGTTTGGTCGGCCACTGCTGTCCGTGTAATGCATCAATCTTGACACGCATCTGTACTACGTGGGTGTCCTGAACCTCATCTACAGGTGAGGGCATGTTCCACAGACCACTGTCGATAGACATGATGTATCACCGAATCATTGTGCCCGACATGTGTAGCAGTCCACCAATACAGCTCCCTGCAGGCCCACAATACATTCGAGTTCAAAATGTTTGAGGCTGTTCAGCAGGAGTATGTACTCATTGGTGTGGCATGGTTATACAGTAGAATTAATGTTGCAAGCACTGTTCAACCCTAAATTCAACACAGTTGCAGCCTGCAGAATCAAAGGAGAGGGTGAACAGACAGCCCTCGTGAGCATCGTGGCTACAACAAATTAATAACTGACACTAAAACCCCTTAGTACGCACTTGTTATACCCAGGTGCCACTGAATACAATCCTTTTCAGTTTTGCATTTTTTTCCTTGTATCATATCATATATTAGGATCTCCCTGTTTTGGTTTCCTAGCCAAAAACAGGTTTGATTCATCTATTCACATTAGTCTATTCTCTGAAGTTCTCTTCATATCTATATTGCTACTGCAGCTCACATATGTTTCCAAACTGAGAAATCCTCATTGCCTTGGAATGTGTCCTATTTATTATTATTTTTACATGAAGTTCTACCACAAATATCTTTCTTTCCCCATATTGATTCAATTGCTTCCGAGTGTTTATTCAATCCACCTATCAAATTTTTAGCATTCTGTTCTTGTCTGAACTGCTTATCATCCAATTTCACTTCTACACGGCTTTACCCCAATTACCTTCAGCAACTATTTCCTAACACTTAAATTTATATTAGATATTAAGGAAATCCTTTTTCCAGAAGTGCTTTTTGTGTTATAACAATCCTGCATTTTATGAGGGGCACTCAAATAACAACCTAACACTTACCACAAGTGGACCGTGGAACAATTCCATTCAGAAGTAATCACTGCACATGTTAAGGCATTGATCTCACTGGGTGACAAGATGATCAACTCTTGCTTTGAGGAAGGCAAACGGCTGCTGATGATTCCACAACTGCTATCACTTTAGCACTTCCTCTTCCAACTGAAACTGACATTTGTGCACATCTTTCTTTCTTCAGATAACCAAAGATATGAAAATCACATGGAGAAAGATTTGGGCTGTATGGAGGATGTTGCAGCATTTCCCAGAAAAATCAGAGAAGCATACACCTCATCCAACTGGCAGCATGGGGGCAATCATTATTATGCAACAGGACGATTCCATCTGACAGGATTCCAATACCCTAAGGTAAAGTGGCAAAGCCGACAGTGGAAACATCCCACATCTCCCCCACCAAAGCAACCCAAAACTGTTCACATGAGTTCTGTTAAGGCCACGACAACCTTAATGCATGAGGATTCCCACCTGCCACATTGTGAATTGGAGAAAGGCTACACTTCAGCGACTTGTAATGTCCTCCATAAATCCTCAATCTTTCACTGTGTGATTCTCACATCTTTGGCATTCTGAAGAAAGACGTGCACGGACGTCAGTTTCAGCTGTACACG
The DNA here is from genome assembly GCF_023897955.1 of Schistocerca gregaria. NCBI lineage: Eukaryota > Metazoa > Arthropoda > Insecta > Orthoptera > Acrididae > Schistocerca > Schistocerca gregaria. The sequence continues at coordinate 125,052,731 of NC_064930.1, read as the reverse complement.
GAGTGGGGTGCTGTTGTGGATCCATCAGTGGCTGACTGCATTCTACAGAACAGGGGTTGATAGTTTCATCTCCCAGTGGGATAAAAATCTTAATTTGTGTTATGACTGCTTTTGAATGGAACCACTCCATGGTTCTGTCATGTCAGGTGTTCGGTTCTCATTTGACTGCTCCTTATATACGGTGTTACATAAAGAACACAATTTCTAATTGAATAACAAAGCACCTAATTTATTTGAAAATTACCAGTATTACTATGTTAATACAAAACACAAAGACTGCAATTAAACACAAAACAAAATATTGGGCAAATGTCATCCATGGCTTTGTCCACACACATTCATTCTTTGGACAAAATGTTTGATGACTCTAGATCAAAGTTCCACATGAATGACATATCTATTCCATTACATATCTAATTTCTACCTTGAGATGTGGTATGGTTCCACTAAATGCAAGATCTGACATGCCTCCACAAAACAGCCATACGGTGTCTTATCACATGACACCAGTGGCCAGTTCATATTGCCATTGCAAAGATGATACAAGCAGGAAATCTTTCTGTTAGCAACCTAGTTGTTTCAACAAGCATTGTGGCAGGTTGCCCTCATCCTGTTCGATGTCTTTCACATTCACATTCAATTCTTGCCCTTGCAATTGCACCCATAAAAACTGTGTTATCATCTGGCAATAACAATCACCAGTCACTGTCACTGCATTTCCAGTGTTGCCTTCAAAAAAAGTATGGCCCATTTAGTCAGCCAGCCCACAACCTGCACAAAACAGTGACTTGTTCTGGATAAAGACACTTCTCACTGTCTTTGTAAGGATTCTGTGTGCCCCAAACCTGGCAATTTTGTTTATTCACATAACTTTTAAGCCAGAAAGGTGCCTTGTCACAGAAGATTTTTTTTTTTTAATTCTTGTTTTGTGAATACCCAATCAGCAAATACTTGTCCATTGACCCCAGCTCATGTGTTGTTTGGATCATGAAAGAATGCAATTGCACATCTTTTGTTAAAAGTCAATGCAAATTCCTTCTCAGAATGGCTCACCATTGAGAATGGCAGTCAATTCACTTCACTGCACTTGTATCAGTGGGACACTGATGACCGAGACATTCCCTACCAGTTGACAAGAATGACGACATCCATGTGATTTTATGTTTCCTGTCAATCCTGTATTTTCAAATTTCCTTACCAGTTTCTTTACTGTTGACACATTAGGCACATTTCACATAGCAAAAATTACACTTCTTCAAATGGTCTCTGCATGGCATTCCATGTACTTGAAATGCCCTTTCAAAATCTGGATTGTTGATCCATCATTTATCACTCTATTTTAGCTGATAACAATACACACAAATGCCAGTTGACAATGACAGTCAGTAATAGCAATATCATCAGATAAAAGTAGCTTAAATTACATGTCTGACAATGTAACAAATTGAAGAAGGAGCTCAATTTAAAAACTGCGTTCCTTATGGCACACCCTTTATATCCTCTCTACTTCAGCCATTGTCAGATACTTTACTGCTCATTTCCTACTTTTTGTGTCTCATTTCCTAACCTACTACATTTGATGCTTATCATATGAACTCTTTCCAAGATATTACTAATCCCATTCAGCTGCCCTTCACTGTCATAATATTTTTTTTTTTTTTTAATTTCTTTTTCCTGACTTGTACGTACCTCTCCAAATTTGTCTGGTTTCCTTTACTGGCTGCTCAGTGTAGAGATTAATAACATTCAGGATAGGCTGCAGCCCTGTCTCTCCTCCTTCTCAGTTACCACTGCCCTTTCATGTCCTTTGACTCTTGTAATGTCAATGTCCATTGTGCACAACCTGTACACTGAATTTTGTTCCCTGTATTTTATCACCATAGCTTCAGAATTTAAATCAGTGTTCTTGCCTTCAGTGTCAAAAGCTTAGGTTCTTCATATGATCATTAATTTTGAAGACTGCATAATTTTCATTGCGTGTACAACCCTTATAAATACACAGAATCTTAAACTTTTCTTTTTTCAGTAATTCCATTCCTAATATACGCTACAGACAGCTTGCTAACAAAAAGAACATTGAGAACTTTTCCACTTGTGTCCTGACAGGAACAGTACTTGACTAAAAATTATGACATTCTTGCAACTTGACAACAAGGTATGTCAAATACCTCCTAATTCAGATTCCTGCTACAAAAATGCTGATTTGGCACATTAATATGAGAATGTGTGTGGCCTAATTACATGTAGGAGATTGAGCGAAGAAATTCTTCAATAAACCATGACAATTGGCAATCAAAAAACAAGTGATTTGCTCTAAGTAAGCAAGTATGCAAACTTTCTACTATCTAAAATTTTATTTCTTTTGAGTCACCCTTCACATGTTGTAATGCACACATAACAAAATGAATTTCAAAGTTCTGCTAATTGTACTTTACTTTCATATTCCTTGCTATGATCCTCCTTTCTCCCAAAGCTCTTCAACCTGTAATTCTAACCGACTGCTGTAGCATTAAGAGTTAAACGTATCTCCTTATCTTGACCTCTTTTCTGTTTAATTTCGTCATAAACATGCAGATCTCCAATACTGAGGTAAACATTCACACTGGCGTTACTTACAACTGCTTCATTGTTCTTCATCAACACTGTATAGTAATACAACAGTCTGCACATGAAGCATATTATTATCCATATTCATTGCTTCATGTAACAGTTTATCATACAACTTTTAATACCCAATGAAGCATATTCAGTGTCTATATGTTTAACACCATGTCATAAATCCACACATCAAAATATTATATGCAATTTGCAGATAACACAAGCCAACTGCAATGCATGTTGTCTCATAATGATTTAGTTAGTGTAAGGTTGAGACATACTAGGAATTATGCCCAATCCAACAGAAAGCAGGTGCTGACAGATGTGAAAATTACCGAACTATCAGTTTAATAAGTCACAGCTGCAAAATACTAACGCGAATTCTTTACAGACGAATGGAAAAACTGGTAGATGCAGACCTCAGGGAGGATCAGTTTGGATTCCGTCGAAATGTTGGAACACGTGAGGCAATACTGACCTTACGAGTTATCTTAGAAGCTAGATTAAGAAAAGGCAAACCTACGTTCCTAGCATTTGTAGACTTAGAGAAAGCTTTTGACGATGTTGACTGGAATACTCTTTTTCAAATTCTAAAGGTGGCAGGGGTAAAATACAGGGAGCGAAAGGCTATTTACAATTTGTACAGAAACCAGATGGCAGTCATAAGAGTCGAGGGGCATGAAAGGGAAGCAGTGGTTGGGAAAGGAGTGAGACAGGGTTGTAGCCTCTCCCCCGATGTTATTCAATCTGTATATTGAGCAAGCAGTAAAGGAAACAAAAGAAAAATTTGGAGTAGGTATTAAAATTCATGGAGACGAAGTAAAAACTTTGAGGTTCGCCGATGACATTGTAATTCTGTCAGAGACGGCAAAGGACTTGGAAGAGCAGTTGAACGGAATGGACAGTGTCTTGAAAGGAGGATATAAGATGAACATTAACAAAAGCAAAACGAGGATAATGGAATGTAGTCCAATTAAATTGGGTGATGCTGAGGGAATTAGATTAGGAAATGAGACACTTAAGGTAGTAAAGGAGTTTTGCTATCTAGGAAGTAAGATAACTGATGATGGTCGAAGTAGAGAGGATATAAAATGTAGACTGGCAATGGCAAGGAAAGCGTTTCTGTAGAAGAGAAATTTGTTAACATCGAATATAGATTTAAGTGTCAGGAAGTCATTTCTGAAAATATTTGTTTGGAGTGTAGCCATGTATGGAAGTGAAACATGGACGATAACTAGTTTGGACAAGAAGAGAATAGAAGCTTTCGAAATGTGGTGCTACAGAAGAATACTGAAGATAAGGTGGATAGATCACGTAAATAATGAGGAAGTATTGAATAGGATTGGGGAGAAGAGATGTTTGTGGCACAACTTGACTAGAAGAAGGGATCGGTTGGTAGGACATGTTCTGAGGCATCAAGGGATCACAAATTTAGCATTGGAGGGCAGTGTGGAGGGTAAAAATCGTAGAGGGAGACCGAGAGATGAGTACACTAAGCAGATTCAGAAGGATGTAGGTTGCAGTAGGTACTGGGAGATGAAGAAGCTTGCACAGGATAGAGTAGCATGGAGAGCTGCATCAAACCAGTCTCAGGACTGAAGGCCACAACAACAACCAACAGATTCATATGTAGTATCTTGCAAATAAGTGATTTTAAAGAACAATTTAACACCCTAGTACTGGGTGATTATAATTAAAATGCAGCTGCTCACAGAGGTCCAGTGTGTGCTGTACTTATCATGTGGCAGAAAAACTTGGTAGATATTATAATGCGTAAATACAGAAGCGATTCACTCTGGAAAAAAAAAAGTTCCAATTTTGGACCCCAAGTGCAAATCTGGCACTATGAATGCAAGAAAGATGTATAGACATGTTTGCACAGGAAGTGGATTAGGAACAGAACACGAGTAGAAAAGTTCGAACAAGACAGAAGGGAATAATTGTCAGTTTATTACTAAGCACTTCTTACACAATTTGTTCAAGGGCACCAGAGATGTCTACAAAATGCTGTATGGCATTAGATTTACACCTGGTGGCAAAAATTGAAATGAATTTTTTTCCTATGTAAATTGGTTCTGCATTATCCCATTAGTGTATCTACCAAGTTTCACCATCATATGGTAATTACAGCCCACACTGGATCTCCCTGAGCAGCTGCACTTCAGTTGTAACCACACAGCATTTTACTCGGGTTCAGAATCAGACATCCCCAGCTACAATAATAAATAAGTTATAATGCAAAGTAAAGAAAAATAATACAGTACTTAACTACAGTATTTTAATGATGTGATGATTTGTAAGTAATTCTTTGAAAATCATGATAAAACACAGTTTTATGTATCTGTTCTTTATTGAAACCACACAATTTCAATTTTACAACAGGCTGTTTGCAGGTTTCTACTGACAAAGTTAACATAAGCTCTATAAATAAGGGAAATGGCAATGTCATCGGATGTGACCGGAGTGTCACATTATAAATGAGGAACATGTTGTAGAAGAGCACAAACTGAGTCATTTAGCAAACAGAATATGAGTATTAGATGATAATATTTTTCATTTATACTTTATTGGAGGGCTTTGTAGTTTAGTGATTAAGTGGAAGCATGGAAATCTTTTTGTGACTGTACGAGGTAATATATTCATGAAATCTCAATCAAAAAACAAAGATTAACTTCTCATAGTTGAGACCTACAGTCATGAAAGAGTTTGTCAATGACAATATGTTCACCTTTTGACTGTAAAACTGTTGATTTGTTAATCCCAACATTTCAATTTTGATCATGTGGCCATTATCATGTGGGAATAACTGCAGGTTAGCAAATGTCAAAGCATCTGACATGGTAAAGAGAGATTGTTTCATCACATTGTGTTCCTGATTACATCTTTTTGTATGTACTGCACTGTTCCATAACATTTTGTGTGGTAAATGATTCCATATTTGTTTTTGTTTCATATAAAATAGAAGCTTTATTCATCACATGCTTTTCTGTGGGCTCACATATATTTGTTCCTGCAAACAAATCTGCATGTGAACTACTTGATTTAAATGCATTTTAATATGTTGCGCATTTTCTACTTTATCTTCACACCATTCTTCTGTACTTTCTCACATTTAATGGAGAACTTCATGCTAGCAAGCTTTTGACAAATTTGGTACTTAACTTTTTTAACATTGGCTATGCAATTCTGCTTTGAATACTGTTGCTTTTTGCCACAGACTATGTTTTGTAGTCTCCGTGACTAGAGAGCTCTTCCTCGCAAATACTAAAAAATTCAACAGCGTCTACAAATATTTTTTCACACATTATTGACAAGTATTACAAACAATAGATTTTAGCAAAAATTGATGCACTAGAATCATCCTCCCAATCCAACAAGTTCTCCATTAAATGCAAGAAAGTATAGAAATGAACACAAACAAAAATAAGGAAGAACATGAGCAATATACTTACAATTTAGCAGTTCATACATAGATTTGTAGGCAGAAACAAATATATATGAGCCTGCAGAAAATCATGGACTGCTGTTCACCACATGGAGCAATCAGTGAGCTGCAGACAGGTATAATGAAAACAGTACTAAACATTTAAGCTTTTGGCTGAAAGGCCATGTTGAGAGATAGAAAGCACTGGCCACTGCCACCTAATGTGGAATCATTTATCCCCCACGATATTACTGGTATTAGCAAAAATCAGACAGAGTATGAGTACCATATTTACAATACGATTTATGGGAACAGGATACGAGTAGCGGTGTATGGAATAAACTGTCCCCCGTAATATTTGCACATTCATATATGTCGACAATTATAATACACATGCACACAGTACAAGGTTTAAGAACGGACTGAATTAAAATGGCGGCTCGGATGAGCGACCTGAGTCCCAAAGATTAATGTTGTCTATCATCGATATGACCTATCAATGCCACACAGCCCTCACCCCCTGGTAGTAAGGAGTCCCGCATATGAGTCTTGAGGGAAGACCATGTGGGCATCGATGTTGCTGGTAGCCTCAGAACCAGGACCTCCACCCCTACTGGGGTGGAATTCAGAGGCAAAGCAATGGGAGGCTGGTCCACCTTTAAGTCACTGAGCCAGCGAGGGTGGATGATGCGGAGGCCAGCCTGAGAGCAGGTGGGTTGAACAGCGGATGGTGGGGTGTGGGTGTGGCAAACCCATACACTGATCAAGCTGTCCGCTGAGATGAAGGCACAAATAGTCATCAGGTCTCACTCACAAGGGAGGGTGAGGCTATGCACGACACTGATGTTTAACTGGTTGTCAGGTGGTGGGGCTGTGGTGTCTGTGAGTAGAATGAGAACTCTAACATCGGGAATGGTGACTGAAATGTTCTCCACACCATGTGGGGGTACATTGCAGAGCAGGGTGACTGTGGGGGAGGGTGTCTCTGTAGTCAATGAGGTAGCAGCAAAACCTGCACATGAGGAGGGTGACGTGTCTGAGAAACCTGCAAAAGGTGACAGGGAGGTGTCAGGTGAATAAAACAGTGTGCTAGCCCGAGGAGACACACTGTCGGACTCCATAGCTGGAGGCAGAGTCATTAGGAGGATCAGACTGAGCCAGCAGAGGGGCATTGTGGTCCACAAATGCTGGTTTGAGTTGGTGTAACAAAACAGTTTGAGGACTGTCTTTGACGTTGATGTCCAAAGTTGTATCACCCTACTGGAGGACTTTAAAGGGGCCGAGATATGGTGGTTGCAGATGTTGTCAGACTGAATTGTCTCTCAGCATTACATGAGAGCAATTGTTGAGAGTGGCTGGCAAGCAAGCGTCTGGAGGGAGTGGCTGATGGGTGTGTGCAGACGCGCATGTTTGAAGTGGGTGTGCATGCAACTTATGACATCGGGGGGGGGGGGGGGGGGAGGAGGAGGAGTAACGGGCATAAGATACTGGTAGAAGAGTCACACCACATTTGGTCCACAATGCTGGGGAATTTAGTTTTAGTAACCACAAGGGATGTTTGAGGGTCCATGAGGAGAGCTTGAGATTCCTCGTCAGAGGCTTGTTGAGTGGCCAGGTAGGATAAGTCAATGATGCATGAAATAGTATTGATATGCGGCGATATTTGATATAGCGAACACTGGTTATGAATTGGGAGACTAGATGAAATTGACAGAAATGCGGACAGGGTAGGTCCTCTGGGAGGGTGAGGGTTTGGCAGAAAGCATCTGTGAGGGGTTTGCGGTTTGTGATCTGTGAGGATGAAGAACGAGTGACCCTCTACATCGGGGCGGAAGTGTTTGAGAGCATTGTAGACCACAAGGAGTTTTCAATTGAAAGTGGAGAATTTCTTCTGAGCTGTTTAGAGAATAAATGAAGAGGGAAAACCATATCTATCTCGCGTTGCTGTAGTACCGCTCCCACTCCAATGTCACTGGCGTCTGTAGAGATGAACAGCTCAGATGAGAGGTCAGGGTGGGCGAGTGTCACGTCATGAGCTAAATAAGTCTTTAATGCATTGAAAGCCTCCTGTGTAGGTGCAGTCCAGTGGACGGGTTTGAGTCCTGCAGTCTGTTTACCCAACAGCGAGTCTCTCAGTGGGGCCTGCACGGCAGCGGCAGAAGGCAGGTGACGACGGCAGTAACTTATTGTGCCCAGAAACATCTGAGTTCTTTGTAAGTAGCCGGGATCGGCAGTGGAGTGACGGCTTGCACACCAGATTTGGGAGGCTGTACTATGTCAGTGGAGATGGTGTGACCCAAGAAAGTGATGGAAGGCTGACACAACTGTAATTTTTCTTTCTTGACCTCAATGCCGTTGGATAAATGATTTTCATGTTCCTCAGCTGACTTTCTGAATATTAGTGTATCATCCTGGTATGCTGAGCAAAACTAACTGCCGTAGGATGGAGTCAATGAAATGTCGCTGCATTTCTTAGGCCAAATGGCATGAAGTGGTATTGGAACAAACCAAGCGGCATGGTAATAGCTGTTTTAAGGATGTCATCCGATGGTACGGCAATCTGATGGTAGGCATGTTTACAGTCGATAACACTGAAGATTATAGCACCCAGTAACATATGAGTGAAATAATTTATGTTAGGCACGGGGTAATTGTACATGACAGTACAAATAGCGGTACACAGAATAAACTGTTCTCACTAATATCTGCACATATGTATATTTTGATAATTATCATGCACATGCACACATTACAAGGTACAAGAACAGACTGGATTAACGTGGTGGCTCGAATGAGTGACCTGAGTTCCAAAGATTATTGTTGTCTACGGTCAATATGACCCACCGACACCACAGATTCAAAGAGTGCAATACAAACAAGAAGTAATAATCAGGAACACAATGGAATGAAACCAGCTTCTGTTTACTATGAAACAAAAACAATATTTAATGCTTTAAATTACTTAACAAGAAAATGATGTGTGCTTCACATGGTTTGGCAGCAAACCAAGGGGATGTTACCCAAAATCCCCCTGGTAGCACCAATTGAATAAAATGACAAAACTTGTGTAACTTTACAACAAACATAAGGCTGTAAGTGAACCTATCAGTCACAGCTTCTCATATCATTATATCATATGAAAGTAAATGCATAAATAATAGAATTTCTACCACCTACATCAAATTATTATGTCTACTTTAGAATCAAGTTCCCGAGTCATTTGGATATACCATTTGATACTTGAAAGATATATTGGTCCACCAGAAGAAAAACGAACTGAGAGTCTAATGTTAAGAGTTCTTTACCACTCAAGAAAGAACGAAATAAAGTAATGTAATTAAGAAAGAAAGAAGAGAAAAGGAAATACATTTGATATTAAACTACAGCCACTCATTTCAGTTTACAACATTGGTGAGTAGGTTGTCTAATGACTAAAGAAAATTCACCAATCCTCTGTTGCATAAATATATTGACAAAATCATTACTGTACTGAAAATACTGATTACCAACAATTGTGAATCAGACCTACTGCAGCTGTTGATCATGGCTGATGGTGACTGAGTGCATATCTGTTCCACGAACAGTACTGAACTATTTGAAGAGTTAAAACAAGAACTAAAGCACATAAAGCAACACAACAGCTGCAATAATGACCATGCATGTAAAAGAATTATAATGTAACCAGGCATTCATTAGTACAATTAAATGCTGTGATGCAGTCAGTGTTATGAATATAATTGCATGGAACAGCTAGAATTAGCATTGTTTCATAGCTTGTACAAGAATGTATTAATGGACTGAGATCCGCCTCGAATGCGAACAAACACCTAGTGTTTGTTCGCAATCGAGGCGGATCTCAGTCCATTAATATATTAACAAACGATTGCTGACGCGCTGCAATGTTGAAGGTTCTTGTACAAGAATGATTGGTTTTAGAAATCGACTAGTCAACCTTGACAGCCAATTTACGTACATCACAGCTGGAAAGGAGAAAAAATGAATCACCTGTATTATGTACTGGCTACGCAAAAGCTTTGCTAAACAGGAAGTTTTAGCACAAATGAAAGTTTCTATCCTCTAGAAGACAGAAATGCAACACACTCACACAGACAGGTTAAAATATGCCATTGTCAGGCCCCTCTACAAAAAGGGGGACACCTCCAATGTCAATAATCATCGGCCAGTGTCCTTGCTTACAGCATTTTCAAAAATCCTTGACAAAGTAAGGTAGTCAATAATGATTAGCCATCTCAACAGTAATGGGATACTTAGTAAATCACAGTTCGGATTTCTAAAATGCTGTTCAACTGAGACAGCAATATACAATTTCACTGTCCACATTGTAGAGTCTTTAAATAGTAAAACATCACCAATAGGTATTTTCCGTGACTTGTCGAAAGCATTATGTTATAGGAATTACAATTCTATGGTATAAATGGAATAGCATATGAGTGGTTTAAGTCACCTACAGAACAGGAACCAAAAGGTTTCCTTATATGTGTCAAGTGATTGAAGTAGTTTACCACTTCATCTAACTAGTGTTAAATTACATTAGGTGTTCAACAGGATTCAATCATCGGTCCCCTTCTGTTCTTGATATATGTGAACAACCTCCCTTCTTAGCTGAAACAGGAAACTGAACTGACACTGTTTGCTGATGATACAAGCATCATTATTAATCCAGTAGAAGAAATTCCAATTGAAAATGATACAAAGAAAGTCTTTGGAAAAGTCATTAATTGGTTTTCTGCAAATGGGATTGCTCTGAACTTTGGAGAAACACAGTACGTCCAATTTTCTGCTGCAAAAAGTACAGTTCCTTCAATAAATATAACACATCAACAGAAGTCAGTAGACAGGGTAGAGCACACAAAGATTTTGGGTGTACATGTAGATGAGAATCTCAATTGGATAATTCATATTTTGGATCTTCTTTAAGTGACTAGGTCCAGCAACTTTTGCACTCAGAATAATTGCCAATTTTGAGGATATAGAATTTAGTAAGTTAGCATACTTTCACTCTCTGATGTCACACAGAATAATATTTTGGGGTAACTCAACATTGAGACAAAATGTATTCATTGCTCAAAACAAAGAGGTTTGAATAATATGTGGGGTTCATAGTTGCACATCTTGTAGGCATCTTTTTAAAAGATGTTCAGTACCCTTTTTATAATGAGAACTGCCTAACTTCTTAAAACAGCCATTAACTACCAACATCTTGTCTTCACATTTGTAGAAAATTTTCTACCACCAAGTCTTTTTTTCAAGTTTGAGAACAGAAAATAATACGAAGTGGCTAAATCTGGTGAATAGAGTGCATGAGGTAGCAAGTGAAACTTTAATTCATTAATTTAGGCCATTGCAATGAGGGACTTGTGAGCTGGTGCATCGTCCAGAAGAAACAACACTTTCTTCTTGGCCAAATGTGGCCATTTTTGCTTGATTTCTTTGCCCAAATGTTGCAGTACGTTTGCATAATACTCACCACTGATAGTTTCTCCGTTTTCAATGAAAACTATCCCATGTGCATCCCAAAAAAACTGATGCCGTGACCTTGCCTGCAAGTGAAATGCTCTTTGCCTTCTTTGGAGTCTGTTCTCCAATTTGTAACCATTGCTTAGATTCTTTTTTTGTCTCAGGAGTGAAGTGGTGGACTCATGTTTCATCCATGGTTATGAAAATGTGCAAAAAATCAGCTTTATTGCTCTGAAACTTTTCTAAACACTCAACTGAAACATCTTTATGACATTGTTTCTCCTCGAGTGCAGGCAAACGCGGCATAAACCTTGCACACAGTTTTCTCATGTCCAAGTTTTCAGACAATATGTGATGTACCACACATTCTGAAATGCCTGGCAGCTCATGTACATACAGTAGATGATCATCCAGTACTGCTTTGTGTATTTTTTTCAGCATTTCTGGAGTCATCACCTCATTTGGTCAACCACTGCGATGCTCGTCTTTGCAGCTCATACAGCCTTGCTTAAACTCAGGCACCCAATATTTTACTGTTGTCAACAAAGGAGCAGACTCCCTCAAAGTAGAATCTTTAATATTGGTTGCACTGAAGCTTTTCAAATAATGTATTGCATCAGGTAACAATGACCAATTTTCCCCATTTTAACAATTTCACACAACATTCACTACTGGTGGCTGCCAAACAAATACTAAACAATGTGGCGTCTTCAGATTTGAAACAAATGCTTCTTAGATCATATACTTTCTAATTCAGAGGTATTTTCCAACAACTACTGCCATCTCTCAGTCAGTCCAGATACTTATGGGACCGCCCTCGGATATGGGCTTCATTTCTGGATCCTGCTAAATGTGTAATAAAATTATAAGATCATCATCATCATTTAAGAGTGATTATGCCTTTCAGCGTTCAGTCTGGAGCATAGCCCCCTTATAAAAGTCCTCCATGATCCCCTATTCAGTGCTAACATTGGTGCCTCTTCTGATGTTAAACCTATTACTTCAAAATCATTCTTAACCGAATCCAGGTACCTTTTCCTTGGTCTGCCCCGACTCCTCCTACCCTCTACTGCTGAACCCATGAGTCTCTTGGGTAACCTTGCTTCTCCCATGCATGTAACATGACCCCACCATCTAAGCCTGTTCACCCTGACTGCTACATGTATAGAGTTCATTCCCAGTTTTTCCTTGATTTCCTTATTTTGGACACCCTCTTGCCATTTTTCCCATCTACTAGTACCTGCAATCATCCTAGCTACTTTCATATCCGTAACCTCTACCTTGTTGATAAGGTAACCTGAATCCACCCAGCTTCCGCTCCCATACAACAAAGTTGGTCGAAAGATTGAACGGTGCACAGATAACTTAGTCTTGGTGCTCACTTCCTTCTTGCAGAAGAGAGGAGATCGTAGCTGAGCGCTCTCTACATTAGCTTTGCTACACCTTGCTACCAGTTCTTTCACTATGTTTCCGTCCTGTGAGAATATGCATCCTAAGTACTTGAAACCGTCCATCTGTTCTAACTTTGTTCCTCCTATTTGGCACTCAATCTGTTAATATTTCTTTCCCACTGACATTACTTTATCTTTGGAGATGCTAATCTTCATACCATAGTCTTTACATTTCTGATCTAGCTCTGAAATCTCACTTTGCAAACTTTCAATCGAATCTCCCATCACAACTGAGTCATCAGCATATGCGAGACTGCTTATTTTGTGTTCACATATCTTAATCTCACCCAGCCAGTCTACTGTTTCCAACATATGATCCATAAATAATATGACCAACAGTGGAGACAGACTGCAGCCTTGTCTTACCCCTGAAACTACTCTGAACCATGAACTCAATTTACTGTCAACTCTAACTGCTGCCTGACTATCCATGTAAAGACCTTTAATTGCTTGCAAAAGTTTGCCTCCTATTCCATAATCTCATAGAACAGACAGTAACTTCCTCCTAGGAACCCGGTCATATACCTTTTCTAGATCTATAAAGCATAGATACAATTCCCTGTTCCACTCATAACACTTCTCCATTATTTGCCGTAAGCTAAAGATCTGGTCCTGACAACCTCTAAGAGGCCTAAACCCACACTGATTTTCATCCAATTGGTCCTCAACTAACAAGCACACTTTCCTTTCAACAATACCTGAGAAGATTTTACCCACAGTGCTGATTAAATAGATACCTCTGTAGTTGTTACAATCTTTTCTGTTTCCATGTTTAAAGATTGGTGTGATTACTGCTTTTGTGCAGTCTGATGGAACCTGTCCTGACTCCCAGGCCATTTCAATTATCCTGTGTAGCCATTTAAGACCTGACATCTCACTGTATTTGATGAATTCTGACTTAATTTCATCCGCCCCAGCTGCTTTATTGCACTGCAATCTATTGACAATTTTCTCCACTTCCTCAAATGTGATCCTATTTCTATCATCATTCCTAATCCATTCTACCTCGAAATCTGAAACATTACTTATTGCATTTTCACCTACATTGAGTAACTCTTCAAAATATTCCCTCCATCTGTCCAATGCTTCCACAGGATTCACCAGCAGTTTTCCTGACCTGTCTAAAATACTTGTCATTTCCTTCTTACCTCCTTTTCAAAGACTGCTAATTACACTCCAGGATGGTTTTCCAGCAGCTTGACCCATAGTCTCCAACCTGTTTCCAAAGTCTTCCCAAGATTTCTTCTTGGATGCTGCAATTATCTGTTTGGCTTTGTTTCTTTCTTCAACGTAGCTTTCTCTGTCTACCTGAGTTCTAGTATGTAGCCATCTTTGATAGGCTTTCTTTTTTCTTTTACAGGCCACCTTGACTGTGTCATTCTACCAAGCTGATTGCTTCATCCTACTTTTACACACTACTGTTCCAAGACATTCTTTAGCCACTTCTAGTACTGTGTCCCTGTACCTTGTCCATTCCTTTTCCAGTGACTGTAATCGACTACATTCAACTAACTGGTACCTTTCTGAGATCACTGTTATGTACTTGTGCCTGAGATAGATCTTGTTATAATATTTGTAGAATATTTAATTTTCTTCCATTTAGCCATTCCAATTTTTTGTCAAAAAATATGCCATCTTGATTTACTTTTACCTGTGATATTCAATACTTCTTGTCCCATTCCTGAAATATGACCAATTTAATGTACAAAATTCTCGTTCTCTTTATTGTCAGGAACTTCATCAGTCAGCTCATGGAACTATTCCAGTCAGACATTAAGATCGCTGCTAAACTCTGTCCTAGTTTTCTTTTATCTAAGATGTTTATTCCACAAACTAGAGGTTTAGAGAGCATTATTTCTCATAGGTAAGTATTCTATGTAAAAAGCAAATTAACTGTAATTAGTTTTGATATACCTAAAGTAATGTACATAAAAGTACGAGTGAGTGTAGGAAGCCAGTGCAGTAATGTGCACTTTGTTTCAGATTCTAGCACTTGTGCTCGTGCAGATGACAAGTGTCCTCCAAACTATAATAATGTTTTACAAACAGCTCAACCCAATGTAACTGAAAGCCAATGATGGCTGAAGCTTACAGATAGACAGTAAAGGGCGTGAACTCCATACACCTGAGACAAAGTATAGATGGGAAAACCATGTGGGACAAGTGTCGCCCACACAAGCAATAGAGGATTCAAAGAGGAGCTGGTGTCTGCATGAAGCAAACACTCAGACTGTAACAAATGGAAGACAAAGCAGCATCAATAATACAAATGGGTAGCATGCAGGAATAGTAAGATGAACCAGCAACCCCTATCACAGCACCTCAATGATGGCAAGGTGCAATCCTGATGTAGCAGCTGAGCATTCCACAGCCATAACCTACTGTGTCGATGTTGTTAGGTTTTTGGGTACCTCGAAGATTCTTTACATGAGTTTAAGTGCTTACTGGCAAATGATATTTTAGTGCAGAGTCATGCTACAATTAGCAGTATTTTGAGAGATTCTGACAGTGTGGTTTGAAATGTTTTCAGTGAAAAACAATGGTCTGATCACAATTTGTACTAACCACTGCAGACATCATAAAAATTAGGAGTTAAGCATCATATATTTCCTAAGAACAACTACACCAAACAAAAATGATTAAAAAGCTTATAAACATAATGATTCACTTTCACTTGCTAATGCTTTTGCATGGTTTATGAATAGGATTTGACAAGCAAACTATTGAATTTTCCTCAGAACCACAAGTTGGAACTTGATGATGTGCCAGCTGCATGTTTCCCATCCTACAGAATGGATATAGGTGGAAATAATGAGCCTAATATCAAGGTGCTAAACTGGATATAAAAACGAAATTACTGCAAAGAAGTAGAAGAGATTCTGCAAGTAAAGACAGGGTGAATCATTTAAAACTCTCACGGCAAATCTTGTAGAAATGGGAACAGGTGTGGTTTTCACAAAATGAATTGGTAGTCAGGAGCTAATATTGTTAGCCAAGAAACAGATCATAATAATACCTAGAAAGTGTATTGTTTGTGCAAACATACAATTTTTTAAATGGAACAATGCCTATTGACATTAAGAAACTAAAAGTGGTATACCTCAGAATGTGAGTGGGGTTTGTTGCAGGAATCTTGTACGAGTCATTTATGCATTATAATATTGTACACAGTTTCCACACTGACACATGTCTGTGCCATTAAAACTGCATAGTTGCTAGGTACAATGTTCTTATGTTTCCTTACAGTGTGCTTGTATGTTTCTTGAGTGCATAAAGACTTGCTAATCAGTTAATATGTAACAGTCCAACTGGTTGACAGGATTTACTAATGCATAAAAAGCAGACATACTCATGATGTACAAAGAGTTTCATAAGATTGCAGTTAATTCTTGTACAGTATACGAGGCAAGATATCCCAATAGATGTCGACCATCTTGGCAATTATTTATCATCTTCAATGAGTTACTAAAAGTGGTAGCGTAACACCTAAACACTGCAATGGAAATAAACAAATTAGGACAGAGGTTGGAGAAATTAATATTCTTGCTACTTTTTGCAGTTGATCCACACATTAGTTCCTGCAGAATCGCAAGAGCAAGTGGTACGAGTCAGACAAGAGTCCTACACATTCCTCACTGACATAGGTTCCATTCCTATCACATCTCTAAAACATTACTATGAATTTATTTTGGTTTAAGTTAAAGTACTCACCATTGCTGGTGCTCTGTCACAGCTGAAGTCCCACAAAACTGCGATTGTAAGATTTAACCATAAAGTTAAATGAATTGTTAATCTAGTAAAATGTTTCAGCTGAATATTTATTATGATCTCAAAGTAAATACAAGCATCTTGACAAATCTAAAATAAGTTGTAACATACTTACAATAATGAAATGAAACGAAACATGCTCAACCAACAACATACTTTCTGTCCAAATACACACAAAGCACTGATCCCCTATACCAATATGTCTACCCCTATGTATACATTCCAAACAATCACGAAAAACCTGCGGCGTTGATCAGGACTATTTTTTCATTAACTAACAA
This sequence comes from Schistocerca gregaria, assembly GCF_023897955.1. Lineage (NCBI taxonomy): Eukaryota > Metazoa > Arthropoda > Insecta > Orthoptera > Acrididae > Schistocerca > Schistocerca gregaria. Next base: position 125,035,731 of record NC_064930.1, on the reverse strand, counting down.
TTAAAATTAACATATAAAAACTGAAAATACATATATAAACGTATGCTTACTCCAGAACAGCAAGTACAATTCTATGTTGGGTCATATTTGTGATACTATTTGAGTATAATTCCTTGAATACATAATTGCAATAATGCATTTACATATCTCGTTAAGTACTTGAGTCTCTCTTCATGGAAATTGTTCCCTTCATGTATAGAGCTTCTATACTTTCATTTCATTTACTTCAGACAGTTATTTTTGCAGTTATAATTTTTTCTAGATGAGTTACATATTTTTTGTATGCATGTGTAATTCTGAATTCATCTGGAGAATGCATGTTTTAAGTGAGTCTTATGTTTCAACACACCCAAAAGGATTTGTGAAACGGAAAGTTGAGCAAAACTTTTTCTGACACATGGAGGGAAAAGAATTTTACTTATGGTATGAAATAAATCCACTATTTGATTAAATATGTAAATTAATATGAAGCATAATACAAAATTATTACTCAATAGGAGAAGAAAGAACAAGTTCTTTCTTAACTATATGAGCTAATATGTAACTTAGTTTCAAAGCTAGTAAAAATTCCTGATCATAAATGCACTAATCTCCGTACTTTACATAAATGTAAATAGTCTTGATATTTGCAGTATGCAGACTGCTTCGTAGAGAATCTTGGAGTGTGCAGTACGCAAACTGCTTTATAAGATGACATGCCTGACCAAGTATTTTCAAGAGTGCAGAAATACTAGCTTGTTTCCCAGATCCTCCTGTAAAATAAGCTTTTGTCAACAAGGGAAGTGTTGACACAGTAAGCTAGAAGGATCTCAGCAACAGAGGCATATGCATGTGGACAGAGGGAAGGAGAGCTTGGTACTCTGATGAGAAGTAAGGAATTAAATAGAAGATTAAGAGTGTTGGAGTTGAAGAAGAAAAGATGACAGACCTTAAAGACAGGACACCCCCCACTGTTCCAGAACTTCACTGTGGCGCCGGAGAGAGAAGAGTGTTCAGCATTTCCTGCAGAACGGACTTCCCACAGCTTCATCTTCCCAGTCCTAGAATATTAACCCCAACACTCCCTACTGAATAATCAACAAAGGGTGAAGAATTAGCATTCTGAAGGAGAGAGTAAATGACATATATAATGCTGTATTGGTTAATGCAAGTAACAAATGCTAGATACTACCAACTGACTTACAAGCAGCCCCTCTAATATCTGGGTTTGATCTTACATAAACATGAAATTTTGAAACCTCTGACATATCTGAGACATAAACATGAAAATAATAAAGAGAGGTACAGAATTACTGTGTTCCTCTGATATCTGTTGCTGTTCAAACATGAATTAGTACATAACATGAAAATATAGAAATAAGGTAGCCAAATGCATCGAATTACAACATATCCCATATCAATTAATAAACAAAGTCAAATAACTGCCTCGTTGGGCAGATAATGCAAATGTAAAATGTTCATATTATATGAAGTACTTTGTCATGCATCAATATGTTTGCTAAACACCATAAAGTCAAGCATGAAAATAAAAAAATAAATTATGTCACATTTTCAAAATTAAACAGCAGGCAAGTCTGAGATACAAAATTTTAGGTTCCTAAAATCTTGGCCACATGTCATGTTCTCCTTCCAATAGACAAAGCATATATGAAGTGCTATTGCATGTGTTTATAATGTTACAAAATTATATATAAGGCAAAGGTAAAAGATGTATATTTTTTCAAGCTCCAGTACATATAAATAAACAGTCGTTAGCAGAGTGATGGAATTAATTAAGTCAAGATATTGTTGTTAGTAATTGCTGGGGTATGCTGTACACCACAAGAAAGCAGTTCACCACTTGGGCAATGAACAATTACAGAGAATTAGATTGCATGTGACAGCACATCAGGGTATAACATATAGCAATACATTGCTAGTTCTAACTTTGTTCCCGTAAGTTGTAGATCTAATTAAAGCAAATAAATTTCTCTTGAAAGGAAAACAGCACTGATAATGAGTGATTACTGAGAACCATGTTGCACTTGACAGTGTATCATTATGTTAAATAGAGGTAGAAGATATTTCAAGCAGCATCGTGTATGAATAAAAACTCTTAAGTTTTAGAATACATTGACAATGGGTGATTATGAAGAATTATTTTGCATGTAACAGTATATCTTTGTATTAAGTCTAGATAGACCAGATTAAACAGATGATTATAGCATACATTGTATCATGTAAAGGTAGTTGTTAAGCAATTTACAAGAAACAGTAATTGTTAGCCTTTCGGACATCTATTTTCATTGAAAAATTATGTTAGTTTTCAACTGTTGAAATGTAACTAGACATAATGACCGTACCACCTGTAGGACCAAAAGGCATTATTTCTTTACAAGTCAAACTCAGACTTTATTGCAACTGAACTGACATGAACATTTAATGTCAGGAAACCACAAGGATGTATAGAGGAACTTTCCTGCAATAATTGTCAAAGCCACCTTGTTCTCGTAGCTAGAAAGTCATCATCCCAATTATTTATTTATTATTTTTATAACAATTGTTACCCTTTAGGAGGTGATTGAACTTTAATTCATAATTTAATCTTTGGATGTTTTTCTTCTTTGCTTCCCAGAACCACCTCATCCTCTCAGAATGCTCCTTCTTCCGTTCCTCTGTCCATTCTTTACCAGGCTGATACGATGTTCTTTCCCCAAACTGTACACTTGTGATTTTATGCCAGCACTCGGTGCGATCTTCAAGATTTTTTATGTTGATCTGCTGTAGATCCCTCTGGACATCTTTCAGCCATTCTGTGCCACATTTACTCCTTGTTATAATATTGAATAATTTCTTTGCTGTTCTGGAGTCTTCCATCCTGTAGATGTGTGTGTAAAATTTGGCTCGGCACTTTCTGATTTCATCTGTTACTATGCTGATCTTTCTGTAGAGTTTGTTTTGTGGTCTCTTCATCCAAATGCCATTTTTGTTGATTGGACCGTAAATCTTCCTGAGAATTTTTCTTTCCTGCTTTTCTATTTCCTTAATTTTTGAATGACCATCAATCACCATTGTTTCAGCTGCACAGATTGCTTCTGGAAGAATCCCTGTTGTATAGTGCCTTTATTTTGCATCTGTCGAAATGCACTTCTTTTTGTAATGCATCCATGTTAGCTTGTAGGCCTTCTGGAGCTTGGTGATTCTTTGTTCATTGGCAATTTGGTTTAATACTGAGGACTGTATAGTTTCACCGAGGTATTTAAAATGGCAGACTTGTGCAATTTTACCATATTTTGTTATTAAAGGGGATTTATTTTCTGGCTGCCTTTCCATATATTGGGTTTTTCATAAGATATCTGTTGTCCGGTATTTTGTGAAATTTCATGTAGTTTTTCCACTGCGTGAATCGGTTCTGTTCTGTTATTGGTGATAATTGCAATATCGTCAGCAAAAGCAAGGCACTTCACTTTAATTCAGTTCTGTTTCTTAATACCAATTTGGATACCCTTTACGTGAGGTTCCCATTCCCTGATTATCTTTTCTAGAACAAGGATTGGGGATAGTCCGTCCCCCTGTCGGACTCCAGATTTGATTTCGAAAGGTTCTGATACTTCGCCCATGAATTTCACTTTGGCCATTGTTCCTGTAAGTGTCTGTTCTGTGATTTTTCGTGTCTTTCAGTCGATCCCAAATTCTTCCATTATTTTAAACAGGGTTCCACAGTCCACTGAATCATATGCTTTCCTGATGTCGATGAATGTAACTACTGTGTTTCTGCATTTGTAATATTGTCTTTAAGCACCAGATCTGTTCCGCACTTGAGCATCCTTTTCTGAATCTGGCCTGGTATTCACCAATTAGTGTATCTGCTTGGGATTCTATTTGTTTAAAAGCACTTTGGAAAGGATTTTGTAAGCGACTGGGAGCAGGGAAATTCCTCTGTAATTGTTCATGTCTGTCTTGTCGCCCTTTTTGTGTAGCGGGTGAATTAGAGCGCATTTCCAGTCCTCTGGTATCTACTCCATTATCCATATGTCTAACATTATATGGTGTAATTTCAGCATAAGTATAGGATCGTTTAGTTTCCAGAACTCAGCAATGACCCCATCTTCTCCTGGTGCTTTGTTATTTTTCAAGTGCTTGACTATCTCAATAATTTCTTCAAGATCCAGGGCATGAGTCTGGGTGTGTGAATACTGGAGAGTGAAGATAAGTTTTTCTTGGGGTGGTTCGCAGTCGAGGAGAGAACTGAAATATTGGGCTAAGATTTTGCAGTTATTTTTCGTATTGGTTTCCAAAGAGCCATCGGGTTTCTTGAAGTGCAAGCTAGGCACTTGGTTTCCCTGTAAGTTTTCTCTGAAAGTCTTATAAAAATTTCTTGTATTATTTTTGATGAAATCCTGCTGGATTTCAGAGAGTCTTGTTGTCATATCCCCGTTTTTCTTTTCTAATTTTTTTTTTTTTTTTTTTTTTTTTTTTTGAGGTCTGTTTTTAGGTTTTAAGAAAGTTCTCCCAGTTTTGTGACTGCTAAATTTTTTCCATGCAGTTATTCGGTTGTCGACTGCCTCATCACAGGTTGCATTCCACCAGTGCTGTTTCCTCTTGCGAGGGGGTTGTCGTAATTAGAGGGCTTCCTGAATTTTCTCTGTTAGTTTCTTCCAGGCTGTTGATTTTTCCTGATTAATTTGCATGATGATTTTTTCTTTGTTGAGTTGCAGATATTCTGGATCTGGTTTGGTACTTTTGGGTGGCCTTTTTAGCATTCTGTTGGGTTGGAATTTTGTTTTTATTTGGAGAAGATGATGATCTGATTCAAAGACACCTTTGCAGGTTCTGATATTTGAATTTCTTTTATATTTTCTTCGGAAATTGCGACATGGTCTATTTGGTATTTACCCTGTCTAAGACTTGGTGATCTCCATGTGGTTAATTTATGTGCAGGTTTTCGAAACTGGGTACTCATTATTTTAAGTCCAAAGTTTCTGCAGAAGTCGATTAGTTTTTCACCATTCTTGTTGGTATGTTTGTGTTTGGTGTGGGGTCCAGTGGTTTCTCTGATTTTTTTTTCCTTCCCTAATTGTGCATTAAAATTGCCTACTAAGATTTTCACATGTTGCCTGGGTACTTTATTTGTTGTTTCTTCTAGGGTTTCCCAGAAATTGTCCACTGTTTCAGGGTAGATTTTATTGTGGTGATTTGTGGCGGTGTGCACATTGATCAGAGTGTTTGCTTTATTAGCTGATTTCTCTGATAACAGGGAGACTCTTTCATTGGGAGATGTGAAGTCAATAAGTGAGTCGAGTACAGAAGTGTACGGCGAATCCTGTTCTGAAAAGTGGTAGTTTGTCTCTCACTTTTATGGCAGGTTTGCCCTTGTAGATCCTGTAATTCTCTGTGTTAAAGTGTCCATCTGTGAATCTTGTCTCTTGCAATGCAGTGATTTTCAGGTTAAATTTTCCCATTGGATTGGTAAGTTGCTTTAATGTGCCTGTTTTAGTGAGCGTGTTCATATTAATTGTACCAATAAAATTTTTACGTTTCGTTTTGAGAGTGTGAGGAGTTTTTGAGAAGCTCCGATTCTTCTCTGCATGGTGTCCCTGATCTCCCAGAAACCGATGATCAGGTGAATCCAGTCTATTGACTGGTGCCTGGGGTAGTGACTCTGTGGTTGTCTTTTCCATCATGCATTCAAGTTGAATTTTAGTTTTCATGGTGATCTCTGTTGATTTTTGAGTTCGAGAAGATTTTGTGCAGCTGCCTCAACTAGAGGAACAGATGCTGGCCACTGGCCACCAGGTGCTGAACAGACACTACTGGGTTTATTGGTTTTTGGTCCGCCCTGGGTATTTCATTTCCCGAGTACCACCTATATCTAGGAAGCTTTCCCTTATCCGCCACCTGGGGAGGTGCCTGATGGATGCACCAATAGCCCCACATGGGCCAATTATTTATTTATTTATTTATTTTTTAGACTGAGAGCCACCATTGCCAGATGCCACTGTAGAATCAGGTTTATACTGGTAAGTTAAGTACCCACAGGGTACTTCCAGAATGTATACTGCTGAATAACCAGTTGACAGTCGTCTCGTTGATCATCACCACACTAGACATGATGTAGCAACATCACATCAGGCAGTAAATAAAACTAGGCACAGATAAAGGTAAATTCCAACATAGATTAATTTAAAGAGTGAAGTACCATTAGTTACATATGAATGAGAAAAAAATAATTGGAACAAAATGGATAGTTCAGCCATCCTAAAGGTTTGATCTATATGTATATATTTTCTCATCAGTTATAAAATAATGAATTAACTAGACTTCAGTTGAAAGTAGAGGCCTGCAGGAACAATAGCTATACCATGAATACAAATCCTCATGGGCTGCAAACAAATACCTAATCTTTGAAACATTATTATGTCATAGATTTGCCTTGTGCTACACATTACATTGCAATTGTTTATGACTGTCAGAATACAATTGATGCAATAACATAATATTGGACTGGTTTTCATTAAGTACACATTAGTGAAAAGCATTGGCTTGCTGCAACATTGAACAGCACCTAAGCTACTTTCTTCATCATTACAAATTTTCCGTTCAAACATCCTATGTCACCTGAGATTTATAGCTGAGAAAGATGCTGATTTGAGCAGACATTATGACAAAAGTAATATGCAGAACACCTTATTCTGTATCAAACAGATAGCAATATATATATATATATATATATATATATATATATATATATATATATATATATATATATATATATATACCAAGACTTACCAAGCGGGAAAGTGCCGGTAGACAGGCACACTGTATCAAACAGATAGCAATATATATATATATATATATATATATATATATATATATATATATATATATATATATATATATATATATATATACCAAGACTTACCAAGCGGGAAAGTGCCGGTAGACAGGCACAATAAAATAACACACAAACACACACACAAAATTTCGAGCTTTTGCAACTGGCGGTGGCTTCGTCAGGAAAGAGGGAAGTAAAAGTAAAGATGAAAGGATGTGGGTTTTAAGGGAGAGGGTAAGGAGTCATTCCAATCCCAGGAGTGGAAAGACTTCACTTAGGGGGAAAAAAGGATAGGTATATACTAGCGCGCGCGCGCGCACACACACACACACACACACACACACACACATCCATCCATACATATACAGACACAAGCAGACATATTTAAAGGCCTTTAAATGGTGTGTGTGTGGATGGATATGTGTGTGTGTGTGAGCAAGTGTACACCTGTCCTTTTTTCCCCCTAAGGTAAGTCTTTCCGCTCCTGGGATTGGAATGACTCCTTACCCTCTCCCTTAAAACCCACATCCTTTCGTCTTTCCCTCTCCTTCCATCTTTCCTGAAGAAGCAACCGTAGGTTGCTAAAGCTAGAAATTCTGTGTGTGTTTATGTTTTCCAATGGCAGTGGCATTTTTCAGAAAGATAATGCACCGTGTCACAAGGCCAGGAGAGAGTGATGGAGTGGTTCGAGGAATACAGTGGCGAGTCCAGTTGATGTTCTGGTCCCCCAACTCACCAGATCTGAAATTGATCAGGATGTAACTGAACGTGGCATCAGAAATCAACACCCCCTCCCTGGAATTTATGGGAATTAGGTAACTTATGTGTGCAGATGTGGTGCCAGCTACCTACCAAGACCTCATTGCTTCCATACCACAATGGATTGCCACTGTTATCCCTGGCCATACCAGTGATTAGGTAGGTGATCATGCTGTTCTGGCTGATCAGTGTGTGCACAAGTAAATTATGTGTATTAATGACCTTGAGGACAATATTAAAAATAAACTCAGGCTTTTTCCAGTTGATGCAGTTATCTATAATGAAGTACTGCGTGAATGAATCCTCATAAATATTCAGTTAGATCTTGATAAGATTTGGAAGTGGTGTTCTTCAACTTGATTTAAATGTTCACTAGTGTAAAATTGTGCACTTCACAAAATGAAAAACACATAGTAACCTGTAACTATAATATCAATGAGTCACTGTTGGAATCAGCAAACTTATACAAATACCTGGGTGTTACACTTTGAGAGGATATTAAAGGGGGATGATAATGTGGGCTGAGTCATGGGTAAAGCAGGTGCCATACTTTGATTTATTGGAGAATGCTGGGGAAATGCCCTCAGTCTACAAAGGAGATTGCTTACAAATCACTCATGTGACCCATCCTAGAATATTCCTCAAATGTGTAGGAACTGTACCAGATAGGACCAACAGGGATATTGAACATATACAGACAAGGGCAACACAAATGGTCACAGGTTTGCTTAATCCATTAATCCAAGGGAGAGTGCCACAGATATGCTCAAGGAATGGAAGTGGCAGGCTCTTAATAATAATTACAGCACACATGAAGGCATCCAAACAATCATTCTTCCTGCACTCCATATGTGAATGAAATGAAAAGAAATCCCTGTATCTGGTATATAAGGCTATCACCAAGAGAATCTTGTAAAATCAAATTCAGACAATTTACAACTTTTACAGTTCCATCTATGTATGTATGTGAAACTATCATGTATGTCAAAGGAAATTGTGCACTAATGCTAAACAGAGAAGTACACATTTGTAGCACAAAAGTTAAAGTTTGTTATCACATAGTCCGTTATCACATCAATGGTACATGACTACAACTGGCTGATAAAGGTCGTGCTAAAGCCGGGTGCTTATTACACAACAGGCTACCAAACAGTTTACAAAATATAAAAGCACTACTAGTCTTCAAAACAAAAGTAAGAGAGTTCTAGACAATAGTATGTCTGTACAAAGTTAAGGAATACTTTGGGACTAGTTCACTAGAATCAGAAAGAAATTGCTCTACTATGGCAATATCCTGAGAAATGTGTTACATATTAGGCATCAATGACAAGTAAATATGAAAATTTTCTTATGTTTTGTCAACACTCGAGTACTGCAGCTGAAAGCAAAGTTGAGTGCCTATATTTATTAAATTAAAATAGAAATAAAGTTTTGGTTTTTCCTTTTCATTAATTATTATATGTATCTACACAAGTAAGCATACTGTAAAATAACCTGTGTGCTCAGTTTCTAAATCACCCTGTAACTGTAATTGTAAATGATATTGATGCATCCAAAATCATTCTAAACAGTAGTGTGTGTGTGTGTGTGTGTGTGTGTGTGTGTGTGTGTGTGTGTGTGTGTGTGTGTGAGCGCGCGCGCACATGCACACGCATGTGTCTGTCATCTATTTTTGACAGAGGCCTTTTGTGAGTCTCTTTGTTGTGGCCATCTGCGACTCAGCATCTCTGCTATATGGTGAGTAGCAAGTTTCCTTTTCATAATACTGTTACATTTCATCGAGGATTTTACATTGTTGAATTATTTGGTGATTTTAATATACATGCAAATCCAAAGAATGTAGTAAATTTGAAGCTCACTGACATAGTAAACTCATAAAATATTTTAAATATAATACATCTACATCAATACTACCCAAGCTCCTGTATGGTGCATGGCACAGGATGCCCTGAACAATTACTTCTTATTTCCTTTCCTGTTCCATTTGCAAACTGAGTGAGGGGAAAATAACTGTCTACATTCTTCGATGAGAATCCTTATTTCTCTCATCTAATCTTCATTATCCTTGCATGAAATGTAAGTTGGTGACAGTAGAATTGTACTGCAATAAGCCTCAGATGCTAGTTCTCTAAATTTTCTCAATAGTGTTCCTAGAGAAGAATGTTTCCTCACCTCCAGGGTTTCCCATTTGAGTTCCCTAAGCATCTCCACAATACTTGCATGTTGACTGAACTTATCAGTAAAAAATATAATGGCCCACCTCTGAATTGCTTTATGTCTTCCTTTAATCTGACCCAAAAACCCAATAGCACCTTGGGTTTCACTAGTATGTCATCTCCTTTACAGCTGAACCATACTTTCCTAAAGTCGATCATTCACCTTCCCTTCTACAGGCCTCATATGCTTGTTCCATTTCACATCACTTTGTACCATTATGCTTAGACATTTGATCGACATGAATGTTTCGAGTATTACACTAGTAACACTTATTCAAGCAGTTCTGGTTTGTTTTTCCTACTTGTGCACATTAATTTACATTTTTAGACATTTAGAGCTAGCTGAGATTTATCACACCAAATAGAAACTTTTGTCTAAGTTATCTTGTATTCTCCTACAGTCACTCAATGATGACACCTTCCTGTGCGTGACAGCATGATCAACAAACTGCTGCAGATTGCTGCTCACCCTGTCTGCCACATCATTTGATCACACAGAAGAAAATACCTGTCCTTTCACATCTCCCTGGGGCACTCCTTACAATATCCTTGTCACTGACTGACACCAGCACTCAAGCACAGCACACAGGGCCCTGCTACTTGAAAAGTCTTTGAGCAACTTTCGTATCTGGAGACCTAGTCTTTATGCTCATGCCTTCAGTAATTGTCTGCAGTGGGGCACCATATCCAATGCTTCTTGGAAATCTAAGAATATGAAGTATTCCTGTTGCCCTTTTTCCATAGTGTGCAGTATATAATGTGAGAGAAAGGCAAGCTGAGCTTCACATGAGTAATACTTGCTAAAACCATACTGATTTGTGGACATAAGTTTCACAGTATGTAGGAAATTTATTGCATTCAAATTCAGAATGTGTTCTACAATTTTGCTGGAAACCCAATGTTAATGACACTGGTCTGTAATTTTTGGGTCCTTCTTATATACAAGAGTCAGCTCTGCCTTTTTCCAGGCACCTGGAACTTTTCAGTGGATGAGAGATTCATTAATTCAAGCTAAGTTAGAGGGCAATGCCATAAACTACTCTTTGTAAAAGCTAATTAGGATTCCATCTGGACCTGTGACTTCACTTGTTTCTAACTCTTTCAGTTGTTTTGTTATGCCTTGGATGACCATTACTGTGTCCCCCAATATGGATGTTTTTGCAACTGGTCAATGTGTGGATGATTTCTTAAACACAAAATTTCTTTTTGCTGTCTTCTGCCTCCATGCAGGTTGGTCAATGAGTGACTGGGTAAAAGCCTAAGACTTTATTAGTAGTCTTATAGATGACCAGCATTTTCTTGTGTTCTCAACAATATCTTTTGCTTACGTATGACACGTGTACGGATCACACATTTATCTTTTAACAGTTGCTTGAATCTCTACTAACTTTTTCCTGTATCATTTGTTCATTCTCTTTTGAAATGAGAGTACAACAGCCATTACTTTCTCAGTGGTAAACCACAAATGATATTTTCTATCCTTCATCCACTTAATCAGTACATACTACTCCAGAGCAGATATACAGTCCATTTAAAATTTTCTTATAATACTTCTACACCCATCATACTGGATGAAACATGGTACCTACCAGAATTAAAGAAAATGTAGAAGGAAGGATCCAAAAATGTAACTTACTTTTCACACAACCCGTATATTTAACAATATACAACCACACCGGCAGCCCACACATTATTGGGTCAGATGGCAGTGTTTACTATTGCACTGGACAAAGCCTCTGCTATTACATGCCTTTCTGCAACATATGAAAATTATATAAGCACCATTGATGACAAGAGTGATTAAGTTACTCATAACAGATGGCATAATTTTTAATTTGAAGGCTGTATGTGTAAAGGTTCTGGGTTAATATGTGCACCTGTGCTTAAAGATTAAACATATTAGGAAACAATATGACAGTGATAAAGCTTACTTAAAAGCAACCAACTTTTTAATCTCAATCAACAGCCAAGGTGCGATTGGATCCCAACCTGTGCCTTTTGACAATCTTATTTTGACTAATGCCCTGGTGACAGTTGGCTGTTAATATTTTCAAAGTTAAACTAATGGTCAGCTATTAAGACCGTTCTGAATGAATGTCCTAAAACATCACTTGTGAATACTTATTACAAGAGAACTCACTTGCCAGAACCACAAGATCCAGCTAAAATACACCAATAATGACCCGGTCTTTCAAACACACCTTAGTACAACAGGTTGTTTCAGATTATAACTAAACACTTAAAAATGTAAATGCAATCATAGAACTGACCTGTTTAACACCTAAATCTAGCTACAAGGTCCCTCTTTTGTTTAATGGCAACATTACATTAGTATAATTGTTCTGGCTGTATTTATGACCAGGAGCTGGTCATTAGAAAATTAATGATTGGGTACAAACCAGAAAGGAAAGGAAATATAATATTGGGACCAATTTTCAAATGACAACTAGTGTCTCAGTACAATATTACAGCCTCTATTAATGACCAAAAAGCCGACCGAGTAAAACTCTGAGGGTCAGGTACAAACCGGAAAACATAAGCAGGGCAGGTAGGCAATGACACAAATCAACACGAGGATTACAGGATGTTACTTTGCTTTATCAGCAAGCAGTTCCATGGTGCGTTACAGTGGTTACTGAGTGTTGCCAATGAAAGCCAGGTAGAAGAGGGCAGCCAGGCCACGAGCAGTCATCCGACATGAATGCTGCCAACCAACTGACGGGATGTGAGCCTTCTGCTTGTAGTTGATGCTGACCCCAGTGAAGTGCTCTGGCATCTTAACTCTGCAGAGGCCCTCCTTGCACAGCTTGTGGTTTCGGCCACTCCGACCTCGTAGCCACCTCTTGCTTGATGCTACTGTGATCGGCAAACTTTGTGCCTCCCTTCTCAGGCCAGCAGACCCCTCTCAAGGGCCTTCTAAGGACACGACCCACAGATATCCACTCTTCCTCACAGATATTGGCAATGGGGCCACACGAGTGATGGTCGATACAACTCTTGAGCCGCTGGTGCCACACAGAACAGCCTACTAACTCAATGGCGCCACATCCCAACATCCCCCTCTCAAACCTGAACAAGTCTTCCCCCAGATCTAAGAACCCTTCACTCTGCTGGAAAGTTTAATCTGACTGAGATGAACTTGTATGAGCTTCCTCTTTCCTGGGTCCCTGACCCAAAGATTGACTGGGCTTAAAACTTTGACAATGGAATATGGTCCTAGGAAATGTTGGGCCAGTTTCTCTAAACATTTATCGTGGGAAGTCCACCCAGAAATGTTCCTGATGTAGACAAGATCCCCTATCTTCCCTTGAAAGGGGCACTTGTTTCTATTATAGTGACAGGCCTGACAATCGTGAACATTCCTAATATTTGCCCAAATTTGGTCCCTTTGCTCTCTAAGTATCTTCAGACTGATAGATGGAGGTAAAAGATAATTTATCTCACATAAGTTGGAGAGTCAGGAATTCATGGGATATGCGAGCATTAGGCTAGGTGGGGTGGCGTGGGATTCTTCACGCCACACAGAGTTAAACATTAAATCTAATCAGGGTGAGGTGGTATCCCACTTCTTGGGTGATTTATGGTGGTAAATAATCAATGCTGACTTCAGGTTGCAGTTAATCCTTTTGGCAAAGGAACTCTGAGGATAATAAGGTGTGGTGGTAACATCTTTTATCCCATTGCCAAAACAGAATTGTCTAAACAATCTTGCCAGACATCCAGGAACATTATCTGTAACCAATGGCTGCAGTGGCCCAAATCACCTAAATATATTAGTACCATGAGAGATGCTGATAAGAGCGCTCTCACCCCAGCTAGGTATGAACCAGGAGAAGGTGTCCACTACTATGAGAATATACAGATTGCCTTTTTTGTCCAGGGAAGCTGGCCCACATAATCAACAAACAATTTGTCCAGTGGATGCTCTTCCCGTTCCGACTGCAGCAATCCCCTCACCAGGGAGTTACTTGGTCTTCCATTCTTACAATCTCGGCATTCTTTGACTAAACCTCTAATGTTTTTATAAAGTGGTGGCCAGGTTAGCTGCTCCTTGACTATCTCTAACGTTTTATAAAGATCTAAATGCCATCCTACTTGAGAGTCATGAAAGTACCGGAAGACCAGAATAACTAAGGGTCAAGCGAGATAAATTCTAGCTACCCCAGACTTACTCCTGTAGTTACACAGAATCCCATTCTTCAGAAAACAGTCGCTGGATTCCTGTCCATATAGTATTTGCTCCCTGAGCCGCCCCCCCCCCCCCCAAATGGGTATTATTCTTGTTCAGTTTACAAATTTGGGTACCTCAGTAAGGATAGTACATACTACGTGACTGTCCAGCATTTCCTCATGAAGCTCATGCTGTTGGAACATCCCACTAAGGAAGGAAGTCTGGAAGCAAATGCTAACAGATGCCTGATATCTTGATCTTTCTGTAAAAGAACTGCAAGCATCAGTCTGGACCACAAATCATTTCTTAAAGTCAGGTACGGCTAAAACCAGTAGGTTGGAAATCACAGTTTTGATTCCTTCAAAGGCTGCCTGCTGACTTTCAGCTCACATGAATTTTTCATTATTTCTGCGTAACAAATTTAATGGAGCTGAAGGTTGCACAGAGTTTGGGACAAATTTGCGGACATAATTAGCCTTCGCTACAATTCAGGCAACCTCCCTCTTATTTCGTGGCTGCGGAAAATTCCTCAATGCCTTAGTTTATTCTGGATCAATGCTAATTCCATCACCAGATACGAAGTGACCCAAAAATGACACTTGGTGCTTAGCCAAGGTTATCTTTGAGGGTTTCACAGTCAGGACCACATCCCTAAGCCTGGAGAGTACCTTCCCGATGTGCTCTAAATGCTCTTCGAAGGAGGCACTGAATATGACTGCATTGTCCCAATAACTGAAGACACAATTAAACTTTAAATCACCTAAAATTTATCCAATAAATGGGATAAAACTGCTGCACTGGTTGACAAACCAAATGGAACTCGGATGAACTCATATAAATTCCAATCCAGCGTGAAGGCAATGAGATGCTTAGATTCCTCTGTTAAGGGTATCGGGTACTAAGCCTGGTTAAGATCTAGCACAGTAAACCAATATGCTCCCTAAAACCAGGTCAAACAGCTGTGGAGATCAGGGAGTGGCACAAAATCCAAGATTGCCTTTTAATTGAGGAGCCTGTGATCAACCACAGGTCAGAAATCCTGCCCCTGATCTTTAGGTACTAAGGAAGGGGGGTAGGTGGATGGTCTTATGACTCCATCTTTTAAGAAGGTGACAAGTGACATGGTGACTGGCAAACCAGCACATCATCCATAACATGAATATGGTATCAAATGATGTCTGTGACTCCCAACCAGTCATGAAGTTCCTCAGGAAATTCTCCCAAAAGTTCACTTAACTGGAAAATAATAAGGAGGGCAGGTAGGCAATGACACAAATCATCCTGAGGATTACAGAATGTTACTCCCCTTAACCGGCGAGCAGTTCCATGGATCCACAGTGCATCGCTGTGCTTACTGAGTGTGCCAATGAAACCCAGGTAGAAGGAGGCTGCCAGGCCACAAGTGGTCATCTGACAATGTTGATAACCAACCGACAAAATGTCAGCCTGCTGCTTGTAGTCGATGCTGACCCCGGTGAAGTACTCTGGTGTCTTCACTCTGTGCAGGCCCTCCTTGCATAGCTCACAGCTTTGGCCACTCAGACCTCACAACCATCTCTTGTTGCAATGCTACCACCAATCTCGAAACTTCTTGCCTCCCTTCTCAGGCCAGTGAACCCCATGTATATATCGGCAAGCAAAGACCTAAGAACACAACCCACAGATACCCACTCATCCTCATAGATATTGACAATGGGGTTGCACAAGGGACAGTTGATACTACCCTTGAGCCAGACACCTGGCTGAAAACAAGTTGCAAGTTCGTGGTGCCCTCCACCGGTAATGCTGGAATTCAATACGGTGTTAGCCATCCTTACCCGTGATGACAGCTTCCACTCTCTCAGGCATGCATTCAACCAGGTGCTCAAAGGTTTCTTGGGGAATGGCAGCCCATTCTTCACAGAATGCTGTACTGAGGAGAGGTACTGATGTCGGTTGGTGAGACCTGGAATGAAGTCAGCGTTCCAAAACATCCCGAAGGTGTTTTACAGGTTTCAGGTCAGGACTCTGTGCAGGCCAGTCCATTACAGGGATGTTGTTGTCATGTAACCACTCTGCTACAGACAGTGCATTATGAACAGGTGCTCGATCATGTTGAAAGATGCAATCGCCATCCCTGAATAGCTCTTCAACAGTGGCAAGCAAGAAGGCACTTAAAACATCAATGTAGCCTGTGCTGTGATAGTACCACACAAAACAACAAGAGGTGCAAGGTCACTCGATGAAAAACATGACCACACAATAACACCATCGCCTCCATATTTTATTGTTTCCACTGCACACGCTGGCAGATGACGTTCACCGGGCATTTGCCATATCCACACCCCGCCATTCGATCGCCACATTGTGTACCGTGATTCTTCACTCCGCACAACGTTTTTCCACTGTTCAATGTTTATGCTCCTTACACCAAGCAAGACATCGTTTGGCATTTACTGGTGTGATGTGTGGTTTATGAGCAGCCGCTGGACATGAAATCCAAATTTTCTCACCTCCCACCTAACTGTCCTCGTACCTGCAGTGGATCCAGATGCAGTTTGGAATACCTGTGTGATGGTCTGCGTAGATGTATGCCTACTACACACAATGACTCTCTTAAACTGTCGGCAGTCTCTGTCAGTCAACAGACGATGTCGGCCTGTACGCTTTTGTGCTGTACGTGTCCCTTCATGTTTCCACTTCACTATCACATTGAAAACAGTGATCCTAGGTATGTTTATGAGTGTGGAAATCTTGCATAAAGATATCTGACACAAGTGACACCCAATCACCTGACCACGTTCCAAGTCCGTGAGTTTCGCAGAGTGACCCATTCTGGTCTCTCACGATGTCTAATGACTACTGAGGTTGCTGATAAGGAGTACTTTGTAGCACAATGCACCTAATATGAAAAATGTATGATTTTGTTGCTGTCCTGACACTTTTGATCACATAGTGTATCAGCCGTTTCTAGCAGAAACACTCTCCAAGCTTTCTTGATTGATTCATTTAGTAGTTACTAAGAAGACATCATAATCACTAATCCCTGCCTCTATAGTGATGCCATCAATAGAGCCACACCTGTTTGTAGCTACAATGTCTAAAATATTCCAGTGGGCTGTTGAATTAGCTGCTCAAGACAGTTTTTGGAAAATATGTTCAAAAGTACTTTGCAAGATTGTCTGTCTGTACCCCTGCAAAGAATCTGTATGTACCAGTCCATTGTTGTTGTTGTTGTTGGTCTTCAGTCCTGAGACTGGTTTGATGCAGCTCTCCACGATACTCTATCCTGTGCAAGCTTCTTCATCTCCCAGTGCCTACTGCAGCCTACATCCTTCTGAATCTGCTTCGTGTATTCATCTCTTGGTCTCCCTCTACGATTTTTACCCTCCACGCTGCCCTCCAATGCTAAATTTGTGATCCCTTGATGTCTCAGAACATGTCCTACCAACCAATCGCTTCTTCTAGTCAAGTTGTGCCAGAAACTCCTCTTCTCCCCAATTCTATTCAATACCTCCTCATTGGTTATGTGATCTACCCATCTAATCTTCAGCATTCTTCTGTAGCACCACATTTCAAAAGCTTCTATTATCTTCTTGTCCAAACTAGTTATCATCCATGTTTCAGTTCCATACATGGCTACACTCCATACAAATACTTTCACACACAACATCCTGACACTTAAATCTATACCCGATGTTAATAAATTTCTCTTCTTCAGAAACGCTTTCCTTGCAATTGTCAGTCTACATTTCATATCCTCTCTACTTTGACCATCATCAATTATTTTTCTGCCCAAATAGCAAAACACTTTTACTACTTTAAGTGTCTCATTTCCTAATCTAATTCCCTCAGCATCACCCGACTGAATTTGACTACATTCCATTATCCTCGTTTTGCTTTTGTTGATGTTAATCTTATACCCTCCTTTCAAGACACTGTCCATTCCGTTCAACTGCTCTTCCAAGTCCTTTGCTGTCTCTGACAGAATTACAATGTCATCACAGAGCCTCAAAATTTTTATTTCTACTCTGTGGATTTTAATACCTACTCCGAAGTTTCCTTTTGTTTCCTTTATTGCTTGCTCAATATACAGATTGAATAACATCAGGGGGAGGCTACAAACCTGTCTCACTCCCTTCCCAACCGCTGCTTCGCTTTCATACCCCTCAACTCTTATGACTGCTTTCTGTACAAATTGTAAATAGCCTTTCACTCCCTGTATTTTACCCCTGCCACCTTCAGAATTTGAAAGAGAGTATTCCAATCAATGTTGTCAAAAGCTTTCTCTAAGTCTACAAATGCTATAAATGTAGGTTTGTCTTTCCTTAACCTTTCTTCTAAGGTAAGTCGTAGGGTCAGTATTGCCTCACATGTTCCATCATTTCTACGGAATCCAAACTGATGTTCCCAAGGTTGGCTTCTATCAGTTTCTCCATTCGTCTGTAAAGAATTCACGTTAGTATTTTGCAGCTGTGGCTTATTAAACTGATAGTTTGGTAATTTTCACATCTGCTTTCTTTGGGATTGGAATTATTATATTCTTCTTGAAGTCTGCTGGTATTTCGCCTGTCACATACATGTTGCTCACTAGATGGTAGGGTTTTGTCAGGACTGGCTCTCCCAAGGCTGTCAGTAGTTCTAATGGAATGTTGTCTACTCCCGGGGCCTTGTTTCGACTCAGGTCTTTCAGTGCTGTGTCAAACTCTTCATGCAGTATCATATCCCTCATTTCATCTTCATCTACATCCTCTTCTATTTCCACAATATTGTCCTCAAGTACATCGCCCTTGTATAGACCCTCTATATACTCCTTCCACCTTTCTGCTTTCCCTTCTTTGCTTAGAACTGGGTTTCTATTTCAGCTCTTGATATTCATACAAGTGGCCCTCTTTTCTCCAAAGGTCTCTTTAATTTTCCTGTAGGCTGTATCTATCTTACCCCTATTGAAATAAGCCTCTACATACTTACATTTGTCCTCTAGCCATGCCTGCTTAGCCATTATGCACTTCCTGTTGATCTCATTTATGAGACATTTTTATTCCTTTTTGCCTGCTTCATTTACTGCATTTTATATTTTCTCCTTTCATCAATTAAATTCAATATTTGTTCTGTTACCCAAGGATTTCTACTAGCCCTCGTCTTTTTACCTACTTGATCCTCTGCTGCCTTCACTTCTTCATCCCTCAGAGCTACCCATTCTTCTTCTACTGTATTTCTTCCCCCCATTCCTGTCAATTGTTCCCTTATGCTGTCCCTGAAACTCTGTACAACTTCTGGTTCAGTCAGTTTATCCAGGTCCCATCTCCTTAAATTCCCACCTTTTTGCAATTTCTTCAGTTTTAGTCTACTGTTCATAACCAATAGATTGTGGTCAGAGTCCACATCTGCCCCTGGAAATGTCCAGCAATTTAAAACCTGGTTCCTAAATCTCTGTCTTACCATTATATAATCTATCTGATACCTTTTAGTATCTCCAGGATTCTCCCATGTATACAACCTTCTTTTATGATTCTTGAACCAGGTGTTATCTATGATTAAGTTATGCTCTGTGCAAAATTCTAACAGACGGCTTTCTCTTTCATTTCTTAGCCTCACACCATATTCACCTACTATGTTTTCTTCTCTTCCTTTTCCTACTGTTGAATTCCAGTCACCAGTGACTTAAATTTTCGTCTCCCTTCACTACCTGAATAATTTCTTTTATGTCATCATACATTTCTTCAATTTCTTTATCATTTGCAGAGCTAGTTGGTTAAAGACACCTAAAACGAATATTGTATAATATGGGTATTTAGGTGCTTCTGACTGAAGACCTTCTTGAATGACTGTAGAACTGTCACAATGAAATTGGGTAACCAGTAAAAATATGCAACATTTAACTTGATTTCATCTAGACCTGTTACACATGACCAGGTAAATTCTCTGTCACATTCGAATTCAGCATCAGTAGAGTCAATGTTTTTGTTAACTGCAATGAAGCCTTAGCTTCCTGTTGCATCAGGTAGTCGAGTAAATGACAAATACTCCACTAAAATGGATTATTCTATAACCACCAGGAATGTTATAGGTCAGGTAGCCTAGCTTTAAATTATTTTGATCACTTTTGTCACGTGGTAGAGTACATAAATTCAGCCAATAACGAAGGATGTTCTGCTGAAATTAACTCCAAATAGATTGAATAGTAATGCCTTTAAATACAATCAGAGGAGAAATGAGGTTCTGTGTACCAGGTGTAAGGAACTGATGATAAATGGAATAAGTTCTATTGAACCCTGATGACACATTATGACTATTGCCACTCTTTCAGAGAAACCCTTCAGGTAGTTAAACATTAGCAAAATGGGAGTAATCCTAGACAAACTCCTGCAAGTCTGATTAGGCTCAGTCAAATATACATCTAAACCTACTTTATAAAGCTAATGCTGTACAGCTTTTGAAGGAGAAATGAAATGAGGCAAAGAAAACTTAAAACTGAAATTGTTAATCTTAGGAAATAGATTGGCAATAAAACAATAGAGCAGTCTGATAATAAAAGTAAAGCTTTTTCAGAACTAATTAAAGAATGAATTTAAGTTCAAAGACGATGAACATGAACCATTTAGCATAAGACATGATGGTGAAACACCCGAACACAATCTCTATATATGTATCAGGCCATAATGCCCTGACTGACTGACTGCCTCCTCATTGCCCAGTCCAATGATAGATAGGATAGAAACTTGAAACTTGGAGGTGTGGACCAATAATTTTTTAGCAGCTTCTCACACGTTTAAACGTTATTATTTTTTCATCAAACAATTGTTAGCCTCATTTTCATAACCTGCCAGTACATAACCAGTCCTTTGAATACATTTACACGCATTTTTTCGAAATTTTTTTCGAGATTTTTTCAAAAAAAATTTTTCGAAATATTTTTTTCGAAAATTTTTTAAAATTTTTTTTTCGAAATTTTCCTGAATTTCTCCACCCTTTAACGTGTTTTGGAGACAACACAACCACCTAACCTTTGCACCCATTGTTCACCAACCTAAGTTCAGCACAGGATCAACATAGCTCATCTCAAACCAACAGTTTTCCAAATTTTTTCACACCTTTATCTCTCCCTATATATATTTCTATTTATTTTCACTTTAACCTCATATTACCCTTTCCACCTTCTAATACGAAGTCAACCTCACAACATCCCTACAACGACCCCATTAAATTTTATTTACATTCCCTCCGCAAACATGCCTTCACCCTAGCCAGATTACGCTCCCATATTTTATTTACTCAGGCTTGTCTGACATTTGGCATTACCCCCAAAGGCCTCACACTTTAAGTTCCCATCTCTGGCTGCAATCCTTCCTTCCATCAGTCCTTATACCAGTTCCAAACTGCACAATCCATAGCCCTCACCCGCCTTATCCTTCACCTATACATCGACTCGGCCAATGAACACACCCGTCAACTCCTATCCCAAATCAAAGTCCTCAATCTTTCCTCTCCCACATCCACACCGGCTGTTCATAGCATCTTCCTACAGGCCAACCGCAAATTAGAACAGCATGCCACCCTCCACCTCAAAAAACTATCCCATCTCCTGGTTTCCCACCTCCGGAAAGGCAACTCACTCACCCTCCACAACCTTTCCAACAAACCTCAACCTCCTCTCATTGCATACAGACCCAATCTCTCCCATCTACTCAATCTCCCACTTCCAGCTCCACTCCCCCCAACACCTCAAAATTCTAGTCAACACAATCTGGAACCACAACACCCCAATTCAGTAGTTAACCTTTCCTCCAAACCTCTCTCCCAATCCGAAACCTCTGTCCTATCCAAAGGCCTCACCTTCAGCCCCACTCCCAGGTTCAACCAAACGGCCCTTGTCAAAGATTTACTGTCCTACACTCGTAGTCTCTGCTGTAAACATCACTTTGCCACGAAGAAAAATAATCCTGATCCCACTCCTAATAATCCAACTCCCCAAGACACTATCCAAATTGAACCCTGCCTGGAGCAGTTCCGTCCTCCATCACAGCGGGACCCACCTCCTCTTCCTCAAAATCACCCTCTCCAAACCTTCCAGGAATTTCTCACTTCCAGCCTTGCCTCGCAATCTTTCTTGAAAAAACCTTAATCCTACTCCCAACATCACCACAGCCGAATCCCAGGCTATCCGTGATCTGAAAGCTGACCGATCCATCATCATTCGTCCGGCTGACAAGGGTTCCACGACCGTGGTACTTGATCGTCGGGAGTATGTGGCTGAGGGACTGTGTCAGCTTTCAGACAACTCTACATACAAAGTTTGCCAAGGTAATACCATTCCTGATGTCCAGGCGGAGCTTCAGGGAATCCTCAGAACCTTAGGCCCCCTAAAAAACCTTTCACCTGACTCCATTAAACTCCTGACCCCACCGACACCTCGCACTCCTACCTTCTACCTACTTCCTAAAATTCACAAACCCAAACCTCCTGGCCGCCCCATTGTAGCTGGTTACCAAGCCCCCACAGAAAGTATCTCTCCCTACGTAGATCAACACCTTCAACCCATTACATGCAGTCTCCCATCCTTCATCAAAGACACCAACCACTTTCTCGAACGCCTAGAATCCTTACCCAGTCTGTTACCCCCTGAAACCATCCTTGTAACCATTGATGACACTTCCCTATACACAAATATCCCGCACGTCCAGGGCCTCGCTGCAATGGAGCACTTCCTTTCACGCCAATCACCTGCCACCCTACCTAAAACCTCTTTCCTCGTCACCTTAGCCAGCTTCATCCTGACCCACAACTTCTTCACTTTTGAAGGCCAGACGTACCAACAATTAAAGGGAACAGCCATGGGTACCAGGATGGCCCCCTCGTATGCCAACCTATTTATGGGTCGCTTAGAGGAAGCCTTCTTGGTTACCCAAGCCTGCCAACCCAAAGTTTGGTACAGATTTATTGACGACATCTTCATGATCTGGATTCACAGTGAAGAACAACTCCTGAATTTCCTCTCCAACCTCAACTCCGTTGGTTCCATCAGATTCACCTGGTCCTACTCCAAATCCCATGCCACTTTCCTTGACGTTGACCTCCGTCTGTCCAATGGCCAGCTTCACACATCCGTCCACATCAAACCCACCAACAAGCAACAGTACCTCCATTATGACAGCTGCCAACGATTCCATATCAAATGGTCCCTTCCCTACAGCCTAGGCCTTCGTGGCAAACGAATCTGCTCCAGTCCTGAATCCCTGGACCATTACACCAACAACCTGAAAACAGCTTTCGCATCCCGCAACTACCCTCCCGACCTGGTAGAAGAAATAACCAGAGCCACTTCCTCATCCCCTCAAACCCAGAACCTCTCACAGAAGAACCCTAAAAGTGCCGCACTTGTGACAGGATGCTTCCCAGGACTGGACCAGACTCTGAATGTGGCTCTCCAGCAGGGATACGATTTCCTAAAATCCTTCCCCAAAATGAGATCCATCCTTCATGCAATCCTCCCCACTCCACCAAGAGTGTCTTTCCGCCGTCCACCTAACCTTCGTAACCTCTTGGTTCATCCCTATGAAATCCCCAAACCACCTTCCCTACCCTCTGTCTCCTACCCTTGTAACCGCCCCCGGTGTAAAACCTGTCCTATGCACCCTCCCACCACCACCTACTCCAGTCGTGTAACCCAGAAGGTGTACACGATCAAAGGCAGAGCCAAGTGTGAAAGCACCCACGTGATTTACCAACTGATCTGCCTACACTATGACGCTTTCTATGTGGGAATGACCAGCAACAAACTGTCCATTCGCATGAATGGACACAGGCAGAGAAGTGTTTGTTGGTAATGAGGATCACCCTGTGGCTAAACATGCCTTGGTGCACGGCCAGCACATCTTGGCACAGTGTTGCACCGTCTGGGTTATCTGGATACTTCCCACCAACACCAACCTATCCGAACTCCAGATATGGGAACTTGCCTTCTACACAGACGAGGCTCGGTTTCACGTCTCTGGTCATGTTAACACTTATTACTTGTCGATTGCATCTACTTAGAAGCATCCATGTTGTTCAGGCACTGTCTCTGGCTGAGCCAGATGCAGCTGCCTGCCCTGTTTCAGAGGATGATTCTCAGCCTTCAAAGTCCGGGAAATCGCAGAGGGTGGGCTTATAGGTAGTTGGGAGCTGCAATGTTAGGCACGTAATGGGGCCCCTTAGGGATATGGCGGCTAAGGAGGGGAAGAAATACAGTGTGCACTCCGTGTGCATTCCGGGTGGAGTCATTCCTGATGTGGAAAGGGTCCTTCCAGATGCCATGAAGATCACAGGGGGCAGCCAGCTTCAGGTGGTGGTACATGTCGGCCCTAAGACGTGTGTCGCTTTGGATCTGAGGATATTCTCTCTGGATTCCAGCGGCTATCCGATTTGGTGAAGGCTGCTGGTCTTGCTTACGAGGTGAAGGCGGAGCTCACCATTTGCAGCATCGTTGACAGAACCGACTGCAGACCTTTGGTGCAGAGCCGGGAGGAGGGTCTGACTTGCGCCATAGGGTGGTGAGGTTTCGAGTTCCGCTGAATAGGTCAGGAGTTCACTACACTCAGCTGGCGGCTACACGGGTAGCGGAGGCTGTGTGGCGTCGACTGGGCGGTTTTTTAGGTTAAAAGACCTCGGGAAAGTACGGGGTGGGCTGCAATCTCAAAGGGTGCATGGCAAATACAGGACGTGATTGGATCAAGGAACAGTCGGAATTGTAGTTGTAAATTGTTGTAGTTGTGCTGGAACAGTCCCTGAGGTTCAAGCACTAATAGAAAGCACAGAAGCTGAAATCGTTATAGGTACAGAAAGCTGGCTAAAGCCTAAAATAAGTTCTGCAGAAATTTTTACAAAGTCTCAGATGGTGTTCAGAAAAGATAGATTAGGCAGAATTGGTGGTGGAGTGTTTGTGTCTGTCAGTAATGGTTTATCTCTTAGTGAAATCGAAGTAGATACTCCGTGCGAATTGGTATGGGTGGAGGTTATACTTAACAGCCAAACTAAGTTAATAATTGGCTCCTTCTACCGACTCCAGACTCCGATGATATAGTTGCTGAACAGTTCAGAGAAAATCTGAGTCTCGTAACAAATAAATACCACTCTCATACGGTTATAGTTGGTGGGGACTTCAACCATCCCTCGATATGTTGGCAAACATACATCTTCAAACTCGGGGGTAGGCAGAAAACATCTTCCGAGGTTGTCCTAAATGCTTTCTCCGAAAATTATTTTCGAGCCGTTAGTCCACGAACCCACGCGAATTGTAAATGGTTGCGAAAACACACTTGATCTCTTAGCCACAAACAATCCAGACCTGATAGAGAGCATCATGACTGATACAGGGATTAATGATCACAAGGCCGTTGTAGCTAGGCTCAATACAGTTTCTTCTAAACAAACGCAAAATAATTTTATTTAAAAACGCGGATAAAATGTCACTAGAAGCCTTCCTAAGAGACAATCTCCATTCCTTCCGAACTGACTACGCAAATGTAGACGAGATGTGGCTCAAATTCAAAGATATAGTAGCAACAGCAATTGATAGCTTCATACCTCATAAATTGGTAAGAGATGGAACTGATCCCCCGTGGTACACAAAACAGGTCGGAACGCTGTTGCAGAGGCAACGGAAAAAGCATGCGAAGTTCAGAAGAACGCGAAATCCCGAAGACTGGCTAAAATTTACAAACGCGCGAAATATGGCACGGACTTCAATGCGAGATGCCTTTAATAGGTTCCACAACGAAACATTGTCTCGAAATTTGGTTGAAAATCCGAAGAAATTCTGGTCGTATGTAAAGTACACAAGCGGCAAGGCGCAGTCAATACCTTCGCTGCGCAGTGCCGATGGTACTGTTACCGACGACTGTGCCGCTAAAGCGGAGTTATTGAACGCCGTTTTCCGAAATTTCTTCGCCAGGGAAGACGAATGGAATATTCCAGAATTTGAAACACGAACAGCTGCTAGCATGAGTTTCTTAGAAGTAAGGGTTGTGAAGCAACTCAAATCGCTTGATACAGGCAAGTCTTCAGGTCCAGATTGTATACCGATTAGGTTCCTTTCAGATTACGCTGATACAATAGCTCCCTACTTAGGAATCATATACAACTGCTCGTTCACCGATAGATCTGTACCTACAGATGGGAAAATTGCGCAGGTCGCACCAGTGTTTAAGAAGGGTAGTAGGAGTAATCCATCGAACTACTGACCTATATCATTGACGTCGGTTTGCAGTAGGGTTTTGGAGCATATACTGTATTCAAACATTATGAATCACCTCGAAGGGAACGATCTATTGATACGTAATCAGCATGCTTTCAGAAAACATCTTTCTTGTGCAACGCAGCAAGCTCTTTATTCGCACGAAGTAATGGCCGCTATCGACAGGGGATCTCAAGTTGATTCAGTATTTCTAAATTTCCGGAAAGTTTTTGACACCGTTCCTCACAAGCGAGTTCTAATCAAGCTGCGGGCCTATGGGGTATCGTCTCAGTTGTGCGACTAGATTCGTGATTTCCTGTCAGGAAGATCGCAGTTCATAGTAATAGACGGCAAATCGTCGAGTAAAACTGAAGTGATATCAGGTGTTCCCCAGGGAAGCGTCCTGGGACCTCTGCTGTTCATGATCTATATAAATGACCTGGGTGACAATCTCAGCAGTTCTCTTAGGTTGTTCGCAGATGATGCTGTAATTTACCGTCTAGTAAGGTCATCCGAAAACCAGTATCAGTTGCAAAGCGATTTAGAAAAGATTGCTGTACGGTGTGGCAGTTGACGCTAAATAACGAAAAGTGTGAGGTGATCCACACGAGTTCCAAAAGAAATCCGTTAGATTTCGATTACTCGATAAATAGTACAATTCTCGAGGCTGTCAATTCAACTAAGTATCTGGGTGTAAAAATTACGAACAACTTCAGTTGGAAAGACCACATAGATAATATTGTGGGGAAGGCGAGCCAAAGGTTGCGTTTCATTGGCAGGACACTTGGAAGATGCAATAAGTCGACTAAAGAGACGGCTTACACTACACTCATTCGTCCTCTGTTAGAATATTGCTGCGCGGTGTGGGATCATTACTGGGTGGGATTCACCGAGGACATCGAAAGGGTGCAAAAAAGGGCAGCTCGTTTTGTATTATCGCGTTATAGGGGAGAGAGTGTGGCAGATATGATACACGAGTTGGGATGGAAGTCATTAAAGCAAAGACGTTTTTCATCGCGGCGAGATCTATTTACGAAATTTCAGCCACCGTGGTACAACAACCGAGTTAGAAAACTGCTGCGGAAGCAAAGGGAACTTCACAGCAAACATAAACATAGCCAAAGCCTTGCAGACAAACAAAAATTACGCGAAGCGAAATGTAGTGTGAGGAGGGCTATGCGAGAGGCTTTCAATGAATTCGAAAGTAAAGTTCTATGTACTGACTTGGCAGAAAATCCTAAGAAATTTTGGTCCTATGTCAAAGCGGTAGGTGGATCAAAACAAAATGTCCAGACACTCTGTGACCAAAATGGTACTTAAACAGAGGATGACAGACTAAAGGCCGAAATACTAAATGTCTTCTTCCAAAGCTGTTTCACAGAGGAAGACTGCAGTGTGCTTCCTGCTCTTGATGTCGCACAGTTGACAAAATGGTAGATATCGAAGTAGACGACAGAGGGATAGAGAAACAATTAAAATCGCTCAAAAGAGGAAAGGCCGCTGGTCCTGATGGGATACCAGTTCGATTTTACACAGAGTACGCGAAGGAACTTGCCCCCCTTCTTGCAGCGGTGTACCGTAGGTCTCTAGAAGAGCGAAGCGTTCCAAAGGATTGGAAAAGGGCACAGGTCATCCCCGTTTTCAAGAAGGGACGTCGAACACATGTGCAGAACTATATACCTATATCTCTAACGTCGATCAGTTGTAGAATTTTGGAACACGTATTATGTTCGAGAATAATGTCTTTTCTGGAGACTAGAAATCTACTCTGTAGGAATCAGCATGGGTTTCGAAAAAGACGGTCGTGTGAAACCCAGCTCGCGCTATTCGTCCACGAGACTCAGAGGGCCTTCGACACGGGTTCACAGGTAGATGCCGTGTTTCTTGACTTCCGCAAGGCTTTTGACACAGTTCCCCACAGTCGTTTAATGAACAAAGTAAGAGCATACGGACTATCAGATCAATTGTGTCATTGGATTGAGGAGTTCCTAGATAACAGAATGCAGCATGTTATTCTCAATGGAGAGAAGTCTTCCGAAGTAAGAGTGATTTCAGGTGTTCCGCAGGGGAGTGTCATAGGACCGTTGCTATTCACAATATACATAAATGACCTGGTGGATGACATCGGAAGTTCACTGAGGCTTTTTGCAGATGATGCTGTGGTGTATCGAGAGGTTGCAACAATGGAAAATTGTACTGAAATGCAGGAGGATCTGCAGCGAATTGACGCATGGTGCACGGAATGGCAATTGAATCTCAATGTAGACAAGTGTAATGTGATGCGAATACATAGAAAGATAAGGGACCTAGGATTTAGCTACAAAATAGCAGGTCAGCAACTGGAAGCAGTTAATTCCATAAATTATCTGGGAGTACGCATTAGGAGTGATTTAAAATGGAATGATCAAATAAAGTTGCAGAGCAGTATTCAAGCAGTGGGCGAACAAGCGTACTGTAACCTACTTCCTTTGTTTTCGGATTGCATTTCCTTAGGATTCTTCCAATGAATCTCAGTCAGGCATCTGCTTTACTGACGATTAATTTTATATGGCCATTCCATTTTAAATCACACCTAATGCGTACTCCCAGATAATTTATGGAATTAACTGCTTCCAGTTGCTGACCTGCTATATTGTAGCTACATGATAAGGGATCTTTCTTTCTATGTATTCGCAGCAAATTGCACTTGTCTACATTGAGATTCAATTGCCATTCCCTGCATCATGCGTCAATTCGCTGCACATCCTCCTGCATTTCAGTACAATTTTCCTCTGTTACAACCTCTCGATACACCACAGCATCATCCGCAAAAAGCCTCAGTGAACTTCCGATGTCATCCACAAGGTCATTTATGTATATTGTGAATAGCAATAGCGTCCAGTTGGAAACTGAGTTCATTATAGTCTACACTCCTGGAAATGGATAAAAGAACACATTGACACCGGTGTGTCAGACCCATAATACTTGCTCCGGACACTGCGAGAGGGCTGTACAAGCAATGATCACACGCACGGCACAGCGGACACACCAGGAACCGCGGTGTTGGCCGTCGAATGGCGCTAGCTGCGCAGCATTTGTGCACCGCCGCCGTCAGTGTCAGCCAGTTTGCCATGGCATACGGAGCTCCATCGCAGTCTTTAACATTGGTAGCATGCCGCGACAGCGTGGACGTGAACCGTATATGCAGTTGACGGACTTTGAGCGAGGGCGTATAGTGGGCATGCGGGAGGCCGGCTGGACGTACCGCCGAATTGCTCAACACGTGGGGCGTGAGGTATCCACAGTACATCGATGTTGTCGCCAGTGGTCGGCGGAAGGTGCACGTGCCCGTCGACCTGGGACCGGACCGCAGCGACGCACGGATGCACGCCAAGACCGTAGGATCCTACGCAGTGCCGTAGGGGATCGTACCGCCACTTCCCAGCAAATTAGGGACGCTGTTGCTCCTGGGGTATCGGCGAGGACCATTCGCAACCGTCTCCATGAAGCAGGGCTACAGCCCCGCACACCGTAAGGCCATCTACCGCTCACGCCCCAACATCGTGCAGCCCGCCTCCAGTGGTGTCGCGAGAGGCATGAATGGAGGGACGAATGGAGACGTGTCGTCTTCAGCGATGAGAGTCGCTTCTGCCTTGGTGCCAATGATGGTCGTATGCGTGTTTGGCGCCGTGCAGGTGAGCGCCACAATCAGGACTGCATACGACCGAGGCACACAGGGCCAACACCCGGCATCATGGTGTGGGGAGCGATCTCCTACACTGGCCGTACACCTCTGGTGATCGTCGAGGGGACACTGAATAGTGCACGGTACATCCAAACCGTCATCGAACACATCGTTCTACCATTCCTAGACCGGCAAGGGAACTTGCTGTTCCAACAGGACAATGGACGTCCGCATGTATCCCGTGCCACCCAACGTGCTCTAGAAGGTGTAAGTCAAATACCCTGGCCAGCAAGATCTCCGGATCTGTCCCCCATTGAGCATGTTTGGGACTGGATGAAGCGTCGTATCACGCGGTCTGCACGTCCAGCACGAACGCTGGTCCAACTGAGGCGCCAGGTGGAAATGGCATGGCAAGCCGTTCCACAGGACTACATCCATCATCTCTACGATCGTCTCCATGGGAGAATAGCAGCCTGCATTGCTGCGAAAGGTGGATATACACTGTACTAGTGCCGACATTGTGCATGCTCTGTCGCCTGTGTCTATGTGCCTGTGGTTCTGTCAGTGTGATCATGTGATGTATCTGACCCCAGGAATGTGTCAACAAAGTTTCCCCTTCCTGGTACAATGAATTCACGGTGTTCTTATTTCAATTTCCAGGAGTGTATTTTCCTCTGTTAGAAATATGGTTAGGTTAGGTTGTTGCTGTGAATGCTTAGATCATACAAAAAAGTTTCCCCCTCACAATTCTCTCAAAATACCTGTTATTTTTATGCAATTAAGTGTTCAAAGATCATTAAATATCAAGACATAGACTCTGCTTACGTGCATTACACGAGTCTTAGCTGAAATTACTAGTAATTTCGCGTACTCTTTCCCGCGAATTATCGAAACGCGTTTAGAACTTTTAAGTAACAATGTAAAGGAATTTTGTGAAGCCTCTTAGAGTAAACCTACCAATATTTCCTGCATTTACCAGTTATGCCTGCATCATTCGGCAACGAAGTGAGTCTGCGCCTCTCTCGAATGGAAACACCTTAAATAAAGCGCCAACAGCATCTGAGTTATAGTAGCGAAGTTGTCAAGACCACGAACTGCTCGGTAGCTCAGTGTGTTCGGTCAGGAGGGCTGACAATCTTCTGTAATAAAAGTGAGTGAAGCAGTCAGCGATCGACTTGGACGGGTACCACGTGACGTCCGCGCAGAAACGAACAATATCGCTCAAAACTATATTAAAAAAAACTGACGTGGCAAAGAGTGTAGATTCCTATACCACTGGATGCGAAGACATTTTTTTCCTCTTCTTGTTTGCGACACGTTCTGTCACTTCGTTAATCATAAAAGTTTAGCATTTTTCTGAAATATTCGTTGTAATTTACACGAAGGAGCGCGCTGTCTGAGCAACGAGTATCTCCAATTTCGTGACTTCCACATGTTTAAGAAATGAAAGACGAAATAACTGTGTATGGAACAACTGAGAGTGACATTTATGCTACATCCTGTCACAAATAATTCGCCATTTTTGTCGGAATGCGTAGTGATTTCCGAGAGTGAGGTCAGACTGGAATCTAAGAGGACAACGTAAATTACTGCGAATGAAACAGAAGGAATTGTCGTTAGCTTGTCGCAAGTATTTATATACGATCGAATCTTCAGCAACAGTAGACAGAGATGAACTGTTCCCGCCACTATATTTTTAGACTATACCACTAAATACCAAACATTTCGATTCATCAGGTCCGTGTTATAAACAATAACAAACTTCTACAGCTGCACTCGCCACACGCTCTCGAAAAGGCGATTATTAAAATTTTGTTTTTATGAACCAAATCGTTGATGTTTCATATAGGGAAGTAGGCTACTTCATCTTTTGTATCCCTAGGAGCGAGTTACAACCATATTCCATGCATTCTCTTATTCTTTGACACTCTCTTAAACAATTTTCTGGGTTTATGGAGATGTTCCGTCTAGGGAGCTAACTGAACGCTGTTTGTTTATTGCCATATGCTTTTCGCTTCTTTTATTTGTGAAGTATCATCACGAATAAAGGAAGCGAAACGCGTATGGCCATAAACAAACTGTCTTATATTAGTTGCATAGACGGAACGAACCTTCATGAATTTTGAAGCAAGAAAGGAACGACGGAAAGAGAAAACGTGACTAATGTTTCAGTTGTCTCTATAGATGTATTTGTGCAGTGTGGTATTACACTCCATTCGTAACTTACATTCCGAAACGTAAAATCCAAAACAAGAAGTCGATGTGAATGAGAATAAAATGACACAGTGTGACATTTACGACAGTTTCCAGAACACAGCCAATATTTTATCGTTGTCATGCACTCATGATGGAAGGCTGTGGTCAGCGAAATTTGAACAGTATTGCATACTCTAACCACACTTTTCGGTACTGTGAAAAATGGCGTACCTGTGTTGGCTGCTAGCCGCTTAGAGTTCGTGGCGCTGCAGTGCACATGCATGGATTTCATTGGTTGGCGTTAGGAGAGCTGACAACACTGTTTCAGCTCGCTAGGACGTTTCGGCATCGCTTTCGAAATGCTCGTTGAATAATTTTGGGATTCTGTTTTGTAAGAAAAGACCGTTCAGTGCGCTCGCGTACTGAATCGATCGGCAAAATGGCGGAAAGATACATAATAGGGGCTCAAGCTACAGGCAGCCATATGGCATTACCGAGAGTGGAGACCGTCATATTCGGCGTACGGCTCTGGAGCGTCGTATTACATCTATCAACATCGAAAGGAATAGAAAAGCAACTGAAATCACTCAACAGAGGAAAGTCCACTGGACCTGACTAGATACCAATTCGATTCTACACACAGTACGCAAAAGAACTTGCCCCCTTCTAACAGCCGTGTGCCTCAAGTCTCTGGAAGAGCGGAAGGTTCCAAATCATTGGAAAAGAGCACAGGTAGTCAGAGTTTTCAAGAAGGGTCGTCGATCAGATGCGCAAAACTATAGGCCTATATCTCTGACATCGATCTGTTGTAGAATTTTAGAACGTGATTTTTTTGCTCGCATATCATACCATTTCTGCAAACCCATAATCTACTCTGTAGGAATCAACATGGATTCCGGAAACAGCGATCGTGTGAGACTCAACTCGCTTTATTTGTTCACTAGGCCCAGAAAATATTAGATACAGGCTACCAGGTAGGTGCCATTTTCCTTGACTTGCGGTAGGCGTTCGATACGGTTCCGCACAGTCGCCTGACAAACAAAGTAAGAGCCGACGGAATATCAGACCAGATGTGTGGCTGGTCTGAAGAGATTTTAGCAAACAAAACACAGCACGTTGTTCTCAATGGAGAGACGTCTACAGACGTGAAAGTAATCTCTGGCGTGCCACAGGGGAGTGTTATGGGACCACTGCTTTTCACAATATGTATAAGTGACATAGTAGATAGTGTCGGAAGTTCCATGCGGCTTTTCGCGGATGATGCTGCAGTATACAGAGAAGTTGCAGCATTAGAAAACTGTAGCGAAATGCAGGATGATCTGCAGCGGATAGGCAGTTGGTGCAGGGAGTGGAAACCGACCATTAACATAGACAAATGTAATGTATTGCGAATACATAGAAAGAAGAATCCTTTATTGTATGATTGTATGATAGCGGAACAAACACTGGTAGCAGTTACTTGTGTAAAATATCTGGGAGTATGCGTGCAGAACGATTTGAAGTGGAATAATGGTAGAAAATTAATTGTTGGTAAGGCGGGTGCCAGATTGAGATTCATTGGGAGAGTCTTTAGAAAATGTAGTCCATCAACAAAAGAGGTGGCTTACAAAACACTCGTTCGGCCTGTACTCGAGTATTGCTCATCGGTGTGGGATCCGTACCAGGTCGGGTTGACAGAGGAGATAGAGAAGATCCAAAGAAGAGCGGTGCGTTTCGTGACATGGTTATTTGGTAAGCGTTATAGCGTTACGGAGATGTTTAACAAACTCAAGTACCATACTCTGCAAGAGAGGCGCTCTGCATCGCGGTGTAGCTTGCTGTCCAGGTTTCGAGAGGGTGCGTTTCTGGATGAGGTATGGAATATATTGCTTCCCCCTACTTATACCTCCCGAGGAGATCACGAGTGTAAAATTAGAGAGATTCCAGCGCGCACGGAGGCTTTCCGGCAGTCGTTCTTCCCGCAAACCGTACGCAAGTGGAACAGGAAAGGGAGGTAATGACAGCGGCACGTAAAGTGCTCTCCGCCACAAACCGTTGGGTGGCTTGCGGAGCATAGTTGTAGATGTAGATGTAGATCTGCAGCAGAAATTTCAGCAGCAGTTGGCACTACAGTGACACAACTAACTGTTACAGATCTTTTACTTCAGGGACAGCTCAGAGTCATACCCCCTGTCCCGTGCTTTCCAAACCACCACTCTCTGTGACTTCGGTGGAGTCATTCGAGGACAGGATGGAGAGTTGTCGCATTTTCCGATGAAAGCTGGTTCTCCGTTGATGCCAGCGATGGACTCGTGCTGGTTAGGAGGATGGGGCCAGTTGAAGGCGTGCAGTCAACCTGTCTGGGTGCTAGACACACCAAACCTGCACCTGGAGTTATGATCTGCAAAGCGATTTCCTCCGACAGCAGGAGCACTCTCATGGTTATCCCATGCCACTCACTGCAAATTTATATGTCAGTTTGGTGATCTGACCAGTTTTGCTGCCATTGATGAACACCACTTATAGGGAAGCAGCCTACTCACGCCTTACAAAATTAACATTAGTTTTTTCATTGGGTGCCAGCCAGTCCGCTGTAACTAGCTCTGACGTCATAAATGTTGCGCAATACTTTAAAAATCAAGTAAATAACCTGAAACGTTTCTAGCATGTCAGGAGAAATACTAAATCAATGTGTGTTGAATATCAGTTCATTAACTCTAACCATTTTCGAAATTTGGACGTATTTCTGTAAAAATCAATGGCGCAACAGAAAAGAGCTAGAAACTTAAAAATTTATATTTATATTCCTTTTGCGTAATAATTTAGTAGAAACAGTATTCTGGATATCACAAATTAAAATTTTAGTTGAAATTCATGATTTTCTGGTTTTTATCTTAAAAATTAAAGAAGCAAGATGGATTAAGTAGGCGAATAAATAAAGCTAGGATGTTTAATTTAAGTAGACGGGAGATCCGCTATAATCATAGGTGTGAGAAGTTTCAACTCAGTAACTATAAAACTTTAGCGTATCTCCAAAGAGAAAGTTCAGAGCTCGTCTACTGCGTGTGTTGTAATTAAATTAATTTTCTCGCCCAAAATATTTGACGTAGCCACGTGTATCGAGAGGTTGTAACAGTGGAAAATTGTACTGAAATGCAGGAGGATGTGCAGCGAATTGACGCATGGTGCAGGGAATGGCAATTGAATCTCAATGTAGACAAGTGTAATTTGCTGCGAATACATAGAAAGATAGATCCCTTATCATTTAGCTACAAAATAGCAGGTCAGCAACTGGAAGCAATTAATTCCATAAATTATCTGGGAGTACGCATTAGGAGTGATTTAAAATGGAATGGCCATATAAAATTAATCGTCAGTAAAGCAGATGCAAGACAGATTCATTGGAAGAATCCTAAGGAAATGCAATCCGAAAACAGAGGAAGTAGGTTACAGTACGCTTGTTCGCCCACTGCTTGAATACTGCTCTGCAGTGTGGGATCCATACCAGATATGGTTGATAGAAGAGAGAGAGAAGATCCAATGGAGAGGAGCGCGCTTCGTTACAGGATGATTTAGTAATCGCGAAAGCGTTACAGAGATGATAGATAAACTCTGCAGGAGAGGTAAACTCTGCAGTAGCTCGGTACGGGCTTTTGTTAAAGTTTCGAGAACATACCTTTACTGAAGAGTCAAGCAGTATATTGCTCCCTCCTACGTATATCTCCCGAAGTGACCATGAGGATAAAATCAGAGAGATTAGAGCCCACACAGAGGCAAACCGACAATCCTTCTTTCCACGAACAATAAGAGACTGGAATAGAAGGGAGAACTGATAGAGGTACTCAAGGTACCCTCCGTCACATACCCTCAGGTGGCTTGCGGAGTATGGATGTGGATGTAGATGTAGACAAATTATAGGTGTAAATAAACTGCAGCTACCCGAACGACAGGGCCACACCGAAATCCAAAACCTCTCGGCACAGTTGTCGAAAAATCGGCGGGAGGACCGTTCGGTAATAGATCTCAGAAGCTTACTGAATAGGATATTTCGGTAAAGAACCGAAACTGACGTCACTACCGAGACTAACCTACTGCACCGATCGGTATGAACGACACTGAGTAGGGCCCCTGGTCTTCTTGCGAGCATAGCCTCGAGTGACTATCGCTGCCAGCAGCCGTGTACAGTGGTTATATTCCTGCCAAGTCTTTATGCAGTATCGTAGACAGAATATCCAGCTTCTTCTACCCCTATTACACGACGTCGTTGAAATTCAGTGAGATGGTGATAATGGTGTCATTGTCCGCATAAAGACATTCTGGTCTAACATCAACTCAACACGTCCAACCTCAAAGGTAACTAGCGCCCGTGAACGTTACGGAGTGTATTTAAAGGAATCCTGATTTGCATTCTAGTAGTTAGAGGTCTGTGCGGATAAGTAAAGTGCAATCTGCATCCGCACCGCATCCGCAAGATCCTAATCCGCAACTGCATCCACAGCAATTAATCCGCATCCGGAAGTTCCTTATCCGCATCTGCATAGATTTAAGTTTTGAATGAGTAATTAATAGTAACAGACAGTAGTACTTAGCATTATGGTATGTAATGACATAGTTATTGTTAGGGTGTCATTTCTGTGACAACTTAACTACTTTTTATATATACTAAGATGGTATCTGTTCTTTCGGACATGTCCGAAAGAACAGATACCATCTACATCTACATCTACAGCTACATCCATACTCCGCAAGCCACCCAACGGTGTGTGGCGGAGGGCACTTTACGTGCCACTGTCATCACCTCCCTTTTCTGTTCCAGTGGCGTATGGTTCGCGGGAAGAACGACTGTTTGAAAGCCTCCGTGCTCGCTCGAATCTCTCTAATTTTACATTCGTGATCTCCACGGGAGGTATAAGTAGGGGGAAGCAGTATATTCGATACCTCATCCAGAAACGCACCCTCTCGAAATCTGGACAGCAAGCTACACCGCGATGCAGAGCGCCTCTCTTGCAGAGTCTGTCACTCGAGTTTGCTAAACATCTCCGTAACGCTATCACGCTTACCAAATAACCCTGTGACGAAACGCGCCGCTCTTCTTTGGATCTTCTCTATCTCCTCCGTCAACCCGATCTGGTACGGATCCCACACTGATGAGCAATACTCGAGTATAGGTCGAACGAGTGTTTTGTAAGCCACCTCCTTTGTTGATGGACTACATTTTCTAAGGACTCTCCCAATGAATCTCAACCTGGTACCCGCCTTACCAACAATTAATTTTAATTTTTAATTTTATTTTAATTTTATTTTTTAATTTTAATTTTAATTTTAATTATACCATCGGTATAATGTAGGTCGTTAGAACGAAATTACAATGAAATGAACACCCTTAGTTGCTTACAGGCCTTGACATACGCCAACGGGGGCAGATCAAAATGTGTGCCCCGACCGGGACTCGAACCCGGGATCTCCAGCTTACATGGCAGACGCTCTATCCATATGATGGTTGACAGTGGGCAGGTTTGCCACCCAGGGAGCACTTCACAGGCCACACAAAAGACACGGTCGCGGAAACGGATTAGGCGCAGGTCTCTTGGGTACAGCTACGTCGGTCGTAGCCAGGGGCTGAGGACAACATACAGTACATCCACATACTGTACATCCACTCTACCCCGGCCCTGCGAGATTCCAAGAATGTCAACAGACTTCAAGTTTTTAACTAACATTGCAAAATACGTACTGGGCAGATGCCTTGCTCATTATCCGCAGATGACCCGCAGATATCCGCTCTGGTCGCGATTTTATCCGCCAAGTAACAAATACCGCGGATATCCGCGCATATATCCGCGGATATCCGCATCCGCGCAGACCTCTACTCATAGTGAAGCTACAACCGCCACTCAACCAAAAAATGAACAAACATCATCTTTCGGATGTAGGAACTCTCCTACCAACTTTCGTTATGTCGGACAACTCCTTCGTGGTGTTGCGATTTTTATCCGTCAGTCTTTATAGATAGATGCGGTAATAGTATGATCTGGTTCAAAGCACAGGACATTTCGAAAATGTTTCGTTTTTGGTAAGATTTGTTACAATAAAACGACAGAAAACTGTATATTGGTAGCTGAAGGCTTTTGCATTTGATTCTTTTACGAAAGAATGATGATTTATCAAAAGTGCGTAGTGTTTCGTACATTTTGTCATAGTTAAATATCAGATAACGACATTTGTAGTTGCGGCATTTAGATGTAGTGTATAATCTAATATATGTGTTACTACCTTGCCGAAATCATAATGTAACTGATACCAGAGGAACTATTTTAGTGGTTAAAAATTGCATAAACTCAAAATTAGGATAAGAAAATAAAAATTAATATAAATGATTACAGAACATAAATACATTAATCCATATACATTTGTTTATTTTACTTTCATTTAATTACAACAGAGTTCTAAAATAATAAAAAAACTTTCTTGTGTGCGCTTCTAACAGTCCTGCTGTTTGTCCCCTTGCCAATACCAATGGACAGAACGAAATCACTGAGGCAAAATCAAAATATTTGTGTCCCAAGTATCTGGTTCATTGGTGCCATGGAGTCAGTTCTGAAAGAAAGTAAACGATGATGTGAGACAATTCAAGCAAAATTAAACACATACTTTGCCAACAATTCCTTCCATTGTTATCTACATCTAAATCTACATCCACACTTCGCAAGCCACCTGACGGTCTGTGGCGGAGGCTACCTTGAGTACCTCTATCGGTTCTCGCTTCTATTCCAGTCTCGTATTGTTCGTGGAAAGAAAGATTGTCGGTATACCTCTGTGTAGGCTCTAATCTCTCTGATTTTATCCTCACGGTCTCTTCGCGAGATATACGTAGGAGGGAGCAATATACTGCTTGACTCCTCGGTGAAGGTATGTTCTCGAAACTTCAACCATAGCCCATACCGAGCTACTGAGCTTCTCTCCTGCAAAGTCTTCCACTGGAGTTTATCTATCATCTCCGTAACGCTTTCGCGATTACCAAATGATCCTGTAACGAAGCGTGGTGCTCTCCATTGGATCTTATGATTATATAGATTGAAAAACTAAAGATTCCTGTTAGCTGAATTGAAAGTACCTATGTTGTTGTAACTCAGAGATAATTACTTTATGATAAATAAGGATGTGATTATGTGAATAATACTTTTTCAGTTGAAAAATACAACAGCTATCTGCTATAGTTTTCTTTAAAAAAACTGATTTTCCTATTAATGCTACTGAGGTAAACTTTGGCTTGAGTAGGAACAAATAATTTACCTGTTTATGGGAATAATACTAGGTGGTGGCCGATTTTGTTCCTCTTGAAGCACTCACTTAAGGCTGGGAAGTTGTTGTCCCAATGGAAGATAAAAGCGAACAGTATTTTCTGATACAGATGTGGCTGAGTGAACTCAGGACATTAGTGTACTATCAAACTTTTTCTTCATTAAACATTCATAATTTCAGAAAAATGGTACTTCACGCAAGTGCAATATAAGATATTTCAATTTAAGTTACCTGCAACTAGCTACAATTTGTCAGAAAGGAGAACACTGAAAATACCTTGATATTCAAGGAATAAATTTCAGCTAGTAATAGCGAAAAAAATCGAGGAAAGTTAAAAATATAGCATTGCAGGCACTACATCCACATACAACAAATCAGCAGATTCAATAACTAGACTTCTGTCCTGTTCTTATAACATAGATACATCGCTGTTATTCTGTGATAATTATGGGCGGACGTATAAGAATAATACTAATAAATGAAAAAAACAACGGCTGTGTTCTGTAGCTGTGGAAGCACAAACTGTTTTAAAAAAAGAAAAAAAGTGCCAATTTTGCTCTGAATCTTACTGTGTTAAACTTAACCCGAGTAAGCACAAATATTTCAAAGGCTTCAGTGAACAATGGTAGGTGGGAGAAAATGTTGCTGCTCTAAAGCATTAATGGCCCTGTGATCCTAATATTTTCACAAAAAGTGGAAAGTTGTTGTGTTTACAAAAATGGGCGTTGCCAATAGAAACAAGAGTGGAGCAATATTTTCTGTTATTAACGTAATGTGGCTGAGTGAAACTGGGACACTACTGTTTTATCAAAACCTTTTTGCAACACGGAAAAATGATGTTTTATATAAAACAGAAAAAGCTGTTAATACAAATAGTACACATAGCTGGTGTGTTTCACGATTTGGTTAAGTCTATAATGGCACTGCTAAATTAAATGAAACCGTTCTTTCCACTACTGCAGCATTTACAACGTGCACCAGATAAACAAGCTCATTTTTGTTCGAATTGTCATTGTAATGTGTCTAAATTACATAAAGAACACGACGGAATTCACGAAGTACGGAAAACAAATGCCTATTACTACAAACAAACACTATTATTTAAGCAAACAGAGATGTAGTCTCAATCTTCCGTCACATGCTCCAGTTTCCCACGTACAAGACTGAAAAGACGAAGTGTGTCTTCCTTTGATAAGCGAAATCTCGATATAAATTCGTAATCGGCGTCGTCTCACTTCTCTTTCTCATCCTTATGAACAGTTCAGCCTAATTCTCGTCTTCGCTGTCTGCATCTGTCACTATTCCTGCCGTCTTGGAAATTTATTCTCCGGTTAAGATCGCTAACCGCCTACAAATCGCCGGTTATGTTATCCCGAGTTTACTCTCCGGTAAGGTGGTATTTCGGGTTCGTACAACGCGTTATTCCGACGAAAGAGCTTAACTGGCTGCTAACCGGAGATTGTACAACTGGCCCGTAGTGTTGTAATTCTGTGAATGTTTAAGTTCCAGCGTAACTAATTCCTTAATTCGTTTCTTAGTAGGGTTCACCTATTATAGAATAACTCCGGATACCCCCGGTAGGCAGGAACTGACAATAATTTCGCGATTATTGGTATAATTAAAGAGAACTTTGGAGAAAAGACAACCACTTGTATGAATATCAAGAGCTCAGATGGAAACCCAGTTCTAAGCAAAGAAGGGAAAGTAGAAAGGTGGAAGGAGTATATAGAGGGTCTATACAAGGGCGATGTACTTGAGGACAATATTATGGAAAAGGAAGAGGATGTAGATGATGATAAAATGGGAGATATGATACTGCGTGGAGAGTTTGACAGAGCACTGAAAGACCTAAGTAGAAACAAGGCCCCGGGAGTAGACAACATTCCATTAGAACTACTGACAACCTTGTGAGAGCCAGTCATGACAAAACTCTACCATCTGGTGATCAAGACGTATGAGACAGGCGAAATACCCTCAGACTTCAAGAAGAATATAATAACTCCAATCCCAAAGAAAGCAGGAGTTGACAGATGTGAAAGTTACCGAACTACCAGATTAATAAGTAACAGCTGCAAAATACTAACGCGAATTCTTTACAGACGAATGGAAAAACCAGTAGGAGCCGATCTCGGGGAAGATCAGTTTGGATCCCGTAGAAATATTGGAACACGTGAGGCAATACTGACCTTACGACTTATCTTGGAAGAAAGATTAAGGAAAGCCAAACCTACGTTCCTTCCATTTGTAGACTTAGAGAAAGCTGTTGACGATGTTGACTGGAATACTCTCTTTCAAATTCTAAAGGTGGCAGGGGTAAAATACAGGGAGCGAAAGGCTATTTACAATTTGTACACAAACCAGATGGCAGTTATAAGAGTCGAGGGACATGAAAGGGAAGCAGTGGTTGGGAAGGGAGTGAGACAGGGTTGTAGTCTCTCCCCGATGTTATTAAATCTGTATATTGAGCAGGCAGTAAAGGAGATAAAAGAAAAATTCGGATAAAGTATTAAAATCCATGGAGAAGAAATAAAAACTTTGAGGTTCGCCGATGACATTGTAATTCTGTCTCTTAGTTATCCTGAATATTTACACAAAAAATATTAATGAATAGACAAACACATGGAAGAAGTTCACAGATAAGAGAGTGCCTCGAAGACCTCTTCAGCAATAGAACCCAGTGTGTTGTCCTCGACGGCGAGGGTTCACCAGAGACAAGGGTACCGTCAGGAGTGCACCAGGAAGTGTGGTACGACCGCTGTTGTCCTGTATATACATATATTATTTGGCAGACTGGGTGGGCACCGATCTGCGATTGTTTGCTGATGATGCCATTGTGTACGGTAAGGCGTCGAAGTTGTGTGACTGTAGAAGGATGCAAGAGGACTCAGACAAAATTTCCAGTTGGTATGACGAATGGCAGCTAGCTGTAAATTTGGAAAAATGTAAGTTAATTGCGGATCAGTAGGAAGATCAAAGATTTAATGTTCGGATATTGTATTACCTTCTTCTGTTGCAGGGCAATTGATCACAGATCTAGTTATATGGCTCCTTCCGTGTACAGCGATTTTACGACAATCACGAGTGGGTCCTGAAGATGGCATCAATGTAATGCCGAAACTGGTAGCACATAGAAGTTCATAAAATAAAACAAACTTCTACAAATCATACAGCTGTTGGTAAATTATTGCATCAAGATTGTATTACCTGGTTCACACAGTCACATCATTTAGGTATTTGGGCGTAACGTTGGAAAGCGATATGAGCTAAAACAGGCGTGTGAGAACTGTGATAGGGAAGGCGGAATGGCCGACTTCGGTTTGTTGGGAGAATTTTGGGAAAGAGTGGTTCACCTGTAAAGGAGACCGCATATAGGACGCTGGTGCGACCTATTCTTGAGTACTGCTCGCGCGTTTGGGATCCGTACCAGGTCGGATTGAAGGGAGACATCGGAGCAATTCAGAGGCGGGCTGGTGGATTTGTTGCGAGTGGAACAGGAGAGGAAACATCAAGTAGTGGTAAAGGGTACCCTTTGCCACGCACGGTGTTGTGGCGTGCGGAGTATCTATGTAGCTGTAGATGTCTCACGTACAGTTCTTCCCAGCCGCACTGCATTATCAAAAGTATGCAGACATCATATCGCTGGAATGCAGTTTCTGGTGTGTCATCCTTTCCTCTTTATTGCGTCTTGCAATGTCCTGGGGACACTTTCAATGATGTGTCTGGATATCTGTGGTTCAATAGCAGCCCGTTGTATCTCAGGAGCTCAAACCAGAGAAGGTAGTGATGTTGGAAACATGGGTCTGTAGCGAAGTCTTCGTGCCGAAGATGTTTCGCTGCTTTGTGATCGGAACTCTGGGCATGCCAGTCCATTTCAGTATTTTTTAAATTTTTTTATATAGCACTATGGGACTTGACATCTGATGTCATCAGTCCCTTAGACTTAGAACTACTTAAAGATAACTAACCCAAGGACATCACACACGACAATGCCCGAGGTAGGATTCGAACCTGCGACCGTAGCAGCCGCGTGATTCCAAACTGAAGCGCCTAGAACTGCTCGGCCACAGCGGCAGGCGAATGTTATTCTCCACAGAGTATCGCTTTGCAGATACTGCCTTATTACAGGGTGTATTGTCACGCTGGTGTAAACTTTCACAGTCTCCGAACTGTTCCCCTATTGCGGGCACCACACTGTATTCCAAAAGCTCTTCATATCCTCCAGAATTCACAGTTTTCTCAAGCACAGTAGCGGTGCCAGAACCTACCCAGGGAAAACTCCCCTGTACCGTAACACTACCACCCCTGTATGTCACTGCTTAATCTACACACACTGCGTTCTGCAGGCATTCGCCAAACCTTTCCATCGGATGGCTGCTCTGTATAGCGTGAGTCATCGCTCCGAATCAGTCGGTTCCAGTCATACACTCTGCAGTGCCGACACGCTTTACACCACCTCAAGTGTCGCTTAGAATCGACAGCAGAAGTGTGAGCCTGTGAGGAACTCTGAAAGATATACCCCATTCTCTCTAACCCACTGTGGACTGTCATTCTGCTAACTGGACTCCAGGTAGCACTTTTCTGTACAACTACATCTACATCAAGATCGATACTCTGCAAATCACAGAAATGGTTCAAATGGCTCTGAGCACTATGGCACTTAACATCTGAGATCATCTGTACCCTATACTTAGAACTACATCAACCTAACTAACATCACACACATTCATTGCCGAGGCATGATTCGAACCTGCGACCGTAGCTCCTAGAACCACTCGGCCACCACGGCCGACGCAATTAATTCCCCCAGACAT
Source organism: Schistocerca gregaria (assembly GCF_023897955.1). Classification (NCBI taxonomy): domain Eukaryota; kingdom Metazoa; phylum Arthropoda; class Insecta; order Orthoptera; family Acrididae; genus Schistocerca; species Schistocerca gregaria. The sequence goes on along the minus strand of NC_064930.1, from coordinate 124,991,626 downwards.
TTTTGGAATGCAGAAGATTGTGATTTGATCTGACATTCGTGAAACACACACACTATAAACACACGTCGCCCCTTTTGAATGCTCATAACCTTCTATATATCCACTGCATGGTCAGTACTACACTCCTGGAAATGGAAAAAAGAACACATTGACACCGGTGTGTCAGACCCACCATACTTGCTCCGGACACTGCGAGAGGGCTGTACAAGCAATGATCACACGCACGGCACAGCGCACACACCAGGAACCGCGGTGTTGGCCGTCGAATGGCGCTAGCTGCGCAGCATTTGTGCACCGCCGCCGTCAGTGTCAGCCAGTTTGCTGTGGCATACGGAGCTCCATCGCAGTCTTTAACACTGGTAGCAAGCCGCGACAGCGTGGACGTGAACCGTATGTGCAGTTGACGGATTTTGAGCGAGGGCGTATAGTGGGCATGCGGGAGGCCGGGTGGACGTACCGCCGAATTGCTCAACACGTGGGGCGTGAGGTCTCCACAGTACATCGATGTTATCGCCAGTGGTCGGCGGAAGGTGCACGTGCCCGTCGACCTGTGACCGGACCGCAGCGACGCACGGATGCACGCCAAGACCGTAGGATCCTACGCAGTGCCGTAGGGGACCGCACCGCCACTTCCCAGCAAATTAGGGACACTGTTGCTCCTGGGGTATCGGCGAGGACCATTCGCAACCGTCTCCATGAAGCTGGGCTACGGTCCCGCACACCGTTAGGCCGTCTTCCGCTCACGCCCCAACATCGTGCAGCCCGCCTCCAGTGGTGTCGCGACAGGCGTGAATGGAGGGACGAATGGAGACGTGTCGTCTTCAGCGATGAGAGTCGCTTCTGCCTTGGTGCCAATGATGGTCGTATGCGTGTTTGGCGCCGTGCAGGTGAGCGCCACAATCAGGACTGCATACGACCGAGGCACACAAGGTCAACACCCGGCATCATGGTGTGGGGAGCGATCTCCTACACTGGCCGTACACCTCTGGTGATCGTCGAGGGGACACTGAATAGTGCACAGTACATCCAAACCGTCATTTAACCCATCGTTTTACCATTCCTAGACCGGCAAGGGAACTTGCTGTTCCAACAGGACAATGCACGTCCGCATGTATCCCGTGCCACCCAACGTGCTCTAGATGGTGTAAGTCAACTACGCTGGGCAGCAAGATCTCCGGATCTGTCCCCCATTGAGCATGTTTGGGACTGGATGAAGCGTCGTCTCACGCGGTCTGCACGTCCAGCACGAACGCTGGTCCAACTGAGGCGCCAGGTGGAAATGGCATGGCAAGCCGTTCCACAGGACTACATCCAGAATCTCTACGATCGTCTCCATGGGAGAATAGCAGCCTGCATTGCTGCGAAAGGTGGATATACACTGTACTAGTGCCGACATTGTGCATGCTCTGTTGCCTGTGTCTATGTGCCTGTGGTTCTGTCAGTGTGGTCATGTGATGTATCTGATCCCAGGAATGTGTCAATAAAGTTTCCCCTTCCTGGGACAATGAATTCACGGTGTTCTTATTTCAGTTTCCAGGAGTGTATTTTTCGCTAGTTCCGAAAGGATTTCAATACATGCCAGTACGAGACAAACTGACATCTACAAGGGTTGCCCAGAAAGTAATGCGCCGCATTTTGTTTCGTCAGCCGAAATCAATGCTAGGACATCACACACATTCATGTATTATTTGAAGTCTATTAAGTGAGCGCGCGAAGTTTCAGTCACATCCGACAGATGGTTTAGCTGCAGAACAGTTTCAAAATGACGTGTCTAACGTACGTTACAAGCAACATGCCGCTACTAAATTTCTCACTGCAGAGACAGAAACTCTGCACAAACGCTTGTGCAGAGTCTATGGAGCATCTGCTGTTGACAGAAGTACAGCACGGAAGGTGACGTCATCAGAAGGCGGTTAGGCGAATCTCCGCGATTTGCAGCAGTCGGAGACCACCCATGGCTGTCACACTTAGATTATATTGGATTAGTTTTTCGTTCCATAGATCCGTGCTGAGAAGATCCTCGTGGATGTGGAACATGTCAATTTTCTTAAGCTGAAATAGCAATGCTTATAGTAGGAATACATATAATACATCATTTGTTTCTACTATAAAATTCGTCAATGGAGTCGACGGAGTTGGCCACTAGTAAGTCTTTCAGGCTCCTTTTAAACTGATCTTTATTTGTAACTAAATTTTTTGTGTTTGTTGGCAAATTATTGAAGATGAGTGTTCCTGAGTAGTGGACCCCTTTTTGAACTAAAGTTAAGTGCTTTTAAGTCCTTGTGCAGATCATTTTTGTTCCTCGTATTGTATGTATGAACTGAGCTGTTTGTTGGAAAAAGAGATATATTATTTAGGACAAATTTCATTAAGGAGTAAATATACTGAGAATCAGTAGTTAGTATAGCCAGTTCTTTGAAGAGGTTTCTACAGCACGTCTGTGAATTTACTCCACAATACGTATTACACGCTTTTGGACTCTGAAAACTTTTGTTTGACTTGAAGAGTTACCCCAAAATATACCATATGACACTATGGAATGAAAGTAGGCAAAGTATGCAAGCTTTTCCATTTCTATGTCGCCTATGTCTGCTAACACTCAAATTGCAAACACAGATTTGTTAAGGCGTTTCTGCAGTTCTGTGGTGTGCTCCTCACAACTGGATTTATTATCAAGTTGTAATCCCTGGAATTTAAGACTGTCAACCTCATCTATATGCTCTTCTTCATACTTTATGCATATGCTGGATGGGAACCACTTACAGGTTAAGAATTGCATATAGTGAGTCTTTTTGAAGTTTAATGTCAGTCAGTTGGCTTTAAACCATTTATTAATATCCACGAAAATATTATCAGCAGATCTTTCTAGAACTACACTCGACATAATATTTAATGCAATACTTGTGTCATCTGCAAACAAAACGAACTCGGCTTCCGACAGTATAACTGATGAGAGATCATTAATGTACAGAAGAAAAAGCAATGGTCCTAAGATAAATCCTTGTGGGACACCACATGTAATTTCTTCCCATACTGATGATGACTGATGACTAGTCCCTTGCACTGATACCCTTTGTTTCCTGTTAGCGAGGTATGACTAACCATTTTGCAGCACTGCCTGTGACACCATAGAATTCTAATTTATTTAAAAGGATGTTGTGGTTCACACAATCGAACGCCTTTGACAAATCACAGAACGTACCTGCTGCTTGTAACTTGTTATTTAATGAATTAAGTACATTTTCACTGTTAGTGTAAATAGCCTTCTCGACATCAGAATCCTTCAGAAATCCAAACTGTGTTCCTGATAATATGTTGTTTGTGGTCAGATGGTGAGAAGCTCCCTGTTTCTAAAAGTTTTGAGAATGCTGGCAAAAGTGAAATCGGTCTGTAGTTCGATGGTATCTCTATCCCCTTTCTTGAACAGAGGCTTAACATCTGCATATTTTAGTCAGTCAGAAAATGTCCCAGTTGACTGGTTACACAAGTAACTTAGAATTGTACTAAATTCAGAAGAACATGCCTTAATTAACTTTGCTGATATTTCACCGTAACCTCTAGAATGCTTTGTTTTTAAAGATTTTATTATGGAAGTTATTTCTTTTGGTGAAGTGATTGACATATTCATGTATCTGAAGCTATTTGTAAAGGCTAGTTTCACATATTCAAGGGCATTATTTACTGATCCTGACAATCCCATTCTATCAGTAACGGATATAAAGTACTTGTTAAACAGATTTGCCACACTATGCGCATCGGTTACTAATGTGTCATCTATCGCCGGCCGCGGCAGGTGTGGCCGCGACGTTCTAGGCGCTTCAGTCTGGAACCGCGTGACCGCTACGGTCGCAGGTTCGAATCCTGCCTCGGGCATGGATGTGAGTGATGCCCTTAGGTTAGTTAGGTTTAAGTAGTCCTACGTTGTAGGGGACTGATGACCACATGTAATATCTCCTTATATTCGATGAATTATTCTGATACAATTCTACCCTTGAATGACGTTTACTAATTTTCTATCTTCATACTCGCAGAATCCATGCGCAAAGTGGTTTCATAAATAGCTATGCCATGAGCGCATAGTTATTCTTTGTAGTACTCTCTATGGTGGTTGTTAGAAAGAAAGCTTCCGAGATCGTCTTCGTGCCGATTAGCCTGAGCATTGTTTAAAGAATTGTAATCTGAATATTGAGATTTATGACTAAAGATAACTGATACGAAATTGTACGATTAAAAGGGAAATATATGTATATTGCTCCTTCATACAAAAGGTGTGTAACAATTCACATTATTTGACATTTGAGAATTAATGATATTCATCGAAATATTGCGTAGTTGTTAATCAGAAGGGAACTTCCGATAGACTGGATACGAACCTTCATTTTATAATCCAAGAGCTCCATTACTTCTTCGGAAGGTTAAACTTCATCGAAGCCAAATATCCACTTGATCTGAGGTTTCCCGACTGACTATACAACGCTCCCAAAAATACGAGACATTTGATTTGTACAGATTAGCAGACTGCCACAAAGCACGAGCCTGCAGAGAAGAAGAATCATCGCCTGATTTCATTCTTATAAGTAAAATTTCTGAATCATTTTGAGTGACTGAGTTATGACTGTGTTTTCTATTATGAACGACTGATTGCTCGAACGAATCGACAACTACATACCTACATAATTACATATATAGGAGGAAAAATTACACACAGATGTTAAGTTCCATTGTGCTCAGAGCCATTTGTCATCTACCCTTAATGCTATTTGCTCCTGTTCCTTTCTGGTTCTACCAGTCTCCTCTTTCACTGTATCCCATATTGTTTTTATTTTGTTCCCTGAGTGGACATGTTGCAGCAAGCTGACGTTGTCAGTCGCGAGGACAGACGCATTACGACTCTGCAGTTGGCGCTGCAGCTGTCAGTCAGCAAAGGAAGTGCGGATGCAATTATCCGCACTCTTGGATACTCACGAACTATCAGCTTAATAAGTCACAGCTGCAAAATACTAACGCGAATTCTTTACAGACGAATGGAAAAACCAGTAGGAGCCGATCTCGGGGAAGATCAGTTTGGATTCCGTAGAAATGTTGGAACACGTGAGGCAATACTGACCTTACGACTTATCGTAGAAGAAAGATTAAGGAAAGACAAACCTACGTTTCTAGCATTTGTAGACTTAGAGAAAGCTTTTGACAACATTGTTTGGAATACTCTTTTTCAAATTCTGAAGGTGGCAGGGGTGAAATACAGGGAGTAAAAGGCTATTTACAATTTGTACAGAAACCAGATAGCAGTTATAAGAGTCGAGGGGTATGAAAGGGAAGCAGCGGTTGGGAAGGGAGTGAGACAGGGTTGTAGCCTCTCCCCAATGTTATTCAATCTGTATATTGAGCAAGCAGTGAAGGACACAAAAGAAAAATTCGGAGTAGGTATTAAAATCCATGGAGAAGAAATAAAAACTTTGAGGTTCGCCGATGACATTGCAATTCTGTCAGAGACAGCAACGGACTTGGAAGAGCAGTTGAACGGAATGGACAGTGTCTTGAAAGGAGGATATAAGATGAACATCAACAAAAGCAAAACGAGGATAATGGAATGTAGTCGAATTAAGTCGGGTGATGCTGAGGGAATTAGATTAGGAAACGAGACACTTGAAGTAGTAAAGGAATTTTGCTATTTGGGGAGCAAAATAACTGATGATGGTCGAAGTAGAGAGGATATAAAATGTAGACTGGCAATGGGAAGGAAAGCGTTTCTGAAGAAGAGAAATTTGTTGACATCGTGTATAGATTTAAATGTCAGGAAGTCGTTTGTGAAAGAATTTGTATGGAGTGTAGCCATGTATGGAAGTGAAACATGAACGATAAATAGTTTGGACAAGAAGAGAATAGAAGCTTTCGAAATGTGGTGCTACAGAAGAATGCTGAAAATTAGATCGGTAGATTACGTAACTAATGAAAAGGTATGGAATAGAATTGGGGAGAAGAGGAACTTGTGGCACAACTTGACTAGAAGAAGGGATCGGTTGTTAGGACATGTTCTGAGACATCGAGGGATCACCAATTTAGTATTGGAGGGCAGTGTGGAGGGTAAAAATCGTGGAGGGAGACCAAGAGTTGAATACACTAAGCAGATTCAGAAGGATGTAGGCTGCAGTAGGTACTAGGAGATGAAGAAGCTTGCACAGGATAGAGTATCGTGGAGAGCTGCATCAAACCAGTCTCAGGACTGAAAACCACAACAACAATTGGGTATTCAGAAGTGTGCGCAAGATGGGTACAGTGATGTCTAACCGTGGATCACAAATTGCACAGGAAAAACACTGTCTTGATTTGTTGTAACGTTTTGAAGCTGAGGGGGAGGCCTTCTTGTCCCGGATTGTGATGAGTGATGGAATCTGGTTTCACCATTTTGAGCCTGAAACAAAACTACAGTCGACATAACGGCGACATTCCCACTCCCCACAGAAGAAAAAATTCAAAGCAACTGCTTCCGCTGGTAAGGTCATGATCACCGTGTTCTGGGACAGTGAAGGTGTGATTCTCATTGATGTGTGCGATGAGTCGGTAGCACTAATCCAGAGGTACCTGTCAACACATTACCAAAACTTAAGACGCCCTTCCGGCGACTTCGGCGCCACAGCAACCCAGTAGATGTTTTGCTGCTACACGGTAACACTCTGACGCTCACAAGTCTGAGGACTGCTGAACACATAGCGAAACAGGGTTGAACAGTGTTACCTCATCCACCGTGCAGCTCTGACCTAGTCCCCTCGAACCTGTTTGGGCCATTAAAGGACGTCATTCATGGAAGACATTTTCAGGACGATGAGAAAGTGATTCACACAGTGAAGCGTTAAGTCCGCCTCCATGACAAGGACTCGTACCGACAGGGCATACATGCCCTTATTCTGAGCTGGAGGGAGGTCATAAACCGGGTTGGGGCTTACGTGGAAAAGTGGCGTGTGTAGATTAAAGACCATTCTTTTGTGTGTGTGTAGTTCTCATTGTGTTCAATAAAGAATTGCTGAAAAAAAAATTGCGGTGTGTTACTTTCTGGACAGCCGGCCGATGTAGTCGAGCGGTTGTAGGCGCTTCAGTCTGGAACCGCGTGACCGCTACGGTCGCAGGTTGGAATCCTGCCTCGGGCATGATGTGTGTGATGTCCGTAGGTTAGTTATGTTTAAGTAGTTCTAGGGGACTGGTGACCTCAGATGTCAAGTCCCATGGTGCCCAGAGCCATTTGAACCAATTATTACTTTCCGGACAACCCTTGTAGAACTCAACGCTGGAAACTGCATATTAATTTAGTGGGACTTGTGTGTCCAATCAACCACCAAAGGATTAAAATATGCGATGGTTATATACTCCTGGAAATGGAAAAATGAACACATTGACACCGGTGTGTCAGACCCACCATACTTGCTCCGGACACTGCGAGAGGGCTGTACAAGCAATGATCACACGCACGGCACAGCGGACACACCAGGAACCGCGGTGTTGGCCGTCGAATGGCGCTAGCTGCGCAGCGTTTGTGCACCGCCGCCGTGGCATACGGAGCTCCATCGCAGTCTTTAACACTGGTAGCATGCCGCGACAGCGTGGACGTGAACCGTATGTGCAGTTGACGGACTTTGAGCGAGGGCGTATAGTGGGCATGCGGGAGGCCGGGTGGACGTACCACCGAATTGCTCAACACGTGGGGCGTGAGGTCTCCACAGTACATCGATGTTGTCGCCAGTGGTCGGCGGAAGGTGCACGTGCCCGTCGACCTGGGACCGGACCGCAGCGACGCACGGATGCACGCCAAGACCGTAGGATCCTACGCAGTGCCGTAGGGGACCGCACCGCCACTTCCCAGCAAATTAGGGACACTGTTGCTCCTGGGGTATCGGCGACGACCATTCGCAACCGTCTCCATGAACCTGGGCTACGGTCCCGCACACCGTTAGGCCGTCTTCCGCTCACGCCCCAACATCGTGCAGCCCGCCTCCAGTGGTGTCGCGACAGGCGTGAATGGAGGGACGAATGGAGTGTCGTCTTCAGCAATGAGAGTCGCTTCTGCCTTGGTGCCAATGATGGTCGTATGCGTGTTTGGCGCCGTGCAGGTGAGCGCCACAATCAGGACTGCATACGACCGAGGCACACAGGGCCAACACCCGGCATCATGGTGTGGGGAGCGATCTCCTACACTGGCTGTACACCTCTGGTGATCGTCGAGGGGACACTGAATAGTGCACGGTACATCCAAACCGTCATCGAACCCGTCGTTCTACCATTCCTAGACCGGCAAGGGAACTTGCTGTTCCAACAGAACAATGCACGTCCGCATGTATCCCGTGCCACCCAACGTGCTCTAGAAGGTGTAAGTCAAATACCCTGGCCAGCAAGATCTCCGGATCTGTCCTCCATTGAGCATGTTTGGGACTGGATGAAGCGTCGTCTCACGCGGTCTGCACGTCCAGCACGAATGCTGGTCCAACTGAGGCGCCAGGTGGAAATGGCATGGCAAGCTGTTCCACAGGACTACATCCACCATCTCTACGATCGTCTCCATGGGAGAATAGCAGCCTGCATTGCTGCGAAAGGTGGATATACACTGTACTGGTGCCGACATTGTGCATGCTCTGTTGCCTGTGTCTATGTGCCTGTGGTTCTGTCAGTGTGATCATGTGATGTATCTGACCCCAGGAATGTGTCAATAAAGTTTCCCCTTCCTGGGACAATGAATTCACGGTGTTCTTATTTCAATTTCCAGGAGTGTAATTATCTTTCCGTACGTAACATGTGATAACACGGAAACTAATTACTGTACGAGAATTAATGTCCAGAGTATGGGATGCATGATTCCCACGCGTCCCAGCGCCACCGTCCAGTTCCGACTATGGCCGCCAGATCGGCGGTCAGTCATCATGATTCATAGTCTCACACACCTGATTGCTTGCGGTTCACTTGTTGACGTTGTAAGACGTGTGTATTTCTATTGTCAAACCACAATTTACCAAAGATTTTTATATTTTAATAATAGGATTAAGTAGGAATAATTAATATTTGTCATGTTGGAAATAATTGTGGTAGCAGGGAATGTCTGCACCAAAGTATTGTTGACAAGAGAGACTGCAAATTGATATAATTTTAAAAAGGGCGGGAGAGACTGCGTGTAGATTAGTGATGGGCTTAACTGCGATTTTCCGATATCACTGACTTCTGTGAATGCTACTTTTCAGTATCTGTTATTCTTAACTGCGATTTTCCGATATCACTGACTTCTGTGAATGCTACTTTTCAGTATCTGTTATTCTTAACTGCGATTTTCCGATATCACTGACTTCTGTGAATGCTACTTTTCAGTATCTGTTATTCTTAACTCTGATTTGTCGCAGTTAAGAGTCGCAGTTAGGGGACGTAGGTCTTGGCGACTCCCGCGACTCCCCACAGTATGAAAAAGTTACATCTGCCCACACAGAAAATTGCATCTCAACAAACTGTCATTGGTAAGTAAGTTTTACGGTTGTTCTTCTGTTGGCTTTAATTATGTATTAAAGAAACAACTGTGAAAATACTCATAGTGTAATTAATATGTAAGTAGCCATACAGTATCGTAATAGTTCGTGTTTCGAAAATGAATTCTAACATATTGTTATGTTCACAGGTACCCGAACTACATTTCAGTCACTCAGTAAATTGATAACTCAAAATATCATTGTCACCAGATCTGGAGAAATTGCCACTGCGTCTTTAGACCGTTTTCGTCAGACGAGAGGTTAGTTTCTAAGTGTTTCGATGGACTTAATTACTTCAGTGAGATCGTTCTTGCAAATGTGAAATATACCCCACTGAGTGGCTTTCATTACAGCAGATATTAGCAATCTACTCTGTCAATTATATTTCTTGTAATTAGTGACAGCAAAAATTGTTTAATAATCCTTGTGATTTTCCAGACAAAGTTATGACTCTTGATTACTGGTTGCTGTAGATATTTATGCACATCAAGGCTGTTGAGAGAGACTCGTGAAGATTCAAGACAGCTCTTAGAGGATTTGCAGTTTAAAAGAGTCATAATTGTGAAATAAGTGTGCAGATGAGTGATTAAACTGTGTTTTATTGAAGTTGTTATGCAATTTTAAAGGAATAATAAATGTTAAATACAGTGAGTGAATAATGAAAATCTCATTTTCCACATGTTTAAGCCGTCCTATAACCGTAATTTTCCGCAGCTTATTTACTGGTAAACACTTGTTGGAGAGTGACATGAAGCCGCCGCCCCCACCCCCCCCCCCCCTCCCACACCCCCTTCTCCACAATCTTGGTGTGACACTGACCTGTAACATATTACGAAGTCTACAATATGCATTTTGAGGCTGTTGATATGAAAGTGGGAAGTACAGATCTTCCAGTTACATCAGGAATAGCTTAAGTGCATTACTTGAAAGTAACACAGGAAAAGCTTACTTATGTAGGTCGCTGTAGTGTCGGCAAAAAGTTCGTGTGTGTGAAGTTGCCATGTAGAACACCAAGTGTAAAACTTTTATCCCGAGTCTTGAACTGTGTCGGAACAAAAGTGAGGCATTCATATGACTCAATAATACTGTTTTCATTTCACTACACTTATACAGATGTCTGAGTTCTGCTGTGTTAACATTGCAAAGTCCTGTGGAGTATTAACCAAAACTGTCATATTGGAAGCAGAATCACATTTGTTACGTTACTTTATATTTTCAAGAGAAAAAGGCAATGTTGGTTCTTATTAATACAATACATTCAGAGTCACAGCTGTGTTTGACCAACCACAACTGATGCTGAATGTCCATGTCGTCATATAATGTGAAGGGCTTATTTCAATAGTGGTACAAGTCCATTACCTCCACTTTTCTGTCTATAATCCTTCTGAAATTAATGATCCAAACAAACATTAATAAAGGTTCATTTCTAGCAAGAAGCCATATGCTTGAATATCTCTGGTATCTCACCTGCAGATTTTTCAGCGCTCATTTAACTTTACGACTCCGTATCTCAAAATGAACAAAAATGGACTTGTACCACTAATGAAACAAGTCATTCGTATGCACACACAGCACACCGATCTCGTGAGGCACAAGGTTCTGATGACGAAGTACGTACGTCGTTCAACAGATGGCACTAGGAAAAGAATGTTAACTGCGCTTTTTAGTTGCTACTTGCGACTCTTCGTTGCGATTTGTCACGGAAATCGCAGAAAGCAGTACGGAATTCGGCCAACAGATGGCTTGCGACTGCTAACTGACTGAAATCGCAGTTAGATTTTGTAAAGTTTTTATTGTGATATCTGTGACTTCTCAATCACTGTCATTTCTAACAGGTACGCGATTTCCTGCACACCACTAGTGTAGATACATTTTAAGAAAAGAGCGGGAAAGACCATGCACTGACACATTTTGTAATGGTAGCAGGGATTGTCTGCACCAGAAAGCATTGTTGGTAGGAGAGATCGCACTTTAGCGTTCGTAGGAAGTCAGTAGTAAGCGAGAAGTGAAGCGAGTCGGTAGCAGCTCTGAAGCGAGAGGTTGAGAGGAGCGGTGTGTCTGCCAGCCACCAGCTATGATTTACAAGAGATTATAAACGGGTGTACAGAGGCATCAGCTAACTATTATCATAAGAGGAACAAATATTAGTGAATTAATTTTTTGGAGAAACTCAAGACTACTTAAGGTATGTTTGCGCTAGTCGTAAGATTATTGTAAAAAGTAAGTCCCATTTGAACGTTTGTAAAATCATTTCATTGCCAACAGCAAATATTTGAAGCATTTTCAGAATATAGTTAATTTTTGTTGTCACGAAAAAGTGTAACTATGAATTACGTAACTTCAGTCAAATTAATTAAAGAATAACGTCAGCTTTGGTAATAAATACAGCCATTTATTATGACAGCCCACCAGCGGCTAATATAGTATAGTAAACCAGAGTAAGTATATTCATGTCACAGTTTGATGAAGCAGTCAGATGGCGATCCAGTAACAGTAAAAAAGGTAAGGAACAGTTTTGGGTTATTATAGATAACGACTGAGGGCCACGACGATGACACATTCTATGTTTCGTCGAAATAATCAGAAAATCGCTTTTAATAAGCAGCAGTTAAATTTGTATGCGAAGATTGAGAAAGACAATAAATTTCAAAGGGAACATTTCATTTGTTATTATTAAGCAAGAGATAGAAACCCTAAGGAAAGGTTTCATAGGCTATTGTAGCAGGGAAGGTTGCGTAAAAAAATTAAAAAGAAGAAGAGAGAGATATAGAGGAGAAGGGAAGGTTTCAACGTGTCAATGAAGCTTTGACAAAAGCAGCAGGACATTGTTGGTGAAGCCCCATTATCAAAACAACAGTAATGCTGCAGCTGCACTTTGAGAATATCGCCGGCTGAAGGCATTACAGAAGGGTATGTTTCTCCAACTGCTGTGCGGAGCATGATGAAGTTCGAATCAACTGGAGAACTGGGCTTCGCCCTGGGTTGAGGCCGATGACCGGTTCTACCACAGGTAGTTGATGATATCGCTGTTGCTATGGCAGTGTCCGTGCTGTGTCAGGACAGTTGAACACCCCGTGGTCCACTGTACCGAAGGTGCTTCGAACCTTTCTCAGATGGTATCCGTATCGTGCAGCAGCTTGCACCACCCACGTGCAACGACATGTTGATTTCGCTCTCCGCTCTGTCGCGGGGACCATCCTACGGACAGATGAAGCCCATTTTTCTCTGGCAGGTGAGGTGAACACACAGAACTGCGGAGTGTTGGGACCTTATTACACTTCTCCCTGCCACTACTATACCACAGCATTAAAGTTGAAGGCAGCTCGTGAAATTAAACTATCTTATTAACAGAATCTTCCGTCGGTTCTTGGTACAACAACATTATAATAATGAATGAAAAGCACCAGTTTGCTTTTGTTCTACAATATTACTTTTATTCTTAACCGGTTTTCGGCTTGCAAGGCCAGTGAGTACTGAGTGAAGGTCACAACTACAAGCCAGTGTCCCATGTACTTCACTTAGCAAACACAGGCCATAAACTCAACCTGCTGGAAGCCCTGGAAATTAACAAACATCTTGCTCACAGTCCAGACCTGATCCTAAATGACCAGACGCAACTCAAAACTTCCCCTCTCCTAAACCTCATATAATCATCTTTGTTGTTCATTACTTCCCACACTCTCTCTTCCTACATATTCCATTTTCCTGTAGTCATTAAGTTTTTTATTTGTTGCAGTTGTCTTTGTATTCCACATAGGCCGTAGTTTCAATAGTGAAGGGTTTCCTTTTAACTTGTACTTCTATTACTGTCGATGTTAGCCAGCCAGGGTGGCCGAGCGGTTCTAGGCGCTTCAGTTTGGAACCGCGCAACCGCTGCGGTCGCAGGTTCGAATCCTGCCTCGGGCATGGATGTGTGTGATGTCCTTAGATTAGTTAGGTTTAAGTAGTTCTAAGTTCTAGGGGACTGATGACCTAAGCAGTTAAGTCCCATAGTGCTCAGAGCCATTTGAACCATTTGAACATTTGAACTGTCTATGTTTAACTCCCCTAGTATGTCGTCTCATCAAATACTGTTCATATTTACTTTGCTCATTCATTTAATGAAAACTTTTACACAGCCGCTGCTTTGATTATAATGTTAATGTTAAAATGCAGTACTACCACACTCTCAAACTATAGGTTCCCTTAAACACCTCAATTTTCCTGCATTTATTAATTTCTGTTTATTTTATTGATATTGCTTAAGTCCCTTATATATTCTGTATTTACATCGACAACTGTCTCTTCTTTGTTAATTGGTTGTGTATCACTCTAGTGTTTCATACCTCTTGATGCGGCCTTGTCTAGTACTAATTTTATCTTATTTTATTAGTTTTGTTTATTAATAGAAACTGTTATGTAGACATGCTATTCCTATTCTGGGCTAAAGGTTTTCCTGTCAACTACGATGATATTTATGCACTGTTCAGTTGTTACTATTTCATTGCAAAGATGTTACTTACTGTATGTTTCTACTTCACTCTAGATGTGTTAGTTCTCTTCCAATGTTGTCTGCTAACATTTAACTTCTTTGGTGACAATGCTCAGTAAATGTCTGAAGATGGCCTTTTAAGCCGAAAACCGGTTAGCAATAAAAGTAATATTGTAGAACAAAAGCAAACTGCTGCTTTTCATTTATTATTAATACTATCTTGTTAAAGCAATTATGGTATAACGCAACAGAGCAGTGTTACCCTCTCAGAGGAATTTTGTTATGTTGACCGTGTTGCACCTAACAGAGCTGGCTTATCGGAAGTGAAAGTCAGAATTATGTAAACATTTAAACAATAACAAATAATGTTCTACCTAGCTAGACTGTTTAAAGAGTAAAGAAAACGGTCGACAGGCTAATTATGCAAGAGAATGATTAACATTCTTGTTGAGAAATTAGGTAACTTCAACGAACAAACACAACCTACACTTTGCCACACGCGAGTGCAATGAACTCTGGCACCTGGATACAGTGCGTTCAGGTTAAGGCTGGAGTTAACAGATCACAACAAACCTCTGGCATAAATATAACATAACAATACACACTGTTACTTTCATGGATTATTGAAACTGAATGGTCTTTATAACAGTACTATTAATATTCACTGTAGAATCATAAATTGGACATAGGTTCATTATTACTTTCCAAACATTTTCCTAGCTGACATAAAATTGTAAATGTAGTTCAATGCAAAATTATGAACTGGCCACAGGTTAAGCCACTCTCAGCTAAATACCTTTCTATTTAGAATGAAAGTTAAATGGAATTTACCAACAGGTTATTTCTCACTGTTTTATTGAATAAAGAAATTACACTACTGGCCATTAAAATTGCTACACCAAGAAGAAATACAGATGATGAAAGGGTATTCATTGGACAAATATATTATACTAGAACTGACATGTGATTACATTTTCACGCAATTTCGGTGCATAGATCCTGAGAATTCAGTAACCAGAACAACCACCTCTAGCCGTAATAACGGCCTTCATGCGCCTGGGCATTGACTCAAACAGAGCTCGGATGGCGTGTACAGGCACAGCTGCCCATGCAGCTTCAACACGATACCACAGTTCATCAAAAGCAGTGACTGGCGTATTGTGATGAACGAGTTGCTCGGCCACCATTGACCAGACGTTTTCAATTGGTGAGGGAGAATGTGCTGGCTAGGGCAGCAATCGAACATTTTGTGTATCCAGAAAGGCCCGTACAGGACCTGCAACATGCGGTCGTCCGTTGTCCTGCTGAAATGTAGGGTTCGCAGGAATCGAATGAAGGGTACAGCCACGGGCTGAAACACATCTGAAATGTAACGTCCACTGTTCAAAGTGACGAGACGTGTAAACAATGGCATCACATACCATCACGCCGAGTGATACGCCAGTATGGCGATGACGAACAGACGCTTTCAATGTGCGTTCACCGCGATGTCATCAAACACGGATGCGACCATCATGATGCTGTAAACAGAAGCTGGATTCATCCTAAAAAATGACGTTTTGCCATTCGTGCACCCAGGTTCGTCGTTGAGTACACCATCGCAGGCGCTCCTGTGTGTGATGCAGCGTCAAGGGTAACCGCAGCCACGGTCTCCGAGCTGACAGTCCATGCTGCTGCAAACGTCGTCGAACTGTTCCTGCAGATGGGTGTTGTGTTACAAACATCCTCATCTGTTGACTCAGGGATCGAGACGTGGCTGCACGATCCGTTACAGCCGTGTGGATAAGATGGCTGTCATCTCGACGGCTAGTGATACGAGGCAGTTGGGATCCAGCACGGCGTTCCGTATTACCCTCCTGAACCCACCGATTCCATATTCTGCTAACAGTCATTGGATCACGCCCAACGCGAGCAGCAATGTCGCGATACGATACACCGCAATCGTGATAGGCTACACTCCGACCTTTATCAAAGTCGGAAACGTGATGGTACGCATTTCTCCTCCTTACACGAGGCATCACAACAGTGTTTCACCAGGCAATGCCGGTCAACTTCTGTTTGTGTACGAGAAATCGGTTGGAAATTTTCCTTATGTCATCACGGCGCCAACCTTGTGTGAATGGTCTGAAAAGCCAATCATTTGCATAACACAGCATCTTCTTCCTATCGATTAAATTTCGCGTCTTTAGCACGTCATCTTCGTGGCGTAGCAATTTTAATGACCAGTAGTGTATTGTTTTCATGAATAGTGGTCTTTCTATTAATTGTTATTTATCATGAACATAAAGGATAACCTGTGGATCCTATTACAATATCAATACCCTTTCAATACCTAAAAGAAACAAGTGCTTAGCAAGCATGAGTTCATAACTTTTCACAAGTGCAGTTTTCCACTTTTACTACAGTGAGACACAAAATTAACATATTTGTAAGATACTGACTCATCTTCTGCGATTTAGACGAGGAAGCAATGTGACCATTTACTCAGCAGAACTTTCTAATCCTCAGTCTTAAGAACTTTTAATTTTGAAGTTGGCAACAACACTTTAATAAGTAGTTTTAATAGGAAAATTATTTTCAGCAAGCATCATTTACTTTAACTCACTCTCTTGCCACATTAACTTTGACTTTCTGTTTACTATGTTCAAGAGGCATTAATTAGCAAAACACTGGGCTTTAATGTTTTTTCAGTAGGAACACTCTGTCTTTAGCTCAAACGGAGAGGAACCTGAGAGGTGTTATGATAAGGAAAAAATCAAGGCAGGTACATAAATTCAGTTTTATATTACCTCATATTTCAGCACACTAACACATCCAATAAGCTGATCCTTCACTGTATGTTATTATAGTATTCCGTCACAGTGATTGGGCAATGTGGTGGCAACTGCATGTTGGTAGGTGGATTTGCAGGTAGAATTGCTGGACTCTGTCATTTCTTCGTGGCGATGATAGATACCAATTCCAGAAAAATTCCAGCTCTTTATCCATCCCTCCGAGGTATTGGAAAGCGTCAGGAAAAGCCTCTGTCGGAACCAGCACTATATACAGCTTTAAATGAGCAGTTAGACAGTCTGGTAGCTCGTTCCCGACTGACCAACCACAATTTGCGCGCGCTACACAGTTCCGTTCCCGAGGGGAACCACAACACCTTTTACATATGACATAACTAAGAACCCTAAGTGAAGCTCAGCAGTTTACATAACAGCAAACAAACATTTTTAAATAAAACAGAAGATTTTCTTATATTGGCAGTTGTACACAAAATTATTTAAACAAAATTATTTAATTTGAAAGATAACCAAAGAGATTATATGACAAAGACACAACAGATCAGTTGCTCATGGATTAGACACTTCCTACACTCTAAAAGACATCACAGGTTTTACAAAGAAAAGATTATACAATTTGGTGTTATCGATTCAATCAACCACATTTACAGAACGGTATATTGATAATTTTTATTTATGGACCGTCTGACAGCAACTGAATAAAACACAATTTTAGTGCCATACGCGTTCCGCTTTTATTTTCTGCAAGACATCATCAGTGGCCTGGAATATGTACACATGTTAGGTATTTAATTTACATTTTTGTCACTGTGCCTATAAGTTATAAACAGTTCTGGTGGTTGGTATTTCCTATTAAGTAGTAATGTTTTGAACTGTACTCACAGGTTGCGTGGACAATTTCTTACGTATTACGCTCCTGTTGCATTTTTGGTGTTGTTCTTCTAATGAATGCCAATTTACTGTCCTTTTCCCACATTTCACAGCACTATGAACTGAACGCTTGTTTCAATGCAATTTTTTGGTTTCTGTTGCCGACTGTCAAATGTTTTTGCCAAAGATCGAATGTTATTGCCAAACTTTCGAGTGTAATTATTGAAAAATCTCTCTCTCTCTCTCTCTCTCTCTCTCTCTCTCTCTCTCTCTCTCTCTCTCCCTGTGTGAGAGAGTGTGTGGTTGTGAGTGTGTGGTTTGCTGTCAGATGGTCCATAAGTAAAAATTATCAATATACCGTAATATTACATGCAACTGAGGACGACAGAACTAAAAAAGTTGAAGATGACATTTACAAAAGCTCAACGATGTAACATCAAATAAAACAAAAGGCAAAATAAATCAGTAGAGTATTAGAGCTATGGTGTCACAACCTGCACCTCCAATCACTGTGAATGAATGAAGTTCCTCTGTATGGTGAACGTGTCACCGTACAGTGTAGCTTCACAGCCATCTTCATCACTGGGCCATTTATTTTTTGAACAGTTTGGCGCTCAAGGATCAAAGACGTGCAGTGTGACTGGCCAGCGTTACTGCGATATGCTTCGCCTGCACGTCACACCCACCCTACAGGAGAGAGACGCATTGAACTCAACAGCTTTCGTTCAAGATGGGGCACCACCGCACATCTCTCGTGAACACCTGTTTGTCGGAAACACACATGGAAACGGTCGAATTATCAGCTCACCTTTTCCAACAGCCTCGCCATCACGATGACCTGGACTCAATTCCCCGTGATTTCTGGTTGTGGGGCTACCTGAAAGGCAGGGTTTACCAAGGGGAACATTCACACATGTCCTGATCTGATGCGCAGCATATCAAGAGAGGTAGCCACCACACCTACGGCCATCCTTGGTTCTCCCGTGCAGAATGCAATCCTGCGCTTTCTGACTCTTGTAGACACTGATGGACCCACACTGAGCCCGTTTCATTAAATATGTTACCGATATGTATAGTACATTGTAGCAGAACATTAAAAGTGTTTCAGTTGATTTATTCTGCATTATTTCTCTCCCCTATGTCCTTGAAATTAATGCTGCCAAGTTTGGTCCTCGTACGGTAAGTAGTTTCCGTGTTATAACATGTTAAATACGGAAAGCCTAATTATAGTCGCCCGGTAGATGAGAAATCTGCTGTTGGAGGAGGGGGCCCTAGATATTCTGGACCGCTTTATCTGCGTTGTAGAGAGTGAAGGGCACTCAGAGGATAGGAACAGACAAGCAATTTAGACCTCTAAGCGCGCCTCATCTTCTCCAGTGCCGGCAACCGGAGTACCAACATGGAAAAGAAATACGCTACATTTCTGTCAGCGGACTTTTTCTCTCTATGTACAAAACCAATACAAAATGCTACTTACTTTTACAGAGCACAATAGGGGTAATCCTGAGCTAAGACCGCAGAGTGCAGATGAAAGAACGTGTTGTGTCAGCAGTAGCTTGGTGACGCTACAGGCAAAGCTGATTGTGCCAACACGGCAAAAGATGCACTCGCTAACTGTAAGCATAAAATCTAATTTTTGACTTGTCTGACCGCATATTTCTGATTTCTTCTGTCCTGTCGGCACCCTCTTCCCCCTCCTCTACAAATCTCTCACCCCTACAGACCTCCCCCCTCCATTCTACAAAAAAAAAAAAAACAGGAAACAAACAGAGATATACTGCACTGGTGGGTTCGGACATCTGCATGGATACTGTGCAAATCACATTTAAGTGCCTGCAGAGGGTTCATCGTACCACCTTCACATTTTTCTATTATTCCAATTTCGTATATCTTTCCGTACGAACTCTGATTTCCCTTATTTTATCGTGGTGATCGTTCCTCCCTATGTAGGTCGGTGTCAACAGAATATTTTCGCATTCGGACGAGAAAGTTGGTGATTGGAATTTTGTGAGAATATTCCGTCGCAACGAAAAACGCCTTTCTTTTAATGATTTCCAGCCAATATCCTGTATCATTTCTGTGACAATCTCTCCCATATTTCACGATAATACAAAACGCGCTGCCCTTCTTCGAACTTTTTCGATGTACTCCGTCAGCCCTATCTGATAAGGATCCCACACCGCGCAGCAGTATTCTAAAAGAGGACGGACAAGCGTAGTGTAGGCAGTCTCCTTAACAGGTCTGTTACATTTTCTAAGTGTCCTGCCAATAAAACGCAGTCTTTGGTTAGCCTTCCCCGCAATATTTCTTATGTGTTCCTTCCAATTTAGTTATTGGTAATTGCAATACATAGGTATTTAGTTGAATTTACGGCATTTAGATTAGACTGATTTATCGCGTAACCTAAGTTTAACGAGTTCCTTTTAGCACTCATGTGGATGACCTCACACTTCTCATTATTTAGGGTCAACTGCCACTTTTCGCACCATTCCGATATTTCTTCTAAATCGTTTTGCAGTTCTTTTGATCTTCTGATAACTATTAGTCGTTAAACGACAGCGTCATCTGCAAAAAAACCTAAGACGGCTGCTCAGATTGTCTCCCAAATCGTTTGTATAGATAAGGAACAGCAAAGGGCCTATAACACTACCTCGGGGAACGCCAGAAATCACTACTGTTTTACTCGATGCCTTTCCGTCAATTACTACGAACTGTGACCTCCTGACAGGAAATCACAAATCCAGTCACATAACTGAGACGATATTCCATAAGCATTTAGTACGAGCCGCTTGTGTGGTACCGTGTCAAAAGCCTTCCGGAAATCCAGGAATACGGAATCGATCTGAAATCCCTTGTCAATAGCATGCGAATAAAGAGCTAGTTGAAACTTCCTGGCAGATTAAAACTGTGTGCCGGACCGAGACTCAAACTCAGGACCTTTGCCTTTCGCGGGCAAGTGCCCTACCATCTGAGCTACCCAAGCACGACTCACGCCCCGTCCTCACAGCTTTACTTCTGCCAGTACCTCGTCTCCTACCTTCCAAACTTCCTTAGGTTAGGTAGGTTTAAGTAGTTCTAAGTTCTAGGGGACTGATGACCATAGATGTTAAGTCCCATAGTGCTCAGAGCCATTTGAACTACTCCGAGGATATTTACTTCTACGTTACTCATGTTGACAGCTGTTCTCGATTCGAATTCTGGAATATTTACTTCGTCTTCTTTCGTGAAGGCATTTCGGAAGGCTCTGCTTAATAACTACACGCTACGTTATTGTCTTTTGGCGATTATTATATCACTTAAAAAAGTATAACTATTTATTTAGGGGAAACACTCCTAGTACATTTGTTTGTCCTTTGATTTATCGTGGTATGTTACTGATTTTTAGTGAAGTTAGTTTTTACGTTTAGCTTTCAAAAACATACAAAAGAGATATAATAAGCAAAATAACGAATTTCGTAGGTTGCCAATTACGTATTATATCTGGTTTTATCGAGCGACAGGCTCCCTACAAATTACTGTAAATGCAATAGCGTAGTATTACTCATCTCCAGTTCACTATCACAGAAAATAGACAAGTTTTAATAAAATTATTTCACTGGATTCCTTCAATTAATCTCACTGAATATTTTTACATAATTTCTTCCGCTCCGGCTATCAGACATTGTGCTATGAAAAAATATTTTGAAATGTACCGCGTAATGGCCGCTAATTGTTAACAGTCAGATCACTGTTACTCGCTCCGCAGCAGCTGGAAACATGCTAAATAATTTTCATTAAATATTCTTTTCATAAGATAAATGTGGATTAGGTTCTTGAAATAACACACGGAGATCACTTTATACTAATATTATCTTACTAGGACACAGTTTACACCATCAAATATTTGCAATTACGTTACGACAGAAACAAATGCTAGCGCAGCACAATAGCTTGCGTACCTTATTCCAGCTAACACCAGAACGAACAGAACAAAACAAACTAGAGAGAAGAATGAGCATTGCACTGTATTTTATACTCTTTTAATTACTTACACATTATAATCTCATACAATAAAAATAATGTCTTTTCTGCATCTATTGATCTATATTGTGTATTTTTACAGTTAGTGTTATTACCTTTCGCAGATAAATCGATGTTTGCAATTCATTTTGAGTCACATACAGTCATTTTTATTTATGTTTCACCTCGATAATGGTGAATATTGCAAAAGGGACACTACACGATGATAACTGCTGTGCGGAATCTATATTACAAACGAGTAATCCGATTTATGGCTCTTTATGCCAGCTGCATATTGCGTGTCTAATGGCTTCCGGGGGTAATAAATATGTGATTTATAACATTTCATTTAATTACTGACCCAGTTTAAGAGTTTACGGCGCTATCATAATCCTGTTCATTGACGGGCACAGTCTCACGTTAAACTTTGAACCAGTAATATATGCGAACCACGTCAAATATTGTAGTAAAGTACTCATAAAGAAGAAAATGTCAGTAAAATATGCTTACTGAAATGTGAAATATACACACTATCTGTCACATAGGGCATCTGACAAGATCTGCTATAGAATGAGGGGAGAGAAGTTACGGAATAGCGAGATGCACATATACAGATGGCTGTAGTATCGCGTTCGAAAGGTATAAAAGGGCAGTGCTTTGTGGAGCTGTCATTAGTACTCTGGTGATTCGTCCGAAGAGATTCCCGGTGTGATTATGGTCACATGGCAGGAATTAACAGACCTTCAACGCGGAATGGTAGTTGGAGCTAGACAAAAGGGATATTCTGTTTCAGAAATACACTCATGTTCATAAATTAAGGAAAATTGCAGAATGTGGTGCCACACAACGTGGCTCTACACAAAACTGGCGCTAATAGCATAGGCACATAGGGAACACTCAACACAGATCTGTAAGTCCACGGTATTGGTGGTAAGTTGAGAAAACCGTCCCGAAACGCATATGCTACGAAACGCCACTGTTTCCCGCGCATGTACCCCGACATCAGTATGGGATATGATCTCCATTCACACGTACACAGGCCGCACAACGGGTTGGCATACTCTGGATCAGGTGGTCAAGCAGCTGCTGGGGTATAGCCTCCCATTCTGGCACCAGTGCCTGTCGGAGCTCCTGAAGTGTTGTAGGGGTCTGAAGGCGTGCAGCGATACGTCGACCGAGAGCATCCCAGACGTGCTCGATGGGGTTTAGGTCTGGAGAACAGGCAGGCCACTCCATTCGCCTGATATCTTCTGTTTGAAGGTACTCCTCCACGATGGCAGCTCGGTGGGGCCGTGCGTTATCATCAATCACGAGGAAGGTGGGACCCACTGCACCCCCCAAAAGGCGGACATACTGGTGCAAAATGACGTCCCGATAAACCTGACCTGTTACAGTTCCTCTGTCACAGACATGCAGTGGTGTATGTGCACCTATCATAATTCCGCCCCATACAATCAAACCACGACCTCCATGCAGGTCCCTTTCAAGGACACTAAGGGGTGGGTATCTGATTCCTCGTTCACGCCAGATGACAACATGGCGAGAATCACTGTTCAGACTATACCTGGACTCGTCTGTGAACATAACCTGGGACCACTTTTCCAATGACCATGTACTGTGTTCTTCACACCCGACTCTACGGGCTCTCCTGTGACCAGGGGTCAGTGGAATGCACCTTGCAGGTCTCCGGGCGAATAAACCGTGTCCGTTCAGTCGTCTGTAGACTGTGTGTCTGGAGACAACTGTTCCAGTGGCTGCGGTAAGGTCCCGAGCGAGGCTACCTGCAGTACTCCTTGGCCGTCTGCAGGCACTCATGGTGAGATATTGGTCTCCTTGTGGTGCTGTACACGTCCCCTACTGTAGCGCCTGGACACGTTTCCTGTCTTCTGGAATCGTTGCCATAATCTTGAGGTCACACCTTGTGGCGCACGGAGGGTCCGTGCTGTGACCTGCTGTGTTTGACCAGCCTCCAGTCGCCCTAGTATTCTACCCCTCATAACGTCATCAATATGTGTTCGTTGAGCCATTTTCAACACACAGTCTCCATCGGAACGTCTGAAAACGTCTGCACACTTACTCGCTGCACCGTACTCTGACATGCACCAACACACCTCTGCGTATGTGGACTGCTGCCAGCGCCACTGTGCGACGACTATTAAAAAAAAAAAAACAAAAAACAAAAAACAAAAAAAAACGCAGTTGATATCCGTTTGACCTATGGCAGCGCCATCTAACGGGCCAACCATAGCGCCATCTGGTTTCCCCCTTCAAGCCAAACAAGTTTCGTTCTTTGCTTATTTCGTGAAATATTTGGCCCGGTCACGATCAATGGACCACCCTGTATAAGACTGTGGGCGAACGTTTTTTGTACTGTTAGCGCCGATGCGGCAACGACGCGAAATTCCTTTGACTGTTCCCTGAACGACCGACAGCGAGCGGAACATGTCAAAGGAATGCGAACGCAACACAACAGAATGCTGTTTGCTGACGCTCGCCCAGCTTGGACACAAGAGCAGATTCTCGTTCGCTATACCTATTTATAACTATCAACTCGTAGAAAAGGTGCTGCTGCCAGTAGAAAGTACCCTCCGCTTGGCACCTCAAGCCGTCGGCACACGAACCGTGCATGCGAACGTTGATCGTTTCTGACGTCACAGCGTGGAATAGCACATTCGGGAGTCTTTCGGAACGTGCAGAGCAGTATCTGGCATGTCAGATATTCTGAGAGTGCGTCTGAGCGTTGACCAATGAGATGGCATAACGCCAGCTACGTCACACGGACGCCGTCTCCCTTCAGTACAGAGCTGTGAGGAGCCATATTGGCATTCATTTCTAGCCTGTATGTATATATGCCGTTTCTGAGCACCAGCAAACAGAATCACCGAAAACCCGTTGTTAGTTGTGTTATTCGTTCTAATAAAATAATGACGTACATCGTATTCGTGGCAAAAGAATTATTGTAACTTGCGTATTATGAGAGTAGGCTGTTTGAAAGCAGTGACACACTGAAAATCCACCCAAAATGCATTGTTTGTGGTACAATTTGTTATGATTAAATTTCAATTTGTAACATAATTATCTACGATTAACGTGTTTAGCAAGGAATAAAACAGTGTGATTAAGTATTAAAAGTATGTTGATTGTTTAGCGTAGCCGTCACGGTAGCTCAGCAAAAAAAAGGCGTGTGTTCGATCAGAGGGCTTTGTGCTTTCTGTAATAAAAAAAAACTGAGTAAAAGAATCAACGATCAAGTTGAACGGATGTCTTGTGACGTCCGCAACGACCAAACAAACGATCGACAACAGAAAAAAAGCGTAATGAGTAGCGCGTCTATCCAGTAATGAGTTTTTCTTTGGGAGGTGGTTCGCGCCTTAACACAACCAAATTTTTTTTCCCTAACATTCGCGTTTTTATTAGGTTCTGATACTTTATTATTCGTTTAATATAAGTATATGCTATAACATCTGATGTTATGTAAATATAAGTTCACCTTTTTTGAGGGGTGACTTTGTTCGATTGGCTTAATCTAAAGGACAGCTTGCGCTGCTTGTATAAAGATATTTTGCTCCTTTTTCTTTTACGCCTCGTAATTCACATTTTGTTAGGGTGACCAGATGCAATTGTTTCAAAAGGGGGACAAACAGCTTCAAAAAGGAGGACAAAAGAAGAAAAAAGAGGACACATGAAACGGATCAACTGCAGATGACGATACCACTCGTCAGCTTTGGACAAGTCACGTGGCTGCCGGGAAATACCGGTAAAACAAGAAGTTATTTGTTGCTGATGGTCAGGTGGTGCTTGACAGAAACATAACAAAATTAAAAACATTGATTGTGGTGAAAGTATGGCGTCAATTGTTTTGACATGTCAACAACACGGAACTGTTTACAAAGCGAAAAACGTACGACCATTCACCTCCCTTAATTCGACGCACCGCCACCAACATCTACAATTCAAGCAGCAGCTGACGACATGTAAACTGCACTTTAACCTTCCGAATGCAAATAAATTGAATGACTATGCAACCATGAAATAAAACCACGACAGTTAATCTGTCTAGTTATTTCTTACCTTTATTGGCAACTGAGACGTACGTTCCAGCTCCACATATCTTACATTCCCCTTCAAATTCATTTCTCCCTTTCTTTAAAGCCGGATATTTGCAAGAAAGGACATCAGAAAATGTACAATTTCCTTTAGGCATGACCAAATATTTTACGTAACTCACTTGGTTAAAAATTACGATATTTTCATTCGCTCATAGATCGATCAACGACAACATAAAAAAAAGGTTCAAATTGCTCTGAGCACTATGGGACTTAACTGCCGAGGTTATCAGTCCCCTAGAACAGAACTAGTTAAACCTAACTAACCTAAGGACAGCGCACACATCCATGCCCGAGGCAGGATTCGAACCTGCGACCATAGCGGTCGCGCGGTTCCAGACTGTAACGCCTAGAACCGCTCGGCCACTCCGACCGACAAAGAACGATAGCATCGACTATACAGGTGCCACCTACTACCGCTTTCGTCGGTGTTTATCACGAAGAGTGTGCTAATAGTTAAAGTATTTAAGAAAAGAGCAATAGAACGGGACGAATTACGCTCAACTTTGCGTAAAAGCCGGACACTGTAAAAATCTGCCCGGCCCCCATCAAAGAGCTAAGAAAGGAGGACATGTGTGGATTATTCGGGACGTCTGGTCACCCGACATGTTGCAGAGATTCTGCTACTGGGTAGTAACAGTGACCAAGTAAGACTGACCTTGGAACTTTCAGCATTGCAGCGCGTCAGCAATCGTATTTATCTAAATAAATTATGAATAATCCGCCTCGATTGCGAAAATTCCCGGTGTTTACCCAGGTTTCAATGTGGATAACCACGCCTTCTTCAGAACAAAATAAAAAGCAGCTTGCCTAAATGGGCATAGTCAATTTATAAAATGAACACCCACAACGGCAGGTCCCCATAAAATTAATTAGCATTACACGGTACATCCGTACCAAGTCAATAACACTACTTAACTGTGTGTGCTGCCTCGCCCCAGCCAACGTGCGATGGGTCTCAGGCTCTCCACTGGGGCGAGGCAGCACACACAGTTAAGTAGTGTTATTGACTTGGTACGGATGTACCGTGTAATGTTAATAAATTTTATGGGGACCTGCCGTTGTGGGTGTTCATTTTAGAAATTGACTATGCCCATTTAGGCAAGCTGTTTTTTATTTTGTTCTGAAGAAGGCGTGGTTATCCACGTTGAAACCTGGGTAAACACCGGGAATTTTCGCAATCGAGGCGGATTATTCATAATTTATTTATACTGACCTTTGAGTTTTACTAAAATGTGTGAATGATGAAATAATGTTAATCTGATGCGGAGGAGTAATCCAAACTTGTACCACACTGATTGTAATGGAACTTTTATAAGCCTGTGTCCTTATTGATTGGATGTGGTACTTTCCTTTTCGTGGACGATGGAGGAAATGTGCGTTTCAATAGAGCTAACGTGGGAATTTTACGCGCGCCCGTTGGGTAAACAGTGTGATTTACGAACTAGAAACATCCCGCGACTGCCGCTGGAGTGCGTTGCGATCGCGTATGCCACGTTGCGGCCCACGTGTGCACAAGTCGCATCGCTCCCGAGCGTTCAGCAGCACGTTGAACTTGGCACGCTCCACGTTAACGTTCGACAGCACGTTCCGTGTGCCGACGGCTTTAGAGTGGATTGTTGGTGTGAACGAAGAAGCAGATGTGGAGAGGAATGTGCCTACGCCTGCGGCAGAAGTGATTCTGACGTCAGCAGATCTGCATGCGAGCGTCGGTTTCGTTATTTCTCCATTGTCGCCGCGCGGAGCCCTAAAAACTTTTTCTAAAGTGCTTCCGCCCGTACGCATTAGCGAAATTGGCGTGGAACAGGAGTTAAAAGGAGCGCTTAGAAGCGCACGTGATTACGGAAGGGAATATCCTTGGGGATGCGGCGGGACGCGTCTGTAAAAGGAAGCAAAAGACGGGGCTAGGAAGTGAAGAGAAAAGCAAACAAAGGGCGCAGCGAATGCTTTTAACAGGGCGACGCATTCACAGCAGCGCACGTAGTTCCGACTCGTTCCGCTAGCGGCGTCGCTGGTGCTAGCAGTTCGAGCGGTGACCCAGAGATGGCGGGATGCTCGCTTCCCGCGTCCGCGCATTTTCCCGGGGACTCGCCCGGGCGAGCTGCGCGGCGCGTTGGTGGGGGTGAGGAGCAGTGGTGGGGGTAGACTCGGGCGCGCAGTGGTAGCAGGAGGCTGCGTTTAGTCTACCGCCGACTCCCACCGAGGAAACATCGCGCGAGGTTCCGTGTTGACGTTTGACAGGCCGGCGCGTGAGCCCGCGAGAAATTTTCCCGCGCGAATATCGGGCGGCGGAAGTGACACGGGGCTATGCAACTCTTTTCTCGCCATTTATTGCCTTCCGTCCGGTGCGCAGTCGGCTCGTGTATCTCCGTGTGAACTAAATGCCGCGTTCGCCTGTTTCGTAAATCAGCTCCCTTTCCGCACCAACGTTGCTTCTATCGCTAGCCCGCGACAAATTCCGAAGTGCAGGGAAGCGAAGCACTGCGCTGCCACCTCTCGCACTCAGGCATTTTTGCTCTGTTAGTGAAACCTCCGCGCGGAATAGAGGGGCTATTCGCCGACTGACTGATGGATTTTTCGAGACGTCACTACGTTCGACTAGAAAGTGGGTGAAAAAACAACCACGTATTTTTCTTCATTTCTCGTTACTGATCCATCATATTTGGCAAGAAGTGCATGTTGATTTCTTGTCTTTTACATTCTGCAGCACCAAATGTGAAATTACATATTCCTGAGAAACTGTCAGCTATCTAGCGTGTTTATTATATCATTACCAGGGGCGCCCGTAGGGTAAGATCAGTGGGGGCAGCTGCACTTGATGAGAATTCATTTACGAACATGAAAAATGACCTCTAAGCGCAGGGTCCGGATTTTTGTTATCTAAAAAGCCCGCAAGTTGTCACAAAAATTATCCGAAAATTCGATAAAATGACGCAAAAATGATTAAATCATTTAGTCAGTTATCAAATGAACTAGAACAATGAAAAAATTTATCGGTGTTTGGAACTGAAATGTTGAAGCTTGCCGTAGCTTTTCAAAATAGCAAAATGTGCGGAATGTCATCGATATGAAATTTTTAACGCCAGGAAGACAGTTAATTCAGGAAATAGGGTTTACTACGGGCCAACAAAAAACAGCGCAAAGTATGGGAAAACTTAAAATCTAGGAATATGGAAACTAGTTTGCTATAAGAATGCTGTCAGTTTGTTTATGTTTAAAACAATGACCAGGTACTCAGAGTGCACTGCTGAAAGTAATAGTAGAATATTATGAGCTGATAACAATGGCCACAAAATAAATAAATGACATGTACGAGGAAAAATGTTTTGCCCCTACTGACATGAAACCCTGTGGGCGTCCCTGGTCATTGTGTATATTTAGTGTTTTGTCGTGCTGGACGTAATTGTCAATTTTGTTTACGTCGCCGAGTTATTTAATGGACACTGAGATGTTACTCTGTATGAGAGATTAAAAAAATGTTAACCACATCGCTATCGCCTGTTGTATTCGACTTGGAAAAGTATACAGTAGCCGTTCCCAGTCTTTTTAGCTCTGCAGACTATTTTGTAAAAGAAAAAAAGCTTAGAGAACTATTGACTAAATATACAATATATAAACACACACACATATATCACATGCACTTGTCAGTTGGCCTAATTAATAAAAGATACTGTACAAGAAAGACTGAAAAATATCAATTTTTTTCTATTCACTTAGCTGTCAGAATCATATGTAAAAACTCGAAATCTAGTGCTCAGGGTGAAAAATAACTCAAAGGAATTTTTAGTAGTTATTGTCCCCCACGAGAGACTCGATACTTCGATTAAAACTGTTAATTTTAGTCTCAGATCACTGTCTACTTTCAATCTATTCATGTACTTATTTTTTCCAAAAGTAATGGTACTCATCCAAAAAGAGACCAATTGTGCTGTTTCAGAAAACTATTTTAGAGTCTGTTTACGTGATATTTCAACTAAAGACTCTTTATCGCTTGATGACAATGTTCTTCAAAGTGATTTTTGATTTGCTGAATTTCGCCCTCAGCTCTAGGGAAGTAATTCCTAAAAGAAACATGAAAACGCTTATATACTGCCCTATTAATTATTAGTTTTAAAAATCTATAAGTTTGAGAAATTCAGTTTTTGAAGGACTTAGTATTTACATTAGGCCTATTTAGATATCTGAATAAAATTTAGGGAAATATATGATTTTAAATTACCGTAGGTCAAAGTTTTGAAGAGATCTGGTATGGCTGCAGCTGTTTTATCAATTTCATTGGCCTCCAGAAAATCATCTAAGAGTGAAAACTCGTCGAAGGAACCTTGTTCCACTTTCTGAGCCAATCATTGAAGTCTCATGATTGCTTCTACTTTGTCTTGCACAAAAATTTATGAATGTCGTTGCCCTTCAGAGTTAAGCCGAGAATGCTGAGAGCACCGAAAACATACACCAAATATGGCAACCGTGTGAACCTCTTTTCATCGATCACACACTAAGTAGGACCTTGCAAATTTTCTACCACACTGTCCACTCGTAAGTTAAATCCTGACAATACTTTACGCCTCGACAGTCACCGAATTTCTCAGTGAATTAAAGATGTTATGGTCGCTGCCCATTTTATGACGGTGAACACCAATAGTCGTGTTTTTAGGCCTTGCTTTAATGAAGTTGGCGATTTTAAGTGCATCGTCAAGAGCTTTTTGGGACACTCGCCCAAACTGTAACTACAAGAGCATCCTCGGAGTAGTGAAGCAACTTAAATCACTTAGGCCAACTAAAGCCAAGTCTTCTGGTCCACACTGTATCCCAGTTAGGTTCCTTTCGGAGTATGCTGATGCATTAGCTCAATACTTAACAATCATATACAACCGTTCGCTCGACGAAAGATCCGTACCCAAAGACTGGAAAGTTGGACAGGTCACACCAATATTCAAGAAAGGTAGTAGGAGTAATCCACAAAATTACAGGCCTATATCGTTAACGTCGATATGCAGCAGGATTTTAGAACATATATTGTGTTTGAACATTATGAATTACCTAGAAGAAAACGATCTGTTGTCACACAGTCAACTTGGGTTTAGAAAACATAGGTCCTGTAAAACACAACTAGCTCTTTATTCACACGAAGTTTTGAGTGCTTTTCACAAGGAATTTCAGATCGATTCCGTATTTCTGGATTTCCGGAAGGCTTTTGACACTGTACAAGCGGCTCATAGTGGAATTGGGTGCTTAGGGAATATGGTCTCAGTTATGTGACTGGATTTGTGATTTCCTGTGAGAGAGGTCACAGTTCGTAGTAATTGACGGAAAGTCATCGAGTAAAACAGAAGTGATTTCAGGCGTTCCCAAATGTAGTGCCGGTCGGAGTGGCCGAGCGGTTCTAGGCGCTACAGTCAAGAACCGCGGGACCGCTACGGTCGCTGGTTCGAATCCTGCCTTGGGCATGGATGTGTGTGATGTCCTTAGGTTAGTTAGGTTTAAGTAGTTCTAAGTTCTAGGGGACTGATGACCCCAGATGTTAAGTCCCTTAGTGCTCAGAGCCATTTCAACCCAATGTAGTGTTATAGGCCCTTTGCTGTTCCTTATCTACATGAACGATTTGGGAGACAATCTAAGCAGCCGTCTTCGGTTGTTTGCAGTAGACGCTGTCGTTTATCGACTAATAAAGTCATCATCAGAAGATCAAAAAAACTGCAAATGATTTAGAAAAAAATATCTGAATGGTGCGAAAAGTGGCAGTTGATCCTACGAAAAGTGTGAGGTCATCCACATGAGTGCTAAAAGGAACTCGTTAAAATTCGGTTACACGATAAATCAATAAATTCTAAATGCCGTAAATTCAGCTAAATACCTAGGCATTACAATTACCAACAACTTAAATTGGAAGGAACACATAGCAAATGTTGTGGGGAAGGCTAACCAAAGACTGCGTTTTATCGGCAGGACACATAGAAAATGTAACAGACCTACTACACTACGCTTGTCCGTCCTCTTTTAGACTACTGCTGCGCGGTGTGGGATCCTTACCAGATAGCACTGACGGAGTACATCGAAAAAGTTCAAGGAAAGTCAGCACGTTTTGTATTATCGCGAAATATGGGATAGAGTCACTGAAATGATACAGGATATGGGCTGGAAATCATTAAAAGAAAGGAGTTTTTCATTGCGACGGAATATTCTCACGAAATTCCAATCACCAACTTTCTCCTGGGACAATATTTTGTTGACACCGACCTACATAGGGAGGAACGATCACCACGATAAAATAAGGGAAATCAGAGCTCGTACGGAAACATAGGTGTCCATTCTTTCCGCGTGCTATACGAGATTGGAATAATAGAGAATTGTAAAGGTGGTTCGATGAACCCTCTGCCAGGCACTTAAATGTGATTTGCAGACCCCATGTAGATGTAGATGGAGATGTAGATCTCTGTGTATGCTGTAATGTGTTCACCGAAACAAGGAAGCAGCTCAATCAGCTTTGGCGACTAGGCATCTACTGTATGAACAGCAGACATAGCTCGTGCCCAATTAGTTGTGAAACCTACACAACTTGACTAAACTTCGAGGGTGTGCTGAAAAGTAATGCCTCCGAATTTTTACATGAAAAGTCTTAATGTTTTATACATAACACAAACGTTTTAACATTTTATATCTTTGTTATTCACGTCCACACACACTCTAAGAAAAGAAATAAAACTACGGAACTTCAAGCAATAATCCAAATCTACATCTACATCCATACTCCGCAAGCCACCTGACGGTGTGTGGCAGAGGGTACCTTGAGTACCTCTATCAGTTCTCCCTTCTATCCCAGTATGGTATTGTTCGCGGAAAGAAGGATTGTCGGTATGCTTCTGTGTGGGCTCTAATCTCCCTGATTGTATCCTCACGGTCTCTTCGCGAGATATACGTAGGAGGGAGCAATATACTGCTTGACTCCTCGGTGAAGGTATGTTCTCGCAACTTCAACAAATGCCCGTACCGAGCTACTGAGCGTCTCTCCTGCCGAGTCTTCCACTGGAGTTTATCTGTCATCTCCGTAACGCTTTCGCGATTACTAAATGAACCTGTAACGAAGTCCGCTGCCCTTAGTTGGATCTTCTGTCACTCTTCTATCAACCCTATCTGGTACGGATCACTCACCTGTGAGCAGTATTCGAGCAGTGGCCGAACAAGCGTACTGTAGCCTACTTCCTTTGTTTTCGGAATGCATTCCCTTAGGATTCTACCAATGAATTTCAGTCTGGCATCTGCTTTACCGACGATCAACTTTATATTATCATTCCATTTTAAATCACTCCTAATGAGCACACCCAGATAATTTATGGAATTAGCTGCTTCCAGTTGCTGACCTGCTATATTGTAGCTAAATGATAAGGGACCTTTCTTTCAGTGTATTCGCAGCACATTACACTTGTCTACATTGAGATTCAATTGCCATTCCTTGCACCATGCGCCAATTCGTTGCAGATCCTGCTGCGTTTCAGTACAATTTTCCATTGTTGCAACCTCTCGATACACCACAGCATCATCTGCAAAAAGCCTCAGTGAACTTCCGATGTCATCCACCAGGTCATTTATGTATATTGTGAATAGCAACGGTCCTATGACACTCCCCTGCGGCACACCTGAAATCACTCTTACTTCGGAAGACTTCCCTCCATTGAGAATGACATGCTGCATTCTGTTATCTAGGAACTCTTCAATCCAATCACACAATTGGTCTGATACTCTGTATGCTCTTACTTTGTTCATTAAACGACTGTGGGGAACTGTATCGAACGCCTTGCGGAAGTCAAGAAACACGGCATCTACCTGTGAACCCGTGTCTAAGGCCCTCTGAGTCTCGTGGACGAATAGCGCGAGCTGGGTTTCACACGATCGTCTTTTTCGAAACCCATGCTGATTCCTACAGAGTAGATTTCTAGTCTCCAGAAAAGTCATTATACTCGAACATAATACGTGTTCCAAAATTCTACAACTGATCGACGTTAGAGATATAGGTCTATAGTTCTGCACATCTGTTCGACGTCCCTTCTTGAAAACGGGGATGACCTGTGCTCTTTTCCAGTCCTTTGGAACGCTTCGCTCTTCTAGAGACCTACGGTACACCGCTGCAAGAAGGGTGGCAAGTTCCTTGGCGTACTCTGTGTAAAATCGAACTGGTATCCCATCAGGTCCAGCGGCCTTTTGCTCTTTTGAGACGGAATCGGCAGATATGATGGACACGTGCAGACAAATAAATGATTATACTTTCAGGAAAAGTGAATAATTTATTCAAGGGAAAGAGCTTCACGAATTGAGTAAGTGAATAACACGGTGGCAAATCTCTGGTACATACGGAAGCAGCTATTGGGCTTGGCGCTGATTAGAAGAGTTGTTGGATTTCTCATGAGGCATGTCGTGTCACATTCAGTCCAGTGGGCGAGTTAGATAGTCAAAGTCCTCAGATGTTTGGAGAGCCCTGTCCATAACTCCTCAAACGTCTTCAACTGGAGAAACATCCGGCGACCTTGCTGGTCAATGTAGGGTTTAGCAAGCATGAAGACGAGAAGCAGAAACTCTCGTGGTGTGCGGGCGGGTATAACGAAGGGCGTTTGAAAAGTCCGTGCAAAAATAAAAACTATTGACGTGTTTGGGCTAATTTTTTTTTTTTCGACGTAGTCTCCTTTTAGACTTCCACACTTCGTCCGACGCTGTTCTAGTTTGTTGATCCCTTCCGAAGAATAGGAACTGTCCAAGTCTGCAAAATAGCTATTACTTGCTGCAATCACCTCCTCGTTTGAATAAAATGTTTGTCCCGCCAGCCATTTCTTCAGACTGGGAAACAAATAGTACTCTGAGGGAGCCAAGTCTGGAGAATAGGGGGGATGTGAAACGAGTTGGAATCCTATTTCCATTAATTTTGCGATCACAGCTGCTGAGGTGTGTGCTGGTGCATTGTGTTGGGAAAGGACTTTTTTGCGATTCAATCGCCGGCGTTCTTCTTGCAGCTCGGTTTTCTAACGGTCCAATAACGATGAATAATATGCACCTGTAATAGTTTTACCCTTTTCCACATAGTCGATGAGGATTATCCCTTACGAAACCCA
Organism: Schistocerca gregaria; assembly: GCF_023897955.1. Lineage (NCBI taxonomy): Eukaryota > Metazoa > Arthropoda > Insecta > Orthoptera > Acrididae > Schistocerca > Schistocerca gregaria. Next base: position 124,956,799 of record NC_064930.1, on the reverse strand, counting down.
AAAGACAGTCGCCAAAACCTTATCGGCCGAAAGAGTGGTCTTCGCCGTTTTTTTGGAGCAGATTCTCCCTTGGTAACCCATTGTTTAAATTGTTGTCTGTCATCCATCACCATATCACGGATTTTATCAATGGTTTCTGGAGTCGTAACCTCCACAGGGCGTCCAGAACGTTCAGCGTCACTTGTACCTTATGGCCACTCTGAAAATTTTGAAACCACTTATAAACTGTTCTGATCACCGCAATGTTTGCTAAGCTTCTCTTTAGTCTCCTTTTGCATTTCATAAAGTAATGTTTAATCACTACGCGAATTTTTCGTCAATTTTTTTGACAATCACTCGACTTCCTCGATTCACACGAATGCCAAACGGAAAGAAATAGACCAATATGGCTGAAACTTGGTGTGCGTCCTTTCCAAAAATGCTACTAACTAATCATGACCTCTATCATAGAGTAAATATCTCTGGAGTGAGCATTGCGTTCTGCTCATGTTGTCAACATTAAACCAGGATTGTCACGTGTTTTCGGGACTTCGCTGTGCGTGTGTGCTTTCTGCAGCGTTTGAAGTTTATAATATCAAGATCTGTTTTCTTGTGTTTCACCGTTTGTTGATAGTGTAATACTAATAGTGAATTACTGTTGTTGCTAGGATGCAAAGAAAAATATGTGAAAGGAGGAATAGTAACTTTTCATGGGTGCATACTATGTAGATCTGATTATAGTTATCATATTAGGAAGAGACACTGTATACGTTTAAAAATTTCGAGACGCATTATAATTAAGGCCTGATTCTGTAGACCTATTTTTCTACGATTTTATGACTATATAATAGACATTACGGTTCGTACAAAAGCTTACAATCGCTTCCTCTCGTAAATTTGCTGGTAGAACAGAAAAGGGAATGGTTAGATGTTTCAGCAAATACTATCCTCCATACATTTATCAGTGACTTGTCGATTATGTATATAGATTACTCAGTCTACTATTTATTTAATAAACTGGGAGCAAGTATGTAAAATGCGTTAAATAAATACTTCAAAATGTCACCAGTCAGAAAAACTGTGCTTAGGTAGGTCGCAAGAACGAGAAAATAAATACGCAGACATAGCAGGAAAAAGGACGAATTACCAGGGATATAATCAGTAATGTGTGGCAAATTCGGTGTTTTTCGGACACTTGCAAAAGTAATAGCGTACTGTTAAGTCGTTTTGCGAGACTATCATTGCAAAAATATACGTCGGGCTCTGTAATACTATAAAGTGCCGTATCATACCGAAAACTACCAAAAATCGAGTGCATCTGAACTGTGACACCTGTCGCAAAGAAGCAGGATGTAATATAACTTGCCCTTAAAAGTTACGTAGCTGGTTTATTCCGGGTATAAAATGGATACTGTTAAAATGTCTGCGCAACATGTAAAAATAATCCACGACACGTACGAAAAGAATCTGTCTGTACTAGGGGTGTAGTGACATTCGGAATACACAGGGCGCTATACGGACAAACGCAGGACGTCCCGAGAACACGTGCCCAGGCCGGCCATGTATGTTGACAACACAAAATCTGTTCTGCGCATGTGAATGCTCACTCCAGAGATATTTACTCTATGACACCGATACGCGCTGGTGGTGCCATCGAAAGGGTTTGCACGGACTTTTCAAACGCCCCTCGTATCTTGCTGGAATGCAAGCCCAGGATTGCTTGCCATCAAGGACAACAAATCGGGGTGCAGAATATCTTCGACGTATCGCTGTGCTGTGGGGGTGTTGCAGATGACAACCAAAGGTCTCCTGCTATGAAATGAAACGGAACTCCATGTCACCACTCGTGGCTGTCGGGCAGTATGGTGGGCTACAGTCACACTGGAGTCTGGGACGTCACCAGAGACGTCATCGTGGTCATTGGGGCTCAGTTGGAAGCGGGATTCATGACTGAAGACAATTCAATGATTTCTTAAAAGACATCATAGTCGCCATTGGCTGCTGAAACCTTCCTGTCTCCTCTGTCTCTTTTGTGTTACTCAATCTTCCCTTCTACAATAACCTATGAAACCTTCCCTTACGATTTCTATCTCTTGCTTAGTAACAACAAATGAAATCTTCCCTTTGAAATTTATTCTCTTTCTCAATCTTCGCATACAAATTTAATTGCTGCTTATTGAAAGCGATTTTCTGATTATTTAGACGAAACATAGAATGTGTCGTCGTCTTGGCCCTCAGTCGTTATCTGTAATAACCCAAAACTGTTCCTTACCTTTTTTACTGTTACTGGATCGCCATCTGACTGCTACATCGAACTGCGACATGAATATACTTACTCTGGTTTAGTATACTCTATTAGCTGCTGGTGGGCTGTCATAATAAGTGGTTGTATTTAGTACCAAAACTGACGTTATTCTTTAATAGCAAAGCTGACGTTATTCGTTAATTAATTTGACTGAAGTTACGTAATTCATAGTTACACTTTTTCTTCACAACAATAAAATTTTTCAAAGTTTTACGTTGATGGTTTTTGGGATGGATTTCAATCAGTAATGCAACATTGCTGGCAAACATTAATTATATTCTGAAAACGTTTCTTCAAATATTTACTGCTGATAATGATATGATTTTACAAACGTTCAAGTGGGACTTACTTTTTACAATAATCTTACAACTAACAATGCGCAAGCTTCCTTTCAGGAGTCTTGAGTTTTGCAAAGAAAATAATTTAATAACATTAGTTGCCCTTATGATAATAGTTAGCTGATGGCTCTGTACACCCATTTATAATCTCTTGTAAATCATAGCTGGTGGCTGGCAGGCACACCGCTCCTCTCAACCTCTCGCTTCAGACCTGCTACCGACTCGATTCACTTCTCGCTTACTGCTGACTTCATACGAACGCTGAAGTGCGGTCTTTCCTGCCAACAATGCTTTCTGGTGCAGGCAATCCCTGCTACCATTACAAAATGCATCAATGCACGGTCTTTCCCGCTCTTTTCTTAAAATGCATCCATACGCAGTCTCTCCTGCCCTTTTTAAAATTATATAAATTTGCGGTCTCTCTTGCCAACAATACTTTGGTGGAGACATTCCCTGCTACCACAATTATTTCTAACACGACAAATATTAATTATTCCTACTTAATCCTATTAATAACGTATAAACATCCTTCTTAAATTGTGGTTTGACAATAGACAATAAAAATATACACGTCTTACAACGTCAACAAGTAAATCGGATGGAAATTGTACCGTGGGCGACGACTGCCATGCCGAAACACTTGGTTTTTGAGAAAAACGTGTTTATAGTTTGACAAGTATTTATCAAATGTATAAAGGATGTTGACTTCGGTGCTTGTGTTGACATGCGACTCACTGCTCTACAGTACTAGCATCAAGCACATCAGTGCGTAGCATCAACAGGTTAGCGTTCATCACGAACGTGGTTTTGCAGTCAGTGCAATGTTTACAAATGCGGAGTTGGCAGATGCCCATTTGATGTACGGATTAGCACGGGGCAATAGCCGTGGTGCGGTACGTTTGTATCGAGACAGATTTCCAGAACGAAGGTGTCCCAACAGGAAGACGTACGAAGCAACTGATCGGCGTCTTAGGGAGCACGGAACATTCCAGCCTATGACTCGCGACGACCTAGAACGACGAGGACACCTGCAATGGACGAGGCAATTCTTCGTGCAGTTGACGATAACCCTAATGTCAGCGTGAGAGAAGTTGCTGCTGTACAAGGTAACGTTGACCACGTCACTGTATGGAGAGTGCTACGGGAGAACCAGGTGTTCCCGTACCGTGTACAGCGTGTGCAGGCACTATCAGCAGGTTATTGGCCTCCACGGGTACACTTCTGCGAATGGTTCATCCAACAAAGTGACAATCCTCATTTCAGTGCAAATGTTCTCTTTACGGATGAGGCTTCATTCCGACGTAATCAAATTGTAAATTTTCACAATCATCATGTGTGGACTGACGAGAATCCACACGCAATTGTGCAATCACGTCATCGACACAATTTTCTGTGATCGTTTGGGCAGGCATTGTTGGCGATGTCTCGATTGGGCCCCATGTTCTTCCATCTACGCTCAATGGAGCACGTTATCATGATTTCATACGGGATACTCTACCTGTCCCCATGAACCATGGACCTTGCCGTTGGTGGGGAGGCTTGCGTGCCTCAGCGATACAGATGGCCGTACCGTAGGTGCAACCACAACGGAGGGGTATCTGTTGAGAGGCCAGACAAACGTGTGGTTCCTGAAGAGGGGCAGCAGCCTTTTCAGTAGTTGCAGGGGCAACAGTCTGGATGATTGACTGATCTGGCCTTGCAACATTAACCAAAACGGCCTTGCTGTGCTGGTACTGCGAACGGCTGAAAGCAAGGGGAAACTACAGCCGTAATTTTTCCCGAGGACATGCAGCTTTACTGTATGATTAAATGATGATGGCATCCTCTTGGGTAAAATATTCCGGAGGTAAAATAGTCCCCCATTCGGATCTCCGGGCGGGGACTACTCAGGAGGATGTCGTTATCAGGAGAAAGAAAACTGGCGTTCTACGGATCGGAGCGTGGAATGTCAGATCCCTTAATGGGGCAGGAAGGTTAGAAAATTTAAAAAGGGAAATGGATAGATTAAAGTTAGATATAGTGGGAATTAGTGAAGTTCGGTGGCAGGAGGAACAAGACTTCTGGTCAGGTGACTACAGGGTTATAAACACAAAATCAAATAGGGGTAATGCAGGAGTAGGTTTAATAATGAATAGGAAAATACGAATGCGGGTAAGCTACTACAAACAGCATAGTGAACGCATTATTGTGGCCAAGATAGATACAAAGCCCACACCTACTGCAGTAGTACAAGTTTATATGCCAACTAGCTCTGCAGATGATGAAGAAATTGAAGAAATGTACGATGAAATAAAAGAAATTATTCAGATAGTGAAGGGAGACGAAAATTTAATAGTAATGGGTGACTGGAATTCGAGTGTAGGAAAAGGCAGAGAAGGAAACATAGTAGGTGAATATGGATTGGGGCTAAGAAATGAAAGAGGAAGCCGCCTAGTAGAATTTTGCACAGAGCACAACTTAATCATAGCTAACACTTGGTTTAAGAATCATGAAAGAAGGTTGTATACGTGGAAAAACCCTGGAGATACTAAAAGGTATCAGATAGATTATATAATGGTAAGACAGAGATTTAGGAACCAGGTTTTAAGTTGTAAGACATTTCCAGGGGCAGATGTGAACTCTGACCACAATCTATTGGTTATGACCTGTAGATTAAAACTGAAGAAACTGCAAAAATGTGGGAAATTAAGGAGATGGGACCTGGATAAAGAGAAAGAACAAGAGGTTGTACAGAGTTTCAGTGAGAGCATAAAGGAACAATTGACAGGAATAGGTGAAAGAAATACAGTAGAAGAAGAATGGGTAGCTCTGAGGGATGTAGTAGTGAAGGCAGCAGAGGATAAAGTAGGTACAAAGACGAGGGCTGCTAGAAATCCTTGGGTAACAGAAGAAATATTGAATTTAATTGATGAAAGGAGAAAATATAAAAATGCAGTAAATGAAGCAGGCAAAAAGGAATACAAACGTCTCAAAAATGAGATCGACAGGAAGTGCAAAATGGCTAAACAGGGATGGCTAGAGGACAAATGTAAGGATGTAGAAGCTTATCTCACTAGGGGTAAGATAGATACTGCCTACAGGAAAATTAAAGAGACCTTTGGAGAGAAGAGAACCACGTGTATGAATATCAAGAGCTCAGATGGCAGCCCAGTTCTAAGCAAAGAAGGGAAGGCAGAAAGGTGGAAGGAGTATATAGAAGGTTTATACAAGGGCGATGTACTTGAGGACAATTTATGGAAATAGAAGAGGATGTAGATGAAGATGAAATGGGAGATACGATACTGCGTGAAGAGTTTGACAGAGCACTGAAAGACCTGAGTCGAAACAAGGCCCCCGGAGTAGACAACATTCCATTAGAACTACTGACGGCCTTGGGAGAGCCAGTCATGACAAAACTCTACCAGCTGGTGAGCAAGATGTATGAGACAGGCGAAATACCCTCAGACTTCAAGAAGAATATAATAATTCCAATCCCAAAGAAAGCAGGTGCTGACAGATGTGAAAATTACCGAACTATCAGTTTAATAAGCCACGGCTGCAAAATGCTAACGCGAATTTCTTACAGACGAATGGAAAAAACTGGTAGATGCAGACCTCGGGGAGGATCAGTTTGGATTCCGTCGAAATGTTGGAACACGTGAGGCAATACTGACCTTACGACTTATCTTAGAAGAAAGACTAAGAAAAGGCAAACCTACGTTTCTAGCATTTGTAGACTTAGAGAAAGCTTTTGACAATGTTGACTGGAATACTCTTTTTCAAATTCTAAAGGTGGCAGGGGTAAAATACAGGGAGCGAAAGGCTATTTATAATTTGTACAGAAACCAGATGGCAGTAATAAGAGTCGAGGGGCATGAAAGGGAAGCAGTGGCTGGGAAAGGAGTGAGACAGGGTTGTAGCCTCTCCCTGATGTTATTCAATCTGTATATTGAGCAAGCAGTAAAGGAAACAAAAGAAAAATTCGGAGTAGGTATTAAAATTCATGGAGAAGAAGTAAAAACTTTGAGGTTCGCCGATGACATTGTAATTCTGTCAGAGACAGCAAAGGACCTGGAAGAGCAGTTGAACGGAATGGACAGTGTCTTGAAAGAAGGATATAAGATGAACATTAACAAAAGCAAAACGAGGATAATGGAATGTAGTCAAATTAAATCGGGTGATGCTGAGGGAATTAGATTAAGAAATGAGACACTTAAAGTAGTAAAGGAGTTTTGCTATTTAGGAAGTAAAATAACTGATGATGGTCGAAGTAGAGAGGATATAAAATGTAGACTGGTAATGGCAACGAAAGCGTTTCTGAAGAAGAGAAATTTGTTAACATCGAATATAGATTTATGTATCAGGAAGTCGTTTCTGAAAGTATTTGTTTGGAGTGTAGCCATGTATGGAAGTGAAACATGGACGATAACTAGTTTGGACAAGAAGAGAATAGAAGCTTTCGAAATGTGGTGCTACAGAAGAATACTGAAGATAAGGTGGATAGATCACGTAACTAATGAGGAGGTATTGAATAGGATTGGGGAGAAGAGAAGTTTGTGGCACAACTTGACTAGAAGAAGGGATCGGTTGTTAGGACATGTTTTGAGGCATCAAGGGATCACAAATTTAGCATTGGAGGGCAGCGTGGAGGGTAAAAATCGTAGAGGGAGACCGAGAGATGAGTACACTAAGCAGATTCAGAAGGATGTAGGTTGCAGTAGGTACTGGGAGATGAAGCAGCTTGCACAGGATAGAGTAGCATGGAGAGCTGCATCAAACCAGTCTCAGGACTGAAGACAACAACAACAACAACAACTCTACCTGTGCTGCTAGAACATGTGCATTTACAAGTACGACACAACATGTGGTTCGTGCACGATGGAGCTCCTGCACATTTCAGTCGAAGAGTTAGCACGCTTCTCAACAACAGATTCGGTGACCGATGGATTGGTAGAGGCGGACCAATTCCTTGGCCTCCACGCTCTCCTGACCTCAACCCTCTTGACTTTCATTTATGGGGGTATTTGAAAGCTCTCGTCTACGCAACCCCGGTACCAAATGTAGAGACTCTTCGTGCTCGTATTGTGGACGGCTGTGATACAATACGCCATTCTCCAGGGCTGCACCAGCGCATCAGGGATTCCATGCGACGGAGGGTGGATGCATGTATCCTCGCTAACGGAGGACATTTTGAACATTTCCTGTAACAAAGTGTCTGAAGTCACGCTGGTACGTTCTGTTGCTGTGTGTTTCCATTGCATGATTAATGTGATTTGAAGAGAAGTAACAAAATGAGCTGTAACATGGAAAGTAAGCGTTTCCGGACACATGTCCACATAACATATTTTCTTTCGTTGTGTGTGAGGAATGTTTCAGGAAAGTTTGGCCGTACCTTTTTGTAACACCCTGTATATTTAACAACATATTAGTATGTAAAAAGTGTCGTACTCCTCGGATCGTGTGGGACTCTCACAGTCAAAAGGCTGCATTCTGACGACGACACGTGCTCATGTCAGATAGTTTTATATTCTGACAGAGTGTAAGTAATGTACATTTACCTCCAATTTTTATAATTGAGCTACTTTCCTTATGAAATGTTTGCTTAATGATGTATATACACCCTGTGCTTCACTTTTGTATGTTTGTGTTTAGTTAACTTTGCAGTGTTACTTGAAAATGGCCATAAGGGCGAAAATGCAAAAGTAACAATCCATATTTTGTAGAGTCAACGGCGACTTTGATGTCTTTTAAGAAATACTATATGACTGTGAATCCCAACCATCAGAAGTTAAACAATTCAATGAGATTCCAGGACGAACTGCAAAGGGGCTTGTTGGTGTTCAGATATCAATGACCTCAGTCCTCTTTCTGTGAGCGGCCTACTGATGGCCCTTGTGGTCACTGAAGCAGCAGTTGGACGTCGGCTCGATGATGGTGATGAACCTGGGTCTCTGTATGCCTCCCTCACGGTTGCTCCGTCCTGCTGTTCTGTCGTCTCTCTAAGTCCAACACTTCCTTTCTTGACTCTTTGTTTGGTCACGGATCACGCACTCCTGCCAACGGCGTCCAACTGTGGCAGCGCTTCTATTAAAATGTTGAGCGATTCACCAAGTACTCCAAACGGCTTGTTCGGGCCCTACTAAACGTCCTCTGTAAAACGCTGACGTCTGAGTATATTGTTGGCGCACCTGTCTGTGTGGCGTAGTTACTGTCCAGAACACGAAATAGAATTCGCAAAGACTTTATGGCCTGGTATCTACATGTCCACTATTCACTACGTAACCTCCCATTGTCTACATCTACATCTACATCCATACTCTGCAAGCCACCTGGAGGTGTGCGGTGGAGGGTACCTTTAGTACCTCTATCGGTTATCCCTTCTATTCCAGTCTCGTATTGTTCGTGGAAAGAAAGGTTGTCGGTATGCCTCTGTGTGGGCTCTAATCTCTCTGATTTTATCCTCATGGTCTCTTCGCGAGATGTATGTACGGGGGAGCAATAGCTTGACTCCTCGATGAAGGTATGTTCTTCAACCAAACTCCGTACCGAGGTACTGAGCCTCTCTCTTGCACAGTCTTCCACTGGACTTTATCTACACCACTGGCCATTAAAATTACTAAACCGTATCAAACACGGCATCTACCTGGGAACCCGTGTCTATGGCCCTCTGAGTCTCGTGGACGAATAGCGCGAGCTGGGTTTCACACAATCGTCTTTTTCGAAACCCATCCCTACAGAGTAGATTTCTAGTCTCCAGAAAAGTCATTATACTGGAACATAATACGTGTTCCAAAATTACACAACTGATCGACATAACAGATATAGGTCTATAGTTCTGCGCATCTGTTCGACGTCCCTTCCTGAAAACAGGGATGACCTGTGCCCTTTTCCAATCCCTTGGAACGCTACGCTCTTCTAGAGACTGCGGTACACCGCTGCAAGAAAGAGGGCAAGTTCCTTCGCGTACTCTGTGTAAAATCGAACTTGTATCCCACCAGGTCCAGCGGCCTTTCCTCTTTTGAGTGATTTTAATTGTTTCTCTATCCCTCTGTCGTCTATTTCGATATCTACCATTTTGTCATCTGTGCGACAACGTAGAGAAGGAACTACAGTGTAATTTTCCTCTGTGAAACAGAACTGATATTTGTTTCTGTCTGCAATTTAGCTCAACCGTACCTCCCACTCTACATACTAGCAAAACTGTGTCCCCACAAAGTGGTACCCAACTTAAACTCAAATGGTAACTGTAACTTAACAGAATACAGCTTGTCTTTATATTAAATGCGCAACTGAAGTAAAACAATTATTTGGCCCTAATCAAGATTTCTACTTACCTCGCGTCTTTCTAACTGCTCCATGTGGTAATACCTAATGATAAACAGCGGAGTAATTATTTCTATGAAATATTCGAACACAACGATTTTACAATGATGTACTGAAAAAGGCAGAGTTGAACTTCGCGTGAACCTCACACATAACATAGGTCTTGACAGTACTAAGTTAACAAAGTGAACAATGATTTAAAGAGAGTGCAATGTTAACAGAGAATTTTGCATAAAAATCAAGCAGCGTAATCAGTTGATATCTTAATGCATGACTCAGGGATGTGGAGTGGTCTTTCTCTCAACTCGGATCAAGTTAATTAGCTGACTGATCATTTCTAGCTGCGCAATGTGGCAGTCTTACCCAAAATTCTCCCCTTCAAAATTGATAACATTATTCAAAATTTATATTCTCTTCGCTTTCTAATGTTTTTGTTGTTGTGGTCTTCAGTCCAGTTGTGCCACAAACTTCTCTTCTCCCCAAACCTATTCAATATTTCCTCATTACTTATGTGATCTACCCATCTAATCTTCAGCATTCTTCTGTAGCACCACATTTCGAAAGCATCTATTCGTTTCTTGTCTAAACTATTTATCGCCCATGTTTCAGTTCCACACATGGCTACACTCCATACAAATACTTTCAGAAACGACTTCCTGACACTTACATCCATACTCGATGTTAACAAATTTCCCTTCTTCAGAAATGCTTTCCTTGCCATTGCCAGTCTACATTTTATATCCTCTCTACTTCGACCATCATCAGTTACTTTGCTCTCCAAATAGCAAAACTCTTTTACTACTATAAGTGTGTCATTTCCTAATCTAATTCCCTCAGCATCACCCTACTTAATTCGACTACATTCCATTACCCTCGTTTTTCTTTTGTTGATGTTCATCTTATACCCTCCTTTCAAGACACTGTCCATTCCATTCAACTGCTCTTCCAAGTCCGTTGCTGTCTCTGACAGGATTACAATGTCATCGGCGAACCTCAAAGTTTTTATTTCTTCTTCATGGATTTTAATACCTACTCCGAATTTTTCTTTTGTTTCCTTTACTGCTTGCTCAATATACAGATTGAATAACATCGGGGAGAGGCTACAACCTCTCTCACTCCCTTCCCAACCACTGCTTCCCTTTCATGCCCCTCAACTCTTATAAGTGCAATTTGGTTTCTATATAAATTGTAAATAGCATTTTGCTCCCTATATTTTACCCCTGCCACGTTCAAAATTTGAAAGAGTATTCCAGTCAACATTGTCAAAAGTTTTCTCTAAATGTCTACAAATGCTAGAAACGTAGTTTTGCCTTTCCTTAATCTTTCTTCTAAGATAAGTCGTAGGGTCAGTTTTGCCTCACGTGTTCGAACATTTCTACGGAATCCAAACTGATCTTCCCCGAGGTCGGCTTCTATCAGTTTTTCCATTCGTCTGTAAAGAATTCGCGTTAGTATTTTGCAGCTGTGACTTATTAAACTGATCGTTCGATAATTTTCACATCTGTCAACACCTGCTTTCTTTGGGATTGGAATTATTATATTCTTGTTGAAGTCTGAGGGTATTTCGCCTGTCTCATACATCTTGCTCTCCAGATGGTAGAGTTTTGTCAGGACTGGCTCTCCCAAGGCCGTCAGTAGTTCTAATGGAATGTTGTCTATTCCCAGGGGCTTGTTTCGACTTACGTCTTTCAGTGCTCTGTCAACTCTTCACGTATATCTCAATTATTGTATGTAAAATAAACACATAAGTAATAATTTTCGTTCCTTAAAGTGTGTATACATTTTTCTGGCGGGCTCTGTACTTTCCAACTCAGCGCTTCGAGCTGCAGACACAGGGGCAGGCCGCATTAGATAGTTAACATGTGTAGCGGTGAGACGTTGCTTATGTAGTGAGGACGAATAGTGTAGGTGCAATTTTTTTCAATATCACAGAATTTACACTTGCGATACATGAATGAAAGTTTGCTCAAAAAATGTTCAAATGTGTGTGAAATCTTATGGGGCTTAACTACTAAGGTTATCAGTCCGTAAGCTTACGCACTACTTAACATAAATTATCCTAAGGACACACACACACACACACACACACACACACACACACACACACACACACACGCCCGAGGGAGGACTCGAACCTCCGCCGGGACCAGCCGCACAGTCCATGACTTCAGCGCCTTAGACCGCTCGGCTAATCCCGCGCGGCAATGGAAGTTTGAGCAGGAGTCAAATCGTCTCCTCTTACACGCTCGTCTTATGAAGCTCGAACGCTAATCATGTGCCCATAACTGTAACCTACTGACAGATACATCAGTTGTATAACAGTGGGTAAACCTTCTCTCGCAATTTTCTCGGAATTACCATGGTATTGCACCTTCCTGCTTGCACATAATGTTACTTTAATGACCTACTGAAGGCGTGCAGAGTTTGAAGTAAATTCGTGATCCCAACTTTCTGGCCTCCCTTTGCTAGCAGGGATGGGAAGAAACGACTGCTTAAAACCCATACCGGATTTTCGTTCTCAATAGCCGCTGTTCTTCGGTATTTTGTTTGGTATCGCCCTTAACAGGTTTTTCCATCTTTTACTAGTAACCGAGTAAAAGTACCAGCCTATCAGCTTTTTCAAAGCAGCTTTTCTTAAAACACGAACAATGTTTATTCGTAAAATTAGACTTGCTTTGAAATATTGAGTAATTATAGAATTCCAATCCCAAAGAAGGCAGGTGTTGACATATGTGAAAATTACCGAACAATCAGTTTAATAAGTCACAGGTGCAAAATACTAACACGAATTCTTTACAGACGAATGGAAAAACTAGTAAAAGCCGACCTCGGGGAAGATCAGTTTGGATTCCGTCGAAATGTTGGAACACGTGAGGCAATACTGACCTTACAACTAATCTTAGATTATAGATTAAGGAAAGGCAAACCAACGTTTCTAGCATTTCTACACCTATAGAAAGCTTTTGACAATGTTGACTGGAATGCTCTCTTTCGAATTCTGAAGGTGGCAGGGGTCAAATATAGGGAGCGAAATGCTATTTACAATTCGTACAGAAATCAGATGGCAGTTATAAGAGACGAGGAGCATGAAAGGGAAGCAGTGGTTGGGAAGGGAGTGAGACAGGGTTGTAGCCTATCCCCGATGTATTTCAGGCTGTATATTGAGCAATCAGTAAAGGAAACAAAAGAAGAATTCAGAGTAGGTATTAAAATCCGTGGAGAAGAAATTAAAACCTTGAGGTTCGCCGATGACGTTGTAATTTTGTCAAAGACAGCAAAGAACCTGGAAGAGCAGCTGAACTGAATGGAGTATCCTGAAAGGATGATATAAGATGAACATCAATAAAAGCAAAACGAGGATAATGGAATGTAGTCGAATTAAGTCGGGTGATGCTGATGGAGTTAGATTAGGAAATGAGACACTTAAAGTAGTAAAGCAGTTTTGCTATTTGGGGAGCAAAATAACTGACGATGGTCTAAGTAGAGATGATATCAAATGTAGACTGGTAATGGGAAGAAAGCGTTTCCGAAGAAGAGAAATTTGTTGACATCAAGTATAGATTTAAGTGTCAGGAAGTCGTTTCTGAAAGTATTTGTATGGAGTGTAGACATGTATGAGAGTGATATATGGAAGATAAATAACTTAGACAAGAAGAGAATAGAAAATTTGGAACTGTCACGCTACAGAAGAATGCTGAAAAATAGTTGGGTAGATGGCATAACTAATGAGGAAGTATTGAATAGGATTGGGGAGAAGAGAAGTTTGTTGCACAACTTGACCAGAAGAAGGGATCGGTTGGTAGGACATGCTCTGAGGGTATCAAGGGATCACCAATTTAGTATTGGAGGGCAGTGTGGAGGGTAAAAATCGTAGAGGGAGACCGAGAGATGAATACACTAAACATATTCAGAAGGATGTAGGCTGCAGTAGGTACTGGGAGATGAAGAAGCTTGCACAGGATAGAGTAGCATGGAGAGTTGCATGAAACCAGTCTCTGCACTGAAGACCACAACAGCATACCAGCTGGAAAAAGCGATCAGCACTATTTTAATAACAGCGCCTAGAAGTTAGAATGCAGGAACAAAAGCGTGACAAGAATCGGTACAGCACTGCAAAAATAACAATGTACAGTTGACGTGTGCGGTGCCCTATGAGGTGTAGTGTTATGTGCAAGACTCGCCCCACCTTATGTTTACGGTCGTTTCATGTTGTTAGTCCACGAACAACAGTTGCGTTACAGAATGGCACCACCCCTAGTTTGCACGTATTTTACACAGCGTACTGTCCGTTCCCTGCATGCGTGTTTTTAAGTACGGCTAATAATCTAACAGTTTTAGGCGGTAACAGTCAAACATCGCGTAAGAGATACGACAAAGGCTGTATCCCTTTTGCCACAAAGTGACTGCGAGTGTCTTAAGGCTCGGTACTGTACATAATACAGGGTGCGACAGATGATAAAATATTGATACAGCGATATTTTCCACTAAAGGTATCGATATACCGGGTCATCAAAAAGTCAATATAAATTTGAAAACTGAATAAATAACGGAATAATGTAGATAGAGAGGTACAAATTGACACACATGCTTGGAATGACTTTGTTTTATTAGAACCAAAAACTACAAACGTTCAAAAAATGTCCGACAAATGGCGCTTCATCTGATCAGAATAACAATAATTAGCGTAACAAAGTAAGGCAAAGCAAAGATGATATTCTTTACAGGAAATGCTCAATATGTCTACCATCATTCCTCATCAACAGCTGTAGTCGAGGAATAATGTTGTGAACAGCACTGTAAAGCCTGTACGGAGTTACGATGAGGCGTTGGCGTCGGATGTTGTGTTTCAGCACCCCTAGAGATGTCGGTCGATCACGATACACTTGCGACTTCAGGTAACCCCAAAGCCAATAATCGCACGGACTGAGGTCTGGGGACCTGGGAGGCCAAGCGTGACGAAAGTGGCGGCTGAGCACACGATCATCACCAAACGACGCGCGCAAGAGATCTTTCACGCGTCTAGCAATATGGGGTTTTTCTTTTGGTTCTAATAAAACCCCATGTCATCCCAATCATGTGTGTCAATTTTTACATGTCTATCTACATTATTCCGTGGTTTATTAAGTTTTCAAATTTATGCTGACTTTTTGATCACCCGCTATATCTCCAACATTTTATCGCAAAATATATCTATATATCAATATCAAAAAGAAAATATCGAAACCGACATTTTTTATTGTATATTTTTTCGCACTTTTCAGTATATATTTCAAATTGCTCTTCTGAAATTGCAGAAGAACATGCGATAAGCCTTTTGCATTTCCTTTATGTTTTCGTCTTCTTTAAAGACAAAGAAGATGAAGCGGTAGCCCATCATAGAGCCTATGCCTACCGTCATTTATTTTTTGGCTTTCAGTTGTTAAAAAACAGAAGATTTTTTCTGGCACCAGTGGGTGGAAGGAAGGATTCGCGCTCAGCTTGTGAACGAGGGAGAAGCACGCCATTTTTAGTGAGTAACTGTAGACCGCCATTTTGGGGTCGCTATGACTAGGTGAGGAGTATGTATTTCATATATGCACCGTTTAGAAAAATACAGTAATGTTTTATTAACAGGAAGGTCGTGTGAGTTGTTATTTCAAATAGTACGATAATTACAAAAACTGAAGCCCACCTGTGTACTTTGGAAAATTACGCAGACTCGATAAGCTTAATGGGAACACGGTCAAGACTTCAAAGGTGAACACGGCGACCAAACGTAGCATTATAAAGAAGGGTAAGCACAAACCTACAGCGGAGAAAGAAACTACTTCGCCCTGCAAAATAATATGAACTAACACGAACTTATTTCCAGGCATATCTCAGCTTATTGTGCTTGTCATTCATGCCGAAAAATTAATCTCATTAATTCAACACATTTTAAAAAGCCACGCACTTCAACATTTTATTATCATCTATTCCATTGTTTTATTATATTATAAACATAATTTTACTTTCCCTGTGTGAAGGAGTGTTACTACTTTTTGAGCTTTCATCACGTTCAGTGGTTCTCTTTTACAGTGTGAACCAAGTGCATACGGCAAGAAAAGAAGTCCGTTTCCACTGGAGGGATGGCGGTGTGACTGCAATAACAACATTTCGGATGTGAAGAAATAGCGCGTTAGATACGTCAAAAAATTATTTTTAACACAACTAGTGAGCCATTTCTTCACATCCATATTGTTGACAAACAGTTGCTGAAGCTTATGAACAAAAATCTAAATGACAAGAATGATCTTTTTGCGGTGGACGGAGAGGTGTGAGGGGAAACGCTGACGTAATCGGCGCTCGGCGCTGCCAACAGAAACTACAACGTTTAGCATCAGCACACAGTTTTGACACTACAACTGCTAGGTCGAGGACGCTGGCAGAAATGAAAAGAAAATTAAAAAAAAGGAATTCGACAGGAAGTGATCCAGACAAATTCGGTATGTACCGAAAACGAACGACGGCCCCGTCGGACACTTCTTATTTCGTCTCTCACGTGCTGCTACCATTGTTAGCGATGTGGTTGTCGCCAGCGTAAACGTGTATCGTTTTCCTTTCAATTTTTGCTCTAAGGGGGATACGTAGGCTGCTAGCTTGTTGATGTCAGAAATATCTAATCATACAGTATATGATCAGAAGTAGGCTGACTCCCAAAAACATACGTTTTTCATATTAGGTGCGTTGTGCTGCCACCTACTGCCAGGTACTCCATATCAGCGACCTCAGTAGTCATTAGACATCGTGAGAGAGCAGAATGGGGCGCTCCGCGGAACTCACGGACTTCGAACGTGTTCAGGTGACTGCATGTGACTTGTGTCGTACGTCCGTACGCGAGATTTCCACACTCCTAAACATCCCTAGGTCCACTGTTTCCGACGTGATAGTCAAGTGGAAACGTGAACGGACACGTACAGCACAAAAGCGTACAGGCCGACCTTGTCTGTTGACTGACTGAGACCGCCGACATTTGCTGTGGTGTATCGAGAGGTTGTAATAATGGAAAAATGTACTGAAACGCAGGAGGATCTGCAACGAATTGACTCGTGGTGCAGGGATTGGCAATTCAATCTCAATGTAGACAAGTGTAATGTGCTGCGAATACATAGAAAGAAAGATCCCTTATCATTTAGCTACAAAATTGCAGGTCAGCAACTGGAAGCAGTGAATTCCATAAATTATCTGGGAGTACGCATTAGGAGTGATTTCAAATGGAATGATCATGTAAAGTTGATCGTCGGTAAAGCAGATGCCAGACTAAGATTCATTGGAAGAATACTAAGGAAATGCAATCCGACAACAAAGGAAGTAGGTTACAGTACGCTTGTTCGCCCACTGCTTGAATACTGCTCAGCAGTGTGGGATCCGTACCAGATAGGGTTCATAGAAGAGATAGAGAAGATCCAACGGAGAGCAGCGCGCTTCGTTACAGGATCATTTAGTAATCGCGAAAGCGTTACGGAGATGATAGAGTCCAGTGGAAGACTCTGCAGGAGAGACGCTCAATAGCCCGGTATGGGCTTTTGTTAAAGTTTCGAGAACATACCTTCACCGAAGAGTCAAGCAGTATATTGCTCCCTCCTACGTATATCTCGCGAAGAGACCATGAGGATAAAATCAGAGAGATTAGAGCCCACACAGAAGCATACCGACAATCCTTCTTTCCACGTACAATACGAGACTGGAATAGAAGGGAGAACCGATAGAGGTACTCAGGGTACCCTCCGCCACACACCGTGAGGTGGCTTGCGCAGTATGGATGTAGATGTAGAAGAGGGCCGTAAATGTGTAATAGACATCTATCCAGACCATCACACAGGAATTACAAATTGCATGAGGACTCAAAGCAAGTACTATGACAGTTATGTGGGAGGTGAGAAAACTCGGATTTCATAGTCGAGCAGCTTTTCATAAGCCACATTATTTACTTTCAATGCATGACTGTGAGATTCGTCAGGGGATCCTAGTTTTCGCGACAACAGTTAACAGTCCATTCTCTCTTCTCTCCCTCCGAATCTCCCGGGAAACGAAGCATTCCAAATGCACTTCTAGAATTGTTAGAATTGTTTATGGCAGCACAACCATGCTTATGTGCCGTGACGCAAATCCTATAGTGCCGCAGAACGTTTACACTTCTGAGGTGTGGGAGACAAAACGCGAATGCGCCAGCTCGTTCTTACAGGAGCGTTGGTAAAAGTGAAGCCCAGCCTGTCCTTCCGAACATCTTCAACTTTTTTAGCCCTGTCGTCCATATTACGGCAGGTGCTCCCGATACTGTTACCTGTAACGTCACTGGTAAGCGCTTTGAGTGTGTTCTGCGGAACCACGTCGTTCCAGCTCTCCAACTGCGTGGATGTGTGGATGGAATCAGTTTTACGCAACACAGAGCACCTCCGTACATCACAAATCCAGTTAAGCAGCATCTGAAGCGCTGTTTCGGAAATTATCAGCCGCCATTTCCCTAGAGCCTGGCCGACCCGATCATCTGATCTTAACCCCTGCGACTTCTTGCTCTGGGGCTATCCGAAAGATGTTGTGTTCAGTGTTCCGATTGCAATCCTAGCTTCATTGAAGGCGCGCATTGCGCGACACATTTCGAAGGTGTAACTGGAAACACTTCGATTAATTGTGGGACATCCTATTTCTCGAATTCAACTTGTTGCAGAAATCGGTGGACGGCATATTGCACATGTTTTGCGCCAGTCACACGGAAATTAATAATCCGATTTAATTTTGACTGATGATTTTTAGGCGATTTTTGTCCTCGTGGCAATTAAAAACCGAGTTTTCCCACCCGATGTGATATGACATTGCCGTGGTGGATGGGCTAACGTAACTAACATTACCAGACCTATACACACATGCGCACTGAGTAGTATGTTTAACGTCAAACGTACACCTTAGGCATTGTTGCAAGATTCACTTGTCATTTGCAGTCGACCACTATTAAATTATGATGCTTATAGCGCCATATATTGCTACATTTTGTAACTATTTATTTTTCTGGGTTTCATAGCGCAGCAATCAGTTGAAGAATTAAGTTGCTTTAATATGACCTTTATAGTCACAACGCAGATCAGATTTCGACCTTCGTCAGGTCATTATCAATGCAAAAACAAATACAAGAGTATATATTACAATGTGGTTTACTAAAGTTATAAGTCCATCACATCGCTGTCTTTTAATGTTAACATTACATACCCGTGCGGAATTGTAGCTGTTGTTCGTGCTCAAGTGAGTGTTACACAGTTCAACCATTACTGTCGTAAAATTATATGTTTGTTTCACAGTACACGTCGGATTTGGGTGTGGCGCCCTCTATGAGCTGCGCCTGAAGTTTACAGTTTTGACGACATTTTTTGTAATATTTATGTTGTGTAGTAACTAAGTTATTACGAGTAAAACTAAGTAAAATTACAATTCTTACTTTTTCTCTTGTCTGTAATGTGCTAGATGTTTAAAATTACTATAGCACGTAACCGTGACAGTTTACGCCTCATGGGCTAAAATTAATTATAAAACTGATATGGCCACGTATAGTACGTTATAGGAAGTATTGCATATTTTGTCGTGTTGGGACCTGTCTTAACTTGATTAGTTGTTACTTGACAAAAGATACAACGTATAAAGTAAGAATTGTAATTTTACATAGTTTTACTCATAATAACTTCATGTTACTAGTTAGTTACTATACAACAAAAATATTACAAAAAATGTCAAAACTGTAAACTTCAGGCGCAGCTCATAGAGGGCGCCACACGCAAAACCGTTGTGTCCTGTGAAACCAACATATAATTTTACGACAGTAATGGTTGAACTGTGTAAGCATTCACTTGAGCACGAACAACTTCTACAATTCCGCACTGGTATGTAATGTTAACATTCAAAGACAACGATGTGATGGACTTATAACTTTTGTAAACCACATTGTAATATATACTCTTGTATTTGTTTTTGCATTGATAATGACCTGACACAGGTCGAAATCTGATCTGCGTTGTGACTATAAATGTCATAGTAAAGGAAGTTAATTCTACGACTGATTGCTGCTCTATCTAACCCAATATAACCACGGTCGTTGCGTGCATCCACCCTATGGAGGGCAACTTTATTTATTTTTCTTCTGCACATGTCCCACCCGCTTATTTCCGATAGTATTTCATTCCAATTTGACTTCATTCTGACCAGTGGGTCTATTTCTACAGCGGTTTGAAAGTTTAATTATAACCACGCTGTAGAGGTCTACCTTAGCTACATCTGTGAGATGTGTTGCTTCATCCAACGCAACAGAGATGGCAACGAAGTCGCTAGCCTTATTAACTGCCTGTGTACACCGCCCGCTGTAACACATGTACTTCGTGTCACGGTTTATTTGGAAAGGCCAGTTTCTTAAAACCTATTAACGTTCTTCGGATACAGATGTTCTGCGGCAACAATGAGATAGTCTTTTACAAACTCCCATTCCAAAAATGGTTTCCCGATCTTGCTATTCTCAATGCAGTATCAAAAGTAGTTCACAGTGCTGGTGTACTGTGATTGTCACTCTGGAAAACTGAAAACAGTACGCTGTACAGTAAAATAGATAGGGAGGTAACAGAAGAAACGAAAAGTTTGACAGGTATCAATTGTTATGACTTATATTACAATCCTGTTCGCGTGTCGCACTTATTACCATGTTGTTGTTGTGGTCTTCAGTCCAGAGACTCGTTTGATGCAGCTCTCCATGCTACTCTATCCTGTGCAAGCTTCTTCATCTCCCAGTACCTACTGCAACCCACATCCTTTTGAATCTCCTAATTCAGGCGACAGCAAGGAAAGGTGTTTGTATCATTCTCACTAACCGCTCTTTCGCACTAAAGATCAGCGGTAATTGTTTCCTTTCTACTGTAATTCGACGAAACGTGAGTAATTCATAGTCATACCAACATTGTTTGTCGGTATTTGGAGTGTTATGTTAAAGTCCTATGGGAGAGATATTGAATGACGAGCTGCGTTAGTGTAATGGTTAAAGTGTTCAGATACTGAGTTCAATCCTTGCACGGTTACAAATATTTTCTTTATTTAAAAACAATATCAAAGTGTCTTACTTCATGAATTTTATTCGTTTGAATGTAATTTTTTGAAATTTCTAATGGCAACTAAAATCGACCATACAGAAAGTATACGCTATGGACTTTTACCTCTGCAAACTCTTAAAAATTTCGTGCAATGGTTTACTACATCTAAAGCTGCACAACAACTGCGTTGAACATCGAAACAAAATTAAGTCGTTTATGGGGGGAAGGTATCAGTCGAGAAGATGTGTAAAAATCAAAGTAAGTTTTTTTGGAATCGAATGATAAAATGAGTCAAAGCAGTCGAAACACCGTGTGTCTGCACAGGCGAGCAGTGCAGTGATGACAAAATGCGGGGAGCACGTCTCTGAAGCAGCGAAAGGGTTAATGCGGCCGTGGCGGCTTTACTTCATAAACTGCGCGCTCCCCCCTAGACGTAAGTTTGCTTACTATACTATACTATGGCGCTGCTTCTCTTGGTGCGTACAACTGGCAACGCAGCAATCTCCCGCGTCTGGGCGGACATGCACGAACCGCCAAGATAAAAGAATTGAACTATAACTGTTGATATGAGAGGAAAAAAAATAGATGGAAAATTGTTGACTGGACAGGGTCAGTTAACTAAAATTGAAATAGGAAACTTGCAGGTATACTATGGCCAGGCAATTAGCAGAAATAAAGAAAATCTGGAGGCAATGAAGAGAGATGTTTGGGCCATATTCTTCCATAAGTCCTCTGCTGATAAGCCATGTCATGGAATGTGTCCATCAGGAGAAAATTCGTGGTGCAAATACAACAGGGCTCAGGCAACTGGAGAGTCTTACACTCACCAGCATTCTCTTTCTGCTGCTGTTATTACAGCGATTAAACCTATTTTCGGGCTCAGGCAACTGGAGAGTCTTACACTCACCAGCATTCTCTTTCTGCTGCTGTTATTACAGCGATTAAACCTATTTTCAGAGATGTGGCACATCCTGACCTTCTAAGGAAATGTCTGCGTGGGCAGACAAAGAACCCAAATGAATGTTTCAAGAGCATAATTCGGAACCGCCTTCCTAAAACTGTATTTGAAGACACGCATACAGTGAAACTACGAGTTCATGAAGCCGTTATTACATTCAGTTGTGGTAATGTTGGAAAGTGTTGGGTACTGAAAAAGCTGGGAATTAATCTTGGTGAAAATATGATCACTGGGCTGCAACATTGCGATAAAATGAGGATAGCCGATGCAGACAGGTCTGCATCTAATATGGCCAAGAAAGAAAGACGAACATCAAGGAAGGTGAAAGAAGCTGGAAGACCTGCTAGAGGCCAAAGAAGGGCCATTATATGCAGCAGGGCAGTTTTAATTAAATGTAACTAATAAACTTCAAAAGTTTTTTCTTTAAAGTCAATTTCCCACAAACTAAAATTTTCAGTACATATTCCTCATTATATCAGAAACTATCATAGATAAATGAATGAAATTTTCAGCGACTCTGTATAACATCAAAAACCACCTCTGGTACTACATTCATTAATATTCCCCATTAGGAAGTTTACAAAAAATATTTTCTGCAGAAAAAACCTAATATTTTTTGTTTATAAACTTAAAAAAGTATTTCTTAAAAACTATAAAATGGATGAAGTAGATTTTTGTACAGTTGACTATTAGTATCATGTAATATACAGTAAAAATATTAAGGTCCTGCATCAAACATTTCTTTCAGAAATGGGTCAAATACTTGTCTAAATTAACAAGGGTTAGATAGGCAGGGTGTGGTCCCCTTAAGCACGAATGTTTTTTTTTACATGATCAGGAACTTTTAATAGCCAATAAATTCGGAAAAATGACTGACTGACAGCACGAAAAGAAATGTTAGCATTTCGGATTTTGAGCCTGACGTTACGAAAAGGTCCTGTGTTCAGAAAATGGTTCAAATGGCTCTGAGCATTATGGGACTTAACATCTGAGGTCATCAGTCCCCTAGAACTTATAACTACTTACACCTAACTAACCTAAGAACATCACACACATCCATGCCTGAGGCAGGATACGAACCTGCGACCGTAGCAGTCGCGCGGTTCCCGACTAAAGTGCCTAGAACCGCTCGGCCACCGCGGCCGGCCTGGAAGTTGGTGATGGACATTTCCACACTGCTTTTTTCTCTCAGCATCAAAATTACATAGCCAAGTTTCATCATCAGTGATTACATTTGAAAGAAACTCCACATCTTCCTGTAACATCGACTTTAACTGCATGCATACCTGTACGCAAATGTCATTTTGTTCGGGAATCGACAGTCTCGGAACACATCGTAATGAACGTGTCGCGAGTAATTTTTGTCACCGACGTTTGGGTGCACCCAATGATTTGTTCAGTATTTCAGAAAGTGCTCTTAAGTTAATTAGTCAATCCTCTCTTACAATGACAGCAGCAGTGTTGATGTTTTTCTTCCGTACGAGCAGTAACTGGAGCACCGGGTCCACATTCCTTTGAAACTGATTTTCTCCCCTCTTTGAACATTTTAAACCACCTTCGAGCTGTGCTATAGGGAAGAACAGACTCTCCATAGGCCTCCTGTAACATTGTAGAGGCCTCAGTTGAAGATTTGTTGAGACGAAAGCAGAATTTCAAATCCGCATATTGTTCCTTGCGTGTTACCAGCACTGCAGCGGAAGGCGACACTGAACATGTCTGACCTTGCCTGCCTCTCACAGGCGGGAACCAGGAGTCCCAACAATGAAACTAATAGTAGTGTTTGTTGCGCTTTTAAGCTGACAGAATACCATAAGATTAAATTTCAGCGCGAGAAATTATGACCCTAAAAAAATTGTGATCATTGTTTATTGAACAGGCCGGCCGATATGACCGAGCGGTTCTAGGCACCTCAGTCTGCAACCGCGCGACCGCTACGGTCGCAGGTTCGAATCCTGCCTCAGGTTTGGATGTATGTGATGTCCTTAGGTTAGTTAGGTTTAAGTAGTTCTAAGTTCTGGGAGCTGATGACCTCCGATCGTAACTCATCAGCAGACAGTGTTAAGGTCAAGTGTTTCAATCAATGTAAATAGTGTCAGCGTAAAGGAAAATCACCTCATTTTCTGTTCATTACTTCGAGTATCATTCAAAGGGACGTAGAACATTTCTCTGATCTACACTCCTGGAAATTGAAATAAGAACACCGTGAATTCATTGTCCCAGGACGGGGAAACTTTATTGACACATTCCTGGGGTCAGATACATCACGTGATCACACTGACAGAACCACAGGCACATAGGCACAGGCAACAGAGCATGCACAATGTCGGCACTAGTACAGTGTATATCCACCTTTCGCAGCAATGCAGGCTGCTATTCTCCCATGGAGACGATCGTAGAGATGCTGGATGTAGTCCTGTGGAACGGCTTGCCATGCCATTTCCACCTGGCGCCTCAGTTGGACCAGCGTTCGTGCTGGACGTGCAGACCGCGTGAGACGACGCTTCATCCAGTCCCAAACATGCTCAATGGGGGACAGATCTGGAGATCTTGCTGGCCAGGGAAGTTCACTTACACCTTCTAGAGCACGTTGGGTGGCACGGGATACATGCGGACGTGAATTGTCCTGTTGGAACAGCAAGTTCCCTTGCCGGTCTAGGAATGGTAGAACAGTGGGTTCGATGACGGTTTGGATGTACCGTGCACTATTCAGTGTCCCCTCGACGATCACCAGAGGTGTACGGCCAGTGTAGGAGATCGCTCCCCACACCATGATGCCGGGTGTTGGCCCTGTGTGCCTTGGTCGTATGCAGTCCTGATTGTGGCGCTCACCTGCACGGCGCCAAACACGCATACGACCATCATTGGCACCAAGGCAGAAGCGACTCTCATCACTGAAGACGACACGTCTCCATTCGTCCCTCCATTCACGCCTGTCGCGACACCACTGGAGGCGGGCTGCACGATGTTGGGGCGTGAGCGGAAGACGGCCTAACGGTGTGCGGGACCATAGCCCAGCTTCATGGAGACGGTTGCGAATGGTTCTCGCCGATACCCCAGGAGCAACAGTGTCCCTAATTTGCTGGGAAGTGGCGGTGCGGTCCCCTACGGCACTGCGTAGGATCCTACGGTCTTGGCGTGCATCCGTGCGTCGCTGCGGTCCGGTCCCAGGTCGACGGGCATGTGCACCTTCCGCCGACCACTGGCGACGACATCGATGTACTGTGGTGACCTCACGCGCCAAGTGTTGAGCAATTCGGCGGTACGTCCACCCGGCCTCCCGCATGCCCACTATACGCCCTCGCTCAAAGTCCGTCAACTGCACATACGGTTCACGTCCACGCTGTCGCGGCATGCTACCAGTGTTAAAGACTGCGATGGAGCTCCGTATGCCACGGCAAACTGGCTGACACTGACGGCGGCGGTGCACAAATGCTGCGCAGCTAGCGCCATTCGACGGCCAACACCGCGGTTCCTGGTGTGTCCGCTGTGCCGTGCGTGTGATCATTGCTTGTACAGCCCTCTCGCAGTGTCCGGGGCAAGTATGGTGGGTCTGACACAGCGGTGTCAATGTGTTCTTTTTTCCATTTCCAGGAGTGTATTTACTTCTTGTAAGCAAATCATCCACAAAATATTTGACCAATTTCTTTCATTTTTTATTTTCAAGTTTTATTCAGAAAGCATGACCTTACTGATACCTCATTTGCCTTCCTAACGTCACTTTCTCGAAAATCTTGTCTTTGGTACTTCATTCCAAGGAAGTCTTTCTGACATTTAAATACGGCTCCAATGTATTTTTATGTGCAAAATTGTTAGGCCTTGAGCAGATGAACTTTTTGATACTTCCTTTGCATAGCTTGGCAGCAGATTTTCGTGAAATATTTAAATTGATCCTTAACCCATTAATTAATTTTTCCTTAATTACCCAAATTACTTCCAACCAGTTAAATGTTTTCATGCAAAACTGGACCTTACGCTGGTCACTTTGATACCCCCTTTGCCTGTTTCTCTTTGTTTGGGTATCAAAGTTCGGACAAAACTTCATGCTGCAATTTATAGGGAGTCTTGTTTTCGCTATGCTCACCCGTTTACAAAAACGTATCGACTGTTAACCATACGATCAAATAGTCATTTATGCGTGCTGTCGTTTTTTTTTAAAAAAAAAACAGTTTCGATATCTTGAACCGTTTGAGATACGATTTTTACGACCACTAAATTCACGAAGCGAAGGAAAGGATTCGGACGCGCGGCTAGCGACCCGTCCGCGGATATAACAACTCATACAACATGTTATCAAAAGTATCCGGACGCCACCAAAAAAATCCATTTTTCATATTAGGTGCGTTGTGCTGCCACCTACTGCCAGGTACTCCGTATCAGCGACCTCAGTAGTCATTAGACATCGAGAGAGCAGAATGGGGCGCTCCGTGGAACTCACGGACTTCGAACGTGGTCAGGTGATTGGGTGTCATTTGTGTCACGTCTGTAAGCGAGATTTCCACACTCCTAAACATCCCTAGGTCCACTGTTTCTGATGTGACAGTGAAGTGGAAACGTCAAGGGACACGTACAGCACAAAAGCGTACAGGCCGACCTCGTCTGTTGGCTGACAGGGACTGCCTCCAGTTGAAGAGGGTCGTAATGTGTAATAAGCAGACATCTAACCACCACCACCACCACACAGGAATTCCAAACTGCATCAGGATCCACTGCAAGGACTATGGCAGTTGGGCGGGAAGTGAGAAAACTTGGACGTTTCCGGACACATGTCCACATAACAAATTTTCTTTCTTTGTGTGTGTGTGTGAGGAATGTTTCCTGAAAGTTTGGCCGTATCTTTTTGTAACACCCTGTATTCTATACGACACTGGTGACGGCATGTGCGTCACATGAGAGGAATATGTTGCCGACCCACCTAACTTGTACACTTGGCGAATGGGTAAAAATGGTACCTTGCCCCATTTAGGTTTTCTTGCGGATGTGATAATCACTCCCAAAAAAGTGATCGCATTGAACGGACGGACGGACAGATTATGATTGTCTGAAAATAAAAAATTAAACTTTTCACTCGAGGGAAGAATTGAACCAAGGACCTCTCATTCCGCAGCTGCTCAGGCTAACAAGGGGACCACTGCGCTCCTGACCGCACGCTGTCTTTGATGTTGCCTATCTTGCGCATGGACTATTCAGTTTGTATATTCTGTTTATTTTTCTTCATAGTTCCACAGAACTTATTCCTGTTTTCTCGATTGATCTGTGTTCAGTTTTTCATGGCCTATCCACTGTGCAAACTAATAACTAAATCTGACGGGGGTGCGATGGGGAGGTTCCCTTGTAAGTGCCGCGTCTCTAGAGGTCGCTCGCTGTCGGTTGTTTCTGACGCTTACGTGGGACACAGCCTAACAGTTTGCTTAGTTTCGCAAGTGCGGTACAGTGGGGCTTTTCCGGTCGCGGAGCTAATCCGCCTGAAACAGGAAATGTTTGAACAGTGCGATAGTTCCTCGGAGAGTCAACGGCGTTTTGCCTGCAGTGTATACCTGTGTTGCTGTCGTAAGGCTGTTTTCTGTTGCATTACTGACAGGACAGAAAAAAGAACTCTAGAGGTAAGCGAATTGTAATGGATTACTGCCGTAGTTAAAGCAGAGTAAGGTGTACCGTGCACAATTACCTGAAATTTTTAACTGTTATGGTTACTAGTATTGGCTTAAAACAGTCTTGGTTGGAATTTTAGTTTTCTATTTTTCAACGACGCGTCTCGCCTTATTTAGACATCTTTAAAAGATAACCTGAAGATGTCTATATAAGGCGAAACGCATCGTTGAAAAGTAGAACCTAAAATTGCAACCAAGACTATTTTTAACCAGTACTGTTAAGCACTGGTTTGCTTTATGCCACAGATGGATTGGAAGAATTTCTTATGGTTACTTTATAAGAACACCGTTTGTGCAGGTAGCGGGGGCTGTTTGGAAGGGCCTGGACAGTTTTTTAGGTTAGTGGGTCTCAGGGAACCACAGAAAGGGAGGTCGACCAAACGTCCGATCCCACCCGTCGACTTTGACCCGTGACGTAAGGCTGTTGTGGTGTGACGTCACGACGGTGCGGAATTTAGTTTGTGAGAGTGGCGGGGTTTGTAGGTGTCGTTTTGATGCGATCGGTGGTGCTCTCTGGTGGTGTGTCAGGTGATGTTTTTGGTTTAGTTTGCGAGTGTGGCGTCGTGTGTGAATTTTGGTAAATTGCTTTTTTTATGTCTTTGATAGGTATGGATATGACTGACAGGGTCAACAGTTTTCGGTTGTCGGCTATGATGGGGGACAGTGCGGTGTCTCTAATAAAATTTCTTCAACTATTCGGATTTTTGGATGAAGTAAAGTGTTCAGTATGTCGTGAAGAAGTGACGCTTACTTAAAGTTCCGGCGTCTCGGACCAGGGACGGATGTAAGTGGAGATGTCGTAAGGATAACAGGTCAAGGGAAGTGTTCGATCCCAATGGGTGGCTGTGAATGTTGGTATTGGTATCGGGAAATGTTTGAGTTATAAAGGTCAAGGGAAGTGTTAAATTCTAATTTTTGGGATCGGGAGCTGCTGTTGAGCTATATAGGTCAAGGGAAGTGTCGATTCCAGATGATAGTGTTTAGTGGTATTTGGGGAGTTTTGTGATGTCGTTTTTTTTGTCGTTTTGCGTGGTTTTGTGTGTAGGTGGGTGTTTAAATTTGTTTATATTTAGTTTCCCCCACCCAAAAACCTCGTTCAAAAATGGTTCAAATGGCTCTGAGCACTATGGGACTTAACATCTGTGGTCATCAGTCCCCTAGAACTTAGAACTACTTAAACCTAACTAACCTAAGGACATACACACATCCATGCCTGAGGCAGGATTCGAACCTGCGGCTCCGGACTGAGCGCCTTAACCGCTAGACCACCGCGGCCGGCCAAAAAACCTCTTACTTCCCGCGCTTGTCCCGTAGTGTCATTAGGCTTTTTGTGGCACGTGTGTGTGTTTTTCGATGTATTTACGTCCTCATAATGTGTACGTAACGACTTCATATGCTCCATATTGGAATCGTGGTTTATGGTCGTTTCCGCCACATTTGTGACGTCATGGGTCAAATCAGACGGGCGGGATCGGACGCTTCCGTATTTCCAGAAAGGGCGTCCGTCAAAAAGGGGGTAGGTAAAACAGAGAAAGGTAGTTGCAGGAACGATCAGTATGATAAATTGTCGTAGCTGTGTTGGGAAAGAACCAGAGCTCCAAACCCTAATAGATAGCACTGAAGCTCAAACGGTTATAGGTACGAAAGCTGGCTAAAGCCGGAAGTGAGTTCAGCCGAGGTTTTTTTCAAACGATCTAACAGTGTTCAGAAAGGATACATTAAATACAGTTGCTGGTGGAGTATTTATCGCTGTCAGAAGTAGTTTGCTTAGTGAAACTGAAGTAGATAGTTCCTGCGAAATAGTATGGGTAGAAGTCATACTTGACAATGGGACTAAACTATTAATTGGATCATTTTACCGACCCTCCGATTCAGAAAACATTGTTGCTGAACAGTTCAAACAAAAAATGAGTCTCATTTCAAATAGGTATCCCACTCATACAGTTATAGTCGGTGGTAACTTCAATCTACCCTCGATATGCTAGAAAAATTATACGTTCAAAACCGGCGGTAGACATAATACGTCATCCGAAATTGTACTGAATGCTTCCTCAGAAAATTACTTTGAACAATTAGTTCATAAGCCCACTCGAAGCGTAAATGGTTACGATAGTATACGTGACCTATTAGCAACAAATAATTCTGGGTAAATAGGGAGTATCACGACGAATACAGGGATTAGTGGGCACAAGGCAGTTGCTGCTAGGCTGAATACCGTAACACCCACAACCACCAAAAAGAAACGCAAAGTACATCTATTTAAAAAGCTGACAAAATTCTCTAGCGCCTTTTTAATACAGCCTTCACTCCTTCCCATCTGATCATGTAAGCGTAGAAAATTTGTGGAATGATTTCAAAGAGATAGTATCGACAGCAGTTGAGAGATATATATACCACATAAATTAATAAGTGATGGTACTGATACCCCATGGTACACAAAACGGGTCAGATCGCTGTTGCAGAAGCAGCGAAAAAAGCATGCCAAATTTAAAAGAACGCAAAATCCCCAATACTGGCAAAGTTTTGCAGAAGTTCGAAATATAGCGCGCACTTCAGTGCAAGATACTTTTAATAATTTCCACAACCAAACTCTGTCTCGGAATCTGGCAGAAACCCCAAAGAGGTTCTGATCATACATAAAGCACACCAGAGGGAAGACGCAGTCAATACCTTCACTGCGCGATAATAACGGTGAAGTCACTGATGGCAGTGCCACTAAAGCAGAGTTATTAAACACGGCTTTCCGAAACTCTTTCACCAAAATGAGTAACATAGAAGTAGATATTCTCGGTGTAGCAAAGCAGCTTAAATAACTTAATAAAGGCAAGGCATGCGGTCCAGATTGTATACCAGTCAGCTTCCTCTCAGAGTATGCTGATAAAATAGCTCCATACTTTGCACATATATACAACCACTCGCTCAGAGAAAGATCCGTACCTAAAGACTGGAAAATTGCTCAAGTCACGCCAAGGGAAGTAGGAGTAATCCACTGAATTACAGGCCCATATCACTGACGTCGATTCGTTGTAGGGTTTTGGAACATATACTATATTCGAACATTATGAAGTACCTCGAAGAAAACGATTTATTGACACGTAGTCAGCACGGATTCAGAAAATATCTTTCTTGCGAAACACAACTAGCTCTTTATACTCATGAAGTAATAAGTGCTATTGACAGGGGATGTCAAATTGATTCCATATCTGTAGATTTGTAGAAGGCTTTAGACACCGTTCCTCACAAGCGTCTTCTAACCAAAATGCTTGCCTACAGAGTATCGCCTCAGTTGTGCGACTGGATTCGTGATTTCCTGTCTGAAAGGTCACGTTTCGTAGTAACAGACGGAAAGTCATCGAGTAAAACAAAAGTAATATCCGGCGTTCCCCAAGGAAGTGTTACGGGCCCTCTATTGTTCCTGATCTATATTAACGACATAGGAGACACTGAGTAGCCGTCTTAGATTGTTTACAGATGATGCTGTCATTTACCGTCTTGTAAAGTCATCAGATGATCAAAACGAATTGCAAACTGATTTAGATGACATATCTGTATGGTGCTAAAAGTGGCAATTGACCCTGAATAGGCCAGCCGGAGTGGCTGTCCGGTTCTAGGCGCTTCAGTCTGGAACCGCGAGACCGCTACGATCGCAGGCTCGAATATTGCCTCAGGTATGGATGTGTGTGATGTCCTTAGATTAGTTAGGTTTAAGTAGTTCTAAGTTCTAGGGCACTGATGGCCTCAGATGTTAAGTCCCATACTGCTCAGAGCCGTTTGAACCGTTTGACCCTGATAAGGAAAAGTGTGAAGTTATTCGCATGAGTACTAAAAGAAATCAACTAAATTTCTGTTACGCGATAAGTCTCAGTAATCCGAAGGCTGTAAATTCAACTTAATACTTAGGGATTACAATTACAAATAACCTAAATTGGAACGATCACAGAGATAATATTGTGGGTAGAGCAAACCAAAGACTGCGATTCATTGGCAGAACACTTAGAGGGTGCAACAGGGGTACTAAAGAGACTGCTTACACCACGCTTGTCCGCCCTATTCTGGAGTATTGCTGTGCGGTGTGGGATCCGAATCAGTCGAAAAAGTACAAAGAAGGGCAGCTCGTTTTGTATTATCGCGAAATAGGGGAGATAGTGCCGCAGACATGATACCGTGAATTGGAGTGACAGTCATTAAGAGAAAGGCGTTTCTCGTTGCGACGGGATGTTCTCATGAAATTTCAATCACCAGTTTTTTTCTCCGATTGTGAAAACATTTTGTTGGCACCCACCTACCTAGGGAGAAATGATCATCACGATAAAATAAATCAGGGCTCGCACAGAAAAATTTAAGTTCTCGTTTTTCCCGCGTTCCGTTAGAGAGTGGAACGGTAGAGAGACAGCTTTAAGGTGGTTCCGTGAACCCTCTGCCAATAACTTTATTTGAATAGCTGAATGATCACGTAGATGAGAAAACAAATACTGCTTGCTTTTTACACAAAGGTATGATTTGCCGCGTCTTTCTAAATATCTGCACATGTGGCTATTTGCACTCAGTCAAATTATTAGTTCAATTGATGTTTCACTGCGAAATTCTAGAGAACAGATTTTCTGGGTTTCTTTTCAGATGGTACGTACGTACGAAGGGAAAAAGCCAAGCGCATTATGGTCGGACGTGGATATGAAAGAAACAGTTAACAAGTGTTACAGGCAGCTCATCTGTATAAAAGTGCCAGCAATGTGCTACGTGGTTTTACGAAGCGTGCTTGGGTGCAAAAGGACGAAAAATGTTTACTTGTGGTAAATGCTTGTGAGTTT
The DNA here is from genome assembly GCF_023897955.1 of Schistocerca gregaria. Taxonomy (NCBI): domain Eukaryota; kingdom Metazoa; phylum Arthropoda; class Insecta; order Orthoptera; family Acrididae; genus Schistocerca; species Schistocerca gregaria. The sequence goes on along the minus strand of NC_064930.1, from coordinate 124,924,383 downwards.
GATACTGAAATACGCTGCACTGAATATTGTCTTGACATGGCGGAACAGCCTCAACACGTTTATACAGGGTGTTACGAAAGGGTACGGCCAAACTTTCAGGAAACATTCCTCACACACAAATAAAGAAAAGATGTTATGTGGACATGTGTCCGGAAACGCTTAATTTCCATGTTAGAGCTCATTTTAGTTTCGTCAGTATGTACTCCAACGTGATCAAATTGTAAATTTTCACAATCAACATGTGTGGGCTGACGAGAATCCGCACGCAATTGTGCAATCACATCATCAACACAGATTTTCTGTGAACGTTTGGGAAGGCATTGTTGTTGATGTCTTGATTGGGCCCCATGTTCTTCCACCTACGCTCAATGGAGCACGTTATCATGATTTCATACGGTGCTGCTAGAACATGTGCCTTCACAAGTACGACACATGTGGTTCGTGCACGATGGAGCTCCAGCACATTTCAGTCGAAGTGTTCGTACGCTTCTCAACAACAGATTCGGTGACCGATGGATTGGTAGAGGCGGACCAATTCCGTGGCCTCCACGCTCTCCTGACCTCAGCACTCTTGACTTTCATTTATGGGGGCATTTGAAAGCTCTCGTCTACGCAACCCCGGTACCAAATGTAGAGACTCTTCGTGCTCGTGTTGTGGACGGATGTCATTCTCCAGGGCTGCATCAGCGCATCAGGGATTCCGTGCGACGGAGGGTGAATGCACGTATCCTCGCTAACGGAGGACATTTTGAACATTTTCTGTAACATAGTGTTTGAAGTCACGCTGGTACGTTCTGTTGCTGTATGTTTCCATTCCATGATTAATGTGATTAGAAGAGAAGTAATAAAATGAGCTGTAACATGGAAAGTAAGCGTTTCCGGACACATTTCCACATAACATTTTCTTTCTTTTCTTTCTTTGTGTGTGAGGAATGTTTCCTGAATGTTTAGCCGTACCTTTTTGTAACATCCTGTATATTGTGATTTCTTCCTTCTTTATTTAATACTTTTCTCTGTGAAGGAATTTCGATATTTTGTCAATGGCAATTAACATATACTGGAATGTATTCACAGTTAATATATTATAATTGCATCACAGGGACAGATAATTTAAAATGTTTCATGTCAAAATATATAGCGCGTACAGTTGAAATTCTCGGAATAGCTCACCTTTACTCAGTATATTTTTGGAAATACAATAGAGCCACAGAATGCACCTCAGGCATTTTGTAAATGAGAGCAGTGACTGGTTTTGAAATGCAACTGGTTACCCTCCCACACTCGAATCTTCAAAGACGCGCGAACTCTCATGTATAAAAGAGCTTCAGACGTCTCATTACTTACCAAGTGAGCTAAGGTGTTAAATAGTTGACGTTAAGCTCGTAAAATTTTCCTTTAATTAGTTTGTGGGCAGGCAAGCGAGAAAAAGTTTGCAAGCGGTTTCAAATTACGGCTAAAGTTCGTCGGAAGTTGCTAACTGCTCTCATTATCAAATATTGGGTGAATATAGTCTCGGCAACTTTTGTTCTGTTTCAAGAAAAGCTAGTTTCTCAGAGTATCAGCGTTTCTGATGTCATACCTCCTGAACCGTGTACCGTACACAGATGTACTTTTGCAGAAAACCTGCCAGCTTTTACGGTTTATTAGTAACATTTACTGAAATTACAGCGTTTTACGGTTAACCGATGTCATTTTACGACATCGCGGCCAAAAATTTGAAACGTTAACATTCAATAATCATCCCACTTCCGTACAGTCGATTGTTCCTTTCGATATTTCAGTACATATCGAGACATTTGACGCGGACAATTTCATACGCTACACTATGTGGTCAAAAGTATCCGGACACCTGACTGAAAATGACTTAAAAGTTCCTGGCGCCCTCCATCGGTAATGCTGGAATTCAGTACGGTGTTGGCCCACCCTTAGTCCTGATGACAGCTTCCACTTTCGCAGTTATACTTCCTATCTGGTGCTGGAAGGTTTCTTGGGGAATGGAAGCCCATTCTTCATGGAGTGCGGTCCTGAGGAGAGGTATCGATGTCGGTTGGTGAGGCCTGGCACGAAATCGGCGTTCCAAAACATCCCAAAGGTGTTGTATAGGATTCAGGTCAGGACTCTGTGCAGGCCAGTCCATTACAGGAATGTTATTGTCGTTTAACTCACTCCACCATAGGCCGTGTATTATGAATAGGTGTTCGATCGTGTTGAAAGATGCAATCGTCATCCCCGAATTGCTCTCCAACAGTGGGAAGCAAATATGCGCTTAAAACATCAATGTAGGTCTGTGCTGTGGTAGTGCCACGCAAAACAACAAGGGGTGCAAGCCCCCTCCATGGAAAACACGACCACACCATAACACCACCGCCTCCGAATTTTACTGTTGGCACTACACACGCTCGCGGTTGACGTTCACCGGGAAGTCGCCATACCCACACTCTGCCATCGTACCGTGATTCGTCACTCCACACAACGTTCTTCTACTGTTCAGTCGTCCAATGTTTACGCTCCTCACATGACGCGAGGCGTCCTTTGGCATTTACCGGCGTGATGTGTGGCTTTTGAGCAGCCGCTCGACCAAGAAAACCAAGTTTTCTCACCTCCCGCCTAACTGCCATAGTACTTTCATTGGCTCCTGACGCAGTTTGGAATTCCTGTGTGATTCTTTCGATATGTCTATTACACACTACGAACCTCTTCAACCGTCGGCGGTCTCTGTCATTTAACACATAAGGTCGGCCTCTACGCTCTTGTGCTGTACGTGTCCCTTCACGTTTCCTCTTCACTATCACATCCAAAAGAGCGGACCTAGAGATTTTTAGGAGCGTTGAAGTCTCGCGTACAGACGTATGACACAAGCGAGACCCAATTACCTGACCACGTTCGGAGCGCCCCTTTCTGCTCTCCCACGATGTCTAATGACTACAGAGGTCACTGATGTGGAGAATCTGGCAGTATGTGCTAACACAATGCATCTAATATGAAAAACGTATGTTTTGGGGGGAGTGTGGATACTTTTGATCACATAGTGTATATTATATGCACAAGCAGTGCGATTTGAGAGGTGGATATCTTTAGCAGAAGTAACGGATCATTTCTTGAAAGACCGCTGCTATCCGGGAACAGCGCAGTTGAAGGTGGCGGCTTCCACACTCAACACGGGCGTTAGTGGGGGTTTAGAGCAAGCTGTTTCTACCTCTGTTCTCCACAAGACTCTTTACGGTTTGTGGACGAATTACAGTTACGGCTGTTTCTTTTCTCTCTCATTTCCAAGTCCATTAGCGGATTGAGAAAACACAGGCGGTAAACTGCCCTACGACTTCAATTTTTTCTGACTTTCTCATCCAGATAATTTTGCGAGACGTATAGCCGGCCGCTATGGCCGAGCGGTTCTAGGCGCTTCAGTCCGGAACCGCGTTGCTGCTACGGTCGCAGGTTCGAATCCTGCCTCGGGCATGGATGTGTGTAATGTCCTTAGGTTAGTTAGGTTTAAGTAGTTCTAAGTTCTAGGGGACTCATGTCCTCAGCAGTTAAGTCCCATAGTGCTCAGAGCCATTTGAACCATTTGAGGTCATCAGTCCCCTAGAACTACTTAAACCTAACTAACCTAAGGACATCACACACATCCATGCCCGAGGCAGATTTCGAACCTGCGACTGCAGCAGCAGCGCGGATCCGGACTGAAGCGCCTAGAACCGCACGGCCACACCGGCCGGGCTGAATTATGTGTCGTACAATGATATAATGTGGTAGATGCATTTAGCGGCATGTGTTGATACTGTCCTTAAAATATAGCGAGAAGGGAGTCGGTGGTACAGAAGTAATAAATTTAAACATCACGACAATGCGCCAGACTTTTGTGCATCTCAGTGTTTGTAATGTCATATCTCTAGAACTTTGATTGTTGGGTTGTTCTTACCCAAGCGGCGATTGTTGTCTCACAATAAGGCACATGTGTAGGATGTTTGGTTGAAATCAGTCCAGTGGTTTAGGAGAAGACATACACATACATACACCCATTTTTGTAAATATGTATGGGTTGTCAGTTTTGTTCTGAAATTCAGGTTGTGAGGTTTTCTTCGAATTTATGTAACTGAATTTTTATCTGTGGTTTGGATTACATACATTAGCCAATTCTACTGTGTACTTTACGCATATCACTAACGTCGATTTCCAGTAGGCTTATGGAAAATATACTGTATTCGAACATTATGATGTACCTCGAAGAAAACGATTTATTGACACGTAGTCAGCACGGATTCAGAAAGTATCGTTCTTGCGAAACACATCTAGCTCTTTACACTCATGAAGTAATGAGTGCTATCCACAGGGACTGTCAAATTGATTCAGTGTTTTTAGATTTCCATACGCTTTCCATACCGTTCCTCACAGTGTCTTCTAGTCAAACTGCGTGCCTCTGGAGTACCGTCTCAGTTCTGCGGCTGAATTCGTGAGTTCCTGTCAGGGAGGTCAGAGTCCGTAATAATAGCCGGAATGTCATCGAGTGAAACAGAAGTAATATCCGGCGTTTCCCGAGGAAGTGTCATATGCCCTCTATTGTTCCTGATCCGTATTAACGACATAGGAGACAATCTGAGCAGACCTCTTAGATTGTTTTTGCCGATGATGCTGTCGTTTGCCGTCTTGTAAGGTCATCAGATGATCAAGACCAACAGCAAAAAGATTTAGACAAGATAATGAGTGGTGCGAAAATGGGCAATTGACACTACATACTGAAAAGTGTCACGTTGTCCATATTGGTACTAAAAGAAATCCGATAAATTTCGGGTACACGAAAAATCCCACAAATCTTAAAGCTGTCGCGGTTCTAGGCGCGCAGTCCGGAACCGTGCGACTGCTGCGGTCGCAGGTTCGAATCCTGCCTCGGGCATGGATGTGTGTGATGTCCTTAGGTTAGTTAGGTCTAAATAGTTCTAAGTTCTAGGGGACTAATGACCACAGCAGTTGAGTCTCATAGTGTTCAGAGCCATTTGAACCATCTTAAGGCTGTAAGTTCAACTAAATAGTTAGGGACTACAATTACGAGTAACTTCAATTGGAACGATCACATAGATAATGTTGTGTGTAAATCAAACCAACGACTGCAATCATTGGCAGAAAACTTACAAAATGCAACAGGTCTACTAAAGAGAGAGTACTTACACCACGCTTGTCCGCCCTATTCTGGAGTACTGCTGTGCGGTGTGGGATCCGCATCAGGTGGGACTGACGGATGACATCGAAAAAGTACACAGAAGGGCAGCTCGTTTTGTATTATCGCGAAATAGGGGAGATAGTGTCACAGACATGATACGTGGACGGGAGTGGCAATCATTAAAACAAAGGCGTTTTTCGTTGCGACGGGATCTTCTCATGAAATTTCAGTAACCAGTTTTCTCCTCCGATTGCGAAAATCTTGTTGGCTCCCATCTACGAGAAAGCGAGAAATGATCATCGTGATAAAATAAGAGAAATCAGGGCTCGCTCAGAAAGATGTAAGTGCTCCTTTTTCCCGCGCGCTGTTACAGACTGGAGCCGTAGAGAAATAACTTGAAGGTGGTTCGATGAACCCTCTGACACACACTTAATTGTGAATGGCAGAGTAATCATGTAGATGTAGAAGCAGGGCTGATTATGCCGATACTGTATTTGCGAACGGGTTTTGTAAAGGATCGGAGTTCCACGTACAAGAATATGGAGGACGTTGATTCAGTTTGCAGAGCATCTATCCTTGTCATTTACAGCGAATCACCGCCTTCGAGGATTAGAAGGCAGACGACGGGAATTTTTGTCAGTGGCTAATTCGAAATTGCCGAGTGGCTGCAGCAATATTGTTTAGTTATTGTAAAGGAACTGAAAATATTGTGATTTAATCGCAGAGGTGCTGAGAAATTGTTCCAGTGATACACCAGAGAAATATCTGGTAAACTTTTTATCTTTGAGAGACATAGGAACAATTTCGCCCTTCGTTTTTTATTTCTTGTATGAACGACTACTTTTTGTTCTGATGGGCTGGTGGGATGTCGTACTGTCTAATTATTAGTGTGTGTGTGTGTGTGGTAAATGAATGAGTTAAAAGACGCAAGATGTGTTTTATATTATTTTCATCGCACAACAAGCCTTATTCCCATGCCTATGGAGTATTTATGTTAAGCAGAGAAGGCGAGTTTTAGATGGAACCGAAGATCTTCAAAACGGCGCTGCTCAACAATAGAGGTACGTGATTGTGCTCTCTACTTTCCTTTCGTGGCCGCTAAAATTACTTCCGATTCGTTTTGCCGAGACATTCAGAACCTGCAATCTTCTTTTTCTTATAAAAATACTAGTCCGATGCAAAAGAAATACTCTTAGATTTAAATAATTGCCATTCTTTTACCCAGGCCACGGGGAGTGATAGAACGTACGTGCCTCTACTCTGAATGTACGTTCGCAATCTCCGAGTGTGTTACGACGAAATTATTTCACAATGAAAATTTCTCATCAGACCGCAACCACTCGCACGCGAATGTATCTAGTCAGTCACGCGCGTTGTTCAAAAGCTTTACTTTTAATATTCAGTGGATTACATTTCCGAAATTAATTTTTGTTTATGCTGCAAATCGTACTTCACGCGAAGTATTTATTACGTAAGTTTAAGGCTCAATTTAATAAAAAAAAAAGATTCCGAATAATAGAAATAAAGAATAACAATCAAACAAATCAAACCTAATTAAACAGAAAGAGGGAACGTTACAGTTATGAAGCCCCTCACTCATGAAAAGTGTCGTTTTTATTTATTTATTGGAACGCATTGTGAAAAATAAACTAAAAATCACAATAACTATTGGAAACTTTAACGAAAAGGAGCGAACATATATTTTGTCCATATCTTTTTTATCCGTCTGTCCGTTCGTCTGTTAGGACTATTTTTTCTTAGAAACGAGTAGGCGTAACACGATAAAATTTATTTGACGCTAAGATCTACGTTCCCTTGGGAACGCGAAAAATTTAAACTTCTAAGTTAGTGCAAACAAAAGCTACGATCATTTATTTTTTACTCGCAAATTCACTGACTAATACCTAAAACGTACATCTCGTTGAGCCGGCTGGAGTGGCCGAGGGGTTCTAGGCGCAAGAGTCGGGAACCGCGCGACCGCTGCAGTCGCAGGTTCGAGTCCTGCCTCGGCCATGGGTGTGTGAGATGTCCTTAGGTTAGTTAGGTTTAAGTACTAAGTTCTAGAGGACTGATGACCTCTGAAGTTAAGTCCTGTAGCACTCGGGGAGCCATTTTTTGAACTTCCCGTCCACCTAGAACCATAAAATTTGGCAAGAAGGAAGATTTGACAGTACAAGTACAGGAAAAAATCTGAAAATTGTTAATTTGGTATTATATCACACGAAAATATATTTTTGCCGTTAGAACTTGCATCGCATTCATTGTCCGTGAAAAGCATGGCAGAAAAATGGGCAAGTTTCGGGAACTACTGTAAAGATTTTGATGATTTTGATACGCTGTTGGAATTCCCAGGACTGATATATTGCCAATATCAGTATCGATAACAGACAAACATCGTTGAGATTTCTCATTTACCCAGATGGATGGACTATCTATATACAGGTGTTTCCGTAAGAGGGTGCAAAAATTTAACAGGACATAGAGGATGCGGCACTGAATAGTTTCAGGTATGGAACCTGGGAACGGAGAAGCCAGCTTAAGTAGATAATAGCCTAAAAAAACATTATGTATTTTCTTATTAACCTTAGTGAATTTAAAATACTGAAACTTCTTTGAATGTAATGAATAACAGTGCTGGAAAAACTAACGTTATTTGATTTTCAAACAGCTGAGTAAAACTGAACGTGATCAGACATTTCCTCTCTTTACTTATTCTGATCATCACTAAACTGACACACAATATTTTTGGCGCAACGCAATCTGACTTTCAATAATCCCCACAAAAGAATGGCCGCGACTAACAATAACCTATACCTTTCATGAATCACTTACCTCACAAAAATCTTCGTTACTCTAACTACTACAATACAGCGAGCGCCAATACTGCCAGCTAAATAAAAGATTCAAACTACTGAAGGCACTAACTACTGATAGGCATAGTTAGCAAAAGAAGTATTTTGATAGACAACAAACAATGTATTTACCTTAATAGTGTTCAAAAGTCATAATATATATAGTTTTATAACATCCAATTAAACAAATTTCCTTATTGTGACGGACACACGTCCAGATCGTCCGCTCATAGTAACCTCTCAAACCCCTGGCACCTCTTCCCCCACATCCATCACTGCTGGCGGGTCACCTCCAACTGCCCAACGCTACGCGCTGTTTACATCCAACTACCGAACACTACACAAGCGAATATTCCAACAATGAATCCAACCAGCCACAGACTGCACACAGCGCAGTCAGCGATTTTCATACATGGCGTTTTACCAACATAAAAATTAAACAGCCTACTTACAGCACCTACAGTGGCACAATGAACTAACCATTTGTACTGCATCTTTCAAAATGTGCTGAAAGTGGCGGCCATGAACCTCAATGCAAGCATGACACCGGCCAACAAGATTCTGGCGCACCCTGTCAAACATCCCAGGTGTGTTTCAAAATGGTTCAAATGGCTCTGAGCACTATGGGACTTAACATCGGAGGTCATCAGTCCCCTACAACTTAGAACTACTTAAACCTAACTAACCTAAGGACATCTCACACATCCATGCCCGAGGCAGGATTCGAACCTGCGACCGTAGCGGTCGTGCAGTTCCAGGCTGAGGCGCCTAGAACCGCTAGGTCACATCGGCCGGCCCAGGTGTGTTTCGAATCGCATCATAGTAACTACAATTCAGGCTTCTAATTCCATTTCTGTATCCACTGGGCTCTCATACACAAGTGGCTTTAGATGTCCCTATAGGAAATAATCGAGGAGCCTTGGAATAGGGCCTGCCCTTCCAATCCAGCAACCAGGAAATAAGGCACTGAGAGGGTTGCGGTCATCCACACTGAAGTGAGGAGGTGAACCGTCATGCTGTATACACATGCTCTCAAAAACAGCCAAGGGTACGTTCTCCAACGGCTCAGGTAGACCTCTCTGTAAGAACCTCAATTACAGGTGGTCATTCAGACGGCCAGGTAGAAGCTGTGGTGCAATGAGACTGTCGCCTACAACACCAGCGCAGATATTCACAGCAAAACATACTTGATGGTCTGACTCTACTATGGCGTGAGGGTTTTCCTCGTCCCACTGAAAGCGTTGTTAATAAAACTTCTCTATTTAAACTAGACTGAACTGCATGTGACTGCTTTAGTCTTTAATAAAACTTGCACCCGACTGCGTATTTAACTGAACTGAACTTTATCTGAATGCATGAAAATATTGTTGCAATATTAATACTCAAAATACACATCTCACTGCATGAAAGTTTAGTGGTGAAAAATAAATGAAAGTCACCAATCTGCATCTGACTGCGTCTGTGGACTTAGCTCGTGCACTCCTTCCCGTTTAGCCGATAATAAAACATATATTCAACTCAGCCGCAGTGCAGTGGCGTAAAATTGTCATTCTAGATAACTTTACTCATTTTGGCCCTGTTTGTTACTTAATATAAATTCTGTCCTGATCTGAATAATTTGCCAACTGTGCAATGGTATATAGATTATTTTACTCTACTAAATGAAATTATTAGCTTTACTCATGGGAACTTTACTTTAATGTACCTTTTGGTTGAATGCAAGCACAGGATGCGGAGAACGACATAAGGTGTGAGATGAAACGTTAATTTATTTAATAAATATTTATTGTTCAAACTTTTATGGCGCATCTGAAAAACTAAATAAAAACTTGTATAGCATGGATTTACGAGAAAGTTTCACAAAACGCTTATTGCATCAACAATGGGATTTCTATCTAGCTTTTAGACATTATTTAACCAAAGAAAACCTACTTTATTAATTATTCTTTCTAGTTTCCCCAGGTATGTGCCGAGTTTCGCTCAATATATAGCTTATCATGTACGTAGCGCCAATTCTTACTTTGATGCTGTCACGACCCGGCTGCCTCCTGCAGGCATCTAGCTCCGACTCAAAACACGTCTGCTGTCTTGCGCATCTCTTCACCACTGCCCAAACGTTTACCGCATGTACCTAGCTCTGTTCGCTGTCAAAGATCTTACTACTCGAAGATGTGCTACTCGTCCAATCTTGCGGTTGGGAACTATCGACATTTTTCACTGGCTCTATCCTGATCGAAATTCAGCACATACCATTCACCACATGTGGCTATTCCTTGTGGTCGAAATACCATCACGATCAAACAAAGCGTCATCAGTAATCTGGCTCTCCATTCCATACAGTAAATAATGAATGTACATGCAAATAAAGAGCACAGTACATGTAAACATCAACGCCTGTCAGTTGTAAATAATCTGGAAAACAGTAATGCTAGACAAAACGGTAGACAAGTTCACTTGCAAATCTCTTAAGTTGCCTTCTCTGGCCCCAAGTTCCCCAGGTCAAATTGTTCAGTGGAGCATTCTCTGTGTCCTGTTACATTTCTGCACGCTGTTACGGAAACACTCTTTATACAGGGTGGTCCACTGATCGTGACCGGGCCAGATATCTCACGAAAAAATTACAAAGAACGAAACTCGTCTAGCTTTAAGGGGGAAACCAGATGGCGCTATGGTTGGCCCACTAGGTGGCGCTGCCATAGGTCAAGCGGATATCAACGGTGGTTTTTTTAAAAATAGGAACGCCATTTTTTATTACTTATTCGTGCACTACGTAAAGAGATACGAATATTATCGTTGGACCAATTTTTCGCTTTGCGATAGATGGCGCTGTAATAGTCACAAACATATGGCTACAATTTCAGACGAACAGGTAGGTTTATAAATTAAAATACAGAACGTAGGTACGTTTAAACATTTTATTTCGGTTGTTCCAATGTGATACCTGTACCTTTGTGAACTTATCATTTCTGTAAACGCGTGCTGTTACAGCGTGATTATATGTAAATACGACATTAATGCAATAAATACTCAAAATGATATCCGTCGACCTCAATGCATTGGACAATACGTGTAACGACATTCCTCTCAACAGCGAGTAGTTCGCCTTCCGTAATGTTCGCACATGCATTGACAATGCGCTGACGCATGTTGTCAGGCGTTGTCGGTGGATCACGATAGCAAATATCCTTCAACCTTCCCCACAGAAAGAAATCCGGGGACGTCAGATCCGGTGAACGTGCGGGCCACGGTATGGTCCTTCGACGACCAATCCACCTGTCATTAAATATGCTATTCAATACCGCTTCAACCGCACGCGAGCTATGTGCCGGACATCTATCATGTTGGAAGTACACTCCTGGAAATGGAAAAAAGAACACATTGACACCGGTGTGTCAGACCCACCATGCTTGCTCCGGACACTGCGAGAGGGCTGTACAAGCAATGATCATACGCACGGCACAGCGGACACACCAGGAACCGCGGTGTTGGCCGTCGAATGGCGCTAGCTGCGCAGCATTTGTGCACCGCCGCCGTCAGTGTCAGCCAGTTTGCCGTGGCATACGGAGCTCCATCGCAGTCTTTAACACTGGTAGCATGCCGCGACAGCGTGGACGTGAACCGTATGTGCAGTTGGCGGACTTTGAGCGAGGGCGTATAGTGGGCATGCGGGAGGCCAGGTGGACGTACCGCCGAATTACTCAACACGTGAGGCGTGAGGTCTCCACAGTACATCGATGTTGTCGCCAGTGGTCGGCGGAAGGTGCACGTGCCCGTCGACATGGGACCGGACCGCAGCGACGCACGGATGCACGCCAAGATCGTAGGATCCTACGCAGTGCCGTAGGGGACCGCACCGCCACTTCCCAGCAAATTAGGGACACTGTTGCTCCTGGGGTATCGGCGAGGACCATTTGCAACCGTCTCCATGGAGCTGGGCTACGGTCCCGCACACCGTTAGGCCGTCTTCCGCTCACGCCCCAACATCGTGCAGCCCGCCTCCAGTGGTGTCGCGACAGGCGTGAATGGAGGGACGAATGGAGACGTGTCGTCTTCAGCGATGAGAGTCGCTTCTGCCTTGGTGCCAATGATGGTCGTATGCGTGTTTGGCGCCGTGCAGGTGAGCGCCACAATCAGGACTGCATACGACCAAGGCACACAGGGCCAACACCCGGCATCATGGTGTGGGGAGCGATCTCCTACACTGGCCGTACACCTCTGGTGATCGTCGAGGGGACACTGAATAGTGCACGGTACATCCAAACCGTCATCGAACCCATCGTTCTACCATTCCTAGACCGGCAAGGGAACTTGCTGTTCCAACAGGACAATGCACGTCCGCATGTATCCCGTGCCACCCAACGTGCTCTAGAAGGTGTAAGTCAACTACCCTGGCCAGCAAGATCACCGGATCTGACCCCCATTGAGCATGTTTGGGACTGGATGAAGCGTCGTCTCACGCTGTCTGCACGTCCAGCACGAACGCTGGTCCAACTGAGGGGCCAGGTGGAAATGGCATGGCAAGCCGTTCCACAGGACTACATCCAGCATCTCTACGATCGTCTCCATGGGAGAATAGCAGCCTGCATTGCTGCGAAAGGTGGATATACACTGTACTAGTGCCGACATTGTGCATGCTCTATTGCCTGTATCTATGTGCCTGTGGTTCTGTCAGTGTGATCATGTGATGTATCTGACCCCAGGAATGTGTCAATAAAGTTTCCCCTTCCTGGGACAATGAATTCACGGTGTTCTTATTTCAATTTCCAGGAGTGTACATCGCCATTCTGTCATGCAGTGAAGCATCTTGTAGTAACATCTGTAGAACATTACGTAGTAAATCAGCATACATTGCACCATTTAGATTACGATCCATAAAATGGGCGCCAATTATCCTTCCTTCAATAATGCCGCACCGTACATTAACCCGCCAAGGTCGCTGATGTTCCACTTGTCGCAGCCATCGTGGATTTTCCGTTGCCCAATAGTGCATATTATGACGGATTACGTTCTTCGTTGCTGAATGATGCTTCGTCGCTAAATAGAAGGCGTGCGAAAAATCTGTCATCGTCCCGTAATTTCTCTTGTGCCCTGTGTCAGAACTGTACACGACGTTCAGAGTCGTCGCCATGCAATTCCTGGTGCACTGAAATGTGGTACGGGTGCAATAGATGTTGATGTGGCATTCTCAACACCGACGTTTTTGAGATTCCTGATTCTCGCGCAGTTTGTGTGCTACTGATGTGCGGATTGGCGGCGACAGCAGCTAAAACACCTACTCGAGCTTCATCATTTGTTGCAGGTCGTGGTTGACGTTTCACATGTGGCTGAACACTTGCTGTTTCCATAAATAACGTAACTATCCTGCGAACGGTCCAGACACTTGGATGATGTCGTCCAGGATACCGAGCAGCATACATAGCACACGCCCGTTGGACATTTTGATCAGAATAACAATATATCAACACGATATCGACCTTTTCTGCAATTGGTAAACCGTCTATTTTAATACGGGTAATGTATCATGAAGCAAATACCGTCCGCGCTGAAGGAATGTTGCGTGATACCACGTACTTATACGTTCCTGACTATTACAGCGTCATCTCAAAGCGAAAAAAGTGGTCCAATTAAAACACTCATATTTCTTTACGTATTACACGAATATGTAATAAAAAATTGGGGTTCCTATATAGAAAAAACGCTGTTGATATCCGTTTGACCTATGGCAGTGCCATCTAGCGGGCCAACCATAGCGCCGTCTGGTTTCCCCCTTCAAGCTAGACGAGTGTCGTTCTTTGTAGTTCTTTCGTTTGATGCTTATTTCGTGAGAGATTTGGCCCGGTCACTGTCAGTGGACCACCCTGTATTATTTTGTATGGAGCCCTCATGGCGCCAGTTTTATTATTTCTTTTATCACAAACGGACGTAACCGTGTGCCTGGAATCCGAATGCTTCGGTGGAGAGGTCGTGGGCATCATGTAACCCACCCGTGATGGACATATTGGGGGCGAAGAGGGATTTGCTCTTCAGCTCCACGTCGGTAGCATCGAGGGCATTCTGTAGCTTCTAATTAAGCCGAGCTCTTGTTACAGATACCAAGGTCTGTGCGAATCTGTTGGTGTTGCACCGCTGTGTCTTGGGCTGAGAGAACTGTGGTACCTCAAGAGTTAAATCTTCCAAGAGGCGGGAATTCGTGACATTCTGACCTTGTGAAAAAGGTGTCCTGTGATCGTTGACGTTGAAGTTACTTGGTTGGCGACTGTTATATTTATTTATTTAATTTTTTATTTAACCTGATAAGATTAGGGCCATCTGGCCCTCTCTTACATCGGACCTGTGTTCCACACATGCAGCATTTCACACATCAGAGTTACATCAAGACCATAGTTTAAATGAGAAAATTAGATTACTCTAGTGACAATACGAATAAAGAGTAGTGACTAAGACCTAATAAAGTAAATGCTGGCAGTATTTTTACAACAGGTGTTACACATACAGATTATGATAAAAGCAATAACAATAACAGTAAAAAAAATCAAATAATAATGATAAACATGAGAAAAATTGGCAATCGTAATGAAGAATTGTGCAGATGTGAACTAATATCTTGGTGTGTAAAGTAGATGTTTACTGGTATAGCCAGTTTTGGGGAAGGGAGATTTAAGGAGGGGGAAGAGGGAAGTAATGAGGTGAAGTGCATTCATGTACAGAGGAAGGCATTACTGTTGCTTAAGTCGATACGTCATTGACTGTTTTCTTAGGATGGACATATTTTAAGTTCGCTAACATAGCGGGAGAGGTTATTCCAGAGTCGGGTTCCCGCTACTGTAAAGGACTTGGAGAAGGTGACTGAGCGATGCAGTGGAACAGAGAGGATTTTATTATGATGGGAACGTGTGTTTCTGTCATGTTGTTCCGACGTGAGCGTTAGGGACGAGGAGAGATATGAGGGACAGTGTACATTTATAAAGCAGTAGGTGAGACAGAGTGTATGGAAATCTCTGCGTTTGTCTGCACGCAGCCAGGACAATTTTGCATATGCTGGTGAAATGTGATCAAAAAGTCGAACGTCACAGATACATCGGACGCAGGCATTCATGACCAGTTCTTGACGTCGCGAATTTTCCTGAGAGAGGCCTTGTAGGATAATATCGCTGTAGTCAATGGTTGGGAGTATAAGCGTTTGTACTAATTTCTTTTCAAGATCGAAAGGGAAGAGTTTTTTATATTTTTGTAGGACATGAAAGGATGCTGATGCTTTTTGTAGGTGGGTGTCTTGACTTCAGTCTCACTTTCCTTCGTCGAAGAATGCTTCTCTGTAAATGTCTGATGCGATGCGATGTGATGTGCAAATAGTTGAGTGGGAGTTTCATGGTACCGCATCGTCCTGCAAGACTCCACTACCTACGTACTTGAATGCGGCCCTCCAGCACTGCTGGAGGACGTTCCGCCGGCCGTGGTGGCCGAAACCTGCCTCAGGCATGGCTGTGTGTGATGTCCTTAGGTTAGTTAGGTTTAAGTAGTTCTAAGTTCTAGGGGACTGATGACCTCAGATGTTAAGTCCCATAGGGCTCACAGCCATTTGAACCATCTGAAGACGTTCCTTTGGATACAGGGATGTTTCCTCAGCCTGACAGGATCCCTGCAGATCCTAATCGTCAGGCGACATATCATCTAGACCAAACATTCCGCGGAAGACGAATCGACAGAAACAGTCAAGTTTGTTGCCCATTCAGTTCCCTGCACCTCAACCTTTAAGATTTTTCCGTGAGGGGATGTTTGAAGGGTGAAGACTCCAGAGGGAAAATAAAGACAAGAGACTAATTGATGATGTGGCTTACAAGTAGTGCTCCTCTCATAAAAGAGCGCCAAGATGGCGTACACGTGGCGTTTCCAACAGCATCTATGTATTTCCACCCTCAGTGTTTCGTATAGCTATTCAGGGAATTTAAAAGAAATAAACTGTTCTCATAGTCTACTCATTAAGAGGTATAATCTCATTTGAAAGGATTAAAACAGTAAGACAAGTATTATAGTTAAAATTGTGTACAGTGTGTTTAATTTAAGGCAGCCAGATACACAGGAAACGAACCATCGTGTGGGGGCGGCGGGTGGAATAATAGAATAAATGTTTTGTATTTATGCTGTTTGCCGTTTTCAACACTGGCTCTCTAACTACAATATTGGCAACCAGAAAGTGATTAGCGAAACGTGAAGCCTGTAATTAGAATTGATAGTGCCCACTTCATCTGAGAAATACATTTATAGCTACAGCTTATAGATCTGAGGAATTAGGAGATTGTCTGGGATTCATAATCAAAAACCATTCTGTCTAAAATGTTCACTATATTCTGAAAGGCACAGACCCTAAAGAATCCACACAATCCAACTACCAGAGCAGTTCAGAGTCTAATGCGCTGATGCCACTATAAGTGTTCAAATTAAATGTTTAAGTGAATGCTCGCCATAATTTGATGATAATGTTCATCAAACGCCACGCTAAGTAATGGTAGAATGTCTGACCTGCGGCGGCACGTGAAAATACGACATACGCAAACTGCAGTTTAACACTTCACTCGAAAACTATTTCATGGTTACGCGTATCCCGAGTAACTTATTACTGCATCCGAGGCTGTTTATATCAACGATACCGACGCGACTCCAGGCACACGTGGTGCTCTAATCAGTGTCTGGAGAGAACAGGGGCCTTCCTTTTCTCGTCGTCGTCGTCGTCGTGCGTGAAATCTCGTGCATTCACTGCACGTTTTGGGCAGGTTAAGCAGGGCCTGCTGTTCCTGCATCAGAGATCGCAATTTGTCGTTGTGGTCCTCACGTTTTGTTCGTCTTCACGTCTTCACGCTTCGTAAATTTTTCTTCTCTTGCTACTTGGATTACTCCAGCAGCAGGTCTGGCCATCTGGTCGCTGGGCGCCAGTGGGGTTGGTTTCCCAGCCCCCTGACCAGCGGGTTTTCGGAGGTCCTCGTCAACTCATAAAATGGTATAGCGAGCGCGCGGAAGCGGCGCTCCAACATCTGGACTCCAGCGGCGTCGTGCAGCCTGCGTGTGCCGTAGTCCCTCGGCAGGTGTAGAGCCAGCCGAAGGGCTTTATTCTGCACACGCTGCAGCGTCTGGATGTGCGTTTCTGCCGCGTTTCCCCACACCACGGCCGCGTACTCTAGCACTGGCCTGATGAGTGCTAGGTACAGCGAGAGGCCGCAGTGGGGGGGCAGTGTCGTCGTTGGGTTGAGGAGCGGGTACAGCAGGCGCAACCTGCCGAGCGCTCGGCCCCTCAGCTCCCGGATGTGTGGACCCCACGTCAGGCGTCGATCGAGGGTGACGCCGAGGTATTTTCCTGTGCGCGACCACGGGATGGGGCCTCCCATGATCCGCACTTGCAGCAGCGCGTCGGGAATGCGGCGGCGCGTGAATATCACCGCCTGGCTTTTCCCGGCGTTGAACTTGAGCCGCCATTTGGTGGCCCAGGCTCCAATCTCGTTGCAGGAGAGCTGCAGCCGGCGGCGCATTAGCTGCGCGTCCTTGCTGCGAGTGTAGATGGCGGTGTCGTCCGCGTAGAGCGCCAGGTGCACCCTCGGCGTCGACTTTGGCACGTCGGCGGTGTACAGAGAGTACAGCAGTGAGCCAAGCACGGACCCCTGCGGTACTCCTGCTCGGATGTGGCGCGCCGTTGAGACGCCACCGTCAGCGCGCACATGGAAGGTGCGCCCACGCAGGTACGACTGGAGAAGGCGGACGTGCGACACAGGAACCCCCTGTACCAGCAGCTTGTACAGGAGGCCGTCGTGCCACACGCTATCGAAGGCCCTAGAAACATCAAGGAAGACCGCCCCGAGGTACTCGCGATGTTCCAGGGCCCCCATTGCCTGCTCCACCAGTCGTAGTAGCTGATGCTGCGTAGCATGACCGCGGCGGAATCCGAACTGCTCGTCAGGAAGCAGGCCTTCTTCACTGACGTGGCGCTGCAGTCGGCCTTTCCTCGCGCAGCGTTCTTACATATAAAGCCGCGGTGCGGACGGCTAAGGGAACGCCTGATCAAATCTGCTCTCCTGACTAGCCGCTGGGCTAGTAATGCACCACGTTAACTTCTCGAATAAATCATTGCTTCCTTTGCTGATGGCCGATGAAGCTTTCAATTTAATTGTGCAATTAGCACACAAGTAAGTAATCATAATATAAGTCTGACGTGGTTAAGTCAAACATTTTGGGCGAGAGAATTAATTTAATTACATTACACGCAGTAGGCGAGCTCTCAACTTGCTCTTTGGAGATACGCTATAGCTATAGTTTCATAGTTATTCTGTTGAAACTTCACACATTTTTATGACTATAGCGGAGCTCCCTTCTAATTAAATTTAAACATCCTTGCTTTATTTATTCGTCTACTTAATCTATCTTGCTTCCTTAATTTCTAAGACAAAAACCAGAAAATCATGAGTTTAAACTAAAATTTTAATTTTTGAGATCCAGAATACTGTTTCTACTAAATTATTATGAAAAAGGAATCTATATATAATTTAAGTTTGTAGCTCTTTTCTGTTGCGGCAATGATTTTTACAGAAAAACATCCAAATTTCGAAAATGGTTAAAGTTATTGAACTGATATCCAACACACATTGATTTTGCATTACTCCTGACATGCTAGAAACGTTTCAGGTTATTTACTTTAAAATAAAGTATTGCGCAACATTTATGACGTCAGAGCTAGTTACAGCGGACTAGGCTGGCACACAATGGAAAGATAGATGTGAATTTTGTAAGGCGTGAGTAAGCTGCTTCCTTACAATCGTACGAAAAAAATGTTCCATGTGGAAAGTTAATGTTAGTAAGACATATTAGGAGACAACTACCTGTGCTGTAACTGGCCACCTGCTAATCACCGCTGCTGAGTGATCGGGGTCAAGAGGTCAACTCTGTATTTTCAAATGGGAACCTCTCCCCGCCTCCGCCCGCCATTTCTGTTACATATTCGTATTCTACGCCGAAAACTACGTACGATTTACTCAAACCATTGTTACCTTCCGTTTTAAATGGTACGGTAATCAACAAATCTCAACTGCGCCTCTCTTTGCAATTAAGAACCGATGTACTTGATTCTAAATTTCATCTACGCTACTGGCCATTAAAAATTGCTACACCACGAAGATGACATGCTACAGGCGAAAAATTTAACCGACAGGAAGAAGATGCTGTGATACGGAAATGGTTAGCTTTTCAGAGCATTCACGCAAGGTTGGCACCGGTAGCGACTCCTACAACGTGCTGACATGAGGAAAGTTTCCAACCGATTTCTCATACACAAATAGCAGTTGACCGGCGTTGCCTGGTGAAATGTTATTGTGATGTCTCGTGTAAGGAGGAGAAATGCGTACGATCTCGTTTCCGACTTTGATAAAGGTCGGACTGTAGCATATCCCAATTGCGATATATCGTATCGCGACATTGCTGCTCGCGTTGGTCGAGATCCAATGACTGTCAGCAGAATATGGAATCGGTGGGTTCAGGAGGGTAATACGGAACTCCATGCTGGATCCCAACGGCCTCGTATCACTAGCAGTCGAGATGACAGGCATTTTATCTGCACGGCTGTAACGCATCGTGCAGCAACGTCTCGATCCGTGAGTCAACAGATGGGGACGTTCGCAAGACAACAACCATCTGCACGAACAGTTCGACGACGTTTGCAACAGCATGGACTATCAGCTCGGAGACCGTGGCTGCGGTTACCCTTGACGTTGCATCACAGACAGGAACGCCTGCGATGGTGTAGTCAACGACAAACCTGAGTGCACGAATGGCAAAACGTCATTTTTTCATATGAATTACGGTTCTGTTAACAGCATCGTGATGATCGCATCCGTTTTTGGCGACATCGCGGTCAACGCACATTGGAAGCATGTATTCGTCATCGCTATACTGGCGTGTCACCCAGCGTGATGGTATGGGGTGCCAATGGTTACACGTCTCGGTCACCTCTTGTTAGCATTGACGGCACTTTGAACAGTGGACGTTACATTTCAGATGTGGCTCTACCCTTCATTCGATCCCTGCGCAACCCCACATTTCAGCAGGATAATGTACGACCTCATGTTTCAGGTCCTCTACGGGCCTTTCTGGATACAGAAAATGTTCGACTGCTGCCCTGGCCAGCACATTCTCCAGATCTCTCACCAATTGAAAATGTGTGGTCAATGATGGCCGAGCAACTGGCTCGTCACAATACGTCAGTCACTACTCTTGAGGAACTGTGGTATCGTGTTGAAGCTGCATGGGCAGCTGTACCTGTACACGCCATCCAGGGTCTGTTTGACTCAATGCCCAGGCGTATCAAGGCCGTTATTACGGCCAGAGGTGGTTGTTCTGGGTACTCATTTCTCAGGATCTATGCACCCAAATTGCGTGAAAATGTAATCACATGTCAGTTCCAGTATAATATGTTTGTCCAATGAATTCACGTTTATCATCTGCATTTCTTCTCGGGGTACGAGTTTGAGTGGCCAGTAGTGTATTTTAATATGTTATTCTACAAGTAAAACTAAAGAAGACAGTTCATATAAACATAGGCCCGCAAATGTTTAGTTACAGAGTTACGGCTAATAGATTTTGCCTCAAATTTAGCAGCTTCGCTAATATGAAGCCCTCGAAAAACCGTGCGAGGTTAAAGTAAAGCAGAATTTCCGTTTATTATGTTGTCATTGATCTGGTGAATCTAATAAAACATGTCGCAGGCTCATATGTGCAGTAGTCTACCTGTAATGTCTTTCGTCCCAGATGGGGCATTGAAATACAATAAAGGAAAAAAAAATTGTCTTAATGTACCAGACATAGTTCAAGAGATATGAAGTTGTAAACATTGAGATGCCTGAAAAAATTGTGCCTTCGATTTCACAACCTCAATGATAAGTATTTAGCGCAGTAACTCGTTTGTAAAGTTTATCACGCGTTTGAAACTATTTTATGCAGGATGCTTCATGTTGTAAAGATTCGGGGCTTGGGTGTACACTAGAAATTGCCAACAAAACAACATCACAGCTCATAATTCGATCATATAAACTGGAGCACAATTACAACGTCCAAAGAAATTCGATAGTCAATAAATAAGAGAATAGCAACTGTAGTACCAACAAGCGAAATCGAAACTTATACAGGGTGTTACAAAAAGGTCCAGCCAAGTTTTCAGGAAACATTCCTCACGCACAAATAATGAAAAGATTATATGTGTACATGTGTCCGGAAACACTTAATTTCCATGTCAGAGCTCGTTTTAGTTTCGTCAGTATGTACTGTACTTCGTCGATTCACCGACAGTTGGCCCAATTGAAGGAAGGTAGTGTTGACTTTGGTGCTTGTGTTCACATGCGATTCACTGCTCTACAGTACTGGCATCAAATACATCAGTACGTAACATCGACAGGTTAGTGTTCATCACGAACGTGGTTTTGCAGTCAGTGCAATGTTTACAAATGCGGAGTTAGCAGATGCTCATTTGATGTACGGATTAGCACGGGGCAATGGCCGTGGCGCGGTACGTTTGTATCGAGACAGATTTCCAGAACGAAGGTGTCCCGACAGGAAGACGTTCGAAGCAATTGATCGGCGTCTTAGACAGCACGGAACATTCCAGCCTACGACTCGCGACTGGGGAAGACCTAGAACGACGAGGACACCTGCAATGGACGAGGCAATTCTTCGTGCAGTTGACCATAACCCTAATGTCAGCGTCAGAGAAGTTGCTGCTGTACAAGGTAACGTTGACCACGTCACTGTATGGAGAGTGCTACGGGAGAACCAGTTGTTTCCGTACCGTGTACAGCGTGTGCAGGCACTATCAGCAGCTGTTTGGCCTCCACGGGTACAGTTCTGCGAATGGTTCATCCGACAATGTGTCAATCCTCATTTCAGTGCAAATGTTCTGTTTACGGATGAGGCTTCATTCCAACGTGATCAAATTGTAAATTTTCACAATCAACATGTGTGGGCTGACGAGAATCCGCAGGCAATTGCGCACTCACGTCATGACACAGATTTTTTGTAAACGTGTGGGCAGGCATTGTTGGTGATGTCTCGATTGAGCCCCATGTCCTTCAAGCTACGCTCAATGGAGCACGTTATCACGATTTCATACGGGATTCTCTACCTGTGCTGCTAGAACATGGGCCTTGCAAGTACGACACAACACGTAGTTCATGCACGATGGAGCTCCTGTACATTTCAGTCGAAGTGTTCGTACGCTTCTAAACAACAGATTCGGTGACCGACGGAGGCGGACCAATTCCGCGGCCTCCACGGTCTCCTGGCCTCAACCCTCTTGACTTTCATTTCTGGGGGCATTTGAAAGCTCTCGTCTACGCAAGTCCGCTACCACATGTAGAGACTCTTTGTGCTCGTATGTGGATACAATACGCCATTCTCCAGGGCTGCATCAGGGATTCCGTGCGACGGAGGGTGGATGCATGTTTCCTCGCTAACGGAGGACATTTTCAACATTTCCTGTAACAAAGTGTTTGAAGTCACGCTGGTACGTTCTGTTGCTGTGTGTTTCCATTCCATGATAAATGTGATTTGAAGAGAAGTAATAAAATGAGCTCTAACATGGAAAGTAAGCGTTTCCGGACACATGTCCACATAACATATTTTCTTTCTTTGTGTGTGAGGAATGTTTCCTGAAAGTTTGGCCGTACCTTTTTGTAACACCCTGTATGTGTAAGCAGATAATAAGTGTAAGTAGTAAATGTTGGACATACGTTGCATGCCGTGTTTTATTAGACAGAACGTTTCGTATGCAGGGCAATCACAGTTTGGGTATATCATTTTGAAGATGAAAAGCCGGCCGCTGTGGTGGAGCGGTTCTATGCGCTTCGGTTCGGAACCGTGTTGCTGCTATAGTCGCAGGTTCGAATCCTGCCTCGGGCTTGGATGTGTGTGATGTTCTTAGGTTAGGTTAGGTTTAAGTAGTTCTAAGTTCAAGGGGATTGATGACCTCAGATGTTAAGTCCCGTAGTGCTCAGAGCCATTTGAACTTTTTTTTAAAAGATAAAACCACTTCAGTTGTAAGTATTACATTTATAATCACGACCTGCTTCGCAGGATTATAGCTGCATCGTCAGGTACAATAAAATCAAGTTATATTCTGACCAAAAAAGAGCGTTCACACTCATCAGTTTTTCGGTATGTAGAGGACAAAGTATGTGATACCTAGAAAGGACAACAGCTAAAATTAGAACTTTCTACTAACAAAATATCTGGTAAGTAAAGTTCTGTTAAATTCTACTCACCACAAGCACCAGTACCCGTTCAACAGACGGTAGTAGTACTTTACTACCAGATGTTAGTCGGGAGTTTTCATTTTAGCTTTTGTCCTTTCTACATATCACAGGAACATTCTATAGGGTTTTATGCTGCTAGGTGGTAACAGAAAAAACCCAGATTTCTATTTTAAAAGCCATATATTTTCAAATTGTTTACAGAACAACCTTATCTCCTTCAAAATACTCTCCATTCCAACAAATACATTTGCTCCACCAGTGCTTTCACTGTTCGACACATTTCTTGTAGTCATCTTCAGAAATGGCTGACAGCTCCTCCCTATATTTTTCTTGACTTCTTCAGTGTTGCCAAATCGATCACGTTTCTTGCCCCTGTTAGTGCCTGGAAATAAGAAAAAGTCGTACGGAGCCAGGTCAGGCGAATAAGGTGTGTGGAGCATTGCAACCATGGTATTTTTAGTTAAAAACTGTCTACATCTACATGACTGCTCTGCAATTCACATTCAAGTGCTTGGCAGAGGGTTTATCGAACCACAATCATACTACCTCTCTACCATTTCACTCCCGAACAGCTCGCGGGAAAAACGAACACCTAAACCTTTCTGTTTGAGCTCTGATTTCTCTTATTTTATTTTCATGATCATCCCTACCTATGTAGGTTGGGTTCAACAAAGTATTTTCGCATTCGAAAGAGAAAGTTGGTGACTGAAATTTCGTAAATAGATCTCGCCGCGACGAAAAACGTCTCTGCTTTAATGACTCCCATCCCGACTCGCGTATCATATCTGCCACACTCTCTCCCCTGTTACGTGATAACACAAAATGAGCTGCGCTTTTTTGCACCCTGTCGATGTCCTCCGTCAATCCCACCTGGTAAGGATCCCACAGTATTCCAACAGAGGACGAACGAGTACAGTGTAAGCTGTCTCTTTAGTGGACTTGTTGCATCTTCCGAGTGTCCTGCCAATGAAACGCAACCTTTGGCTCGCCTTCCCCACAATATTATCTATGTGGCCCTTCCAACTGAAGTTGTTCGTAATTTCAACACCCAGGTACTTAGTTGAATTGACAGCCTTGAGAATTGTACTATTTATCGAGTAATCGAATTCCAACGGATTTCTTTTGGAACTCGTGTGGATCACCTCACACTTTTCGTTATTTAGCGTCAACTGCCACCTGCCACACCGTACAGCAATCTTTTCTAAATCGCTTTGCAACTGATACTGGTCTTCGGGTGACCTTACTAGAAGATAAATTACAGTATCATCCGCGAACAACCTAAGAGAACTGCTCAGATTGTCACCCAGATCATTTACATAGATCAGGAATAGCAGAGGTCCCAGGACGCTTCCCTGGGGAACACCTGATATCACTTCAGTTTTACTCGATGATTTGCCGTCTATTACTACGAACTGCGAACTTCCTGACAGGAAATCACGAACCCAGTCGCACAATTGAGACGATACCCCATAGGCCCGCAGCTTGATTAGAAGTCGATTGTGAGCAACGGTGTCAAAAGCTTTCCGGAAATCTAGAAATACGGAATCAACTTGAGATCCCCTGTCGATAGCGGCCATTATTTCGTACAAATAAAGAGCTAGTTGCGTTGCACAAGAACGATGTTTTCTGAAACCGTGCATACTACGTATCAACAGATCGTTCCCTTAGAGGTGATTCATAATGTTTGAATACAGCATATGCTCCAAAACCCTACTGCAAAGAGAGATGGCTGCGTGTGCAGGTGCATTGTCGTGCTGGAAGAGCCTGTCTCCTGTCTAACACAAATCAGGTCTTTTATAACAAACACTGTTTCGAAGTCGTCTTAAAATTTCCAAAAAAAAAAGAAGGTTTGACAGACGGTCTGACTTGACCCTCTAAATGAACTACGCCGCCTTCAAACTAAAAAAAAAGTCTGCATTTGTTTTCTTGTTTAATTTGACGTAACGACATCTTTTTTGGACGAGGTGACGATGATGTCTGCCATTGGCTTGACTGTTGATTGGTTTGTGAGTGGTAACCATAGCACCATAACTGATCATCAATAATGACATTTGACTGAAGATCTGGATCAGTTTCAAACTGTTGTTTCAAAGCGCGACATATTTCAATTCGACATTCCTTTTGTTTGCCAGTCAGAACCCAAGGAGCAAACGTGGTTCAAATGGCTCTAAGCACTATGGGACTGAGGTAATCAGTCCCCTAGAACTTAGAACTACTTAAACCTAACCAATCTAAGGACATCACACACATCCGTGCCCGAGGCAGGATTCGATCCTGTGACCGTAGCAGCAGCGCAATTCCGGACTGAAGCGCCTAAAAGTTAATTTGTAATTATATCACATAAAATGTATTTTTGCCAATAGAACTTGCATCGCGTTCATTGTCTGTGGAAAGCATAGCAGAAAAATGGGCAAGTTTTGAGAACTACTGTAAAGATTTTGATGATTTCGATACGCTGTTGGAATTCCGAGGACCGATATCTTGCCAACATTGATAACAGACAAACATCGTTGAGATTTCTCTACCCAGATGGATAGATTGTCTATATACAGGTGTTTCCGTAAGAGGCTGCAAAAATTTAACAGGACACAGAGGATGCTGGAGTAAACAATTTGAGGCATGGAACCTGGGATCGGAGAAGCCAGCTTAAGTAGATAATAGACTTAAAAATCATTGTTACTCGGCCACTGTGACCGGTGCTAACTTGGTAGCAACCCTTTTCATTCGCAAACCTTCCATTAAAATCGAGCCGCGCGGGATCAGCCGAGCGGTCTGAGGCACTGCAGTCACGGCCTGTGCGGCTGGTCCCAGGGGAGGTTAGTCTTCCCTCGGGCATGGGTGTTTGTGTGTTTGTCCTTAGGACAGTTTAGGTTAAGTAGTGTGTAAGCTTAGGGACTGATGACCTTAGCAGTTAAGTCCCATAAGATTTCACACACATTTGAACATTTTGAATATTAAAATCGAGCTCCAAGATAACCCACTAAGATCTGACAGTTGGTCAACTGCCTGTCGACAGTACATGAACACAAGCTCTCGAATTTTTTCAGTACTTTCGTCGATTCGGGCAGTTGATGAATGTCCAGAACGAGGTTTGTCATCAATCGCCATCTCGCCATTTTTAAATCGAGCAAACCTCTCATACACTTGATTTTTTTCCCATAGTGTTATCTTCATAAGATGTTTTCAACATTGAAACAGTTTCAGCAGCATTTTCCTCGAGTATAAAACTAACTTTAACAGCTGAACGTTGTTCCCTTCAACTTGCGACCGTAAAAAGCGAAACAAGTTTAAAACAGCGCTACCAAAAACAATAACCGCAGATGAACAGAACAAGACAGGTCGACAACACAGGCGGCACTGAACAGCAGTGAGTTGTGCTATACGCTCCTAGCGGCAGAAATGCGTACTACACAAGCTCCGCCCACGGCCATGTTATTTGGCTTTTTCTTTTGGTATCCCTTGTGTTTTATAACTTGCGTCCTCTACATAGCGAAAAATTGCTGATTGTGTACGTTGGGTCATCCCATACTTTTTTTTTTAACAAAACAGGACTTAATTTCCTGATTATGTTCATCCTGCATACCTTTTCATTTTGCTTATTTTTTTGCCTTACATAAGTTTTTGTCTATTATTTTGTGCAGATTACACCTGATGATACAACTAAAATGCTGTGAAAGAGGCTGTGCTTATAAATAAATAAATCAATAAATGCAACTGAATCGGTTTTATCTTCAAATTGCTTTTATGAAGATTGACCTATGGCGTCAATTATTAAAACGCTTTCGATTCCTTCTGGAACACAGTGTATACTGATGGGGGTCTCGCAGAATATACTTGCCAAATAAACATTAAGTACTAGCTCCCATTTTCCGAGCATGGTGCGGTGTTTGTTCTTTCTTTGCGGAGTGCTGGTGAGTTTGAATGAGGCCGCTGCATTGAGTGTTGTTGTTGTTCCAGACACTGTTGTCACAGGCACGCAAATGAAACCGCAGCGGTTCACGGTGCATTTCCCACTAACCAGTTGCGCCCCTTTTGTATTGGCAACGCGGATAACTGACCGTGATACATACACAGCCAGGGGCATTGTTTACTCTCGCAGCCATTTTAGCTCGCTGAACAACCCCCCCCCCCCCCCCTACACACACACACACACACACACACACACACACACACACACACACACACACACACACAGAGGCGCGCGCGCGCCTAGAGAGTAGGAACCGTGTGACAGAGATTCATTTTTTACATCCACCTCATTTGCAGTTTATTCTTTTTTTCATTGTCATTTAATATAATGTGATAGTTGTTTCTCGCAGCCTAGCTTCCAAAGCCTCCGATCTTTCCAATCTTCTACCTGCAAATTCCTCTCTGACATAGCTCTTCTGACTGCTTATTCTCATGTTGTCCTTCTGTCAGTTGGAATCCACTCCATCTCCTCTGCTCGGAAATGGCTCTGAGCACTATGGGACTTAACATCTGACGTCATCAGTCCCAGACCATAGGTGGTTGTTCTGGGTACTGATTTCTCAGGATCTATGCATCCAAATTGCCTGAAAATGTAATATCTCAGTTCTAGTATAATATATTTGTCCCATGAATACCCGTTTATCATCTGCATTTTTTCTTGGTGTAGCAATTTTAATGGCCAGTAGTGCAGTATTCCCTTTATTTTTAGATTGTGGGAGAAATGCCAAAAGCTAAAAAAACCTCGGACAGAGTTTAGTAGAGATCCTAATGTATGGTTGAAATGGTTCAATGAGCTGAGTGATAGATCTGACTCAGAGACGGAGGATTCTGTTCGTGAAAGCGGTCATGATTCAGGAATAGAGCAAGAAGTGCCAGAAATTGATGAATATGAGTCACAGGAGGAAGTAACCCAAGACGATGCATTTTTTTTAGGGAAAGATGGAATAACTAAACGGAAGAAAAATAAATATGCTAACAGTGTTAGAAGCAAATCTTGTAATTTAATTACGCATTTGCCTGGACCAAAAAACAAGGTCGTATATAAGAGACTTAAGTAGTAATTCAGAATTTGTTCATGAATGAAAACATAATAAGCATTATCGCAACATACACTAATATATACATCAATTAAGTTCGTGATAACTTCTCTATGGAAAGGGACGCCAAAGAAACAGATGCGATAGAGACGAGAGCTCTCATTGGCTTGTTATATCTATGTGGACTTTGAGGTGTTCCAGGTAGAGTATATCGAAATTGTGGGATAACTGAAAGGGAAACGGACTTGAGCATGTTATTTATGCATAAGTCAAAACCGATTCAGGTTTCTGTTGAGATGTCGGAGGTGTTTGATAATATCGGTGATGCAGGTGTTGGCAGAGAGATTGACAAGTTGGCTGCTATCAGAGAGGTACTTGAAGTATTCAGGAACAATTCAGATGGTTCAAATGGCTCTGAGCACTATGGGACTCAACTGCTGTGGTAATCAGTCCCCTAGAACTTAGAACTACTTAAACCTAACCAACCTAAGGACATCACACACATCCATGCCCGAGGCAGGATTCGAACCTGCAACCGTAGCAGTCGCACGGTTCCGGACTGCGCGCCTAGAACCGCGAGACCACCGCGGCCGGCAGGAACAATTGCCAAAAATATTTTTCATCTGGTGAATATCTTACTGTTGGCGAACAGCTTTTGGCATTTAGAGGAAACTGCCCTGAGCCGTATACCGACTCGTCCTACACCTTGTGTTTAAATTGCATTGGTTTTCATTTTCTTCCCCTGACATGTTTGTTTGATATGTTGTCTGTCATTAAGTGGCTGCTTGGGTTTCTTTTCCCTCTGCTATCAACATCTGCGTTTTTGCTTCCGGGAAACTGCTATGGAGGAAGTGAGATCAGCCGGCCGCGGTGGTCTAGCGGTTCTAGGCGCTCAGTCTGAATCCTGCCTTGGGCATGGATGTGTGTGAAGTCCTTAGGTTAGTTAGGTTTAAGTAGTACTAAGTTCTAGGGAACTGATGACCACAGATGTTAAGTCCATAGTGCTCAGAGCCATTTGAACCATTTTTGAAGTGAGATCTTTGACCGGTGGTAACCTCGTGTGGTGTCGCGGTAGTAGAGGCGTTGCACGCAGAGAGAGTGTGGTGGAGACGGGAGGGCAGTGTGGCACCCCAGCGCGAAGCAGGCGTGGTCGGCTGTAGCGAGTCGCCACGTGATGTATGTCGGTTGTGTGTAACGGGCGGGTGGATTGACGGAAGAGCTCCCCGCGGTTTGGTTGTATACAGAATCGCCCCACGAGTAGTTGCTGTTCATTTCGCCTCGGTGGGACGTTAACAAGCTTCTTTAAATCCTCCGTTTCAACACTGGAGTTTAGAAGGAGACACCTAACATGAAGGAGCGGTCACTACCCGTCAACGTTGCAGAGAAGACGTGAGCTCCGGTGACAGAGCGTGTTGTCGCGTGACCGTGGCGTGTTGCGTACGCTGGCGACGCGTGCGCGGTCGGATGTGTGGATCCTGGCCAGCGGAGGTCGTGTACTGCCTGTTCGAGCATAATTGCAAGTTAAGTTCGTGGAAGGTTTAATCATTGAGTAATAATTTTGAGTAACCAGCGTCTCTTCTGCCTTGTGGCCTCCGGCGATAGGGTTTCCTGGCCCTGGCACCGGTTTAATTGAAGACAGTGATCTTTCCTCCTCTCGTTACTGTCCGACGGGAGGTGTAGTTTAGGCAGTTTAATTGTTTCGCTATTCTATCGTGTGTTATCAGTAAATTCATGCTTCTTGTTGGTCGATCATGTGGTCGCTCATTGATGACTGTGTCGCGTAATGTTTCCTTGCACGAGGTTAGCGCTAATTCTGTCAGCAAGTTAAGCCATCTTATAACAAGTTTTCGCTGGCTACAAGTCGGTGCAGTGGCCAGCCTGAGAGTGGCAATTGTGTTTACGGGCGCATTTAAACTGGTCAGCTTTGTGTGTAGCATGAGCATCCCTGAGTGGGTGATTTGTGGCCGCCGTACACGGGTCCATCATATTTGTTATGTTCTGATGATATTCCAGGACACTTTTGTTTAATTTTTTTAAATTCCTCCATTCCATTATTGCCATTAATCGTGTCTTTGCTGAGACCTTTGATCTTTTTTTTTTTTTTTTAATGGCGGTGTTGGTAGCTTCACTACCTCATGTTACTTTGTTAATAAAGTTCTGTATTTACTTTAGTAGCCTGTTTACTAATGTTCTTTAAATTTTTTTGAAGTGTGGCATTGCTATAAATTACTTGATTGCCTCTAGCTGCGTGTTTAAAGGGCTGTTTATTGCCGTAATGCTAGTTTCTGTAAGATATGAATAAAACATTTGTGTGTGAGAATCTCAACTCGACAGTAAACTACTAGAAATTTGGCCCCGGTTTCCCAACTTGTGGTATGGCTTGCAGTAACTGTAACCTGTGTGTGTGTGTGTGTGTGTGTGTGTGTGTGTGTGTGTGTCATGACCGTTCAGGTAATATATTCCTAGCAAAGTAAAAACAGCTTACACTTCGAATTTAGAACCGTACGTCGGTAAGCAACAAGATGGACACCATGTAATGTCAGTAATTCGGCTGAAGGTATTGTTCTTTGAATGGTCAAACTGTTTCAAATATTAGAATATATTATACTGTGTATAAATATTAAATGCATTTAGATTTAATAAAAAAGTCATAAAAGCAATCATAAAGACCGTTCAAATTGTACAAATGGACCGCATGCTTTGTGGCTGGCACCAGTCATCCGCGCGAGTGACCATGTCGAGAATTTTCGCGCGAGTAACGGAGGGAGGGTTTCAAGCATTTGTAGACTTAGAGAAAGCTTTTGACAGTGTTGACTGGAATACTCTTTCAAATTCTGAAGGTTTCAGGGGTAAAATACAGGGAGCGAAAGGCTATTTACAATTTGCACAGAATCCAGATGGCAGTTATGAGTCGAGGGGCATGAAAGGGAAGCAACGGGTGGGGAAAGGAGTGAGACAGGGTTGTAGCCTGTCCTCGATGTTATTCAATCTGTATATTGAGCAAGCAGTGAAGGAAACGAAAGAAAACTTCGGAGTAGGTATTAAAGTCCATGGAGAAGAAATAAAAAGGTTGAGGTTCGCCGGTGGCATTGTAATTCTGTCAGAGACAGCAAAGGACTTGGAAGAGCAGTTGAAGGGAATGGACATTGTCTGGAGAGGAGGGTATAAGATGAACATCAACAAAAGTAAAACGAGGATAATGGAATGTAGTCGAATTAAATCGGGTGATGCTGAGGGAATTAGATTAGGAAGTGAGACACTTAAAGTAGTAAAAGAGTTTTGCTCTTTGGGGAGCAAAATAACTGATGATGGTCGAAGTAGAGAGGATGTAAAATGTAGACTAGCAATGGCAAGAAAAGCATTTCTGAAGAAGAGAAATTTGTTAACATCGAGCACAGATTTGTGTCAGTAAGTCGTTTCTGAAAGTATTTGTATGGAGTGTAACCATGTGAACCATGGACGATATATACTTTAGAGAAGAAGAGAATAGTAGCTTTCGAAATGTGGTGCTACAGAAGAATGCTGAAGATTAGATGGGTAGATCACATAACTAATGACGAGGTATTGAACTGAATTGGGAAGAAGAGGAGTTTGCGGCGCAACTTGACTAGAAGAAGGGATCGGTTTGTGGGGCATATTCTGAGGTATCAAGGGATCACAAATTGAGTATTGGAGGGCAGCGTTGAGGATAAAAATCGTAGAGGGAGACTAAGAGATGAATACACTAAGCACATCCAGAAGGATGTAGGCTGCAGTAGGTACTGGGAGATGAAGAAGCTTGCAGAGGATAGAGTAGCATGGGGAGCTGCATCAAACCAGGCTCAGGACTGAGGACAACAACAACAACATCTTAGTATATCATAGTCTTTTGATTTTACATATTAACAAAGCAGAAATTAAATTGTTCGCCCAAAATACAAAAACACGTGCGATCACATCAAACGCGCGCTTGCTACTGCTTCGGCGCGCGGGGCAGCCGCGTGGTTTGAGGTGCCTTGTCACGGACTGCACGGTTCCCCCTGTCCGAGG
This sequence comes from Schistocerca gregaria, assembly GCF_023897955.1. Classification (NCBI taxonomy): domain Eukaryota; kingdom Metazoa; phylum Arthropoda; class Insecta; order Orthoptera; family Acrididae; genus Schistocerca; species Schistocerca gregaria. The sequence goes on along the minus strand of NC_064930.1, from coordinate 124,892,063 downwards.
TTCGAGTCCCCCTTCGGGTGTGTGTGTGTGTGTGTGTGTGTGTGTGTGTGTTGTGCTTCGTGTAAGTTAGTTTAAGTTAGATTAAGTAGTGCGTAAGCCTAGGTGCTGATGACCTCAGCAGTTTGGGACTGGTCCCATAGAAACTTACTACAAATTTCTAAAACAAAAATTACTGCTCCTTCACTCTGTGGTAAACATATTCCAAATGGTTTACAGTTTTTCTTGACAGATGAGTTTATAATAATTTCGCTAATCTCATAAATCAGTCCAGAAATAAACGTAGTAAACACTACTAGATTGCATAACTAATAAAAGAAATTGTAAGAGTGCCAAATAATCCGTAATTTGAAATGCTTCTAAAAAAAATGTTAGCTGTACATTCAGAGCTAGTACTTATCGACTGTAAAATCGAAAATAAAATGATTCCTTTTCACAAATTTTAGCTTGAAATATAACAAATCGTTCAAATGGCTCTGAGCACTATGCAACTTAACATCTGATGTCATTAAGTCCCCTACCACTTGGAACTAGTTAAACCTAACTAACCTAAGGACATCACACACATGCATTCCCGAGGCAGGATTCGAACCTGCAAATGTGGTGGTCACGCGGTTCCGGACTGAAGCGCCTAGAACCGCTCGGCCACAGCGGCCGGCGAAATATAACACATTGTGTATAAAATTATATGAAAGTTTTCAGAAAATCACCTGTGATAGTATTGACCTGTCCAGAATTCTAAAAATACTGGTATCGACAGCTGCTGTTTAGGAACAGTAATGCTAGAGGAGGATGTTCCGTTACAGCATGCACATTAAGTAAAAGGTAAGCGCAGAAATATTTTTTGGACAAAGTTCCGGAATTTTGTATTACACCCCGTAGCTGCCACATATTTGTTTTAAACAGGTACCACATACACTCCTGGAAATTGAAAAAGAACACCGTGAATTCATTTTCCCAGAAAGGGGAAACTTAATTGACACGTTCCTGGGGTCAGATACATCACATGGTCACACTGACAGAACCACAGGCACATAGACACAGGCAACAGAGCATGCACAATGTCGGCACTAGTACAGTGTATATCCACCTTTCGCAGCAATACAGGCTGCTATTATCCCATGGAGACGATCGTAGAGATGCTGGATGTAGTCCTGTGGAACGGCTTGCCATGCCATTTCCACCTGGCGCCTCAGATGGATCAGCGTTTGTGCTGGACGTGCAGACCGCGTGAGACGACGCTTCATCCAGTCCCAAACATGCTCAATGGGGGACAGATCCGGAGATCTTGCTGGCCAGGGTATTTGACTCAAACCTTCTAGAGCACGTTGGGTGACACGGGATACATGCGGACGTGCATTGTCCTGTTGGAACAGCAAGTTCCCTTGCCGGTCTAGGAATGGTAGAACGATGGGTTCGATGACGGTTTGGATATACCGTGCACTATTCCGTGTCCCCTCGACGATCACCAGAGGTGTACGGCCAGTGTAGGAGATCGCTCCCCACACCATGATGCCGGGTGTTGGCCCTGTGTGCCTCGGTCGTATGCAGTCCTGATTGTGGCGCTCACCTGCACGGCGCCAAACACGCATACGACCATCATTGGCACCAAGGCAGAAGCGACTCTCATCGCTGAAGACGACACGTCTCCATTCGTCCCTCCATTCACGCCTGTCGCGACACCACTGGAGGCGGGCTGCACGATGTTGGGGTGTGAGCGGAAGACGGCCTAACGGTGTGCGGGACCGTAGCCCAGCTTCATGGAGACGGTTGCGAATGGTCGTCGCCGATACCCCAGGAGCAACAGTGTCCCTAATTTGCTCGGAAGTGGCGGTGCAGTCCCCTACGGCACTGCGTAGGATCCTACGGTCGTGGTCTCCTGACCTTCACTGCTTACGTATTCCGCCCTCACAATCATATTCCGCATATCAAGACGCTTCATTCGGACCCAAACTCGATAAGATAAAGTAAATGTTGTATGATTTCGTGTAAACGATATGCAAATAACTCATAAATCGCAAGTGCGCACCATGGTTAAAATACTCCAGGCTGGTGTACACACACACATTCCAGACACGACGGCCACAGGAGCTTTTAGTTCGAGAGAGGCAAACACCACACGCCAGGACTCTGGTCCCTTCAGAGGATGACTCAGCCTGTCCATCTCGGCGCGCGACCGCTCATAGAACTCCGTAGACATACATTCACAAAAGATTTCCTGACACTTAAATTTATAGCCGATCTTAAGAAATGACTCTTCTTCAGAGCGGTTTTTCTTTCCACAGCCAGTTTATATCCTCTCCACTTCGACCATCATCAGTTATTTTGCTCCCAAAATAGCAAAACACATCTACTTCTTCCAGTGTCTCATTTCCTAAACTAAATCCCTCAGCATCACCCGATTTAATTCGACTGCATTCCATTATCGTCGTTTTGCCTTTGTTGATGTTCATCTTGTATCCTCCTTTCAAGACACTGCCTATTCTGTTCAGCTGTTTTTGCAGGTCCTTTGCTGCCCCTGACATGATTACAATACTGTCGGCAAGTCTCAAAGTCTGTATTTCTCCCACATGGATTTTAATTCCTACTCTAAATTTTTCTTTTGCTTGTTTTACTGCTTCTTCAATATACAGACTGAATAACATCTGGGAGAGGCTACAACCCTGTCTCACTCCTTTCTCAGCCACTGCTTCCTTTCGTGCCCCTTGACTAACTGTCGTCTGGTTTCTGTACAAATTGTAAATAGCCTTTTGCTACCTCGATTTTAGCTGTCCCACCTTCAGAATTTGAAAGAGAGTATTCCAATCAACATTGTCAAAAGCTACGAATGCTATAAATCTAGCCAGAATGAGATTTTCATTCTTCAGCAGAGGGTGCGCCGATATGAAACTTCCTGGCAGATTAAAACTGTGTGCCGGACCGAGACTCGAACTCAGGACCTTTGCCTTTCGCGGGCAAGTGCTCTACCAACTAAGCTACCGAAACACGAATCACGCCCGGTGCTCACAGCTTTACTTCCGCCAGTACCTCGTCTCCTACCTTCAAAACTTTACAGAACCTCTCCTGCGAACCTTCCAGAACTAGCACTCCTGAAAGAAAGGATATTGCGGAGGCAGGTCAAGAGTTCGAGCCTCGGTCCGGCACACAGTTTTAATCTGACAGGAAGTTCCATATCAGCGCACACTCCGCTGCAGAGTGAAAATCTCATTCAGGAAACATCTCCCAGGCTGTGGCTAAGCCATGTCTACGCAGTATCCTTTCTTGCAAGAGTGCTAGTTCTGCAAGGTTCGCAGGTGAGCTTCTGTAAAGTTTGGAAGGTAGGAGACGAGGTACTGGCAGAAGTAAAGCTGTGAGCACCGGGTGTGAGTCGTGCTTGGGTAGCTCAGATGGTAGAGCACTTGCGCGCGAAAAGCAAAGGTCCCGAGTTGGAGTCTCGGTCCGGCACACAGTTTTAATCTGCCAGGAAGTTTCGCTAGAAACGTAGGTTTGCTTTTACTTAACGTATGTTCTAACATAAGTCGTGGGGCCAGTATTGTCTCGTGTGGCCGGCCAGGGTGGCCGAGCGGTTCTAGGCGCTACAATCTGGAACCGCGCGACCGCTACGGTCGCAGATTCGAATTCTGCCTCGGGCATGGATGTGTGTGATGTCCTTAGGTTAGTTAGGTTTAAGTAGTTTCTAGGGGACTGGTGACCTCAGCAGTTAAGTCCGATCGTGCTCAGAGCCATTTGAACCATTCATTTGTCTTGCGTGTTTCAACATTTCTAAGAAACCCAAACATCTTTCCCAAGGTGGGTTTCTACCAGTTGTTCCATTCGTCTGCAAAGAATTCGTGTTAGTATTTTGCAACTGTGACTTATTAAACTGATAACGTAGCTTGCACATTATGTCGTTTTAATGGCGTAGTAAAGGTGTAGAAAATTTGAAGCAAATCTGCGATCCCAACTTCGTGGCCTGGCCTAGCCATGTAAGTGTTTGAAATGAGATAAAATTTTAAGAATAAATAGCACTCGTTTTTGAAGACAGTTCTACTTCATATCCAAAACTTTAAGCACTGCTGCTGTGTCAAATTGATATGACGGAGTTTATCGGCGGTTAGTAGTGAAATATGAAAGAAATCGTATTACAACTGAGACCGAAATACACCGTTTTCTTAATTCTTTATTTAACCAACAATAATAATGATACAGCATAACCTACTTCCTCATATCATTAGTGGGTCTTAGTTTGTAAGTTTGTTAAATATCAGTTGCAGCTAACTGTTATTTGGTTGTAAGCTACAGCTGAAATATCCCCTTAGAAAACTGAATAAATTACTATGCAGATAAATGTCTTAAATTATTTGATTTTCAAACAGCTGAGCAGAACTGAACGTACGCAGACATATCTCTCTTTACTTATTCTGATCGTCACTAAACTGACACACAATGTTTTTGGCGCAACGCAATCTGACTTTCTATAATCCCTGCAAAAGAATGGCCGCGACTAACAATAACCTATACCTTTCACGTATCACTTATCTCACAAAAATCTTCGTTACTCGAACTACTGCAATACAGCGAGCGCCACTACAGCCAGCTAACTAAAAGATTCAAACTACTGAAGGCACTAACTACTGATAGGCATAGTTAGCAAATGAAAGATTTTGATAGAGAACAAACAATGTATTTACCTCAATAGTGTTCAAAAGTCATAATGTATATAGCAGTTCATGACATCCTGTCTCACAAATGTGCTGTCTCTGATGGACACACACGTCCAGATCATCTGCTCTCAAAACTCCGCCATCTCTGTGCCCACATCCACCACTGCTGGCGGCTCACCTCCAACTGCGCAACGCTACGCGCTGTTAACAGCCAACTGCCCAACACTACACAAGCGAATATTACAATAATGCCAACCAGCCACGGACTGCACACAGCAGAGTCAGTGACCAACATAAAAACCTAAACAGCCTACTTACAGAGCTATACTCTAATTACCATGGGCAGCTAAATTCTTACAAGTACTAGTATTTAGTATATTAGATCTTAACTAACTCTGTCTACTGCTTGCAGCGTCACAATTGTCATATATATATATATATATATATACTTTATTGCCCTTCCCATCGAGGTAATCCCGATAGGTGTGCCCCTGACATGGGGAAGGCCAAGGTGTTACTCGCTGCAGGTTCCTAGTACTAATTTCCTAATCTAAGTCTTACTAACTAGTTCTAACCTAACAAGGGAACCTCCCCATCGGAACCCCATCAGATTTAGTTACAAGTTGGCACAGTGGACAGGCCTTGAAAAACTGAACACAGATCAATCGAGAAAACAGGAAGAAGTTGTGTGGAACTATGAAAAAGATAAGCAAAATATACAAACTGAGTAGTCCATGCGCAAGACAGGCAACAACAAGGAGAGAGCTAGCTCACGAGTGCTCTGGTCCCGTGGTTAGCGTGAGCAGCTGTGGGACGAGAGCTTCTTGGTTCGAGACTTCCCTCGGGTGAAAAGTTTACTTTCTTTATTTTTGCAAAGTTATGATCCATCCGCTCGTTCATTGACGTCTCTGTTCACTGTAATAAGTTTAGTGTCTGTGTTTTGCGACCGCACCGCAAAACCGCGCGGTTAGTAGACGAAAGGACGTGCCTCTCGAATGGGAACCCAAAACGTTTGATCGCAAGGTCATAGGTCAACCGATTCCTCCACAGGACAACACGTCTGATATATTCTATACGACACTGGTGACGGCATGTGCATCACATGATAGGAATATGTTGTCGCCCCTTGGCGAATGGGTAAAGAGATTCTTCTACCTTGGCCGATTTAGGTTTTCTTGTGGATGTGATAATCACTCCCAAAAAGTGATGAAAACATAAGCGTTTGTTACATAAACTGAAAATAAAAAGTTAAACTCTTCACCCGAGGGAAGTCTTGGACCAAGGACCTCTCGTCCCGCAGCTGCTCACGCTAACCACGGGACCACGGCACTCGTGAGCTAGCTCTCTCCTTGTTGTTGCCTATCTTGCACATGCACTATTCAGTTTGTATATTTTGCTTATTTTTTCATAGTTCTTCCTGTTTTCTCGATTGATCTGTGTTCAGTTTTTCAAGGCCTATCCACTGGGCCAACTTATTACTAAATCTGAGGGGGGTGCGATGTGGAGGTTCCCTTGTGGGAACTAGTTGGTAAGACTTACATTAGGAAATTAGTATTAGGATCGTGCAGCGAATAACATCTTGGCCTTCCCCATGTCAGGGGCACGCCCATCAGGATTAGCTCGATGGGCTTAGCTCAGTTTACCAAGCCCTATCCACTGTGCCAACTTATTACTAAATCTGAGGGGGGGCGGGGGTGCGATGGGGAGGTTCCCTTGTGAGTCAATTCCGGTGCTTTGACTTGTCCGTGCTAATGTTCCCCACTCGCCCTAGTCCCACATGTGGCCGATTACTCAGAATTAAAGAGCCGGTGGCAGTTTTTATCGGTCCGTTTATCACGTTCCTGGCGGGAGGGAAGGTGTGAGCCCGGATCGGCGCGGACGCCCTGTCTGCCACACGTGGTGTTTGTTTACCGGGAATGCGACCTGTTAGTGGGGCGACCGCCCCGGCAGGTAATGGCCTTCCCTCTCGGCGGTCACTCTAGCCGGGCTCCGCTCATAACGGCTGTAAGCGATACGCCACTCCGGTGTACACGAAAACAGCCGCCCCGAGAGCTCCAAATAAACACGCGCCTCTGGCTGCAGGCGGCACGGGAAGCGAAAACAAACAAGACGGCGGCGGACAGCAGGGATCCCGTTTGCTGGTGAGCGGCCGTCGCCGACCCGGGCACAGCTGCTGTCCACGGTGGAGACTGGCGCGCGACGTCGCGACTGCTCGCTCATCCTCGGGAAACCGGTCGCTGCCAGGGGCCCACTTCTGTATCGTTCACACCGATCGATGTAGTAGGTGAGTCTCGGTAGTGACGTCATATTCGGTTATTTATCGAAATATCCTATTCAGTGAGCTTCTGAGACCTGTTACCGAACGGTCCTCCCACCGATTTCATGACAATTGCACCGAGGGGTTTTGGATTTGGGTCCGGCCCTGTCGTTCGGTGAGCTGTGGTTAGTTGTTGCTGTTGTTGCTGTCTTCAGTCCTGAGACTGGTTTGACGCAGCTCTCCATGCTACTCTATCCTGTGCAAGCCTCTTCATCTCCCAGTACCTACTGCAGCCTACATCCTTCTGAATCTGCTTACTGTATTCATCTCTTGGTCTCCCTCTACGATTTTTACCCTCCACGCTGCCCTCCAATACTAAATTTGTTATCCCTTGTTGCCTCAGAACATGTCCTACCAACCGGTCCCTTCTTCTCGTCGAGCTGTGCCACAAAGTCCTATTCTCCCCAATTCTATTCAATACCTTCTCATTATTTATGTGATCTACCCATCTAATCTTCAGCATTCTTCTGTACCACCACATTTCGAAAGCTTCTATTTTCTTCTTGTCTAAACTATTTATCGTCCATGTTTCAAAAATGGCTCTGAACACTATGGGGCTTAACATCTGAGGTCATCAGTCCCCTAGAACTTAGAACTACTTAAACCTAACTAACCTAAGGACATCACACACATCCATGCCCGAGGCAGGATTCGAACCTGCGACCGTAGCGGTCGCGCGGTTCCAGGCTGATGCGCCTAGAACCGCTCGGCCACTCCGGCCGGCGTCCATGTTTCACCTCCATACATGGCTACACTCCATACAAATACTTTCAGAAACGACTTCCTGACACTTAAATCTATGCTCGATGTTAACAAATTTCTCTTCTTCTGAAACGCTTTCCTTGCCATTGCCAGCCTACATTTTATATCTTCTCTACTTCGAGCATCTTCAGTTATCTTGCTCCCCAAATACCAAAACTCCTTTACTACTTTAAGTGTCTCATTTCCTAATCTAATTCCCTCAGCATCACCCGACTTAATTCGACTACATTCCATTATCCTCGTTTTGCTTTTATTGTTGTTCATCTTATATCCTCATTTCAAGACACTGTCAATTCCGTTCAATTGTTCTTCCAAGTTCTTTGCTGTCTGTGGCAGAATTGCAATGTCATCGGCGAACCGCAAAGTTTTTATTTCTTCTCCAAGGATTTTAATACCTACTCTGACCTTTTCTTTCGTTTCCTTTACTGCTTGCTCAATATACAGACTGAATGGCATCGGGGAGAGGCTACAACCCTGTCTCACTCCCTTCCCTATACACCTACAACGTGTTATTTTAAACATATTTAACGGTTTAAGCTTTCCATTTAGTGATTGTGTTACTAAAGAATCACCAGAAGACGCATCTCGTTGGAATGTGAGTTCATAATAATTTTCCTTTGTGAGAAATATGGCTAGGTTAGGTTGCTACTGTGAATCATTATATCAGGAAAAAAAGTTTTCGGTCAATATTCTCTTAAAATACGTGTTATTTTGATGCAAATCAAAGTTTAATGGTTGAAATGGCTGTGAGCACTGTGGGACTTCACTTCTCAGGTAATCAGTCTCCTACAACTTAGAACTACTTAAACCTAACTAACCTAAGGACATCACACACATCCATGCCCGAGGCGGGATTAGAACCTGCGACCGTAGCGGTCGCGCGATTCCAGACTGAGGCGCCTAGATCCGTTCGGCCACCCCAGCCAGCAACAATGGAAAGCAATTATGTGAAGCCTGATATTAGAAAACTTCCAAACTATCACGCATTATGACTTACACAGCACCGTTTGACAATGAAGTCAGACTACATTCCTCATCGCAATAGTAGGACAATTGAGCACCATGTTTGTGTTTCTTGGCGTGGCCAGGACGTTAGCTTGCGGAAATATGACACGCAAGGACATGGGTTCGCGCACGGATGCGTACAAATAGTTTTTCTTTCCTCTTCATATATGCAACACGTTCTGAGATATTGTTATTCGTATCAGTTAAGATTTTTGTCTAATATTCGTTATTACATGTACGAGCGCTCTTCCTCAGTAATGATTTCGTGATTTCTGTGTGCTTAAAATACGAAATATGAAACTGCTGTAGATGAAATTGCTGTGAGTGAAACAACCGGCAGTGACCTTTACATTTTTTGTCAGAAATAATTCACCATTTTTGCCGAATGTGTAGAGATTTCCGAGTATGCGGTTAGACACGAATGTAAGAGCACAACTTAAATTTCTTTCGTATCGCATTCCCGAGCGTTACTTTGGCACGCCAAACAACAGAAACTTGACGCTCAATTTTTGGGCTATAGCGTAGAGGGACGTAGGCTGACCTCGTTGCCAAATGGTGCTGCGTAAGTCATAAATCCGTGATAGTTTGGAAGGTTTCCAATGTCAACCTTCATATGATTGCTTTCCATTGTTACTTGAAAGACGTAAACACGTTTCGATAGTTAGTAATTAACCTATTAGTGGGAAAAAGTACGTTAGTTCACACTCGTGTAATACACGTAAGCAGAGCCGATGTCTTGATATTTAATGATCGTTAAACTCTTATTTGCATTAAAATAACACACATTTTGAGACAATATTGTCCGATAACGTTTTTTGCATGTAATCATTCACAGTAGCAACCTGACGTAACCATATATCTAACAAAGGGAAATAGTCTGCTATGAACTCAGTTTCCAACTGGATGCTTCCTCTGCTGATTCTTTAGTAACACGATCACTAAATAGAATGCTAAAGCGTCTAAATATGTTTAAAATAACAAATTATAGGTGTACATAACACACAGCTCACATCGAAATCCAAACCCTCTCGGTACAATTGCCGTAAAATCGGTGGGAAGACCGTTGAGTAACAGGTCTCAGAAGCTTACTGAAAAGGGTGCGGGTAGTCGGATAAAGAACAGAAAATGACGTCACTACCGAGACTAACCTACTACACCGATCGGTATGAACGATACAGAATAGGGCCTCAGGGAACGACACACTAATACAGTAGCAGCACCGCCTCCATGTCTTCAGACACAATCCAGCCATCACACAGAGCCCACAAACAGTCACGACGCTCTCCGGTTTCTCCAGACACAATTCAGCCATCACACAAAGCTCACAAACAGTCACGACGCTCTCCGGTTTCTCCAGACACAATTCAGCCATCACACAGAGCCCACAAACAGTCACGACGCTCTCCGGTTTCTCCAGACACAATCCAGCCATCACACAGAGCTCACAAACAGTCACGACGCTCTCCGGTTTCTCCAGACACAATTCAGCCATCACACAGAGCTCACAAACAGTCACGACGCTCTCCGGTTTGTTACCGTTTCACAGCTGGAGCGACACCAGCCGTCCAGCGGTGAGGAACAGAGCTATCGACAAAATATCGATTTTTCGGTATTTTTCACAATCAATATCGATAAATCCGTTTCTTTCGCTAATAATATCGACATATATCGGCGATCTATACTCGATGTACCAATAGAGAAATGGCAGTATCGAGTGCCGATATTCTGTTTTATACGGGGGCTATTCAGGAAATATGGAACGTTTAGGCATTAACAAAGAAAAACTAAGTACAAGAAATAAATTTTATTATACAGAGTGTTACAAAAAGGTACGGCCAAACATTCAGGAAACATTCCTCACACACAAAGAAAGAAAATATGTTATGTGCACATGTCTCCAGAAAGGCTTACTTTCCATGTTAGAGCTCATTTTATTACTTCTCTTCAAATCACATTAATCATGGAATGGAAACACACAGCAACAGAACGTACCAGCGTGACTTCAAACACTTTGTTACAGGAAATGTTCAAAATGTCCTCCGTTAGCGAGGATACATGCATCCACCCTCCGTCGCATGGAATCCCTGATGCGCTGATGCAGCCCTGGAGAATGGCGTATTGTATCATAGCCGTTCACAATACGAGCACGAAGAGAGTCTACATTTGGTACCGGGGTTGAGCAGACGAGAGCTTTCAAATGCCCCCATAAATGAAAGTCAATAGGGTTGAGGTCAGGAGAGCGTGGAGGCCACGGAATTGGTGCGCCTCTACCAATCCGTCGGTCATCGAATCTGTTGTTGAGAACCGTACGAACTCTTCGACTGAAATGTGCAGGAGCTCCATCGTGGGTGAACCACATGTTGTGTCGTACTTGTAAAGGCACATGTTCTAGCACCACCGTATGAAATCTTGATAACGTGCTCCATTGCGCGTATGTGAAAGAACAAACTAAAATGAGCTCTAACATGGAAATTAAGCGTTTCCGGACACATGTCCACGTAACATCTTTTCTTTATTTGTGTGTGAGGAATGTTTCCTGAAAGTTTGGCCGTGCCTTTTTGTAACAGGCTGTATACATCTGAAGGAGCGAATGACATACTACTTTTCTACATAGTCATCAAACACATTGAGGCACTTACCACAGCGGTGGACAAGCTTTGAAAGACCTTCGTCGTAAAATTCTGTCGTCTGAGACTTTAGCCGGTGAGTCGCGCCCTACTGGAGTCCCGCGTCGTCATCAAAGCGGTACGTTGCGAGCCATTTGTTCATCTTGGGAAACGAGTGGAATTAGCTTGGTGCAAAATCGCGGCTGTAGGACGGATGAGGGAAAATTTCCCATTTGAACGGATTAATAAAAAAAAAAGGAGTTCAATATCTGACAATTCTAGTGTCACATGTATACATAGCAAAAAAAGTCATTTTGACAGTAACAGAACAGAAGCGATATATATATATATCTCGCTTCAGTTCAGTTATTGGTGATAATATATATCATCAATAAGAGAACAGAAGCGATTCACGCAATGGAAAAGCTACATGAAATTTCACAAATAAATCGGAGTGCAGATATCTTATGAAAAAACCAAATACATGGAAAGACAGCCAGAAAATAAATCCCCTTTACTCACAAAACGTCGTAAAATTGCACAAGTCCGCCATTTTAAGTACCTTGGAGAAACTGTACAGTCATCAGGATTAAACCGAAGCGCCAATGAAGAAAGAATCACCAAGCTCTAGAAAGCCTACAAGCTAACATGGAGGCATTACAATAAGAGCATTTCGACAGACGCAAAATTAAGACACTGCAGAACACTGATTGTTCCAGAAGCAATGTCCGCAGTTCAAACAATGGTGATTGATGGTCATTCAGAAATTAGGGTAATAGAACAGCAGGAAAGAAAAATTCTCAGGAAGATTCGCGGGGCAATAAAAAACAAAATGGCATTTGGATGAAGAGGCCACAAAATGAGCTCTATATAAAGACCAACACATTAACAGACAAAATCCGAAAACTCGGAGCCAAATTTTACGCAACATATCTACAGAATTGAAGACTTCAGAACAGCAAGGAAACTTTTCAATATTATAACAAAGAGTAAATGCGGCACAGTATGGCTCAAAGAAGTCCGGATCGATCTGCAGCAGATCAACATAAAAAATATCGAAGACCGCACTGAGTGCCGGAATAAAGTGACAAGTGTGAGGAAAGAACATCGCGCCAGCGTGGTAAAAAAATAGACAGAAGAACGGAAGAAGGAGCTTTCTGAGAGGATGAAGAGTTTTTGGGAAGCAAAAAAAGAAAAACATCAAGAGATAAAATTATGAATCCAAGGCCAATCGCTCTCCTAAAGTTTTTGGGTTGATCTGGTGAGGAGAAAAAACTGTGAGGTCATCGGTTTGATCGAATTAGGGAAGGACGGGGAAGGAAGTCGGCCGTGCCCTTTCAAAGGAACCATCCCGGCATTTGCCTGGAGCGATTTAGGGAAATCACCGAAAACCTAAATCAGGATGGCCGGACGCGGGATTGAATAGCATCGGGGAGAGGCTACAACCCCGTCTCACTCCCTTCCCAACCACTGCTTCCCTTTCATGCCCCTCGACTCATATAACTGCCATCTGGTTTCTGTACAAATTGTAAATAGCCTTTCACTCCCTGTATTTTACCCCTGCCACCTTTAGAATTTGAAAGAGAGTATACCAGTCAAACTCCGAAAAGATGAGGTCGTTATTAGAATCTCGGTATTTTCTTACAACGTCGATCCAGTGTTCTCTCGCAGCTGATTTACTCTGAAGTTGCAATATATGTTGGCTAGCGCAATACAGGTCATGTGAAAAAGTTGCCGTACCGAGAATACCATATTCAAGGCATTATCTCTCACCTCGGACAATGCAGTGGCCGACGGACTTCACGTAACGATCGAGAGCAGTAGGGTAGTCGGCCGCTGTGGCCAAGCGGCTCTAGGCGCTTCAGTCGGGAACCGCGTACGTCACATGATGCTAAGAGAGTCAACTCTACTTCATCCACTGTATACTTTTTAAGAAATACTTTTTTAAATTTATTAAGAAAAATATTAAGTTTTTTCTGCAGAAGATGTTTTTTGTGAACTTCTTAATGGGAGAATATTAATGAAAGTAGTATCAGGGGTGGCTTTTTATATTTCGCAGAGTCTCTTAAAATTTCATTCATTTATCTATGATAGTTTCTAATACAATGGGGAATATGTACTGAAAATTTTAGTTTGCGGGAAATTGACTTTAAAAAGAGAACTTTTGAAATTTGTTACTTACACTTAATCAAAACTGTCCTGCTCCATATGATGAACCTTCTTTGGCCTGTAGCAGGTCTTCCAGCTTCTTTTTCACCTTCCTTGATGTTCGTTTTTCTTTCTTGGCCATATTAGATGCAGACCTGTCTGCATCGGCTATCCTCATTTTATCGCAATGTTGCAGCCCAGTGATTATATTTTCACAAGGATTAATTTCCAGCTTTTTCAGTACCCAACACTTTCCAATATTACCAAAATTGAATGTAATAACAGCATCACGAACTCCTAGTTTCATTGCATGCATGCCTACAAATATAATTTTACGAAGGCTGTTCCAAATTATGTGGTTGAAACATTCGTTTGGGTTCTGTTTCTGCGCATGCAGACATTTCCTTAGAAGGTCTGGATGAGCCAAGTCTCTGAAAATAGGTTTAACTGCTGTAATAACAGCAGCAGGAAGAGAATGCTGGTTTGAATAAGATTCTCCAGTTGCCTGAGCCCTATTGTATTCGCACCACGAATTTTCTCCTGATGGGCACAATCCATGACACGGCTTATCATCAGTAGGGGACACATGCAAAGATATGCCCCAAACATCTCTTCATTGCCTCCAGATTTTCTATATTTCTCCTAATTGTGTGCCCCCTTCAAGTTTTCTATTTCAGTTTTAGTTTTCGACCCTGCCCGGTCAACAAGTTTCCATCTTCTAATTTTTTTCCTCCCGTATCAACAGATGGTGTTCTCGTTTCTGATTATGGCCTACACATTTTATTTCGCCAATAATGGCATCTCCATATGCCTAAGATTTCACCACATTGTTGTATGCCTTACTGTCACCATTGCCCAAATATTTGGTGTACCGTACGCCTCTTGTTTCTACGGAGCGATGAAATATTTGTTGTATTCCATGAACTCCCATACCACCACTTGTTCCTCTAAAATTAGCCACACAGTTGTGTTCTTTACGTTCATTGACTTAACAACATTTGCAATACTTAGACGTTATCTCCACATCTAACGCTTTACTGGTGTCTACACTCGTGGCAGGCACTACTCCATTCAGAGAAGTATGTCCTCTTTTCTGCCAACTTCCATCAAGCGCAACTGCAATATCCGAACATCCATCCATATCTTCCTCTGCTTCCCTAGCAGCCAGTTTCATGCTTTCCTCACCGACCTCACATACAGCTTCCTCTAATACTGGAGTCAGGTTTTCAAATTGATTTGGTGGTTGATGTAAGTTCATCACTGAACAGAACGTTCTCCATGCAGCCCTGCCCTTGCCAAAGGATCGTAAGGCGTAAACTAATCTAGTATCGATTTCATAAGGGCCACTTGCATCTGTTTTTGAAGAACTCGTAAATGAAATCAAAGCTGAGCATTTAGTGCAAATTAAATCCAAACCAATTGCTAGGCCTTTTCTCCCACTGGCACTCTCACAAATTTTCACACTCTGTGACTCACCGCACTGTCTACATTGAACAAATTTACAAATTACACCTGATAATATTCTCAAATTTATAATAATGTTACTGCACCCCTTGTCACTTACATTAAATATGTTGTAACGCTCTTGAAATGGTGAGAGCTTCTTTGATGATGAATTTGTTGAACAATTACTATTAGAAACATCGTTGCCAGGCGACATAACCTCTTGCACAGAAAGCTTTCTAAACTTGTTTCCTCTAAATTGTCGTTTCTTGAAAATGACTTTACGTTTCGTCATCTTCGAATAGCACAACAAAACACACGCAAACAAGCTCTGAAAACGTAAGTATAACAGCTACTCGCAATCACACTTGAACAAAACTAACCACGTGTTTGAAAGCGTTTTGTTTACAAACGGCAGAAGCAAAAGAATACAGACCGTTGCATTCCAAGGACAGCCAACACACTCGGGAGTAAAAAAAATCCCTAACGTGCAATGTAAGGGATATAAAGATCTAAAATATAGCGGGAAAGTGGGCGACAGAAAAGTGGGCATTGCACAATAACACACGCGGTAGGAAAATACTCTTTAAATGCTCGAAAAAAAAATTTTCAGCGAAAGCCTTTCCAGAGTACTTAAATAAAACCGTAATCTATCGAAATATGATAAAAACCGAAAATCGATTTTTTTTAACCTGATCCACGATACGGTCCCTTGAAGTCCCATAGTGCTTAGAGCCATTTGAGCAGCAGCGTTTACGCATGCGCTGTCAGTTCTAACACACACGCAGCACTGCGTGAATAACGGTAGAAATCAGTGTGAGACGTACGGCGAACGTATCCGTCAGGACAGTGCGTTGGAATTTCTCGTCAGTGGGCTTCGGCAGCAGGCGACCGACTCGAGTCCCTTTGCTAGCAGCACTACATCGCCTGCAGCGCCTCTACTGGTCTCGTGACCGAAACGGTTGGAGCCTAGACGACTGCAAAACCGTGGCATGGTCAGATGAGACCCAATTCCAGTTGGTAAGACGCAGCTTGAAAAGTTGGAGTATGGCACAAACCCCCACGAAGCCATGGACCGAGGTTGTCAAGAAGGCAAGTTGTCAAGAAGGCACTATGCGAACTGGTGGTGGCTTGTAATGGTGTGGGCAGTGATAACATTGAATGGACTGGGGCGTCTAGTCAAACTGCAAATGGTTATGTTCGTCTACTTGGAGAGCTTTTACATTGCATTCACTTCATGTTCTCATTTACAGACACTTCATCACACCAACAGCTTGCACTCATTCTAAGCTTGTAACTATACATATATCCATCTTCATATTTTAAAGCATTAACCAATCTACACTCCTGGAAATGGAAAAAAGAACACATTGACACCGGTGTGTCAGACCCACCATACTTGCTCCGGACACTGCGAGAGGGCTGTACAAGCAATGATCACACGCACGGCACAGCGGACACGCCGGGAACCGCGGTGTTGGCCGTCGAATGGCGCTAGCTGCGCAGCATTTGCGCACCGCCGCCGTCAGTGTCAGCCAGTTTGCCGTGGCATACGGAGATCCATCGCAGTCTTTAACACTGGTAGCATGCCGCGACAGTGTGGACGTGAACCGTATGTGCAGTTGACGGACTTTGAGCGAGGGCGTATAGTTGGCATGCGGGAGGCCGGGTGGACGTACCGCCGAATTGCTCAACACGTGGAGCGTGAGGTCTCCACAGTACATCGATGTTGTCGCCAGTGGTCGGCGGAAGGTGCACGTGCCCGTCGACCTGGGACCGGACCGCAGCGACGCACGGATGCACGCCAAGACCGTAGCATCCTACGCAGTGCCGTAGGGGACCGCACCGCCACTTCCCAGCAAATTAGGGACACTGTTGCTCCTGGGGTATCGGCGAGGACCATTCGCAACCGTCTCCATGAAGCTGGGCTACGGTCCCGCACACCGTTAGGCCGTCTTCCGCTCACGCCCCAACATCGTGCAGCCCGCCTCCAGTGGTATCGCGACAGGCGTGAATGGAGGGACGAATGGAGAAGTGTCGTCTTCAGCGATGACAGTCGCTTCTGCCTTGGTGCCAATGATGGTCGTATGCGTGTTTGGCGCCGTGCAGGTGAGCGCCACAATCAGGACTGCATACGACCGAGGCACACAGGGCCAACACCCGGCATCATGGTGTGGGGAGCGATCTCCTACACTGGCCGTACACCTCTGGTGATCGTCGAGGGGACACTGAATAGTGCACGGTACATCCAAACCGCCGTCGAACCCATCGTTCTACCATTCCTAGACCGGCAAGGGAACTTGCTGTTCCAACAAGACAATGCACGTCCGCATGTATCCCGTGCCACCCAACGTGCTCTAGAAGGTGTAAGTCAACTACCCTGGCCAGCAAGATCTCCGGATCTGTCCCCCATTGGGCATGTTTGGGACTGGATGAAGCGTCGTTTCACGCTGTCTGCACGTCCAGCACGAACGCTGATCCAACTGACGCGCCAGGTGGAAATGGCATGGCAAGCCGTTCCACAGGACTACATCCAGCATCTCTACGATCGTCTCCATGGGAGAATAGCAGCCTGCATTGCTGCGAAAGGTGGATATACACTGTAATAGTGCCGACATTGTGCATGCTCTGTTGCCTGTGTCTATGTGCCTGTGGTTCTGTCAGTGTGATCATGTGATGTATCTGACCCCAGGAATGTGTCAATAAAGTTTCCCCTTCCTGGGACAATGAATTCACGGTGTTCTTATTTTAATTTCCAGGAGTGTATTACCCCAACCTTTAGGCGGTTATTCCACCACTGACCACTAAAATTGCTACACCACGAAGATGACGTGCTACAGACGCGCCATTTAACAGACGGGAAGAAGATGCTGTGATATGCAAATGATTAGCTTTTCAGAGCATTCACACAAGGTTGACGCCGGTGGCGATACCTACAACGTGCTGACATGAGGAAACATTCCAACCGATTTCTCATACACCAACAGCAGTTGACCGGCGTTGCCTGGTGAAACGTTGTTGTCATGCCTCGTGTAAGGAGGAGAAATGGCTACCATCACGTTTTCGACTTTGATAAAGATCGGATAGTAGCCTATCTCGATTGCGGTTTATCGTACCGCGACATTGCTGCTCGCGTTGGCCGAGATCCAATTGTTAGCAGAATATGGAATCGGTGGGTTCAGGAGGGTAATACGGAACGCCGTACTGGATCCCAACGGCCTCGTATCACTAGCAGTCGAGGTGACTGGCATGGCTGTAACGGATCGTGCAGCAACGTCTCGATCCCTGAGTCGAAAGATGGGGACGTCTGCAAGACAACAACCATCTGCACGAACAGTTCGACGACGTTTGCAGCAGCACGGACTATCAGCTCGGAGACCGTGGCTGCGGTTACCATTGACGCTGCATTACAGACAAGAGCGCCTGAAATGGTGTACTCGACGACGAACCTGAATGCACGAATGGCAAAACGTCATTTTTTCGGATGAATGCAGGTTCTGTTTACAGCATCGCAATGGTCGAATCCGTGTTTGGCGACATCGCGGTGAACGCACATTGGAAGCGTGTATTCGTCATCGCCCTACTGGCGTATCACTCAGCGTGATGGTATGGGGTGCCATTGGTTACACGCCTCGGTCACCTCTTGTTCGCATTGAGGGCACTTTGAACATTGGACGTTACATTTCAGATGTGTTAGGACCCGTGGCTCACCTCTTCATTCAATCCCTGCGAAACCTACATTTCAGCAGGATGATGCATGACCGCATGTTGTAGATCCTGTACGGGCCTTTCTGGATACAGAAAATGTTCTACTGCTGCCCTGGCCAGCACATTCTCCAGATCTCTCACCAAATGATAACGTCTGGTCAATGGTGGCCGATCAACTGGCTCGTCACAATACGCCAGTCACTACTCACGATGAACTGTGGTATCGCGTTGAAGCTGCATGGGCAGCTGTACCTGTACACGCCATCCAAGCTCTGTTTGACTCAATGCCCAAGCGTATCAAGGCCGTTATTATGGCCAGAGATGGTTGTGCTGGGTACTGATTTCTCAGGATCTATGCACCCAAATCGCGTGAAAATGTAATCACATGTCACTTCTAGTACAATATATTGATCCAATGAATACCCGTTTTTCTTGGTGTAGCAAATTTAATGGCCAGTAGTGTACGTCTGCTTTGTAAAATTTCCTCGCATACAATCACTTTTTCCACCCTCTCTCTCCCTCTCACTTCCTCTCTCTCTGCCTCTAGCCTTTCATATCTGTCTATAAGTCCCAACCAAAACTGTTATTTGTATATAATTTTACCACTGTAGCCAATATGATTATTGTACTTAAAGTTGGAAACATCTCACCTGATTGTATAAACGAGTATGAAGTCTAACCTTTTTAAATTTGTCAAAATCGGATTTATGTGCGACCTGAAGTATTTGTTCCAATGCATGTATTCGACAGCTCAAAACAAACATCTCCAAATTCTTTTAAATAAATTATTCTATTATAATGTTGTTACAGTGTATATTCTTTGTATTTTGTGATAATGTTTTCCCTTTTGCCATACGATCCTTGCACTCAATATTTTACAAAATATGACAGTATACATGTGATTACCACGACAGTGAAAGGAACCTGTGACCACTGGAGCTACTCTATTTTACTTACTTTATGTTTACCGTTAGATATAAGTTTAATTTTTTTGTCAGAAGAAACCCAAATCCATGTTCTGAAATAGTGCTGCCACAAGTTCATCCAAAATCGTAACGCACGCACGCACGCACACACGTCATATTAACAATCGTAAATCCACCTGATGATGATTTAAACCTTTGAAACGCGTCGTGAAGATAGTCACTAGTAACAGTAAACTTGCTGTTTCATTTAATTAGATCATCAACAAAAACGTGTACTGGAAATCACATATTTAAAAAAAAATAACATTAAGAATCGTATTTTCTGTGTACATTTGTGTACAAAGCTTACTGTTTGAAATAATATGTATGTTGCTGAATAAAATGTTTTTATTGGAGAAAGGTGGAAGATAATACAAAACGAAGAATGGTATGGAGACAATGACAATTCAGGCCTGAGATCAAGATATGGGGACCTCCATTTATGCCTTAGTGAATTATCAAAAACATATTTCATTTGCATTATTGTCATGTTTCTTTATTAGTTTGCTGGCAAACATGAAAACAACAATTTTTTACCTCATGAATGAAGAGATAAATAATTGCTAACCCATTGATTCTCCGCTAATAAAATGGTTAGTGTATTTCATTATTATGGCTAAAGATACATCTATATTTTATTAATATGAATATGAAAGACAGTATTTCGATTTAAAAGTCTGAAATTACATGGTTTTTATGATTGATTACAGGATAACCAACGAGTAAATCACAAGAAATACCGGTATCTTCCTAAATACGCGAGTGATTTTACGTTGTCACCGAAAATTAAGGCTGGATACAAAAGAAAAGCATTAGTGCGTCTCAAATCGGAGAAACGGAAATAAACTGTCAAAACCACAGTGCTACATCTTGCAGCGAAGCTAAATAAGATATTTAGTAGGACTGGAGACAATCACTGCTAAACCTGTGCGAGAATATTGCAATAAATACAAAGTGGGATTTGCAGGTGACTTAGTGTTACTATCTAGTAACATGTAAAAAACCAAAAGTCAATAAGTTGTACAGAATACAGAGCAAAAATTAGGACTTCAGATATCATTCGAAAAAACTAAGATAATGGTAGCAGATGCAGTTGAGAGTAAATAAGAGGAAAGTAAGAGTCGTGAAACAGTGTAAATGCCTAGGGGAAATTATAACATACAATTTTCGCAAGACACCTGCGTGGCAAAGAGGAAGTAATACAATTATAAAATCTAAACAATTAACATGATTTGTGTACAATAACAAAAGTCTGTCAATGAAAAATATATTAGAACTTAACAAGACTGAGGTGCCATATAGAAGTGAAACTCTTTTTGTAGTGCCGGCTGGAGTGGCCGTACGGTTCTAGGCGCTAGAGTCTGTAGCCGAGCGACCGCTACGGTCGCAGGTTCGAATCCTGCCTCGGGCATACATGTGTGTGATGTCCTTAGGTTAGTTAGGTTTAATTAGTTTTAAGTTTTAGGCGACTGATGACCTCAGAAGTTAAGTCGCGTAGTGCTCAGAGCCATTTGAAACATTTTTGAAGTCACTCAGAAAAACAGAATCGACAAAATCCTAAAAGTGGAGAGAAGAATAGCTAGAACGTGCATAAATAAGAAACTTCAAGAAGAGGGGGATTGGAGGATAGTGTGAAATGAACTGGAGCCAAGTACAGATACTATACAGACGAAAATGATTTTTTAGATTGAGGACAGCAGAAACCAGATCTCTAAGAGAAGTTGTACAGCAACAAGTGGGATGGATAAAGGAAATTGGGGAGAATATGAAAGAGCTAGAATTAATCCTGAATGATTTGGAAAGCAAAATGGAAAATTTAAAAAAGCTTGAAAACATAAAAATAAGATTTACACCAAAAGTAGAGAAACGACATAAAATAAAAAAGGGTATTTACAGATGAGGAATATAAAGAAAATCAGAGCAAATGAAAAGGTATTGGGCAGTTCGGAAAGAACAGTTATTGAAGAAGATGACCAGAAAAAGAATAACTGAAGTGGTTTGAGGTCGTAAAAGCTGAAGGAGAAATACACTCCTGGAAATGGAAAAAAGAACACATTGACACCGGTGTGTCAGACCCACCATACTTGCTCCGGACACTGCGAGAGGGCTGTACAAGCAATGATCACACGCACGGCACAGCGGACACACCAGGAACCGCGGTGTTGGCCGTCGAATGGCGCTAGCTGCGCAGCATTTGTGCACCGCCGCCGTCAGTGTCAGCCAGTTTGCCGTGGCATACGGAGCTCCATCGGAGTCTTTAACACTGCTAGCATGCCGCGACAGCGTGGACGTGAACCGTATGTGCAGTTGACGGACTTTGAGCGAGGGCGTACAGTGGGCATGCGGGAGGCCGGGTGGACGTACCGCCGAATTGCTCAACACGTGGGGCGTGAGGTCTCCACAGTACATCGATGTTGTCGCCAGTGGTCGGCGGAAGGTGCACGTGCCCGTCGACCTGGGACCGGACCGCAGCGACGCACGGATGCACGCCAAGACCGTAGCATCCTACGCAGTGCCGTAGGGGACCGCACCGCCACTTCCCAGCAAATTAGGGACACTGTTGCTCCTGGGGTATCGGCGAGGACCATTCGCAACCGTCTCCATGAAGCTGGGCTACGGTCCCGCACACCGTTAGGCCGTCTTCCGCTCACGCCCCAACATCGTGCAGCCCGCCTCCAGTGGTGTCGCGACAGGCGTGAATGGAGGGACGAATGGAGACGTGTCGTCTTCAGCGATGAGAGTCGCTTCTGCCTTGGTGCCAATGATGGTCGTATGCGTGTTTGGCGCCGTGCAGGTGAGCGTCACAATCAGGACTGCATATGACCGAGGCACACAGGGCCAACACCCGGCATCATGGTGTGGGGAGCGATCTCCTACACTGGCCGTACACCTCTGGTGATCGTCGAGGGGACACTGAATAGTGCACGGTACATCCAAACCGTCATCGAACCCATCGTTCTACCATTCCTAGACCGGCAAGGGAACTTGCTGTTCCAACAAGACAATGCACTTCCGCATGTATTCCGTGCCACCCAAGTGCTCTACAAGGTGTAAGTCAACTACCCTGGCCAGCAAGATGTCCGGATCTGTCCCCCATTGAGCATGTTTCGGACTGGATGAAGCGTCGTCTCACGCGGTCTGCACGTCCAGCATGAACGCTGGTCCAACTGAGGCACCAGGTGGAAATGGCATGGCAAGCCGTTCCACAGGACTACATCCAGCATTCTACGATCGTCTCCATGGGAGAATAGCAGCCTGCATTGCTGCGAAAGGTGGATATACACTGTACTAGTGCCGACATTGTGCATGCTCTGTTGCCTGTGTCTATGTGCCTGTGGTTCTGTCAGTGTGATCATGTGATGTATCTGACCCCAGGAATGTGTCAATAAAGTTTCCCCTTCCTGGGACAATGAATTCACAGTGTTCTTATTTCAGTTTCCGGGAGTGTATAAAGCGTGTACCTCCAGGTTCCAGGAGGGGGCATTCTCCTCCACTCTTTCCCCCCGTAAACCATCGTGACTGGCTATGGCCATCGGTACGGCCGTTCCCGGCAGTGTAATATAGCGGTAAGCGCCGACGTCATGGTTGTCAGGGCCCTCGGCTTGCGGGTAGGGCACGGCCGGGGCCGTTCCACCTCGGTAGCTCGGCTTTAAGGGCCACCCAGGCGAGCGGTCTTTTCAAAGTGTTTATCGGCTCGCATCTCGTCTTGAAGGCCCGCTGCTGTTGACACCGCGCCGCTTTAGAAATCCGTCCGAGGGCTCTCCACACGTACGCTGGCGCCACCAAGCAGATCCCCCGTCACAATGCGGGCCGCTAAGAATACCAGGCCGCTCCATTTCTACAGTACGTGTGAATCGTATCTGCACGACAGAAAGCACGAGGTGGTATCGACGGCCGTCCTGTTTCATCTGACGATGGGTGGAGCACATTAAAATGTGTAGTGCCTTAAGGATCCGTTTCGGATCCTCCACTGTTTCTTATCTGCATCAGTGACCTCCCACTGCGTAGCAGGATCAGTCAAATGGAAATGAGACGAAGAAAGCGAGTCCAGCTCCAAGTAAGACTGGTGCTCTGGTGATACCAAATAAATTTAGATAGGCACATACAGGGTGTTTTCATTCAAGTAACTACACTACGTGATCAAAAGTACCCGGACACCCCCAAAAACACACACTTTTCATAATAGGTGCTTTGTGCCGCCACCTACTGTCAGGTACTCCGTATCAGGGACCTCAGTAGTGATTAGAAATCGTGACAGAGCCGTGGAACTCACGGACTTTGAACCTGGTGACTGGGTGTCACTTGTGTCATACGTCTGTACGCGAGATTTCCACACTCCCAAACAAACCTAGGCCCAATGTTTCCTATGTGATAGTGAAGTGAAAAAGTTAAGGGACGCGTACAGCACAAAAGCGTACAGGCCGACCTCGTCTATTGACTGACAGAGACTGCCGACAGTCGAAGAGAGCCGTAATGCATAATTGGCAGACATCTATCCAGACCATCACACAGGAATTCCAAACAGCATCAGGATCCACTGCAAGTACTATGACAGTTAGGCTGGAGGTAAGAAAACTTGGATTTCATGGTCGAGCGGCTGCTCATAAGCCAGACATCACGCCGGTAAATGCCAAACGACGCCTCGCTCGGTGTAAGGTGCGTGAACATTGGACGGTTGAACAGTGGAAAAACGTTGTGTGTAGTGACGAATCACGGTACAGAATGCGGCGAACCGCTGGCAGTGTGTGGGTATGGCGAATGCCCGGTGAACGTCACCTGCCAGCGTGTGTAGTGCAAACAGGAAAATTCGGAGGCGTTTGTGTTATGGTGTGGTGGTGTTTTTCATGGAGGGGGCTTGCACCCCTTGATGTTTTCCCTGGCACTATCACAGCACAGGCCTACATTGTTGTCTTAAGCACCTTCTTGTTTCCCACTGTTGAACAATTTGGGGATGGCGACAGCATCTTCCAACACGATCGAGCACCTTTTCGTAATGCACAGCCCGTGACGGAGTGGTTACACATCCCTGAAATGGACTGACCTGCACAGAGTCCTGATCTGAATGCTGTAGAACACGTTTGGGATGTTTTGGAACGCTGTCTTCGCGCCAGGCCTCACCAACATCGATACCTCTATTCAGTGCAGCACTCAGTGAAGAATGGTCTGCCATTCCCCAAAAAACCTCCCAGCACCTGACTGAACGTATACCTGCGAGAGTGGAAGCTGTCATCAAGGCTAAAGGTGGGCCAACACCATATCGAATTCCAGCATTACCGATGGAGGGCGCCACGAATTAGTAAGTAATTTTCAGCGACGTGTCCGGATCTGATCACATAGTGCAGAGGATGCTCCACTAAACAATTTGATGTAGAAAACCTGGGTCGGAGAAACCAGCTTAAGGATATAATATAAATAAAATCACATTACTGCGTACTTTTTATGTATATTAGTTATAGTTAACTACGAATACCATCACTGGCACAATGAACGTACCGTATCTTACAAAATGCTTTGAAAGTGACGGCAATTAACGTCAATGCAAGCACCACATCGCCGAACAAGATTCTGACTCTTTTAGAGTACTGCTGCAAGGCGTGGGGTCCATACCAGATAGGATTAAAGGAGTACATCGAAAAAGTTCAAAGAAGGGCAACACGTTAGTGAAGAGAGTGTCACAGAAATGATACAGGATTTGGGCTGGACATCATTAAAAGAAAGTCGTTTTTCGTTGCGGCGGAATCTTTTCACGAAATTCCAATCACCAACTTTATCCTCAGATTTGGAAAATATTTTGTTGACACCGAACTACATAGGGAGATGCGATCACCACGATAAAATAAGGGAGATCAGAGCTCCTACGGAATGATACATGTGTTCATTCTTTCAGCGCGCTGTACGAGATTGGAACAATACAGAATTGTTGAGGTGGTTCGGTAAACCCTCTGCTAGGCACTTAAATGTGATTTGCGGAGTATCCCTGTAGATGGAGATGAATGTACACTTATGTGTACAATGATTCAAACATTGTGTTGTTGTTGTTGTTGTTGTTGTTGTTGTGGTCTTCAGTCCTGAGACGGGTTTCATGCAGCTCTCCAAGCTACTCTATCCTATGCACGCTACTTCATCTCCCAGTACTTAGTGCAACCTACATCCTTCTGAATCTGCTTAGTGTATTCATCTCTTGGTCTCCCTCTACGATTTTTACCCTCCACGCTGCCCTCCAGTACTAAATTGGTGATCCCTTGATGCCTCAGAACATGTCCTACCAACCGATCCCTTCTTCTAGTCAAGTTGTTCCACAAGCTCCTCTTCTGCCCAATTCTATTCAATACCTCTTCATTAGTTATGTGATCTACCCATCTAATCTTCACCATTCCTCTGTAGCACCACATTTTGAAAGCTTCTATTCTCTTCATGTGCAAACTATTTATCGTCCACGTTTCACTTCCATACATGGCTACACTCCATACAAATACTTTCAGAAACGACTTCCTGACACTTAAATCTATACTCGATATTAACAAATTTCTCTTCTTCAGAAACGCTTTCCTTGCTATCCCCAGTCTACATTTTATATCGTTTCTACTTCCACCATCATCAGTTATTTTGCTCCCCAAATGGCAGAAGTAAAGCTGTGAGGACGGGGCGAGAGTCGTGCTTGGGTAGCTCGGTTGGTAGAGCACTTGCCCCCGACAGGCAAAGGTCCCGAGTTCGAGTCTCGGTCCGGTACACAGTTCTAATCTGCCAGGAAGCTTACGAAATATTTTTTGGTTGATGTAATTACAAATTAACAGTTTTCGGGTTTTTTCCTGTACTTGTACAGTGAATCTTCGATTCCTGCTAAATTTCACGGTGCGACGCCAAAGGGAAGTATTCTACAGACTTTGATGAATAAGTTTGCGAGGACGGAAGTGTATGACATACATGGCGATATCTTTTGATTGCATTCACTTATAAGGGTACAATTATTACACTGCCGAAAAAACTTTAGAAGTTAGTATGAAACGTGAATTTAAACTTCATATCTATACCCATTACTGTGAAAAAGTGGTCTTGACAGACGAACGGACAAAAAGACAGTCTGATAACAAAACAAAAAAACTTTCATGAGATGTAATTACAGATTAAGACTTCTCCGATATTTTTCCATTTTCTTTTGCCTTCTTGCCAATTTTCATATTTCCAAGTCCTATAGGGTTAAATGAATAAGTTTGGAAATATCAAAATATGTGACTTAGATGTCCGTACCTTTGTCTGCATTGACTTACAACATTAAATTTTCTTATACTGCTAAGAGACTGTTGACCTTAATACATACATGCATTTCAACCTGATACGTCTACCCGTGAAAATTACCCAACAATCAGCTTAATTAGTCACGGGTGCAAAATACTGACACGAATTCTTTACAGACGAATGGAAAAACTGGCAGAAGCCGACCT
Source organism: Schistocerca gregaria (assembly GCF_023897955.1). Lineage (NCBI taxonomy): Eukaryota > Metazoa > Arthropoda > Insecta > Orthoptera > Acrididae > Schistocerca > Schistocerca gregaria. The sequence continues at coordinate 124,865,027 of NC_064930.1, read as the reverse complement.
CGGGGAAGATCAGTTTGGATTCCGCAGAAATGATGGAACACGTGAGGCAATACTGACCCTACGACTTATCTTAGAAGATAGATTAAGGAAAGGCATTTGTAAACTTAGAGAAAGCTTTTGACAATGTTGACTGAAATACTCTCTTTCAAACTCTAAAGGTGGCTGACGTAAAATACACGAAGCGGAAGGCTATTTACAATTTGTACAGAAACCAGATGGCAGTTGTAAGTGTCGATGGGCATGAAAGGGAAGCAGTGGTTGGGAAGGGAGTGAGACAGGGTTGTAGCCTCTCCCCGATGTTATTCAATCTGTATATTGAGCAAGCAGTAAAGGAACCAAAAGAAAATGGAATTAAAATCCATGGAGGAGAAAGAAAAACTTTGATTTCGACGGCGACATTGTAATTCTGTCAGAGACAGCAAAGGACCTGGAAGAGCAGTTTAATGGAATGGACAGTGTCTTGAAGGGAGGATATAAGATGAACATCAACAAAAGCAAAACCAGCATAATGGGATGCAGTCGAATTAAATCCGGTGATGCTGATAAAAATTGATTATTTTTGGAAGATAATGCCCTTTAGGTACTGGATCTCTTTTTTTGGAAGACTCGTTGATCCTCTGAACTAAGTTTGTCATCACCTTCTCCACTATGTTATGGGGTGTAGCACGGATCTCTCGCTCAGTGGTATCCTTTAATTGAAGTACTGTACATGGCTTACTGGTGTACATTTTGTTCTTGAGGAAGCCCCAGAAAAAAATTCACCTGGAGTATGGTATGCAGAATGTGGCTGCCAGTTAACATATCCTCTGTTGGGTATGGCTTTTCCCAGAAACAACTTCCTAAGTTCAGGTATGCACAGATTGGAAGAGTCAGCTGTCTAGCCGTTTTGCTGAAACCAAACATTTATGCGACGGCGACGTAGTTCCGGGACGAGAAATTCACGCAACGTGGTCAAATAACGCTCCGAGTTCACAATAATAACTGTCCCACTTTCTTCGAGTAGATAAGGACCTGTGACACCAAATTTCCGTAATCCAGCCAACAGTGTAACCCTGTCACAATGCAGTGGGCTCTGGTGCAGTTGCTGAGGGTTATTTGGAGGCGAACAACAAATGGTTATTAACACTGACATTTAGGTAAAAATGGGTCTCATCTGATATTAATAATCACAATTGCAGGTTCTTCTTCCAAACGCCTCTGTCTCACAAAATCTTGAGGTCTCATATCCTGAACAATCGCAGTTTTGTAGTGGTGAAAATTACGACGGTGTAAAATGCGTCGAACGGAAGAATTTGATAATTCGAGAGAATATGCGTGTCGTCTTGCAGGTTGGTTGGGGGTTTGTTTAATTGCACGATGCACAGCTTCTACGTTTTCAGGTGAAGTAGCCGTGTTTGCTAATCATACAATGAAGGCTCTCACGACCGGATGGTACTGTTGTTGATAATTCTTTCGGGTTATATGGCCGTGGTGCATGGAATTCTTCTATTCCTAACATTTCCTCCAATACTACGTTGGACATCCTCAGAGGTATGGTTGATCCTGCTGAGTCCTGCTGACTGACGAGTCGGGCATTGGAGAGCGGCATAATACCGAGGAAAGTGGGCGTGGTGTAGCTTGCACATAGTAGCAGGGAGAAAACTGGTCAAACATACAATTTAACTATCGATAATAGTCCGTCATAGATAAAAATCACTTACCGATTCTGTAACGCCACTGTCCATATCTCGCTTAATTTCAAGGCCTCTTCTTTTCTATTAAAATTATCTTCATGTTTATAAATTTCAATAGCCTCCCTATACACTCGTGGATAATAGTTCGTGGTAGCACTTAAAACTGTAGTTTCAGAAAACTTCACTACATGGTCACCGGACTGAAGTGCATGTTCCGCAACGGCCGATTTATCTATTTTTCCCAGTCGACAAAGACTTTTATGCTCCTTTACCCTCGTATTCACACTTCTTTTCGTAGTACCAATACAGGACCTTGCACAATTAGACGGAATTTTATACACATTGCTAGATGATAATGGTGGCCTTCTATCTTTAACAGAAAGAAGTACTGGTCCTATTTTTCTAGTAGCTTTGAATACCGGTTTCACTTTATGTTTCAGCAAAATTTTGCCGATTCGATCTGTAACCTTACTAATGAAAGGTAAAGACATCGTGTTCTTCCATTGCTGTGTACCATCCTTGTCCTTTGGCCTGGTGTAATTAGGTCTTAAAACTATTAATTTCTTTGTTTGAGTACTCATTCTTTTCGAAGGCCTGTTTCAGATGATTCAGTTCCGTATCCAGATGTCCCGGCGTACAAATCCGTCCACAAATTTTTGATTACACCTGTTTTTTGTGGTGGGTGATGACTGGATGGCAGTCTATAACATTAAGTGTTTTGGAAGAACACACATGCTCTCTATTACCTCTGGATTGTTTGTGGCTAAGAGGTCAAGTGTGTTTTCGCAACCATTTACAATTCGCGTGGGCTCGTGGACTAACTGCTCGAAATAATTTTAGGAGAAAATAATTTTGGGCCAAAAAAACTCCAATCATCACTCACAACAAAAAAGAGGTGTAATCTACCTCCTGGTGTTACGGAGATACTTTGGGAACGCAAATGGGAATTCCTGAAAGGCAGGCGACGTTCTTTTCGAGAATCACTATTGAGAAAATTTAGAGAACCGACATTTGAAGCTGACTGTACAACGATTCTACTGCTGCCAACATACATTACATCGTAAACGAACGAAGGTCAGTACTTAAATACGCAGCTCTAAAACTGGAGGTATATTTACAGTGGGCAGCTGATACTTTTTTTGGCCGAAAATTATTTTCTCCGAAAATTATTTCGAGCAGTTAGTCCACGAACCCACGCTAATTGTAAATGGTTGCGAAAACACACTTGACCTCTTAGCCACAAACAATGCAGAGCTGATAGAGAGCATCATGACTGATAAGGGATTAGTGATCACAAGGCCGTTGTAGCTAGGCTCAATACCGTTTCTTCTAAACAAACGCAAAATAATTTTATTTAAAAAAGCGGATAAAATGTCACTAGAAGCCTTCCTAAGAGACAATCTCCATTCCTTCCGAACTGACTATGCAAATGTAGACGAGATGTGGCTCAAATTCAAAGATATAGTAGCAACAGCAATTGTGAGATTCACGCCTCATAAAATGGTAAGAGATGGAACGGATCCCCCGTGGTACCCAAAACAGGTCGGAACGCTGTTGCAGAGGCAACGGAAAGAGCATGCGAACTTCAGAAGAACGAGAAATCCCGAAGATGGGCTAAAATTTACAGACGCGCGAAATTTGGTACGTACTTCGATGCCAGATGCCTTTAATAGGTTCCACAACGAAACATTTTCTCGAAATTTGGTAGAAAATCCGAAGAAATTCTGGTCGTATGTAAAGTACACAAGCGGCAAGACGCAGTCAATACCTTCGCTGCGCAGTGCCGATGGTACTGTTACCGGCGACTGTGCCGCTAAAGCGGAGTTATTGAACGCAGTTTTCCGAAATTCCTTCACCAGGGAAGACGAATGGAATATTCCAGAATTTGAAACACAAACAGCTGCTACCATTAGTTTCTTAGAAGTAGATACATTAGGGATTGCGAAGCAACTCAAATCGCTTGATACGGGCAAGTCTTCAGGTCCAGATTGTATACCGATTAGGTTCCTTTCAGATTACGCTGATACAATAGCTCCCTACTTAGCACTCATATACAACCGCTCGCTCCCCGATAGATCTGTACCTACAGATTGGAAAATTGCGCAGGTCGCACCAGTGTTTAAGAAGGGTAGTAGGAGTAATCCATCGAACTACAGACCTATATCGTTGACGTCGGTTTGCAGCAGTGTTTTGGAGCATATACTGTATTCAAACATTATGAATCACCTCGAAGGGAACGATCTATTGACAAATAATCAGCACGGTTTAAGAAAACATCGTTCTTGTGCAACGCAGCTAGCTCTTTATTCGCACGAAGTAATGGCCGCTATCGACAGGGGATCTCAAGTTGATTCCGTATTTCTAGATTTCCGGAAAGCTTTTGACACCGTTCCTCACAAGCGACTTCTAATCAAGCTGTGGGCCTATGGGGTATCGTCTCAGTTGTGCGACTGGATTCGTGATTTCCAGTCAGGAATGTAGCAATTCGTAGTAATAGACGGCAAATCATCGAGTAAAACTGAAGTGACATCAGGTGTTCCGCAGGGAAACGTCCTGGGACCTCTGCTGTTCCTGATCTATATAAATGATCTGGGTGACAATCTGAGCAGTTCTCTTAGGTTGTTCGCAGATGATGCTGTAATTTACCGTCTAGTAAGGTCATCCGAAGACCAATATCAGTTGCAAAGCGATTTAGAACAGATTGCTGTATGGTGTGGCAGGTTGCAGTTGACGCTAAATAACGAAAAGTGAGTTGATCCACACGAGTTCCAAAAGAAATCCGTTGGAATTCGATTACTCGATAAATAGTACAATTCTCAAGGCCGTCGATTCAACTAAGTACCTGGGTGTAAAAATTACGAACAACTTCAGTTGGAAAGACCACATAGATAATATTGTGGGGAAGGCGAGCCAAAGGTTGCGTTTCATTGGCAGGACACTTGGAAGATACAACAAGTCCACTAAAGAGACAGCTTACACTACTCTCGTTCGTCCTCTGTTAGAATATTGCTGCGCGATGTGGGATCCTTACCAGGTGGGATTGACGGAGGACATCGAAAGGGTGCAAAAAAGGCAGCTCGTTTTGTGTTATCACGTAACAGGGGAGAGAGTGTGGCAGATATGATACGCGAGTTGGGATGGAAGTCATTAAAGCAAAGACGTTTTTCGTTGCGGCGAGATCGATTTACGAAATTTCAGTTACCAACTTTCTCTTCCGAATGCGAAAATATTTTGCTGAGCCCAACCTACATAGGTAGGAATGATCATCAAAATAAAATAAGAGAAATCAGAGCTCGAACAGAAAGGTTTAGGTGTTCGTTTTTCCCGCTCGCTGTTCGGGAGTGGAATAGTAGAGAGATAGTGTGATTGTGGTTCGATGAACCCTCTGCCAAGCACTTAAATGTGAATTGCAGAGTAATCATGTAGATGTAGATACGTCGATATCTTTTCCGTGGATGGTTGGATAATGATATTTTTTAAATATCGATATTTTGGATTTCCGATATGTTTAGAAGTATCGACAGTCCTAGTGTCTATCGCTGGTATAGTAAATGTCGCACCAATGCGCTTGGTTTACACGCAGCTTCTACAATACTGTAGCAACTGAAAGATCGGCTACGAGTGGCGAAAGAAGTATGCCGCTGACCGAAGGTTTCCGAGTTTTGCCGATTTCTGCCCACTGAGGGCCGGAGCGAGACCGTAAGTCGAGGAAGCAAAGTAGAGGGACTACGGCACGTAATTTAGTTGTCCGTCTTGCCTCTGGTTTTGTAGATCCTGAGTTTTGGGTGGTACGATGTGCTGTGTAAATAAAAAAAAGTTCACGAGCAGGGCTTCTGCTTGGTAGTATCACCGGAGTTTTTAGTCGGATAAAAGTCCAGCCTTTTACGCAAAACAGAGCTTTTTCTCGTTACCCAAAACATGTTTCAGCAATTCTGTGCCATCATCAGTGAGTTTTATTTATTGGACAATTGTAAAAGTGAACATATTTCAGGTTGTAAGTGATCTAAAGAAATGAAACCTAAAGACAGCTTTTGTTCGTCTTTGTTCTTACCGTGATTTTACATTATATGTTTTTGCAGGACCATCTGTGTGGTGTCCTGCACTGACAGCTTTTCATATGCAAAACAAACGATGGAAATGTGAATTGGATCAGCCAGTTAACTTATCCATTGATTTTTTTAAAACGACATTTTTCTGTATATATTTGTTCTTCCCCCCATGAACCATGGACCTTGCCGTTGGTGGGGAGGCTTGCGTACCTCAGCGATACAGATAGCCGTACCGTAGGTGCAACCACAACGGAGGGGTATCTGTTGAGAGGCCAGACAAACGTGTGGATCCTGAAGAGGGGCAGCAGCCTTTTCAGTAGTTGAAGGGGCAACAGTCTGGATGATTGACTGATCTGGCCTTGTAACACTAACCAAAACGGTCTTGCTGTGCTGGTACTGCGAACGGCTGAAAGCGAGGGGAAACTACGGCCGTAATTTTCCCCGAGGGCATGCAACTTTACTGTATGGTTAATGATGATGGCATCCTCTTGGGTAAAATATTCCGGAGGTAAAATAGTCCCCCATTCGGATCTCCGGGCGGGGACTACTCAAGAGGATGTCGTTATCAGGAGAAAGAAAACTGGCGTTCTAATGATCATTGCATGGAATGTCAGATCCCTTAATCGGGCAGGTAGGTTAGAAAATTTAAAAAGTGAAATGGATAGGTTGAAGTTAGATATAGTGGGAGTTAGTGAAGTTCGGTGGCAGGGGGAACAAGACTTTTGGTCAGGCGAATACAGGGTTATAAATACAAAGTGAAATAGGGGTAATGCAGGAGTAGGTTTAATAATGAATAAAAAAAATAGGTATGTGGGTAAGCTACTAAAAACAACATAGTGAACGCATTATTGTGGCCAAGATAGATACGAAGCCCACGCCTACTACAGTAGTACAAGTTTATATGCCAACTAGCTCTGCAGATGACGAAGAAATTGAAGAAATGTATGATGAAATAAGAAATTATTCAGATAGTGTAGGGAGACGAAAATTTAATAGTCATGGGTGCCTGGAATTCGGTAGCAGGAAAAGGGAGAGAAGGAAACGTAGTAGGTGAATATGGATTGGGGGTAAGAAATGAAATAGGAAGCCACCTGGTAGAATTTTGCACAGAGCACAACTTGATCATTGCTAACACTTGGTTCAAGAATCATAAAAGAAGGTTGTATACATGGAAGAAGCCTGAAGATACTGGCAGATATCACATGGATTATAGAATGGTAAGACAGATTTAGGAACCAGGTTTTAAATTGTAAGACATTTCCAGGGGCAGATGTGGACTCTGAACACAATCTATTGGTTATGACCTGTAGATGGAAACTGAAGAAACTGCAAAAAGGTGGGAATTTAAGGAGATGGGACTTGGATAAAATGACTAAACCAGAGGTTGTACAGTGTTTCAGGGAGAGCAGAGGGGAACAATTGACAGGAATGGGGGAAAAAATACAGAAGAAGAAGAATGGGTAGCTCTGAGGGATGAAGTAGTGAAGTGTTCCGCCAACAAAGCCTTCCCCATGATATTATCTATGTCGTCTGTCCAATTTAAGTTGCTGGTAATTGTAATTCCTAGGTATTTAGTCGAATTGACAGCCCTTAGATTTGCACGATTTATCGTATACCCAAAATTTATCGGTTTTCTTTTAGTACCCATGTGGATAACCTCGCACTTTTCTTTCTTTAGCGCTTATTGCCACTTTTCGCACCATACAGAAATTCTCTCTAGATCATTTTGTAATTGGAACTGATCGTCCGATGATTTTATTTGACGGTAAATTACAGCGTCATCTGCAAACAAACTAAGGGGGGCTGGTGAGATTATCACCTAGATCATTGATGTAAATCAAGAACAGCAGAGGGACTATGACACTAGCTTGTGAAACGCCAGATATCACCTGTGTTCTACTCGATGATTTACCGTCTATCACTACGAACTGTGACCTCTCTGAGAGGAAATCAGGAATCCAGTCACACAACTCAGACGATACTCCATATGCACGCTATTTGATTAATAGTCGCTCGTGAGGAACGCTTTCAAAAGTGTCCTGGGAATCTAGGGATATGGAATCGATCTGAGATCCCTTGTCGACAGTACTCATTACTTCATGGGAATAAAGAGCTGACTGCGTTGCACAAGAACTATATTTTCTGAATCAGTGTTGGTTGTGTATGAATGTCATTTTCTTCAAGGTGATTGATAATGTTCGAGTACAGTATATGCTCCAAATTCCCACAGAAAATTGAGGTCAGTGATGTGGGTCTGTAATTCAATGGGTTACTCGTATTTCCTTCCTTGAACATTGGTATGTGATTGCTAAAAAAAGGCGGTATTGTGTCTGCATACTCTGAAAAGAACCTGTTTTAAGCATCTTCTTGCTTCCCAATGTTGAAGAGCAATTCAGGGATTGCGACTGCTTCGTTCAACACGATCGAGCACATATTCATGATGCACGACCTGTGGCGGAGTGGTTACACGACAATAACATCCCTGTAACGGACTGGCCACCTTTGGGATGTTTTGGAACACCGACTTGGTGCCAGGCCTCACCGACCAACATCGATACCTCTCCTCAGTGCAGCACTCCGTGAATAATGGGCTGCCATTCCCCAAGAATGCTTCCAGCACCTGCTTGAACGTATGTCTGAGAGAGTGGACGCTGTCATAAACGCTAAGGGTGGGCCAACACCATATTGAATTCGAGCATTACCGATGGAGAGCGCCAGAACTTGTCATTTTCAGCCAGGTGTTCGGTTATGGTTCAAATGGCTCTGGGCACTATCGGACTTCTCAGTCCCCTAGAACTTAGAACTACTTAAACCTAATAAACCTACGGACGTCACACACATCCATGCCAGAGGCAGGATTCGAACCTGCGACCGTAGCGGTCTCGTGGTGACAGACTGTAGCGCCTAGAACCGCTCGGCCACCCCGGCCGGTGTGTCCGGTTACTTTTGTTCACATACTGTACTTTAGTCTCCCTGTTAGTCCCGCTATAGGGCCTGATCTGGACGCGATGTACCGTTGTAACATGTGACATGAACTGAGCCTGCTCTGGATTGAGTTGACAGAGGCCGAACTGGATGTATGAGTCAGTGTGTCCGGTCAATGGCAGCGACCTAAATACTCGCTGTGGAGAGGGCGTTGGCGGCTTGTTGCCTGTCGGTGTGTCTCTGACCTCTCTCGTGATAGGCGCACTTGATTCACCGCCTCCTATCGATCTTGGCACTACATCTTTGCTGACCGTATGCTGGCGACAGCTTATGCAGGCCCAGTTTCATGTAGTGTTTCTTGTCCTTTAGCACTGACAGCTCCAACCAAATGGTACTTTTCTCAGTCATTAAGGGAAGACTGTCGGCCACTGCATTGACTATGATTATACACTCCTGGAAATTGAAATAAGAACACCGTGAATTCATTGTCCCAGGAAGGGGAAACTTTATTGACACATTCCTGGGATCAGATACATCACATGATCACACTGACAGAACCACAGGCACATAGACACAGGCAACAGAGCATGCACAATGTCGCCACTAGTACAGTGTATATCCACCTTTCGCAGCAATGCAGGCTGCTATTCTCCCATGGAGACGATCGTAGAGATGCTGGATGTAGTCCTGTGGAACGGCTTGCCATGCCATTTCCACCTGGCGCCTCAGTTGGACCAGCGTTCGTGCTGGACGTGCAGACCGCGTGAGACGACGCTTCATCCAGTCCCAAACATGCTCAATGGGGGACAGATCCGGAGATCTTGCTGGCCAGGGTAGTTGACTTACACCTTCTAGAGCACGTTGGATGGCACGGGATACATGCGGATGTGCATTGTCCTGTTGGAACAGCAAGTTCCCTTGCCGGTCTAGGAATGGGTTCGATGACGGTTTGGATGTACCGTGCACTATTCAGTGTCCCCTCGACGATCACCAGAGGTGTACGGCCAGTGTAGGAGATCGCTCCCCACACCATGATGCCGGGTGTTGGCCCTGTGTGCCTCGGTCGTATGAAGTCCTGATTGTGGCGCTCACCTGCACGGCGCCAAACACGCATACGACCATCATTGGCACCAAGGCAGAAGCGACTCTCATCGCTGAAGACGACACGTCTCCATACGTCCCTCCATTCACGCCTGTCGCGACACCACTGGAGGCGGGCTGCACGATGTTCGGGTGTGAGCGAAAGACGGCCTAACGGTGTGCGGGACCGTAGCCCAGCTTCATGGAGACGGTTGCAAATGGTCCTCGCCGATACCCCAGGAGCAACAGTGTCGCTAATTTGCTGGGAATTGGCGGTGCGGTCCCCTACGGCACTGCATAGGATCCTACGATCTTGGCATGCATCCGTGCGTCGCTGCGGTTCGGTCCCAGGTCGACGGGCACGTGCACCTTCCGCCGACCACTGGCGACAACATCGATGTACTGTGGAGACCTCACGCCCCACGTGTTGAGCAATTCGGCGGTACGTCCACCCGGCCTCCCGCATGCCCACTATACGCCCTCGCTCAAAGTCCGTCAACTGCACATACGGTTCACGTCCACGCTGTCGCGGCATGCTACCAGTGTTAAAGACTGCGATGGAGCTCCGTATGCCACGGCAAACTGGCTGACACTGACGGCGGCGGTGCACAAATGCTGCGCAGCTAGCGCCATTCGACGGCCAACACCGCGGTTCCTGGTGTGTCCGCTGTGCCGTGCGTGTGATCATTGCTTGTACAGCCCTCTCGCAGTGTCCGGAGCAAGTATGGTGGGTCTGACACACCGGTGTCAATGTGTTCTTTTTTCCATTTCCAGGAGTGTAGGTTATGCCTGGATTTCTGATATCCTCAGCACATTCTTGAGACTGTGGATCTCAGAATATTGAATTCACTAACGATTTCCGATATGGAATGTGCCATGCATCTTACTCCAACTACGCAACCTTTTCACATGAATCACCAGAGTACAAGTGAGAGCTCTGGCAATGCACCGCCCTTCTACACCTATGCTTGTGTCGTCTTTCTAATAACGTCATGGTGACGTCAGTGCTGCCCTTTGTCGTGTTTTAGAACAGGTCTGAGGAGAGAAAATGGAGGCGTAGCGCCGTAAACCAATCCTGTCTTGGAGGCGGTTAAGTGCGAGATGTGTCACAGAGCTGGGTAGTGAAAGATGGTCATGCGAGACTGGACGCTCATGTAGTTTATGTATCAGCCGTTAAAGGACGCTATTGGATAGGGGGACTGTGATTTTAGTTTCGGTTCTGCCCACTAGTGTGCACTAACGTAATAGAATGTTTCTAGAATGAAATTTTCACTCTACAGCGGAGTGTGCGCTGATATGAAACTTCCTGGCAGATTAAAACTGTGTGCCGAACCGAGACTCGAACTAGGGACCTTTGCCTTTCACGGGCAAGTGCTCTACCAACTGAGCTACCCAAGCACGACTCTCGCCCCGTCCTCACAGAATGTTTTTCATAAACTGTTCTAGTATTTTCATAAAGTGTTATGATGTCTTTTTGTGTATGTAAAATGTTGTAAATGTGTTTTAGCAGTATGAATGATGCGTGAGTGAGGTTTAAGGGTAATATGAAGATAATTGTTTAAGGAGTTATGTAGTGGGATTTACTGTGGGAACATTTTGAAGAAGTATGGATATGGACAAAAGGGATTTTTGTAGAATAGATTTGTAAAGTAAGATAATGGTAAAGGGAAAGTTAATTCAGGTATAAATAAAATAGTAAATAACTTTATGCATAAACATAACTTCCGCATATTAGATAATTCCGTCGGTAAAAAGTGCAGTCGTTAGGTTTACTATTTTGCGATTGGTTGTTGACGAAAAGCGCGGACTGACGCGGGAGAATGTTGCTTTGCTATTGGCTGTTGAGTAAACTGACCAATGGTAAAGCAGTATTCTTCGCGCGCCTTTCTCTGCTGGTAGAGAAGACTTAGAGCATTCTAGAGAGGAGTCAGAGCCTAGCCATGAAACAGTTCAGACGTGTTAGTAGTAGTTCCGATGGAAACGATGAGCTGCCGGATGTAGCAGTGTTTCATACATCAAAAGTGTGGTAAAGTGACGGCATAATTATTCCGATGGGCGTGTAGAAATTTCGGAAAATTAAAGTGAATTTTTTGACGAAAAAAGACATATGCCGCGTGGTATATTGAGCAGGTCAGTGGCTAAAAACTGTGACTGCATTTGGTAGCGACAGACTTAATATTTGGCGAGCATTCTCAATCAAAAACAATCCGTATTTTTGTAGCTATTACGTTTTCCGGAAATACAACACCATAAACTTGCTAACATGAGTGAAAGGAATTGTGAGTGACTGTGTTAAGGCTAGCACGGGCTTGGCAGTGATACTTGTTCACTTAAGTTTCAGAATATATTAATTGAGAACAAAATTTCCAACATTTCATTTCGTGTGAAAACTTTCTCCCGAAACGTAGATGAGTGACTTCAATTGCAGCCTGGTTCACGTCGAAGTACAGTCGGTTTCGCTCGGGTTTCCTACTGACGATCTGCTGAGACAATGTTCACAGGTAGGTGCAGGTTCGTCGTAATGGGACGGAAAGAACCGCACCGCCGCAAAATACGTAACTGAATCAGGTCTGGAGGGTGTCATTTAAGAGGCCGGAGTGGCCGTGCGGTTCTAGGCGCTTCTATCATTCTGGGTGGTTTCTCTTTGTTCTATATCGTGTCTCCCTACCACTTTCGCGCAACGACGCTCTGAGCGTGGTTTTTTAGGGAATTGACTAGTCTGAACCTGGGACCTGTTGCTGGTAGGGAGACGCCAGGCCACACATGGCATGTAGAGGTCAGAAGAGTTCAGTGAGACAAGAGATGATATAACCAAATACTTAATGATTTCAGCGTCAGCTCCAATGCACTCCCTGTAAAAGACTCTTAATACTAACTAAATTTAGTGGAAGGTATTCAAAGTTTTCCTGTTTTTAGTTAGCTGGTAAAATAACGTAGAAAAAGCAGTTACGTTTACAATTGGAAATTTTATTCTACTCACAAAACATTGTTTATAAATTGCGCTATTGATAAAAGGAGATGTTTTAATACAGGATGGTAAAAACCAACTGCGTTCAACAAAAATGTGGACGAGTATTTCCTGAATGGGTTTCCAAGTTCTACAATGGGTCGAAGGATGACCTATGCCATATCACATCTATAATCTAGGTTCAAATTTAGTTTCACAAAAGAGAAAACTATCAAAATGGTCTATAGTGACCCTCAATTATCTTTAATTACTTAGCTGGCCGCGGTGGCCGTGCGGTTCTGGCGCTGCAGTCCGGAGCCGCGGGGCTGCTACGGTCTCAGGTTCGAATCCTGCCTCGGGCATGGGTGTGTGTGATGTCCTTAGGTTAGTTAGGTTTAAGTAGTTCTAAGTTCTAGGGGACTTATGACCTAAGATGTTGAGTCCCATAGTGCTCAGAGCCATTTGAACCATTTAATTACTTATCTAACTTGTCGTAAATTACAGTGGCTGATGTGGCTTCTCGATAACTATATAACAGAAAAATCTTCGCGTTTCAGATTTTTACTTCAAGTGGCAAATGTGAACACCATGAGCTTTAATTGACGATCGACACTAGTATTACGCAAAAAAGGGGTGTAACAGATGAGACTTCTGCAGTTCTGAGTGAAGCTTTATGCGCTGTTATGTGGCATCGCGTGCGTTCATTACCTTGTCGTTGGTTAGGCAGCTTCAGGGGGGCAGCGGCCGACACAGCAGCCATCCAGCTCGCCGTCACGGAACTAACTAATTTCTCCTTACCACCATTCCCCGAAGTTGGTTTAAAAAAACTATCTGGCTGTGTGTTCATCTGACCAATAAAGGTCTCAATGTTATCCTTAAGTTCCGCCTACAAACATTCTGTCTATCCAATGAGAAACGTTATACTTTTCGTGGTGAGGCAATGGTTTTAAAGTTTGCAACATAACAGAGACGCGAAAAAGTCTCACGCTAAAACTTGCAGCTGGTGTGGTCCTTTCAGCGTTATCGTAAGATCTATACTGTTCTTCTGGAGGGCTCTATCTTTTAACATGGGCTGGGGGGTGGTCCTTGACGTAAGTGACACGAAAAAGTCTGACGCTAAAACTTGCGGGTGGTGTCGTCATAATGGTTAGCTGGCGATGTGGGTGTCCAGTCCGTCCCTTATCGTAGGGCCTTCTAGTTTAACATGGTTCTGCTCTCGGCTTCTGTTCTCGTTTCTCCCCTCGGAACTGCGTCTGTCTCACGGTGAAAGGTATGACATGCATTTAGGCATTCTTGTGTTAGTCTGTGGTATTCCATTTCCTCACTCTTTACTCGTATTACTTTGGTTAATTTAATGTCACGATTTATTCGGAGCTATGTGACATACTACTGGATTTGCTTATCATGTCAGGGTTTCCATGGAAGGTGTTGGATTTGCCTGACACCTTACACGCTACAGTCTGGAGCCGAGCGACTGCTACGCTCGCAGGTTCGAATCCTGCCTCGGGCATGGATGTGTGTGATGTTCTTAGGTTGGTTAGGTTTAATTAGTTCTAAGTTCTAGGTGACTGATGACCTCAGAAGTTTAGTTCCATATTGCTCAGAGCCATCCGAACCATTTTTTTTTTGTCATTTAAGAAAGAGATACTGCTATATTAGTATCTTCAAACGAACAAAATTACAGAAAAGGCAGTATTGATGGTTAATGCCCCCCTCCCCCCAAGTAGCTAAACAGCATCTGCTTCATACGCTTTTTATTTTGCTTCTGATCGAAAAGTTATTTTGGGCATTCAATAGAAATGGGAAACCCTGCATAACAAGTAGCGATGGAACAGAAACTGAACCCTGTGGGACGATTTCTCGCTAGTCACTACAAGTTTCTCTCCTCCGATCGTTGTTCGCCGCAACCTTTTTGCGTCGCTACACCACTGTGACGGGGAGACTTTCCTGGCCGTATCGTGTGGTAGCTTCCCGGCCGTCTCCAGGGGGCCCAACTTCATTCGGCGATACCTGCGCCGAAAAGCGTCGGCCAAACTTGATTTTCCGCCGGCAGTGTGCTGATTTCCTATTCGTTGACACTGCCTTTTTCGCGCCCCCTGCTCCCTCCGGTGTTCCCTCGCTACCCTCCCTTCCACTTCCTCCCCTTCCTGCCTCCGCCTCCACTTCAAGGTTCCACCCTTTGAAAGTTCCCCACCTCCGGCGTACGGCCCCCCTAGGCAAACTTCATTGCCTGCGCTGTAGCCTTTTTTCCCCCGCTCGCAGCCACCGTCAATTATTTAAACTAGTACGTCAGTCTGCACAGTGCTATGCTTTACCGGCGGAAACCGCTAGTATAGCGGCCATCAAAAATGGCTCTGAGCACTATGCGACATAACTTCTGAGGTCATCAGTCGCCTAGAACTTAGAACTACTTAAACCTAACTAACCCAAGGACATCACACACATCCATGCCCGAGGCAGGATTCGAACCTGCGACTGTAGCGGTCGCTCGGCTCCAGACTGTAGCGCCTAGAACCGCTCGGCCACTCTGGCCGGCTAGCGGCCATCATGACGCACCACTGTCTTCCAGCATCGCCAGTTAGTAATAATTTCAAAATTTTAGTAAAAATCCCGAAAAGCTATTAGACATCTCTCCTTCTAGGCTAGAATACGATGGAGTACTTTGCAAAGGAAAAATTTTGCCAGCTGCAACGGAAAGAGACTAACGTTACAACAAATTCTCAATAAAATATTTTTTGACTTCAGCCATTGGAAAAAAATAAAACCATTGACAAATCTGGACTGAAAATAATAGCTGAACACTCTCAAAGTCTATAGATGCATGTGATCCATATTTTTTCGTCAAAACACCAAAGTATACCGAGATAAAAAAAAAATCTCGTATGTCTAGCACAGTAGTTGGAATACTTAGAAGTATATAAGTTTTGTCTTTTTTGCAAACACATTGGTTTTCTTTTTACGCAAATATGTCCCAGCACCTCTTACCATCATCAGTGGGTTTTGTTTATTGATCACTTGTAGAAAGTGAACATACACTCCTGGAAATTGAAATAAGAACACCGTGAATTCATTGTCCCAGGAAGGGGAAACTTTATTGACACATTCCTGGGGTCAGATACATCACATGATCACACTGACAGAACCACAGGCACATAGACACAGGCAACAGAGCATGCACAATGTCGGCACTAGTACAGTGTATATCCACCTTTCAGAGCAATGCAGGCTGCTATTCTCCCATGGAGACGATCGTAGAGATGCTGGATGTAGTCCTGTGGAACGGCTTGCCATGCCATTTCCACCTGGCGCCTCAGTTGGACCAGCGTTCGTGCTGGACGTGCAGACCGCGTGAGACGACGCTTCAGCCAGTCCCAAACATGCTCAATGGGGGACAGATCCGGAGATCTTGCTGGCCAGGGTAGTTGACTTACACCTTCTAGAGGACGTTGGGTGGCACGAGATACATGCGGACGTGCATTGTCCTGTTGCAACAGCAAGTTCCATTGCCAGTCTAGGAATGGTAGAACGATGGGTTCGATGACGGTTTGGATGTACCGTGCACTATTCAGTGTCCCCTCGACGATCACCAGAGGTGTACGGCCAGTGTAGGAGATCGCTCCCCACACCATGATGCCGGGTGTTGGCCCTGTGTACCTCGGTCGTATGCAGTCCTGATTGTGGCGCTCACCTGCACGGCGCCAAACACGCATACGACCATCATTGGCACCAAGGCAGAAGCGACTCTCATCGCTGAAGACGACACGTCTCCATTCGTCCCTCCATTCACGCCTATCGCGACACCACTGGAGGCGGGCTGCACGATGTTGGGGCGTGAGCGGAAGACGGCCTAACGGTGTGCGGGACCGTAGCCCAGCTTCATGGAGACGGTTGCGAATGGTCCTCGCCGATACCCCAGGAGCAACAGTGTCCCTAATTTGCTGGGAAGTGGCGGTGCGGTCCCCTACGGCACTGCGTAGGATCCTACGGTCTTGGCGTGCATCCGTGCGTCGCTGCGGTCCGGTCCCAGGTCGACTAGCACGTGCACCTTCCGCCGACCACTGGCGACAACATCGATGTGCTGTGGAGACCTCACGCCCCACGTGTTGAGTAATTCGGCGGTACGTCCACGCGGCCTCCCGCATGCCCACCATACGCCCTCGCTCAAAGTCCGTCAACTGCACATACGGTTGACGTCCACGCTGTCGCGGCATGCTACTAGTGTTAAAGACTGCGATGGAGCTCCGTATGCCACGGCAAACTGGCTGACACTGACGGCGGCGGTGCACAAATGCTGCGCAGCTAGCGCCATTCGACGGCCAACACCGCGGTTCCTGGTGTGTCCGCTGTGCCGTGCGTGTGATCATTGCTTGTACAGCCCTCTCGCAGTGTCCGGAGCAAGTATGGTGGGTCTGACACACCGGTGTCAATGTGTTCTTTTTTCCATTTCCAGGAGTGTATTTTAGGTTGTAACTGATGTAACGAAGTGGGGCGTAAAGACAGTATTTGTTCATTTTGCTTCTTAGCATGATGATGATGATGATGATGATGATTGGTTTGTGAGGTGCGCAACTGCGCAGTCAATGTTCAGTTCAGCTGTGTATGAAATCTTATGGGACTTAACTGCTAAGGTCATCAGTCCCTAAGCTTACACACTACTTAAATTAACCTAAGGACACACACACACACACACACATGCCCGAGGGAGGACTCGATCCTCCGCCGGGATCAGCCACACAGTCCATGACAACAGCGCCTAAGACCGCTCGGCTAATCCCGCGCAGCAACTGCGCAGTCATCAGCGCCCCTACAAAGTCCCAATATTTATAGTCCAGTTTTTTTCCTCAGTCCAGTCGAGCCGCTGTCGCAAATGATTCTTGACATGATGAGGACAACACAAACATCCAGTCCTCAGGCAGAGAAAAACCCCCAACCAGTCCGGGAATCGAACCCAGTACCCTGTGATCTAGAGGCAGCAACGCTAACCACTAGACCACGAGCTGTGGGCCTCCTTACCGTGGTTTCACATTACATGGTCTTGCAGCACCATCTGTACAGTATCCCGCACTGATAGCTTTTCATCTGCATACCAAACGATGTAAATGTGAATTTCAACGGCGACTTAACACATTCCATGCTTTAAAAAAAAAATTTGGCGTGTCAAAACATTTTGCGTACATACGAGGGTGAGTCAAATGAAAACCTTAAATATTTTGTAAATATTATTTATTGTGCAGAAGTGGTACAAAGCAATATCACTTTTCAACACAATCTCCCCCACGCTAATGCAAGTCCTCCAGCGCTTACAAAGTGCATAAATTCCTTTAGAAAAAAATTCTTTTGGTGGTCCGCGTAACCACTCACGCGTACCTCTTCATCAGAACGGAACTTCTTTCCTCCCATTGGGTCTTTGAGTGACTCAGACATATGGAAATCACTTGGGGGCAAGGTCTGGTATGGTGGATGAGGAAGACACTCAACATGCAGGTCTGTGATTGTTGCAACTGTTGTATGTGCAGTGTGGGGCCTTGCATTGTCATGTTGCAAAAGGACACCTGCTGACAGCAATCCACGTCGCTTTGATTTGATTGCAGGCCGCAGATGATTTTTTAGGAGATCTGTGTACGATGCACTGGTGACAGTGGTCCCTCTAGGCACGTAATGCTCCAAAAGGCGCCTTTTTAGACCCAAAAGAGAGTCAGCATAACCTTCCATGCTGATGGTTCTGTTCGAAACTTCTTTGGTTTTGGTGATGAGGAATGGCGCCATTCCTTGCTCCTTCCTCGCTGCCTTCGTTTCCGGTTGGTGGAAGTGAACCCAGGTTTCGTCCCCAGTAACGATTCTTGCAAGGAAGCCATCACCTTCTCGTTCAAAGCGCCGAAGTAGTTCTTCACAAGCATCAACACGTCGTTCTCTCATTTCAGCAGTCAGCTGCCGTGGCACCCATCTTGCAGACACTTTGTGAAACAGGGGCAGATCACGCACAATGTGGTCTGCTGGCCCATGACTAAGCTGTAAACATGCTGCAATGTCATTCAGTGTCACTCGGCGGTTTTCCTTCACTACGGCTTCAGCTGCTGCCATGTTCTGTGGAGTCACAACTCGTTGTGCCTGACCTGGACGAGGAGCATCTTCCAATGAAGTCACACCATTTGCCAAGTTCCTACTCCATTTGTAGACTTGCTGCCGTGACAAACATGGATCACGGTACTGAACCTTCATCCGTCGATGAATTTCAATAGGTTTCACATCTTCACTACGCATAAACTGAACAACAGAACGCTGTTCTTCCCTGGTGCAAGTAGCAAGTGGGGCGGCCATCTTTATACTGATACTGCGACGGTATGAGTGCATCTGCACTATGCTGCCACCTACAGGCCATTATGCACGATGTTTGTAGGACGCTTACCAACTTACAGGATAACGGCGCGAAATTTCGATTTGTTGTTACAAATTTAAGGTTTTCACTTCACGCACCCTCGTATTTGTTACCACTCTCGTTTTGTTGTGACTGATCCTCCTACTTTTGAGTTTTGGAGACAATATTAATATACTTCGTGTAAATTTGTTCTTTATAAACGCCTTTTTACTAAACGAAAGTAGATGAGCACTATGTTGTGTTTCGTAGCCCCGTCGGCGTTCATTTGTTCAAAAATGGTTCAAATGGCTCTGAACACTATGGGACTTAATTTCTAAGGTCATAAGTCCCCTAGAACTTAGAACTACTTAAACCTAACTAACCTAACGACATCACACACATCCATGCCCGAGCCAAGATTCGAACCTGCGACCGTAGCGGTCGCGGAGTTTGACTGTAGTGCCTAGAACCTCTAGGCCACCTTGGCCGGTGTTCATTTGTTCCCGAGAGAGTTTGGCGCCGAATTTGAATTTTGTTTCTTTCTCTTTCTGTGTGTGTGTGTGTGTGTGTGTGTGTGTGTGTGTGTGTGTGTGTGTGTGTGTGTGTGTGTGTGTTTGTGTGTTTGTGTGTGTGTGTGTGTGTGTGTGTGTTTGTGTGTGTGTGTAAGATCCTTTAGTTGTCTGTGTTTCCTTTGGTGTGAAGATCCTTAAATATGTTAATGTGTATTTACAGAGTGTAGTGCTTCCATTAGAAACTTGTTTGCCTACTCCTGTTGCGTTCTTTCTGTGGAAGTTCTTCTGTATTGTCAATTTGTGGTATAAGCTGTGGCTGGATTTCACTATTTTTAACCTGTTGCTATTGTAGTTGGGTGGTGGTTATGGGCCATTAGATG
This sequence comes from Schistocerca gregaria, assembly GCF_023897955.1. NCBI lineage: Eukaryota > Metazoa > Arthropoda > Insecta > Orthoptera > Acrididae > Schistocerca > Schistocerca gregaria. The sequence goes on along the minus strand of NC_064930.1, from coordinate 124,845,106 downwards.
GTCAGCAAACATGCTATAGGTGGTGTTACTTTTTAAGGCTCTGAGGTGTTCTGAGTGTCTTGTGCAGAAGGCAAATGAAGATAGGTCAGTCACAACAAAACAAATAATAACAAGTGTATGCACAAAACATGTTGCCACACGAAAATCAATTTAAAAAAAAAATATCGAGGTACGTTTTCAGATGATAAGCTATCAGTGCAGGACACCATACAGATGGTCCTGCAAAACTATTTGATGTAAAATTACGGCCCGGCCGCTGTGGCCGGGTGGTTCTAGGCGCTACAGTCTGGAACCACGCGACAGCTACGGTCGCAGATTCGAATGCTGCCTCGGGCATGGATGTGTGTGATGTCCTTGGGTTGGTTAGGTTTAAGTAGTTCTAAGTTCTAGGGGACTGATGACCTCAGATGTTAAGCCCCATGTGCTCAGAACCATTTGAACCATTAAAATTACGGTAAGAAGGAAAAACGAACAAAAATTGTCTTTAGGCCTCACTCTGCTAGACCAGTTACAACATAAAATATGTTCAGATTTTAGTTTTCAATAAACAAAAACCCACTGATGATGACGAAGAGGTGCCGAAACATGTCTGGGTAAAAAGGAAAACAGCGTGCTTGCATAAAAGGCGGAATCTATATCCTACAATTTAACTGCAAGCGCATGAAGAAAGGGCAAGAGCTCCAGATCCAAAATACGATTAATTGCAGTAGAGTTGACAAAGGTGTGTTGGAACAAGAACACGAGTTGCCAGTTCGCCATCTTGCAGTGGGCATAAATAAGGTGTGAGGCCCATTACTGCTGAATTATACGAGAGCTTGCTAAAAAGTAATCTCTCGAAATTTTTTATGTAAAGCTTTTTAAATAAAACAAACTTTGTTAACAGTCTGTATCTTTATTATTCATGTCTAGATAATTATTTCACAACAAAGTGACACTGGCCACGAACGCATTTGTTCCAATGCGAGACCAGTTTGTTGATGCCGGTGGTGTATTATATTTGTCTTTGTTGACGGAGCCACAACCTCACGTCTGTTTCCGCCGCTTCATCACTATCTAAGTCAAGTCCTCGAAGGTCTTCTTCAAGCTGTGGAAACAGATGAAGATCGAATGGGGCCAAGTTGGGTGTCTATGGAACAGGACTGTCGTTATTTTTATTTATCTCGGAAATCCGATATATCGATATTTAAAGAAACATTATCAGCCCTCGGTAAATCAACAAGAAGTATCGATGTGTCGAAGATAAGATATCAACATATCAGTGTGAAAAATATCGGGTGAACATTGTAAATATACTGTCAATTTTAGAATTGTATATTTATTTACTGATTTATTATTATATATTATGTACATCAACAAGCTAGCAGCCGGTCTACCCCCCTTAGAGCAAGAACTGAAAGGGGAACACTTTTTGAAAAATTGGAAGTTAATAATGGGACAAGATGCAGCTGTAAAGCTTGTGTTACAATACCTTTTTCGTCGACTGTTGTGTTGTTAACTAACAACTGTGTACATTGTGGACTCTCATGCGATATTTCATTCCAGTTAACCCCGCATACCTTCTTTCCTTAATTTTTCATTGGCTGCATGTCGAAATAAAACTTACGTGACGCTGATGTAGGAAGATTGCGTGGTGGAGCTAAAAGCAGCAGTTTTTGTCGCTAGCGCCAAGCGCCTAGAGCTCTTAAAATCACACACTGACACACCCGCCACTTTGTTTCTCAACGAATGCTGAACACAGCTCATAGCTTAAGCGAACTGTGTTGTTTTGTTAAAGTTTTCTGAAATATTTCCGAAGTGTCCTGCATAGAGCCTTAGATCGTGCTATTTTGAGCTTTCACTGCGCTCACATTTACATCGATATGTGGATTAGACACAAATATCTCGCGTTTTATTTGCTTATTGCTGCTTTTGTTTGTGTCCGAATGAAGAATAAACGTGCAGGAAACATGTATATTTCTGTGATAGAATCGCGTGCTATGTTTATGTTTTATTTTCTTCGAGGAATTCAAATTAGATATTCGATAATGTTGTTTATTCAATCATGTACCAGGTGCTCGTTTGCGCAGTAACAAAGTATCGCCGGCCGGTGAGGCCGAGCGGTTCTAGGCGCTTCAGTCTGGAACCGTGCGACCGCTACGGTCGCAGGTTCGAATCTTGTCTCGGGCATGGATGTGTGTGATGTCTCTAGGTTAGTTAGGTTTAAGTAGTTCTAAGTCCTAAGGGACTGATGACCTCAGATGTTAAGTCACTGAGTGCTCAGAGCCATTTGAACCATTTCACTACCGCCTGCGACATACGAATTTCTATCAAAAACCGTGTTAAATTACCTACAGCCTCAAATAGATGCACAGATAGAATACCAAGGGCGGTTCTGGAAGGGAAGATAATGCAGTGAACAGATCCGGTGCCTGAGAACAGTGTTGACAACAATAAAGCCCAGGAACACAACAATAACATTCGTTGACTTCAAGGAGGCGAATGACTCCATAGTCAGGGAAACTCTCTTCAACACGCTGGAAGATATGAAGATGGACAGCAAAAAGCTAATCCAGGAAACGTTAACAAATTCGATATCCAAAATCAAGTTTATTGCAGAGATCCCGGAAACCATTCGAAAAAGGAGTGACGTAGGGAGATGGCCTGTCATCCATTTTATTTGACTCGGTTTTGGAGAAAATGATGCGGACATGGGACAAAGGAGTCAGTGGAGTAAAAATGGGGAGACACAAGGATAGAATCATCAATATAAAATGTCTGGCCTTTGCCGATGACAAATAGCCATTGTAAAAAGTAACAGGAAAGAAGCCAAGGAGGTTATAGAGATACTGCACGAAATCTCAGCCGAAGGAGGACTTACCTCATATGAAAAAACGCAATACACGGACACAAAATCCATAGGCAGATAGCCACTGGTAACAAATTGTGGAAAGATAACACAAGAAACAAGTTTCAAATACCTGGGAGTGATTATACAGAAAACAGGACTGAACTGCAGAGTCCAGTGAAGGAAGGATCACAAAACTACAAAAAGCACACAAACTTACATGGAACCATTACCATAAAAAAAGTATTTCCATCCACGCCACATTAAGACAGTGAAGGTAAATCCAGATATAACGAGAGTTATCTTATTTGTCAGCAGCGAGCGGCGCAGACAGCAGTCATCGCAGCTTACGGTATTGTGCGCTAAGGCTATTGCGAGCCCCATATTTCCTCCACAACAGTACACTTCACTGCATTTCACACGCGACAGCCTCGACCGTACCTGGCAACATTCGAAAGGATAATTATTCAAGTTGAGTAGGCGCGCCTCTCAGCCATTCTGCCAAGTCAACAACCATCTTAAACTTTGTATATCCTTGAGAGCTAACTTCACATTCCGAAAAGAACCCGGAAATAACCTGTTCAATTCATAACTAAAAGTGCCATTGTGATATCTCAGAATTTTGGAAAAACAAATAATAATTTTCGTTAGTTTGATGTTTTTCTTACACTAACCAGCACTACTCCAGTACCCAAGTATCCCACTAGTTACGGAAGAAATTTTGTGAATTTTTGTGTCATTTCCTTACAGCGGACGATTCCAGAAGATATTTATTGCTGATAGTTTGTCAGGCACTTCTCTTTAGAACGTTGGGAGCATCTGTCTGACTTCTGTAGTAGTGTGGGGGTGGAAATTGAATCTTGAAAGAGCCACAGGGTACAGGGTACATCTCAGATTAATCCATTGCATACAATGACAGAATAGCACCCACACGCTCACAATGTGTGTGATGTCCTTAGGTTACTTGGGTTTAAGTAGTTCTAAGGGACTGATGACCTCAGAAGTTAAGACCCACGGTGCTCAGAGCCATTTTTGTGTTTGGGGACGCCCCGGACAGAAGCGCGGCAGCGCCGGTTCACCAAGCTGATGGACTCGACAACTAGGAATGATGATCCAGGGTGCGATCTCTGTTCGTAGCGGGACTGCTTTTGCTGTCATCAGCGACGCCCTTACTGCACAGTGATACGTCGACGATATTCTACGCCCCGTTTTGTAGCCCTTCATGGTAATTCATCGTGGGGTTACATTTCAGCAAGATAACGCCGTCCCGCACACAACAATTCTACTGCTGGCCTTCGTGCTTGCTAAATCCACGTTGGCCTGCTCAAGGTCGCCGCAACTCTGCCCAGTCAAGAACGTTTGGAGCATTCTGGGGAACTCCTGCCAACCAGCTCAGGATGTAGCGGGCAAGTTGGGCAGACTCTGGCACGATGCCCCTCAGAAGAACTCTGTCTGTCAATGCCAAGACAAATACAGATTGCTCAATTTCTGAAGATGCTTCTCTTGAACAAGTTATCGAATTTTTCTGAAACTGTAATCATTTATTTGTCTATACGTGTACATCGCATGTATAGGATTTCCATACCATTCGCATAATTCCTTAATAGTGCTTCATGTTTGTGTGTTTCTTAGAGAATATTTGAAACAGAACTACACTACTGGTCATTAAAATTGCTACGCCATGAAGATGACGTGCTACAGACGGGAAATTTAACCGACAGGAAGAAGATGCTGTGATATGCAAATGATTAGCTGTTCAAAGCATTCATACAAGGTTGGCACCGGTGGCGACACCTACAACGTGCTGACAAGAGGAAAGTTTCCGAGCGATTTCTCATACACAAACAGCAGTTCACCGGCATTGCCCGGTGAAACGTTGTTGTGATGCCTCGTGTAAGGAGGAGAAACGCGTACCATCACGTTTCCGACTTTGATAAAGGTCGGATTGTAGCCTATCGCGATTCCGGTTTATCGTATCGCGACATTGCTGCTCGCCTTGGTCGAGATCCAATGACTGTTAGCAGAATATGAAATGGGTGGGTTCAGGAGGGTAATACGGAACGCCGTGCTGGATCCCAACGGCCTCGTATCACCAGCAGCCGAGATGACAGGCATCTTATTCGCATGGCTGTAACGGATCGTGCAGCCACGTCTCGATCCCTGAGTCAACAGATGGGGACGTTTGCAAGACAACAACCACCTGCACGAACAGTTCGACGACGTTAGCAGCACCACGGACCATCAGCTCGGAGACCGTGGCTGCGGTTATCCTTGGTGCTGCGTCACAGACAGGAGCGCCTGCGATGGTGTACTCGACGACGAACCTGGGTGCAAGAATGGCAAAACGTCATTTTTTCGGATGAATCCAGGTTCTGTTTACAGCATCATGATGGTCGCATCCGTGTTTGGCGACATCGCGGTGAACGCACATTGGAAGCGTGTATTCGTCATCGCCATACTGGCGTATCACCCGACGTGATGGTATGGGGTGCCATTGTCTCCTCTTGTTCGCATTGACGGCACTTTGAACAGTGGACGTTACATTTCAGATGAGTTACCACCGGTGCCTCTACCCTTCATTCGATCTCTGCGAAACCCTACATTTCAGCAGGATAATGTACGACCGCATGTTACAGGCCCTGTACGGGCCTTTCTGGATACAGAAAATGTTCGACTGCTGCCCTGGCCAGCACATTCTCCAGATCTCTCACCAATTGGAAACGTTTGGTCAGTGGTGGCCGAGCAACTGGCTCGTCACAATATGCCGGTCACTGCTCTTGATGAACTGTGGTATCGTGTTGAAGCTGCATGGGCAGCTGTACCGGTACACGCCATGCAAGCTCTGTATGACGCAATGCCCAGGCGTATCAAGGGATTTATTACGGCCAGAGGTGATTGTTCTGTGTACTGATTTCTCAGGATCTACGCACCCAAATTGCGTGAAAATGTAATCACATGTCACTTCTAGTATGATATATTTGTTCAATGAATATCCGTCTATCATCTGCATTTCTTCTTGGTGTAGCAATTTTAATGGCCAGTAGTGTAAAATGGATTCCTGACTCCTCGTTGTAGACAGGATCGCCTTCAAATGTGGTACTTACTTGTAACAAGGGATATGAATATCAGTTAAATCCGTTGTTGCACAATGCAATGATAGAAAAAAATGCCATCAAAACATCTAGTAAAGGTTAGTGATCCTTTCTCATATCGCGTAACGTATTTATATGTGGCGGACTTAGTCATACGCAAAAATAGCTGCCGGTTGCTGTGGGCGGGAATCGAACCCGGGTCAACTATTGGGCTGGCAACTAAGCGGACCATTACACCACCACCGCACAGCTGTTCCTCGTAACGCCGCGCTTTGTCGGCTTCCCGCCTTCCGGCAGCGGCCAACAGTGGTGTGCGAAACTCAGCTTGCCCTTCTCTCACACGATATAGCGAGAACTATGGGTGAAGAGCAACAGACAGACTCGATATTGGTGGATTTCCGGAAAGCATTTGACACGGTGCCCCATTGCAGGCTGTTAAAGAAAGTACGAGCATATGGAATAAGTTCACAGATATGAGAGTGACTCGGGCTTCTTAATAATAGAACGCAGAACAGCTGCTAGCATGAGTTTCTTAGAAGTAGATACCTTAGGGGTTGCGAAGCAAATCAAATCGCGTGATACAGTCAAGTCTTCAGGTCCAGATTTTATACCGATTAGGTTCCTTTCAGATTACGCTGATACAATAGCTCCCTACTTAGCAATCATATACAATCGCTCGCTCACTGATAGATCTGTACCTACAGATTGGGAAACTGCGCAGGTCGCACCAGTATTTAAGGAGGGTAGTAGGAGTAATCCATTGAACTACAGACCTATATCATTGACGTCGGTTTCCAGTAGGGTTTTCGAGCATATACTGTATTCAGACATTATGAATCATCTCGAAGGGAACGATCTGTTGATACATAATCAGCATGGTTTCAGAAAAAAAATCGTTCTTGTGCTACGCAGCTAGCTCTTTATTCGCACGAAGTAATGGCCGCTATCGACAGGGGATCTCAAGTTGATTCCGTATTTCTGGATTTCCGGAAAGCTTTTGACACCGTTCCTCACAAGCGACTTCTAATCAAGCTGCGGGCCTATGGCGTATCGTCTCAGTTGTGCGACTGGATTCGTGATTTGCTGTCGGGAAGGTCGCAGTTCGTAGTAATAGACGGCAAATCATCGAGTAAAACTGAAGTGATATCAGGTGTTCCCCAGGGAAGCTTCCCCATGGAAGCGTCCTCGGACCTGCTGTTCCTGATCTATGTAAATGACCTGGGTGACAATCTGAGCAGTTCTCTTACGTTGTTCGCAGATGATGCTGTAATTTACCGTCTAGTAAGGTCATCGAGAGACCGCTGTCAGTTGCAAAGCTATTTAGATAAAGATTGCCGTATGGTGTGGCAGGTGGCAGTTGACGGTAAATAACGAAACGTGTGAAGTGATCCACACGAGTTCCAAAAGAAATCCGTTGGAATTCGATTACTCGATAAATAGTACAGTTATCGAGGCTGTCAATTCAACTAAGTACCTGGGTGTTGAAATTAGGAACAACTTCAGTTGGAAAGACCATATAGATAATATTGTGGGGAAGGCGAGCCAAAGGTTGCGTTTCATTGGAAGGACACTTGGAAGATGCAACAAGTCCACTAAAGATTCAGCTTACACTACACTCGTTCGTCGTCAGTTAGAATATTGCTGCGCGGTATGGGATCGAAAGGGTGCCGAAAAGGGCAACTCGTTTTGTATTTTCACGCAATAGGGGAGAGAGTGTGTCAGATATGATACGCGAGTTGGGATGGAAGTCATTAAAGCAAAGACGTTTTTCGTCGCGGCGAGACCTATTTACGAAATTTCAGCCACCAACTTTCTCTTCCGAATGCGAAAACATTTTGTTGAGCCCAACCTACATAGGTAGAAATGATCATCAAAATAAAATAAGAGCTCGAACAGAAAGGTTTAGGTGTTCGTTTTTCCCGCGGGCTGTTCGGGAATGGAATGGTAGGGAGATAGTATGATCGTGGTTCGATGAACCCTCTGCCAAGCACTTAAATATGAATTGCAGAGTAGTCATGTAGATGTAGATGTTGTCCTCGATCGTGAGTGTTCATCAGAGACAAGGGTATCTACAGCAGTCCCCCAGGGAATTGTGAGAGGACCGCTGTTGTTATCTGTATACGTAAATGATTAGGCAGACAGCGTGGGCAGGAGTCAGAGGTTGTTTTCTGACGATGCGGTGTGCGGTAAGTGGTGAAAGTTACGAAGATACAGGACGACTTAGACAAAATGTCCAGTTTGTGTGACGAGTGGCAGCTAGCCACATCCTAAATGTGGGAAAATGTAAGTTAATGCGGGTGAGAAGGAAGATCGAATACGTAATGCTGTGGTGCATTATTACTAGTGTAGTGCCCAACACAGGCGAATCGTTTAAACATTTGGGCGTAACGTTGCAAAGTGATATGAGGTGGAAGGAGTATGTGAGAACTGTGGTAGGAGAGGCGACTCCAGTTTATCGGGAGAATTTCAGGAAAGAGTGGTTCACCTGTAAAGGGAGACCGAATATAGGACGCTGGTGCGACCTATTCTTGAGTAGTGCTCGAGTGTTTGGGATCCACAGCAGGTGAGATTCAAGGAATACGTCGAAGCAATTCAGAAGCGGGCTGCTAGATTTGGTAGGAGATGTTAGGGAGATGATTTGGGAAGTCGAATGGGAAGCCCTTGGTCGGAATTTAAAGAAACGGTATTTGAAGCAGACTGCCGCCTACGTACAAGGTGTTACAAAAAGGTACGGTCAAACTTTCAGGAAACATTCCTCAGTCACAAATAAAGAAAAGGTGTTATGTGGACATGTGTCCGGAAACGCTTACTTTCCATGTCAGAGCTCATTTTAGTTTCGTCAGTATGTACTGTACTTCCTCGATTCACCGCCAGTTGGCCCAATTGATGGAAGGGAATGTTGGCTTCGGTGCTTGTGTTGACATGCGACTCATTGCTCTACAGTACTAGCATCGAGCACATCACTACGTAATATCAACAGCTTAGTGTTCATCACGAACGTGGTTTTGCAGTCAGTGCAATGTTTACAAACGCGGAGTTGGCAGATGCCCATTTGATGTACGGATTAGCACGGGGCAATAGCCGTGGCGCGGAACGTTTGTATCGAGACAGATTTCCAGAACGAAGGTGTCCCGATAGGAAGACGTTCGAAGCAATTGATCTGCGTCTTAGGGAGCACGAAACATTCCAGCCTATGACTCGCGACTGGGGAAGACCTAGAACGACGAGGACACCTGCAATGGACGAGGCAATTCTTCGTGCAGTTGACGATAACCCTAATGTCAGCGTCAGAGAAGTTGCTGCTGTACAAGGTAACATTGACCACGTCACTGTAGGGAGAGTGCTACGGGAGAACCAGTTGTTTCCGAATGGACGACGAAGATAAGATACCAGAAATTTGGGCTCATACGTGAGCATATATGTAGTCGTTTTTCTGTCTTCCCATTTGCGAGCGCAACAGGAAAGGAAATGACAAGGAGTGGTACAAAGTACCCTCCGGCTCGCACCGTCCTGCGTCTTGTGAAGTATTTATTTAGATGTAGATGTAGATGTGGCAGCTGCAGGCTCATGGCGAGGTAGGCAAGTGCATCCAAACGATTGCTACGGCGTCTCCGCACACGCCATGTCTTTGGGCAAGGGTCAAATCAATTAAGCATAAGCTCACATATACATTACAACAACACTTCGCAGTAATCTGAAGCAGAGCACTGTGCACACAAAGTGGTCCGAATGGTTCCAACTCTTCTATATCTACACCTACATCTACATTTACACTCCGCAAGCCAGCCAACGGTGTATGGCGGAGGGCACTTTACGTGCCACTGTCATTACCTCACTTTCCTGTTCGATATGCGTATGGTTCGCGGGAAAAACGACAGCCGGAAAGCCTCCGTGATCTCCTCGGGAGGTATAAGTAGAGGGAAGCAATGTATTCGATACCTCATTCAGAAACGCACCCTCTCCAAACCTGTACAGCAAGCAACACCGCGATGCAGAGCGCCTCTCTTGCAGAGTCTGCCACTCGAGTTTGCTAAACATCTCCGTAACGCTATCACGCTTACCAAATAACCCTGTGACGAAACGCGCCGCTCTTCTTTGGATCTTCTCTATCTTCTCCGACAACCCGACCTGGTACGAATCCCACACTGATGAGCAATACTCGAGTATAGGTCGAACGAGTGTTTTGTAAGCCACCTCCTTTGTTCATGGACTTCATTTTCTAAGGACTCTCCCAATGAATCTCAAACAATTAATTTTATACGATCATTCCACTTCAAATCGTTCCGCACGCATACTCCCAGATATTTTACAGAAGTAACTGCTACCGGTGTTTGTTCCGCTATCATATAATCATACAACAAAGTACCCTTCTTTCTATGTATTCGCAAGACATTACATTTGTCTATGTTAAGGGTCAGTTACCACTCCCTGAACCAAGTGCCTATCCGCTGCAGATCTTCCTGCATTTCGCTGCAATTTTCTAATGCTGCAACTTCTCTGTATACTACAGCATCATCTGCGAAAAGCCGCATAGAACTTCCGACACTATCCACTAGGTCATTTATATATATTGTGAAAAACAACGGTCCCATAACACTTCCCTGTGGCACGCCAGAGGTTACTTTAACGTCTGTAGACGTCTCTCCATTCAGAACAACATGCTGTGTCCTGTTTGCTAAAAACCTTTCAATCCAGCCACACAGCTGGTCTGATATTCCGTAGGCTCTTACTTTGTTTATCAGGCGACAGTGCGGAACTGTATCGAACGCCTTCCGGAAGTCAAGGAAAATGGCATCTACCTGGGAACCTGTATCTAATATTTTTTTGTGGGTCTCGTGAACAAATAAAGCGAGTTCGGTCTCACACGATCGCTGTTTCCGGAATCCATGTTGATTCCTACAGAGTAGATTCTGGGTTTCCAAATACGACTTGATACTCGAGCAAAAAACATGTTCTAAAATTCTACAACACATCAACGTCAGAGATATAGGCCTATAATTTTGCACATCTGCTCTACGACCCTTCTTGAAGACTGGGACTACCTGTGCTCTTTTCCAATCATTTGGAACCTTCCGTTCCTCTAGAGACTTGCGGTACACGGAAGTTAGAAGGGGGGCAAGCTCTTTCACGTACTCTGTGTAGAATCGAATTGGTATCCGTCAGGTACAGTGGACTTTACTCTGTTGAGTGATTCCAGTTGCTTTCCTATTCCTTGGACACTTATTTCGATGTCATTCCCTGGCCAAATTATCGCGCTCTTAATGTTGTAAGTAGGCTGTTTAGGTTTTTACTTTGGTAATGCCATGTAGCGCTCTATATGAAAATCACTGACTGTGCTGTGTGAAGGCTGTGGTTGGTTTGCATTGTTGGAGTAATATTCGCCATTTTAGTGTTGGGCAGTTGGCTGTCAACAGCGCGTAGCGTTGCGCAGTTGGAGGTGAGGCGCCAGCAGTTGTGGATGTGGGGAGAGAGATGGCGGAATTTAGAGATATATAATGATTTTTGAACACTATTAAGGTAAATACATTGTTTGTTCTCTATTACAATCTTTCGTTTGCTAACTATGCCTATCAGTAGTTAGTGCCTTCAGTAGTTTGAATCTTTTATTTAGCTGGCTGCAGTGGCGCTCGCTGTATTGCACTATTTCGAGTAACGAAGATTTTTGTGAGGTAAGTGAGTTATGAAAGGTATAGGTTATTGTTAGTCAGGGCCAATCTTTTCTAGGGATTTTTGAAAGTCAGATTGCGTTGCGCCAAAAATATTGGCTGTCAGTTTAGTGTTTATCAGAATAGGTAAAGAGCGAAATGTCTGAGTACGTTCAGTTCTGCTCCGCTGTTTGAAAATCAGATAATGTAAGAGGTTTATCTGCATAATAATTCATTAAGTTTGCTAAGGGGACGTTTTACTGTAACTAGTGTAATGGTCCTTTAACATACTTGTTTTTATGAGTTACAAATTAATAATAAGATCGGTACATGTGCTGCCCGAGGTTTCGGCTTATGATGTCAGTACTGGCTGTTGAGCAGACCACTGGGCTATATCGTTACAACTCTAAGCAGACGAGTATCTCGTTCTCTAATCCCCCATAATCTCCCCACCTCTCTCTCTCTCTCTCTCTCTCTCCCCCCCCCCCCCTCTCCCTCTCTCTCCCCCTCCCAGTCTCAATGTGCACACGCTTACGTCAGCGGGAAGTCAGTGGCACGGTTCCAACCCGCACCTCTCACGCCCTGACGCGAAAACATCCCCAGCCACAGAACACTGACTAACGTGGCGGAAATTTTCTGCCTCCTGCGCAGCTTCCGCTCCCACTTCTTGTCCCCCCTCCCCAGTGTAGTGCTCTACTTTCGCAGACTTTCGCTCTTTTTGCTCTCGCACTTCGTGGCGAGTCCTGCTCAAGTCGCTGGCGCTGCCAATTCCGTCGCCTCGGGGGACCTAGTAGGCCGCTCTCGACGGAGTCGCGTCCACACGGCTATCGGAAATCCGTTTAGCGGCACAAAGTTGGCAACCTGCCTGGACGACTGCGTCAGCGGGACAAAGGACGGCCGGAATGTCCTCTGGGGACAGGAGCGGTGGTGGCCGGAGGGGGGAGCAAGTATAGATGGCGCTGGCAACGGTTTCTCCTTCCGGTCGACATCTTGACAAATTGCGTGCATCTCCGTGTTGTTCGCGCTGGCCTCGGAAATACGGAATCTGCCAATACCACACGTCAGTTTTAATTCATGACGTCAACAGTATGAAGCAAGTACTTACAAGGGGCGTTTGAAAAGTCTGTGCAAAAATAAAAACTACTTACATGTCTGGGCTAAACCATTTTTATTTTTCGACAGTCTCCTTTCCTACTTACGCACTTCGTCCAACCCTGTTCTAATTTGTTGATTCCTTCCGAATAATAGGAATTGTCCAACTCTGCAAAATAGCTATTAGTTGCTGCAATCACCTCCTTGTTTGAATAAAATCTTTATCCCACCAGCCATTTCTTCAAACTGGGAAACAAATAGTAGTCCGAAGGAGACAAGTGTGGAGAATGGAGGGGATGTGAAACGAATTGGAACCCTGTTTCCATTAATTTTGGGAGCACAACTGCTGAGGTGTGCGCTGGTGCATTGTCGTGATGGTAAAGGACTATTTTGGGGCCCCATCACCGGCGCTTTTGTTGCAGCTTGGTTTTCAAACTGTCCAATAATGATGAATAATACGCACCTGTAATAGTTTTCTACTTTTCCGGATAGTCGATGAGGATTACCCCCTGCGAATTCCAAAAGACAGACGCTACAACCTTTCTGGCCGAAGGAATGGTCTTCGCCTTCTTTGGTGCACATTCTCCCTTGGTAAGCAATTGTTTAGATTGAAAACTTCTGGGCAGATTAAAACTGTGTGCCCGACCGAGACTCGAAGTCAGGACCTTTGCCCTTCTCGGGCAAGTGCTCTACCATCCGAGCTACCAAAGCATGACTCACGCCTGGTACTCACAGCTCAGATGGTAGAGCACTTGCCCGCAAAAGGTCTGCCACACAGTTTTAATCTGCCAGGAAGTTTCATATCAGCGCACACTCCGCTGCAGAGTGAAAATCTCATTCTGGAATTGTTTAGATGGTTCTTTGGTCTCAGTATTCCTGTTTCATCCACAGTGACGAAACGATGCTTAAAGTCCTGCGGATTCTTCCTGAACAGCTGCAAAACACACTTGAAACACTTCACACACTACTCCGTTTTTGGTCAAGCTTGAGCAATCGCGGAACCCATCTTGCGGATAGCTTTCTCATGTCCAAATATTTATACGAAATATTATGTATCCATTCAGTCGAGATGCCCACAGCATTAACAATCTCGCACACCTTAAATCTTCTGACATTCATCACGATATCACGGATTTTATCAATGATTTCTGGAGTCGTAACCTCCACAGGGCGTCCAGAACGTTCAGCATCACTTGTGCCCATATGGCCACTCCGAAAATTTTGAAACCAGTTGTAAACTGTTATAATCAAAGGCGCAGGGTCACCGTAATGTTTATCAAGTTTCTCTTTAGTCTCCTGAGGCGTTTTGCCTTTCATAAAGTAATGTTTAATCACCACATGAAATTCTTTTTCGTCCATTTATTGACAATCACTCGACTTCCTTGATTCACACGAATGCCAAATAGAAAGAAATAGACCAATATGGCTGAAACTTAGTGTGCGTTCTTTCCAAAGATACTACTAACTCTTTGTGGCCGAGCGGTTCTAGGTGCTTCAGTCCGGAACAGCGCTGCTTCTATGGTCGCAGTTTCGAATCTTGCCTCGGGCATGGATGTGTATGCTGTCCTTAGATTAGTTGGGTTTAAGTAGTTCTATGTTTAGGGAACCGATGACCTCAGATGGTAAGTCACATAGTTCTCTGAGCCATTTGAACCATGTTTTGAGCTAATAACTAAACATGACATCGATAGGCGCCGGTGGTGCCATCTCTCGGACTTTGCACGGATTTTTCAGACGCTCCTCCTAAGTCACTGAAATCCACTATGCGTGAAATGTGCACCAATCAAGAGCACTGGATGTGAGGCGGATGCACTACTCTTAGACGTCGAAGAAGGAATTGCGGAGAAAGATCACGGAAGTGTGGTTACCATTGAGGGTCAAAAGATAAGACGCACATTCGGTAACTAATACAACACATTTTGTTTCCTGAAAGTAGGTTGGCTTTATTGAGATTTCCAATATAATATACTATTTCCGACTCCTTTGGCTACAAAACCCTACTTTTCAACATAATCTCCGTTCATTGTCATTACGCCATTTCTGGCGTCTTGCTGCATCAGTGACTTTCCCATTTGCCACGTACTGCTTCCCATGGATCGCAGTCTTCATTGGGGTCGGAACGTGCGAGATCCGGGCTCTAGGATGGACGAGGAAGAACAGTACAAAGAAATTTTGTGAGCTGCTCTGACGTGTGTGTATTGTCATGGACAAGGACATGTTAGTTAGGATTTTTGTGGCGACGAAGACACGTAAGTTTCTTGAGTTTCCTGCATGTAGCGCAAAACACTTCACAGTTTAACGTTGCACCATGAGGGATGACATCAAACAGAATAACCCCTTCAGAGTCCCAGAAGACGGTCAACATGACTTTACCGGCAGAAGGAGCGGCTTTGAAATACTTCTTCAGAGCGCTGCATGGATTGCCGTTTTGTTTCCGGTTAAAAGTGATTCACTCTTCCTCGCCTGTGTCAATGGTCGAAAAAAAAATAAAAATAAATAAAAATGTGCGAGCAGTTAGGCACAGATGGATCTTCGTTGCGCTTTACGGTCTTCCTGTGGAACGTAGCGGGCAAACCTCTTTGTCTACCCCAACTGGTGGACGAGTGTGTCACCACTACCAACAGAGACGTCGAGTTGTGTAGCGAGGTGTTCGGTTGCGATCCGGTGATCACCTCGATCGAGTGTGTCCGCACGTTCAAACACTCCATGAGTCACAGCTGTAGGCGGCCGGTAGGCTCGCGGTAAATCGGACAAGATTGCGCGGTCTTGTTGCAATGATGAGAGATGCCTCGCCCAACGATTCGTCGTGCTTTTGTTTACTGCCATCTCTCCGTGGAAATTCTGCAAGCGCCTACGAATATCTGCCATACTCTGATCTTCCACCAAACGTAACTAACTGCTGTGTACAGAATGATATTTTACACTCTGCAGCGGAGTGTGCGCTGATATGAAACTTCTTGGCTGATTAAAACTGTGTGCCGGACCGAGACTCGAACTCGGGACCTTGGCTTTCGCGGCCAAGAGCTCTACCATCTGAGCTACCCAAGCACGAGTCACGCCCCGTCCTCACTGCTTCAATTCTGCTAGTACCTCGTCTCCTACATTCGAGACTTTACAGAAGCTCTCCTGCAAAGCATTTGCCCGCGAAAGCCAAAGGTCCCGAGTTCGAGTCTCGGTCCGGCACACAGTTTTGATCTTCCAGGAAATTTCATAACAGCTGTCTCTTTGGGACGCACCTCCAGACAGACGACATTTTGAAGGCTACATATGTCGTCGCCATCTATCGGAACTTTCCAGACTCACAGGAGATGAATCAGAAATATTCCTTGATGTCCAACAACAATTTTCTCAACCGAAATTTCCCGAGAAAAAAATGTAGTGGCGTTACTTATTGAACGTCCCTCGTATAAATAATAAGATTCGCTGGTGACATTACTGTGTTAAGAGAAAGTGAGGGAATATTGCAGGGCTTGTTGAATGGTATGACCAGTGTAGTGAGCACATGTATTGAAAGTTGTGTGTCTGAAGTACTCTTGATAAATAAAAATATAAACTGAACTGCTCTGTTTCTGACTGTAAGCCAGCGCTATGATAATAAATGAACTGTCGTAATGTGCAAGCCAAGCTCCTCTGTAAAAGCAATTTAATTTATTGTGCGACTCCGTAGAGTGCTGTGTGCACAACATCCATATACGTGAAATCAGAAAGGCGGTCAGCGATGGCCGCAATATTGATGGTTTATTGACAGCAAAATCGATTTTCAATCACATAGTGATGATCTTCAGCGCTGACCTTCTTTCTAATTAAGTAATTCATTGTCATAATTAAAAGGGGAGTATTTCATTTTATAGAAGTTAGCAATGTGACGGCAAGAATTTTGAACAGTATAAACTGTCTGAATAACTTGGACATGAAAACTAGAGTAATTGGCTTTACAGAATTCGATTACAAGAACTGTCCCTGAATAACATAAGTGATTGAATAAATAAAACAATCAATATTTTATCCTTACCTCAAATCTGTGCAAATCTGGCTAACGCGTTGCAGTAAGTGTCTGTCTTGTGCGCCGCTATGCTAAAGAAACTGGTGCAATGAGTTCTCCGGTAATTGCAAACCGAACATACTTTGTTGAAACATCCATTAAAAAGAACTATAAAAGAAAGTTTGGTAAGAAAATGAAATATGCGCATCAATGATAATACTCTGTTTTTTTTATTTTGTGTATTCAGAAAAAGAGCTCAAGGCAGATTTTAAATTTAATGACCTTTTCAATATCCAAACAACACACTTTCGTGCCTCTCAAATCTAACAACTTTCAGTTCTATAATCAGTTTAGTTCGATGGTGCAGCAATAGTGATACAAAAATAACAACATTATTGTATTTGCCTGGCATTCCATTAGATTTCTTCCTTCAGAAATCACTTTCGTAATCATGTTGATACAACAAAAAGATAAATTTTACTTTGAATCATAATGTTGCCATAGATTCCTCACTAACACTGCTTAAAATTATCAGTTTAACTGCAACACAGTTGAACTTCGACTTTTCTCTGTACCAAAGCTAAAAATATTCTGCTTCTCTGCGCCGTCGCGAAGCTCAAAGACACTCACTTAACTTCTGCGATACAGCTTACAACATCGTTGCTCGCTCACAATCATTTCAGATACCAAAACTTCAGATACAAAAATTATACATGACACCTGTCAGTATTGGCTGAAAACAAACCGAAAAAAGACGGCACGAGTGAGAAGTAGAACAAATGAGAATTAGCGAGGAACTTAAGAGAACTGAGGAACGAGAAGGCAATACTGACCCTATGACTTATCTTAGAAGAAAGATTAAGGACAGGCAAACCTACGTTTCTAGCATTTGTAGGCTTAGAGAAAGCTTTTGACAATGTTGATTGGAATACTCTCTTCCTTGCTTCGTGTTTCTTCCAATGTAGAAAAATTCCTTTATTGTTCTTTTGGTCTTCAGTCCTGAGACTGGTATCAAACCAGCTCTCCATGCTACTCTATCCTGTGCAAGCTTCTTCATCTCCCAGTACCTACTGCAGCCTACATCCTTCTGAATCTGCTTCGTGTATTCATCTCTACATCTACATCCATACTCCGCAAGCCACCTGACGGTGTGTGGCGGAGGGTACCCTGAGTACCTCTATCGGTTATCCCTTCTATTCCAGTCTCGTATTGTACGTGGAAAGAAGGATTGTCGATATGCTCCTGTGTGGGCTCTAATCTCTCTGATTTTATCCTCATGGTCTCTTCGCGAGATATACGTCTACATTGAAATTCAATTGCCATTCCGTGCACCATGCGTCAATTCGCTGCACATCCTCCTGCATTTCAGTTGGTCTCCCTCTACGATTTTTACCCTCCACGCTGCCCTCCAATGATAAATTTGTGATCCCTTGATGTCTCTGAACATGTCCTACCAACCGATCGCTTCTTCTAGTCAAGTTGTGCCAGAAACTCCTCTTCTCCCCAATTCTATTCAATACCTCATCATTGGTTATGTGATCTACCAATCTAATCTTTAGCATTCTTCTGTAGCACCACATTTCGAAAGCTTCTATTCTCTTCTTGTCTAAACTATTTATCGTCCATGTTTCGCTTCCATACATGGCTACACTCCATACAAATACATTCAGAAATAACTACCTGGCACTTAAATCTATACTCGATGTTAACAAATTTCTCTTCTCCAGAAATACTTTCCTTGCCACTGCCAGTCTACATATTATATCCTCTCTACTTCGACCATCATCAGTTATTTTGCTCCCCAAATAGCAAAACTCCTTTACTACTTAAAGTGTCTCATTTCCTAATCTAATTCCCTCAGTATCACCAGACTTAATTCGAAAAAAATGGCTCTGAGCGCTATGGGACTTAACATCTGTGGTCATCAGTCCCCTAACCATCCATGCACACACACATCCATGCCCGAGCCAGGATGCGAACCAGGGACCGTAGCAGTCGCGCGGTTCCGGACTGAGCGCCTAGAACCGCTAGACCACCGCGCCCGGCACTTAATTCGACTACTTTCATTTTCCTCGTTTTGCTTTTGTTGATGTTCATCTTATATCCTCCTTTCAAGACACTATCCATTCCATTCAACTGCTCTTCCTAGTCCTTTGCTGTCTCTGACAGAATTACAATGTCATCGGCGAACACCAAAAGTGTTTATTTCTTCTCCATGGATTTTAATTGCTACTCCGAATTTTTCTTTTGTTTCCTTCACTTCTTGCTCAATATATATATAGATTGAATAACATCGGGGAGAGGTTAAAACCCTGTCTCACTCCCTTCCCAACCACTGCTTCCTTTCCATGTCCCTCGGCTCTTATAATTGCCATCTGGTTTCTGTACAAATTGTAAATAGCCTTTCGCTCCCTGTATTTTACCCCTGCCACCTTCAGAATATGAAAGAGAGTATTCCAGTCAACATTGTCATAAGCTTTCTCTAAGTCTACACATGCTAGAAACGTAGGTTTGCCTTTCCTTAATCTAGCTTCTAAGATAAGTCGTAAGGTGAATATTGCCTCACGTGTTCCAATATTTTTGAGGAATCCAAACTGATCTTCCCTGAGGTTGGCTTCTACTAGTTTTTCCACTCGTCTGTAAACAATTCGCGTTAGTATTTTGCAGCTGTGACTTATTAAACTGATAGTTCGGTAATTTTCACATCTGTCAACAACTTCTTCCTTTGGGATTGGAATTATTATATTCTTCTTGTAGCCTGAGAGAATTTCACCTGTCTCATACATGTTGCTCACTAGGTGGTAGAGTTTTGTCAGGACTGGCTCTCCCAAGGCTGTCAGTAGTTCTAAGGGAATGTTGTCTACTCCCGGGGCCTTGTTTCGACTTAGGTCTTTCAGTGCTCTGTCAAACTCTTCATGCAGAATCATATCCCCAATGTCATCTTGATCTACATCCTCTTCCATTCCCATATTATTGTCCTGAAGTACATCGCCCGTGTATAGACCCTCTATATACTCCTTCCACCTTTCTGCTTTCCCTTCTTCGCTCAGAACTGGGTTTCGATCTGAGCTCCTGATATTCATACAAGTGGTTCTCTTTTCTCCAAAGGTCTCTTTAATTTTCCTGTAGGCAGTATCTATCTTACCCCTAGTGAGATAAGCCTCTACATCCTTACATTTTTCCTCTAGCCATCCCTGCTTAGCCATTTTGCACTTCCTGTCGATCTCATTTTTGAGACGTTTGTATTCCTTTTTGCCTGCTTCATTTACTGCATTTTTAAATTTTCTCTTTTCATCAATAAAATTCAATATTTCTTCTGTTACCCAAGGATTTCTACTAGCTCTCGTCTTTTTATCTACTTGCTCTTCTGCTGCCTTCACTACTTCATCCCTCAAAGCTACCCATTCTTCTTCTACTGTATTTCTTTCCCCTATTCCTGTCAATTGTTCCCTTATGCTCTACCTGAAACTCTGTCCAACCTCTGGTTTTTTCAGCTTATCCAGGTCCCATCTCCTTAATTTCCCACATTTTCGCTGTTTCTTCAGTTTTAATCTACAGATCATAACCAATAGATTCTGGTCAGAGTCCACATCTGCCCCTGGAAATGTCTTACAATTAAAACCTGGTTCCTAAATCTCTGTCTTACCATTATGTAATCTATCTCAAACCTGTCAACATCTCCAGGCTTCTTTCATGTATACAACCTTCTTTTATGATTCTTGAACCAAGTGTTAGAAATGATCAAGTTGTGCTCTGTGCAAAATTCTACCAGGCGGCTTCCTCTTTCATTCCTTACCTCCAATCCATAGTCATCTACTACGTTTCCTTCTCTGCCTTTTCCTACACTCGAATTCCAGTCACCCATGACTATTAAATTTTCATCTCCCTTCTCTATCTGAATAATTTCTTTTATTGCATCATACATTTCTTCAATTTCTTCGTCATTGGCAGAGCTAGTTGGGATATAAACTTGTACTACTGTAGCAGGCGTGGGCTTCGCGTTTATCTTGGCCACAATAATGCGTTAACTATGGTGTTTATAGTAGCTTAGCCGAACTCCTATTTTCTTATTCATTATTAAACCAACTCCTGCATTACCCTTATTTGATTTTGTGTTTATAACCCTGTATTCACCTGACCAAAAGTCCTGTTCTTCCTGCCACCGAACTTCACTAATTCCCACTATATCTAACTTTAACCTACCCATTTCCCTTTTTAAATTTTCGAACCTACGTGCCCGATTAAGGGATCTGACATTCCACCGTCTGATCCATAGAATGCCTGATAATGACGTCCTCCTGAGTAGTCCCCGCTCGGAGATCGGAATGGGGGACTATTTTACCTCCAGAATATTTTACCCATGAGAACGCCATCATCATTATGGTATTATATTTTAAAATTTAATTGTGGCCTTCAGCCATTGGTATTGCACCTTGTTATGTTTGTTCTATCTGCTTTACCTTGAGGCTTTCCACTTAGCCATGATACATGTTTTTAAAGTGTATTTTATTTGTTTCGTAATTGCATTTTTATCTTGTTGATTTTTAAGATTTCTTGTTTTTAAACATTGTGGCCTTCTGTCTTATAAAGTCTATGGTAATATATTCCAGAATTTTGATACTTAATTGTGGCCTTCAGCTATTTGTATTGCACCTTGCATATGTTTGTTCTACCTATCTTGCCTTGAGGCTTTCCACCTAGGTGGGATCGATTTTTTTAAAATTATTTTATTGGTATTTTAATTGGATTTTTATCTTGTTGATATTTTAAAGATTTTTTGTTTAGAGGCCTTCAGCCTTGAAAGAGTTGCATTTGGTATAGTTTCGGCTATGTGCCACTTTGGTTGTAAATGTGTTATTTAATTACAATAAATTATAATTAGAAGGTGAAACTGACCCCAACCTTATTTGGCCGTTTCCACAATCCTAATTACCTGTTCTGCCGAGGAGGTTGAGCGGGCGTTTCATTTACATTTGTGAGTCAATATGGAATTTAAATAAGAAATGCTTGTAGATGTGTGGTTCGCACCAACAACTTTACGATTTTATCGACTCAGTTACCGTAATGGATCTTAATAAGCCTTAAGAGTTGTGTGGGTGGCAGTGGTTGGAGATGATTATAATTTGAAATGCATTGTTTTCTACTGAGAGCTGCGTTTTTATGAACAAAATAGAACGGGGCCAGTCACGGCGTCCTGTTAACCCAGTATCAGTCCTCAGCCCTACGGCCTGGTGTTTAACTGTGAGCACCGGACTACACTGAACGCTACCACAGAGCAGAACCACGGGATAATCCTGCCCATAATCTCTTCCAGAAACATGCCGCGACTTGCTTCCTAGCTCTCAGTCTTTTAAGCACAGATTCAGGTCGTAGAAGGGGCGCACCGGAGCGTGTTTAAAGAGCAGATAAGCCAGCGAACAGTTTTCTCCTCTCACCCGCTAACGCCACTCCTCGACTCCTTCCTAATCTCTAGCCTACCCCTTTGTCCTCCCGTTTTCCTTCTCTTACTGTTTCTCTTTCCCTCTGCCGCCTACCGCAATCTGCGAAACAAGGCCCGGCGCTACAATGTCGTCCTAATGGTTTAGCTCAGGACAGGTATAGGAGTTGCCTGTATTTTGAAGTAGTTGGACAATGTGGGATAGAGACATTTCTCCTCTTTCAGACGCTGCTGCTTCCAGGGAATATCATACAAAGATTCTTACAGCTGCCGTCATGCTCTGTAATGGGTGTGTGTCCTTTGATTACTGGTAACACATTATAGAGGAAAGGTGTCTATTATGCGATAGTTCCCTAACATGAGACATCCCAACTGTGCTCATGTTAGGGGTTGCACTCTGGTGGAGATTTTCGTAAACACGTCTATTGTGTGCCAGACGACGACACAGCTAGTGGGAAGCCATAGTTGAGCCGGACACAGTGTCTCATATTAGGCTTCAACACCTAAATCGACTGACTGGTGGTGGCATCCATTTTCAGGCAGCTTCTGGAATAATGAATAGCTTATCTTTATCTTTATTGAAGCACTAGTCATTTCCCTGCAGCTTCAGCTGCATATTAATTCGACACATGCATTGAAAGCATCTCTTCCTCCCTCTCTCTGTATTCTCCTCCTCTGTCAGTCATCCTTCCACCTGTATCTGTCTATCTCCTTCTCTCCACTCCCTATCTATCTTTGTCACCTCCTAACCGGGCGGGCTAAAGAGACTGCTCACTCGTACAAATCAGTTGTGCGTCCCATTGTAGAATTTAAGAACCTTCAACATCGCAGTGCGCCAGTGATCGTTGGTTGATATATTAAAAAAATGAAAAACCCGCCTCGATTGCGAGTACCTAGTGTTAATTACACTCCTGGAAATTGAAATAAGAACACCGTGAATTCATTGTCCCAGGAAGGGGAAACTTTAATGACACATTCCTGGGGTCAGATACATCACATGATCACACTGACAGAACCACAGGCACATAGACACAGGCAACAGAGCATGCACAATGTCGGCACTAGTACAGTGTATATCCACCTTTCACAGCAATGCAGGCTGCTATTCTCCCATGGAGACGATCGTAGAGATGCTGAATGTAGTCCTGTGGAACGGCTTGCCATGCCATTTCCACCTGACGCCTCAGTTGGACCATCATTCGTGCTGGACGTGCAGACCGCGTGAGACGACGCTTCATCCAGTCCCAAACATGCTCAATGGGGGACAGATCCAGAGATCTTGCTGGCCAGAGTAGTTGACTTACACCTTGTACAACACGTTGGGTGGCACAGGATACATGCGGAAGTGCATTGTCCTGTTGGAACAGCAAGTTCCCTTGCCGGTCTAGGAATGGTAGAACGATGGGTTCGATGACGGTTTGGATGTACCGTGCACTATTCAGTGTCCCCTCGACGATCACCAGAGGTGTACGGCCAGTGTAGGAGATCGCTCCCCACACCATGATGCCGGGTGTTGGCCCTGTGTGCCTCGGTCTTATGCAGTCCTGATTGTGGCCCTCACCTGCACGGCGCCAAACATGCATACGACCATCATTGGCACCAAGGCAGAAGCGACTCTCATCGCTGAAGACTACACGTCTCCATTCGTCCCTCCATTCACGCCTGTCGTGACACCACTGGAGGCGGGCTGCACGATGTTGGGGCGTGAGCGGAAGACGGCCTAACGGTGTGCGGGACCGTAGCCCAGCTTCATGGAGACGGTTGCGAATGGTCCTCGCCGATACCCCAGGAGCAGCAGTGTCCCTAATTTGCTGGGAAGTGGCGGTGCGGCCCCCTACGGCAGTGCGTAGGATCCAACGGTCTTGGCGTGCATCCGTGCATCGCTGCAGTCCGGTCCCAGGTCGACGGGCATGTGCACCTTCCGCCGACCACTGGCGACAACATCGATGTACTGTGGAGACCTCACGCCCCACATGTTGTGCAATTCGGCGGTACGTCCACCCGGCCTCCCGCATGCCCACTATACGCCCTAGCTCAAAGTCCGTCAACTGCACATACGGTTCACGTCCACGCTGTCGCGGCATGCTACCAGTGTTAAAGACTGCAATGGAGCTCTGTATGCCACGGCAAACTGGCTGACACTGACGGCGGCGGTGCACAAATGCTGTGCAGCTAGCGCCATTCGACGGCCAACACCGTGGTTCCTGGTGTGTCCGCTGTGCCGTGCGTGTGATCATTGCTTGTACAGCCCTCTCGCAGTGTCCGGAGCAAGTATGGTGGGTCTGACACATCGGTTTCAATGTGTTCTTTTTTCCATTTCCAGGAGTGTATTAACCCAGGTTTCGGTGTAGATAACTACATCTTCTTCAGAACAACAGTAAAACCCACAAGTGCCTAAGAAGACCTTTGTCAATGATTAAAAGAACACCATAGCTATACATTTAGAAACGAAAAAGTAAAGGAAAACACAAACAGCACGTAAGTACAAAGCCAAAACCGCTACTTAACTTAACGGTGTAAACTGCAGTTTATGGTGGGTCATGGCCCATCGAACATAGGCCGGTGTGAGGTGGAGCGTACACCATTAAGTTAAGTAGTGGTTTTGACTTTTTACACATGTACTGTTTGTGTTTTCCTTTTCTTTTTCGTTTATAAATGTATAGCTATGGTGTTCTTTTAATCATTGACAAAAGTCTTCTTAGGCACTTGTGGGTTTTATTGTTGTTCTGAAGAAGGTGTAGTTATCTACGCCGAAACTAGGGTTAACACCTAACACTAGGTGCTTTTTTTGCAATCGCTGCAGGTTTTTAGGTTTTTTAATATACCATTCTAGAATATTCCTCAACTGTGTAGGACCCGTTCCAAGTAGGACAAGCAGGGGATATTGAATGTATACAGAGAGGAAAGCAGGAATGGCCACACGTTTGTTTGACCGGTGCGAGAGTGCCACAGAGATTTTAATGGGACACCCTCCTCTGACATTACTTCTTTTTATTTAGAAATAGCGATACCAAGTAAATTGTATAGGTGAACATTATCTGAGATGTTTAATGTAAGGAATTTCATATGATTTTGTTTATGATGTATTATAAATGCATAAAAAGGTAAGAATATTTTACACTCGATATTTACTATCTCTGTTTGTATATCTAAAATTATTCTTCTTTCAGAAATATCTGAAATTACGAAATATCTGGCATACTTAAAATTCGTATTATTAATTGCACAATCTGAAGCTGATTATTGGGTTTATTTCTGGATTCATTTACAACATAATGATATAACTTGGTGATGATTCTTCTTTTGCCAAGAAAGTTTGTAAACTATTTTGCTTTGTAAAATCTTTGGAATATTGTGAGTATTGCAGAATTTAAGAGGGGCAGGACATCAAACGGGCCGACTTGGAGCAGGAGAGTCACCAGAGGATATTTTAATTTCTACTGTCTATACTTTTACAAATAAATTCATAAAACGTTGTCACCATGACCAGGAAGGATTGAGGACTGTGGAAGTTCAAAAACGTAGCAAAATACCTTTTGTACATGTGAAATTTCATCATTTTTTTTCACTTATTACTGGCTGCATTTGTTGCTATATGTACACTTTTCTTCCTAAGTGAGAGAGATCCTTCGATGAATTTTTCATAGTATATAAACAATAGTTACAGGTGTATGAAACTCTAGAATTTTCCAAATCTATTAAAAACTGTGGAAAAATTGATATAATTAACTATAAAATGTGAGTTTTTTCTAAACATGAAGTTTAAAATGTAACAGTTCATTCATTTTTTCATAAATTAAATAACTTTTAGAGTTTCATACACCTGTAACAATGGTTTGAATGCTGAGCTAAAGTCATCGAAGAAACTCACTTACTTTGGAAGAAAAGTGTACCTATAGCAACTAATGCAGCCAGTAGTAAGTGAAAAAATGATGAAATTTCACATGTAAAAATGTGTTTTGTTACGTTTTTGAGCATCCACTGCTATGAGTATGAATCCTTCCTTGTCATGCTGTTAAAGTTTTATGAATTTATTTGTAAAAGTATAGACAGTGGAAAGTACAATGTCCTGTGGTGCCTCTCCTGCATCCTATCCCCTTTAAAGGAGTATTGAGCATGCCTCTGATGGACGTATTTGTATGATTGACACTGACAATGTCAAAATGGCTCAAATGGCTCTAAGCACAATGGGACTTCACATCTGAGGTCATCAGTCCCCTAGACACAGAACTATTTAAACCTAACTAACCTAAGGACATCACACACAGCTTTGCCTGAGGCAGGATTAGAACCTGCGACCATAACAGCCACGTGTTTCCCTACTGAAGCACCTAGAAACGCTCGGCCACAGCGGGCGGCCACTAACAATATAATTTGTGGTGTTACAGAACTGGAAATTGTAGAGACAAAAAATAAAATTCAAGAGTAAATAAGGCAAATCTTCAAACATTATTCAGATTAACAGGTACTTACGAAATCAAAATATCAGCCTCAAGACTGTAATACTAGACGCGAGAACTGCAGCCAATAACAAGACAAATTGGAGATAAGTTAAAAGTTTTTTTTGTTTATCTTACGCCTCTCGAAGCTTTTTAAGCTTTTGCAGAGACAGGAAGAATTGATTTTGATGTGTAGGAGGGTAAGATTAGAAGATGTTGAAGAAACTGAACTGGCAGACAGCTGAAGATGGTCGCAAACTGACCCGAGAAAGTGTACGTGTAAAGTTCGAAGATTCAACTTTGTGGGAGGAGTCAAGGAATCTAGTACAATCCCCTACGTACCGATCACAGAGGGACCGCAACGTAAAGATGAGGTAATTACAGAGCTCAGAGCCGGCTGGTGTGGCCGTGCGGTTCTAGGGGCTTCAGTCTGGAACCGCATGACTGCTACGGTTGCAGGTTCGAATCCTGCCTCGGGCATAGATGTGTGTGATTTCCTTCGGTTAGTTAGGTTTACGTAGTTCCATGTTCTAGGGGACTGATGACCACAGATGTTAAGTCCCATAGTGCTCAGAGCCATTTGAACCATTCAGAACAGCGCTCAGAGACCCTTAAGCAGCCATTCTCCCCGCATTCCCTATGTGAACGGAACGGGACAAGTCCTAATAACAGGTGCAATGAGAAATACCCCTGCCATGCACTTCACATTATTTGCTGTGTATGGATGTAAATCACTAAAGACCAAGTACTCTCATGGATATGACGTAGTATCTAGCAGAATACTGAAGTATTGTTCTATGTATGTTAGTCCAGTACTTAGCCATATCTGTAACTTTTCCTTTAGGAGAGGTCGGTTTCCTGACCGATTAAAGTACTCGGTAGTGAAGCCACTTTATAAAAAAAAGGAGACATTGATAATGTTGACAATTTTAGACCTATTTCTATGTCATCGATGTTTGCTAAAGTTATCGAGAAAGTTGTATATACAAGGTTACTGGAGCATTTAAATTCACATAATTTGCTGTGAAATGTTCAGTTTGGTTTTAGAAATGGTTTAACAACTGAAAATGCTATATTCTCTTTTCTCTGTGGGGTTTTGGACGCATTAAATAAAAGATTGCGAACGCTAGATGTTTTCTTTGATTTGTTGCCCACAAAATATTACTGCAGAAGTTGGACCATTATGGAGTAAGGGGAGTAGCTTACAATTGGTTCGCCTCTTACTTTAAGAACAGAATGCAGAAGGTAATTCTCCACAATATTGAGAGTGGTAGTGATGTTCAGTCCCAATGGGGCACTGTTAAGTGGGGCGTTCCCCGAGGGTCGGTGCTGGGGCCACTGCTGTTTCTTATTTATGTAAGTGATATGCCTTCTAGTATTACAGATGATTCAATAGTATTTCTGTTTGCTGATGACACCAGCTTGATAGTGAAGGATCTTGTGTGTAATACTGAAACAGTATCAAACAATGTAGTTCATGAAATAAGTTCGTGGCTTGTGGAAAATAATTTGATGCTAAATCACAGTAAGACTCAGTTTTTACAGTTTCTAACTCACAATTGAACAAGGACCGATATTTTGATCAGACAGAATGGGCATATTATAAGCGACACAGATCAGTTCAAGTTCCTGGGCCTTCGGATAGGTAGTAAGCTTTTGTGGAAAGCCCATGTCCAGGATCTTGCTCAGAAACTAAATACTGCTTTATTTACCATTACAACAGTATCTGAAATAAGTGACAGTTCAACACGAAAAGTAGTCTTCTTTGCATATTTACGCTTATGTCATATAGTATTATTTTTTGGGGTAATTCTTCTGATTCAAAAAGGGTATTTTTGGCTCAAAAACGGGCTGTTCGCGCTATGTGTGATGTAAGTTCGAGAACCTCTTGTCGACCCCTATTCAATAGTCTGCGAATTCTGACATTGCCCTCACAGTATATATTTTCTTTAATGTCGTTTGTTGTTAGCAATATTAGCCTATTCCCAAGAGTTAGCAGCTTTCACTCAGTTAATACTAGGCAGAAATCCAATCTGCATGTGGAATGCACTTCCTTGACTCTTGTGCAGAAAGGAGTGCCGTATTCTGCTGCATCCATTTTCAATAATCTGTAAATTCTAATAAATACTTAGGGATTACAATTACAAATAACCTAAATGGGAACGATCACATAGATAATAATGTGGGTAGAGCAAAGCAAAGACTGCCATTCATTGGCAGAACACTTAGAAGGTGCAACAGGTCTACTAAAGAGACTGCTTACACCACGCTTGTCCGCCCTATTCTGGAGTACTGCTAGGCGGTGTGGGATCCGCATCAGGTGGGACTGACGGATGACATCGAAAAAGTACAAAGAAGGGCAGGTCGTTTTGTGTTATCGCGAAATAGGGGAGACAGTGTCACAGGCATGATAAGTGAATTGGAGAGGCAATCATTAAAACAAAGGCGTTTTCCGTTGTGAGGGGATCTTCTCATGAAATTTCAATCGCCAGTTTTCTCCTCCGACTGCGGAAACATTCTGTTGGCACCCACCTACATGGGAGAAATGATCATCAGGATAAAATAAGAGAAATCAGGACTCGCACAGAAAAGTTTAAGTGCTCGTTTTTCCCGCGTGCCGTTCGACAGTGGAACGGTAGAGAGAGAGCTGGAAGGTGGTTCATTGAACCCTCTGCCAGGCTCTTCATTGCGAATAGCAGAGTAATCACGTAGATCTAGATGTACACTGCGCGGCCCCTCCCGCCGGAGGTTCGAATCCTCCCCCAGGCATGGTTGTGTGTTTTGGTCTTACCATAAGTTAGTTTAAGTAGTGTGTAAGTCTAGGGACCGATGACCTGAGCAGTTTGGTTCCTTAGGAATTCCCACACAGTTGAACATTTATTTATTTATTTATTGTTCCGTTGGACCAAATTAAGGAGAAGTCTCCATGGTCATGGAAGGAGTCAATACATGAATTTATAACACGATAGTGGAAACAGATAAAATGAAATATAAGAAACATATTCAGGTGACAAGTCGTAAGTTTAAAAAAGAAAATCAAAATTGTAACACTGGAATTTGCTTAATTTTTTAGCTCTTCCAGGAGCTCCTCGACACAATAGGAGGAGTGAGCCACGAGGAAACTCTTCAGTTTAGACTTAAGAGTTTGGGCTACTGCTAAGATTTTTGAGTTCTTGTGGTGTGTGACTTGTCGCGTAATCGAAATTTAGCGGGTTTATTTCAGTACTCACGTGAATAATTTCGCACTTTTTCTTATTCACGGTCAGTTGCCTCATAGAACCATATAGATATCTTACCTAAATCATTTTGCAATTCGTTTTGGTCATCTGATTACTTTACAAGATAGTAAATGACAGCATCATCTGCAAAGAATCTAAGACGGCTACTCAGATTGTCTCTTATGTCGTTAATATAGATCAGGAACAATAGAGGGCCTATAACACTTCCTTGGGGAATGCCGGATATTACTTCTGTTTTACTCGATGACTTCCGTCTATTACTACGAACTGTGACCTTGCTGACGGAAATCCCGAATCCAGTTGCACAGCTGAGGCGATACTCCATGGGCACGCAGTTTGGTTAGAAGACGCTTGTTAGGAACGCTGTCGAAAGCTTTCTGGAAATCTAAAAATATGGAATCAATTTGACATCCGCTGTCTATAGCACTTACTACTTCATGAGTTCAAATGGTTCAAATGGCACTGAGCACTATGGGACTCAACATCTTAGGGTCCCCCTGCGGGTTCGGGGGTACGAATAGGCCCGCGGTATTCCTGCCTGTCGTAAGAGGCGACTAAAAGGAGTCTTCAAAGTTTCGGCCTTATGTGATGGTCCCCACTTGGGTTTGACCTGCCATTTTCAAAATTTCCGTTGTTAGTGCGTGCCATTTGGGGAAGGACGCCTTACGTGGTGTTTTTCTATTGGTCCATCGTGCACCTCCATCTTGCATGCTATCTATTGTCGTGTGGAGGGATTTACACCCCATGTCTTCTGGGTTGCCTCCTCGTCTAGTGCGCAATCCCCTTATTAGCGCCCACGGCAACTGTGGACCCTTTCAACACCTAAAATCCAGCACGGTAGCCAGTCCGTTGTGGTGGGGTCGTCATGTACCCTCTTGGTGGTAGCCCCCTGACCACGCAGGGATCGCACTACTGATGCCAGAGCTGTTTCCTCCCCATGCATGCCACGGAGTATGTGCCCATCTTGTCTGGGGCACGGGGACTCCGGGCAATGGGATATCGGCCAGGTACCCGTTGCTTTGGCTGGGTGCCGCCCTTGGGGAGAGCCCTCGTTCGGAGTAGGTGGCATCTGGGCGGATGTGGCGCAATGAAGCGCAATAAATCTCACCAAGCTGGTGGTCACACTGCCACCAGCGTCTCTAAGCGAGGCAAAATTGAATTCGATGCTGCACAATATGATCCTCAGTCGTTCCCCTCGTTGGCTGCGCCATGGGAGGGACGCAGATCTAGTGCCAAGCAGGAGCCTTATGTACCACAATACCTTGTCTGCAGCAGGACTGATGGTGACTCCTTTCTTTCGACAAAGCCTATGTTTTTTGTGGAACACCTGGAGGATAAGTTTGGGGAAGTGGCGGGTTTGTCTAAAATGAGGAATGGGTCCATCCTCCTCAAGACGTCCTCCCCAGCCCAGTCACGGGCGTTGCTCTTGTGTGATAAGCTGGGAGACGTCCCTGTTTCCGTCACTCCCCACAGTAGCTTAAATATGGTCCAGGGGATTATTTACCATCGCGACCTCTTGTTACAGTCCGATGACGAGCTGAGAGCTGACTTGGAACGACGTGGTGTGCATTTTGTCCGTCGTGTGCACAGAGGACCCAAGACCAACAGGGTGGCCACCGGTGCCTTTATCTTGGCCTTCGAGGGTACTGTATTGCCTGAGAAGGTCAAGGTAATGGTTTACTGTTGTGACGTCAAGCCATACGTCCCTCCCCCGATGCGGTGCTTCCAGTGCTGGAAGTTTGGGCATATGTCCTCCCGTTGCCAATCCAGCGCCACATGTCGAGATTGCGGACGCCCCTCTCATCCCGATTCTCCATGTGCGCCTCCGCCTGTCTGTGTCAACTGTGAGGAACACCACTCTCCATGCTCGCCGGACTGCCCCGTTCTTCATAAGGAGCGGAAGATTATGGAATTTAAGACCCTGGACCGGCTTACTTATCGCGAAGCAAAACTGAAATTTGAAAGGTTGCATCCTGTCCCTCTTCAAACTTCTTATGCTGCAGCTACGTTATCGTCGCCCTCGCGGGCGGCAGTTGTCGCCTCCTCTGTGTCGCCTTCAGTTGGCCCTCGGGGCCGTCCATCTCTGTCTGCCTCCCTCGTGTCTGGGGGCAAGCCTTCCTCTGTTGCCCCCTTAGCAGTTGGGGGCAAACCCCCTTCTGTCACTCCCCCCACACATGCTTCAGGAGTGACATCTGCTCCAAAACCAGGGGGCTCGATCCCTCCCCCTCCCCCTTCTCTGCCGGCGTCGTCTCCGCCGGCGTCGTCTCTGCGGGCTCCTCTCTCGCGGAAGGGGTCCCTCGGGGCCCTCCCTTCTTCCGTTTCTTCTGCTACCCCGCCGGATGTCAGCCAGTGGCTGAAGGTTCATCCACCTGCTGGTCGTAGGGCTTCTGCGTCGTCGTCAGCCTCCGACGCTCCTTCAGAGAAACTCTCCCAGCCCTCTAAGCCAAAGGACAGACGCGAGAAGAAGGACCGGAACGTATCCAAGAAGAAGGACGCTCCGGCAGTTTCAGTACCGCCTGCTGTCAATAGCTCTGGCTCTGGGGATGCGGTGGAGATCCTCGCCTCTGCCGCGGATCTCGCCCTCATGGAACCCTCGGGAACCTCTCCTATGGACACAGCTGACTCTCGCTCAGTGGCGGCCGTTGACTCTGCGGCGCCGTCTGCCTCTTAGTCGCCTTCACGCCCTCCGAGTCCCTTCCTGCTTCCATTCTCCAGTGGAATTGCGGCGGTTATTTCCGCCACCTGCCTGAGCTCCGGATGCTTCTGAGTGTTTCCCCTGTTCTGTGCATTGCTCTTCAGGAAACTTGGTTTCCAGCAGTGCGGACCCCTGCCCTTCGTGGTTATCGGGGATACTATAAGAACCGCGCTGACTGTCAACGAGCTTCAGGTGGAGTTTGCCTCTTTGTTCACCACTCTGTCTATAGCTCACCAGTACCCCTTCTGACGCCTTTAGAGGCAGTCGCTGTCAGGATTGAGCTCTCGCCAGCTATTACTGTTTGCTCTGTTTACGTTCCTCCATATGGGCAACTCCCCCGACATGTCTTGGCTGCGCTGCTGGCTCAACTCCCGTCACCATTGCTGCTTCTGGGCGATTTCAATGCCCACAACCCTCTATGGGGTGGGACTGTCTCCGATGACCGCGGTCGCGCTGTGGAGCATGTGTTGGCTCAGCTCGACCTTAGCCTCTTGAACACCGGTGCTCCCACGCATTTCAGTGTGGCCCATGGCTCGTTCTCGGCCATCGATCTCTCTCTTTGCAGCCCCGGACTTGTCCCATCCCTTCACTGGAGAGTGCATCCTGATCTGTGTGGTAGTGACCATTTTCCCATCTATTTGTCACTGCCCCAGTGTCATTCTTCTGGATGCCTGCCCCACTGGGCTCTCAACAGGGCTGACTGGCCGGCTTTTACTTCCGCTGCCACCATTGCTTCTCTCCCACAGGGTGACATTGACGAGGTGGTCCGTGTCTTGACCTCGTCAATTATTTCTGCGGCCGAGACTGCCATCCCTCGCTCTTCTGGACTCCCTCGGAGGAAGTCTGTCCCCTGGTGGTCGCCGGAGATTGCTGAGGCTATTCGCGACCGTCGGCGGGCTCTCCAGCGTCATAAGCGGCACCCGTCTCTGGAGACCCTCATCGCCTTTAAGAAGCTCCGTGCCTTGGCCCGTCGTCTTATTGAACGGCGTAAGCAGGAATGCTGGGAGAGGTACATTTCATCCTTGGGCTCCCGTGTCTCCCCGTCGCTCGTGTGGTCCCGCATCCGGCGGATTTATGGATACCAGACCCCTATGGGTGTCCCTGGAATCTCCCTGGACGGCGCTGTCTGCACGGACGCTGCCACCATTGCTGACCACCTTGCCACGCACTTTGCTACTAGCTCTGCGACTGCAACTTACCCTCCTGCCTTTCGCTCTCTAAAGGAGCGCGCCGAGCGGACGCCGTTATCCTTCCACACACGTCATTCTGAAAAATACAATGCTCCTTTCAGCGAGAGGGAATTCCTCGCTGCCCTCGCCAATTGCCCTGATACAGCACCAGGACCGGACTGCATCCACGCGCAGATGCTGAAGCATCTCTCCAGGGACTGCCAGAGACACATCCTTACCATCTTTAACCGCATTTGAAGCGAGGGCGTGTTCCCGTCGCAATGGCGAGAGGGTGTTATCGTTCCCATCTTGAAGCCCGGTGCGGACCCTCTGGCGGTGGACGGCTATCGTCCCATTACACTAACCAACGTTTTGTGCAAATTGCTCGAACGTATGGTGGGGCGGCGTTTGTGTTGGGTCCTTGAGTCGCGCGGTCTCCTCGCTCCATCCCAGGGTGGCTTCCGTCAGGGCCGGTCTGCTGCGGACAATTTGGTGCGGCTGGAATCTGCTATCCGTACGGCCTTTTCCCGCCGTCAGCATCTCGTTGCTGTATTTTTTGATCTGCGGAAGGCATATGACACAACATGGAGGCCTCACATCCTTGCTATGTTGCGCGAGTGGGGTCTTCGTGGTCAGCTCCCTGCTTTTCTTCAAAACTTCTTATTGCGCCGCTCTTTCCGGGTGCAAGTCGGTGCCGCCTCTAGTTCATCTTATATACAGGAAAATGGGGTCCCGCAGGGCTCGGTGTTGAGCGTTTCCTTATTTCTAGTGGCCATTAATGGTCTGGCTGCAGCCGTGGGGTCGTCGGTGTCTCCTTCTTTGTATGCCGACGACTTCTGCATCTCATTTAGCTCAAGGACTACGGGAGTCGCCGAACGCAGGCTGCAAGCAGCCGTTCACAAGGCGGCCTCATGGGCTCTGACTCATGGATTTCAGTTCTCTGCGGCCAAGACTCGAGTTATGCACTTCTGCAGGCGTCGGACGGTCCACCCTCATCCGGAACTTTACCTCGACGGTCAACTACTTGAAGTGGTGGACACTAGCCGCTTCTTAGGACTCGTCTTTGATGCCCGGCTCACGTGGGTTCCTCATATTACTCAGCTGAAGCAAAAGTGCTGGCAGCACCTCAACGCCCTCCGCTGCCTGAGCCATGCGTCTTGGGGTGCAGATCGCAGCACACTGTTGCGATTGTACAGAGCCCTTGTGCAGTCCAGGCTTGATTATGGGAGCCTGGCCTATGGGTCTGCATCGCCCTCAGTGTTGACGTTGTTGGACCCCATACACCACTGTGGGGTTCGGCTTGCAACTGGCGCTTTCCGTACAAGCCCCGTGGATAGTCTGCTGGTGGAGGCCGGGGTTCCCCCGCTGCGGATTCGCCGCCACCGACTGCTCGCCGACTATGCTGTCCACGTGCATTGCTCACCGGGCCATCCCAATCATCGCCTGCTTTTCCCTGCCAGGGTTCTTCCTCTGCCCGACCGGCGACCTAGGTCTGGGCTTTCCATTGCTGTCTGCGTCCAGTCCCTGCTGTCTGAACTGGGGTCATTCCCTCTTTTGCCGCCCTTCCGGGCCTGTGCATCCACGCCTCCCTGGTGTATGACCCGTCCGTCCGTCCGCCTGGACTTGGCACGGGAACCCAAGGACTCGGTTCCGCATGTGGCCCTCCGTCACCGTTTTCTTGCGCTCGTCGCCTCATTTTCAGGCTGTGAGCCTGTCTACACTGATGGTTCCCTGGTGGATGGTCGTCCTGCCTACGCTTTTGCTCACGCTGCCCATGTTAAACAGCGCTCCTTGCCGGCTGGCTGCAGTATTTTTACTGCAGAGCTGGTGGCCATATTGCGCGCTCTTGAGCATATGCGTTCCTGCTCAGGTACGTCCATCGTCATCTGCAGTGACTCCCTGAGCAGCCTCCAGGCTATCGACCGCTGCTATACCTCTTCTCCTCTGGTATCCTTTATTCAGGAGTCTGTTTTTGCCATTACCCGCTCTGGTCGTTCGGTGGTCTTTGTTTGGACGCCAGGTCACTTTGGCATCCCGGGGAATGAACGTGTCGACAGGCTGGCCAAAGGGGCGGTCGACGCCCCCACTTTGGCGATCGGCCTCCTGGCTCGTGATTTGCAGCTGGCGTTGCGCCGTAAGGTGCTTCAGATGTGGCGTGACGAGTGGCTTAGCCTGACTTCTCCGAATAAACTGCGGGCTGTTAAGGAGACGACCGATGTGTGGCAGTCCTCCCTGCGGGCTTCTCGCAGGGACTCTGTCATCCTGTGTCGGCTCCGCATCGGCCATACCTACCTGACGCACGGACATCTTTTGCGTCAGGAGGATCCCCCCTGTGTCAGTGTGGGTCCCGGTTGACGGTCGCCCACATTTTGTTGGAGTGTCCCCGCCTGTTCACCCTCCGGCAGACTTTTAATCTCCCGGGCACGTTGCCTTTGGTTTTATGCGACGATGCCTCCATGGCTAACAACGTTTTAAATTTTATCCGTGGTAGTCCGTTTTATGGTTCCATTTAGGGGGGACCTGTCCCTTTCCCTTTCTGTGTATCTTGTCCTCGAGTGTCCCATTGGTCGCAGATTTTAATGTGTGTATTCGGGTGGTTGACTCTTTCCCAATTTTTGTTCCCATGGTCAGTCAACCAGTCTCCGACCCTCTTATTTTCATCCGTCTCTTTCTGTCCAGTGTTCGTCGGTACTCTTCTTGTCTCTAGCGTTCGCTGCCACATTGGTGTTCTTTCAGTGACTGGGGGGAGGGGCGTCTCCTCCCCCCTTGGGGTTTTACCTGTTCCGTAAATTTTGTTTCGCCGGTTTTTTTGGAATGGGGGACTGATGACCTTAGCTGTTTAGTCCCCCTTAAACTTCCCAACAACAACAACAACAACAACATCTTAGGTCATAACTCCCCTAGAACTTAGAACTACTTAAGCCTAACTAACCTAAGGACATTACACACACCCATGCCCGAGGCAGGATTCGAACCTGCGCCCGTAGCAGCCTCGCGGTTCCGGACTGCAGCACCAGAACCGCACGGCCACCGTGGCCGGCACTTCATAAGTATAAACAGCTAGTTGTGTTTCATAGAACGATATTTTCTGAATCCGTGCTGACTGCAATTACTTCATAATGTTCGAATACAGTGAATGTTCTAAAACCCTACTGCAAATCGACGTTAGTGGTATAGGCCTGTAATTCAGCGGATTACTCCTACTTCCCTTTGAGCATTGGTGTGACTTGAGCAATTTTCCAGCCTTTAGGTACGTATCTTTCTGTGAGCGAGTGGTTGTATACTGGGTGTTCCAAAAATGTACGGCCAAACTTTCAGGAAACATTCCTCACACACAAAGAAAGAAAATACACTCATGGAAATGGAAAAAAGAACACATTGACACCAGTGTGTCAGACCCGCCATACCTGCTCCGGACACTGCGAGAGGGCTGTACAAGCAATGATCACACGCACGGCACAGCGGACACACAAGGAACCACGGTGTTGGCCGTCGAATGGCGCTAGCTGCGCAGCATTTGTGCACCGCCGCCGTCAGTGTCAGCCAGTTTGCCGTGGCATACGGAGCTCCATCGCAGTCTTTAACACTGGTAGCATGCCGCGACAGCGTGGACGTGAACCGTATGTGCAGTTGATGTACTTTGAGCGAGGGCGTATAGTGGGCTTGGGGGAGGCCGGGTGGACGTACCGCCGAATTGCTCAACACGTGGGGCGTGAGGTCTCCACAGTACATCGATGTTGTCGCCAGTGGTCGGCGGAAGGTGCACGTGCCCGTCGACCTGGGACCGGACCGCAGCGACGCACGGATGCACGCCAAGACCGTAGGATCCTACGCAGTGCCGTAGGGGACAGCACCGCCACTTCCCAGCAAATTAGGAACACTGTTGCTCCTGGGGTATCGGCGAGGACCATTCGCAAACGTCTCCATGAAGCTGGGCTACGGTCCCGCACACCGTTGGGCAGTCTTCCGCTCACGCCCCAACATCGTGCAGCCCGCCTCCAGTGGCGTGAATGGAGGGACGAATGGAGACGTGTCGTCTTCAGTGATGAGAGTCGCTTCTGCCTTGGTGCCAATGATGGTCGTATGCGTGTTTGGCGCCGTGCAGGTGAGCGCCACAATCAGGACTGCATACGACCGAGGCACACAGGGCCAACACCCGGCATCATGGTGTGGGGAGCGATCTCCTACACTGGCCGTACACCTCTGGTGATCGTCGAGGGGACACTGAATAGTGCACGGTACATCCAAACCGCCATCGAACCCATCGTTCTACCATTCCTAGACCGGCAAGGGAACTTGCTGTTCCAACAGGACAATGCACTTCCGCATGTATCCCGTGCCACCCAACGTGCTCTAGAAGGTGTAAGTCAACTACCCTGGCC
Organism: Schistocerca gregaria; assembly: GCF_023897955.1. Classification (NCBI taxonomy): domain Eukaryota; kingdom Metazoa; phylum Arthropoda; class Insecta; order Orthoptera; family Acrididae; genus Schistocerca; species Schistocerca gregaria. The sequence goes on along the minus strand of NC_064930.1, from coordinate 124,807,110 downwards.
AGCAAGATCTCTGGATCTGTCCCCCATTGAGCATGTTTGGGACTCGATGAAGCGTCGTCTCACGCGGTCTGCACGTCCAGCACGAATGATGGTCCAACTGATTCGCCAGGTGGAAATGGCATGGCAAGCCGTTCCACAGGACTACATCCAGCATCTCTACGATCGTCTCCATGGGAGAACAGCAGCCTGCATTGCTGCGAAAGGTGGATATACACTGTACTAGTGCCGACATTGTGCATGCTCTGTTGCCTGTGTCTATGTGCCTGTGGTTCTGTCAGTGTGATCATGTGATGTATCTGACCCCAGGAATGTGTCAATAAAGTTTCCCCTTCCTGGGACAATGAATTCACGGTGTTCTTATCTCAATTTCCAGGAGTGTATGTTATGTGGACAAATGTTCGGAAACGCTTACTTTCATGGAATGGAAACATACAGCAACAGAACGTACCAGTGTCACTTCCAACACTTTGTTACAGGAAATGTTCAAAATGTCCTCCATTAGCGAGGGTACGTGCATCCACCCTCCGTCTCACGGAATCCCCGATGCGCTGACGCAGCCCTGGAGAATGGCGTATTGTATCACAGTCGTCCACAATACGAGCACAAAGAGTCTCTATATTTGGTACCGGAGTTGCGTAGACAAGAGCTTTCAAATGCCCCCATAATTGAAAGTCAAGAGGGTTGAGGTCAGGAGAGCGTGGAGGCCACGGAATTGGGCCGCCTCTATCAATCCATCGGTCACCGAATCTGTTGTTGAGAAGTGTACGAACACTTCGACTGAAATGTGCAGGAGCTCCATCGTGCATGAACCACATGTTGTGTCGTACTTGTAAAGGCACATGTTCTAGCAGCACAGGTAGAGTATCCCGTATGAAATCATGATAACGTGCTCCATTGACCGTAGGTGGAAGAACGTGGGGCCCAATCGAGACATCACAAACAATGCCTGTCCAAACGTTCACAGAAAATCTGTGTCGATGACGTGATTGCAGAATTGCGTGCGGGTTCTCGTCAGCCCACACATGTCAATTGTGAAAATTTACAATCTGATCATGTCGGAATGAAGCCTCATCCGTAAACAGAACATTTGCACTGAAATGAGGATTGACACATTGTCGGATGAACCATTCGCGGAAGTGTACCCGTGGAGGCCAATCAGCTGCTGATAGTGCCTGCACACGCTGTACACGGTACGGAAACAACTGGTTCTCCCGTAGCACTCTCCATACAGTGACGTGGTGAACATTATCTTGTACAGCAGCAACTTCTCTGACGCTGACATTAGGGTTATCGTCAACTGCACGAAGAATTGCCTCGTCAATTGCAGGTGTCCTCATCGTTCTAGGTCTTCCTCAGTCGCGAGTCATAGGCTGGAATGTTCCGTGCTCCCTAAGACACCGAACAATTGCTCGCACGCCTTCCTGTCGGGACACCTTCGTTCTGGAAATCTGTCTCGATACAAACGTACCGCGCCACGGCTATTGCCCCGTGCTAATCCGTACATCAAATGGGCATCTGCCAACCCCGCATTTGTAAACATGGCACTGACTGCAAAACCACGTTCGTGATGAACACTAACCTGTTGATGCTACGTACTGATGTGCTTGATGCTAGTTCTGTAGAGCAATGAGTCGCATGTCAACACAAGCACGGAAGTCAACATTACCTTCCTTCAATTGGGCCAACTGGCGGTGAATCGAGGAAGTGCAGTACACAATGACGAAACTAAAATGAGCTCTAACATGGAAATTAACGGTTCCGGACACATTTCCACATAACATATTTTGTTTATTTGTGTCTGAGGAACGTTTCTGGAAGCTTTGGCCGTACCTTTTTGTAGCACCCTGTAAATCAAGCGCCCCCTAGCCTGTGTGGTCGGGACGTTGTCATTATGGTAGCCGCTTCGTATGGACCGTCTTCTGTAATATCATCTTTGCGCGGCGTTCGTTGTTATGGTAAGGGCGTACCATAACTATTCTTCCGCCATGTTGTTGTCAAACCATATGGTCTTCTGCTGCGGCGTTATCTTAGCACAGCATGCGTTGCCGTGGTGTGGTCTGGCTCCTATCCATGAAAGTTGTTCTTAGAAATTAGTAAAAAAATCTGTGTGTTCTCCGCTCGAGCGAGAGACCAAATGCGTATAAAAATCTGTTTATTTATGTAACTTTGACTAATTGCTTGTAGATTAGGTACATGATTATTTACTAATATTGTAACTTTACAGTGTCAATTGCCCTGAAGATGACCCCCCATCGCGGGTTGAAACCGGTTGGCGGCAGAATAAATAACGCGATTGTGGCTGTCACTTTGAATAATTGATTATAAGTAAATTAATCGCTGTTATCTGCACACAACTATGCTGTCTAAAAGTCTTTACGGTCGGTTTAATATTTTCTGACTGTAAATTCTTCGTTCTTCTTCCGCCACACCATGCTTCGTCCATCCGACCCAAAATCGTTAAATTTACTTTAGTTGGCAAAAATGACGTCGTTCCACCGTATTTCATCCTTGGGGGAGCAAAATAACTGATGATGGTCGAAGTAGAGAGGATATAAAATGCAGGCTGGCAATGGCAAGGAAAGCGTTTCTGAAGAAGAGAAATTTGTTAACACAGAGTATAGGTTTAAGTGTAAGGAAGTCGTTTCTGAAAGTATTTGTATGGAGTGTAGCCATGAATGGAAGTGAAAGATGGACGATAACTAGTTTGGACAAGAAGAGAATAGAAGCTTTCGATGACACGTAGTGCTACAGAAGAATGCTGAAGATTAGGTGGGTAGATCACATAACTAATGAGGAGGTACTGAATATGATTGGGGAGAAGAGAAGTTTGTGGCACAACTGCACTAGAAGAAGGGATCAGTTGGTAAGACATGTCCTGAGGCATCAAGGGATCACAAATTTAGCATTGGAGGGCAGCGTGGAGGGTAAAAATCGTAGAGGGAGACCAAGAGATGAATACACTAAGCAGGTTCAGAAGGATGTAGGTTGCAGTAGGTACTGGGAGATGAAGTAGCGTGCACAGGATAGAGCTGCATCAAACCAGTCTCAGGACTGAAGACCACAACAACAACAACAACAACAACAACAACACTAAACTCGCTGGCAAAGTAAAACCTCTTGTTTCGATTGTGTTCACTCACTTACGGTTTCTTCCTGGCCCCTCTTCCATTGTGGCCACTTTCATTCAATGCTCTGTGAATAGTTTGATGATGTACCTTCTTGCTGGTCTCGTTCAGCAGGTCACGTGCTAATCTGGGTGCACCGAGTGTAGGATCCTTGTATGTTTTACGTATTAGCTACCTCTTGTCACACGCAACCAGGTTCGGTGGCTGGCCCTTTTGCGGTATGGAGTCGACACAGTCTTCATTTCTGAATCGTCTGACGATGTCTCCCACAGTACTCCTACTTATGTTGAGCGTCTGTAAGATTTACCTTTCGCGTTCTGAAAAATCGCTGAAACCTTGTAGTCAAGGGAAGGCAGGTTTCGGTTATGATTGTGGACAGGGCCGTAATCAGTTACTATTGGTTGCCTTTTACAGCTGCACACAATATATTTTAAATCAGTAATTCCATACTCAACAATAAATAAAAGTACCAGACGTTATTAATGAAAGAATAAACAACTGTGTGAATAATAGTGTTTCCAGTGAGTTACAATTTAGCAAATTACCATTAAATACAGATGCAGCAGATAATGTTTTAAAAGCAAGCCACTATGATCTGGGCAGAAGGCCTTACACGCTAGGAACGGCAGTACATTAATAATTGTTTAAAACTCGCTGCAACTTACAAATTACAGGTATTGAAATATTAAACGCAAGTCGCCACAAAGACAGCATAAGGCATCAGACGCCAGGAATGACAATAAATAAGGTTTTAAACGCTTACTGCGTAAATACAAATACCAAATTAGAATTTTAAGGCAAGTGACTACAACCACGGCTGGAGGTTTTACACACCAGAAACGGCAATAATATAAAAAACTTAGAAACCTGCTGTGAAACAGTAAATACAATAGGAAATGTTAATTAAAAAACAAGCAACTGATCACCAAACGGGTGAAATAAAATGATGATAAACTTAGTAACACAACCCTTAACATCCACTGAATACTACACATCTAGATTTATTCCAGAGGGTGAGCAGAACTTTTAACTAGACATATATAACATTTGACGTAGGGATTAGAAGGTATTGTAATAAATAACACAATAATAAAACACAAGGAGCAGTACATAAATTCTACATCTGCATCTGCATCTACATCTACATGAACACTCTGGAAATCAATTTAAGTGCCTTGCAGAGGGTTCATCGAACCACCTTCACAATTCTCTATCATTCCAATCTCGTATAACGCACAGAAAGAATGAACACCTATATCTTTCCGTACGAGCTCTGATTTCCATTATTTTTCTTGGTGATCATTTCTCCCCATGTAGGTCGGTGTCAACAAAATATTTTCGCATTCGGAGGGGAAAGTTGGTGATTGGAAGACTTGGTCGCAACGGAAAACGCCTTTCTTTTAATGATGTCCAGCCCAAAACATGGTTCAAATGGGAATTAACATCTGAGGTCATCAGTCCACTAGAACTTAGAACTAGTTAAACCTAACTAACCTAAAGACATCACACATATGCATGTCCGAGACAGGATTCGAACCTACGACCGTAGCAGTCGCGCGGTTCCGGACTGAAGCGCCTAGAACCGCTCGGCCATCGTGGCCGACTGTCCAGCCCAAATCCTGTATCATTTCTGTGACACACACTCCCATATTTCGCGATAATACAAAACGTCCTGCTTTTCTTTGAAGTTTTCCGATGTACTCCGTCAGTGCTATCTCCTTAAAGAGTGCTGAGGCAGATTATACACGAAGAAGGCGTGGGCTGAAGGCGCGTTGCACTGAACAACTGGCCAAAAGACGTCCTTTTAAACCACACATGCTTTACAAGAACCAAGGGGCGACAGACGGTGCTCCAGGAATCGCCCTCATCTACATCTACATCTACATCTACATGACTACTCTGCAATTCACATTTAAGTGCTTGGCAGAGGGTTCATCGAACCACAATCATACTATCTCTCTACTATTCCACTCCCGAACAGCGAGCGGGAAAAACGAACACCTAAACCTTTCTGTTCGAGCTCTGATTTCTCTTATTTTATTTTCATGATCATCCTTACCTATGTAGGTTGGGCTCAACAAAATATTTTCGCATTCGGAAGAGAAAGTTGGTGACTGAAATTTCGTAAAAAGGTCTCGCCGCGACGAAAAACGTCTATGCTGTAATGACTTCCATCCCAACTCGTGTATCACATCTGCCACACTCTCTCCCCTATAACGTGATAATACAAAACGAGCTGCCCTTTTTTGCACCCTTTCGATGTCCTCTGTCAATCCCACCTGGTAAGGATCTCACACCGCGCAGCAATATTCTAACAGAGGACGAACGAGTGTAGTGTAAGCTGTCTCTTTAGTGGACTTGTTGCATCTTCCAAGTGTCCTGCCAATGAAACGCAACCTGTGGCTCGCCTTCCCCACAATATTATGCTTGTGGTCCTTCCAACTGAAGTTGTTCGTAATTTTAACACCCAGGTACTTAGTTGAATTGACAGCCTTGAGAATTGTACTATTTATCGAGTAATCGAATTCCAACGGATTTCTTTTGGAACTCATGTGGATCATCTCACACTTTTCGTTATTTAGCGTCAACTGCCACTTGACACACCATACAACAATCTTTTCTACATCGCTTTGCAACTGATACTGGTCTTCGGATGACCTTACTAGACGGTAAATTACAGCATCATCTGCGAACAGTCTAAGAGAACTGCTCAGATTGTCACCCAGGTCATTTATATAGATCAGGAACAGTAGAGATCCCAGGACGCTTCCCTGGGGAACACCTGATATCACTTCAGTTTTACTCGACGATTTGCCGTCTATTACTACGAACTGCGACCTTCCTGACAGGAAATCACGAATCCAGTCGCACAACTGAGACGATACCCCATAGCTCCGCAGCTTGATTAGAAGTCACTTGTGAGGAACGGGGTCAAAAGCTTTCCGGAAATCTAGAAATACGGAATCAACTTGAGATCCCCTGTCGATAGCGGCCATTACTTCGTGCGAATAAGGTCCGGCAACAAACACTTTGGCGATCGTTGAGATAGGCAGCCAGGACTTTCATTCACTTCACTAGATGGTAACTCACACTAGTGGCAGTCTAACGAATTAATAATAATCTTGCTGAAGCTACCTGACGTACGATAAACCAAATAGAACCATGGAACTATACGCTAAAACTGGAACCGGCGGACTCCACTACGTCCCCAGAATACTGTGTCTAGAGCGCCTGGGACGAGAAAGAATCCACTAACACCAGAGTAGAAGAATCGCCAGTCGGCCTACAATCAATATAGCTGTCAAAACTACGCACCTTACAGGACAGCAGCGGCAAGGCGAGGAAACGTACACTGCCGTTACATACACTGGCCCCCACGGCAGGTAACTGGGGCGTTAGCGGACAGCAGGCAAGGAAAATTACCGCTGGTTGAACGCAGTAAATAGTAATAAGAAGTCGAGGAACGCTAATCACACCCGCCTTCCCGAAGCACTCCACTCGCGGCTCTTCACCTCGGCGACCGTTCAGAAGAACGCGAAATCCCGAAGATGGGCTAAAATTTACAGACGCGCGAAATTTGGCACGTACTTCGATGCGAGATGCCTTTAATAGGTTCCACAACGAAACATTGTCTCGAAATTTGGTAGAAAATCCGAAGAAATTCTGGTCGTATGTAAAGTACACAAGCGGCAAGACGCAGTCAATACCTTCGCTGCGCAGTGCCGATGGTATTGTTATCGACGACTGTGCCGCTAAAGCGGAGTTATTGAACGCAGTTTTCCGAAATTCCTTCACCAGGGAAGACGAATGGAATATTCCAGAATTTGAAACACGAATATCTGCTAGCATGAGTTTCTTAGAAATAGATACCTTAGGGGTTGCGAAGCAACTCAAATCGCTTGATACGGGCAAGTCTTCAGGTCCTGATTGTATACCGATTAGGTTCCTTTCAGATTACGCTGATACTATAGCTCCCTACTTAGCACTCATATACAACCGCTCGCTCACCGATAGATCTGTACCTACAGATTGGAAAATTGCGCAGGTCGCACCAGTGTTCAAGAAGGGTAGTAGGAGTAATCCATTTAACTACAGACCTATATCATTGACGTCGGTTTGCAGTAGGGTTTTGGAGCATATACTGTATTCAAACATTATGAATCACCTCGAAGGGAACGATCTATTGACACGTAATCAGCATGGCTTCAGAAAACATCGCTCTTGTGCAACGCACGTAGCTCTTTATTCGCACGAAGTAATGGCCGCTATCGACAGGGGATCTCAAGCTGATTCCGTATTTCTAGATTTCCGGAAAGCTTTTGACACCGTTCCTCACAAGCGACTTCTAATCAAGCTGCGGAGCTATGGGGTATTGTCTCAGTTGTGCGACTGGATTCGTGATTTCCTGTCAGGAAGGTCGCAGTTCGTAGTAATATACGGCAAATCATAGAGTAAAACTGAAGTGATATCAGGTGTTCCCCAGGGAAGCGTCCTGGGACCTCTACTGTTCCTGAGCTATATAAATGACCTGGGTGACAATCTGAGCAGTTCTCTTAGACTGTTCGCAGATGATGCTGTAATTTACCGTCTAGTAAGGTCATCCGAAGACCAGTATCAGCTGCAAAGCGATTTAGAAAAGATTGCTGTGTGGTGTGTCAGGTGGCAGTTGACGCTAAATAACGAAAAGTGTGAGATGATCCACATGAGTTCCAAAAGAAATCCGTTGGAATTCGATTACTCGATAAATAGTACAATTCTCAAGGCTGTCAATTCAGCTAAGTACCTGGGTGTTAAAATTACGAACAATTTCAGTTGGAAGAACCACATAGATAATATTGTGGGGAAGGCGAGCCAAAGATTGCGTTTCATTGGCAGGACACTTACAAGATGCTACAAGTCCACTAAAGAGACAGCTTACACTACACTCGTTCGTCCTCTGTTAGAATATTGCTGCGCGGTGTGGGATCCTTACCAGGTGGGATTGACGGAGGACATCGAAAGGGTGCAAAAGAGGGCAGCTCGTTTTGTATTATCGCGTTATAGGGAAGAGAGTGTGGCAGATATGATACACGAGTTGGGATGGAAGTCATTACAGCATAGACGTTTTTCGTCGCGGCGAGACCTTCTTACGAAATTTCAGTCACCAACTTTCTCTTCCGAATGCGAAAATATTTTGTTGAGCCCAACCTACATAGGTAGGAATGATCATGAAAATAAAATAAGAGAAATCAGAGCTCGAACAGAAAGGTTTAGGTGTTCGTTTTTCCCGCTCGCTGATCGGGAGTGGAATAGTAGAGAGATAGTATGATTGTGGTTCTGCCAAGCATTTAAATGTGAATTACAGAGTAGTCATGTAAATGTAGATGTAGATGTAGATGTAGACACTAGGAGCAGCGACATAAACCCAAGTCACTGGAGGATCGCGAGATGTCACAATGGTGGAAGTTTCTCTACTTTGGTTGAAATGCACTCATCTTAAAGCTTGCTGGATCCGGTTTATGACGAGGCCGTACACCCTCGTGACCACAGCCCTTCCATCCGGCAGCCCATGCGTGCCGCCAGTGGTCCCGGCGTGTTCTGGCACTGCGCGGACCTGGCTCCTCCAGAGCCCCCGACCGAACTGGCCCACTCACACCACCCGGAAAAACGACGGCGTCGCCCCAAATATAGAGCAACAGTTACTACACTACTGGCCATTAAAATTGCTACACCAACAAGAAATTCAGATGACAAACGGATATTCATTGCACAAATATATTATACTGGAACTGACATGTGATTGAATTTCCACGCAATTTGGGTGCTTAGACCCTGAGAAATCAGTACCCAGAACAACCACCTCTGGGCTTAATAACGGCCTTGATACGCCTGGGCATTGAGTCAAACAGAGCTTGGATGGCGTGTACAGGTACAGCTGCCCATGCAGCTTCAACACGATACCACGGTTCATCAAGGGTAGTGACTGGCGTATTGTGACGAGCCAGTTCATTGGCCACCATTGACCAGACGTTTTCAGTTGGTGAGAGATCTGAAGAATGTGTTGGCCAGGGCAGCAGTCGAACTTTTTCTGTATCCAGAAACGCCTGTACAGGACCTGCAAGTTGTGGTCGTGCATTATCCTGCTGAAATGTAGGGTTTCGCAGGGATCGAATGAAGGGTACAGCCACTGGTCGTAACACATCTGAAATGTAACGTCCACTGTTCAAAGTGGCGGCAATGCGAACAACAGGTGACAGAGACGTGTAACCCATGGCACCCCATAGCATCACGCCGGGTGATACACCAGTATGGCGATGACGAATACACGCTTCCAAAATGCGTTCACCGCGATGTCCTGTCTGTGATGCAGCGTCAAGGGTAACCGCAGCCACGGTCTCCGAGCTGATAGTCCGTGCTGCTGCAAACGTCGTCGAACTGTTCGTGCAGATGGTTGTTGTCTTGCAAACGTCCCCATCTGTTGACTCAGGGATCGTGACGTGGCTGCACGATCCGTTACAGCCGTGCGGATAAGATGCCTGTCACCTCGACTGCTGGTGATACGTGGCCGTTGGGATCCAGCACGGCGTTCCGTGTTACCCTCCTGAACCCACCGATTCCATGTTCTGCTAACACTCATTGGATCTCGACCAACGCAAGCAGAAGTGTCACAATACGATAAACCACAGTCGCGATAGCCTACAATCTGACCTTTATCTAAGTTGGAAACGCGATGGTACGCATTTCTCCTCCTTACACGAGGCATCACAACAACGTTTCACCAGGCAATGCCGGTCAACTGCTGTTTGCGTATGAGAAATCGGTTGGAAACTTTCCTCATGTGAGCACGTTGTAGGTGTCGCCACCGGCGCCAACTTTGTTTGAATGCTCTGATAAGCTAATCATTTGCATATCACAGCGTCTACTTGCTGACGGTTAAATTTCAGGTCTGTAGCACGTCATCTTCGTGGTGTAGCAATTTTAATGGCCAGTAGTGTATATGTATATCGATAACCGCCGCTGCTGCCACTAGCGGACAGGCAACGCTTGCGAAACCGAATGGTGCCAGTCAACACGAGATGAGGACAAACAACCGCAACCGTGACAACTAAACGATACCGTCTGACTTCCAACACAGGGCGGAAACGTACAAACAGCAGCAACACCAGCTCAGCAGGGCTCACACAAGCTGTCGTATCTCAAGACTGGTATTAGTTTTGCGTAGCATCGTACCGTGTGGACAGTCGACCGCACTTGTAACCACACACTTGCCTTCCGACTCGACGTATTTACCCCAGGTATTAAAGTAACGTGACCATCGAAGAGTGCTTTATTTCAATCGTATTATTAAACAAGTGGTATACGTTGTGTAAACATCATTCATACTATTATTTAGTAGACAGCTACCTTCACATAATACGTAAAAGCACTCTGTCTTCAGGCCACGAGTGGCCTACTGGGACCATCCGACCACCGTGTCAACCTCAGTGGACGATGCGGATAGGAGGGGCGCAGGGTCAGCACACCGCTCTCCAGGTCGTTATGGTGGTTTTATTTGACCGAAGCCGCTACTATTCGGTCGAGTAGCTCCTCAGTTGGCATCACGAGGCTGAGTGCACCCCGAAAAATGGCAGCAGCGCATGGCGGCTGGATAGTCACCCATCCAAGCGCCGGCCACGCCCGACAGCGCTTCACTTCGGTGATCCCACGGGAACCGGTGTATCCACAAGTCCGTTGCCTCACATAATACGTGGATAATCTATATCTTTCTTTTATTCAGCCTACACTTATGATGCAGCAAAGTAAAAATCTCTTAGTGTCCGAATATTAAGGTTATTCACTGTTGTTGTTGTAGTCTTCAGTCCTCTGACTGGTTTGATGCAGCTCTCCATGCTACTCTATCCTGTGCAAGCTTCTTCATCTCCCAGTACCTACTGCAACCTACATCCTTCTGAATCTGCTTAGTGTATTCATCTCTTGGTCTCCCTCTACGATTTTTACCCTCCACAATGCCCTCCAATACTAAATTTGTGATCCCTTGATGCCTCAGAACATGTCCTACCAACCGATCCCTTCTTCTAGTTGTGCCACAAACTTCTCTTCTCCCCAATTCTATTCAATACCTTCTCATTAGTTATGTGATCTACCCATCTAATCTTCAGCATTCTTCTGTAGCACCACATTTCGAAAGCTTCTATTCTCTTCTTGTCCAAACTAGTTATCGTCCATCTTTCACTTCCATACATGGCTACACTCCATACAAATACTTTCAGAAACGACTTCCTGATCTTAAATCTATATTCGATGTTAACAACTTTCTCTTGTTCAGAAACGCTTTCCTTGCCATTGCCAGTCTACATTTTATATCCTCTCTACTTCGACCATCATCAGTTATTTTACTTCCTAAATAGCAAAACTCCTTTCTACTTTAAGTGTCTCATTTCCTAATTTAATTCCCTCAGCATCACTCGACTTAATTCGACTACATTCCATTATCCTCGTTTTACTTTCATTGAAGCTCATCTTATATCCTCCTTTCAAGACACTGTCCATTCCGTTCAACTGCTCTTCCAAGTCCTTTGCTGTCTCTGACAGAATTACAATGTTATCGGCGAACCTCAAAATTTTTATTTGTTCTCCATGAATTTTAATACCTACTCCAAATTTTTCGTTTGTTTCCTTCACTGCTTGCTCAATATACAGATTGAATAACATCGGGGAGAGGCTACATCCCTGTCTCACTCCTTTCCCAACCACTGCTTCCCTTTCATGTCCCTCGACTCTTATAACTGCCATCTGGTGTTTGTACAAATTGTAAATAGCCTTTCGCTCCCTGTAGTTTACCCGTGCCACCTTTAGAATTTGAAACAGAATATTCTAGTCAACATTGTCAAAAGCTTTCTCTAAGTCTACAAATGCTAGAAACGTAGGTTTGCCTTTTCTTAATCTTTCTTCTAAGATAAGTCGTAAGGTTAGTATTGCCTCACGTGTTCCAACATTACTGCGGAATCCAAATTGATCTTCCCCAATGTCCGCTTCTACCAGTTTTTCGATTCGTCTGTAAAGAATTCGCGTTAGTATTTTCCAGCTGTGACTTATTAAACTGATAGTTCGGTAATTTTCACATCTGTCAACACCTGCTTTCTTTGGCATTGGAATTATTATATTCTTCTTGAAGTCTGAGGGTATTTCGCCTGTCTCATACATCTTGCTCACCAGATGGTAGAGTTTTGTCAGGACTGGCTCTCCCAAGGCTGTCAGTAGTTCTAAGGGAATGTTGTCTACTCTCGGGGCTTTGTTTCGACTCAGGTCTTTCAGTGCTCTGTCAAACTATTCCCGCAGTATCGTATTTGCTATTTCATCTTCATCTGTATCCTCTTCCATTTCCAGTACATCGCCGTTGTATACACCTTCTATATACTCCTTCCACCTTTCCGCCTTCCCTTCTTTGCTTATAACTGCGTTTCCATCTGAGCTCTTGATATTCATACAAGTGGTTCTCTTTAATTTTCCTGTAGGCAGTATCTTATTTTTGATACGTTTGTATTCCCTTTTGCCTGCTTCATTTACTGCATTTTTATATTTTCTCCTTTCATCAATTAAATTCAATATTTCTTCTGTTAGACACGGATTTCTATTAGCCCTCGTCTTTTTACCTACTTTATCTTCTGCTGCCTTCACTATTTCATCCCTCAGAGCTACCCATTCTTCTTCTACTGTATTTCTTTCCCCCATTCCTGTCAGTTGTTCCATTATGCTCTCCCTGAAACTCTCTACAACCTCTGGTTCTTTCAGTTTATCCAGGTCCCATCTCCTTACATTACCACCTTTCACTGTATGTCAAAAATTCAGCGAGGATTTAAGAAGCATCCTCAGTACGATACTGAGCTTGCCCTTTGCTCACAGAAAACGCTGCGAAGCACTGATGAAGGGTAACAGGCAGGTTCCATATTCTTGGACATACGGAGAGCGTTTGACACTGTGCCCACTGCAGACTGTTAACGAAGGTCTGAGGGCACGGAATAAGTTCCCAGATATGAGAATGGCTTATTAGGTTATAGACCACAGAACACTATTTTCGACAGCCAGTGTTCATCAACATCAATTATACCGTCAAAAATGTTCAAATGTGAGTGAATTCCTATGGCACCAAAGTGGTTACGTCATCGGTCCCTACCAAGCGAGGTGGCGCAGTGGTTAGCCCACTGGACTCGCATTCAGGAGGACGACGGTTCAGTCCCGCGTCCGGCCATCCTGATTTAGGTTTTCTGTGATTTCCCTAAATCGCTTCAGGGAAATGCCGTAATGGTTCCTCTGAAAGGGCACGGCCGATTTCCTTCCGATTCCTTCCCTAATCCGAGCTTGTGCTCCGTCTCTAATGACCTCGTCGTCGACGGGACGTTAAACAGTAATCTTCTCCTCCTCTTCATAGGTCCCTAGACTTATATACTACTTATGTTAAGAACTACACACGCACACACATCCATGCCCAAGAGAAGGACTCGAACCTCCGGTAGAAGGAGCCGCGCAGTCCGCAACATGACGCCTCAAACCGCGCGGCCACTACGTGCGGCAATTATATCATCAGGAATAGCACAGGGAAGAGAGATACGACCACTGCTATTTTCTATATACACTACGTGATCAAAAGTATCCGGACACCTGGCTGAAAAAGACTTCGAAGTTCGAGGCGCCCTCCATCGGTAATGCTGGAATTCAATATGGTGTTGGCCCACCCTTATCCCTGATGATAGCTTCCACTCTCACAGGCATACGTTCAGTCCGGTGCTGGAAGGTTTCTTGGGGAATGGCAGCCCATTCTTCACGGAGTGCTGCACTGAGCAGAGGTATCGATGTCGGTAGTTGAGGCCTGCCACGAAGTCGGCGTTCCAAAACATCCCAAAGGTGTTCTGTAGGATTCAGGTCAGAACTCTGTGCAGGCCAGTGCATTACAGGGATATCATTGTCGTGTAACCACTGAACCACAGGCCGTGCATTATGTACAGGTGTTCAATCGTGTTGAAAGATCAGTTGCCATCCCCGAATTGCTCTTCGACATTGGGAAGCAAGAAGGTGCTTAAAAACATCAATGTAGGCCTGTGCTGCGATAGTGCAATGCAAAACAACAAGGGGTGCAAGACCCCTCCATGAAAAACACGACCACACCATAACACCACCGCCTCCGAATTTTACTACGCTGGTACATGACGTTCACCCGGATTTCGCCATACCCACACCCTGCCATCGGATCGCCACATTGTGTAGCGTGATTCGTCACTCCACACGACGTTTTTCCACTGTTCACTAGTCCAATGTTTACGCTCCTTACACCAAGCGAGACGTCGTTTGGCATTTACCGGCGTGATGTGTGGCTTATGAGCAGCCGCTCGACCATGAAATCCTAGTTTTCTCACCTCCCGCCTAACTGTCATAGTACTTGCAGTGGACCCTGATGCAGTTTGGAATTCCTGTGTGACGGTCTGGATAGGCGTCTGTCTGTTACACGTTACGACCCTCTACAAATGTCGGCAGTCTCTGTCAGTCAACAGACGAGGTCGGCCTGTACGCTTTTGTGCTGTAAGTGTCCCTTCACGTTTCAACTTCGCTATCACATCAGAAACAGTGGACCGAGGGATGTTTAGGAGTGTGGAAATCTCGCGTACAGGCGTATGACACAAGCGACACCCAGCACCTGACCACGTTCGAAGTCCGTGAGTTCCGCGGAGCGCCCCATTCTGCTCTCTCACAATGTCTAATGAGTACTGAGGTCGCTGATATGGAGTACCTGGCAGTAGGTGGCAGCACGATAAACCTAACATGAAAAACATATGTTTTTGTTGGTGTGCGAATACCTTTGGTCATATGGTGTAGGAGCGGTACTAGCAATGAGAGAGGAGAAACCAAAAAATATACAATACTGCACGCATGTCCAAAGGCACATTGCATCGTTTTTCCCAACACTATACGCACTGCAATATAGTATTTATCTCCCGATACCGACCAGCGACTTAGAATCAAATGTCCTCTCCTGTACGGGAATTCCATAAAGAGTGTAGGAGTGCAGGCTGTGACGCATTAGTGGCGGCATTTGGAAGTTTCGATCTCGCCACGTGTCGCGCACTGACAACAAGCAGTTAAGGCGACAGCTCGCCTGAAGCGGGAAACCTGGGTTCGGCACCCAGTACGGAACAAACATCCGCTGCCGTCATTCCATTATACAGCTGATGGTTGTTAATATTCGCAGCTCCGAACACATTTCATGTGTTGTTGTGGTTTTCAGTCCTGAGACTGGTTTGATGCAGCTCTCCATGTTACTCTATCCTGTGCAAGCTTCTTCATCTCCCAGTACCTACTGCAGCCTACATCCTTCTGAATCTCCTTAATGTATTCATCTCTTGGTCTCCCTCTACGACTTTTACCCTCCACGCTGCCCTCCAATGCTAAATTTGTAACCCCTTGATGCTTCCTAACATGTCCTACCAACCGATCCCTTCTTCTAGTCTAATTGTGCCACAAATTTCACTTCTCCACAATTCTATTCAGTACCTCCTCATCAGTTATGTGATCTACCCATCTAATCTTCAGCATTTTTCTGTAGCACCACATTTCGAAAGCTTCTATTCTCTTCTTGTCCAAACTACTTATAGTCCACGTTTCACTTCCATACATGGCTACACTCCATACAAATACTTTCAGAAACGACTTCCTGATCTTAAATCTATATTCGATGTTAACAACTTTCTCTTGTTCAGAAACGCTTTCCTTGCCATTGCCAGTCTACATTTTATATCCTCTCTACTTCGACCGTCATCAGTTATTTTACTTCCTAAATAGCAAAACTCCTTTCTACTTTAAGTGTCTCATTTCCTAATTTAATTCCCTCAGCATCACTCGACTTAATTCGACTACATTCCATTATCCTCGTTTTACTTTCATTGAAGCTCATCTTATATCCTCCTTTCAAGACACTATCCATTCCATTCAACTGCTCTTCCTAGTCCTATGCTGTCTCTGACAGAATTACAATGTCATCGGCGTACCTCAAAGTTTTCATTTCTTCTCCATGGATTTTGATACCTACTCCGAATTTTTCTTTTGTTTCCTTTATTCCTTGCTCAATATACAGATTGAATAACATCGGTGAGAGACTACAACCCTGTCTCACTCCCTTCCCAACCACTGCTTCCCTTTCATGTCCCTTGACTCTTATAACTGCCATCTGGTTTCTGTACAAATTGTAAATAGCCTTTCGCTCCCTGTATTTTACCCCTGCCACCTTCAGAATTTGAAAGAGAGTATTCCAGTCAACATTGTCAAAAGCTTTCTCTAAGTCTACAAATGCTAGAAACGTAGGTTCACCTTTCCTAAATCTTTCTTCTAAGATAAGTCGTAGGGTCAGTATTGCCTCACGTGTTCCAACATTTCTACGGAACCCAAACTGATCTTCCCCGAGGTCGGCATCTACCATGACTAACACGGTATTGCACAAATGTTAATAGTGCGTACATTGTTCACAAGTCCCACGAATGGAACCTATACTTGGAAAAGGCCTCAAGACATGGAAGATGGAAACTGAACTACATCATGGTGGGTCAGTGATTCCGAAATCAAACAGTCGATTGTCAGGCGCATCTGGTAGTAGATGTAGACTCTAACCACAATTGAGTAATGATGAAAACTTGACTGAAGTTTAAGATAATCATCAGGGAGAATCGATATGGAATTCAGCGAAATACTGAAGGAATGCATTTGAAGTTCTCGAAGAGTGTAAGTACTGCGAAAATGAATACTACAGTGGGCAGTTCACTTGAACAGGAATGGACATTTCTAAAAACGATAATCACAGACGTTGGACTAACAAACAAAGGTCTGAGATACACGGAAGGTAAGTGTAATGAAATTTTTGGTAACTAACAGAAATACTCAAATTAATCGACTTGATGAAAGAATCCTAAAACACCCAGGAATACAGCAATGTAAGTCACTTAGGAATGCAATAAAATAAGCATTCCAGGGAAACTAAAGTGAAGTGGCTGCCGGGAAAATGTGAGGAAACATACGGAGAACTGCTCGTCGGAAAGAGAGATTCAGAACAAAGAAAAGTCAAAAACAGATTTCGGTGAAATTAAAATGGTTCCCCGGCCGCTGTGGCCGAGCGGTTCTAGGCGTTTCAGTGGGGAAACGCTCGACTCCTACGGTCGCAGGTTCAAATCCTGCCTCGGGCATGGATGTGTGTGATGTACTTAGGTTTAAGTAGTTCTAAGTTCTAGGGGACTAATGACCTCAGATATTAAGTCCCATAGTGCTGAGAGAACCGCTCGGACACAGCCGCCGGCTCGAAATTAAAGGGAATGGAGTCAATAGCAAGTGCACTGTTGAAAAGAGAGAGAGAGAGAGAGAGAGAGAGAGAGAGAGAGAGACAGTAGGTATGTGGAAATACACTCCTGGAAATGGAAAAAAGAACACATTGACACCGGTGTGTCAGACCCACCATACTTTCTCCGGACACTGCGAGAGGGCTGTACAAGCAATGATCACACGCACGGCACAGCGGACACACCAGGAACCGCGGTGTTGGCCGTCGAATGGCGCTAGCTGCGCAGCATTTGTGCACCGCCGCCGTCAGTGTCAGCCAGTTTTCCGTGGCATACGGAGCTCCATCGCAGTCTTTAACACTGGTAGCATGCCGCGACAGCGTGGACGTGAACCGTATGTGCAGTTGACGGACTTTGAGCGAGGGCGTATAGTGGGCATGCGGGAGGCCGGGTGGACGTACCGCCGAATTGCTCAACACGTGGGGCGTGAGGTCTCCACAGTACATCGATGTTGTCGCCAGTGGTCGGCGGAAGGTGTACGTGCCCGTCGACCTGGGACCGGACCGCAGCGACGCACGGATGCACGCCAAGACCGTAGGATCCTACGCAGTGCCGTAGGGGACCGCACCGCCACTTCCCAGCAAATTAGGGACACTGTTGCTCCTGGGGTATCGGCGAGGACCATTCGCAACCGTCTCCATGAAGCTGGGCTACGGTCCCGCACACCGTTAGGCCGTCTTCCGCTCACGCCCCAACATCGTGCAGCCCGCCTCCAGTGGTGTCGCGACAGGCGTGAATGGAGGGACGAATGGAGACGTGTCGTCTTCAGCGATGAGAGTCGCTTCTGCCTTGGTGCCAATGATGGTCGTATGCGTGTTTGGCGCCGTGCAGGTGAGCGCCACAATCAGGACTGCATACGACCGAGGCACACAGGGTCAACACCCGGCATCATGGTGTGGGGATCGATCTCCTACACTGGCCGTACACCTCTGGTGATCGTCGAGAGGACACTGAATAGTGCACGGTACATCCAAACCGTCATCGAACCCATCGTTCTACCATTCCTAGACCGGCAAGGGAACTTTCTGTTCCAACAGGACAATGCACGTCCGCATGTATCCCGTGCCACCCAACGTGCTCTAGAAGGTGTAAGTCAACTACCCTGGCCAGCAAGATCTCCGGATCTGTCCCCGATTGAGCATGTTTGGGACTGGATGAAGCGTCGTCTCACGCGGTCTGCATGTCCAGCACGAACGCTGGTCCAACTGAGGCGCCAGGTGGAAATGGCATGGCAAGCCGTTCCACAGGACTACATCCAGCATCTCTACGATCGTCTCCATGGGAGAATAGCAGCCTGCATTGCTGCGAAAGGTGGATATACACTGTACTAGTGCCGACATTGTGTATGCTCTGTTGCCTGTGTCTATGTGCCTGTGGTTCTGTCAGTGTGATCATGTGATGTATCTGACCCCAGGAATGTGTCAATAAAGTTTCCCCTTCCTGGGACAATGAATTCACGGTGTTCTTATTTCAATTTCCAGGAGTGTATTACGCTGAAGGTCTATGCAAGGATGAAAACTTGTTTGGTCACTTGACTGAGGAAAGAATGGGAGTCAGTAAGATAAACATAGAGGATCCAGTAATAGAGTCAGACTTTGAGAGAAGTCTCGAAGACGCGCGATCGAATAATGCACACGGAATACACAGAAAATTCCTTCGGAATTCCTAAAATAGTTGGGCGCTGTCGCAACCAAGCGACTGTTTAGGTTAGTGTGTATAATCCATGCATCTGAAGACATGTGATCATACGTTTGGAAAAATATCATCCACACAATCCTGAAAATAGCAGGGGCCGGTAAGTGCAAGAACTATCGCATAATAACGTAAACATCTGATTCATCCAAGCTGTTGACAAGAACGATATACGGAAGAACGGAAAATAAAATATAGGATTTGTTAGATGATAATCAGTTTGACTTTATGAACGGTAAGGGCAGCAGAGAGGCAGTTGTGATGTTGCGAGTGGTAATGGAAGCAAGACATAAGAAAAATCAGGACACGTTCATAGGATTTGTCGATCTGGAAAAAAGCGATCGATAATGTAAAATATCTCACGACGTTCGAAATTCTCAGAACAATAGGACTAAGCTACAGGGAAAGAAGGGCACAGTTTGTACAAGAGCCAAGAGAGAGCAATAAAACTGGAAGACGAAGAACGAAATGGTGGGAATAAAAAGAATGTTAGCCTGGCATGTAGTCTTTCTCCCCTACTGGTCTATCTAGACATCGAAGATGCAATAACGGTTATAAAAGAAAGGTTCAAAAAATGGTTCAAATGGCT
Organism: Schistocerca gregaria; assembly: GCF_023897955.1. Taxonomy (NCBI): domain Eukaryota; kingdom Metazoa; phylum Arthropoda; class Insecta; order Orthoptera; family Acrididae; genus Schistocerca; species Schistocerca gregaria. Next base: position 124,787,353 of record NC_064930.1, on the reverse strand, counting down.
CTGAGCACTATGGGACTTATCAGTCCCCTAGAACTTAGAACTAATTAAACCTAACTAACCTAAGGACATCACACACGTCCATGCCCGAGGCAGGATTCGAACCTGCGACCGTAGCGCTCACGCGGTTCCAGACTGAAGCGGCTAGAACCGCTCGACCACACCGGCCGGCAGAAAGTTTGAAGACAGGGATAAAATTTAGGGTGAAAGCCAATCAGTCGATGAGTTTGGCTGACACATTTATATTGGCAGTCGAAGTGAAGGGTGAATTACCGGAGATGTTGGATGGAATGAACAGTCTATGAATTGAGAATAAATTTACAAAACACGAAATCACTGAGGGGCAGTAGATATGAGAATACTGATAAATGAGACTTCAACTTGGTATGAGGAAGTTAATGAATTCTGCTACCTAACAGGCAAAATAGCCCATGACAGACGCTCTAAGGAGGACATAGCACTGCCAGTGGGGCACTCCTAGCTAAGAGAAGCCTCTTGCTACGAGACATCAGTTTTGAGTGTACATTTAGAGCGGAGCATTGTGTGGTTTTGAACAACACCGAATGTGGGAAAAACGAGAAGAAGAGAATCGAAGATTTTCAGATGAGATGCTATACAGGGTGTTACAAAAAGGTAAGGCCAAACTTTCAGGAAACATTCCTCACAAACAAATAAAGAAAATATGTTATGTGGACATGTGTCCGGAAACGCTTACTTTCCATGTTAGAGCTCATTATAATACTTCTCTTCAAATCACATTAATCATGGAATGGAAACATACAGCAACAGAACCTACCAGAGTGACTTCAAACACTTTATTACAGGAAATGTTCAAAACGTCCACTGTTAGCGAGGATAACGCATCCACCCTCCATCGCACGGAATCCCTGATGCGCTCATGCAGCCCTGGAGAATGGCGTATTGTATCACAGCCGTCCACAATACGAGCACGAAGAGTCTCTACATTTGGTACCGGGGTTGCGTATACAAGAGCTTTCAAATGCCCCCATAAATGAAATTCAAGAGGGTTGAAGTTAGGAGAGCGTGGAGGCCACGGAATTGGTCCGCCTCTACCAATCCGTCGGTCACCGAATCTGTTGTTGAGAAGCGTACGAACACTTCGACTGAAATGTGCAGGAGCTCCATCGTGCATCAACCACATGTTGTGTCGTACTTGTAGAGGCACATGTTGTAGCAGCACAGGTAGAGTATCCCGTATGAAATCTTGATAACGTGCTCCATTGAGCGTAGGTGAAAGAACATGGGGCTTAATCGAGACATCACCAACAATGCCTGCCCAAACGTTCACAGGAAATCTGTGTTGATGACATGATTGCACAACTACTTGCGGCTTCTCGTCAGTCCACACATGTCGATTGTGAAAATTTACAATTTGATCACGTCGGAATGAAGCCTCATCCCTAAAGAGAACATTTGCACTGAAATGAGGATTGACACATTGTCGGATGAACCATTCGCGGAAGTGTACCCGTGGAGTGCAATCAGCTGCTGATAGTGCCTGCACACGCTGTACACGGTACGGAAACAACTGGTTCTCCCGTAGCACTCTCCATACAGTGACGTGGTCAACGTTACCTTGTACAGCAGCAACTTCTCTGACGCTGACATTAGGGTTATCGTCAACTGCACGAAGAATTGCCTCGTCAATTGCAGGTGTCCTCATCGTTCTAGGTCTTCCCCAGTCGCGAGGCATAGGCTGGAATGTTCCGTGCTCCCTAAGACGCCGATCGATTGCTTCGAACGTCTTCCTGTCGGGACACCTTAGTTCTGGAAATCTGTCTCGATACAAACGCACCGCGCCACGGCTATTGCCTCGTGCTAATCCGTACATCAAATGGGCATCTGCCAACTCCGCGTTTGTAAACATTGCACTGAATGCAAAACCACGTTCTTGATGAACATTAACCTGTCGATGCTACGTACTGATGTGCTCGATGCTAGTATTGTAGAGCAATGAGTCGCATGTCAACACAAGCTCCGAAGTCAACATTACCTTCCTTCAATTGGGCCAAATGGCGGTGAATCAAGGAAGTACAGTACATACTGAAGAATCTAAAATGAGCTCTACCATGGAAAGTAAGCGTTCCGGAAACATGTCCACATGACATCTTTTCTTTATTTGTGTGTGAGGAATGTTTCATGAAAGTTTGGCCGTATCTTTTTGTAACACCTTGAAGAAGGACAGTGAAAATTAGGTGGGGTGATAGAATAATGATGAGGTTCTCAGCAGAATAGGCGGCTAGAGCATCATGTGAAAAACGCTGACAAGAAGAACGGATAGGATAGTAGACATCTGTTAAGAGATTAGGGAATAACTCGCGTGGTACGAGAGGGAGGTATTGCCCAAGTCCGTTGGAATGCACAATGGACATGAAATGACGGAGCTGATCAGGCATGACACGTGTCACCTGTCGGGGTCGTATCTAGATGTATCAGGGGTCCCACTGCACACGTCCCACACCATTAAGGCGCGTGTCCATTAGCAAGTAACTTCTGCAACTACTTGCTGGGGCGATTACATTAGTACTAAAACTTGCGAAAGTTGACTTGTGCAAGTCGCTTCGCAAGTTAATTTCACGAACTTGCTGCAAGAACTTGCGGAACTGTATCCACTACAATTCGCGTTGTGAGACAGGAAAGTTGTAGATTACAATGTCGTGTGCACAAACCAGTGCAGCCACCAGTGTTGTTGTATTGTCATTGTCAGTGCTTTTTTCCTAAAAAGAAGTTTGAGGGTATTCCGACACTGGACATAATGCAACGAAAATGACTTATAACTGAATCGTGGGATACTTTTAGCCACGCTCTCTCTTTATTCGCACGAAGTAATAATGGCCGCTATCGACAGGGGATCTCAAGTTGATTCTGTATTTCTAGATTTCAGGAAAGCTTTTGACACCGTTCCTCACAAGCGACTTCTAATCAAGCTGCGGGCCTATGGAGTATCGTCTCAGTTGTGCGACTGGATTCGTGATTTCCTGTCAGGAAGGTCGCAGTTCGTAGTAATAGACGGCAAATCATCGAGTAAAACTGAAGTGATATCAGGTGTTCCCCAGGGAAGCGTCCTGGGACCTCTGTTGTTCCTGATCTATATAAATGACCTGGGTGACAATCTGAGCAGTTCTCTTAGGCTGTTCACACATGATGCTGTAATTTACCGTCTAGTAAGGTCATCCGAAGACCAGTATCAGTTGCAAAGAGATTTAGAAAAGAGTGCTGTATGGTGTGGCAGGTGGCAATTGACGCTAAATAAGGAAAAGTGTGAGGTGATCCACACGAGTTCCAAAAGAAATCCGTTGGAATTCGATTACTCGATAAATAGTACAGTTCTCGAGGCTATCAATTCAACTAAGTAACTGGGTGTTAAAATTACGAACAACTTCAGTTGGAAGGACCACAAGCATAATATTGTGGGGAAGGCGAGTCAAAGGTTGCGTTTCATTGGCAGGACACTTAGAAGATGCAACAAGTCCACTAAAGAGACAGCTTCCACTACACTCGTTCGTCCTCTGTTAGACTACTGCTGCATGGTGTGGGATCCTTACCAGGTGGGATTGACGGAGGACATCGAAAGGGTGCAAAAAAGGGCAGCTCGTTTAGTATTATCACGTTATAGGGGAGAGAGTGTGGCAGATATGATACACGAGTTGGGATGGAAGTCATTAAAGCAAAGACTTTTGTGGTCGCGGCGAGATATATTTCCGAATGAGAAAATATTTTGTTGAGCCAAACCTACATAGGTAGGAATGTTCATCAAAATAAAATAAGAGAAATCAGAGCTCGAACAGAAAGGTTTAGGTGTTCGTTTTTCCCGCGCGCTCTTCGGGAGTGGAATGGTAGGGAGATAGTATGAATGTGGTTAGATGAACCCTCTGCCAAGCACTTAAATGTGAATTGCAGAGTTATCATGTAGATGTAAATGTAGAAGATGTCGAACAAAACAAAAAGGTATCGGTCTCTTCAGTTGACTTTACTACAGCTCAAATGAAGCATTTGAGCTCATTTTTCTCACAAAATGCTATTTCTTGTTCGAAGTCCACCATTATGGACGATCATTTAATTTTCTACCATGCGCACGTTCATTCACTGCATTTTCACACCTAGGTTCAGTGCTCAGGTATATAGTTTCACTTTCGTCATCCAGTGATGTTGAACTTCCCGGCTTTCCACTCGCACACGAATTATAGACAGTTTTGGGTTTTTTTAGCTGCAGGAGAACAAGTAAAACAGTTTGTTAGTTTTCTGCTCATCTCTCACCTCCAACAAACTTACAAGTAGCAACGAAAGACGGGACACACTTTAAAACTTCGCACAACCGACAAGAACGGAATAGCAAACGCAAACGAATAAAGAACAACAAAACGAAGATGGCAATGAATCGCGAAGGATCATGGTAGCGGGACCATAGAGACATCTATCGGTAGCTCGGCGTTTGAGCGTACGCATATCCGCTTAGCACTACCATCGCCCACTATTAGCGGACGAGGGCACTACATGATTGTCGAACTGGCTGCCAGCGATTCAGTTGTCGAGAACGGTTGCTACAACTTCGAAATCCTTGAAACAGTCAATGACACACCAAAACCTGCACTGGTATCGTTCGTATTGCAATTACTGACACGTAAAAATGATCTCAAAATTTACGTCCGTAAAATAAGTGTTTGGCACTCTTCCAAGTTCTCAACAACGTAAAAAAATTACTTTGTTGTCGAAAAAGTTTAGGGGTACGCATCGCCCAGCGTTCCAGCAGAAAAACAACACTGGTTATTGCTAAAGAAAAAGCTTGACGAAAAACGAAAAGTTAAGAAAAAGAGAAGCGTTTGAGTAAAGAAATGGATACAGAGGCGTTCATGCTTAACTTTCCAAGAAACTCTACTGGACGAACTGAAATCAGAGGACTTCGCTCTGATTACAAACTTTCTGAGAATGTCTTTTGCAAGTTTTGAACACCTCTTGTCTATTGTAGAATCAAGTATTCGGAAACAGGATACAGACATGCGGCAAGCTATATCACCAAGAGATCGTCTTTTAATTACTCTTCGATTTTTAGTCGCAGGTAAGAGAATGAAACACGTAAATAAATATTTATTGTCAATAGTCGTACATTTATATTTATTTCACTGAATTATTTTTTTTAAATTTTTAGGTGATAGTTTTCACTCTTTGATGTACCTTTTCCGAGTATCCGTTTGCACAATCTCTCGGGTTGTCACGGAATGCTGTGTGGCTCTATATAGACATCTGAAAAGAGAATATTTCGAGGTTAGTATTTTGATATTTCGTACCTCACACAAATAATTCGCGTAAGCAGGAAATTTACGAAACAGTTGCCTTGTGGATGATGAACTTGGTCTGTATCAGAAATAATAATTACTTTCTCTGATGGTGTGCAGATGAAACTGCTTTCACCTGTCACCAATAATTAATTATAGTTTCATCTTCCTCAGATACTTCGAGTATTGCCTATTGTATTATCCTCCTTAATTTGTTTTTTTTTTTTTTGACTTGACATTTGTGTTAATAACCTTAATTCCGATGCCACAGAGCCTCCAAACATCTGATGTTCATCAACAGGTTTCTGCATCGCTTCTATTGTCTTGTTTAGAATAATGCCTGAATTTCCCTCGGTACTTTTTTTTCTTTTCGAAATTCTTCTTTTCTGTGCTTTTTCCTGGACTGTATCTGTCTCACACTCATTATCTTCCCTGGCGTTTTCTGATCCCTAAACTAAACATTGTAATGTTTTATCTTCAAAGGGATAAATTTCAGATATAATTTTCTTTTCTATAATTTTAGGCACTTTCAACAGAAGAAGAATGGTTACAAATCGCTACTGGTTTTGAGAATAGATGGGGTTTTCCAAACTGTATTGGCGCTATGGATGGAAAATCTATAGTCATACAGGATCCCAATAAAGAAGGCACTATGTACTTTAATAATAAAGTGAACCACAGTATTGTGCTATTGGCACTGATTGGACCTGACTAAAGAGTTATATACTTCGATGTGAGCAGTAATGGTAGAATATCTGATGGTGGAGTTTTTAATAATTGTAGACTGTCAGAATGTCTTGAGTGTAATTCTTTGAATGTACAAGTTCCTCGAAATTTACCTGATATAATTGTGCAGATACCTTACGTCATTGTTGCTGATGAGGCATTTGCTGTAAAAAAAAAAATTTATATTATGAAGCCCTACCCTTTTAAAGGCCAGCCAGTGCAAAATCTGTATTTAACTATGGGCTCTCTAGAGCAAGAAATGTGTCTGAAAACTTTTTTGGGCTTATATGCACACGTTTTCGAGTATTAAGAACGCAAATTATTCTAAACCCAGAGAAGTCGAGGCAACTTGTCAAAGCTATTTTGCTCTTCACAACTTTTTACTCACAGAAGAGAGTAGGAATTCCGTTTATGCCCCACCTGCCACAATTGATTCTCAAAATTTACAGACGCAAAGACACATTGACAGAAAGGAATATACTGCTGGAACCAGGAAACATACATAATTGGCCACAGATGGTCAAGGAAGTCAGAAATGAATTCACAAACTTCTTTGTTTCACCAGAAGGGGAGTAGCCTAGCAATACAGACGCCTTTAAATTTAATAATACTATATGCAGAATATTAAATTTGCTTCACTTACCATATTATCTTCGGTTTCTTTTTGTGTGCAGGAACAAAACATAAATTTCATGGAATCAAAGAATTCCCATTTACTTCTATATAAGTCGTCTGAACTTTGTCCACTTTTTCTTTTCTTCGGTTTATTTAGTTCTTGATTATGCTGTGTACGTAATTTGTGATTTTCTGGCTCCGTAGTGCGGAATTTTGACGCAATAATTTCCAATGTGTCTTGTTTTTTTAAACTGATTTTTGAAGTCTATATGTTGTGTATCCTGCAACTCGGGAAAACACTCCACTCGCTGAATAAGCCATTGTGTTTTTTCACTCGTCCGCACGAACTTCAAGACTGGCATTTCGTACTGTATACACTTCTGAAAGTTCCGAAAACACTTCCTGCAACTGGCAAGTAATTCCAGCAAGCTACGGAGAACCGTTTACAGCAGCTTACGGAAGCTAGTTCTCCAAGTTGACGTCACTTGCGGAAGTCAACTTGCTACGGGTGTTTCCACATGCAAAGAACTTGAAGTACACTACATCTACATCTACAGCCATACTCTGCAAGCCACCTGTCGGTGTGTGGCGGAGGGTACCCTGAGTACCTCTATCGGTTCTCCCTTCTATTTAGTGGCCATTAAAATTGCTACACCAAGAAGAAATGCAGATGAGAAACGCGTATTCATTGGACAAATATATTATACTAGAACTGACATGTGATTACATTTTCACGCAGTTGGGTCGTTGGGATCCAGCACGACGTTCCGTATTACCCTCGTGAATGCACCTATTCCATATTCTGCTAACAGTCATTGGATCTCGACCAACGCGAGCAGCAATGTGACAACAGTATAAGCTGCAATCGCAATAGGCTACAATCCGACCATTATAGAAGTCGGAAACGTGACGGTATGCATTTCCCCTCCTTGCGGAGTTGGCAGATGCCCATTTGAGGTATGGATTAGCACGGGGCAATAGCCGTGGTGCGGTACGTTTGTATCCAGACAGATTTCCAGAACGAAGCAATTGATCGACGTCTTAGGGAGCACGGAACATTACAGCCTACGACTCGCGACTGGAGAAGACCTAGAACGACGAGGACACCTGCAATGGACGAGGCAATTCTTCGTGCAGTTGACGATAACCCTACTGTCAGCGTCAGAGAAATTGCTGCTGTACAAGGTAACGTTGACCACGTCACTGTATGGAGAGTGCTACGGGAGAACCAGTTGTTTCCGTACCGTGTACAGCGTGTGCAGGAACTATCAGCAGGTGATTGGCCTCCACGGGTACACTTCTGCGAATGGTTCATCCAACGATGTGTCAATCCTCGTTTCAGTGCAAATGTTCTCTTTACGGATGAGGCTTCATTGCAACGTGATCAAATTGTAAATTTTTACAATCAACATGTGTGACGAGAATCCGGATGCAATTGTGCAATCACGTAATAGACAAAGATTTTCTGTGAACGTTTGAGCAGGCATTGTTGGGGATGTCTTGATTGGGTCCCATGTTCTTCCACCTACCCTCAGTGGAGCACGTTATAACGATTTCATACGGGATACTCTACCTGTGATGCTAGAAGATGTGCCTTTAGAAGTACGACACAACATGTGGTTGATGCACGATGGAGCTCCTGCACATTTCAGTCGAAGTGTTCGTACGCTTCTCAACAACAGATTCGGTGACCGACGGATTGGTAGAGGCGGACCAATTCCGTGGCCTCCACGCTCACCTGACCTCAACCCTCTCGACTTTCATTTATGGGAGCATTTGAAAGCTGTTGTCTACGCAACCCCGGTACAAAATGTGGAGACTCTTCGTGCTCGTGTTGTGGACGGCTGTGATACAATACGCCATTCTCCAGGGCTGCATCAGCGCATCAGGGATTCCGTGCGACGGAGGGTGGATGCACGTATCCTCGCTAACGGAGGACATTTTGAACATTTCCTGTAGCAAAGTGTTTGAAGTCACGCTGGTACGTTCTGTTGCTGTGTGTTTCCATTCTATGACTAATGTAATTTGAAGGGAAGTAATAAAATGAGCTCTAACATGGAAAGTAAGCGTTTCCGGACACATGTCCACATAACATAATTTCTTTCTTTGTTCAAAATGTCTCTGAGCACTATGGGACTTAACATCTGAGGTCATCAGTCCCCTAGAACTCAGAACTACTTAGACCTAACTAACCTAAGGACATCACACAACAGCCAGTCATCACGAGGCAGAGAAAGTCCCTGACCCCGCCGGGAATCGAACCCGGGAACCCGGGCGCGTGAAGCGAGAACGCTACCGCACGACCACGAGCTGCGGACTCTCTTTCTTTGTGTGTGAGGAATGTTTCCTGAAAGTTTGGCCGTACCTTTTTGTAACACCCTGTATGGGGCGCCCGACAGACCGTGGCACCGACCAGCAATAATAGCGACCGGCGCGCCGTGTTGTTTTTCTATTAAGGCGCAGCGCGGCCGGTGTTGGGACTGGAATTTCAATTACGGCGAGTGCGTTGTGAGTGAGTCCCCCCCCCCCCCCACCGGCAGACGGCTTTGTTCAGCCGCCATTGAGGCTCGGCTCGCAGCCGGACGCTCGATATTAGCGGCGGGCGGTGCGCGTCCGATAGCTCGGCAACTCCTCCATCCATCCGTCAGTGCCGCTGCTAAGTTGGCGCTCTCAATTGCTGCCTTCGACTCGCATTGTGCGCCGGAACAATCGCAGACAGTTGAGCCCGAAGGCAAGCCGCATCCGGCAGTCTGCATCTGAAACTGTGTCGATATTCTGACAAGCGCTACGATGTGCGTCGCGGTAGATAATTACACTACTGGCCGTGAAAATAGCTACACCAAGAAGAAATGCAGATGATGAACGGGCATTCATTGGACAAATATACTAGAACTGACATGTGATTGCATTTTCACGCGATTTGGGTGCACAGATCCTGAGAAATCAGTACCCAGAACAACCACCTCTGGCCGTAATAATGGCCTTGATATGCCTGGGCATTGAGTCAGAGATTGGATGGCGTGTACAGGTACAGCTGCCCATGCAGCTTCAACACGATACCACAGTGCATCAAGAGTAGTGACTGGCGTATTGTGACGAGCCAGCTGCTCGGCCACCATTGACCAGATGTCTTCAATTGGTGAGAGATCTGGAGAATGTGCTTGCCAGGGCAGCAGCCGATCATTTTCTGTATCCAGAAACGCCCATACAAGACCTGCAACATGCGGTCGTGCATTATCCTGCTGAAATGTAGGGTTTTGCAGGAATCGAATGAATGGTAGAGCCACGGGTCGTAACACATCTGAAATGTAACGTCCACTGTTCAAAGTGCCGTCAGTGTGAACAAGAGGTGACCGACACGTGGAACCAATGGCACCCCATACCATCACGCCGGGTGATACGCCAGTATGGCGATGACGGATACACGCTTCCAATGTGCGTTGACCGCGATGTCGCCAAACACGGACGCAACCATCATGATGCTGTAAACATAACCTGGATTCATCCGAAAAATGACGTTTTGCCATTCTTGCACCCAGGTTCGTCGTCGAGTACACCATCGCAGACGCTCCTGTCTGTGATGCAGCGTAAGGGTAACCGCAGGTACGGTCTGCGAGCTGACAGTCCGTGCTGCTGCAAACGTCGTCGAACTGTTCGTTTGCTAACTTCCCCATCTGTTGACTCAGGGATCGAGACGTAGCTGCACGATCCGTTACAGCCATGCGGATAAGATGTCTGTCATCTCGACTGCTAGTGATACGAGGCCGCTGGAATCCAGCACAGCGTTCCGTGTTACCCTCCTGAACCCATCGATTCCATATTTTGCTAACATTCATTGGATCCCGACTGATGCCAGGAGCAATGTCGCGATGCGATAAACCGGAATCGCGATGGGCTCCAATCCGACCTTTATCAAAGTCGGAAACGTGACGGTAACCATTTCTCCTCCTTACACGAGGCATCACGACAGCGTTTTACCAGGGAACACAGGTCAACTGCTGTTTGTGTATGAGAAATCGCTTGGAAACTTCCCTCATGTCAGCACGTTGTAGGTGTCGCCACCGGCACCAACCTTGTGTGAATCATCTGAAAAGCTGATCATTTGCATATCGCAGCTTCTTCTTCCTGTCGATTAAATTTCGCGTCTGTAGCACGTCATCTTCGTGGTGTAGCAATTTTAATGGCCAGTAGTGTATCATAACAACACACCGTAGGGTTTCTGCCCGTTCCACTGACGTATGGATCACGGGAAAAATGACTGATTAACTGTCTCTGCGCCCACTGTAATCAGTCTGATCTCATCTTCACGGATCCTACGCGACCCATACATAGGAACACGTCCACTGACAGAAAAACAAATCGCAACGCTAAAAAATAAGTGATGTAGAGTCAAGAGGAAATAAGAGTGGACGACCAAGAACGGAATGACCGGATTAAAAAGCGCATAAGACAGAGATGTAGGGTTCCGTCCCTGCTGTTCAATGTGTACATCGAAGAAGGAATGATGGAAGTAATAGAGAGGTTCAAGAGTGGAGTTGAAATGCAAGGTGAAAGGCTATCAATGACACGATTCGATCATTACATCGCTATTCCGACTGAAAGTGGAGAAGAATTACAGGATCTGCTGAATTGAATGAACAGTGTAATGAGTACAGAATATGGACTGAGAGTAAATCGAAGAAAGATGAAAGTAAGGAGAAGTAGTTGAAGTGAAAACAGCGAGGAACTTAACATCGGGATTGATGGTCACGAAATAGATAAAGTAAAGCAGTTCTGCTACTTAGGCAGCAAAATAACCAATGACGTACAGAACAAGGAGGACATCAAAAGCAGACCAGCACTGGCGAAAAGGGCATTCCTGGCCAAGAGAAGTCTACTAGTGTCAAACAAAGGCCTCAGTTTGAGGAAGAAATGTATGAGAATCAACTTTTGGAGAACAGTATTGTATGGTAGTGAAACATGGATTGTGGGAAAACTAGAACAGAAAAGAATGGAAGCGTTTCACACGTGGTGCTGTAGACGATTGTTGAAAATTAGGTGGACTGATAAGCTGAGGAGTGAGGAGGTTCTGCGAAGAATCGGAGAGGAAACAAATATGTGCAAAACACTGGCGAGGAGAAGGGACAGGACATCATATGTACTAAAAAAAATATCTTATGTGTGTATGAAAATTTAGTAGAGTATCATATAAAAAGCTTTCAAGAACTTTCCAGGATTCTTTCTAGAAACCTTAAATACATATATATGAAGTTTTTAGCAAGAACCATGTATACTAAAAAATATGTAGCTTCTGTGTCTGTCCGAACGTTTATTAAACCATCGCGTAAAAATTTGGAGCAAATTGCTAAAGAATGAACCAAGATTTTTGGTAAAAACATTTTCATATATAGATTTATATGAAGAATCCTAGAAAGTTCTTGAACGATTTGCTTCAAATTTTTATGTGATACTGTAATAACTGTTTGGACAGACAGAATGTAGATTTTCTTTAAATACATATGACGAATGAATATTGTAAGGTTTGCTTTACATTTTTATACAATACTCTAATATACATAGTCACTTAAAGAGAGAATTACGTATAATATAATATAATATAATATAATATAATATAATTTTCTGTGCTCACCTGATTGTTTGTCAGAGTATCGATCAAGAAATTTTCAAGTTTTTTGGTAAAAACATTTAACTTTTATGACTTGTCTTTATATACTAATGTAGATGTCTTTCCTGAGCTTTGGGAAATGCACATTTTCCCATCCTTTCCATAATCTTGAATCTTATCAAGATCTAGATAGATATTTGTGCAGCTTCTTTCAGAGAATGTTTCATTACAGACAATTTCATCATCTGCGAAAATTTTTAACCTTTTTTGCCATGTCATTACTATGGAACATGAAGAACACGATTGGGTGCGGTACACCAAAGTTACTTCTACAGATGTAAATGACTCTCCATTCAAGATAATTTCTTGGGTCTTCCCTACCTAAAAATTATCAATCCAGTCGCAGATTTCGTTTCATGTTGTAGCCTCCCAACAGCTTATTCCATAACCTTGCAATAAATGAATGACTAACCTCTCAATGAAAATGTGACTAATATAAAACCTGACTGTGTATCTAAACTGGTAAATCTGGATGTCATGCAATGCTGCGTCATAGCCCTGAAAAGTCATTCTGCATAAATTGAAAATTCTTACCTCGCTTTTGTCGCCGGATAACGCGTATATATCAGCTCCTATAAGAATTTTTTTTTCTCACAACCCTGTGCAGTGCTGGCCACTAGATTTGTCATGTAGAAAAGGAAACGACTGATCTTTCTTTACGATAATCGGGATGACCATGGATAGAAGAAATTAGTAAAATTTTTAAATTCAGACGAACGATTGTCAAAAGTTATTTTTGTAAGGAAGATTATTAGTAAAAGAAATTTTTTTTTCAATATTCCATATGACTTTGATATAAGAATAGTTTAAAATCAATTGTTACAAATTACACAACACTGGACTCGCATTCGGGAGGACGACGGTTCAATCCCGTGACCGGCCATCCTGATTTAGGTTTTCCGTGATTTCCCTAAATCGCTCCAGGCAAATACTGGGATGGTTCCCTTCAAAGGGCAAGGCCGACTTCCTTCCCCGTCCTTCCCTAATCCGATGAGACTGATGACCTCGCTGTCTGGTCTCCTTCCCCAAACAACCCAACACCCAACAAATTAAACATGCGCTCGGCTATAAATAGTAATTTTTGCTTTTACCTTATCCTACAACGCTCAGGCACCGCCATCGCTCCCCACGACCGGCCCAGCCAACTCCACAGACCAGACTGCTAGCTACTATTTACTCCTAGTGCTGCAGACACTGCTCTTACTGCATACAGCACTGCTCTCTGGTCTGAGATTCTCTTCTAGCTTACATAGCGCAGGCAGCGCGTGAGCAATCCATCGAAATTTGCATCTGCTCGAGTGCGCTAGCAACAAATTCCTTAGTCATGGACTTCTTACAATGTGATTTTGTTTCTCTTAATAAAAATTGGTGTCGCGCCAAGTGAAATGGTTTTCTGAAATCACAAAAACTATTCAAAAACTATTTCTACCCCAGTGCCTTGCTCCATGATTTTCAGTACTGCGATGTTGTGTGAGAGAAACGCAAGTTGATTTCCTTATGACCGATGTTTTCTGATCCCAGCTGTTTGGCATGGAGGAGATCATTCTGTTCGAGACATCCCATTATATTTGAGCTCAGAATATGTTTTAGGATTCTTCAACAAAAGGGATACCGGACGCCAGGTGAGAATCACTTTTGCTGCCCTTCTTGTACACGGGTGCGATATGTGGTTTCTTCCAATCACTGTGAATAGCTTTCTCCTCAAGAGGTCTGCTATATGTTATTGTTAAGGGAGGGGCTAAATCAGCCGTAAATTGTGTACAGAACGTGACACGAACCCAACGATGTCCTGTTGCCTTGTCGAGTTTTTGCGATTGCAACTGTCCCCAAACACTAATAGCTATATGAGTCACCTTTTCAGTTGTGTGAAAATTAAAATCGTTCAACAACCCTAGATTTTCCATTGTAAAGGAACATTTGGAAACGGAATCACCGGATTATGTAAGAAACAGCTAGAATCAGGATTTCTACAAGGATTTACTAAACTCTGGAATGATTTTTTAAAAGCCATGTGACCCACACCTTAATCAAGAAATCAGAGCTATAGTTATTGGGAAACACGCAGGTGACAGGAAGAGAATGTGACATCATCATGCCATTTTGGGATGATGAAAGCGTTGTAGGGAACATATTAACTCTCCCTATGGGATCCAGTGGACTAAAGTCTAAAATTATAAATTCCAAATATAATAACCCATATTTATTCACAGCCTTTTTTGGCCCACGATAAACACAAGACGAGGTATTTCCTAACAGAATAAATTTGAATGAAATATTTTAATTGAATCAACTGTGGCTTCTTGGTGAAACATCATAAAATAACTAAACATGCACTGTTTTTTTGCCTTGTTTCACAAATTTTATTACAGCTACTGCACAACTTGGGTTTTCAGTTATAAGAGCATCATCCTTGGAATCAGTAATGTAGTTGAAAATGGTTTTATAACCAGAAACTTACGTTGTGCAGTAACCATAATAAAATTTGTGAAACACAGTGTGTGTTACTTCAACGAAATAACTATCAATTGATACCTCAGCTTCTGACCACATTATCTATAGGACCAACGATTGCGTAACAATACACAGTGGTTGCTGATTGCTTTATAATAAGGATGCCAACTACAACTCATTGCTTTTATCATCATTCACTTTCGACTGTTTAAGTTTATCCCATGTTAAAAGCGTTCTATGGCATTGCAGGAGGTGTTGGCATCTCACAAGGAGTCAGTGATATTGGCTTTCACTTAGGTTATTTAACGGACTGCGTTTGTAGGAGGACGTCATTTTGGAATGACGTTTCGTTCGGTTGGTTACATAATTTATTATAATAACGTTTAATATACACTACGGCCCATTAAAATTGCTACACCAAAAAGAATGCAGATGATAAACGGACTTCATTGGACAAATGTATTATACTGGAACTGGTATGTGACTACATTATCACGCAATTTGGGTGCATAGATCCTGAGAAATCAGTACCCAGAACAACCACCTCTGACCGTAATAACGACCTTGATACGCCTGGGCATTCAGTCACACAGAGCTTAGATGGGGTGTGCAGGTACAGCTGCCCATGCAGCTTCAACACGAAACCACAGTTCATCATGGGCAGTGACTGGCATTTATCGACGAGCCAGTTGCTCGGTCACCATTGACCAGACGTTTTCAATTGGTGAGAGATCTGGAGAATGTGCTGGCCAGGGCAGCAGTCGAACTTTTTCTGTATCCAGAAACGCCCATACAAGACCTGCAACATGCGGTCGGGCATTGTCCTGCTGAAATGTAGGGTTTCGCAGGGATCGAATGAAGGGGAGAGTCACAGCTCGTAACACATCTGAAATGTAAAGTCCACTGTTCAAAGAGCAGTCAATGCGAACAACAGATGACCGAGACGTGTAACCAATGGCACCCCATACCATCACGATGGGTGATACGCCAGTATGGCGATGACGAATACTCGCTTCCAATGTGAGTTCACCGCGATGTCACCAAACACGGATGCGACCATCGTGATGCTGTAAACAGAACATGGATTTATCCGAAAGAATGAGGTTTTGCCATTCGTCCACCCAGGTTCGTCGTCGAGTACACCATCGCAGGCGCTCCTGTCTGTGATGCAGCGTCAAGGGTAACCGCAGCCACGGTCTCCGAGCAGATAGTCCGTGCTGCTGCAAACGTCGTCGAACTGTTCGTGCACATGGTTGTCGCCTTACAAACGTCCCCGTCTGTTGACTCAGAGATCGAGACGTGGCTGCACGATCCGTTACAGCCGTGCGGGTAAGATGCCTGTCATCTCGACTGCTAGTGATACGAGGCCGTTGTGATACAGCACGGCGTTCCGTATTACCCTCCTGCAACCACCGATTCCATATTCTGCTAACAGTCATTGGATCTGGACCAACGCGAGCAGCAGTGTCGCGATACGATAAACCGCAATCGCGATAGGCTAGAATCCGATCTTTCTCAAAGTCGGAAACGTGATGGTACGCACTTCTCCTCCTTACACGAGGCATGAGAACAACGTTTCACCAGGCAACGCCTGTCAACTGCTGTTTGTGTATGAGAAATCGGTTGGAAACTTTCCTCATGTCAGCACGTTGTAGGTGTCGCCACCGGCGCAAACCTTGTGTGAATGCTCCGAAAAGCTAATCATTTGCATATCACGGCATCTTCTTGCTGTCGGTTAAATTTCGCGTCTGTAGCACGTCATTTCCGGGTGTAGCAATTTTAATGGCCAGTAGTGTAAGTTAATCTTGAGTTACAGCATCTAGAGCGTGCTTCTGGCAGAAAGTGCTTCGCAGCTGCCGAAATTATTCTAATTCTATATTAGCCACTCACCATGCCTCCTGATGAAAATCCAGTACCGTCTCTGTTGTGCTACTGAATTCTTGTTAGGAAGGTCCCTCTGTTACTGATATGGAATTAGAGTAGAGATTAACATGTATCAAATGTAGTCATGTCACCAACCAAACAAAAACTTCATTTGAAAATGTCGTCTTCCTACAAACAGGAACGCCGTATCATCTTCAGACAATACCAACATACGGTTGCTGTACACACACATAAGTTTATCAATAAAAAAAGACTAGCAGACAAGTCAGTACACTCTGTAATTTCAGACTAATCACCACCTGCTCTAATTTCAGACTGGGTTACCATAAAAGTCTCATAAACTAACACATGATGATGAGAACATGTACGTTTTCTAAAGGGGATACTATGTCCTTGTTTATAAGATGATGTGGTGTTCAAATGCGTAAATAAATCATTTGTTTAACATTATCCAGTTTCACGGGATAATGTTAATGAAAATGAAAATTAACACAAATAAAACAAAAGTATTGGCACTAGGAGGAAATAAGGAAATGAAAATTTGCTGAATGGAGAAACACTAGAACAGGTGCAAAATTTTAAATATCTTGGAAGCAGGATAGACACCGACTGGAAGTGCACTATAGAAATTAAAACAAGGACAGCAATGGCAAAAGAGGCGTTTTATGAGGAAAGGAGAATCTTCTGCAGCGGTCTGGACAGAGAACACAGAAAGAGACTCATAAAATGTCTTGTATGGAGTGTTCTTCTGTATGGCGCTGAAACATGCACTATGAGGAAAAAAGACAGAGAAAGCTGGAGGTTTTTGAGATCTGGAAAATGGCGGAAGATGGAAAGAGTAGGTTGGATGGACAGAGTAAAAATAAAGAGGTACTGAGAAGAGTGGGAGAGAAAAGACAGTTACTAGATGCCGGCGCGTTCACAGGAGCTCAGTCCGTCAGTTCACCTGATGATGGCGACATGTTTGATCGCCGATATATTGTGCCCGTTGGACACTATAGACCGGCAGTACACCCGTGGATATTTTGATTAAAAACAAATTGGATTGGGCATATATTAAGAAAACTTGACGGACTGATAAAAACAGTTTTTAGAAGGTTATGTAGAAGGGAAAAGGAAGCGAGGAAGGAAGAGATTCCAGATGCTGGGTGACATGATGGACGCTACAACACACAGCCGCCTTAAGAAGGAAGCAATGGATCGCAGAAAATGGAGAGGCAAAGGACCTGCTAATATAGCACATAACTAATGATGATGATCCAGTTTCAGCTTTTGGCGCTTAATCTCACCAGTAGTGGTTCTGCGCACATATCTAGTATGTCTCATATGCGAATCTGGCATAAGCAATAAGCTTTAACTTATGGCACTTAATCTCCGGTTGTTGCAGTAAATCGGGCGCAGACTTGCTTTTTAAGGTCGGCTAAAGTGTTTGTTAGGGGCAGAACACACACATGCTCGCAAAATTTTGTACATGGCTGCACGTCCAGAGACCGTGAATGGTTACAATTGAAAGAAAAACATCCCTCGGTCACTATTTTTAACAAATTTTTAACAATTTGTTAAAAATAGTGACAGAGGGCTCCTTATATTTCAATTGCCACACACGGTCTTTAATGGAACCCCAGAGACATAAATCCAATGGTGTGAAGCCTGGGGAGTTAGGTGGCCCCGCGATTAGTCCTTCCAGGCCAATCTACGGAACTGGGAAGCGATTACCGAGGAAATCTCGAAGCTCCGTGAGGAAATGTGTGGGTGTACCGTCTTGTTAGCACTGAAAGACCTGAGTTGAGGCCTGAGTCGAAACAAGGCCCCTGGAGTACACAACATTCCATTAGAACTACTGACAGCCTTGAGAGAGCCAGTCCTGACAAAACTCTACCATCTGGTGAGCAAAATGTATGAAACAGGCGAAATACCCTCAGATTTCTAGAAGAATATAATAATTCCAATCCCAAAGGAAGCAGGTGTTGAAAGAAGTGAAAATTACCGAACTATCAGTTTAATAAGTCACAGATGCAAAATACTAATACGAATTATTTACAGACGAATGGAAAGACTGGTAGAAGCTGACCTCGGGGAAGATCAGTTTGGATTCTGTAGAAATGTTGGAACATGTGAGGCAATACTGACCTTACAACTTATCTTAGAAGAAAGATTAAGGAAAGGCAAACCTACGTTTCTAGCATTTGTAGACTTAGAGAAAACTTTTGACAATGTTGACTGGAATACTCTTTTTCAAACTCTAAAGGTGGCAGGGGTAAAATACAGGGAGCGAAAGGCTATTTACAATTTGTACAGAAACCAGATGGTAGTTATAAGAGTGGCTTGGCACAGAAGGGAAGCAGTGGTTGGGAAGGGAGTGAGACAGGGTTGTAGCCCCTCCTCGATGTTATTCAATCCGTCTATTGCAAGCAGTAAAGGAAACAAAAGAAAAATTCGGAGTGGGTATTAAATCCCACGAAGAAGAAATAAAAACATTGAGGTACGCCGATGACATTGTAATTCTGTCAGAGACAGCAAAGGACTTGGAAGAGCAGTTGAACGGAATGGACAGTGTCTTGAGAGGAGGATATAAGATGAACATCCACAAAAGTACAACGAGGATAATGGAATGTAGTCGAATTAAGTCGGATGATGCTGAGGGTATTAGATTAGGAAATGAGACACTTAAAGGAGTAAAGGTGTTTTGCTATTTGGGGAGCAAAATAACTGATGATGGTCGAAGTAGAGAGGATATAAAATGTAGACTCGCAATGGCAAGGAAAGCGTTTCTGAAGAAGAGAAATTTGTTAACATCGAGTATAGATTTAAGTGTCAGGAAGTCGTTTCTGAAAGTATTTGTATGGAGTGTAGCCATGTATGGAAGTGAAACATGGACGATAAATACACTCCTGGAAATGGAAAAAAGAACACATTGACACCGGTGTGTCAGACCCACCATACTTGCTCCGGACACTGCGAGAGGGCTGTACAAGCAATGATCACACGCACGGCACAGCGGACACACCAGGAACCGCGGTGTTGGCCGTCGAATGGCGCTAGCTGCGCAGCATTTGTGCACCGCCGCCGTCAGTGTCAGCCAGCTTGCCGTGGCATACGGAGCTCCATCGCAGTCTTTAACACTGGTAGCATGCCGCGACAGCGTGGACGTGAACCGTATGTGCAGTTGACGGACTTTGAGCGAGGGCGTATAGTGGGCATGCGAGAGGCCGGGTGGACGTACCGCCGAATTGCTCAACACGTGGGGCGTTAGGCCGTCTTCCGCTCACGCCCCAACATCGTGCAGCCCGCCTCCAGTGGTGTCGCGACAGGCGTGAATGGAGGGACGAATGGAGACGTGTTGTCTTCAGCGATGAGAGTCGCTTCTGCCTTGGTGCCAATGATGGTCGTATGCGTGTTTGGCGCCGTGCAGGTGAGTGCCACAATCAGGACTGCATACGATCGAGGCACACAGGGCCAAACCCCCGGCATCATGGTGTGGGGAGCGATCTCCTACACTGGCCGTACACCTCTGGTGATCGTCGAGGGGACACTGAATAGTGCACGGTACATCCAAACCGTCATCGAACCCATCGTTCTACCATTCCTAGACCGGCAAGGGAACTTGCTGTTCCAACAGGACAATGCACGTCCGCATGTATCCCGTGCCACCCAACGTGCTCTAGATGGTGTAAGTCAACTACCCTGGGCAGCAAGATCTCCGGATCTGTCCCCCATTGAGCATGTTTGGGACTGGATGAAGCGTCGTCTCACGCGGTCTGCACGTCCAGCACGAACGCTGGTCCAACTGAGGCGCCAGGTGGAAATGGCATGGCAAGCCGTTCCACAGGACTACATCCAGCATCTCTACGATCGTCTCCATGGGAGAATAGCAGCCTGCATTGCTGCGAAAGGTGGATATACAATGTACTAGTGGCGACATTGTGCATGCTCTGTTGCCTGTGTCTATGTGCCTGTGGTTCTGTCAGTGTGATCATGTGATGTATCTGACCCCAGGAATGAGTCAATAAAGTTTCCCCTTCCTGGGACAATGAATTCACGGTGTTCTTATTTCAATTTCCAGGACTGTAGCTTATCTCAAAAAAAAAAAAAAAAAAATAAAAATAAAACGCAGTGTTCTCGAGTCTTTTGATAGAATATAGGTAAATGTATATTTGTCCATAAATATTGATATATATCGGTGAATTTCCTTCTCTGAGATATCGATATCCAAAGGGCAACGTCCAATGCCGATATTTTTTTTCGCAATTTTCGATAAACATTTTAAGTTGTTCTTTTGAAATTGCTGTAGAACGTAATTTTAATTTCACTGAGTGAAGAAGTCTTAGGTTTTTTTTTCATAATACCCAGTCTCTTTCTTTGGCTTTGTGAATCAGGTACAGGCGGCACAAAAGTAGTAGTGCGACAGCTCCGGAAGGGGGGGGGGGGGGGAGGGGATGGCGATGTGAACGAAATAACAAGATTTCCGATGTTAAGAAATGGAACGCGAGTTCTGTTAAGATGATGTATGTATGAATTGTTGGGCGCTCAACTGTGCGATCATCACTACCCATACAAAGTCTGAATTTTTATACAGTCCAATTTTTTCACAATCCTATTTAGTCACTGTCACAAATGAAGCAGAAGATGGCAATGAAATGATGAGGATAACAGAAACACCGAGTCCCTGGGCAGAGAAATTCCCCAGGCCGGCTGGGAATCGAACCCAGGATCATGTGATCTACATCCATACTCCGCAAGCCACCTGACGGTGTGTGGCGGAGGGTACTTTGAGTACCTCTATCGGTTTTCCCTTCTATTCCAATCTCGTATTGTTCGTGGAAAGAAGGATTGTCGGTATGCCCCTGTGTGGGCTCTAATATCTCTGATTTTATCCTCACGGTCTCTTCGCGAGATATACGTAGGAGGGAGCAATCTACTGCTTGACTCTTCGGTAAAGGTATGTTCTCGAAACTTTAACAGAATCCCGTACCGAGCTACTGAGCGTCTCTCCTGCAGAGTCTTCCACTGGAGTTTATCTGTCATCTCCGTAACGCTTTCGCCATTACTAAATGATCCTGTAACGAAGCGCGCTGCTCTCTGTTGGATCTTCTCTATCTCTTCTATCAACCCTATCTGCTGCGGATCCCACACTGCTGAGCAGTATTCAAGCAGTGGGCAAACAATCGTACTGTAACCTACTTCCTTTGTTTTCGGATTGCATTTCCTTAGGATTCTTCCAATTAATCTCAGTCTGGTATCTGCTTTACCAACGATCAACTTTATATGATCATTCCATTTTAAATCACTCCTAATGCGTACTCCCAGATAATTTTTTGGAATTATCTGCTTCCAGTTGCTGACCTGCTATTTTGTAGATAAATAATAAGGGATGTATCTTTCTATGTATCCGCAACACATTACACTTGTCTACATTGAGATTGAATTGCCATTCCCTGCACTATGCGTCAGAATTGCTGCAGATCCTCCTGCATTTCAGTACAATTTTCCATTGTTACAACCTCTCGATCCACCACAGCATCATCTGCAAAAAGCCTCAGTGAACTTCCCATGTCATCCACAAGGTCATTTATGTATATTGTGAATAGCAACGGTCCTGTGACACTCCCCTGCGGCACACCTGAAATCACTCTTACTTCTGAAGACTTCTCTCCATTGAGAATGACATGCTGCGTCCTGTTATCTAGGAACTCTTCAATCCAATCACACAATTGGTCTTATAGTCCATATGCTCTTACTTTGTTCACTAAACGACTGTGGGGAACTGTGTCAAACGCCTTGCGGAAGTCAAGAAGCACGGCATCTACCTGGGAACCCGCGTCTATGACCCTCTGAGTCTCGTGGACGAATAGCGCGAGCTGGGTTTCACACGAGGCAGCAACGTTAGCCGCTAGACCACGAGCTATAGACATTCCGGTTTCGTTAAAAAACAATTTGAAACGTCCCCTTAGAAAAATTATACACGTCGGTGCTTAAACTGACACACAATATCTTTTAGCGCAACGTAATCTGACTTTTAAAAATCCGTACGAAAGAATGGCCCTGAATAACATTAACCTATAAGTTTCACAAATCGCTTACCTCACAAAAATGTTCGTTACTCGAACTACTGCAATACAGCGAGCGCCACTACTGCCAGCTAAATAAAAGATTCAAACTACGGAAGGCACTAACTACTGATAGGCATAGTTAGCAAATGAAAGATTTTGATAGAGAACAAACAATGTATGCACCTTAATAGTCATAATATATATAGCAGTTCATGACATCCATTCTTAAAAATTTCAAAACTCCGCTATCTCTCTCCCCACGTCCACCACTGCTGGCGGCTCACCTCCAACTGCGCAACGCTGTTCACATCCAGCTGCCGCTGCCCAATACTACAATGGCAGACAACAATGCAAACCAGCCACAGACTGCACACAGCACAGCCAGCGATTTTCATTCAGAGCGCTACGTGGCGGCGGCGTTACCAATATGAGAACCTAAACAGCCTACTTACAAATTTTCAACACAAGTAGTGTGCCATTTCTTCATATCGGCATTCTTCAAAAGCAGTTGCTGAAGATGAACTGAAATCTGAATGCTAGAGACTGGTCTTTGCGATGGACGGAGACGTGTGAGGGGAAATGCTGACGTATCGCCGCTCGATGCTACCAACGGAAACTGCAACGTTTAACTTCACCACATAATTTTGACATTAGGAGTGCTAGGTCGCTGGCGTTTGCAGAAATTAAAAAACAGGAAACTCGACGTGAATTGTTATAGACAATCCGATATGCGACAAAACCGGACCCTTCGAACACCTTTTATTGTCCCTCTTACTTGCAGTTACCATGTTAGGAAAGTGGTTATCGCCCAAGCTTGTACGTGCACCATTTTTCTGTCAGTTCTTGCTCTAACGGGCGTAGCCAAGCTGGTAGCTTCTTTATGTACAGAATATCTAATAATAAATGAATACTAAAATAGCTTGACCTCCGTTCCACTTCTCTGCCGTAGGTCTTACAGCAGCCGCAAAATTCTCCGACGGACACTGAATGTCAGCCGACACGGGCGCACTGGAGATGTTAGCTGCGACGAATGCGCCGTGTCCGGGCGAATGGGCGCTACGGCAGGCATTCTGCCAGAAGGTCAGTCTGCCATTTCCGGCAGCCTGACTACATTTCGCCCTTCGAGTCGCACTGCAATGTCCCTATAAAGGTGCACGCGTTATTTTCCGCTACGTGAAAAGGTGTAATACGCAAAAATTTCGCTCCAAATATCACACGTGGCATTAATCGAACACGCTGATTCATACAGTTTATCTTTGTCGGTAGAACTTCTTTCTTTAATAACTATCCGTAGAATGAAGCTGGGCGCGCGGGACTGGCCGAGCGGTCTGGGGCGCTGCAGTCATGGACTGTGCGGCTGGTCCCGGAGGAGGTTCGAGTCCTGCCTCGGCCATGGGTGTGTGTGTTTGTCCTTAGGATAATTTACGTTAAGTAGTGAGTAAGCTTAGGGACTGATGACTTTAGCAGTTAAGTCCCATAAGAAAATTTTTAAAAAATGCACCTGCCTGATGAAAAATATGTGGACAGCTCTACAGGGTTTCAAAAAGGACTTAAAAACTTTGAAACTAGTATAAATTAATTCGTAGTACCTGCACGGGTGATTGTAGTGTCTTTTTTTAATTACCGCTACGAGTCACAAACTTTGTCAACTGTTGTATTATTTATTTAGCGACATGTTTTGAGGGAATACCTCATCTTCAGGCTAAATGGCATGTCGCTACATAAATAGGTAATACAATAGCTGACAAATTTTGTGACTGGTAGCGGTAATTTAGAGAAAAACATTTACATAGTTCTTGACATGGTCACAGTCGAAAAATAGTCAAAATGGCTTCAAATTCTGATGTGTTATTTTGTAGAGAAATACATCAATCTGGATGTAGACTAGTGTAATGTGCTGCGAATACATAGAAAGAAAGATCCCTTATCATTTAGATACAATATAGCAGGTCAGCAACTGGAAGCAGTTAATTCCATAAATTACCTGGGAGTACGCATTAGGAGTGATTTAAAATGGAATGATCATATGAAGTTGATCGACGGTAAAGCAGATGCCAGACTGATATTAATTGGAAGAATCCTAAGGAAATGCAATCCGAAAACAAAGGAAGTAGGTTACAGTACGCTTGTTCGCCCACTGATTGAATACTGCTCAGCAGTGTGGAATCCGTACCAGATAGGGTTGATAGAAGAGATAGAGAAGACCAAATGGAGAGCAGCGCGCTTCGTTGCAGGATCATTTAGTAATCGCGAAAGCGTTACGGAGATGACAGATAAACTCCAGTGGAAGACTCTGCAGGAGAGACGCTCAGTAGCTCGGTACGGGCTTCTGTTAAAGTTTCGATAACATACTTTCACCGAAGAGTCAAGCAGTATATTGCTCCCTCCTACGTATATCTCGCGAAGAGACCGTGAGGATAAAATCAGAGAGATTAGAGCCCACACAGGGGCATACCGACAATCCTTCTTTCCATTAACAATACGAGACCGGAATAGAAGGGAGAACCGATATAGGTACTCAGGGTACCCTCCGCCACACACCGTCAGGTGGCTTGCGGAGTATGGATGTAGATGTAGAAGTTTCTTTCGCTTAGTTCGCTAGTGCCGAATAACACCGTAAGGAGTGCTAGCGGCAGTTGCGTGCTTTGGTTTGTAGAATCGAAGTCGGCGAAAACAGTTCAGAGTAATTTCCGTACCAAGTACGCTAAAGACCCTCCTAGTGGGCCTACAATTTATGATTGGCATAAATGTTTTGTAGAAACAGGGTGCTCGGTAAGACATGGGACTGCCCATTATGATTATCCGGGCTGTTATGCCGTGGTCGGTTGATGAATTTTGTCTCAATTCCCAACGTTTCGTCCCCGTCTGCTGGAGACATCTTCAAGGGGGTCCGTAGCTCGATGGAAGGTCCAACAAACCCACTGGCTCGCTACTGGCTGCCGCTAAATTCCGTGTCCGCGGCGTTACGTCACGTATTTCGAAAACGCCAGTGCAATTGGCCGCTGTCCGCTGCCGTCGATCGCCGTTGCCATCACCCAGTGGTGTACGGGTTGTACACGTCTTCTTCAACACCGGCATCCGTATACCGTTTAATTTCACGTCCTCCTCCTTTCGATTGAAATCATTAGGGTGTTTTGCGATTTCGATTGCCTCCCTGTAGAGCCTTTCGTAATATCCGCTTGTGGCAGCTAGCACTTACGTCTCCTCGAAACGAATATGGTTGTTCCCTGGCTAGAAAGCACGCTCCGCAACAGCTGATCGTTCCGTTTCTCCTCTTCTACAGTTTCCCTTGTGCTCTTCCAAACGTTTTGAACCAGTTCTTTTAGTGCTACCCACACAAACATCTCCACAGCTGCATGGGTTCCTATACACTCCAGCTTTTTCCAATGGTTTGCGAGCGTCCTTGGCAGGCTTAAGGTATTCCTGCTTCTTCCTGGTGGGCTTGTAAATTCCGGTAATATTCCGCTTCGTCAAGATCCTCCCTATTCTTTCCGTTACATTTTTAACAAACGGCAGCAAAACCTTAGATTTTTTCAGTAGCCTGTACGGCACTATGATTTCTACGTCGCTGTCTCAACGCACGTTTTATTTCGGCGGACGAATATCCGTTCTTCATCAGTGCATTGTGGAGATGTTCCATCTCCGCTTCGAGCAACTCAGGTTCACAAATGTTTCTAGCTGTGTCCGCTAACGTCTTGATAAGACCCCGCTTTTGTTGTGGGTGGTGGTTCGAAATCCGGTGCAAATAACGGTCCGTGTGCGTGGGTTTGCGGTATATTGAGTGGCCCAAACTACCATTTTCGAGCTACAGGCCCCCTTGGAGATAATCGTAATAGACATGACATTTCCAGCTGTGAAAGTCTACATTTTAGTATAAGACAGGGGGAATCTTCAGGTCCTCCGAGCACATCTGACGGCGTCGTTGAGCGAGTGAGGCGACGTTTTGTCAACAGCCCTACGATATCGACCTTGCAAGCATCTCGTGAACTGCAAATCCCACATACGACTGTTTGGAGTGTGTTGAGAAACCGTTTGCATTTTGAAACCGTACAGATTGACGATCGTACAAGAAATGAAAGAGAATGACACAATTGCTCCCGAGAACTTCTGTGTGGATACGTTAAATCGATTACGTGAGTATGAACATTCCTTGAACAAAATCATCTTTTCTGACGAATCGGCTTTTCAAAAAATGGTTCAAATAGCTCTGAGCACTATGGGGCTTAACTTCTGAGATCATCAGTCGCCTAGAACTTAGAACTACTTAAACCTAACTAACCTAAGGACATCACACACATCCATGCCCGAGTCAGGATTCGAACCTGCGACCGTAGAGGTTCCATACTGTAGCGCCTAGAACCGGACGGCCACTCCGGTATAAAAGGAGAGGTGGAGGGCTGTGTGTCGTCAGCACGGCAGCGGCAATAGCAGAATGGGTCGACCAGGGGAGCTGAAGGACAGGCAAAACTGTAGAATTCGTGGCAGTGAAAATTACATCGAACATTGCTACACGTTCGTGATAGCCATAAACTGAACGTTTTTTGTGCAATGACCGAGAACACAGTGTACGCCTCTTTTCTTTTTTTGCATGAGAGAACCATCAACAGTATAGTGTACCTGGGTATGTTACAACAGTTTTCGATAGCACAGATCGATGACGATGGAGTCCGAAATGTTTACTTCATGCAAGATGGCGCACCACCCCACTACTTGGCTGACATCCAGGATTTTCCCGGTGGACCGCTTTCCAATGGATTGGTCGTGACGTGCCAGTTGCGTGGCCCCCTCTTCCCCAGATCGGACACCACTCGATTTTTTTGTTGGGGATTCATCAAGGATATCGTGTTTGTACCTCGTGTGCCGGCTTCTTTACCTGGACTTAGAGCAAGAACTTACGTCACCACTGAGCAACTTACACATGCAATGCCACAGCCTGTTTGGGAAGAAATCGGCTTCTATTGGGATGTGAGCAGGAAAACCAGCGAAAGCTACGTACAACATTTTCAGTTTAAGGTAAAAGGACGTGATGTGTCTCCCTATAAAATGACACTAAACCCAGCTCTATATCTTCTTTCAATAAATTTATATGAATTTTTAAAGTTGTAACGTCCTGTTTGAAACAGCCTGTATTTAACGCGGAACTGACCTGTGGATGTAACGACAGGTCGGCCTGCCGGTATAAAAGGAGAGGTGGAGGGCTGTGTGTTGTCAGCACGGCAGCGCCAACAGCAGAATGGGTCGATCAGGGGCGCTGAAGGGCTTCCAAGATGTGGACAAACGCACTGGGTGCCACATGGGTGACAAATCCATCAGGGACATTTAAACGAGTCTAGTTGCTCACATCTACTGTTGGTGACCTGATTGCAAAGTGGAAATGCGACGGAACAACCGCAGCTACACTACTGGCCATTAAAATTGCTACACCAAGAAGAAATGTAGATGATAAACGGGTATTCATTGGACAAATATATTATACTAGAACTGACATGTGATTACGTTTTCACGCAATTTCGGTGCATAGATCCTGAGAATTCAGTAACCAGAACAACCACCTCTGGCCGTAATAACGGCCTTGATATGCCTGGGCTTTAAGTCAAATAGAGCTTGGATAGCATGTGCAGGTACAGCTGCCCATGCAGCTTCAACACGATACCACAGTTCATCAAGAGTAGTGGCTGGCGTATTGTGACGAGCCAGTTTCTCGGCCACCATTGACCAGACGTTTCAATTGGTTAGAGATCTGGAGAATGTGCTGGCCAGGGCAGCAGTCGAACATTTTCTGTATCCAGGAAGGCCCGTACAGGACCTGCAACATGCGGTCGTGCATTATCCTGCTGAAATGTAGGCTTTCGCAGGGATCGAATGAAGGGTAGTGCCACGGATAGTAACACATCTGAAATGTAACGTCCACTGTTCAAAGTGCCGTCAGTGCGAACGAGAGTTGACCGAGACGTGTAACCGATGGCACCCCATACCATCACGCCAGGTGATACGCCAGTATGGCGATGACGAATATACTATTCCACTGTGCGCTCACCGCGATGTCGCCAAACACGCATGCCACCATCGTGCTGCTGTAAACAGAACCTGGATTTATCCGAAAAAATGACGTTTTGCCATTCGTGCACCGAGGTCCGGCGTCGAGTACACCATCGCAGCCGCTCCTGTCTGTGATACAGCGTCAACGGTAACCGCAGCCACAGTCTCCGAGCTGATAGTCCGTGCTGCTGCAAACGTCGTCGAACTCTTCGTTCAGATGGTTGTTGTCTTGCTAACGTCCCCATCTGTCGACTGAGGCATCGAGACGTGGCTGCACGATCCGTTACAGCCGTGCGGATAAGATGCCTGTCATCTCGACTGCTAGTGATACGAGGCTGTTGGGATCCAGCACGGCGTTCCGTATTACCCTCCTGAACCCACAGATTCCATATTCTGCTAACAGTCATTGGATCTCGACCAACGCGAGCAGCAATGTCGCGATACGATAAACCGGAATCGCGATAGGCTACAATCCGACCTTTATCAAAGTCGGAAACGTGATGGTACGCATTTCTCCTCCTTACACGAGGCATCACAACAACGTTTCACCAGGTAACGACTGTCAACTGCTGTTTGTGTATGAGAAATCGGTTGGAAACTTTCCTCTTGTCAGCACGTTGTAGGTGTCGCCGTAGGCGTCAACCTTTTGTGAATGCTGTGTAAAGCTAATCATTAGCATATCACAGCATATTCTTCCCGTCTGTTAAGTTTTGCGTCTGTAGCACGTCATCTTCGTGGTGTAGCAATTTTTATGGCCAGTAGTGTAATATTCCCCAAATGTAAAGAAGACAGGTGTGGACAATATCCATAGATCACCGGTACGAATCTAACCTGGAAGAACATTTTAACTTATTTGAAAAAACGACTCGACAGTCCTCTTACATGAAAACCAAACCACAATTACATTACTTCACTACACCGATCAGAAACAGAATATTATTGCAGTTTCATCATCTTACATAAAGTCTGCTTCGTACTCTAACGTTAGTTTACAGTCAAAAACATCACAGCCCTCATGTTTGTGTCTCCTCCATCTTCGCGCTGTACCTGTCTTCATGTAACCTCATTGTCTTACACAGCATTGTACTGTACGCGTTTGGTGATATCTTTATTACTAGCAACGCTTTCCAAAGAAGTGAATTGTTTGTTCACAGAGTAAATGCATTTATCCTTTGTTGTTCGTTTCTCAGACTAATGCCAAGCAATGTATAATACATCCCACAGTCGAAGCAACTGCTACAATGTTTTTGCTAACGCTCCCAGTAATCCAGCATGCGATACCTTTCACTGAAATGAATGCGCTAACAGTTGCGTAAACGAACATCTAACGGCTGCAGTATCTCTGCTGAATGGTTTTTACACATGAAGCCAGCACTAAGTTTGGCAAGAATAACTTTGTTTTGGTTTGAGTCGTAGCTCATGAGTAACTGTCGACTATCTACTAAGTTCCTTAGTTTTGAGGGACTTTAATGGTGTTGCAGAGAGCAGCGAGAAGAATGTTCGTCATTGGACATACCGCCACTCTAAATGGGTGGAGCATAAACGAGTCAATCTTAGCAAGGCTTCCATCAGCGTTCACAAAATTCCTTTCTGTTGTTACTTAAAAGCTGTTAATTTCGTTTTCCATCACTAAGTAGCTAAATCGTTAGCAATAAAAGTATGTAAAAGTGTTGTAACTTTGGTTAACACCCCTATAACACACGTATAGCTTCGTCTTACACCTAGCCTGTGACGTCACCAGAGCATCAGCCAATAACAGAGTGTTTTCGATCACGTGACCAGATCTTGATATTTAATGAGTTTTAACCTTTAATTATATAAATATAACGGATATTTTGCGAGAATATTGACCGTAAATGCTATTTAAATGTTATAATCGATCAGCATAACAACAATCCGAAGCATATTTTTAATATAAGAAAATAGGCTATCGGCGACCTCTGGTTTTCATCTCTGCTCACATGACCCGCTGTCTATGACGACAACATTCCGGCACAGGCAACGAGATGCAGACCAGCGTAGAGAATTGGCGCAAAGCCTTCTATGACGAGGATATTGGAAAGCTGTTGCAACACTAGGACAGGTGTCGACGTCGAAGCGGCGACTATGTGGACATGCTGCTGGAAGGTGTACCTAAGTGTACAGTTTTAATATTCACACTGGTTTCCAGTTCATAGCCGATCAGAATTTAGTTTCCGAATACCCCTTGTATTATTTTGTGGAAGCAGACGCTTGTTCAACGTTTTTCCATGGTAGGGGAGAGTTGCCTGGATTATACCGGTTGCTAATTTGCACCACTGCCATCAAATTCCTACTTCTTGTACTATCCGGCACTTAGTGAGTTGATGTGAACTACTCGCTTCTAGGAGTCATATTTTCTACACTCCTGGAAATTGAAATAAGAACACCGTAAATTCATTGTCCCAGGAAGGGGAAACTTTATTGACACATTCCTGGGGTCAGATACATCACATGATCACACTGACAGAACCACAGGCACATAGACACAGGCAACAGAGCATGCATGCACAATGTCGGCACTAGTACAATGTATATCCACCTTTCGCAGCAATGCAGGCTGCTATTCTCCCATGGAGACGATCGTAGAGATGCTGGATGTAGTCCTGTGGAACGGCTTGCCATGCCATTTCCACCTGGCGCCTCAGTTGGACCAGCGTTCGTGCTGGACGTGCAGACCGCGTGAGACGACGCTACATCCAGTCCCAAACATGCGCAATGGGGGACAGATCCGGAGATCTTGCTGGCCAGGGTAGTTGACTTACACCTTCTAGAGCACGTTGGGTGGCACAGGATACATGCGGACGTGCATTGTCCTGTTGGAACAGCAAGTTCCCTTGCCGGTCTAGGAATGGTAGAACGATGGGTTCGATGACGGTTTGGATGTACCGTGCACTATTCACTGTCCCCTCGACGATCACCAGAGGTGTACGGCCAGTGTAGGAGATCGCTCCCCACACCATGATGCCGGGTGTTGGCCCTGTGTGCCTCGGTCGTATGCAGTCCTGATTGTGGCGCTCACCTGCACGGCGCCAAACACGCATACGACCATCATTGGCACCAAGGCAGAAGCGACTCTCATCGCTGAAGACGACACGTCTCCATTCGTCCCTCCATTCACGCTTGTCGCGACACCACTGGAGGCGGGCTGCACGATGTTGGGGCGTGAGCGGAAGACGGCCTAACGGTGTGCGGGACCGTAGCCCAGCTTCATGGAGACGGTTGCGAATGGTCGTCGCTGATACCCCAGGAGCAACAGTGTCCCTAATTTGCTGGGAAGTGGCGGTGCGGTCCCCTACGGCACTGCGTAGGATCCTACGGTCTTGGCGTGCATCCGTGCGTCGCTGCGGTCCGGTCCCAGGTCGACAGGCACGTGCACCTTCCGCCGACCACTGGCGACAACATCGATGTATTGTGGAGACGTCACGCCCCACGTGTTGAGCAATTCGGCGGTACGTCCACCCGGCCTCCCGCATGCCCACTATACGCCCTCGCTCAAAGTCCGTCAACTGCACATACGGTTCACGTCCACGCTGTCGCGGCACGCTACCAGTGTTAAAGACTGCGATGGAGCTCCGTATGCGACGGCAAACTGGCTGACACTGACGGCGGCGGTGCACAAATGCTGCGCAGCTAGCGCCATTCGACGGCCAACACCGCGGTTCCTGGTGTGTCCGCTGTGCCGTGCGTGTGATCATTGCTTGTACAGCTCTATCGCAGTGTCCGGAGCAAGTATAGTGGGTCCGACACACCGGTGTCAATGTGTTCTTTTTTCCATTTCCAGGAGTGTAGTATGGCTTCTGCGTGTTGAGAAACAGAATTCAGCGTTTATTTGGTTGCGGTTTTCATCTGACTTTTGTGCACATGACGAAGAGATATGTTATCAGGTAACAGAGAACGTAATGTTTTATTTGTGGGTGAATATACACTGAAGAGCCAAAGAAACTGGTCTGCGGATTCTGGTGGTCAGCGGAAGTGTTTAAACTCAGAAGAGTGATCCTGGAGCGATTCTGGACGTTTGGTGCGTCGCATTGTTCTGCTGGAATTGCCCAAGTCCGTCGAAATGCACAATGGACATGAATGGATGCAGGTGATAGGACAGGATGCTTACGTACGTGTCAACTGTCAGAGTCGTATCTAGACGTGTCAGCAGTGCGACAGATTTATGAGGTTGTTTGTATATCCGTAGACGTCCATTCACTTGATATAATCTGAAACGAGACTCGTCCGACCGGGCAACATGTTTCTAGTCATCATCAGTCCAATGTCGGTGGCTCTCTCTGAGCACTATGGGGCTTAACAGCTGTGGTCATCAGTCCCCTAGAACTTAGAACTACTTAAACCTAACAAAGCTAAGGACATGTCTCTGTATTTGAATGCGCATTCCTATACCAATTTCTTTGGCGCTTCAGTTTTCAGGCAGTCACGTATACATTGTAATTCATTTATAGGACACTGACAAAAGTCAAAACGATGGTGTTACATATCATCTACTGCTACAATTTTGCAGTATTGTACAGGTAGAATTCAAAAAGCTTGCTCGTATTACTCGTATTATAAGCTGTAAAAATGCTTTTAGCGTAATTACTGCGACATAATGTTTGGAAAGGATGTGGTAAATTTTGCAATGCGTTCTTTAATCTAAGTTGTTAGTTACAGTGCAACAGTGAAAAGGCGTTTTTAGAAACTGGAGTAGAGATGAACAACTTTTGCCTGTAATATTTTACCCAAATGGGGATCGTGAATTAAATGAATGTACATGCATATAAAATGTCCACAAGCCAACAATAAAGAGGCATGGTGAAAATAAAAATGCAAACTGGGACATAAAAAAATTTTTGGCCTCAGGAACGCGTTTTCGAATTAAGGTAGAGTAAAAATTGGTATAGCATATTCTTGCATTTGAAGAGACGATGTAAGATTTTACGCACGTCAGAGTTTGCTTTCCACGTTGCAGAACGAAATGGATTGCTCAATAATTTAGCTGCAGAAGAAGGCACGGCAGGCAAAAAGTTGGTTGAGGTGTCCATCTAAGAATGATCACGAATCCGAGGGATGTGATGAAAACTGTAAGCAAAATATTAAGACCTAGCCAAGGAGTTTGTGACCTGACAAATAGCCTATATGGGAAAAAAGGGAACACTCTGTGAGCACATATTGTAACGCGTGCATATAGTGATGTAATAACTACATATTAAAAACCAGGTCCCTAATTTGTACCACTTTGCAGGTTTTTATAGTATTAAGGGTTGTATCTTCATTTTCCTAAGAATTACCATTCTTTGAATCTCAAAGCAAAAACAGCATCGAGCAGTTTAAATAAGAAATTGGCACTTAAAAGGAATTCGATCCAGGCCGCATAAAACTAATCACAAGACTGATGACTCAAAAAAGGATAGATTACTGTTAAGACTACAACTAATAAAATCTCAAAAGTGACTCAGTTTAGGCAGCTCTCCCCTTGTAAAAAAAATCTTGACTGGAGATGCTACAATAAAGAAATATTGTCACCTAATCCGAAAGTAACCGATACGCACTCATCAGTTGGTCTGAATTAGAATTTTTGATATTTTTAAAAATATTGGGAATACGATGTATCGATATTTAGAAAAAGACAGCATTACTAGCCCGCGATGTATCAAAAGAAATTTAGCGTTATATCGAAGGAGAAAAAGACCCGCCTGATATTGTAAATATATTGCTGCTTTTAGAGTTGCATGTTTAAGTGTTGATTTATTATCAGTTATTCTGCACATCAATAAGCTACCATCCTGATTATCCCCCTTGGAGCGAGAACTGAAAGGAAAACTGTGCACATTCACGCTTGGCTATAACGACATTGATAACAATGGTAGCTGCATATACGTGGCACAATAAGAGATGTTCGATGGGTCCATCGTTCGCTTTTGTCACATACCGGATTTGTCGCAAACAGCTTATGTCAACTTCCCTGTTTTCTTCATTTCTGCAAACGCCGGCGACCTAGCTGTTGTAGTGTCAAAACTGCGCGGTGAAGCTAAACGTTGCAGTTTCTGTTGGTAGCACCGAGTGACGATTACGTCAGCATTTCTCTGCCAACAGCAAAGTCCAGTCTTGTCATTTAGATTTCTGTTCGTCAGTTACACCAACTGTTTTTGGAGAATGTCGATATGAAAGAATGGCACGCTAGTAGCGTTGAAAATTAATTTTTGACGCAACTGGCGTGCTGTTTCTCCTCGTCGGAAATCTTGCTATTCCATTCACATCGCCAC
This sequence comes from Schistocerca gregaria, assembly GCF_023897955.1. Classification (NCBI taxonomy): domain Eukaryota; kingdom Metazoa; phylum Arthropoda; class Insecta; order Orthoptera; family Acrididae; genus Schistocerca; species Schistocerca gregaria. Next base: position 124,752,363 of record NC_064930.1, on the reverse strand, counting down.
TCCCCACTGCAATCGGACTTGTTCATTGTGCCGTATAAACTGGCTTCATTCAGTCAGAGAGGTAGCATGAATCTGATGAAAGCTCAAAAGTCCCCTTCACACAGTGGAGTAAAATTATTTTCTACCATAAGTTCAAAAGAACAACTTCAAATATTTACTAGAAATTGTGAAAAATATATGATATTAAATAAAAAAAATTGGTACTTGCCGTTTCGCTATCGATTTATAGATATATTGATGAAAAAGTGTCATATCGTGTTTTGACGGGAGATAGCATTACTGATTCTGAACAAAAAACTTTATGTGGACATATGCCCTACTCCGAATCGTTTCCGAGATAGAACAGTTTTAATGTATGTTAGAACAAATAAGCCATAGGTCACAAATATTAAGTCAAAATTGACCAGGTTTCGACGCTACTATGAGCGTCGTCTTCAGAATTAAACTAACTGTTCTAAAACATATTAGGTATATAATACATTAATAAAATTAAAGTTTGTTCTGACTGGAAAGAGATGCAGTACTTGTCTTGTTGCAACCCTTGTTCACTCAAGTACGAGCAGCCCTTAGCGGCTCGCCATCTTATTTACAACTATTCATGACGTGGCCTTACCGGCTTTGATTTTGTAAAAATTTGACTTGTAAGTACTGTATCTATTTCCAGCCAGTACAAACTTGAATTTTATTATTGTATTATATACCTAATATGTTTTAGAACAGTTAGTTTAATTCTGAAGACGACGCTCATAGTAGCGTCGAAACCTGGTCAATTTCGACTTAATATTTGTGACCGAGAGCTTATTTGTTGTAATCTAATTCTGACACGGTCACTGAACCTTAGCAGCTATGTTCAAAGTTTTACTTTTAATGTACACTTCTATTTATTTTCTGTATTATTCATTGTCATTGTTTACAACGTACCACAGTACTGTAGCGGAAGGTGAGACGAACATTTTGATACAGGTTGCTTGTGGTCTATCAAGTCCGAAAACTATCTCAGACTGGCCTACAAAAAGTACCTAAGCTGCAGCGCACGCGCATCAAGGGAGATTTTCAATATTCTCGCTATCTCCCCACGCAAACTGTTAGTCCTAGACAAAAAATAAACAGGATCCTTTTTTTGTAGCAAATTTAGTTTACTTGTGTACTGAGGACACGTTTTCGTCGTAACGTGCGGTTTTTGCGTTATTGAAGAAAAACGTACAAAAGTGATATTATATTCTATCTCGGAAACCATTCGCAAAAGGGCATATGCCCATATGAAGTTTTATGCTCAGAATCACTCACACTATCGCGTCGCAAAGCATGTACCTATATATATATAATTGTTGTGGTCTTCAGTCCTGAGACTGGTTTGATGTAGCTCTCCATGCTACTCTATCCTGTGCAAGCTTCTTCATCTCCCAGTACCTACAGCAACCTACATGCTTTTGAATGTGCTTAGTGTATTCACCTCTTGGTCTCTCTCTACAATTTTTACCCTCCACGCTGCCCTCCAATACTAAATTGGTGATCCCTTGATGCCTCAGAACATGTCCTACCAACCGATCTCTTCTTCTAGTCAAGTTGTGCCACAAACTTCTCGTCTCCCGAGTCCTATTCAATACCTCGTCATTAACACACACACACACATATATATATATATATATATATATATATATATATATATATATATATATATATATATATATATAAAGAAACATTCCACATGGGAAAAATATATTAAAAAAGGATGCTGTGACTTACCAAACGGGAAAGCGCTGGTAGATAGACACAATAAAAAACACACAAATATCAAGCTTTCGCAACGCACGGTTGCTTCAGCAGGAAAGAGGGAAAGACCAAAGGATGTCAAATTTGACAGTGTAATAGTGGACTTCGTCGGATCTCGCCTTTCGTGAACGAAATACGATCAAATCTAGAGCCCCGCTGTAGATTTGAATGTAATATATATATATATATATATATATATATATATATATATATATATATATATATATATATATTCTGAAAAAAATATCGGTATATTATCAACAGTCCTAGTCTAAATATAATAACGTCATGTACTGTCTGTATCGGGTACTGTGTAACCTCTCTGTCCTACAGCCAAAGAGAGTCGTCGCAGCAGGATTTTCCGCTCCTCGGAATACGTAGCGAAAGCCCCGCAACGAAGAAACCTAGAATTTCCAGGTTGGGAGTTTACTTGTTGCATGCGCTAGCTCCCCACATAATCAGCGCCGCCTTCCCGAATGTCCGCTAACTTGGTGTCCGCGCTCTTTTGTTCGCGGCTCGCTGCTCCTCTGTTTCCGGCCTGGCTCCTCATTGGCTAGCGCCTCGCCCCTTTTGCCTGTGGCGCCATTTATCGCCGTCGCAACAAATGAACTACCTCTCGTCACGTGACCAGTCTTCCGGCACGCGAAGGTCAACTTCTTTCTCGCCAGAACCTGCTGTTTTAGGGCGGATAAGCCAATTCCGACGATATCTCGTTCTTTTTCTGTTTCGGTAATAAAGTACAAAATTAGAAAAATGGTGCAGGCTGATAAGTTTCTTTTCGCGGTTTCTTTTCCCACTGGGGCCAAGGGCCGGTTTAAGGGCCAAGATCGGTATTACACCATCATATTTCTTTGTCAGAGCGGATAGTCAAATTTGACAGTGTAATTGTGGACTTCGTCGAATCTCGCCTTTCGTTAATGAAATGTGATCAAATCTAGAGCCTCGCCGTAAATTTTATAATAAAAGTTGTTCATCGTCTGTTCACTGCAAAGTGAAACGTAACCTCTTGGAGCGCTGGCATCACTACAGCTGTTTGACGTCCCTGGAGTCTGTTAGTAAATATGGCTTCAAACATGATGTGTCCCTTCGACTCTTTCTAATAACCTTGCTTCGACTGGGGTTGGGTGTGAGCAAGAGGCACAGTGCATGCCATTAATCATGTGCTGACGGGCTGGTGGAATATGCTACAGGCGACTTCATATCCACAACCTCAGCTTCAGCCATCCACCTATACAACTGGAAACATCCATGCAGCTTTACAGTAAGACAGAATAGAACAGGTTGTCATATTCTACAATAAATTTTTTTCTTAATTTCCCATTCTACTCTTCGTCTATTTTTGAACTCTGGATGCTACAAGTTATAAGGCGATTCATTTGTTTCGCACCTTTTATTAATTTTGTAGTTATTGGAATTCTATTGCTTAAATTACGCAAAAATCAAAAACATGTTGTTACTGCCCATATAGTATGCGAAACACTTACTTACTTTCAAATATTTTTCCGTCATTGCCTTATAAGTCGCTTCACACATTGCGGGAATTATTTTGGTTAATGTGCACTATGGTATGTATTGTAAACTAGAGTAGCTCTCTCCTGTAGCAAGAAATAGCAATATCACGATGAATCTGTCTCCTGCCCACATATATCATTTCTCAAGTGAGTAATCCCTTTTGTAACATAAGAAGCCACTTTACTGAGCAAATACTAAAATGCAACTACATCTGTTCGCAAGTAATTTACACAAGTAGCCATTAAAATTGCTACACCACGAAGATAACGTGCTACAGACGTAAAATTTAACGGACTGGAAGAAGATGCTGTCATATGTAAATGATTAGCTTTTCAGAGCATTCATATAAGGTTGGCACCGGTGGCGACACCTACAACGTGCTGACATGAAGAAAATTTCCAACCGATTTCTCATACACAAACAGCAGTTGACCGGCGTTGCCTGGTAAAAAGTTGTGATGCCTCGTGTAAGGAGGAGAAATGCGTACCATCACGTTTCCGACTTTGATAAAGGTTGGATTGCAGCCTATCGCGATTGCGGTTTATCGTATCGCGACATTGCTGCTCGTGTTGGTCGAGATCCAATGACTGTTATAGGATATGGAATCGTTGGGTTCTGGAGGGTAATACGGAACGCCGTGCTGGATCCCAACGGCCTCGTATCACTAGCAGTCGAGATGACAGGCGTCCTACCCGCACGGCTGTAACGGATGGTGCATCCACGTCTCGATCCCTGAGTCAACAGATGGGGACGTTTGCAAAACAACAACCATCTGCAGGAACAGTTCGACGACGTTTGCAGCGTCACGGACTATCAGCTCGGAGACCGTGGCTGCGGTTACCCTTGATCCTGCATCACAGACAGAAGGTTACACGTCTCGGTCATCTCTTGTTCGCATTTACGGCCCTTCGAACAGTGGACGTTACTTTTCAGATGTGTTACGACACTTCTTTCAATCCCCGCGAAACCCTAAATTGGAGCAGAACAATGCACGACCGCATATTGCAGCTCCTGTAAGGGCCTTTCTGGATACAGAAAATGTTCGACTGCTGCCCTGGCCAGCACATTCTCCATATCTCTCACCAATTGAAAACTCCTGGTGAATGGTGGCCGAGCAGCTGGCTCGTCACAATACGCCAGTCACTACTCTTGATGAACTGTGGTGTCGTGTTGAAGCTACATGGGCAGCTGTACCTGTACACGCCATCCAAGCTCTGTTTGACTCAATGCCCAAAGGTATCAAGGCTGTTATTGCGGCCTGAGGTGGTTTTTCGGGTACTGATTTCTCATGATCTATTCACCCACATTGCGTGAAAATGTAATCATATGTCAGTTCTAGTATAATGTATTTGTCCAATGAACACCCGTTTATCATCTGCATTTCTTGTTGGTGTAGCAATTTTAATGGCCAGTAGTGTATATAAAACTTGCTGTCCTACAGTTGCAGCTATCGTAACAAATATTGCTGAATGCTTTAGCTCGGTGTAATACCTATGTCTTCACCCAAGTAGTTTCCTTTTTGCCACTGTTTTTTTTTCCCCAAATGCACACACAGGCAGTTGTGGTACAAGCAACTGCAGTGCATAGTAACAAATTGCTGTTGTTCGCTATCTTGAAATTTGACGAAACATATGACGACACTGTAATACTCCCTTTTAGCGCCACGTCAGAGATCTTTGTCAAAGAAATTTGATCGTACTTCTTCGTCAAAGAGGCAAAGGAATGCGATTTTTTTTGTCTCCTGATGTTGTTGTAAGTTCAATGTTTTGTAGACTGTAGGGCATGTTGGCGGCGTTCAATGCAGTTGCCTATGCAGCAGCAAGACACAGACTGAGCGTAGCGAGAGAGAGCGCTCGCTTATACAGTGTGCGAAAACTTTGACCTTAGATAAGGGCTTAGTGTTTTCACAGTGGCCAGCGGAACGTTATCGCCGGACGCGTGCTGTATTAGATCTAGCAGCATCGCCAAGGCCATGCGATAAGAGTGTTTACATAACAAAACTGTTGCATCCTTGAGCCTCCGGTTCTAGATGTACCCTTGTCCGGTTAATGGCTGATTTACAACAACTTCAGGAGACAAGAACAATCGCATTCCAGTGAAGAGCGTTGCAGCCCACGCCCTCGTCGATGGACCCTGCTTATATGTCGCCTTCTGCTTTGTCTTTGTATACGCGTAACAGGAGGAAAGTATCTGTAAATGAGTCTATATTCATTTGGGTAAAAAGTAAAGGAGTATGTCAATATGTTAAGTTTGTTGGTGATTGTACTGTATATTTTCATAAATAAATTGTTCATTTGCAAACTGATCTGTAGCGTCAGCCATTAACCGGACAAGGGTACATCTAGAACCGGGGGCTCAAGGATGCAACAGCATGTTTCGCCTACAAAGGCGGCCAACGCAACCCGCCGAACATCTTACGCAATCTTGGCAGCGCCGCCAGCGGTGGGCTTAGAGCACAGCGGACGGGAGCACCTAGCACGGCTAGTTACCACTGAGGCAAGGCCGTTGGCATGAGAAATGCTTGCTTGAGCACAAATGCTGATGCTAACGAAGCCTGCAGGTTGTATTGTTGTGTTTGACCTCAATTGTCGCCTCGGCAGTTTATTCGTTTATTTAGCGTATGGCTATAACAGACATATCATGAAATTAAATTACCTATACATATCTACATATTGACACACAAGAAACTTAAGTTTGTCTTTACAACTGAATATCCAGTCCTTCAATCCAGCGCACTGCATCTGGAGTTGCTATCAGGAATTCCTCTTTGGCGCCGTGATAGGCTCGAAGCCTGCTTTCCCTGACAACGTGCTGAACAGTCTGGTACGGAGCCCCGCAGTCACAGGCTGGACCAGGCAGCTTCTTCCACTTAAACAGAGCATCCCTGCACCGCCCATGGCCGATACGGATCTGTTGAGAGTACTCCAGGTCTTGCGTGGTAATTCGAATCCACTTGGAAGTTTAGCACCTGAGAAGATGTTATGCACACCTGTCACTGCTTCCCACCGACCTTTCCATTCTTCAAGAGGTTTGAAATTATTAGCAACCATGTCAGCAGCATCGCACAGAGTCGGACGGCGTCATTTCAGTCTCTAGTGATTTAAAAGCGGCAGTTCGCTATGCACGGGTAGGTTAGAATTCCTGGAGATCTTGTGGAATTCTCTCATAAGGACAGTACATCTGCGTACATCAGCAGGCGTTATACCGGTTAACAGTGGAAGCCAATAAACTGGAGTAGATCTGATTGCGCCAGATATTATGCCCGTTGTCGTATTCAGCTGGGTATCAACAGGCCTTGTATGATGACTGTTCGTCCAAACAGGTGCACAATACTCCGCACTTGGGTACATCAAGCCCGGAGCTGAAAATCGCAGGTAGTTCCGCACAGCTTATGGAGGATGTTGTTTCGAGTCCTCAACTTTTGAGCTAAGTTGTTTGAAACGTAGCGTACGATCCAGGATGACACCAAGATATTCTGGGTTCCAATTATGGCGAAGAATTCTGCCTCTGAAACTTACTTTTAGTTTTACCTTCGCCAACCGGTTATTTAGATGGAAGCAACACACTTCTGTTTTACTCACACTGGGTAGGAGTCTCCAGATTTTGAAGTAATTATCTAATGCAGACAGGTCGTTGTCTAGAATCTCTTCTGTTGTCTTCATTTCCTGGTGTGTTACGGCTAGAGCCAGGTCATCGGCATAGCAGTATTTTCTGGACGAAGTGTCAGGTAGATCAGATAGATAAAGGTTGAACAGTAAGGGTGACAGAACTGATCCTTGAGGCAATCCGTTGTTCAGCTTCCTCTCCTTACTTATGTTACTTCCACTGATTACCTGGAACTTCCGATCACTTAGCACGCTGTTAATCAGTCTAGCCATTGTTCTGAGGGTATGATGCGGAGAAATTTGTATATAGCGCCTTCCCTCCACACAGTGTCGAAGGCGGCAGTTAGATCAACAAATGTCACAGATGTTTTCTGCTTTATTTGGTATCCTGACTCTATGAAGGATGTGAGAGAGACCTTGGCAGTGTCCGCAATACGTTGCAAGCGTCAGCCGTGGTGAGTACAGAGTTCTGTGTTGTTGTGAGTGCATTGTGTTGGAGCTACGTGAACTGGAACGTGCTGGTATGGTGGGTAGTCTGCATCTAGGATAGACGAAATGTTTCGTATTACAAGAGGCACCCTGGCGAAGACATATATAGCACGCACACAAAAATCGGAAAAAAACATCATCCGCTAAGATACAACGCGGACGAAAGTCTGTGTTGAGTGACTGTTATAGGCGGTCATTGAAGATGGTTCTGACGAAAAATAAGATTCAGAAGTAGAAGGGACTTCCAAAAACAGGGAATTGCAAAACCACTCATCACTGATGCTGTAATTAGGCTGTTTAGGTTTTTATGTTGGTAACGCCACGTAGTTCTCTGTATGTAAATCGCTGACTGCGCTGTGTGCAGTCTGGGGCTGGTTGGACTCATTGTTCCAATATTCGCTTGTGTAGTGTTGGGCAAATGGATGTGAACAGCGCGTAGCGTTGCGCTGTTTGAGGTGAGCCGCCAGCAGTGGTGGATGTGGGGAGAGAGGTGCCAGGGTTTTGAGAGGTTGCTATGAGCGGACGATCTGGACGTGTGTCCGCCAGAAAAAGGAAAACTTGTAAAGATGGATGTCATAAATTGATAGACTTATATATGTTACTTAAAATCCGTCTTGATTGCAATTTTTTTTAAATTCATATGACCGGTTTCGGTTCATTCAGGACCATCTTCAGATCTGATATTTCAGTTACAGGAGTAACCCGTCCAAATACAGCAACTTTGACACGCAGCATGTGAAAGTTGCTGGATTTGGACGGGTTACTCCTGTAACTGAAATATCAGATCTGAAGATGGTCCTAAATGAACCGAAACCGGTCATATGAATTTTAAAAAATTGCAATCAAGACGGATTTTAAGTAACATTATAATATCACTGATTGCTGTTATTCCATAAGACATTATGTCTCTTTTTGCAAAGATTTATATATGGTGAACTTTGAACACTATTAACGTAAATACATTGTTTTTCCTCTATCAAAATCTTTCATTTCTAACTATATGCCTATTGGTAGTTAATGTCTTGAGTAGTTAGAATCATTTATTTAGCTGGCAGTATTGGCGCTCGCTGTATTCTAGTAGTTGGAGTAACGAAGATTTTGGTAAGTGATTCATGAAGGATAGGTTCTTGTTAGTCAGGGCGATTCCCATAAGAAACTTCCCCTTTGAATGTAAAGAAAGACTGTGCTGGTAAACTTCTACGTTATTTCATACTGAAACAGCTGAGTGAAACTGAACGTACTGAGACTGTTTTCTCTTTACTTATTCTGATCAGTTCTACACTGACACGCAATATTTTAGCGCAACGCAATGTGACTTTCAATAATCCCTACAAAAGAATAGCCCTGACTAACAATAATCTATACCCTTCATGAATCAGTTGTTGTTGTTATCTTCAGTCCTGAGACTGGTTTGATGCAGCTCTCCATGCTACTCTATCCTGTGCAAGCTGCTTCATCTCCCAGTACCTACTGCAACCTACATCCTTCTGAATCTGCTTAGTGTACTCATCTCTCGGTCTCCCTCTACGATTTTTACCCTCCACGCTGCCCTCCAATGCTAAATTTGTGATCCCTTGATGCCTCAAAACATGTCCTACCAACCGATCCCTTCTTCTAGTCAAGTTGTGCCACAAACTTCTCTTCTCCCCAATCCTATTCAATACCTCCTCATTAGTTACGTGACCTATCCACCTTATCTTCAGTATTCTTCTGATCTTAGTTACTGGAACTACTGCAATACAGCGAGCCCCAATACTGCCAGCTAAATAAAAGATTCTATCTACTGAAGGCACTAACTACTGATAGGCATATAGTTAGCAAATGAAAGATTTTGATAGAGAACAAACGGTGTATATATTTGACGTCTATTTCAACAAATTTCTTTTTTCTGACAGACACACGTCCACATCGTCCGCTCATATTAACATCTCAAAACTCTTGGCATCTCTCTCCCCACATCCACCACTGCTGGCGGCAAACCTCCAACTGCCCCACACTACAATAGCGAATATTGCAACAATGAGTCCAACCAGCCACAGACTGCACACAGCAGTCAGCTATGTTCATACAGAGAACTACGTGGCGTTGCCAACATAAAAACCGAATTACACTGCAAATGGCCGCAGTAGGACAACGCGGTTGCGATCTCATTACAATGGCCGGAAGAGCAATGAGAGAATGTGATAGGGTCGGACGATTCTCGTTTCACACGAACTTAGGGACTAGTTTGCGTCCCATGACGGAAACATATAGGGGTTTGGGGTAGGGCTGTAGATCTATTGACACCATCTCCAAAGTCGATATACAAAGGCGATCTTTCTCACCGATGTATCGATATCGAAAAGGCAGTATCAGTGCCGGTATTTTTATTTTATATTATATTTTTTTCGCAATTTACGGTGAATGTACGAAGCTGTTGTTTTGAAATTGTAGTAGAACATTATTTTACATTCATTGTATGAAAATTGTTATTGCTTTTTGAACTTTCGTCAAGCCCGGCCTTTGTATTTGACTCTGTGAATCAAGTATAGATGGCACAAAGAAGAAGTCCGATTGCACTCGGGGGTAGCAATGTAAATGGAATAACAAGAGATCAGAAGCGAATATATACCTCTCCAGTTGTGTTAAAACACAATTTTAACGGATCTTGGACGCTATTTCTTTACATCAGGATTCTTAAGAAAACAGTTGGTGAAACTGACGAACAAAAATCAAAATTGGTCTTTGCTGTGGGCGGAGACGTGTGATGAGAAATGCTGACGTTATCGGCGCTCGGCGCTACCAACAGAAACTGTAGCGTATACCTTCAGCACGCAGTTCTGACACTACAATTGCTAGGTCGCTGGCGTTGGTAGAAATGAAAAAAAAAAAGAAAAGGAAAAGGAATTTAGACAAATCCAATATGTGATGGGTCCATCGCACACCTTTCATTGTGCCACACACCCACTCACATGCAGTTACCATCGAAAGCAGAGTGGTTACCGCCAAGTGTGAACGTGCACCGTTTACCTTGCCAGTCTTGCTCTGAAGGGGATAAGCAGGCTACCAACTTGTTGATGTAAAGAATTTCTTTCTTTCTTTCGCTTTTCGCTTATGCCATACATAGGCCCGCAGCGATCGCAGGACTGGCGTGGTTACAACAGATTTGGCAAGGTTAGTTTTAGGGACGGCCAGAGTCCCTTTCTGCCGATACCCCATACTCCCCACCCCCCCTCCCCCCCTTCGACAGACTCAGTGTACCCCAACTGTCTGCGTCCAGTGTAAATCGTGTAATAGTGCAGATGTGTTTCAAATGTCTGCGAAGCATGTAACTCAGGTGGAACGAGGGGACCAGTACGGTATTCGCATAGCGGGATGTGGAAAACCGCCTAAAAACCACATCCAGGCTGGCCAGCACGGCGGCCCTTGTCGTTAATCCGCTGTGCGCATCCGATCCGGGGCCGGCGCGTCTACACGAGTGCAGGAAGCCCTGGCAGGTTGTTGATGTACAGAATATCTAGTAATAAATCAGCTCTAAAACTGGCAGTGTATTTACAATGTGCAGCCGATTTTTTTTGTTTGTTGATACGACGAATTTTTTGCGACGATATATCGATATGTTTTCTCGTTATATTCGTTAAGGATACTTCTTTTTAGATACCGATGTATTGGATTCCCGATATTTTTAAAAATATCAACAGGCCCAGTTCGGTGGTGGTCTGGGCAGCCATTTCGTGGTATTTCGTTGGGCCGCATAGTTACTCTGCAAGTCCGAAAAAATCATGTCCTTTGAGATCTTTTTCTCGGGATGTGTTACAGATACCATTGTCAAATTTGATTAAAGTGTTTATTGATATTTCCTCCACAATCTGGTATTTTTTCGACCGGAAATGTCAAAGAGCAAAAGTGGAAGTGCCGTCGGAACGAAACAAAGTTTCGATGTAGACCTCCACGAGCGATATGTCACAGGTCAGCCGGGTCGTCTGAAATCAAAATTGTGTTGACGTTAGCGAAGTATGTCAGATTCTTTTGGGGTCGTACCTCGCTTAAGTTATTTGAACCATAGGAAACAAAATGGCAGCCATTTGAAGAAAAATAGGGTCTTTTCGCCGATTTTTCGACTTCGTCGGCCAAGTAAAGATATTTGTAGTTGTTGGATCGGAATAAAAGCGGTACAACTCCCAGACAATTTAGTTAGCTTTGTCGGAAACAAAGAATCATGCCAAACGGTTCAGTAGATTTAAAGTTCCATGCCGCGCGGTAAAAAAAAGAAAGTCATTTCGAGAAAAACGATTTTGAAGTTTTGACTACATATAAATGCAATATGATGCAACGTACGTTCAATCTGCTATTCCGGGTCCATAAACTGGTCCTTCCTCTTCCTCACAGAGGGCGTTCTGCTCGACCTGGGCCATCCTGCGCTGCTCCAGAGCCGCTCGTACAGCCGGTGACCAGCGGTTTGTCGGCCGCTCCAATCCGGCGGTCGTCCGAATGCTCGGCGAACTGCGTCGAACAGAGTCCCAGGGTGACGTCCATTGTTGTCATGGTCTTCAGAACTGCTGAATACCCTTCGTTGAAGCTGCACACTGCCAGGAAAGTCGCAGTCTCCACGGTCTTCGCACCAGAATGCAAATGCTTGGGGGGCAACTTCCAAACACACGCGTTGAAACCTTCACCTGAATTTTGTGTGTTTCCTCCCAAGCACCGGTACAATAATTCGTCGTCCGCAAGGGAAAAACTGGTACGTGAAAAAGGCCGATTTCAGTCAGCTGCATTTTTTTGTTCAACCGCGAATAACAAACATTTCTGTTCCGTGTTCGGGAAAAAAGTGATTCAGGGGTGGATTCTTAAACACATTTATGGATCCAAAAATGCAATTTAAAAAAAAACGATTTTTTGAACGAAAAGATAGTAAACCTCCCCTAACGGCGATGCTCTGTTCCAAGAAGTCAAGGCTCCTGTCCTAACAGCTCACATCGCCCTATACTGGTCAACAGGAAGTATTTTCGGATCTTTCCTGGCCACCACAATCACCAGATATCAGTATTACTGAGACATTGTGGTCCATCTGACCGCTATCCACCTCCGCCATTGTTACCTCAACCTGCCACTGTTTTGCAGGAAGACTTGTATGAGATTTCCTTCAAAACCCGTATCCATTAATTCCGAGACGACTGGGAGCTGCTCTGAATGCCAGTTGTTTCCCTACATCATGTGTGGCTGCTGTGTACGGACGCAGGAGGAGCTGGCCACTCTTCGCGAACAGCTGAGCGTGTTGATGGCCGCGGTCAGCCGTCTTCAGGCTGCTGCCTCGGAGTGTAGCGGCAGTGGGGAGTCTGGTGCGTCGCATGGTGCACCCCAGGTGTTAGATGCTTCACCCACTGTCCCTGCTGTCGAGACATCTTCGCGGGTACCGGGCGCGGTTGGGCCACCCTCTCCCCAAGGGGAGTGGCGGGTTCAGCGGCGTTCGCGGCACACGAGGCGGAGGGTCAATGTGGAGGCTGGCCGTGTGGCATCGCCCGCTCTGCCTGTGAGTGGACATGTGGCTGCTCCTTCAGCAAGGTCCGAGCAGGCACACGGGGGGAGGGGTTTATTAGTTATTGGGAGCTCCAACGTTAGGCGGGTGATGGAGCCCCTTAGGGAAATAGCGGAAAGGTCGGGGAAGAAGGCCAGTGTTCACTCTGTCTGCTTGCCGGGGGGTCTCATCCGAGATGTGGAGGAGGCCCTACCGGCGGCGATAGAGAGCACTGGGTGCACCCGACTGCAAATTGTTGCTCATGTCGGCACCAATGACTCTTGCCGTCTGGGTTCAGAGGTCATCCTCAGTTCGTACAGGCGGTTGGCGGAGTTGGTGAAACTGGAAAGCCTCGCTCGCGGGGTGGAATCAGAGCTAACTATTTGTAGTATCGTTCCGAGAACCGATCGCGGTCCTCTGGTTTGGAGCCGAGTGGAAGGCTTAAACCAGAGGCTCAGACGATTCTGCGGAGAGCTGGGGTGCAAATTTCTCGACCTCCGCTATCGGGTGGAGAAATGTAGGGTCCCCCTGAATAGGTCAGGTGTGCACTACACGCCGGAAGCGGCTACGAGGGTAGCGGAGTACGTGTGGAGTGCACATGGGGTTTTTTTAGGTTAGAGAATTCCCTCCCTAGGCCCGACAAGACGCCTCCTGAGACGCGGCAAGGCAGGAGTAGGCAAAATGCAACAAGGAATAACAATATTAATGTGCTAATAGTAAACTGCAGGAGCGTCTATAGAAAGGTCCCAGAACTGCTCTCATTAATAAACGGTCACAACGCCCATATAGTACTAGGAACAGAAAGTTGGCTGAAACCAGACGTAAACAGTAATGAAATCCTAAACTCTGATTGGAATGTATACCGCAGAGATAGGCTGGACAGTGAAGGGGGAGGCGTGTTTATAGCGATAAGAAGTGCAATAGTATCGAAGGAAATTGACGGAGATTCGAATTGTGAAATGATTTGGGTGAAGGTCACGGTTAAAGCAGGCTCAGACATGGTAATTGGATGTCTCTATAGGCCCCCGGGCTCAGCAGCTGTTGTGGCTCAGCACCTGAAGAATAATTTGGAAAATATTTCGAGTAGATTTCCCCACCATGTTATAGTTCTGGGTGGAGATTTTAATTTGCCGGATATAGACTGGGAGACTCAAACGTTCATAACGGGTGGCAGGGACAAAGAATCCAGTGAAATATTTTTAAGTGCTTTATCTGAAAACTACCTTGAGCAATTAAACAGAGAACCGACTCGTGGCGATAACATATTAGACCTTCTGGTGACAAACAGACCCGAACTATTTGAATCAGTTAATGCAGAACAGGGAATCAGCGATCATAAAGCGGTTATTGCATCGATGATTTCAGCCGTAAATAGAAACATTAAAAAAGGTAGGAAGATTTTTCTGTTTAGCAAAAGTGACAAAAAGCAGATTTCAGAGTACTTGATGGCTCAACACACAAGTTTTGTCTCAAGTACAGATAGTGTTGAGCATCAGTGGACGAAGTTCAAAACCATGGTACAATATGCGTTAGATGAGTATGTGCCAAGCAAGATCGTAAGAGATGGAAAAGAGCCACCGTGGTACAACAACCGAGTTAGAAAACTGCTGCGGAAGCAAAGGGAACTTCACAGCAAACATAAACATAGCCAAAGCCTTGCAGACAAACAAAAATTACGCGAAGCGAAATGTAGTGTGAGGAGGGCTATGCGAGAGGCTTTCAATGAATTCGAAAGTAAAGTTCTATGTACTGACTTGGCAGAAAATCCTAAGAAATTTTGGTCCTATGTCAAAGCGGTAGGTGGATCAAAACAAAATGTCCAGACACTCTGTGACCAAAATTGTACTGAAACAGAGGATGACAGACTAAAGGCCGAATTACTAAATGTCTTCTTCCAAAGCTGTTTCACAGAGGAAGACTGCACTGTGCTTCCTTCTCTAGATTGTCGCACAGTTGACAAAATGGTAGATATCGAAGTAGACGACAGAGGGATAGAGAAACAATTAAAATCGCTCAAAAGAGGAAAGGCCGCTGGTCCTGATGGGATACCAGTTCGATTTTACACAGAGTACGCGAAGGAACTTGCCCCCCTTCTTGCAGCGGTGTACCGTAGGTCTCTAGAAGAGCGAAGCGTTCCAAAGGATTGGAAAAGGGCACACGTCATCCCCGTTCTCAAGAAGGGACGTCGAACAGATGTGCAGAACTATAGACCTATATCTCTAACGTCGATCAGTTGTAGAATTTTGGAACACGTATTATGTTCGAGTATAATGTCTTTTCTGGAGACTAGAAATCTACTCTGTAGGAATCAGCATGGGTTTCGAAAAAGACGATCGTGTGAAACCCAGCTCGCGCTATTCGTCCACGAGACTCAGAGGGCCTTAGACACGGGTTCACAGGTAGATGCCGTGTTTCTTGACTTCCGCAAGGCGTTTGACACAGTTCCCCACAGTCGTTTAATGAACAAAGTAAGAGCATACGGACTATCAGATCAATTGTGTGATTGGATTGAGGAGTTCCTAGATAACAGAACGCAGCACGTCATTCTCAATGGAGAGAAGTCTTCCGAAGTAAGAGTGATTTCAGGTGTGCCGCAGGGGAGTGTCATAGGACCGTTGCTATTCACAATATACATAAATGACCTGGTGGATGACATCGGAAGTTCACTGAGGCTTTTTGCAGATGATGCTGTGGTGTATCGAAAGGTTGCAACAATGGAAAATTGTACTGAAATGCAGGAGGATCTGCAGCGAATTGACGCATGGTGCACGGAATGGCAATTGAATCTCAATGTAGCGAAGTGTAATGTGATGCGAATACATAGAAAGATAGGTCCCTTATCATTTAGCTACAAAATAGCGGGTCAGCAACTGGAAGCAGTTAATTCCATAAATTATCTGGGAGTACGCATTAGGAGTGATTTAAAATGGAATGATCATATGAAGTTGATCGTCGGTAAAGCAGATACCAGACTGAGATTCATTGGAAGAATCCTAAGGAAATGCAATCCGACAACAAAGGAAGTAGGTTACAGTACGCTTGTTCGCCCAATGCTTGAATACTGCTCAGCAGTGTGGGATCCGCACCAGGTAGGGTTGATAGAAGAGATAGAGAAGATCCAACGGAGAGCAGCGCGCTTCGTTACAGGATCATTTAGTAATTGCGAAAGCGTTACGGAGATGATAGATAAACTCCAGTGGAAGACTCTGCAGGAGAGACGCTCAGTAGCTCGGTACGGGCTTTTGTTAAAGTTTCGAGAACATACCTTCACCGAAGAGTCAAGCAGTATATTGCTCCCTCCTACGTATATCTCGCGAAGAGACCATGAGGATAAAATCAGAGAGATTAGAGCCCACACAGAAGCATACCGACAATCCTTCTTTCCACGTACAATACGAGACTGGAATAGAAGGGAGAACCGATAGAGGTACTCAGGGTACCCTCCGCCACACACCGTCAGGTGGCTTGCGGAGTACGGATGTAGATGTAGATGTAGATCATACCAAGTGTAGAAGTGTGAAACTGGAATTTTCCTATAGACGGTGCTAGCCGTCAGTGTAGGGTCCGTGAGACCGCCTCTGCAGCGCCATCTGCTTCCTGTAACGGCTGACGACAAATGTCAACACACAGTAGCACAAGTTCCATACATCGGTACATGTATCAAATCCGTAAACGTGTCTAGTTTTGTGCCTACGAACCAACATTTGCGTACAGCATTGGTTTTCTGTCATCATTTGAAGAAAACTGCTGCATACTTGCATCGAATGCTCGTCGAAGCTTTCGGCGAACATGCCCTTGGGAAAAACACAGTGGCCAGCATCGGTGGCCGAGGGGTTCTAAGCGCTTCAGTCCGGAACCGCGCGACTGCTACGGTCGCAGGTTCGAATTCTGCCTCGGGCATGGATGTGTGTGATGTCCTTAGGTTAGTTAGGTTTAAGTAGTTCTAAGTTCTAGGGGACTGGTGACCACAGCAGTTGAGTCCCATAGTGCTCAGAGCCATTGGAACCAAAAACACAGTGTTTCGGAGGTTCAAAAAATTCAAATGTGGTGATTCCGACGTGAGCAACGAGTTCCAAGACAACGAATTGCAGGCTTTATTGGATGAAGATGATACTCAAACGCAACAGGAACTCACAGAGCAATTGAAAGTGACGCAGAAAGCTGTTTCTCTTATCTTAAAAGCTATGGACAAGATGCAGGAACTGGGGAAATGGGTTCCGCATGAACTCATTGACAGACAGCAAGCAAAACGAAAGACCACTTGTCAAATGCTGCTTGCCAGACAAAAAAGAATAGTGAGAGGTGATGAAAAATGGATATATTTTGAAAATCCTAAGCGTCGTAAATCAGGGAAACCATCGATATCCACTGCAAGACCAAATCGCGTTGAAAAAAATATAATGTTCTGTGTTCGATGGATTCAGAAGGATGTCATCATTATGAGCTGCTGAAACCTAGTGAAACCGTTAGTACTGATCACTACCAACAGCAAATGAGCGATTTCAATCGAGAATTACCTGAAAAACTACCGGAATATGGAAAAAAGCAACAGAAAGTCATATTGCTCAATGATGACGCAACATCACACACAGCGAAACGGATCAGGGAAACGATCGAGGCGTTCAGTTGGGAAATACTAGGGCATGCGGTTTATTCTCCATACTCGGCTCCGTTCGATTATCATCTATTTGCATCACGGGGAACACGCTCTCGCTGGACAACGCTTCAGTTCTTATTAAAATGTACGAAAATGTCTCGCTGATTGGTTCGCTTCAAAAGAAGAACAGTTTTTTTTTTTTACGCGGCATTCAAAGCCTGCCGGACAGGTGTAACAAATGTATAAATAACAATGGAGATTATTCTGAATAAAATATTGTTCATCATTATCGAAATAATTTTTACGACCAAGTTCCGGTTTAGTACTTACACCCCTTGTGTTAGCCCATGTAAAGTGTTGTTTTTGTGGTGCTCCATGTTTACGTCCAACCCCCGTACATACTCCGTCAGCCACCGCATGTGCATAGCGGAGGGTATGTTGTGCTACTGACAGACATTTTCTTTCCTGTTTCACTTCCAAATAGAACGAGAGGAAAACGATCATCTACACTACTGGCCATTAAAATTGCTACACCACGAAGATGACGTGCTACAAACGCGAAATTTAAGTGACAGGAAGAAGATGCCGTGATATGCAAATGATTAGCTATTCAGAGCATTCACAGAAGGTTGGCGCCGGTGGCGACACCTACAACGTGCTGGCATGAGGAAAGTTTCCAACCGATTTCTCATACACAAATAGCAGTTGACCAGCGTTGCCTGGTGAAACGTTGTTGTGATGCCTCGTGTAAGGAGCAGAAATCCGTACAATCACGTTTCCGACTATGATAAAGGTCGGGTTGTAGCCGATCGCGATTGCGGTTTATGGCATCGCGACATTGCTGCTCGCGTTGGTCGAGATCCAATGACTGTTAGCAGAATATGGAATCGGTGGGTTCAGGAGAGTAATACGGAACGCCGTGCTGGATCCCAACCACCTCGTATCACTAGCAGTCGAGATAACAGGCATCTTATCCGCACGGCTGTAACGGATCGTGCAGCCACGCCTCGAACCCTGAGTCAACAGATGGGGACGTTTGCAAGACAACAACCATCTGCACGAAGAGTTCGGAGGCGTTTGCAGCAGTATGGACTATCAGCTCGGAGACCGTTGTTTCTACTCTTGACACTACATCACAGACAGGACCGCCTGCGATGGTGTACTCGTCGACTAACCTGGGTGCACGAATGGCAAAACGTCATTTTTTCGTATGAATCCAAGTTCTGTTTACAGCATCACGATGGTCGCAATCCGTGTTTGGCGACATCGCGGTGAACGCACATTGGAAGCGTGTATTCGTCATCGCCATACTGGCGTATGACCTTGCGTGATGGTATGGGGTGCCATTGGTTACACGTCTCGGTCACCTCTTGTTCGCATTGACGGCACTTTGAACAGTGGACGTTACGTTTCAGATGTGTTACGACCCGTGGCTCCACTCTTCATTCGATCCCTGCGAAATCCTACATTTCAGCAGGATAATGCATGACCGCATGTTGCAGGTCCTGTACGGGTCTTTCTGGATACAGAAAATGTTCGACTGCTGCCCTGGCCAGTACATTCTCCAGATATCTCGCCAATTGAAAACGTCTGGTCAATGGTGGCCGAGCAAATGGCTCGTCACAATACGCCAGTCACTACTCTCGATGAACTGTGGTATCGTGTTGAAGCTGCATGGGCAGCTGTACCTGTACGCGCCATCCAAGCTCTGTTTGACTCAATGCCCAGGCGTATCGAGGCAGTTATTATGGCCAGAGGTGGTTGTTCTGACTACTGATTTCTCAGGGTCTATGCACCCAAATTGCGTGAAAATGTAATAACATGTCAGTAGTAGTATAATAGGTTTTTCTAATGAATAGCCGTTTATCATCTGTATTTCTTCTTGGTGTAGTAATTTTAATGGCCAGTGGTGTAGATGCCTCCGTTGTGATATCTGTTGTCTTCGTCCTCTTTATGCAAAGTATATGTTGGCGGCAGTAGAATCGTTCAGGAGTGATCTTCAAATGTCAGTTCTCTAAATGTCCTCAATAGCGTTTCCCCCAGGAATTCCAATTTGTGTTCACTAGTGTTTTCCGTAATACTGGGTTGATGGTCGAACCTACCGATGACAAATCTATTGCTGCGACTGTGAATTGTTCGACGTCTTCCCTTTAATCCGACCTGGAGAGGATCCGAAAAACTCGGGCAGTACTCAAGACTAAGTAGCACCAGTGTTCTACGAGGGTCACTCAAAAAGAAATGCACACAACTTTTTAAAATCCTTCTTTTATTCTACATGTTTGAAAGTTTTACAGTGTGTAGATACATCCTTTGGGAACAATATTTTCATTTCTCCACATAATTTCCATCCCTCTCAACTGGCTTACGCCATCTTGGAACTAGCGCCTGTATACCCGCACGGCAAAATTTTGGACCAACTTGTGGGAGCCACTGTTCGGCAGCGTGAAAACACTTCCTTCCCCTATCCCAACGTATCGTGACATTCGTTCACTGTGATGTGTCTGTCAGCAGTCACCGATTCTTTAACTTTCTGCACATTGTCTGGAGTGTGTGCAGTACGAGGCCTGCCGCTGCGAGGACAATCCTCAATATTGCCGTGCCCGCTTTCATCACGTAACCTGCTTGCCCACCCACTAACTGTACTGCCATCGACAGCAACATCTCCATCACCTTTTTCAACCTCTCTGTCTCAGAAATTCTATGACAGCAGGTTGCTTCTGACGAACGTCAAGTGTAGCAGCGATCTTGTAGACATGCTGTGACGACGCTAATCACGGCAACAGGTTCAACTAAGTTTGAAAACAAGCGGGAAGGATGTATCTACACACTGTAAGACTTTCACACATGCAGAATGAAAACCGTATTTTTATAAAAAATAGTGTGCATTTCTTTTGGAGTGACCCTCGTATATGCGGTCTTCTTTACAGATGTAGTCACTCGCCTAAAGCCAACCGCGGTGGTCTCGCGGTTCTAGGCGCGCAGTCCGGAACCGCGCGACTGCTACGGTCGCAGGTTCGAATCCTGCCTCGGGCATGGCTGCGTGTGATGTCCTTAGGTTAGTTAGGTTTAACTATTTAAGTCCCATAGTGCTCAAAGCCATTTGAACCACTTGCCTAAAATTCTCCCAATAAACCGAAGTCGACAATTCACCTTCCCTACGAACACCCTTACATGCCCCTTTTTTTTCATATCGCTTTGCATTGTTACGCGTAAGTATTTAATGATTGTGTCAGGAACATTTGTATGCAAGGTGTATCATAACTAGTGACGAAAAGCGATACAGGTGAAAATTTACAACAATACAAGTAAATACATTCCAGTAAAGGTGGGCAGTACATACCCTACTGAGCCAGAACATTATGAAGACCTGCCTAATAACCGGTATGTCCACCATTGGTAAGACGTTCGACCCACTCTATCTCCAGATGAGCGCGTATTAATGGTTAACCTTAACCACACGTACGCAAACATCGCAGTATCCACATCCTGCGACACCTCACATTAGTCGAAACCAACCTTATTCACAGACGGCAGTAGACCTTCTGAGTTGGCCATCATTGGGCGTGGACGAGCTCCACCTACAGTCCGCAGCTCATGGTCGTGCGGTAGCGTTCTCGCTTACCGCGCCCGGGATCCCCGGTTCCCGGGTTCGATTCACGGCGGGGTCAGGGATTTTCTCTGCCTCGTGAAGACTGGGTGTTGCGTGATGTCCTTAGGTTAGTTGGTTGTAAGTAGTTCTAAGTTCTAGGCGACTGATGACCATAGATGCGGTGTAACATATAACCACCGAGGCCTTGTCAGTTCGCTGGATGGACTTCACACCAAATCTGGACACACGTCACCAAATTCTCGTAAATTCCAGGAAAGGAGGCGATGAGCTGTGACATCCGGTTCAGATCTGGCGAGCTGGGGGTCCAGCACATCAACTGGAACTCGCCACTATGTTCCACGAACCATTCCATAACACTTGTGGCGGCCTTGTGACATGGTGCATTATCTTGTTGAAAAATGCCAAGGCCGCGCTATTGATTCTTTTGTAATTTTTTTGTTTATTTATAGACACAATCACATGTTTATGACACAGTGTTGTGTACATCGTTCCGCGTAGTCAGTGTGTACACAACTTTCTCACTAGAGCGCGCCTCGCTAAGCACAACAGCGCAGGCACAGCGCTCGTCTGTCTCTGCACTACGAGATGGCGCTGCCATAGAGTCGGACCAAATTCAGCTTCCGCCGATCCGCGTATTAATATGTAACGCAGCCAATGAGATTGCTGCTAACATAGAACCTTTTCTCCTCACGGATCACACTCGCGCAGTGATACCTGAATGCGCAAGGTATTATATCTGAGCGGTTAGTCAGTCCGCATTTGTCTGCACCAGTCTGTACCAGTCTACATTTGTCTGTACCAGTCTATAGTCAAGTTTCAGTCTGCGCCCAATAAGATTACCATATTCCTGTACATATCCATGGAGATAAATGTATAGACACTTTGTCAAGTATCAGAGATACGTGAGAATAAGATTAACGTACCAAGACCAAAGGAACTTCAGAGTGTCAATTGTAAATAGCATCCCGAATCAAGTTGTGTAAGGTTTATGCTTTTTATTATTTTAATAAATGTGTGTAATAGTTAATCAAGTTCTGTTTAAAGTTGGTCACTGTCAATCTGCTACTCTAAGCGTGCAAGTGGCATTTCTATCGTCTGACCTAACGGCAGAAGATAAACACGCCACGATAAGACCACGAGACATATTGCTGAAACTCGCCTACTTTGTTAGAGCGACAAGTCAAATAATCTGATGGTGTGTGTACTGAAGGTCTTACAATACGCACATGACACACAGTGATAACGGGTTTCGGCCATATACTGACCACCTTCAGATGCTAAAACAGTACAAACGAAAATTTATATTAAAACGTAAAAATAAGTGCAATATTTAACCACGCTTATTAGTGCTCTAACTGAATTTACGAAATGCATATAGTTCACACCTAAAGGCGACATACACTGAACACAGGCTCATGCGTTGTCAAACTAGCTATAAAATGTAAAACACCGGTCTTATATAGATATAAAAAATTCCAGAATGAGATTTTCACTCTGCAGCGGAGTGTGTGCTGATATGAAACTTCCAGGCAGATTAAAACTGTGTGCCAGACTGAGACTCGAACTCGGGACCTTTGCCTTTCGCGGGCAAGTGCTCTACCAACCTCTTTTTTTTTAAAATCTCATTTTGTTCTTTATTGTTCGTTGAATTTGTTCGTGGCGGACGTCCGATGATACTCGACTAGGTTGTTCGTTGATCCCTTCACTCAGTTTTTTATTACAGAGGGTAGCTAAACCCTCTGACCCAACACACTGAGCTACCATGCCGGCTATCAACTGAGTTACCCAACCACGACTCACGCCCCGTCCTCACAGCTTTACTTCTGGCAGTACCTCGTCTCCTACGTTCCAAGCTTTACAGAAGCTCTCCTGCGAAACTTGCAGAACTATAACTCCTGAAAGAAAGGAGTGCCCGCGAAATTCAAAGGTCCCGAGTTCGAGTCTCGGGTCCGGCACACAGTTTTAATCTGCCAGGATGTTTCATATAAAAAATTGTTAATTTTGTTCACCATCTTTGCACTAGATGCGCGCGTCCTCTATAAGCTAGTCTTAATTTTTTTAAATCCTAAAATATACAAATTTACTATTAATATTCAGGTGCAGCAGAGCACTACACTCGTCGCCCTGCCCTTGTCGTCCGTGCCCTACCAATGGACAACGGCATAAACAGGCAGTGGCCGGAAAACAGCGCCATCGGGCGTCAGAAATACACTCTCCAACTGCTACTACTATTTCCATCTGTTGCAATGTTTTCTCCTTGTTCTGGAATATTATTTTACTGGTTTAAGGATGTGTTCTGTAATATTAAATGTTATGTCCATTTGACCTAGATATTAATAGTAAATTTATGACCGTTGGTTTCATTTTATGCCAGAAAGTAGCTAAGATTTTTAAACCATTCTAGGTTGAAGACCCTCAAAACCAATAACACATTACCGTACAAATTAAGGAATAGATTAAAATAGGAGGCAAGTTAACATGATAGTTGAAGAAATGGCTTCGCCTAACACCTTAAGGGGGGTAGGACGTCAAACGGGCCGACTTGGAGCAGGAGAGGCACCACAGGACATTTGAATTTCCACCGTCTATACTTTTACAAATAAATTCATAAAACTTTGTCAGCATGACCAGGAAGGGTTCTGGATTCACGCTCATAGCAGTGGAAGTTCAAAAATATAACAATATATATATATATATTTTTACATGTGAAATGCCATCATATTTTTCACCTACTATTGGCTGCGTTCGTTGCTGTAGGTACACTTTTCTTCATAAGTAAGGGAGATTCTTCGATGAATTTTGCACAGCATACAAACCATACTCAAGGTGTATGAAACTCTACAATTTTCCAAATCTATTAAAAACTGTACTAAAAATTGAGATAATTAACCATAAAATATGAGTTTTTTTCTAAACAGGAAGTTTAAAATGTAACAACTCTTCATTTTTTCATTAATTAAATAAATTCTAGAGTGTCACACATCTGTAATTATTGTTTGTATGCTGTGCAAAATTCATCGAAGAATCTCTCTTACTTCTGAAGAAAAGTGTAGCTATAGCAACAAATGAAACCAATAGTAAGTGAAAAAATGATGAAATTTCGCACGTAAAAAAAAATTATTTTGTTATACTTTTGAACTTGCTATGAGTTTGAAACCTGAATCCTTCCTCGTGATGCTGACAAAGTTTTATGAATTTATTTGTAAAAGTATAGACGGTGGAAATTAAAATGACCTGTGGTGCCTCTCCTGCTCCAAGTCGGCCCGTTTGACGTCCTACCCCCCTTAAATAGCTTTTTACGCTATTCTTTGATGTGCGAGCAGTTTCGGTCAAAGACCATTATGCAGCGTCAGTTGCACAGACGTCATAGATACAGCAAAGCATCAAATGAAAATCCTTGTGAATTGTGGTAAACAAACACGCTCAGCGGCTGGTACAGCTTTGAAATAAATCCAGAACGAAATCTAGGAGTGTAGAATGCATGGTTCCCGATATTCCTAGTCTGCCTCGTGATGGTCTTGTTGGCGGTTCTCCCATAAGGTTCAAACGGCTCTGAGCACTATGGGACTTAGCAAGCCGCTGTGGCCGAGCGGTTTTATGCGCTTCTCTCTGGAACCGCGCGACCGCTACGGTCGCAGGTTCGAATCCTGCCTCCGGCATGGATGTATGTGATGTCCTTAGTTAGGTTTACGTAGTTGTAAGTCTAAGGGACAGATGACCTACCATGTCCCATAGTGCTCAGAGCCATTTGAACTGCTATAGGTCAACATCTGAGGTCATCAGTCCCCTAGAACTTAGAACTACTTAAACCTAACTAACCTAAGGACATGACACACATCCATGCCCGAGGCAGGATTCGAACCTGCGACCGTAGCAGCAGTGCGGTTCCGGACTGAATCGCCTAGGACCACTCGGCCAGAGCGGCTGGTCTCCCATAATTGTGAGGGTAGCACGCTCATGCCATATCCCCCCGTGCTGGCACATCCAGTCTTATCGATTTTTGAATAAGAATAAGGCTTGTGTAGTTGAAACACCCGAGGAGTTAATACAATTGCGTAGGCTTCCGCGGCCAGAGTCAGCTGACATAAAAGTTTTCTGGGTTTGGTACCGCGTCATAATGTATAAAACTACAGCTGCTGCAGAAAAACTGACGTTTCGGCCACGATTGCAGCGGCCTTCTTCTGGGTCGTCATTGTGACTCGGTACCAAACCCAGAAAACTTTTATGTCGACTCGAGGAGTTGTCAATGAAATGGCCGCAGTTGCCGAGTGTTTCTCGACACGCGATGTTGCCCTGTTGCTCGTGGAGCAGAGTCGTTTGTGGCAGTGCACGCGAGACTGGGGGATTATGCATCAACAAGCAAGACAGCGCCCAGGGTCTGAGCAGGGAAGGGGAGGGTACAGGAGGGATTTGTTTCGTGGGACTGGTGGAGAAAAAGAACCGAAAAATTCTGAAGCAGTGCAATTCACAACTGTTGAGCAACTGTGGTTATCTATCACGGAACTACTTAATGCTAACGCTCTATTAGAGGTATCTCAATTTCTGCAGAATGATAAGCAAGGTAGTGTACCGAACAATGATTTCAGTTGCAACTTTCCTCAGCATTAGTCCAAAACTTTGGAAGTATATCAGCTGAAGATTTTTCGCTGGCTTCTCATTGCAACTGACGAGGAAATTTAAAAACGTTAATTACTGACGAAGGTTAGCGTTTGCTCTCTGGTTACCAGCAACTGGAAACATACAGGCTGACAGCTACTGAACTATATGAAATAAAATACTCATAACTTCTGAAGGGTTTACTTCCAGACTGCTCGGTTGGCCGCGGTGCATGATGGGAAATAGTATGCACACGCGCGCGTGCCTAGACGTTACTGTCCATTTGCACGAGAACATATGACGGTACAGAGTGCCTGAGCCTATACCGCTTGTGAACTCCTACTATCCGAGCAATAACAGCCCAACTGCGGCTCAAAAAAAAAAAAAAAACGGTTTGCAACAGAGTTCAAACTGAGGACAACAGGTCCAAGTGTGCTAAGAATCAAGCATTTGATTCGCAACTTTGAGAGAACAGGCAGGATGTGTAATGATAGTCTGCCAATGTGGATAGTCCGAAAAGAATGAAAACGCCTGAAAACATCGAGAAGACATGCCCTGTGTTTCGAACCAGCCCCAGGAAATCGATGAGACGAGCTGCGCAACAGATAGGAATAAACAGAGAGAGACTGCGACAAACTGTTCTTGAAGAGCTGCATCTCTTCCGAAACAGAATTCAAACCGATCAGCCATTAAGTTCCAGGGCCGTGGAACAGCGGTTGCGTTTCAGCATCACTGTTTCCCACAGAATGGACGTACAGGACATTGATGTGATTATAGCTTGGTTTAGCGACGAATCCTACTTTCATTTGGATGGGTTCATCAAAAAGCAGCATTGGCGCATTTGGGGGACTCGGAAACCGCATTTCGCGATCGAGAAGCCTCTTCACCCTCAGCTGGTTCCTGCGTGGTGTGGACTGTCCAGTCACGAAATAATAGATGCCATAGCCCTTGATAGCACGGTGGTTACCGAACGGTACGTGAAGGTTTTGGAAAGTGGTTTCATCCCCATTATCCAAAGCGACCCTGATTTCGACGGAGCTCCACCCCATCGAAGCAGGAGAGTGTTTGATGTCTTGCAGTGGCACTTTGGTGACCGCATTCTGGCTCTTGGTACTCAAAAGCCACTGGCATGGATGTACACGGTGTTACAAAAAGGTACGGCCAAACTTTCAGGAAACATTCCTCACACACAAAGAAAGAAGATAAGTTATGTGGACATGCGTCTGGAAACGCTTACTTTCCATGTTAGAGCTCATTTTATTACTTCTCTTCAAATCACATTAATCATGGAATGGAAATGCACAGCAACAGAACGTACCAGCGTGACTTCAAACACTTTGTTACACGAAATGTTCAAAATGTCCTCCGTTAGCGAGGATACGTGCATCCACCCTCCGTCGCACGGAATCCCTGATGCGCTGATGCAGCCCTGGAGAATGGCGTATTGTATCACAGCCGGCCACAATACGAGCACGAAGAGTCTCTACATTTGGTACCGGGGTTGTGTAGACAAGAGCTTTCACATGCCCCCATAAATGAAAGTCGAGAGGGTGGAGGTCAGGAGAGCGTGGAGGCCAGGGAATTGGTCCGCCTCTACCAATCCGTCGGTCACCGAATCTGTTGTTGAGAAGCGTACGAAGACTTCGACAGAAATGTGCAGAAGCTCCATCGAGCATGAACCACATGTTGTGTCGTACTTGTAAAGGCACATGTTCTAGCAGCACAGGTAGAGTATCCCGTATGAAATCGTTATAACGTGCTCCACTGAGGGTAGACGAAAGAACATGGGGCCCAATCAAGACATCCCCAACAATGCCTGCTCAAACGTTCACAGAAAATCTGTGTCTATGACGTGATTGCACAATTGCTTGCGGATTCTCGTCAGCCCACACATGTTGATTGTGAAAATTTATGATATGGTCACGTTGGAATGAAGCCTCATCCGTAAAGAGAACATTTGCACTGAAATGAGGATTGACACATTGTTGGATGAACAATTCGCAGAAGTGTACCCGTGGAGGCCAATCAGCTGCTGATAGTGCCTGCACACGCTGTACATGGTACGGAAACAACCGGTTCTCCCGTAGCACTCTCCATACAGTGACGTGGCCAACGTTACCTTGTACAGCAGCAACTTCTATCACGCTGACATTAGGGTTATCGTCAACTGCACGAAGAATTGCGTCGTCCATTGCAGGTGTCCTCGTCGTTCTAGGTCTTCCCCAGTCGCGAGTCATAGGCTGGAATGTTCCGTGCTCCCTAAGACGCCGATCAATTGCTTCGAACGTCTTCCTCTCGGGACACCTTCGTTCTGGAAATCTGTCTCGATACAAACGTACCGGCTATTGCCCCGTGGTAATCCGTACACCAAATGGGCATCTGCCAACTCCGCATTTGTAAACATTGCACTGACTGCAAAACCACGTTCGTGATGAACACTAACCTCTTGATGCTACGTACTGATGTGCTAGATGCTAGTACTGTAGAGCAATGACTCACATGTCAAAACAAGCACCGAAGTCAACATTACCTTCCTTCAATTGGGGCAACTGGCGGTGAATCAAGGAAGTACAGTACTTACTGACCAAACTAAAATGAGCTGTTACATGGAAATTAAGCGTTTCTGGACACATGTCCACATAACATCTTTTCTTTATTTGCGTGTGAGGAATGTTTCTTGAAAGTTTGGCCGCACCTTTTTGTAACACTCCGGCCGGCCGGCTTGCAGATCCCAATTAACTCCGAATACACGACAACCGGGAAGTAACAGCAGTCAGCAAAGATAATACGTCAGGGCTTATGTCGACAAGCGCCGCTGCTGCCGTTGACGGGCAGTCAAGGTGGTAACTCAGTGGCACCAGTAATCGAAATTAACATAACGAGGTGGTAGCACAGTAAAAGCAGGATGTCAAATGAGATATGGCACGAACAAGAGGCACGCAGCAGCGTCAGAAGCGCGGAAGACCTGCGTAGCGCCGGCCGGAGTGTCCGTGCAGTTCTAGGCGCTTCAGTCTGGAACCGCGTGACCGCTACGGTCGCAGGTTGGAATCCTGCCTCGGGCATGGATGTGTGTGATGTCCTTAGGTTAGTTAGGTTTAAGTAGTTGTAAGTTCTAGGCGACTGATGACCTCAGAAGTTAAGTCGCATAGTGCTCAGAGCCATTTGAACCATTTTGAACATGCGTAGCATCGACAAGGACCGAAGAAAGGTGGCGTTCAGACGAACGACCGGGTCTGTCTCTACAGCGGTTTCCAGTCGGCAACGTTACTCTCTGGCCCCATCTGCCCTCTCGCAGAGCACTGCCGAACTGCTATCCGACTCGGCCGTAATGAAACTGCACAAGTCTTTTCATTAAGCAGTCGGAGCTGAGCGCGGCCTCTGCCTACCCCTCTCCTCCCTCCCTCCCCCCCTTCCCCCTCCCCCCTCACCCCCCCCCCTCCCAACAAGCTGTATATTGCGCCAGTCGGAGCGAATGTCTGTCTTCTCTGACGTTGGTTCTCGTCTCTTCTCCGGAAAGACTTGCTGAATCTGTCTGAAATATAAGTGGGCCAGAGGACTATCGCATGTGTGTCTATTTTTTTCTTTTTAAAACTCACTTCTTAGAAATAATCTTATAGGTCGGGCAACCACAGGTAAAGAGAGTACAATTTAAATCAAAGATGGTAAAATAGCCTGTATTAGACTGTGTAAAAGTTCAAATCAACAACAGCTCTTTATTATTATAATTATTATTACACTACTGGCCATTAAAATTGCTACAACACGAAGATGACGTGCTACACACGCGAAATTTAAGTGACAGGAAGAAGATGCCGTGATATGCAAATGATTAGCTATTCAGAGCATTCACACAAGGTTGGCGCCCGTGGCGGCACCTACAACGTGCTGACATGAGGAAAGTTTCCGACCGATGTCTCATACACAAACAGCAGTTGACCGGCGTTGCCTGGTGAAACGTTGTTGTGATGCCTCGTGTAACGAAGAGAAATGCATACCATCACGTTTCCGACTTTGATAACGGTCGGATTGTAGCATATCGCGATTGCGGTTTATCGTACCGCGACATTGCTGCTCGCATCTGTCGAGATCCAATGACGTAGCAGAATATGGAATCGGTGGATTCAGGAGAGTAATACGGAACGCCGTGCTGGATCCCAACGGCCTCGTATCACTAGCAGTCGAGATGACAGGCATCTTATCCGCATGGCTGTAACGGATCGTGCAGCCGCGTCTCGATTCCTGAGTCAACAGAGGGGGACGTTTGCAAGACGACAACCATCTGCAGGAACAGTTCGACGACGTTTGCAGCAGCACGGACTGTCAGCTCAGAGACAGTGGCTGCGGTTACCCTTGACGCTGCATCACGGGGTACTGTGATGGTGTACTTGACGACGAACCTGGGAATTCGAATGGCGTGTATTCCTCATCGCCATACTGGCGTATCACCCGGCGTGGTGGTATTGGGTGCCATTGGTTACACGTCTCGGTCACCTCTTGTTCGCATTGACGGCACTTTGAACAGTGGACGTTACATTTCAGATGTGTTACGACCCGTGGCTCTACCCTTTATTCGATTCCTGCGAAACCCTCCATTTCAGCAGGATAATGCACGACCGCATGTTGCAGGTCCTGTACGGGCCTTTCTGGATACAGAAAATGTTCGACTCCTGCTCTGGCCAGCATATTCTCCAGATCTCTCACCAATTGAAAACGTCTGGTCTACGGTGGCCGAGCAACTGGCTGGTCACAATACGCCAGTCACTACTCTAAATGAACTGTGGTATCGTGTTGAAGCTGCATGGGCAGCTGTACCTGTAAACGCAATCCAAGCTCTGTTTGACTCAATGCCCAGGCGTATCGAGGCCGTTATTACGGCCGGCGGTGGTTGTTCTGGGTACTGATTTCTCAGGATGTAAAGACCCAAATTGCGTGAAAATGTAAATACATGTCAGTTCTAGCACAATATATTGGTCCAATGAATACCCGTTTATCATCCGCATTTGTTGTTGGTGTAGCAATTTCACTGCCCATTAGTGTATTATTATTCCCAAAGCTCTCAGAGTGGAAGACGCTAAGTTTTGGTTGTTTCGAGGGAGCAGACCATACAGCGACGTCATCGGTCTATTCGGAAGGACGAGGAAGGAAGAAGTCGGCGGTGCCCTTTCAAAGGAAGCATCCCGGCATTTGCCTGGAGAGATCTAGGGAAATCACGGGAAACCTAAATCAGGATGGCCGAACGCGAGATTGAACAGTTGTCCTCCCGAATGGATAAGATGCGTCATTTTCCGTTCTTCTTCTTAATCTCACATTTTTCTACAGTTATTCTAAAATTGCTCCTTGCGTCTATTTCTTGGGTCCATTCTTCTTCATTAGCGTATTTTAATATTCTTTTTGTCAGTCTGTGTTCGGGAGGCCTCATTATGTGACCGTAGAATTTCAGGTGTGTTCTCCTCAGGTCTCTCTCTATATTAGAAAAATTCTTCAATTGTGGACGTTTTCTGTAGCCTATATCCATTCTCGGTCCATCTTTATTATGTTTTTCCCTGTATGACAGGGGTATGATACCCTGGAGGTATATTTTCGGGTCATATAAAACTAAATATTGCACGACTTCCAAGGTACCACTGCGCATAAAAACATTTCATTCCTCGGTAAAACCATGGATGAATCGGCAGTTGGGCATCAGATCCGAACCGTGCTGGTCGTTTTGACACAGTTCTGGAGATGTTTTGCTGGTAATATACGGTTCGGATCACATGCCCATCTGCGAGTTCATCCATTGTTTTACCGAAGAGTGAGATGTTTTTATGCGCATTTCAAATCGTAGCATATGAAGTATTGATTTTGTCTGACCTGAAAATATACCTCCATGGTATGGAACTAATCGTCATTCAGGGATATTAAACAGATGTTGCAAATTTTGATTTTCACACATTTTAATATACACTATTTTACCGTCTTTGATTTTAAATTGTTTGATTTCCTTCACATTATGTAGTTACTTGTTGTTGTTGTTGTTGTTGTCGCGATGGCGTTTAGTCGAAAGACTGTTTTGCTGCAGCTCTCCATACTACTCTATCCTGTGCATGCCTCTTCATTTCAGAACCACTGCAATCTAAGTCCTTCTGAATCTGCATACTACTTTCATCTCTTGGTCTAATCCGTGCGCTGCGCCAATTTGTTCTCGCGCCCCTAGTGGCGTGACACGCTATTGTGATTTGCGGATCTCAGTTGACACCAGCAATGCCGATAAATTCCTGCAAACAAACGAAATATTAATAACGTGACTTTCTTATTTCGAGGCAAAAATTAAGCAAGAAATTAGCTTTGGCTTGATGTGTCACTACCAAGTAACATACACACTTTAAAAAAAGCTTTGCATCACCTCGGTTCCGAGAGTTCCGGAACCTGTACAGAAAATTGGAATAGAAATTTTATTGCTCATGAAAACGACACATTGCATGTTGTAGCACCATACAGCGAGACCTTCAGAGGCCGTGGTCCAGATTGCTGTACACACCGTTCCACAAGTTCATCAAGGCAATGTTGGTCAAGATACTCCCACTCTTCAACAGGGATTCGTCGTAGATCCCTCAGAGTGGTTGGTGGGTCACGTCCTCCATAAACAGCCCTTTTCAATAGATCAAACAAAAAAAAGTTCAAATGTCTGTGAAATCTTATGGGACCTAACTGCTAAGGTCATCAGTCCATAAGCTTACACACTACTTAACCTAAATTGTCCTAAGGACAAACACACACACCCATGCCCGAGGGAGGACTCAAACCTCCGCCGGGACCAGCCGCACAGTACGTGACTGCAGCGCCCGAGACCGCTCGACCAATCGCGCGCGGCTTCTCAATTTATCCCAGGCACGTGCGATAGGGTTCGTGTCTGGAGAACATGCTGGCCACTCTAGTCGAGCGATGTCTGAGGCGGACTTAACGATTAATCAAGGAAAACCCCCAGTTGGGAAACGGGGCCAGAATTAGTTGGCTACTGTCGAGTTGCAATTTACAATTTCTTTATTGATTACTTCAACCATTAAAAGTCATTTCTTTACCACTTGACCAAGAACCGATCCAAAAAGCTACAGGCATTAGTGCCCGTTCAAAACAATTTACTTTACAGTTAATGGCCAAGCCATTTTTCTTAAAACCGGCTGTGATAAAACATTTGATAACAAATCAAAATTTTCCGAGTACTGAAATTGAAAACTTTACTTTTCTGTTTATAGCCAAGCCATTTTTCTTAAAACAGACTCTTCTAGAGCATTTAATAACAAAATTAAGACTTTCCAAGAAATGAAACAAAAACACCAATTGCATACAATTTCGCTGCCGAACATGTAGGGAGCCACTTCCTTTAAATTTTGCCACAAAAATTATTAAATTACAACGGCTCGCTAACCGGGAGGCAGAACTAGTATTTTCAAAGAATGCCAAGTACACTCCTGGAAATGGAAAAAAGAACACATTGACACCGGTGTGTCAGACCCACCATACTTGCTCCGGACACTGTGAGAGGGCTGTACAAGCAATGATCACACGCACGGCACAGCGGACACGCCGGGAACCGCGGTGTTGGCCGTCGAATGGCGCTAGCTGCGCAGCATTTGTGCACCGCCGCCGTCAGTGTCAGCCAGTTTGCCGTGGCATACGGAGCTCCATCGCAGTCTTTAACACTGGTAGCATGCCGCGACAGCGTGGACGTGAACTGTATGTGCAGTTGACGGACTTTGAGCGACGGCGTATAGTGGGCATGCGGGAGGCCGGGTGGACGTACCGCCGAATTGCTCAACACGTGGGGCGTGAGGTCTCCACAGTACATCGATGTTGTCGCCAGTGGTCGGCGGAAGGTGCACGTGCCCGTCGACCTGGGACCGGACCGCAGCGACGCACGGATGCACGCCAAGACCGTAGGATCCTACGCAGTGCCGTAGGGGACCGCACCGCCACTTCCCAGCAAATTAGGGACACTGTTGCTCCTGGGGTATCGGCGAGGACCATTCGCAACCGTCTCCATGAAGCTGGGCTATGGTCCCGCACACCGTTAGGCCGTCTTCCGCTCACGCCCCAACATCGTGCAGCCCGCCTCCAGTGGTGTCGCGACAGGCGTGAATGGAGGGACGAATGGAGACGTGTCGTCTTCAGCGATGAGAGTCGCTTCTGCCTTGGTGCCGATGATGGTCGTATGCGTGTTTGGCGCCGTGCAGGTGAGCGCCACAATCAGGACTGCATACGATCGAGGCACACAGGGCCAACACCCGGCATCATGGTGTGGGGAGCGATCTCCTACACTGGCCGTACACCTCTGGTGATCGTCGAGGGGACACTGAATAGTGCACGGTACATCCAAACCGTCATCGAACCCATCGTTCTACCATTCCTAGACCGGCAAGGGAAATTGCTGTTCCAACAGGACAATGCACGTCCGCATGTATCCCGTGGCACCCAACGTGCTCTAGAAGGTGTAAGTCAACTATCCTGGCCGGCAGGATCTCCGGATCTGTCCCCCATTGAGCATGTTTGTGACTGGGTGAAGCGTCGTCTCACGCGGTCTGCACGTCCAGCACGAACGCTGGTCCAACTGAGGCGCCAGGTGGAAATGGCATGGCAAGCTGTTCCACAGGACTACATCCAGCATCTCTACGATCGTCTCCATGGGAGAATAGCAGCCTGCATTGCTGCGAAAGGTGGATATACACTGTACTAGTGCCGACATTGTGCATGCTCTGTTGCCTGTGTCTATGTCCCTGTGGTTCTGTCAGTGTGATCATGTGATGTATCTGACCCCAGGAATGTGTCAATAAAGTTTCCCCTTCCTGGGACAATGAATTCACGGTGTTCTTATTTCAATTTCCAGGAGTGTAGATTAAAACGATCAAAGTAAAGATACAGTCATTTACCTTTTCCAATAACTAACACTTTCAAAGCCGCGTAATTAAAAAGAAACATGAATGAAAGGCAAATTTAACCTTTTTAAATAGTGGCCAGAAACAATCAGAGTAAAATACAACGATTTAACATTTGAAAATAACTAACAACTTTAATACCATGTAATGCCACCAAAATGTCCTGGGATAGACATAATTAACCGACCGGGTGTAAGGTCGGCTACAATTGTCTCCCAAGGGATGCTCATGCTAGAAGCACACTAACAGACCCACAACGCCTCACATTCAGCAATCACATCGACCTCGCGTGAGGCCAGGGGAGGAGGATGTATCAAATCAGGAACCATAATCCCTGCCCAAATGTACACTTCCTCCCAGGCAGTACTAATAAGAAGTCAAAAGATCACTGTCTATAATTACACCGGCGATAGGGACAGGAAACCCGAACGCAGGAGGTCACAAGGCAGAAACGACGCTGGTTGCACAAACCAAAATTTATTTATTTATTGTTCCGTGGCACCAAATTAAGGAGAAGTCTCCATGGTCATGGAAGGAGTCAATACATGAAATTATAACACGATAGTGGAAACAGATAAAATGAAATATAAGAAACATATTCAGGCGCCAATTCGTAAGTTTAAATAAAGAAAATCAACAATGTAACACTGGAATTTGCTTAATCTTTCAGCTCTTCCAGGAGCTCCTCGACACAATAGGAGGAGTGAGCCACGAGGAAACTCTTCA
Organism: Schistocerca gregaria; assembly: GCF_023897955.1. Classification (NCBI taxonomy): domain Eukaryota; kingdom Metazoa; phylum Arthropoda; class Insecta; order Orthoptera; family Acrididae; genus Schistocerca; species Schistocerca gregaria. The sequence continues at coordinate 124,717,049 of NC_064930.1, read as the reverse complement.
GTTTAGACTTAAAAGTGTTTGGCCTACTGCTAAGATTTTTCAGTTATTGTGGTAGCTTATTGAAAATGGATGCAGCAGAATACTGCGCTCCTTTCTACACAAGAGTCAAGGAAGTGCATTCCACATGCAGATTTGATTTCTGCCTAGTATTAACTGAGTGAAAGCTGCTAACTCTTGGCAAAAAGCTAATATTGCTAACAACAAACGACATTAAAGAGAATAAATACTGCGAGGGCAATGTCAGAATTCCCGGACTGTTGAATAGGGGTCGACAAGAGGTTCTCGAGCTTACACCACACATAGCTCGAACAGCCCGTTTTTGAGCCAAAAATTCCCTTTTTGAATCAGAAGAATTACCCCAAAAAATACCATATGACATAAGCGTAAATATGCAAAGTAGACTACTTTTCGTGTTCAACTGTCACTTTTTTCAGATACTGTTCTAATGGTAAATAAAGCAGCATTTAGTTTCTGAGAAAGATCCTGGACATGGGCTTTCCACAAAAGCTTACTACCTATCCGAAGGCCCAGGAACTTGAACTGATCTGTGTCGCTTATAATATGCCCATTCTGTCTGATTAAAATATCGGTCCTTGTTCAATTGTGAGTTAGAAACTGTAAAAACTGAGTCTTACTGTGATTTATCATCAAATTATTTTCCACAAACCACGAACTTATTTCATGAACTACATTGTTTGATACTGTTTCAATATTACGCACAACATCCTTCACTATCAAGCTGGTGTCATCAGCAAACAGAAATACTATTGAATCATCTGTAATACTAGAAGGCATATCATTTATATCAATATGAAACAGCAGTGGCCCCAGCACCGACCCTTGGGGAACGCCCCACTGAACAGTGCCCTATTGGGACTGAACATCACTATCACTCTCAATATTGTGGAGAATTACCTTCTGCTTTCTGTTCTTAAAGTAGGGGGCGAACCAATTGTAAGCTACTCCCCTTATTCCATAATGGTCCAACTCCTGCAGTAATATTTTGTGGTCAACACAGTCAAAAGCCTTCGTTAAATCAAAGAAAACACCTAAAGTTCGCAACCTTTTATTTAATCCGTCCAAAACCTCACAGAGAAAAGAGAATATAGCATTTTCAGTTGTTAAGCCATTTCTAAAACCAAACTGAACATTTGACAGCAAATTATGTGAATTTAAATGCTGCAGTAACCTTGTATATACAACCTTCTCGATAACATTATCTAACATCGATGGCATAGAAATAGGTCTAAAATTGTCAACATTATCAATGTCTCCCTTTGTTATAAAGTGGCTTCACTACCGAGTACTTTAATCTTTCAGGAAACCGACCACTCCTAAAGGAAAAGTTACCGATATGGCTAGGTATTGGGCTAACATACATAGAACAATACTTCAGTATTCTTCATTTAACATATAAGCCTTTAACCAACTTAACTGCCAGTTTATGAGTGAAACAGCAGGTGAACTCCGATTAATAGGTTCCTCACACCCGACCGTGTCCACGTCACCAGCGATCCCAACTGGGCACAGTCACGCAGCCACGCTCTCTGTCGCCGGAGCCCTCGTCTTCTCTGCCCCCACGGCGGCGAAATACCACTCCTCGGGTTAGGCGAGTTACTAGTCCATCATTCCCGCCTCCAGACGGGCAATTTAAAGACATCCGTTCCGCTCTCACCAAGTAGTGACTCGGAACCACAGCCGTGGCCCCCTTGTGTCTTCCACAAGAGCTCACAGCCTTGTCCCGTCAACTCGTCCCACACGTCTCGCACCGCCAGGATAGACCACGCGGCTTCTCGGAACAACAGCCAACTCTCCACCGCCACGCCACGCCGTGGTCTCATCGTCCGACATTCTATAATTCCCGAGTTTAGAATCAGACCGACCGATTCGGCACCAACCGGCCATCCCCCCCCCCCCCCCCCCAAAGATGTTCTTCCCTTACACAAGGCTAAAAGTAAGCAACGACTCGAAGATCGATAAGACCAGACACGCCGCCAGAGGGGAATCTCAACAGAATCGTACGCAGCATAACGATAAATATGAAAGGATCAATTAACGGTGGAGTGGAAGGACGCACAACAATCTTCACAGCGCGATATATGTTGAGAGCCGACACGCGGCTCAATGTCGTTGTCCTGAAGGAAATGTGCACGATGCGGGCGCGAATCGTCGTCCATGAAGACGAATGCCTCGCAAATATGCTGCCGATATGGTTGCACTATCGGTCGGAGGATGACATCCACGTTGCAGGTCCTGTACGGGCCTTTCTGGATGCAGAAAATGTTTGACTGCTGCCCTGACCAGCACGTTCTCCAGATCTATCACCAACTGAAAACGTCTGGTCAATGGCGGCCGAGGAACTGGCTCGTCACAATACGCCAGTCACTACTCTTGAACTGTGGTATCGTGTTGAAACTGCACGGGCAGCTGTACCTGTGAACGCCATCCGAGCTCTGTTTGACTCAATGCCCAGGCGTATCAAGGCCTTTTTACGGCCAGAGGTGGTTGTTCTGGGTACTGATTGCTCAGGATCTATGCACCTAAATTGCATGAAAATGTAATCACATGTCAGTTCTAGTATAATACAGGGTGATTAAAAAAGAATACCACAACTTTAGGATTTTAAAACTCTGCAACGACAAAAGGCAGAGCTAAGCACTATCTGTCGGCGAATTAAGGGAGCTATTAAGTTTCATTTAGTTGTACATTTGTTCGCTTGAGGCGCTGTTGACTAGGCGTCAGCGTCAGTTGATGCTAAGATGGCGACCGCTCAACAGAAAGCTTTTTGTGTTATTGAGTACGGCAGAAGTGAATCGACGACAGTTGTTCGGCGTGCATTTCGAACGAAGTATGGTGTTAAACCTCCTGATAGGTGTTGTATTAAACGTTGGTATAAACAGTTTGCAGAGAATGGGTGTTTGTGCAAAGGGAAAAGTTCTGGACGGCCGAGAACGAGTGATGAAAATGTAGCACGCATCCAACAAGCATTTGTTCGCAGCCCAGGAAAATCGACTCGCAGAGCTAGCAGAGAGCTGCAAATTCCACAATCAACTGTATGGAGAGTCCTACGAAAAAGGTTAGTTATGAACCCTATCGTCTGAAATTGGTTCAAGCACTGTCTGCAGCTGATAAGATTAAAAGAATGGATTTCTGTGATTTTATCCTTGCTCAAACGGAAACAGATGAATCTTTCGTTTCAATGATTGTGTTTAGTGATGAAGCAACTTTCCACACTAACGGGAAAGTCAACCGTCACAATGTCTGTATATGGGGCACTGAGAATCCGCGGGAAACAACTCAGTATGAACGTGACTCGCCTAAGGTGAACGTTTTCTGTGCCATTTCAGCCAATAAAGTTTTTGGTCCCTTTTTCTTCGAAGGTGCTACTGTAACTGGACTACAGTATCTGGAGATGTTAGAGAATTGGCTGTTCCCTCAGCTCGAACAAGAAGCACAACAATTCATATTTCAGCAGGATGGAGCGCCACCACATTGGCACTTATCTGTCCGTAACTACCTGAACGTCAACTACCCGAGGCGATGGATCGGCCGCCAGGCAGCCCGTGACAGAGCACTTCATCACTGGCCTCCAACAAGCCCTGATCTTACCCCCTGCGATTTTTTCTTATGGGGGTATGTTAAGAATATGGTGTTTCGGCCACCTCTCCCAGCCACCATTGATGATTTGAAACGAGACATAACAGCAGCTATCCAAACTGTTACGCCTGATATGCTACAGAGAGTGTGGAACGAGTTGGAGTATCGGGTTGATATTGCTCGAGTGTCTGGAGGGGGCCATATTGAACATCTCTGAACTTGTTTTTGAGTGAAAAAAAAACCTTTTTAAATACTCTTTGTAATGATGTATGTTGTTGTTGTTGTTGTCTTCAGTCCTGAGACTGGTTTGATGCAGCTCTCCATGCTACTCTATCCTGTGCAAGCTGCTTCATCTCCCAGTACCTACTGCAACCTACATCCTTCTGAATCTGCTTAGTGTACTCATCTCTCGGTCTCCCTCTACGATTTTTACTCTCCACGCTGCCCTCCAATGCTAAATTTGTGATCCCTTGGTGCCTCAAAACATGTCCTACCAACCGATCCCTTCTTCTAGTCAAGTTGTGCCACAAACTTCTCTTCTCCCCAATCCTACTCAATACCTCCTCATTAGTTACGTGATCTATCCACCTTATCTTCAGTATTCTTCTGTAGCACCACATTTCGAAAGCTTCTATTCTCTTCTTGTCCAAACTAGTTATCGTCCATGTTTCACTTCCATACATGGCTACACTCCAAACAAATACTTTCAGAAACGACTTCCTGATACATAAATCTATATTCGATGTTAACAAATTTCTCTTCTTCAGAAACGCTTTCCTTGTCATTGCCAGTCTACATTTTATATCCTCTCTACTTCGACCATCATCAGTTATTTTACTTCCTAAATAGCAAAACTCTTTTACTACTTTAAGTGTCTCATTTCCTAATCTAATTCCCTCAGCATCACCCGATTTAATTTGACTACATTCCATTATCCTCGTTTTGCTTTTGTTAATGTTCATCTTATATCCTCCTTTCAAGACACTGTCCATTCCGTTCAACTGCTCTTCCAAGTCCTTTGCCGTCTCTGACAGAATTACAATGTCATCGGCGAACCTCAAAGTTTTTACTTCGTCTCCATGAATTTTAATACCTACTCCAAATTTTTCTTTTGTTTCCTTTACTGCTTGCTCAATATACAGATTGAATAACATCGGGGAGAGGCTACAACCCTGTCTCACTCCTTTCCCAACCACTGCTTCCCTTTCATGCCCCTCGACTCTTATTACTGCCATCTGGTTTCTGTACAAATTATAAATAGCCTTTCGCTCCCTGTATTTTACCCCTGCCACCTTTAGAATTTGAAAAAGAGTATTCCAATCAACATTGTCAAAAGCTTTCTCTAAGTCTACAAATGCTAGAAACGTAGGTTTGCCTTTTCTTAATCTTTCTTCTAAAATAAGTCGTAAGGTCAGTATTGCCTCACGTGTTCCAACATTTCGACGGAATCCAAACTGATCCTCCCCGAGGTCTGCATCTACCAGTTTTTCCATTCGTCTGTAAAGAATTCGCGTTAGTATTTTGCAGCCGTGGCTTATTAAACTGATAGTTCGGTAATTTTCACATCTGTCAGCACCTGCTTTCTTTGGGATTGGAATTATTATATTCTTCTTGAAGTCTGAGGGTATTTCGCCTGTCTCATACATCTTGCTCACCAGCTGGTAGAGTTTTGTCATGACTGGCTCTCCCAAGGCCGTCAGTAGTTCTAATGGAATGTTGTCTACTCCGGGGGCCTTGTTTCGACTCAGGTCTTTCAGTGCTCTGTCAAACTCTTCACGCAGTATCGTATCTCCCATTTCGTCTTCATCTACATCCTCTTCTATTTCCATAATATTGTCCTCAAGTACATCGCCCTTGTATAAACCTTCTATATACTCCTTCCACCTTTCTGCCTTCCCTTCCTTGCTTAGAACTGGGCTGCCATCTGAGGTCTTGATATTCATTCACGTGGTTCTCTTCTCTCCAAAGGTCTCTTTAATTTTCCTGTAGGCAGTATCTATCTTACCCCTAGTGAGATAAGCTTCTACATCCTTACATTTGTCCTCTAGCCATCCCTGTTTAGCCATTTTGCACTTCCTGTCGATCTCATTTTTGAGACGTTTGTATTCCTTTTTGCCTGCTTCATTTACTGCATTTTTATATTTTCTCCTTTCATCCATTACATTCAATATTTCTTCTGTTACCCAAGGATTTCTAGCAGCCCTCGTCTTTGTACCTACTTTATCCTCTGCTGCCTTCACTACTACATCCCTCAGAGCTACCCATTCTTCTTCTACTGTATTTCTTTCCCCTATTCCTGTCAATTGTTCCCTTATGCTCTCTCTGAAACTCTGTACAACCTCTGGTTCTTTCAGTTTATCCAGGTCCCATCTCCTTAATTTCCCACATTTTTGCAGTTTCTTCAGTTTTAATCTACAGGTCATAACCAATAGATTGTGGTCCGAGTCCACATCTGCCCCTGGAAATGTCTTACAACTTAAAACCTGGTTCCTAAATCTCTGTCTTACCATTATATAATCTATCTGATACCTTTTAGTATCTCCAGGGTTCTTCCACGTATACAACCTTCTTTCATGATTCTTAAACCAAGAGTTAGCTATGATTAAGTTGTGCTCTGTGCAAAATTCTACTAGGCGGCTTCCTCTTTCATTTCTTAGCCCCAATCCATATTCACCTACTATGTTTCCTTCTCTCCCTTTTCCTACACTCGAATTCCAGTCACCCATTACTATTAAATTTTCGTCTCCCTTCACTATCTGAATAATTTCTTTTATTTCATCGTACATTTCTTCAATTTCTTCATCATCTGCAGAGCTAGTTGGCATATAAACTTGTACTACTGTAGTAGGTGTGGGCTTCGTATCTATCTTGGCCACAATAATGCGTTCACTATGCTGTTTGTAGTAGCTTACCCGCATTCCTATTTTCCTATTCATTATTAAACCTACTCCTGCATTACCCCTATTTGATTTTGTGTTTATAACCCTGTAGTCACCTGACCAGAAGTCTTGTTCCTCCTGCCACCGAACTTCACTAATTCCCACTATATCTAACTTTAACCTATCCATTTCCCTTTTTAAATTTTCTAACCTACCTGCCCGATTAAGGGATCTGACATTCCACGCTCCGATCCGTAGAACGCCAGTTTTCTTTCTCCTGATAACGACATCCTCCTGAGTAGTCCCCGCCCGGAGATCCGAATGGGGGACTATTTTACCTCCGGAATATTTTACCCAAGAGGATGCCATCATGATGTATAACAGAAGGTTATATTATGTTTCTTTCATTAAATACACATTTTTAAAGTTGTGGTATTCTTTTTGAATCACCCTGTATATTTGTTCAATGAATATCCGTTTATCATCTGCATTTCTTGTTGGTGTAGCAATTTTAATGGCCAGTAGTGTATTTTACGTTGGTTTCTGGTCCTGAGAACGAAGGGCATGGCCGACAGGTAATATGATTTACCTATGTCTCTGTTGTAAACCTCTGAGGCGAAGTCTCCGGTATGCGATGAGGTCACGGCTGTTAGCGAGAACGCTCACGTAGAAGATACCACGATATTATGAGAGAAGGCGTACTCGCCTTTTTATAAAGCAATAGACAATATTGTTCTTAATACGGAGAAATCTATAGGTGCACAAGTCATGAAGGAATCGAACGCCCTGCCACAAGAATTCCTTACCAATCATCTGGCCACAGCGACAGTATCTTGCAAAGCGTACAACGCCGCCAGTCATCATCACACTGCCTACTAAGAACCATGTCCCACTTTTTGTAATGTCCAGCAGACCATCATCAAACTCGATAACTTGAGCGTTTTTCAGTAACAATGTCGTTTCTGATCATCTGATTGTGCATTTCTTTTGGTTATGTTACGCAGGTTTCAGATGCATTATGTAATGATTAGACAGAGATTCAGGAACCAGGTTTTAAATTGTAAGACATTTTTAGGGGCAGATGCGCACTCTGACCGCAATCTATCGGTAATAAACTGTAGATTAAAACTGAAGAATCTGCAAAAAGGTGGGAATTTAAGGAGATCGAACCTGTAAGACTGAAAGAACCACAGGTTGTAGAGAGATTCAGAGGGAGCATTAGGGAACGATTGACAAGAACGGGGGGGGGGGGGGGGGGGAGAAATACAGTAGGAGAAGAATGCGTAGCGTTCAGATGTAAAACAGTGAATGCAGCAGAGGATCAAGTAGGTAAAAGGAAGAGGGCTAGTACAAATCCTTGGGTAACAGAAGAGATATTGAATTTAACTGATTGAAGGAGAAAATATAAAAATGCAGTAAATGAAGCAGTCAGAAAGGAATACAAACGTCTCAAAAACGAGATCGACAGGAATTGCAAAATGGCTAAGCAGGGATGGCTAGAGGACAAATGGCGCAAATGGCTCTGAGCACTACGGGACTTAACACCTGAGGTCGTCAGTCCCCTAGAACTTAGAACTACTTAAACCTAACTAACCTAAGGACGTCACACACATCCATCCCCGAGGCAGCATTCGAACCTGCGACCGTTGCGGTCGCGCAGTTCTAGTCTGAAGCGCCTAGAACCTCTCGGCCGCTCCTGCCGGCCTAGAGGACAAATGTAAAGATGTAGAGGATATCTCACGAGAGGTAAGATAGATACTGCTTACAGGAAAATTAAAGAGACCATTGGAGAAAACACTTGCATGAATAACAAGAGCTTATATGCAAAACCAGTACTAAGCAAACAAGAGAAAGGAGAAAGGTGGAAGGAGCATATAGAGGATCTATATAAGGGCGATGTACTAGAGGGCGAAATTATAGAAATGGAAGAAGATGTAGAGCAAGATGAAATGGGAGATGTCGTACTTCGTGAAGAATTTGACAGAGCACTGACAGACCTAAGTTGAAGCATGGCCCCGGGAGTAGACAACATCCCATTACAACTACTGCGAGGGTGAAAATCACCGAACTATCCGTTTAATAAGTCACGGCTGCAAAATACTAACGCGAATTCTTTACAGACGAATGGAAAAAATGATAGAAGGCGACCTTCGGGAGGATCAATTTGGACTCCGTAGAAATGTTGGAACACCTGAGGCAATACTGACCTTACGATTTATCTTGGAAAATAGATTAAGGAAAGGCAAACCTACGTTTCTAGCAGTTGTAGGCTTAGAGAAAGCTTTTGACAATGTTGGGTGGAATACTCTCTTTCAAATTCTAAGGGGGCGGGGGTAAAATACAGGGAGCGAAAGGCTATTTGCAATTTGTACAGAAACCAGATGGCAGTTATAAAGGTCGAGGGACATGGAAGCAGTGGTTGGGAAGGGAGTGAGACAGGGTTGAAGCCTATCCCGATGTTATTCAATCTGTATATTGAGCAAGCAGTGAAGGAAACAAAAGAAAAAATACGGAGTAGGTATTAAAATTCATGGAGAAGAAATAAAAACTTTGAGATTCGCCGATGACATTGTAATTCTGTCAGAGGCTGCAAAGGACTTGGAAGAGCAGTTGAACGGAATGGACAGAGTCTTGAAAAGAGAATATAAGATGAACATCAACAAAAGTGAAACGAGGATAATGGAATGTAGTGTAATTAAATCGGGTAATGCTGGGGGAATTAGATTAGGAAATGAGACGCTTAAAGTACTAAAGGAGTTTTGCTATTTGGGGAGCAAAATAACTGATGATGGTCGAAGTAGAGAGGATATAAAGTGTAGACTGGTAATGGCAAGAAAAGCTTTTCTGAAGAAGAGAAATTTGTTAATATCGAGTATAGATTCAGGTGTCAGGAAGGCGTTACTGTAAGTATTTGTATGGAGTGTAGCCATGTATGGAAGTGAAACATGGACGATAAACAGTTTGGACAAGAAGAGAATAGAAATGCGGTGGTACAGAAGAATGCTGAAGATTAGATGGGTAGATGACATAACTAATGAGGAGGTGTTGAATCGGATTGGGGAGAAGAGGAGTTCGTGGCACAACTTGACTAGAAGAAGGGACCGGTTGGTAGGGCATCTTTTGAGGCTGCAAGGGATCAGAAATTTAGGATTGGAGGGCGGCGTGGAGGGTAAAAATCTGTAAGTAGGCTGTTTAGGTTTTCTTATTGGTAACGCCGCTTAGCGCTCGGTATGAAAAATCACTGGCTGTGCTGTGCGTAGTGTGTGTTTAGTTTGCATTGTTGTCTGCCATTGTAGTGTTGAGCAGCGGCAGTTGCCTGTTAGCGGCGCGTAGCGTTGCGCAGTTGGAGGTGAGCCGCCAGCAGTGGTGGACGTGGGGAGAGAGATGGCGGAGTTTTGAAATTTGTAAGAATTGGTGTCATGAACTGCTATATATATTATGACTAGTGAGGTAAATACATTGTTTGTTCTCTATTAAAATCTTTCATTCGCTAACTATGCCTATCAGTAGTTAGTGACTTCCGTAGTTTGAATCTTTTATTTAGCTGGCAGTAGTGGTGCTCGCTGTATTGCAGTAGTTCGAGTAACGAAGATTTTTGTGAGGTAAGTGATTTGTGAAAGGTATAGGTTATTGTTAGTCAGGGCCATTCTATTGTAGGGATTTTTGAAAGTCAGATTGCGTTGCACTAAAAATATTGTGTGTCAGCTTAAGCACAGTCGTGTATAAATTGTTCTAAGGGGACCTTTCAAATCGTAGAGGGAGACCAAGAGATGAACACACTAAGGATGTAGGTTGCAGTAGGTATTGGGAGATGAAGAAGCTTGCACTGGATAGAGTAGCATTGAGTGCTGCATCAAACCAGTCTCAGGACTGAAGACCACGACAACAACATATAGACCTTTCCACAACTGCACGGAATTTTATAGACACCAGGTGTAGCTAGAGGATGTCGTTTATCTTTCACGGATATCACACATTCTTTTACTTTCGTAGTGGGTTTGATGTCAGTTCCACATGGTACTTGCTTAAAACTTTTTCAATGCGGTCAGTGACCCTACTGACGAATGGTAAGAACACTTTCCCCTTACGTTGGTGTCAATCCTTGTCCGACCTGGTTGTCAGTCTAGGGATTATACACTCCTGGAAATTGAAATAAGAACACCGTGAATTCATTGTCCCAGGAAGGGGAAACTTTATTGACACATTCCTGGGGTCAGATACATCACATGACCACACTGACAGAACCACAGGCACATAGTCACAGGCAACAGAGCATGCACAATGTCGGCACTAGTACAGTGTATATCCACCTTTCGCAGCAATGCAGGCTGCTATTCTCCCATGGAGACGATCGTAGAGATGCTGGATGTAGTCCTGTGGAACGGCTTGCCATGCCATTTCCACCTGGCGCCTCAGTTGGACCAGCGTTCGTGCTGGACGTGCAGACCGCGTGAGACGACGCTTCATCCAGTCTCAAACATGCTCAATGGGGGACAGATCCGGAGATCTTGCTGACAGGGTAGTTGACTTACACCTTCTAGAGCACGTTGGGTGGCACGGGATAGATGCGGACGTGCATTGTCCTGTTGGAACAGCAATTTCCCTTGCCGGTCTAGGAATGGTAGAACGATGGGTTCGATGACGGTTTGGATGTACCGTGCACTATTCAGTGTCCGTTCAACGATCACCAGAGGTGTAAGGCCAGTGTAGGAGATCGCTCCCCACACCATGATGCCAGGTGTTGGCCCTGTGTGCCTCGGTCGTATGGTCCTCGCCGATACCCCAGGAGCAACAGTGTCCCTAATTTGCTGGGAAGTGGCGGTGCGGTCCCCTACGGCACTGCGTAGGGTCCTACGGTCTTGGCGTGCATCCGTGCGTCGCTGCGGTCCGGTCCCAGGTCGACGGGCACGTGCACCTTCCGCCGACCACTGGCGACAACATCGATGTACTGTGGAGACCTCACGCCCCACGTGTTGAGCAATTCGGCGGTACGTCCACCCGGCCTCCCGCAAGCCCACTATACGCCCTCGCTCAAAGTCCGTCAACTGCACATACGGTTCACGTCCACGCTGTCGCGGCATGCTACCAGTGTTAAAGACTGCGATGGAGCTCCGTATGCCACGGCAAACTGGCTGACACAGACGGCGGCGGTGCACAAGTGCTGCGCAGCTAGCGCCATTCGACGGCCAACACCGCGGTTCCTGGTGTGTCCGCTGTGCCGTGCGTGTGATCATTGCTTGTGCAGCCCTCTCGCAGTGTCAGGAGCAAGTATGGTGGGTCTGACACAAAGGTGTCAATGTGTTCTTTTTTCCATTTCCAGGAGTGTATATACGGCGGTCACTCGCGCTCTCGTTGCATTTCGCCGATTGTCCTCGGGGTATGCCTTCCGCAGGGCACGGCCTCTCAGCCCGGAAGCGTCAAGTAATGTCATCCTGATAACGTTCACGCTAACCTGGATGAATGGGCCCGAATGATGGCACAAAAGCCAGCCTCAAAACGTTACAGAGCTGCCTTCGGACTTAATCAGAGCATCCGCACTGCACAGCTTGAGCGCGTCAGTGGGTTGTCGCTGCGCTAGACGTCTCGCATTACCTGAAGGAAGAAGGAAAAAAAAGAAACATAAGAGAAACGGCGACACACCAGCACTCCTCTCCCCCCCCTCCCCCCACCGCCGCCCACCCCTACCCCTTCAAACAGGAGACGTGCAGTAACGTGTGTCGTTGTCACAAACTGTCTTTTGTAAGGTACTCCCACTACAAACGTCAAACGCACGTACTTCAATCCGCAGTGTTCACTCAAACCTTGCCCAGGTGTAGCTGCATTCACTGATTTCGGCAGTTCCTGTCGTGTCTGAAAGTGAGTGTCGTTGATAAAGCGTGAGAGTCGTACCCAGCCCCTGTAGGTTAGCATGTTTTTATGACCACTGCTCTCAGGCGTGTGACATGGCTTCGTGCAGTGCACCACTCTACGTAGATATAATGGACAGTCCGCGTTCAAACACTGACAAGTTGGGCACCTTCATATACTATGGAATCAAAAGTATCCGGACACCCCCACAAACATACGCTTTTCATATTAGGTTTATCGTGCTGTCACCTACTGCCAGATACTCCGTATCAGCGATCTCAATAGTCATTTCACGTCGTGAGAGAGCAGAATGGGGCGCTCCAAGGAACTCAAGGAATTCGATCGAGGTCAGGTGACTGGGTGTCACTTCTGTCATACGTCAGTTAGCGAGATTTCCACACTCCTAAACATTCCCAGGCCCACTGTTCTGGATGTGATAGTGAAGTGGAAACGTGAAGGGACACGTACAGCACAAAACCGTACGGGCTAAAATTGTCTGTTGTCTGTCACAGACCGCCGACAGTTGAAGACGGTCGTAATGTGTAATAGCCAGACATCTCTCCAGACCATCACACAGGAATTAAAAACTTCACCAGGACACATTGCAAGTACTATGACCGGCGGGAGGTGAGAAAACTTGGATTTCATGGTCGAGCGGCTGCTTATAAGCCACACGTCACGTCGGTAAGTGACAAACGACGCCTCGCTTGGTGTAAGGAGCGTCAACATTGGACGAGTGAAGGGTAGAAGAACGTTGTGTGGAGTGACGAAACACGGTACACAATGTGGAGATCCGATGGCAGGGTGTGGGTATGGCGAATGCCCGGTGAACGTCACCTGCCAGCGTGTGTAGTGCCAACAGTAAAATTCGGAGGCGGTGGTGTTATGGTGTGGCCGTATTTCTCATGGAGAGTCTTGCACCCCTTGTTGTTTTGCGTGGCACTATCACGGCACAGGCCTACAATGATGTTTTCAACATATTCTTGCTTTCTACTGTTCAAGAGCAATTCTGGGATGGTCATTGCATTTTTCAACACAATTGAGCACTTGTTCATAATGCACGGTTTGTGGAGGAGTGGTTACACGACAGTAAGATCCCTGCAGAGAGTCCGGACCTGAATGTTATAGACCTTTTGGATCTTTCGGAACGCCGTTTTCGTGCCAGGCCTTACTACTTAAAGTGTCTCGTTCCCTAATCTAATTCCCTCAGCATAACACGACTTAATTCGACTACATTCCATTATCCTCGTTTTGCTTTTGTTGATGTTCATCTTATATCCTCCCTTCAAGACCCTGTTCATTCCGTTCAACTGCTCTTCCAAGTCCTTTGCTGTCTCTGACAGAATTACAATGTCATCGGCGTACCTCAAAGTTTTTATTTCTTCTCCATGGATTTTAATAACTACTCCGAATTTTTCTTTTGTTTCCTGCAATGCTTGCTCAATATACAGATTGAATAATATCGGGGATAGGCCACAACCCTCTCTCAGTCCCTTCCCAACCACTGCTTCCCTTTAATGACCCTCAACTCTTATAACTGCCATCTGGTTTCTGTAAAAAATGAAAATACCCTTTCGCTCCCTGTATTTTACCCCTGCCACCATCAGTATTTGAAAGAGAGGATTCTACCCAACATTGTCAAAAGTTTTCTCTAAGTCTACAATCGCTAGAAACGCAGGTCGTAGGGTCAGTATTGCCTCACGTGTTCCAACATTTCGACGGAATCCAAACTGATCTTCCACGAGGTCGGCTTCTACCAGTTTTTCCATTTCTCTAAAGAATTTGCGTTAGTATTTTGCATCCGTGACTTACTAAACTGATTGTTCGGTAATTTTCACATCTGCCAGGTCCTGCTTTCTTTGGGATTGGAATTATTATATTCTTCTTAAAGTCTGAGGGTATTTCGCCTGTTTCATACATCTTGCTCACCCGATGGCAGAGTTCTGTCAGCTCCCAAGGCCGTCAGTAGTTCTAATGGAATGTTGTCTACTCCCGGGGCCTAGTTGCGACTCAGGTCTTTCACTGCTCTGTCAAACTCCTCACTTAGTATCGTATCTCCCATTTCATCTTCATCTACCTCCTCTTCCATTTCCATAATATTGTCCTCAAATACATTACCCTAGTGTAGACCCTCTATATACTCCTTCCACCTTTCTGCTTTCCCTTCCTTGCTTGGATCTGTGTTTCCATCTGAGCTCTTGATATTAATGCAAGTGGTTCTCTTTTCTCCAAAGGTCTCTTTAATTTTCCTGTAGGCAGTATCTATCTTACCCCTTGTGAGATAAGCCCCTACATCCTTACATTTGTCCTCTAGCCATCCCTGCTTAGCCATTTTGCCCTTCCTGTCGATCTCATTTTTGAGACGTTTGTATTCCTTTTTGCCTGGTTCACTTACTGTATTTTTGTATTTTCTCCTTTCATCAGTTAAATTCAGTATCTCTTCTGTTACCTAAAGGTTCCTACTAGCCCTCGTCTTTGTACCTACTTGATCCTCTGCTGCCTTCACTACTTCATCCTGCAAAGCTACCCATTCTTCTTCTACTGTATTTCTTTCCCCCATTCCTGTCAATTGCTCCCTTATGCTCTCCCTGAAACTGTGTACAACCTCTGGTTCTTTTAGTTTATCCATGTCCCATCTCCCACGTTTTTGCAGTTTCTTCAGTTTTAATCTACAGTTCATAACCATTAGATTGTGGTCAGAGTCCACATCTGCCCCTGGAGATTTCTCACAATTTAAAACCTGGTTCCTAAATCTCTGTCTTATCATTATATAATCTATCTGAGACCTGTCAGTACCTCCAGGCTTCTGCCATGTATACAACCTTTTCTTATGCTCCTGAACCAAGTGTTGACTATGATTAGGTTGTGCTCTGCGCAAAATTCTACAAGGCGGCTTCCTCTTTCATTTCTCAGCCCCAATCAATAATCACCTGCTATGTTTCCTTCTCTCCCTTTTCCTACTACCGAATTCCAGTCACGCATGACTATTAAATTTTCATCTCGCTTGACTATCTGAAAATTTCTTTTATTTCATCATACATTTCTTCAGTTTCTTCCTTATCTCCAGAGCTGGTTGGCATATAAACTTGTACTACTGTGGTAGTCTATCTTGGCCACAATAATGCGTTCACTATGCTGTTTTAGTACCTTACCCGCGCTCCTATTTTTTTTATTCACTATTAAACCGACTCCTGCATTACCCCTCTTTGATTTTGTATTTATAACCCTGCGTTCCCCTGACCAAAAGTCTTGTTTCTCCTGCCAGCGAACTTTACGAATTTCTACTATAACTCACTTTAACCTATCCATTTCCCTTTTGAAGTTTTCTAACCCACCTGCTCGATTAAGGGATCGGACATTCCACGCACCGAACGGTAGAACGCCAGTTTTCATTCTCGTGAAGGTCTATATAGCCACAACAAAAGGAAGCGCCAACACTCGTCTGGGTGAACATAAAGGAACTGCTGCCTCGGACATATTGATAAATCGGCTGTAGCGGAACATGTGTTTCAGGAAAGTGATCATGAAATAAAGTTTAGTGAGACGAGCGTCACAGCAAAAACGTCGCATTATTATTCGGGAATGTATAGAGAGGCAATTGAGATTGTCAAACGCTGCAATAATTTTAATAGAAAATATGAAGGTATTGAGCTGGATAAGATATAGATGTCAACATCGCAGCAACAGCTTGACAATCGATTAATTACAATTGCGAAAGTTGGCAATATCAGAGATCATAGCACAGCGGACGTCACGTGATTGACAGCGGCTCCCTCTGGATGGCCTATATATACGGCGCTCACTCGCGCTCTCGTTGCAGCTAGCGGATTGTCCTCTGAGGATTCCTTCCGCTGTCGAAGGCGAAACGTCAGTGTGGAGACAGGGTTGTAGCTTCTCTCCAATGTTATTCAATCTGTATATTGCGCAAGCAGTGAAGGAAACAAAATAAAAATGCGGAGTTGGTATTAAAATCCATGGAGAAGAAATAATGTTGAGGTTCGCCGATGACATTGTAATTCCGTCAGAGATAGCAAAGGACTTGGAAGAGCATTTGAACGGAATAGACAGTGTCTTGAAAGAAGGATTTTAGATGAACATCAACGAAAGCAAAATGAGGATAGTGGAATGTAGTCAAATTAAATCGGGTGATGCTGAGGGAATTAGATTAGGAAATGAGACACTTAAAGTAGTAAAGGAGTTTTGCTATTTGGGGAGCAAAGTAAGTGATGTTGGTCGAAGTAGAGAGGATATAAAATGCTGACTGGCAATGGCAAGGAGAACGTTTCTAAAGAAGAGAAATTTGTTAACATCGAGTACAGAGTTAGGTGTCAGGAAGTCGTTTCTGAAAGTATTTGTATGGAGTGCAGCCATGTATGAAAGTGGAACGTGGACGATAAATAGTTTGGACAAGAAGAGAATAGAAGCTTTCGAAATGTGGTGCTAGAGAAGAATGCTGAAGATTAGATGGGTAGATCACATAACTAATGAGGAAGTATTGAATAGGATTGGGGAGAAGAGGAGTTTGTGGCACAAATTGACTAGAAGAAGGGGTCGGTTGGTAGGACATGTTCTGAGGCACCAAGGGATCACCAATTTAGTATTGGAGGGCAGCCTGGAGGGTAAAAATCGTAGAGGGAGACCAAGAGATGAATACACTAAGCAGATCCAGACGGATGTAGGTTGCAGTAGGTACTGGGAGATGAAGAAGCTTGCACAGCATGGAGAGCTGCATCAAACCAGTCTCAGGACTGAAGACCACAGCAACAACAATGGCTATAGGCCTCAGTTGGTAAGGCAGTTGTATAACAAGGAAATATATCAAAATAATATTACGTCTTCCACCCTAGGGGATGCGTTAGATGACAAACAGGTGGCAACGATATCCATCCCTTACATAGGCAATTAAAGTTACAAATTGGGGCGTTTACTCAGAGCCCATAACTTCAGAGTCGCCTGTTTTACTAATAATAGTTTACAAAGGAATTTAATTCACTCCTTGCACAATAAGAGCGATTAACTTTTCCAATCAGGTGTATATAAAATTACATTGCGGGGATTGTCCAAAATTTTACATCGGGCAAACGAAGCGAGCTCTGGGTCTCAGGTGTAAAGAGCATATCCCTACTAGAAGCGGTGACGGTACTAAGGGCTCTACTTATGCGGAACACCTTGTGCAAACCGCTCATGCGCCGAGCCCTCCAGTCAATATCAAGTTACTTCATACCGAGGTTAAGGGCTTAAAACTGGATGTTCTGGAAGAAATGCAGATCTCTGAGCACCTGAAACATGTTAAAGACAATATCCTCAATGACCAACTCCTAGAAACAGAAAATTTTTTGAAGGTTTCGCGCCTTCACTTTGTTCTTCATACTTGTAAATCTGGTGATCTAGGGATTTTCACATGGGTGCGCTGACTGGCGGGCGCGGTTGGTCAAGCTGTTCATCTTTTCTTCTTTTTCCCCTCATGTTCCTTTTACGATGAAGGTGATTTTAGCCCGTTGAGCACCTCACGTTTTATCCCTGTATCTTTATTACCTTTATTACCCTCAGCCCTCCCCCCCCCCCCCCCAGGCTAACTACTGTCTTTAGGTATAGTCTTTAAGAGTTCCTCCTGTTGTCATTGGTAGCTTCGTATATAAGTTTCTTTACTAGCATAAGCAACCGTGTGCGGTTATTTTTAGGTTTCGTCTCCTATTTAGCTCTTCTCTTGTTCAATTCGTTTCATTTTTTGATATACGTTGATCCAAGGTTGGGAATATTTGGTTTATTTAGCCCCGACCCATGTATAAACTTTCTCGTATTCGTATGCGATTACGCATTCAAGTAACTTCCCCTGTCTTGCGCATGTGCATGGATAGCGGGTCAGGCTTGTAAATGAGCGACCGTTTGTAGCTGCAGTTTATGGCTGGTCATGGTCCATCGAACATAGGCCGGTGTGAGATGGAGCGTACACCATTAAGTTAAGTAGTGGTTTAGACTTTGTACATATTTGTAATGTTTGGCTCTTCCTTTTCTTTTTCGTACATAAATGTATAGCTGTGGTGTTCCTTTAATTATTGACAAAGGTCTTCTTAGGCACTTGTGGGTTTTATTGTTGTTCTGAAGAAAGTGTAGTTATCTACACCGAAACCTGGGTTAACTCTTTAACAATAGCTGCGTTTTTCGCCATCGAGGCGGGTTTGCGGGCCGTGGTGGCCGAGCGGTTCTAGGCGCTACAGTCTGGAACCGCGCGATCGCTACGGTCGCAGGTTCGAATCCTGCCTCGGGCATGGATGTGTGTGATGTCCTTAGGTTAGCTAGGTTTAAGTAGTTCTGAGTTCTACGGGACTGATAACCTCACTCGTTAAGTCCCATGACATTAGAAGTTAAGTCCCATAGTGCTGAGAACCATTTGAACCTTTTCTCTCTCCCCTCCCCCCTCTCTCTCTTTCCTCTTTCTTTAACAGCTCTCTTTTGGAACGCACCTCACTTACAGACTCCATTTTCAATGATGCGTATAGCGCCAACACCTACCGGAATTTCATGTATAGTTGCTGAACACTAGAAGATGTCTCACAACTAATTCCGCATTTTTTATCCTAAATTGGCCGACAAAAATGTGTTGCATTACTTAGTGGGCGCTCCTGGTATATACACGGTGGTCCACTGATCGTGACCGGGCCAAATATATCACGAAACAAGAATGAAGCGAAAAATCTACAAAGAACTAAACTCGTCTAGCTTGAAGGGGGAAACCAGATGGCGTTATGGTTGGCCCGCTAGATGGCGCTGCCATAGGTCAAACGGATATCAACAGCGTTTTTTCTATATGGGAACCCCAATTTTTTATTACATATTCGTGTAATACGTAAAGAAATATGAGTTTTAATTAGACCACTTTTTTCGATTTGAGATGACGCTGTAATAGTCACGAACGTATAAGTACGTGGTATCACGTAACATTCCGCCAGTGCGGACGGTATTTGCTTCGTGATACATTACCAATATTAAAATAGACGGTTTACCAATTGCGGAAAAGGTCGATATCGTGTTGATGTATTGCTATTCTGATCAAAATGCCCAACGGCCATGTGCTATGTATGCTGCTCGGTATCCTGGATGACATCATCCAAGTGTCTGGACCGTTCGCAGGATAGTTACGTTATTTATGGAAACAGGAAGTGTTCAGCCACATGTGAAACGTCAACCACGACCTGCAACAAATGATGATGCCCAAGTAGGTGTTCCAGCTGCTATCACAGCTAATCCGCACATCAGTAGCAGACAAACTGCACGAGAATCAGGAATCTCAAAAACGTCGGTGTTGAGAATGCTACATCAACATCGATTGCACCCGAACCATATTTCTTCGCACCAGCAATTGCACGGCGACGACTTTGAACGTCTTGTACAGTTATGCCACTGGGCACAAGAGAAATTACGGGACGATGACAGATTTTTTGCACGCCTTCTATTTAGCGACGAAGCGTCATTCACCAACAGCGGTATCGTAAACCGGAATAATATGCGCTGTAGGGCAACGGAAAATTCACAATGGCTGCGACAAGTGGAACATCAGCGACCTTGGCGGGTTAATGTATGGTGCGGCATTATGGGAGGAAGAATAATTGGCCCTCATTTTATCGATGGCAATCTAAATGGGGCAGTGTACGCTGATTTCCTACGTAATGTTCTAATGATGTAACTACAAGGTTTCACTGACAGAATGGCGATGTACTTCCAACATGGTGGATGTCCGGCACACAGCTCGTGTGCGGTTGAAGCGGTATTGAGTAGCATATTTCATGACAGGTGGATTGGTCATCGAAGCACCATACCACGTTCACCGCAACTGACGTCCCCGGATTTCTTTCTGTGGGGAAAGTTGAAGGATATTTGCTATCGTGATCCACCGACAACGCCTGACAACATGCGTCAGCGTACTGTCAATGCAGAGGAATGTCGTTAGACGTATTGCCAAATGCATTGAGACTGACTAACATCTTTTTGAACATTTATTGCATTAATGTGGTATTTACAGGTAATCACGCAGTAACAGCATGCGTTCTCAGCAATGATAAGTTCACAAAGATACATGTATTACATTGGAAAAACCGAAATAAAATGTTCAAACGTTCCTACGTTCTGGATTAGAATTTAAAAAACCTACCTGATACCAATTGTTTGTCTAAAATTGTGAGCCATATATTTGTGACTATTACAGTGCCATCTATCACAAAGCGAAAAAAGTGGAGGATCTAAAACATTAATATTTCTTTACGTACTACACGAATATGTAATAAAAATGGGGGTTCGTTTTTAGAAAAAAATGCAGTTGATGTCCGTTTGACCTATGGCAGCGCCATCTAGCGGCCCAACCGTTTCGTTCTTTGTGGTTTTTTCGTTTGACGCTTATTTCGTGAGATATTTGGCCCGGTCACGATCAATGGACCACCGTGTATAGTGCGTGAGAGCAGAGCCGTGAATAAATGAGGACTGAGTGAGCGGCTGTTCGTTAGGTCGGCAGGACTGTGGCAGCCAGTGCCGACGCGACTGCAGGGTGGGGTATTTCTGTTCGCTGCTGCAGTTTGTTCCTTTTTGTCTCCGGCAGGTTGGCAGCCCGGTGAAGCGTGGTCGGCGGCGAGCGATGCGTGAGCTGCACGCACCCACTGCGACACGCAGCCGTCCGCCGCCAACAGGTGAGTGCGTGACCGCACAGCACGGCCCTCAAGCTGCGCGCTGCAACACTTTGTTACCCAATCAGAGGACCCTTTTTACGTGTCGACTAATAAGGCTGTTTGGTACTGTTATCAGAATCCATATGTAAACTGAAACTTTCGCGCTAATTAAAACTGTGTGCCGGACCGAGACTCGAAATCGGGACCTTCGCCTTCCGCGGGCAAGTGCTCTACCATCTGAGCTACCCAAGCACGACTCACTCCCCGTCCTCGCAGCTTTACTTCTGCCAGTACCTCGTCTCCTACCTTCCAAACTTTACAGAAGCTCTCTCAAAGGAAACATTCCCCAGGCTGTGGCTAAGCCATGTTTCCGCAATATCCTTTCTTTCAGGAGTGCTAGTCCTGCATGGTTCGCAGGAGAGCTTCTGTGAAGTTCGGAAGGTAGGAGACGAGATACTGGCAGAAGTAAAGCTGTGAGGACGGAGCGTGAGTCGTGCTTGGGTAGCTCAGATGGTAGAGCACTTGCCCGCGAAAGGTAGAGGTCCCGAGTTCGAATCTCGGTCCGGCGCACACTTTTAATCTGCCAGGAAGTTTCATATCAGCGCACACACCGCTGCGGAGTGAACATGTCATTCTGGAGACATGAAATCTGGTTTAGCAATCTTTATATAATGCTGCTGGTGTTGCTTTCTAGAATTATCCGACGATCTGACAAATGTGTCTTCGACTACAATTGTCGCACAATATGACCATTGTACCATTGGAGGCTACTCATCCGTACTGTAAGGCTACCATTTGATAATTTACAAACAACTTATATCCATTACCATTAATATAAATGCATCGTGTAAAACAGCAGGTGATTTGATTGGTACAAATTGGCAATGAAAATCGCCAAGAGGAAAAAAAATATTGAATGGTCATATACTGAGATAAATTATCAAAATATGCTGAAAAACAAAGATAACACCGTCTGAACAGAGCTGGATGGTCCAACGGTACCGACCGGTCGCCGTGTCATCCGCAGACTTTAGATGTTCAAACGTCCCCTTAGAAAAATTAATGAATTACTGTTCTGGAAAACGGCTTACGTTATTCTATTTTCAAACAGCTGAGCAAAACTCAGACAGTTTTCTCTTTACTTATTCTGATCATCACTAAACTAACAGCCAATATTTTTAGCGCACCGCAATCTGACTTTCAATAATCCCTACAAGAGAATGGCCCTGACTAAGAATAACCGATACCTTTCATGAATCACTTACCTCACAAAAATCTTCGTTATTCGAACTACTGCAATACAGCGAGCGCCACTACTGCCAGATAAATAAAAGATTCAAACTACGGAAGGCACTAACTACTGATAGGCATAGCAAACGAAAGATTTTAATAGAGAACAAACAATGTATTTATCTCAATAGTGTTCAAAAGTCATAATATAAATATCTATCAATTCATGACATCCATCTTTACAAAACCGAGCGAGGTGGCGTAGTGGTTAGCACACTGGAATCGCATTCGGGAGGACGGCGGTTCAATCCCGCGTCCTGCCATCCTGATTTAGATTTTCCGTGATTTCCCTAAATCACTCCAGGCAAATGCCGGGACGTTTCCTTTCAAAGGGCAGGGCCGACTTCCTTCCCTAATACGACGAGACCGATGACCTCGCTGTCTGGTCTCCTTCCCCAAACAACCCCCAACCCATCTTCACAATTTTTTCTTTTTCTGTCATACACACGTCCAGATCGTCCGCTTAAGGTATCCTCTCGAAACTCCGCCATCTCTCCCCCCACATACACCATTGCTGGCGCCTCACCTCCAACTGCGCAACGCTACGCGCTGTTCACATCCAACTGCCCAACACTAAACAAGCGAATACTCCAACAATGAGTCCAACCAGCCACAGACTGCACACAGCACAGTCAGTGATTTTCATACAGAGCGCTGCGTGGCTTTACCAACATAAAAACATAAACAGCCTACTTACAACGTCACTGAGTCCGGATATGGCGTCGAATGTCGTCAGCACACTACTTTCACTCCCGTTGTGAGTTTTTGTAACAAGTGGCCCTAGTTCTCAGTCAAGTACACTGTGGGATCAGAAGTATCCGGACACCCCCCAAAAACATACGTTTTTCGTATCAAGTGCATTGCGCTGCCACGTAATGCCAGGTACTCCGTATCAGCGATCTCAGTGGTCATTAGACATCGTGAGAGAGCAGAATGGGACGCTCCGCGGAACTCACGGACTTCGAAAATGTTCAGGTGACTGGATGTGACTTGTGTCGTACGTCTGTACGCGAGATTTCCACACTCCTAAACATCCCTAGGTCCACTGTTTCCGATGTGATACTGAAGTGGAAACGTGGAGGGACACGTACAGCACAAAAGCGTACAGGCCGACCTCGTCTGCTCACTGACAGAGACCGCCGACAGTTGAAGAGGGTCGTAATGTGTAATAGGCAGACGTCTATCCAGACCATCACTGACGAATTCCTAACTGCATCAGCACCCATTGCAAGTACACCGAGCGAGCTGGCGCAGTGGTTAGCACACTGGACTCGCATTCGGGAGGACGACGGTTCAATTCCGTCTCCAGCCACCCTGATTTAGGTTTTCTGTGATTTCCCTAAATCGTTTCAGGCAACTGCCGGGATGGTTCCTTTGAAAGGGCACGGCCGATTTCCTTCCCCATCCTTCCCTAACCGGAGCTTGCGCTCCGTCTCTAATGACCTCGTAGTCGACGGGACGTTAAGCTAAACTAACCTAACCCATTGTAAGTACTATCACAGTTAGGCGGGAAGTGAGAAAACTCGGATCTCAGTAAATGCGAAACGACGCCTCGCTTGGTCTATTGAACACCGGGAAAACGTTGTGTGTAGTGACGACTCACGGTACACAATGTGACGATCCGATGGCAGGGTGTGAGTATGGCGAATGCCCGGTGAACGTCTTCTGCCAGCGTGTGTAGTGTCAACAGTGAAATTCGGAGACGGTGGTGTTATGGTGTGGTCGTGTTTTAATGGAGGGGGTTGCACCCCCTTTTGTTTTGCGTGGCACTATCACAGCACAGGCCTACATTGATGTTTTAAGCAACCTTTTCCTTCCCACTGTTGAAGAGCAATTCGGGAATAGGTATTGCATCTTTCAACACGATCGGGCACCTGTTCATAGAGCACGGCCTGTGGCGGAAGGGGCTACACGACAATAACCCCCCTGTAAAGGACTGGCCTGCACAGAGTCCTAACCTGAATCCTATACAACACCTTAGGGATGTTTTGGAACGCCGACTTAGTGCCAGGCCCCTTCCACCTCTCCTGAAGAATGGGATGCCATTGTCCAAGAAAACTTGCACCACCTGGTTGAACGAGTGCCTGCGAGAGTGGAAGCTATCATCAGGGCTAAGGGTGGGCCACCGCCATATTGAGTTCCAGCATTACCTGTAGAGAGAGGGTGCCACCAACTTGTAAGTCATTTTCAGCCAGGTGTCGGGATAGTTTTCATCACATAGTGTATTTTTATGGGTCGGTACGTCGATACTTATGCTATCAATCTATCGATGTATCGAAAATGGTTCCTTTTATATATGAGCAGAGTTAATGATGTTTTTTAAATGTCTGTGTATACGATGCCGAAATTTTTAAAAATGTCGAATGTCCTAGTCCGGACTTCCGTAGCAGAGGCGCCCAAAGAAGAGCTGAAGTATGGGTAATACAGGATACGAAGACCTTCCCATCGTGTGACGCGTCGACGGTGGCCTTTGGCAGGGTTGTGGTGACACTTGGAGCCAGTGTCACGTCATTGACCTACTTGACACATCACGTGACCGTCTGATCTGTGGTCGATTTTCCTGCACGTGTCGACCCCTGGTCCTCTTCGAACCGTCGCCGGCCCAGACGATGACGTCACAGGGCGGCACGCTCTAGTAGAATTGCAGAGGAGGGTTGTAGGCACCTCTGAGCCAAATTTCTGAGTTGTGAGACGCAAATGGCACAAAATGTCGGGGTTTCACAAAAGCGGCCCTCTAGTTGTATTGGGGGTATCGAATGTCCCGTGGAAACACACCTTTAACAATATGTTACGTTATCAGTTTTGTTATAAAAACCATGCCATTATTTTTAGCAAAAGATTATACCTCTTATCTCTCCGTCACCGCATGGTCGTTTGTTTTGAGAGCTCACTGTGTCCTTCTTGACATATTCCATGTTTGTAGTAAGAGTGAAGGTAAAAAGACGAGGGCCAGTAGAAATCCTTGGGTAACTGAAGAAATATTGAATTTAATTGATGAAAGAAGGAAATATAAAAATGCAATAACTGAAGCAGGCAAAAAGGAATACAAACGTCTCAAAAATTAGATCGACAGGAAGTGCAAAATGGCTAAGCAGGCATGGCTAGAGGACAAATGTAAGGATTTAGAGGGTTATCTCAATAGGGGTAAGATAGATACTGCCTACAGGAACATTAAAGAGACCATGGGGAGAAAAGAGAGCCACTTGTATGAATATCAAGAACTCACATCGAAACCCAGTTCTAAGCAAGGAAGGGAAAGCAGAATGGTGGAAAGACTATATAGAAGGTCTACACAAGGGCAATGTACTTCAGGACAATATGACGGAGATGGAAGAGGATGTAGAAGAAGAAGAAATGGGAGATTCGATACTGCGTGAAGAGTTTGACAGAGCACTGAAAGACCTGAGTCGAAACAAGGCCCTAGGAGTAGACAACATTCCATTAGAACTACTGACAACCTTGGAAGAGCCAGTCATGACCAAACTCTACCATCTGGTGAGCAAGATGTATGGGACAGGCGGAATACCCTCAGATTTCAAGAAGAATATAATAATTCCAATCCCAAAGAAATCAGGTGTTGACAGATGTGAAAATTACCGAACTATCAGTTTAATAATTGACAGCTGCAAAATACTAACACGAATTCTTTACAGACGAATGGAAAAACTGGTAGAAGCCGACCTCGGGGAAGAACAGTTTGGATTCCGTAGAAATGTTGGAACACGTGAGGCAATACTAACCCTACGACTTACCTTAGAAGGAAGATTAAGGACAGGCAAACCTACATTTGTAGCATTTGTAGATTTAGAGAAAGCTTTTGACAATGTTGACTGGAATACTCTCTTTCAAATTCTGAAGGTCGCAGGGGTAAAATACAGGAAGCGAAAGGCTATTTAAAATTTGTACAGAAACGAGATGGCAGTTATAAGAGACGAGTGGTATGAAAGGGAAGCAGCGGTTGGCAAGGGAGTGAGACATGGTTGTAGGCTCTCCCCGATGTTATTCAGTCTGTATATTGAGCAAGCAGTAAAGGAAACAAAAGAAAAATTGGGAGTAGGTATTAAAATCCAGGGTGAAGAAGTAAAAACTTTGAGGTTCGCCGCTGACATTGTAATTCTGTCAGAGACAGAGGAGGACGTGGAAGAGCAATTGAACGGAATGGACAGTGCCTTGAAAGGAGGGTATAAGATGAACATCAACAAAAGCAAAACGAGGATAATGGAATGTAGTCGAATTAAGTCGGGTGGTGCAGAGGGAATTAGATTAGGAAATGAGTGGCTTAAAGTAGTAAAGGAGTTTTGCTATTTGGGGAGCAAAATAACTGATGATGGTCGAAGTAGAGAGAATATAAAATGTTGACTGGCAATGGCAAGGAAAGCGTTTCTGAAGAAGAGAAATTTGTTAAGGTCGAAAGTGTCGAGTGTAGCCATGTATCGAAGTGAAACATGGACGATACATAGTTAAGACAAGAACAGAATAGAAGCTTTCGAGATGTGGTGCTACAGAAGAATGTTGAATATTAGGTGGGTAGACCACGTAACTAATGAGGAGGTATTGAATAGGATTGGGGAGAAGAGAAGTTTGTGGCAGAACTTGAGTAGAAGAAGGGATCGTTTGGTAGGACATGTTCTGACGCATCAAGGGATCACAAATTTAGCATTGTAGGGCAGCGTGGAGTGTAAAAATCGTAGAGGGATACCAAGAGATGAATACAGTAAGCAGATTCAGAAGGATGTAGGCTGCAGTAGGTACTGGTAGATGAAGAAGCTTGGACAGGAAAGAGTAGCTGCATCAAACCAGTCTCAGGACTGAAAACCACCACAACAACAACAACATCGTGAATTAGACACGGGAAGGGGAAATAATGGTTTCTTGCTTTAATTGTAGATAACAGTGTATTTTCTGGCCGTATTCCAGTGAGCAACCCCAACGTTGTCGTTGTGGAGAATTCCTGTCAGTAGCCCACTTTTGGTGGAATGCCCCCATCTTTTGGCTTTGCGTACTAAGTACAGAATTCCCCGAACTTTAATATTGGCAGACGATTCCCGGATGGTCGAACTGGTTCTCAGCTTCATCAGTGAAAACGGTTTTCATTCTCAGTTTTAAAGTTTTTTAATCTAACTCTGGAGTAGTAGCGGGGCGGTGAGGTTTGGAGATTCCTGACTCCCTTCCCTGGCCAAGGTCCTCTTCCCTTCCCTTTTACTCTGTTTTTATCACTTTTTAGAATTGGTTAGTCTCCTTTTACAATACGCACTTCTACATTCTAGAGGTTGAACGCTTTTGAATAGCAAGTGGTCCTGCCTGTATTGCATCAGAGGTGGAATATTTCCTGCCTCTAGCATAACTTGGGTTTGCTCACCTGCTTACTTCCCTCATTTTGTTTTTACCATTGACAACACGACTGCCGGCCGCTGTGGCCGAGCGGTTATAGGCGCTTCAGTTCGGAACCGCGCTACGGTCGCAGGTTACAATCCTGCCTCGGTCATCGATGTGTGTGATGTCCTTAGGTTAGTTAGGTTTAAGTAGTTCTACGTCCTAGGGGACTCATGATCTCAGATGTTAAGTAGCTTACTGCTCAGAGCCATCTGACAACACGACTGCACTTTTACGTTTTTTAGCTTATTACCTTTTATCGTTCTGGCTTTTCTGAGATGTCAGTCTGTCTGAATGTACCACATTTGAAACAAGGCACTCATGACATTACTGTTTGGTCGCATTAAAAAAATAAAAAGGCCGTGAGCACTATGTGACTTAACTTCCGAGGTGATCAGTCGCCTAGAACTTAGAACTAATTAAACCTATCTGCTTCCCTTTCATATCCCTCGACTTTTATAACTGCCATCTGATTTCTGTACAAAATTTAAATAGCCTTTCGCTCCCTGTATTTTACCCCTGCCACCTTGAGAATTTGAAAGAGAGTATTCCAGTCAACATTGTCAAAAGCTTTCTCTAAGTCTACAAATGCTAGAAACGTAGGTTTGCCATTCCTTAATCTTTCTTCTAAGATAAGTCGTAAGGTCAGCATTGCCTCACGTGTTCCAGTATTTCTACGGAATCTAAACTGATGTTCCCCGAGGACGGCTTCAGCCAGTTTTTCCATTCGTCTGTAAAGAATTCGAGTTAGTATTATATTCACGATATAATCGCACAAACTGTCAACAGGTGTCCGTACGATCGTGTTCTGTACGAG
Organism: Schistocerca gregaria; assembly: GCF_023897955.1. Classification (NCBI taxonomy): domain Eukaryota; kingdom Metazoa; phylum Arthropoda; class Insecta; order Orthoptera; family Acrididae; genus Schistocerca; species Schistocerca gregaria. The sequence goes on along the minus strand of NC_064930.1, from coordinate 124,688,589 downwards.
TCGTAACACATCTGAAATGTAACGTGCACTGTTCAAAGTGCCGTCAATGCGAACAAGAGGTGACCGAGACGCGTAACCAATGGAACCCCATAGCATCACGCCGGGTCATACGCCAGTATGGCGATGACGAATACACGCTGCCAATGTGCGTTCACCACGATGTCGCCAAAAACGAATGCGACCATCACGATGCTGTAAACAGAACCTGGATTCATCCGAAAAAATGACGTTTTGCCATTCGAGCTCCCAGGCTCGTCGTAGAGTATACCATCGCAGGCGCTCCTGTCTGTGATGCAGCGTCAAGGGTAGCCGCAGCCACGGTCTCCGAGCTGATAGTCCGTGCTGCTGCAAACGTCGTCGAACTGTTCGTGCAGATGGTTGTTGTCTTGCAAACGTCCCCATCTGTTGACTCGGGGATCGAGACGTGGCTGCACGATCCGTTACAGCCGTGCGGATAAGATGCCTGTCATCTCGACTGCTAGTGATACGAGGCCGTTGCGATCCAGCACGGCGTTCCGTATTACCCTCCTGAACCCGCCGATTCCATATTCTGCTAACAGTCATTGGATGTCGACCAACGCGAGCAGCAATTTTGCGACACGATAAACCGCAATCGCGATATGCTACAATCCGACCTTGATCAAAATCGGAAACGTGATGGTACGGATTTCTTCATCACAACGACGTTTCAGCAGGCAACGCCGGTCAAGTGCTGTTTGTGTATGAGAAATCGGTTGGGTACTTTCCTCATGTCAGCCCGTTGTAGGTGTCGCCACCGGCCTCAACCTTGTGTGAATGCTCTGAAAAGCTAATCATTTGCATATCACAGCATCTTCTACCTGTCGGTAAATTTCGCGTCTGTAGCACGTCATCTTCGTGGTGTAGCAAGTTCAATGGACAGTAGTATACAATAAATACATAAGCAGGAACAAGGTTTATTATTTACTATGATTAGTTGCCTTCATCACTCATTTGTGTTAATATTCTAATTCATAGAAAAAAAAGATCCTAAGATCTGGTTGAGGGGGCAGTCAGACAGGGCCAAATCTTCTTGGTATTCTCCGTCGCGCACATTCATTTTACACCCGCCTGGAGTAGCATCTTGGACAACGACAGGGTGTGCTGTGAATGATGTCAGCTCTCTCACGTTGAGGCAATAAGCCCATTCTACCTGCGGAGCTGCTGGCGGGCCGTGGACAGAAGTTGGTGGATCTCGACATGATGCTACCCGCCTCCCTGGTACATTCCAGATATGCTCTATGGGATTCAAATGGAGAGGGCCATGCGTGCAGTATCTCCCTTTTGCAAGTAAACATGAGCCGCTCTTGCTGTATGAGATCGATCGTTATCGTCCACCAGTACGAAGTCTGGTCCAGCACCAACTCGCAACAACCGCACATGAGGTCCCAATGTCCGGCTGGGGTGGCCGAGCGGTTCTGGGCGCTACAGTCTGGAACCGCGCGATCGCTACGGTCACAGGTTCAAATCCTGACTCGGGCATGGATGGGTGTGATGTCCTTAGCTTAGTTAGGTTTAAGTATTCCTAAGTTCTAGGGGACTGGTGACCTTAGAAGTTAAGTCCCATGGTGCTTAGAGCCATTTGAACCATCTGTTTGAGGTCGCAATAACTGAGAGCATTTAACCCTTGTAAGTAGGCTGTTTAGGTTTTTTTAATTGGTAACGCCGCCGCCACGTAGCGCTCTGTATGAAAATCACTGGCTGTGCCGTGTGCAGTCTGTGGCTGGTTGGCATTGTTGTAATACTCGCCATTGTAGTGTTGAGCAGCGGCAGCTGGATGCTATCAGCGCGTAGCGTTGCAGAGTTGGAGGTGAGCCGCCAGCAGTGGTGGACGTGGGGAGAGAGATGGCGGAGTTTTAAAATGTGTAAGAATTGGTGTCACGAACTGATTTATATATTATGACTATTAAGGTAAATACATTGTCTGTTCTGTATTAAAATCTTTCATTTGCTAACTATGCCTGTCAGTAGTTAGTGCCTTCCGTAGTTTGAATCTTTTATTTAGCTGGCAGTAGTGGCGCTCACTGTATTGCAGTAGCTCGAGTAACGAAGATTTTTGTGAGGTAAGTGATTTGTGAAAGGTATAGGTTAATGTTAGTGAGGGCCATTCTTTTGTAGGGATTTTTAAAAGTCAGATTGCGTTGCGCTAGAAATATTGTGTGTCAGTTTAAGCACAGTCTTGTATAATTTTCCTAAGGGGACGTTTCATACCCTTTCCGCTTCACCTGTACTATTTCATGAAGAGGTGTTCGTTTGGTGAACATAATCCCTGCCCATATGATTAGTGATCATCCTCGATATTGGCCTCTTTCCGCAATGTTCGGGTCTCGAAATCGTGTTGCACATTCCCTTCACATGCGGATTTGTAGAGAATAAAGGCGACTGTGTCGATGCTTTCTCTACACCATTTGCCTCGAAACAACACGTCCATTGGATCATACGAAGTCAGATCCCAGTTGCCATAAAGTAGTAAGGCGGTACCGTCGTGCCCTTACAGCCAAATAGCAGGCCTCTCTTTCTGATGTCACTCATTTTGTCGGCCCTGCCCTGGTCTTCGGGATACAGTTTCGGTCTCTATAAACTGTCGCCCAACCGAGAAACAACGATTCACATTAGCCATCGCACCACATCAGTATGAGACTGCTGCTTCTATTCTTTTTATCTTCATTTTATCCTTGCGAAACCCTACATTTCAGCAGCATAATGCACGATCGCATGTTGGATGTCCTGTACGGGCCTTTGTGGACACAGAAAATGTTCGACTGCTGCCCTGGCCAGCACATTCTCCAGATCTCTCACCAATTGAAAGCGTCTGATCAATGGTGGTCGAGCAACTGGCTCGTCACAACACGCCAGTCGCTACCTTTGATGAACTGTGGTATCGTGTTGAAGCTGCACAGGCAGCTGTACCTGTACACGCCTTCCGAGCTCTGTATGACTCAATGCCCAGGCATATCGAGGCCGTTATTACGGCTAGAGTGGTTGTTCTAGATACTGATTACTCAGGGTCTATGTACCCAAACTGCGTAAAAATGTAATCACATGTAAGTTCTAGTATAATATACTTGTCCAATGAACACCCGTTTATCATCTGTATTTCTTATCGGTGTAACAATTTTAATGGGCAGTAGTGTAGATTAAAGAAAAACCTTATATTACAAAGTTTACATCTCCTAAGAAAAATTACTAATCAATTGCCCAACTCTGCCCCTTATTATGACTGCGCGATCTAGTAACAATAACGCGAAATGATTGAAATCATCTACGTACCAGACACTATAAGACACTACTTCCAAAATGATCTACGGTGGTGTGGAACCTCAGGGGAAATAAGCTAACGTGATCGCAGCTGTTTAGCTTTTATAAACTCTTTGAAACGCTGGTACGGCAGAAGGCGGTCCTCTGCCTAATACACTCTAATGCTGTCTTCTCCTCTCTGTGTTCTACAGACGAGAAACGCGAACTCCCAGCCACAAGGACACAGTTCAGATAACGTCTCAACGTAAGTATACGCGGAAGAAGTGCTCTCAATTACTGAACGCTGCGTACTCAACGACGACTTCCAACCAGAATCTTATAGGTTCGCAGCAGTGCAGTGCCCAACTGCTCTAACTATAAACTCTCCTGAGAGCAAAGACAGCGAATAAGTCTGTACCATAAAGCTGATACCGAGCGACCGTCACACACGGGCGCTCACAGCGGAAGACCTCGTCTCTCCACCGCTGGCTTCCCAGCAAGACTCAGCTCCCCACCATCGTAAATCAGAAAACGAATCATATTCCCGAAACCACGGAATATTCTCCGTCTCTACAGATTCTTCCGAACGCCGACCAACCATATTTTAATCTTTTGTCGTCCAGCGCGGAAAGTTTGCGAGGATAACCCATAATCGTACAATGGTACGCTTCTGAGTAAAAATCCTTGGAAATAACCCAGCCTACTTGGTTTCTGAGGTGACGCTTCCCCGTCACCCTCAGCTGCGTCCAAAATTTGCAGAGTTCGCAAGTACACTCCTGGAAATGGAAAAAAGAACACATTGACACCGGTGTGTCAGACCCACCATACTTGCTCCGGACACTGCGAGAGGGCTGTACAAGCAATGATCACTCGCACGGCACAGCGGACACACCAGGAACCGCGGTGTTGGCCGTCGAATGGCGCTAGCTGCGCAGCATTTGTGCACCGCCGTCGTCAGTGTCAGCCAGTTTGCCGTGGCATACGGAGCTCCATCGCAGTCTTTAACACTGGTAGCATGCCGCGACAGCGTGGACGTGAACCGTATGTGCAGTTGACGGACTTTGAGCGAGGGCGTATAGTGGGCATGCGGGAGGCCGGGTGGACGTACCGCCGAATTGCTCAACACGTGGGGCGTGAGGTCTCCATAGTACATCGATGTTGTCGCCAGTGGTCGGCGGAAGGTGCACGTGCCCGTCGACCTGGGACCGGACCGCAGCGACGCACGGATGCACGCCAAGACCGTAGGATCCTACGCAGTGCCGTAGGGGACCGCACCGCCACTTCCCAGCAAATTAGGGACACTGTTGCTCCTGGGGTATCGGCGAGGACCATTCGCAACCGTCTCCATGAAGCTGGGCTACGGTCCCGCACACCGTTAGGCCGTCTTCCGCTCACGCCCCAACATCGTGCAGCCCGCCTCCAGTGGTGTCGCGACAGGCGTGAATGGAGGGACGAATGGAGACGTGTCGTCTTCAGCGATGAGAGTCGCTTCTGCCTCGGTGCCAATGATGGTCGTATGCGTGTTTGGCGCCGTGCAGGTGAGCGCCACAATCAGGACTGCATACGACCGAGGCACACAGGGCCAACACCCGGCATCATGGTGAGGGGAGCGATCTCCTACACTGGCCGTACACCTCTGGTGACCGTCGAGGGGACACTGAATAGTGCACGGTACATCCAAACCGTCATCGAACCCATCGTTCTACCATTCCTAGACCGGCAAGGGAACTTGCTGTTCCAACACGACAATGCACGTCCGCATGTATCCCGTGCCACCCAACGTGCTCTAGAAGGTGTAAGTCAACTACCCTGGCCAGCAAGATCTCCTGATCTGTCCCCCATTGAGCATGTTTGGGACTGGATGAAGCGTCGTCTCACGCGGTCTGCACGTCCAGCACGAACGCTGGTCCAACTGAGGCGCCAGGTGGAAATGGCATGGCAAGCCGTTCCACAGGACTACATCCAGCATCTCTACGATCGTCTCCATGGGAGAATAGCAGCCTGCATTGCTGCGAAAGGTGGATATACACTGTACTAGTGCCGACATTGTGCATGCTCTGTTGCCTGTGTCTATGTGCCTGTGGTTCTGTCAGTGTGATCATGTGATGTATCTGACCCCAGGAATGTGTCAATAAAGTTTCCCCTTCCTGGGACAATGAATTCACGGTGTTCTTATTTCAATTTCCATGAGTGTATTATTCGGTTACCCTTGCGGCTCCTACTACAATAGCGGCCGGCCGTCACCCTATTGTGCTCCAGAGATCAGGTGCCACGACGTCCGTCTGGCTACTCCCTGTGTTTAAGCAGGACCAACACCTGTGAGGGCCTTTCCCATAGAGCTTGAGTTCCGCCTGCCGTTTCATCTCCACTGGCGTTCCAAACTCTACTACTATAGGCAATCATTCATGAGACCATTTTTGTAATAGAGACACTCCATCACCTTTCATGCAATAACCGTTAACAATTATTTACAACACGCACGTGACAATGTCAGTCTCCTTTATATATTCATATATACGATGTACAACCTATCACATGATACCTAATTGTTTTTGTATATCACGGCAAAGTACCGCGTGATCAAAACGTTGGTATAAATTTGAAAAGTGAAAAAATGACGGAATAATGTTGATAGAGAGATACAAATTGACACACATGCTTGGAATGACATAGGGTTTTATTAGAACCAAAAAAATAGAAAAGTTCAAAAAATTCTGATCAGACTAGCAATAATTAGCATAACAAAGTAAGACGAAGCAAAGATGATGTTCTTTACAGTAAATGTTCAATATGTCTACCATCATTCGCCAACAATAGCTGTAGTCGAGGAATAATGTTGTGAACAGCACTGTAAGGCATGTCCGGAGTTACGGTGAGGCACTGCCGTCGGATGTTGTCTTTCAGCATCCCTAGAGATGTCCGTCGATCACGATACACTTGCGACCGCCAAAGCCAATAATCGCACGGACTGAGGTCTGGGGACCTGGGAGGCCAAACGTGACGAAAGTGGCAGCTGAGTACACGATCATCACCAAACAACGCGCGCAAGAGATCTTTCACGCGTCTAGCAATGTGGGGTGGAGCGCCATCCTGCATAAACATCGTACGTTTCAGGAGGTGGTTATCAACCAGGCTAGGGATGATGCGATTCTGTAACATATCAGCGTAAATCTCACCCGTCACGGTAGCAATTTTGCTGTACAGCGCCATCTGTCGGACATTTTGTGAACTTTTGTTTTGTTCTAATGAAAACCCATGTTATTCGAAGCATTTGTGTCCATTTTTACCTCTCTATCTACATGCAGTTGTAGGGGATGGAGTAGAAGAAAAGGTTACAGGAGAATATGGGCTTGGGACAATCAATGAAACAGGAGAAAGACTAATTGAGTTCTGTAACAAGTTTCAGCTAGTAGTAGCGAATACCCTGTTCAAGAATCACAAGAGGAGGAGGTATACTTGGAAAAGGCCGGGAGATGCGGGACGATTTCAATTAGATTACATCATGATCAGACAGAGATTCCGAAATCAGATATTGGATTATAAGGCGTACCCAGGAGCAGAAATAGACTCAGATCACAATATAGTAGTGATGAAGAGTAGGCTAAAGTTCAAGACATTAGTCTGGAAGAATCAATACGCTAAGAAGTGGGATACGGAAGTTCTAAGGAATGACGAGATACGTTTGAAGTTCTCTAACGCCATAGATACAGCAATAAGGAATAGCGCAGTAGGCAACACAGTTGAAGAGGAATGGACGTCTCTAAAAAGGGCCATCACAGAAGTTTGAAAGGAAAACATAGGTACAAAGAAGGTAGCTGCGAAGAAACAATGGGTAACAGAGGAAATACTTCAGTTGATTGATGAAAGGAGGAAGTAAAAACATGTTCCGGGAAAATCAGGAATACAGAAATACAAGTCGCTGAGGAATGAAATAAATAGGAAGTGCAAGGAAGCTAAGACGAAATGGCTGCAGGGAAAATGTGAAGACATCGAAGAAGATATGATTGTCGGAAGGACAGACTCAGGATACAGGAAAGTCAAAATAACCTTTGGTGTCATTAAAAGCAACGGTGGTAACATTAAGAGTGCAACGGGAATTCCACTGTTAAATGCAGAGGAGAGAGCAGATAGGTGGAAAGAATACATTGAAAGCCTCTATGAGGGTGAAGATTTGTCTGATGTGATAGAAGAAGAAACAGGAGTCGATTTAGAAGAGATAGGGGATCCAGTACTAGAATCGGAATTTAAATGAGCCTTGGAGGACTTACGGTCAAATAAGGCAGAAGGGATAGATAACATCCCATCAGAATTTCTAAAATCATTACGGGAAGTGGCAACAAAACGACTATTCACGTTGGTGTGTAGAATATATGAATTTGGCGACATACCATCTGACTTTCGGAAAAGCATCATCTACACAATTCCGAAGACGGCAAGAGCTGACAAGTGCGAGAATTATCGCACAGTCAGCTTGAGAGCTCATCCATCGAAGCTGCTTACAAGAATAATATACAGAAGAATGGAAAAGAAAATTGAGAATGCGCTAGGTGACGATCAGTTTGGCTTTAGGAAAAGTAAAGGCACGAGAGAGGCAATTCTGACGTTACGGCTAATAATGGAAGCAAGGCTAAAGTAAAATCAAGAGACGTTCATAGGGTCTGTCGACCTGGGAAAAGCGTTCGACAATATAAAATGGTGCAATCTGTTCAAGATTCTGAAAAAAGTAGGGGTAAGCTATAGGAAGAGATGGGTCATATACAATATGTAGAACAACCAAGAGGGAATAATAAGAGTGGACGATCAAGAACTAAGTGCTCGTATTAAGAAGGGAGTAAGACAAGGCTGTAGCCTTTCGCCCCTACTCTTCAATCTGTACATCGAGGAAGCAATGATGGAAATAAAAGAAAGGTTCAGGAGTGGAATTAAAATACAAGGTGAAAGGATATGAATGATACGATTCGCTGATGACATTGCTATCCTGAGTGAAAGTCAAGAAGAATTAAATGATCTGCTGAACGGAATGAACAGTCTAATGAGTACACAGTATGGTAAATCGGAGAAAGACGAAGGTAATGAGAAGTAGTAGAAATGAGAACAGCGAGAAACTTAACATCAGGATTGATGGTCACGAAGTCAATGAAGTTAAGGAATTCTGCTACCTAGGCAGTAAAATAACCAATGACGGACGGAGCAACGAGGACATCAAAAGCAGACTCGCTATGGCAAAACAGGCATTTCTGCCCAAGAGAAATCTCCTAATATCAAGTACCGGCCTTAATTTGAGGAAGAAATTTCTGAGAATGTACGTCTGGAGTGCAGCATTGTATGGTAGTGAAACATGGACTGTGGGAAAACCGGAACAGAAGAGAATCGAAACATTTGAGATGTGGTGCTGTAGACGAATGTTGAAAATTAGGTGGACGGATAAGGTAAGGAATGAGGAGGTTCTACACAGAATCGGAGAGGAAATGAATATATGGAAAACACTGATAAGGAGAAGGGACAGGATGATGGGACATCTGCTAAGACATGAGGGCATGACTTCGATGGTACTAGAGGGAGCTGTAGAGGGCAAAAACTGTAGAGGAAAACAGAGATTGGAATACGTCAAGCAAAAAATTGAGGACGTAGGTTGCAAGTGCTACTCTGAGATGAAGAGGTTAGCACAGGAAAGGAATTCGTGGCGGGCCGCATGAAACCAGTCAGTAGACTGATGACCAAAAAAAAAATCTATATTTTTCCGTGGTTTATTAAGTTTTCAAATGTATACTGACATTTTGGTCACCCGGTATGTGGATGAGTTCTTGTAAGGTGCGAAATTATAGTCACCTTACAGTTGTAGGGGCTGTATTGCTGCCAGTGGTGGTCACATCCCATACTGAGAAGATTAACCAGTTGTCGGGTTGTGTGTGCAAATGCGTTATGTTGGAAAAAACGAACAATATTTTTGTCTACCGTTATGCATGTTGCTGTTGATTGAGTTCCGTGTTCTTTACATTGCTTTTGCTTTACTATCACCTGTTTATACTGTTTTATGGCAAAATAAACGCAACCTTCAAAAATTTGCTTTAATTTTGGACACTAGTGGAATTGAGAGCGTGGCAGAGCGGTTCTAGGCGCTTCAGTCCGGAACCACGCGACTGCTACGGTCGCAGGTTCGAATCCTGCCTCGGGCATGGATGTGTGTGACGTTCTTAGGTTGGTTAGGTTTAAGTAGTTCTAAGTTCTAGGGAACTGATGACCTCAGATTTTAAGTCCCATAGTGCTCAGAGCCATTTGAACCATTTTTTGAAATTTAGGACGTTGGGTGCAAGTGTTACTGAAATGAAGAGGTAGGTTGTCACAGGAGAGGAAGACGCGACGGACCTCATTAAAGCATTGATAACAGTGATGACCCATAAAAAAATACAAACTGCCAATACCAGTATAGAACGCAGTTTTTTGACCCAGGGGGTGCTGGCCTATGTGGCCGAGCGGTTCTAGTTGCTTCAGTCCGAAAACGCGCTGCTGCTACGGTCGCAGGTTCGTATCCTGCCTCAGGGGTGGATGTTAGTGATGTCCTTAGTAGAGATGGGCAAACTCGTTCGTCCTTGGGAACTAGTTCCCTGCTGATCGTTCTTTTTTGGGAACCGTTCATTTTTACTCGTTCACCGTTCACTTGTGCTTTGTTTATGGTTCTTAAGAAAAAAAAACTGGTAGTGTAGGTGACTGAAGGATGGAGGGCACCAGGAGGGGGCACTTGTCTCCCCCCTGGAGAATAGAGTTTTTATTCATTACAAAATTCTTACACACTTTTAGAAGTAATTTCTGTGATTCTGCAGAACCTCTCGTTTAGCCAACTGTAGCGTTGTGTCGCTGATCGCAGGGAAATCATATAGGGTGGCGCACTGAAAACCGTCCCTGAGTACAGACTGCTCGCCAATTACGGACGATGTGTTGCCCGTTACGAGCAGATACAACAAACAGACGAACTTGTAATAATTAGGCAGTGAAGAAATAACTAGCTAATGCAAGTAAGCAACAATTGCGAAACAATCGATTACGATGTGTAGAGAGCTGGAGAAGAGAACATGAAAATCTCACGCCACGCGCATGGGCTATAGTTCATGTAGTCTAGTAAACCTCTTGGTGGCTGTTTCCCAACTTAATCGACCACAAGTCTCTTGTAAAAAAATCCTTCGTTTCGACTTCCACTACATAGCTATGCTAAGTTGTATATACTTCACGTTGTCTCTGAGTTCGTAGGCAAAGTAGAGACTTTTTGGAAGCATAAAATAAAATGTGGTTTTCTCATCATACTTGCCCCATACGCTTAGTAAAACTTAGATTTTTATGTTGCATTATTAAAGTTGTTGCAGCAATAATAATAATAAATAAGTTCGCAGTAATAAAGTTTTTCGTTTGGAAGGTGAAATGTTTTTGAGATAATAAGTAAATACGATTTTATGGCAATCTATGTATTTTCAAGTGGAGAGGCACCGCTTTCCCTACTGAGCCAAAATGGCCCACAAACCACTTTTTTTTCCCCAAAGAAACCTAACTAGCAGGTAATGCAAATCGGAAACAACCAAACTTAAAAATAATTAGAGCCTTCCTAAATGTAATGGATTGTATATGAAAGATACACGAAAATTGTTTTATATGAATTTTCTTACACTAAAAATTAAGCAAATTATTGAAAGTTAGTTGCTAAACCAAGTCGATAAAACCAAAAAATTAAGAATAACAAAAAAACTTGCCTGTTTATAAGTATGTCTTCTGCTGTTCACCGATATAATGAAGTGAGCTGATAAGCCGTTTTGTTACCAGAAAAGACGTAACTATAAGATACAACGCAATTTTTATGTAATTTACGTAACTATAAAATACTTTTTGATTACCGGTTGTGGACGCTGAATAGGCAGAACCAAGTATAAGAACAGTTTGAAACACATCTAAAATGGGCGAGCGCGGTGAACGAAACGAACAACTGGGTGCAGAACTAACCAGGAGCAGTCGGCAGTGGAGCTGAGGCAGGCGGTCGTGCGGAGAGCGAAGAGTGCGGCCGAGGGAGGCCGAGACTCAGTTGTGCGACTGGATTCGTGATTTCCTGTCAGGAAGGTCGCAGTTCGTAGTGATAGACGGCAAATCGTCGAGTAAAACTGAAGCGATATCAGGTGTTCCCCAGGGAAGCGTCCTGGACCTCTGCTGTTCCTGATATATATAAATGACCTGGGTGACAATCTGAGCAGTTCTCTTAGGTTGTTCGCAGATGATGATGTAATTACCGTCTAGTAAGGTCATCCGAAGACCAGTATCAGTTGCAAAGCGATTTAGAAAAGATTGCTGTATGGTGTGGCAGGTGGCAGTTGACGCTAAATAACGAAAAGTGTGAGGTGATCCACACGAGTTCCAAAAGAAATCCATTGGAATTCGATTACTCGATAAATAGTACAATTCTCAAGGCGGTCAATTCAACTAAGTACCTGGGTGTAAAAATTACGAAGAACTTAAGTTGGAAAGACCACATAGATAATATTGTGGAGAAGGCGAGCCAAAGGTTGCGCTTCATTGGCAGGGCACTTGGAAGATGCAACATGTCCACTAAAGAGACAGCTTACACTACACTCGTTCGTTCTCTGTTAGAATATTGCTGCGCGGTGTGGGATCCTTACCAGGTGGGATTGACGGACGACATCGAAAGGGTGCAAAAAATGGCAGCTTGTTTTGTATTATCATGTAATAGGGGAGAGAGAGTGGCAGATATGATACGCGAATTGGGATGGAAGTCATTACAGCAAAGACGTTTTTCGTCGCGGCGAGATATTTTTACGAAATTTCAGTCACCAACTTTCTCTTCCGAATGCGAAAATATTTTGTTGAGCCCAACTTACATAGGTAGGAATGATCATCAAAATAATGTAAGGAAATCAGACTTCGAATAGAAAGGTTTAGGCGTTCGTTTCGAGGCTGGAACGAGAACTGCCGAAGTGACCGCTGCGAACAAAGTGAACTAGTAAACTATTAACCGATCGTTCCTCGTTCCCGGGAACTATAAGGAGACCGCCGCGACCAAAGTGAACTATGAACTGATCGTTCCTTGGAAATCGTTCCTCGGTCCTTTCGTTCGTCTTGTTGAACCGTTCCTTTGCACCTGTTCATTCGCGAACTACCCATCTCTAGTCCTTAGATTACTTAGGTTCAAGTAGTTTTTAATCTAGGGGACTGATGACCTGAGATGTTAAATCTCACAGTTCTCAAGAGCTATGCGAACCATTTGCACCCAGGGGTGTGGGTATTTGCCGGCCACCTTGTGTGTAAGGAAGCGCGGCCCCTGATAGTGCGTTGCCCGCACAGCGGAACTGCCGCGCGGGCGAGTCTAGCCGGCAGGCGCTGTGCCGGCCGCGGCGGCTCCCTTTGGTATCGATCCGCGGACTCACGGGTCACAGCGCCGCGCCTCGCCAAAGCGGCCGGCCGCTCAGCCTGCCGGCCTCGCTCCGGCGTCCGTTGCCGGTCGCTCTCCCCTCGTGCACCCACGTCTCCAGCGTCACAGTCACCACCACTACCGCCACCACCACCACCACAACAACAACGCCTTTGATTTTATCCGTACTGGACGAGAGGTCGTGGTTGTGAATGTCAATCGTAAAAAATATATATATCGGCTCAACCACTTGTTTATAGTGTAACCTTCCGTTGGGCACGGCTGTTCAAATTGATACACCTGTAAATTATTTGTCAACGAGTGGCAGCACTGACGTCATAACGCAGCAATACGTATCACAACATACTATCATACAACCAGGGAGATGTACAGAAAATACGGTAAAACGTACCTTATTTACAGCATGTTCTAAAATTATATGGCTATAATGGCACCGTCAAAAGATATAAATATAATCAGTACAGCATCGTCATATAGATCTAAAATAAGGTGTGGAATAGGCCCCGACCTCACAGCTTTACTTCTGCCAGTACCTCGTCTCCTACCTTACCAACTTTAGATAAGTTCTCCTGCGAACCTTGCCCGGCACACAGTTTTAATCTGTCAGGAAGTTTCAGATCAGCGCACACTCCGCTGTAGAGTGAAAATCTCATTCTACAAACTACCTGTCCTGTGCTGCGGGTTTAGCAGGGCATCTGAGAATGTGTGACGATGCTGGGTAGTTTCTCAGTGCATCTGGCAAGGATAGTAAACAGGGGACGCGTCGATACGAGGTCGTAAACTCTTTCCGAATCTCATTCCGTGTACTCGGCTGGACAGCAACTATGCCTCGTAGACAGGCTTGTGTTCAATGTTGGCAGACGTCAGCATTTGAGAGAGGACGTGCAGTTGGGTTCAAAGAGGGCGCTCGTACTAATCGGCAAATCGCTCGATATTTCAATACGGGCGATGCCACGATGTTGGCAGGAATGGGTGAACCACAGCCGAACACAACGGCAAGAAGGAAGCCGGTCGATCCAGAGACAACGACAGAATGTGAGGACCGAGCAGTCGACAGGGAGGCTCTCAGAACAGAAAAGGCCGTTTAACATTTTTAAATGTTCGGGTAATAAGTCGCCGTCTCTTTAATCTAAGAATAGATGATCAATGCAGCTAGCCGCTACCTCTGTGTAATGTCTTGTCTGTATAGAAGTGTATCTGTTGTCTTTAAGATCCCTTCACCTTCACACATATGTCTATACAGTAAAGTAAGGCCCTCCCAGTTCTTGGCTGATCCGTGATAAGACAGGCGAAAAATTATACTAATGGATGATTATTATATTATCTCTATTTTCATTCGCTCCTGCTTTTTCTCTTCTTTATCTATGTATAGTTTTTAATATAAGATTTCATTACGTCATAAAAAGAGTAAGCCAAATAGAATCTTTGGTTGACTCCTTCGTCTTGGTAATCAGCGGCTGCCTTGCTTTAAGAAATCTTTACATTTATTATTAAACACTGCAGTCAGTGCCTGCATCTCGTGGTCGTGCGGTAGCGTTCTCGCTTCCCACGCCCGGGTTACCGGGTTCGATTCACGGCGGGGGCAGGGATTGTCTATGCCTCGTGATGGCTGGGTGTTGTGTGATGTCCTTAGGTTAGTTAGGTTTAAGTAGTTCTATGTTCTAGGGGACTGATGACCAAAGATGTTAAGTCCCATAGTGCTCAGAGCTATTTGAACCATTTTGAACTGCAGTCAGTCGGGAGAAACAATCGTTTGGACAATTTGTTCCTTTTACGAAAGATTGCGAATCCCAGATGTGTACGAAGCCTTTTTGGACGATTTTACACAGACTCAGTGATTGCAGGCTCTCTTCGACACAGCTGAAACTTCCCCACCAATTACAGGGCCAACGTGATCAACAAATGATTCAGAAAAGAAACTCATTCGTTCATTCACTCCAGAAAAGAAAAGTCACAAACCTTATTTATGGAGGAAATCGTGTATTAAATCCATCTACATTACATGTCCAGATCTTCGGTGATTCCACGCCTTAATTATTTTCCTTTTACAGTCTCTTTCTCTTCAAAAACCGCCAAGAACACAAATGTTAATTGGTTCGCTTTAGCGAGAAGAAAAGCAGAATATGTATCTCTCAGAAATATGTCAATCCCTCAACAGATACTCCAGAAGCTTCCCTAGTTACCACTCTAATAACCATGGAGAATGCATATATGCATCTGTGTTATTTCAAAGAATAAACGCACTGGAAAATACTCTGGCGTCGGCGAGCTGTCGCCGCATATATTACGAGAAAATCAGATCAGACAACTTTTCCTATGTGAATGAATGTGAATGGCTGTTGGATGAAAATGATTAATTGGTGCGTGGTAGAGGGGAATTTGCTGTGGGGACATTACAGCAGGTAATGACACTGGCACGTAAATTGCCCTCCGCCAGACACCGCTGGGTGGCTTGCAGAGTATAAATGTAGATCTAGATGCAGATTCATCATTGTCATCTCTTCAATAACCAGCTGGTCCTTCAGTCACCACAGGGACCATTGGTAGGTGGCTCACAGAAATAGGGACGAGCTCACAGGCCGACTGAAATTGACATCTGAAAACCAACAAGCCCGTTTGCTGTGAGATGTCGGATACATTCGGCCTGGAATAGAACTGTCTTCAGTGATGAGTCCCCCTCTGACACGTGTCCCGATCACCCGCGAAAAAGAATCTGAAGACGCCCTGAAATGCGGTGGAATACCATTCTGACTATGGAACGGCAACCGGGAGTGATAATGTGGGCGCTTCAGTCCGGAACCTCGCTGTTGCTACGATCGAAGGTTCGAATCGTGCCTCGGGCACGGATGTGTGTGATGTCCTTAGGTTAGTTAGGTTTAAGCACACTACTGGCCATTAAAATTGCTACACCACGAAGATGACGTCCTACAGACGCGAAATTTAACCGACACGAAGAAGATGCTGTGATATCCAAATGATTAGCTTTTCAGAGTATTCACATAAGATACGCGCCGGTGGCGAAACCTACAACGTGCTGACATGAGGAAAGTTTCCAACCGATTTCTCATACACAAACAGCAGTTGACCGGCGTACCCTGGGGAATCGTTGTTGTGATGCCTCGTGTAAGGAGGAGAAATACGTACCACCACTATTCCGACTTTGATAATGGTCAGATTGTAGCCCATCGCAATTGCGGTTTATCGTATCGCGACATTGCTGCTCCCGTCGGTCGAGATCCAATTACTGTCAGCTGAATATGGAATCGGTGGGTTCAGGAGGGTAATACGGAACGCCATGCTGGATCCCAACGACCTCCAATCACTAGCAGTCGAGATGACAGGCATCTTATCCGCACGGATCGTGCAACCACGTCTCGATCCCGGAGTCAAGACATGGGGACGTTTGCAAGACAACAACCATCTGCACGAACAGTTCGACGACGTTTGCAGCAGCACGGACTATCAGCTCGGAGACCGTGGCTGCGGTTACCGTTGACGCTGCGTCACAGACAGGAGCGCCTGCGATGGTGTACACAACGACGAACCTGGCTGCAGGAATGGGAAAACTTCATTTTTTCGGATGAATGCAGGTTCTGTTTACAGCATCACGATTGTCGCATCCGTGTTTTGCGACATCGCAGTGAACGCACATTGGAAGCGTATATTCGTCATCGCCATACTGGCGTATCACCCGGCGTGATGGTATGGGGTGCCATTGGTTACACGTCTCAGTCACCTCTTGTTTGTATTGACGGCACTTTGAAGAGTGGACGCTACATTTCAGATGTGTTATGACCCGTGGCTCTACCCTTCATTCGATCCCTGCGAAACCCTACATTTCAGCAGGACAATGCACGACCGCATGTTGCAGGTCCTGTACGGGCCTTTCTGGATGCAGTAAATCTTCGCCAGCCTGAGTGGCAAGCACGTTACCACTCAGCTAAGCGGGCGGACTCATAATCGGCAAAAAACTAATAAAAGAGGCAGTCAAGTGAAAACTATAGATGGAAAAAAGTAAGCAGTTTGTTTACTGTTTCGGAAGTAATCGCCATAACTGCTAATGCCTTCACGGGAACATGTTTGTGCCGCCCTACAGAACCATCATTGTACTCTGGCGTGAGCCTCTTCGTCCGAAGCGAAACGACTGCCAACATTTTTTTTTTTTTTTCCTTCATGGAAATTGCATGGGTAGAGTCGGCACTGTGATGATGATGTTAGTTTGTGGGGGTCTCAACACCGTGGCCATAAGCGCTCATACAAGTTCCCAATCTTCCTACATCCTGCCCCCGTCGGAGGTTCAACTCCTTTCTCGGGCATGGGTGTGGGTGTTGTCCTTAGCGTAAGTTAGCTTAAGGGGATCACACCGTGGTTCAGGTCGAAAAAAATCGATTTTCGGTTTTCATCATATTTCCATAGATTAAGGTTTTATATGAAGAGTATTAAAAGGACGCAGCTGAAAAAAATATATTTTTCCGAACATTTAAAGAGCTATATTAGAACAAATAAGCCCTCGGTCAGAAATATTAAGTCAAAATTGACCTGGTTTCGACGCTACTATGGGCGTCGTCTTCAGAATTAGACGAACTGTTCTAAAACATATTAGGTATATAGTGCATTAATAAAATTAAAGTTTGTGCTGACTCGATGCAGTACTTTCAAGTCACATATTAAAAAAGATCTAAGCCGGAAAGGCGACGTGATGGACAGTTGTGAGATGGCGAGCCGCTAAGGGCTGCCCGTACTGTGAACAAGGGTTGCAACAAGACTGAGGTGCCCACTTTAGAAAGTGTGGGCCAGTAAACACGGTGATGCTACGAGCGCCATCTAGTAGCCGCAGAAACAACTAAGCTCATGTACATTCAAAATTACAAACATGAAATTGTGATGCAGCTGATTGAGGCATAACGTAAGCACTAACAATAACAGGATAACTTACATATTTATCTGCTTTAAAGAGAGATACATTTTGTCACGTACAAAACGTTAGTTATGGCATACAAGAAAACAGCAATGATGTAACAGGAAAATAACGTTTCGGTAAACTGCATGAGGAAATCTGAATCAAAGATCAAGCAATGGCTTTATACAGTCGAAAAAAAGTTTTCCTACCACGTGTGTTTATGTGCCACGCCCACTTTTCTGCATATATTTCGGATCGTTATATCCCCTACATTGCACGTTAGGGATTTTTTTTTTTTTACTCAGGCGGTGTTGGCTATCACTGGAATGCAACGGTGTGTGTTCTTTTGTTTCTGCTGTTTGTAAACAACACGCTTTCAAACACGCGGTTACTTGTTCAAGTGTGATTGCGAGTAGTTGTTATAGAAACTTGCGAGTATACTATGGCCAGGCAATTAGGAGAAATAAAGAAAACCTGGAGGCAAAGAAGAGAGATTTTTGGGTCATATTCTTCCATAAGTCCTCTGCTGATAAGTCATGTCATGGAGTGTGTCCATCAGGAGAAAATTCGTGGTGCAAATACCGTAGGGCTCAGGCAACTAGAGAATCTTATTCTCACCAGAATTCTCTTCCTGCTGCTGTTATTACAGCAGTTAAACCTATTTTCAGAGATGTGGCTCATCCTGACCTAAGGAAATGTCTGCATGGGCAGACACAGAACCCAAATGAATGTTTCAACAGCGTAATTTGGAAGCGCCTTCCTAAAACTGTATTTGTAGGCATGCATACAATGAAACTAGAGTTTCATGATGCTGTCATTACATTCAATTGTGGTAATATTGAAAAGTGTTGGGTACTGAAAAAGCTGGGAATTAATCCTGATGAAAATATGATTACTGGACTGCAACATTGCGATGAAATGAGGATAATCAATGCAGACAGGCCTGCAACTAATATGCTCAAGATAGTAAGACAGGTGAAAAAGAAGCTGGAAGACCTGCTAGAGGCCAAAGAAGGGCCATTATATGCAGCATGACAGTTTTAAGTAACTGTAAGAAACAAATTCCAAAAGTTTTTCTTCAAAGTCAATTTCCCACAATTTAAAATTTTCGGTACATACGTCCCATTATATCAGAAACTATCACAGATAAATGAATGAAATTTTCAGAGACTCTGCATAACATAAAAAGCCACCTCTGCTACTACATTCATTAATATTCCCCCATTAGGAAGTTGAGAAAAATATTGTGTGCAGAAAAAATTTAATATTTTTGGTTAACATATTTAAAAAAGTATTTCTTAAAAACTGTAAAATGGATAAAGTAGATTTTAGTACGGTTAACTCTATTAGTATCATATAATATACAGTAAAAATATTAAGGTCGTACATCAAATAGTTTTTTCAGAAATTGGTGGGATACTTGCCTAAATTAACATGGATCCCGTTAAGTAGTATGTAAACTTAGGGACTGATGACCTCAGAAGTTTGCTCCCATAGGATCTTACCACAAATTTCCATTTCCAATCTCCCCATTTGCAGTCTCGGCACGTCTCGAATGATTACGAGATGATGAGGACAACACAAACAGCCAGTCACCGGGCGGAGGAAATCCCCGACGCGGCCGGGAATCGAATCCGGGTCCCCATTATCCAGAGGCAGCAACGCTAGCCACTAGATCGCGAGCAGCTGACGAGATCAGGATTGTATGGAGGATGTGTAACGAAAAGTTGATGACATTCTCGTTTCACTGCCAGAGCCGGCTGCTCATTGACTTTCTGGAAAACGGCGCTATGATTAACGCACAGCGGTAAATGCACACACTGCAAAAATTGAAGCACACCATCGAGCCCAAATGCCCAGGAATGTTGGCGAATGGCATGATTCGGTTGCAGCATGATGCCTGCCCAAATATTGCCGATGATGTTTCGATTACCCTCCAGAAGATTCGCTGGGAAGCCCCTAGACATCCTTTACGCAGTCTCGATCTCTGGCCATACGATTTACATATTTTTGATGGCCTGAAGAGAGACGGTCGTAGCAACCCAATTTACTTCACATATTCACACAGCTTGGTACAATCATGTTTATGTAGGCCACCACCAATATTTTCGCATGACGGCATTAACAGTTATGGCTATATTTTTTGAAATAATAACCAGGTTACATACTTATTCTCAGGTGCCTGTCTTTCGTTTACAGTCTCCTTATACACTGAAGAGGCGAAGAAACTGGTACTTGAGTATTGTTCATCAGTGTGGGATCCGTACCAGGTCGAGTTGACGGAGGAGATAGAGAAGATCCAAAGAAGAGCGGCGCGTTTCGTCTCAGGGTTATTTGGTAACCGTGATAGCGTTACGGAGATGTTTAGCAAACTCAAGTGGCAGACTCTGCAAGAGAGGCGCTCTGCATCGCGGTGTAGCTTGCTCGCCAGGTTTCGAGAGGGTGCTTTTGTGGATGAGGTATCGAATATATTGCTTCCCCCTACTTATACCTCCAGAGGAGATCACGAATGTAAAATTAGAGAGATTCGAGCGCGCACGGAGGTTTTCCGGCAGTCGTTCTTCCCGCGAACCGTACGCGACTGGAACAGGAAAGGGAGGTAACAACAGTGGCACGTTAAGTGCCCTCCGCCAGGCACCATTGGGTGGCTTGCGGAGTATAAATTTAGATGTACATGTACAACGGCCTGACATCGTTTAGGGCCCCCGCGAGCACGCTTAAGTGCCGCAACACGTTGTGGCATGGAGTCGACTAATGTCTGAAGTAGTGCTGGAGAGAACTGCCACCATGAATACTGCAGGGCTAAATCCGTAATAGTACAGGGGAGGTGGGGGGGTGGAGATCTCTTCTGAACAGCACGTTGCAAGGCATCCCAGATATCCTCAATAATGTTCAAGTATGGGGAGTTTGGTGGCCAGCGGAAGTGTCTAAACTCGGAAGAGTGTTCCTCGAGCCTCCGTGTAGCAATTCTAGACGTGTGGGATATCGCATTGTCGTGCTGGAACTGCCCATGTCCGTCGGAATTCACAATGCACGTGAATGGATGCGTGTGATCAGACAGGATGCTTACGTACGTGTCACCTGTCAGAGTCTTATCTGGACGTATCAGGGGTCCCATGTCACTCCGACTGCACACGCGCCTCACCAATACAAAGCCTCCACCAGCTTGAACAGTCCCATGTTGACATGGAGGTGCCATGGATTCATGGATTGTCTCCATACCCGTACACGACCATCCTCTGGATACAATCTGAAACGAGACTCGTCCGACCAGCCAACATATTTCCTCCAGTCATCAACAGTCCAATGCCGTTGCCGAGGCGTACAGCTGTGTGTCGAGCAGTCATCAAGGATACCCCGGCTCCGAAAGTCCGTATCGATGATGTTTCCTTCAATCGTTCCCGCCCTGACGCTTGTTGATGGCCCAGCATTGAAATCAGCAGCAATTTCCAAAAGGTTTGCACCTCTGTCACGTCGAACGATTCTCTTCAGTTGTCATTGGTCCCATTCTTGCAGAATCTTTTTCCCACCGCCGTTGCAGATTTTATATTTTGCCGCATTCCTGATATTCAGGTTACTCTCGTGAAATGAAATGGTCGTACGGGAAAATCCCCACTTCATCGCTACCTCGGAGATGCTGTCTCACATCGCTCGTGCGACGACTAACACCACGTTCAAACTCAGTTAAATCTTGATAACCTGCCACTGTAACAGAAGTAACCGATCTAACAACTGCGCCAGACACTTGTTGTCTCATCTACATCTACATCTACGTTTATACTCGGCAAGCCACCCAACGGTGTGTGGCGGAGGGCATTTTACGTGCCACCGTCATTACCTCCATTTTCTGTTCCAGTCGCGTATGGTTCGCGGGAAGAACGACTGTCTGAAAGCCTCCGTGCGCGCTCAAGTGTCTCTGATTTTACATTCGTGATCTCCTCGGAAGGTATAAGTAGGGGGAAGCAATATATTCGATACCTCATCCAGGAACGCACCCTCTCGAAACCTGGACAGCAAGCTACACCGCACTGCAGAGCGCCTCTCTTGCAGAGTCTGCCACTCGAGTTTGCTAAACATCTCCGTAACGCTATCACGCTTACCAAATAACCCTGTGACGAAACGCGCCGCTCTTCTCTGGATCTTCTCCTTCTCCTCTGTCAACCCGACCTGGTACAGATCCCACACTGATGAGTAGTACTCAAGTATAGGCCGAACGAGTGTTTTGTATGTAAGCCACCTACTTGGTTGATGGACTACATCTTATAAGGACTCTCCCAATGAATCTCAACCTGGTACCCGCCCTACCAACAATTAATTTTATATGATCATTCCACTTCAAATCGTTCCGCACGCATACTCCCAGATATTTTACAGAAGTAACTGCCGACAGTGTTTGTTCCGAATATATGCGTTGTCGACTGCATTGCCGTATTCTGCCTGTTTACATATCGCTGTATTTGAGTACGCATGCCTATGCCAGTTTCTTTGGCACTTTAGTGTAAGATAATATAAATTCTCTTCTTTTCTCGTTAGTTTTTCCGGAGTGAAAAGAGAATCAGAACATGATCTACCCTTCGTAAGGCCGTTATTACCGTATCATATTTCTTTGTAAAAGTTGATATGTCAAATATTTTTATCAAAGGAATTTGATAGCGTAATAGGAAACTTCGTCAAATCTTACCTTTCGTGAAAGAAATACGCTCAAATCTAGAGCCTCGCTATAGATATGATCATAACAGTCGTTCGTCTTCTGTTCGTTGCAGTGTCAAATGTAACCGCTTGGAGTGCTGGCATACCTACAGCTATTTGACGTCTCTGGAGTCTGTTTGTCAATATGGCTGCAAACGTGATGAGTCCCTTCGGCTCTTTTTAATAACCTAGCTTCGGCTGGGGTGGGGGTGGGGTGGGGGGTGAACAAGAGGCGCAGTTCGTGCCATTAATCGTGTGCTGACGGGCTGTTGGAATATGCCGCAGGCGACTTCATATCCAGGCAGCTTCGCAGCAAGCTGGAATAGAGAAGGTGGTCGCAGTCCAAAATAAAAAAATTCTTTGCTTTCCATTCTATTTTGTCTATTTTTGAAGTCTGCATGTCACAAGTTAATAAGCGCTTCATCTGTTTAGTACTTATTATTATTTTTGCAGTTGTTGGAACGCTAATTCTATTAATTAAATTAGTCAAAAATAAAAACAGTTTTTATTGCCCATACAGTGTAGTAAACATTTATTTACCTTCTCGGGTTCCCCCTTAAGTGCTTTGTAAGTCCCTTCACACGTTTTTGGAACGATTTTGGTTAATGTGCGCTGTGATATTCAACTGCTGTATTGTAAACTAGAGTAGCTCTATCCTGTATCAAGAAATCGGAATGTCACGATGAGCCTGTCTTGTGCACAATTAGCATTTATCACGTGAGTATTCTGCTTCGTAATATGAGAACTGACTGAAACGCACCCTCATCCATTTTTTAAAATTACATATGAAATTTTAATACATGTATACGTAAATAAGCACTAAATGCAAACACAATTAACATTTTAAAAGAAAGTGGTGTTAAATTGACAAACCAACTATTTTTGTACTGTACCCAATACTTAAATGCGCAAACTGCAGCTGTAATTTACTTTATCTGAAAATTTCCTTTATATATGCGTACATAAATATTCGCTGAAGGCAGATACGGTTAACAGTTTTTAAAGGCTAAATATGGGGTTCACCAAGTTTATTTTTGCACTGTATCCAGTTGTTTTATGTTCAAACTGTACTTTAGGAAAGCAATTCCTTTCCATGTCATGAACTGTTCCATTTCCATCATTGAATTACAGGATAAATTAATCACCTGTATACAGATGGAAACACATGGATCTTATGCAAATAGTCTTTTACAATCTTTAACATTCCTCACACCAATGCACTAATCCATAATGGGATAGTTAGTTTTCGGATCCTGAAAATATTTTTGTTGGAAGTTATTTTACTCTTGCATATAATTCGTAAATAATTTGTATAAGGCTTTACGTCCTCGACTTGCGGCTCTCGTTACTAGTTTTGCTGAATGCTTTTATTGTCTCGACATAATACCCATCGCTTCACCCAACTATGTTTACTTTCTCTCCGCCTCTTTTCTTGCGAGTGCACGCACAATGGAACTGTGGAACAAGCAACTGCAGAACGTAATAGCAGTTTTTTGTTGTCCGCCATGTTGAAATTTGACGACAGTGTTATGTCCCTTTTCAGTCCCACATCAAAGATATATGTCGAAGAAGTTTAATGAATATTCGATCATACCAGCGCACTACAAAAGAAATGCACACTTTTTTTTAAATCCATCTTTTATTCTACGTGTTTGAAAGTTTTACAGTGTGTAGACACATCCTTTAGGAACAATATTTTCATTTCTCCTCATAATTTCCATCCCTCTCAACTGCCTTACGCCATCTTGGATCCAGCGCCTGTAAACCCGCGCGGTAAAACCTGTTGGAGCCACTGTTTGGCAGCGTGCACAAGGGAGTCATCATCTCCAAACCTTGTTCCACGAAGAGAGTCTTTCAGATTGCCAAAGAGATGACAGTGACATGGAGCCAGATTAGGACTGTAAGGCGGGTGCTTCAGTGTTGTCCATCCGAGTTTTGTGATCGCTTCCATGGTTTTTTGACTGACATGTGGCCGTGCATTGTCGTGCAACAGCAAAACATCCTGCTTTTGCCGATGTGGTCCAACACGACTCAGTCGAGCTAAACGTTTCTTCAGTGTCGTCACATATGCATCAGAATTTATGGTGGTTCCACTTGGCACGATGTCCTTCGGAATGGAAAAACACCGTAGCCTTAACGTTTCCAGCAGAAGGCGTGGTTTTAAATTGTATTCTTGGGTGAATTTGCACGATGCCACTCCATTGATTGCCTCTTCGTCTCTGGTGAAAAATTATGGAGCCATGTTTCATCACCTGTCACAATTATTCCAAGAAATTCATCTCCACCATTCTCGTACTGTTCCAAAAGTTGGCTGCCTACCGTTTTTCTTGTTTCTTTGTGAGCCACTGTCAACATCCTGGGAACCCACATGGCACAAACCTTTTTTAACGCCAAGTCTTTCAGTATTGTACAAACACTTCCTTCCCCTATCCCAGCGTATCGTGACATCCGTTCACTGTGATGCGTCTGTCAGCAGTCACCAATTCGTTACCTCCCTGCACATTGTGTGGAGTGTGTGCAGTACGAGGCCTGCCGCTCCGAGGACAATCCTCAATATTGCCGTGCCCGCTTTCGTCACGTAACCTGCTTGCCCACCGACAGCATCATCTCCGTAGACCTTTTCCAACCCCTTGTTAATGTTTCCCACTGTTTCGTTTTCACATTACACGAATTCTATGACAGCACGTTGCTTCTGACGAACGTCAAGTGTAGCAGCCATCTTGAAGACATGCTGTGACGGCGCCACTCACGGGAACAGGTTGAACTAAGTTTGAAAACAAGCGGGAAGGATGTATCTACACACTGTAAAACTTTCACACGTGCAGAATGAAAACTACATTTTTACGAAAATAGTGCATTTATTTTGGAGTGCCCCTCGTCTTTTTTGTCAAAGAAATATGGTAGTGTAATACGATCCTAAAATCATGAAGTACCTGTAACTTACAAGCTTTCATTATTGTCGTTAATCTCTAGTTTACAATTTTGGCATTCAGTAGGTAACAGGAAATAGCAGATTTGTCGGTAATGTGAGCATTGTGATTTATTGTCTGCCCTGAAAATAGTGCGCGTCATTTATGACGGCGGCCGAGTTTAGGTTCGTTCTGCGCATCTGACGTCACAAAACACAGTCAGCCAATGAACAGAGAACGACGTTGCCAGAGCTCTACTGCAGTGCAGAGCACGGACGAGTGTATTCCCTTTTACAAACGTTCAGTCATAAATAAAGTGATAGAACAAAAGCAATGTCTTGATAGCAGACTTTCTTTTAGTGAAAGTTAGGAAAAAGCGTTCTTTATAAGAATTGCTTCATATTCTATTAATTAATTAAACCAAACATTCAATAACCCTCCTAATTGAGGCGATAGCAAGGAAAGGTGTTTGTATCATTCTCACGAACTGCTTTTTCACAATAAAGAACAGCGGTAATTGTTTATTTCCTATTGTACTTCGACGAAACGTGAGTAATTCATAGCCATACCAACAGTGTTTGTCGCTATTGTGCGTGATGCTTTAAAGTCCTTCCAGAATTTATTTAAAAACATTATCTAAGTGTCTTACTTTATGATTTTATTTGTTTGAATGTATTTTTTGAAATTTCTAGTGATCTGTCTCTTCATTATAATCATAAGTTTCCGGTTTTTCTAATTTTGGCCTCCAATATTTCTTTTCACAGCAATTAAAAACAGTGAAAAGGCACACATGCAATATTGACGTTATCTGTATCGTTTGTATATCCTCTCTTACGCAGACGCTGTTTTATTATTCATATTGAAATATATTCTTTGCGACAGTATTAAAAGTATTATTTGGAGCAGAATTTCGGCTGGTACGTTGCCGAGCTACTTGATTGTCTGATGCGATTCCTTGCTTCACTGCTTTCGCAACATCATATTCAATGTTTTCGTCGACTGATATATGTTTTGGCAAGTATTTGCTGTCCGTTGATACAAACAAATTGTTTGCGTACTGCACCTCACTGACAATATATTTTAGCTTCTATGTTTTATTACATTCACAATTCAGTTTTGTGTACTTTGCCAACTTTGTTTTAATCAGAACGTTTTAGAAAAAAGCGAAATGACTCTGGTATAAATAAACCTTTTATTACAGTCGCGAAAGACGGAATATTTCTCAATATTACATACGTCACCGATGTGGTACTTAAATTGAATGAGATATTGTTTTACAGTAAATTTTATATGAAATTTAGGTATCTTGTCCATATTTCATTCTCAACATTGTAGCAACTAAAATCGACCACACGTAAAGTATACGCTATGGACTTTTACCTCTGCAAACTCTTCAGAATTTCATGCAATGGTTTACTACATTTAAAGCTGCACAATGACGGCGTTGAACATCGAAACAAAATTAAGTCATTTATGGGGGGAAGGTATCAGTCAAGAAGATGTGTCAAAATCAAATTTTTGGTCCAGACAGCTTTTGTAAAATCTAATGATAAGTGTGTCAAAGCAGTTGGAACACCGTGTGTCGGCACAGACGAGCAGTGCAGTGATGATAAAATCGTGCACAGCTCGGAATGCAGGGAGCACGTTTCTGAAGCAGGTAAAGGGTTAATGCGGCCGTGGTGGCTTTAGTTCATAAACTGCGCACTCCCCCCTAAACGTAATTTTGCGAACTACACTATACCATGGCGCTGCTTCTCTTGGCGCGTACAGCTTGGCAACGCAGCAATCTCCCGCTTCTGGGCGGGCATGCGCGAGCAGCCAAGATAAAAGAATTGAACTATAGTGCTGTCAGAAGCGCCCGCCTGATTTGGGTGACGTCACACAGTAGACAGGGGCAGGTGTCAGCCAGGGACACGGCGGCAGCTGTGTCTGCGTTTCTGGCAGCGGGAGCAGCCCGCCCCGCAGGCGTCCAATTGCCACGAATAGCGTGCGTGTGTGCGTCTGGTAGGGGAGCACACTATCTGCCCGAACGGTCCCGGTCCCGTCACCACAGCGGGCATGCGTCGGATCCTGAGCGAGCCCATTGGCAGGTGTCACCTCCAATGGCGGCGGGAGTTGGCGAATGCGCTGCAGTGCCTCACGCTCCTCTTGTGTGTGTCCACACGTCTACATACAGTGGCGGTTCGCTAGTATACATTCTCCATATTCACAAACTTTTAGATTAAGAAAAATGTGAGTGTCAAACTGATAGCATCTGCTGTGTAGCAGCTATCCTTATGAACAAATTTATACAACCATAGCCACTGCCAAAAATACACTACAGGCCATTAAAATTGCTACACGAAGAATGCAGATGATAAACGAGTATTCATTGGACAAACATATTATACTAGAACTGACACGTGATTACATTTTCACGTAATTTGGTTGCATTGCCCTGAGAAATCAGTACCCAGAACAACCACCTCTGGCTGTAATAACGGCCTCGTTACGCCTGGGCATTGAGTCAAATAGAGCTTGGATGGCGTGTACAGGTACAGCTGCCCATGCAGTTTCGACACGATACCACGGTTCATCGAGAGTAGTGACTGGCGTATTGTGACGAGCCAGTTGCTCGGCCACCATCGACCAGACGTTTTCAATTGCTGAGGGATCTGGAGAATGTGCTGGCCAGGGCAGTAGTAGAACATTTTCTGTATGCAGAAAAGCCCGTACAGGACCTGCAACGTGCGGCCGTGCATTATCCTGTTGAAATGTAGGGTTTCGCAGGGTAGAGCCGCGGGTCGTATCTGAAATGTAACGTCCACTGTTCAAAGTGCCGTCAATGTGAACAAGACGTGACCGAGACGTGTGAGCAATGGCACCCCATATCATCACACCGAGTGATCGCGAGTATGGCGATACGAATAAACGTTTCTAACGTCCGTTCACCGCGATGTCGCCAAACACGTATGCGACCATCATGATGCTGTAAACAGAACCTGGATTCATCCGAAAAAAAGACGATTTGCCATTCGTACACCCAGGTTCGTCGTCGAGTACACCATCGCAGGCGCTCCTGTCTGTGATGCAGCGTCAAGGGTAACCGCAGCCACGGTCTCCGAGCTGATAGTCCGTGCTAATGCAAACGTCGTCGAACTGTTCGTGCAGATGGTTGTTGTCTTGCAGACGTCCCCATCTGTCGACTTAGGGATCGAGACGGGGCTGCACGATCCGTTATAGCCGTGTGGATAAGATGCCTGTCATCTCGACTGCTAGTGATACGAGGCCGTTGGGATCCAGCACGGCGTTCCGTATTACCCTCCTGAACCCACCGATTCCATATTCTGCCAACAGTCATTGGATCTCGACCAACACGAGCAGCAATGTCGCGATACGATAAACCACAGTCGCGATAGGCTACAATCCGACCTGTATGAAAGTCAGAAACGTGACGGTACGCATTTCTCCTCCTTACACGAGGCATCACAACGTTTCACCAGGCAACGCCGGTCATCTGCTGTTTGTGTATGTGAAATCGGTTGGAAACGTTCCTCATGTCAGCACGTTGTAGGTGTCGCCACCGGCGCCAACCTTGTGTGAATGCTCTGAAAAGTTTATCATTTGCATATCACAGTTTCTTCTTCCCCTCGGTTAAATTTCGCGTCAATAGCACGTCATCTTCCTGGTGTAGCAATTTTAATGGCCAGTAGTGTGGTAATAAATAATAATAATAATAATAATAATAATAATAATAATAATAATAATATGCATCACTTGTCTGAGAAAAGATAGAGCTTTTTTTTTGAAAATTTATTGTTTTGTACATAATTAAGTCCAGTTCAGGACAAGAACGAAATAATCTGTAAGCTTTCGATCCTCTCTATTTCCCATTTTTTTGTAAGTGGGACAGCTGCATGAGTCCACAATTTAATTTCCTGGCTGAAAAACAGTCATTCTTATGTTGCACCCACACAGCAATGTACCCATATTGTACACTTCTTCCTTACGAGGGGCGTTTGAAAAGTCCGTCCAAAGTCCGAGTGGTGGCACCACCAGCGCGTATCGAGGTCATGCTTAGTTAGCAGCATCTCTGGAAAGAACGCACGCTACGTTTCAGCCATATTGGTCTATTCCTTTGTGTTTGGCATTCGTGTGAATCGAGGAAGTCAAGTGATTCTCAAAAAAATGGGCGAAAAAGAATTACGTGTGGTGATCAAATATTACTTTATGAAAGGAAAAACGCCTCAGGAGACTAAATAGAAGCTTGATAAACATTACGGTGACTCTGCACCCTCGATTAGAACAGTTTAGAAGTGGTTTCAAAATTTTCGGAGTGGCCATATTGGCACAAGTGATACTGAACGTTCTGGACGCCCTCTGGAGGTTGCGACTCCAGAAATCATTAATAAAAATCCATGATATGGTGATGGATGACAGAAGAGTTAAGGTGCAGGAGGTTGCTAGTGCTGTGCGCATCTCGAATGAACGGGTACATAATATTTTGCATAAATATTTGGACATGAGAAAGCTATCCGCAAGATGGGTTCCGCGATTGCTCACACTTGACCAAAAACGGAATCTTGTGAAGTGTTGCGAGGATGGTTTGCAGCTGTTCAAGAACGCAGGACTTTAAGAGTAGTTTCGTCACTGTGGATGAAACATAGATACATTACAATACTCCTGAGACCAGACATCAATCTACACAATGGGCTACCTTGGGAGAATCTGCTCCAAACCAGGCGAAGACCGTTCCTTTTGGCGGGAAAGGGGTAATCCTCATTGACTATCTGGAAAATGGTAAAACTATTACAGGTGCATATTATTCATCGTTATTGGACCGTTTGAAAACCGATGTGCAAGAAAATGGCCGGCGATTGGATCGGAGGAAAGTCCTTTTCCATCACGACAATGCACATGCACACACCTCAGCAGTTGTGGTCGCCAAATTAATGGAGATAGGATTCCAACCTGATTGACATCCCCCCTATTCTCCAGACTTGGTTCCCTTGGACTACTGTTTGTTCCCAAATTTCAAGAAATGGCTGGTGGGACAAAGATTTTATTCAACTGAGGGGGTGATTTGCAGACTTGGACAATTCCTATTATTCGGAAGGGATCAAGAAATTAGAAAAGCGTTGGACGAAGTGTGTAACTCTAAAAGGAGACTTTGACGAAAAATAAAAAAGGTTTCCACCAAACAGGTAAATAGTTTTTGTTTTTGCACGGACTTTTCAAACGCCCCGTCTTTAGTCACGCTTACTTCGTTTCGTCATTTTCTCAAAGAACAGATCTGGTCTGGGAGGCCTTATCTCCTTTACAACTAATCTTTCCCGGTAATTTACTTCCCTGTTAGCACTTGCAATGGATTCAACAGAGTTCACGTGGACAATGCACACGAAAGCCATTCACACACTATAAACAACCAGTTCTAAACAGATACTGCCGTTTGTGGAAATGATCAAATTCAGGTAGTAATCCCTACTAACATGGCGTCTGGACTAGAATAGAAGTGAGGTACAGAGAACCATAAGGGCCTAAAGGACACCGTCATCGATTTCACATTTCAGTGGATGTCAGAAGAACTGAGGCAGCTTTTCATGAATGTCCGTAGTCCTAGATGCAATGTAGGCCTGTAGCACAGAAAAACCTGGCCCTCCATGAGATCAACAGATGTCAAAAGCATGAATAAATGCCATACTATCGCAATCGACGATGGTGTGTTTTAGGTCCTTATGGTTCTCAGTGGCTTGAATGGATTATACAAGGGCTATCCTCAAAGTACATTACGTTTTAGTTTGTGTCCGTTGGGGATGGGGCTAGCGCGGCCATCTTGGTGTCATGGCATTCTGCCGCTCAGTCGGCATCCTGCCGTGCTAGTGAGAGGTTCGTGCTGTACTCCGTTAAGTTACTGCCACAGTTTGAAATGTCAGCGTTAATTGAAAATGCCGCGAAGTGTGAAGTGCGTGCTGTAATAAGGTTTCTGGCTGCAAAAAACTGTACACCGATAGAAATCTATCGGCAGCTTTGTGAAGTGTATGGGGACAACATAATCACTGAAGGTGGAGTACGTCAATGGGGCATAAAATTTAAAAATGGCCGAACGAACGTTCACGACGAAAGAGCGAAGTGGAAGACCCGGCATAGTGACTCCCGGACTTGTCGAAAAAGTCGATGCCGCGGTCCGTGAAAACCGTAACTTCACAATAACGGAACTCTCTATGAGTTTTCCACACATTTCACGTTGTTACACGAAATCATTACCGAAAAGCACGGTTACCACAAGTTTTGTGCAAGATGGATACCAAAAATCTTGACAGAGATTCACGAAAATCAGCGAATGGCTGCAGCGTTAACGTTTTTGGACCCTTACGAGAAAGATGGCGACTCATTAATCGATCGCGTCGTTACTGGTGACGAAACGTGGGTTAAGCATGTGAACTGCGAGACAAAATTGCAGGCAATGCAGTGGCGGCACTCAAATTCCCCCCCAAAAACCCAAGAAATGCGTGCAGACGATGTCGGCAAGGAAGGTGATGACGACTGCCTTTTGGGACAGAAAAGGTGTGATTTTTGTGGATTTCCTGGAAAGAGGCACTACAATAAACTCTCAAAGGTATTGCCAAACGCTGCACAACCTCAGAAGAGCAATACGAAACAAGCGCAGGGGAAAGTTGGCCTCAAAGATCTTGCCGATTCACGACAACGCCAGGGCCCACACGGCAAACGCCACTCGTGAAGTTCTCGAATCTTTTAAGTGGCACTTGTTTCCTCATATGCCGTACAGTCCCGACCTGGCACCGGGCGACTTCCACTTATTCCCAGCAGTGAAGAAGTGGTTGGCTGTGCAGCGTTTTGATGACGACGCACAGCTTCGAGAAGAGGTAACCACGTGGTTGGAGGCGCAGGTAGCCGAATTTTACGACGAAGGAATTTCCAAGCTCGTCCATCGCTACGATAAGTGCCTTAATTTAAATGGTAACTATGTAGAAAAGTAGTATTGGAGTGTGGCTTTCATCTGTATATAATAAAAAAATGCCAATTTTTTATTTATTTTTAATTCCAAAACGTAATGTACTTTGTGGCTAGCCCTCGTAACTCAGTACAGTGCAGAGTAATGTTGTAAAACTGTTGGAAACTAAGAGAAAAGGTCTCTGAACCTCATGTAACTCAGTATTAATGGGAAGTCTGTAAGAAGCAAAATGAACATGTCCACATCTGGGCAGCTCACAAAAGCATGATACATATCTAGGGCCTGCAGACATCGCACTACTTTGCTGTTTTATGCTCGCTTCCTCCAGGTGAGGGCTGCCAGGTCCCTTGGTAGGTAGCCCATCCAGCCATCCAGCGCTGCCTTGATTGTCCTATGAGGCGTCTGTCGTTTGGCGCACCAAGTGCTTACTTCACCTGTCTTTGTGCTGGAATACGGGGTACAAGGGGTGCGGTATGTTGTTTCCTTTCTGTAGGATTGTTGGTTATTGCATCAAAGGTTAGATTTACTCCTTCTTGCTCCTTCACCATTCTCCTTTATCTAAGATTGGCCCCTATATGTTCCTCATTGCTCTTCTTCCAAATATTACTAGTTTGTTTGCTTTTCTCGTTTAGTCACGCTCCAGATTTCTGAACCGCACATCACTGTTGGTAGTATGACTGTCTTATGTATTCTCATCTTAGTATTTACTGGCACTGATTTTGAGTTGAGCATCTCCCTGAGAGAACACATGCACTCAATTCCCATTGATGTCCTTTCCTATACTGTTGTTGCTGATTAACCAAAATTCCAAGTATCTGATGGGGTGAACACTGCTGAACCTTACGCCTTCTATCTCAAAAAAGTCTTACTGCTCTTGTCATCTTCCTGACTTCATGAACTCCATTTTCTCTTGATTCACCTTTAGCCCAACCCACTGTGAGTAATTGTCCATTTTTTGTACATCTAAAGCAATATGAAAGAAACATATATTTGATTCGACATACATAACCAAAGGTGTTAGAAGTAAGCTGCTCAGGCGCTCGATTATAAAAATCCCTGAGAGAATCTCACATCTTCAGGTACAGATGAGAGCCTGAAAGCGAATATCATTCTTAAACGCAAAGTTCTCTCCAGAGCCCTCACATTTCCCAAGCTCCACTTGGAGGGAAGACTGGACGCTGTTTCTAGTCTGACAAATGAACATATTCACTTTCCTAAGTAAAAATACGGGAAAGCGACACTGTAACTTATTCAGAAACCCACAAGAAAGGTTTTTCTGTCAGTGTAACTGCAGTATGTATTGCTGTCCGATCTAATTATACTATACATGGTGAGCTACTAAGTACTGCTACCTAGAATAACTCTGAAAGTATGATAGTAGCTGGAAAGTTTGTGTGACAAATGTTGCGTGGGACAACGGGGGCCATAATATGATGTTTGTTTTTTGTTGGTTGGTGGGGTCGCGTCAGAGATACGAAGGTTAAGTTTGTTTTTTTAAGTGGGATGCTATAGTTTGGTACTTATTTTCTGACAGCGGCTATCGAGACGAATCCAGTGATGTGTAACAGCAAGGTCAACGAAGGTCACAAACGTGGCATGAACGTCCATTTACAGAAGGAGTTCGAAGTGATGAGCATTGGTATCAGTGCAGTGTTGCAATCTTATTATCATGGATTGATTGGTATTCCTTATGGCTTCGGCACTTATCGAAGCACGTGCTCTGACAATTCTCTCCCGTATATCGTAAAAATAGTAAACATTCGCCTAATACGGCGTATCCATCTGACGTGCCATTGACACGTAAACACCATTCGACGGATTCGCAATACAACACTGTTAGGAACGGTAAGACTAGTATCGTCGAATCAAGCGAATGTGAATGATGCATTCCTTCGTAGAGCAAGTCGGTATGCTTCTCATTTACGGAGAATATTCAGTGAGAGCTTGAGACTTATACGCTGAAAGATATCGTCAACGCACCCACCCTACACGTTTTACATTTAAATATGTCTATGATAAATTGAGAACAACTGGATCTTTAACGCATCGGAAACATATCCGACAAAGGAAAGTTAGTAACGAGGAAACGCGAACTGGTACTCTGGCCACTTTGTGTTAGTTCGAGTCAAATCGCAAGGGAATCCGTCATGATCCAGAGTAGTGTTGTTCGTCGTCTGCATCGCTGTAAATATCATCCTTACCATCCACCAAGAATTAACTAGTACGGATTGTATGCGTCGCGTTGAATTCTGTCGATGGGCTCAACTTCAGATTCAGAGGGATGTCACATTTATTAATTTAATTGTATTTACTGACGAGGCTACATTCACGAAATGTTAATTTGCATAACATTCATTATTGGGCAACTGAAAATCCTTGTTGGCTGCGGCAGGTTACACACCAAAAACTGTGGTCGGTTAATGTATGGTGTGGGATTCTGGAGGACAGAATTATAGGCCCCTATTTCATGGAAAGAAATCTTAATCGTAGGAAGTACACAAGATTCCTGCAAGAAACATTAGGTATGTTGTTGGAAGAAATACCTGTAGGAATAAGGAACAGAATGTGGTATCCACACGATGGGTGTCTGGCACATTTTTCGCTAATGGCTAGAAATGAGCTGCACAGACAATTCTCGAATCGTTAGATTGGACGCGGGGGAGATGTGTCGTGGGCGGCTCGTTCGCCAGACTTGACGCCTCTGGTTTTTTTTCTTGTGGGGATTCGTTAAAGTCATTGTTTATAAAGGCATTCCAACTACACCTGAAGATTTGCGAGAGAGAATTGTCAAGAGCATGTACTTCGGTAAGTGCCGAAGTGATAAGGAATACCTCTCAATCCATGATAAGAAGATTGCAGCACTGCAGTGGTTATCACTTCGAACACCTTCTGTAAATGGACGTCATGCCGCCTTTGTGCCCTCCGTTGATCTTCAAAGACCTTACTGTTGAACATCACTGGATCCGTCTCGATAGCCGCTATCAGTAAATAAGTACCAAACTATAGCATCCCATTGAAAGAAAAAGAGCAAAGTTGACCTTCATATCTTTGACGTGACTCCACCTAGCAACAAAAAACCAATGTCACTATTATGTCCCCCGTTGTCGCAGGCAACGTTTGTTCCAGAACCTTTTAAACTGCTGTCTTACTTTCGGATTTATTCTTGGTGGCAATAGTTAATGACTCATCCTGTACATGCCTATAGTTTTGGGCGACTTTTCTCAGACGCTCCTTGAAAGCGGGATTGACTTGTGCTTTCCTGCAATCTACACTCCACTTCTCCAGTGACCTACGGTACACGCCTGCCACAAGAAGAGCAAATTATTTCCGATATTTTTAGCAGAATAGATGAGATTCCTTTAAAGGTATACTCCACTTCCCAGAACATTGGTAAGAGGGGGAAATCTTCATTCGCTCTCCCCGCTATTGATTTTACGTAATCGTTTCATTTCACATCGCCTGTTAGGACTACCTCCAACAAGGGAAACTCGCCGTTGCACTCCCCTGACATGTCGTGATAAGAGCGACTGCTGCGGTCGCAGGTTCGAATCCTGCCTCGGGCATGGATGTGTGTGATGTCCTTAGGTTAGTTAGGTTTAAGTAGTTCTAAGTTCTAGGGTACTTATGACCACAGATGTTGAGTCCCATAGTGCTCAGAGCCATTTGAACCATTTTTTTGGTCGTGATAAGATGGCCCAGTTTCTTCTCCTTCTGTAGTCTCCGCAGTTGTCGTACTATACACTGGTTACAGAAAATGAGTCATGTCGTAAGGCTGTATTAGCGTCGCAAGTAAATGCGATTGATAGTAAGAGCAGCCGAGATGCCGGATAGACGTCTCATAGAAATGGAAACAAGAAATAAACGCGTGTGAACTAGATTACAACAAAGGAATTCCAAAGTCAAAAAATGCGGAACGAAATGCAATAGTCACAACATATGGTAATTGTGTAGAACAAATAGAAGGTACGTACACTATGTGATCAAAAGTGTCCGGACACTTCCGAAGCATACGTTTTTCATATTAGGTGCATTGTGCTGCCATCTACTGCCAGGTACTGCATATCAGCGACCTCAGTAGTCATTGGACATCGTGAGAGAGCAGAATGTGGCGCTGCGCAGAACTCATCGACTTCGAACGTAGTCAGGTGACTGGGTGTCACTTGCGTCATACGTCTGTACGCGAGATTTCCACACTCCTAAACATCCCTAGGTCCACTGTTTCCGATGTGATAGTGAAGTGGAAACGTGAAGGGACACGTACAGCACAGAAGCGCACAGGCCGACCTCGTCTGTTGACTGACAGAGACCGCCGACAGTTGAAGAGGGTCGTAATGTGGAATAGGCAGACATGACCTTCACACAGGAATTCCAGACTGCATCAGTATCCAGTGCAAGTACTATGACAGTTAGGCGGGAGGTGAGAAAACTTGGATTTCATGGTCGAGCGGCTGCTCACAAGCCACACATCAAGCTGGTAAATGCCGAACGACGCCTCGCTTGGTGTAAGGAGCCAAAACATTGGACGACTGAACAGTGTTAAAACGTTGTGTGGAGTGACCAATCACGGCACACAGTGTGATCCGATGGCAGGGTGTGGGTATGTTGAATGCCCGGTGAACGTCACCTGCCAGCGTGTGTAGTGCCAACAGTAAAACTCCGAGGCGGTGGTGTTACGGTGTGGTCGTGTTTTCCATGGAGGCGGCTTGCACCCACGGTTGTTTTGCGTGGCACTACACAGCACGGGCCTAACTGATGTTTTAAGCACCTTCTAGCTTCCCACTCTTGAAGAACAACTGGGGGATGGCCACTGCGTTTTTCAACACGATCGAGCACCTGTTCATAATGCACGGCCGGTGGCGAAGTGCTCCAAAATGACGCCATTTTCGTCCCAAAAGAGAGTCAGCATAACCTTCCCTGTTGATGGTTCCGTTCGGAATTTCTTTGGTTTTGGTGATGATGAGTGGCGCCATTCGTTGCTCGCTCTCTTCGTTTCCGGTTGGTGGAAGTGAACCCAGGTTTCTTGCAAGGAAGCCATCACCTTCTCGTTCAAAGCGCCGGAGAAGTTCTTCTCAAGCATCGACACGTCGTTCTCTCATTTCAGGAGTTAGCTGCCGTGGCACCCATCTTGCAGACACTTTGTCAAACTGGAGCACATCGTGCACAGTGTAGTGTGCTGACCCGAGACTAATCTGTAAACGTGCTGCAATGTCATTCAGTGTCACTCGGCGGTTTTCCTTCAGCTGCTGCAATGTTATGTGGAGCCACAACTCGTTGTGCCTGAACTAGACGAGGAGCATCTTCCACTGAAGTCACGCCATTTGCGAACTTCCTGCTCCATTCGTAGACTTGCTGCTGTGACAAACATGCACCACCGTACTGAACCTTCATTCGTCGATGAATTTCGATAGGTTTCACACCTTCACTACGCAAAAACCGAATAACAGAACGCTGTTCTTCCCTGGTGCAAGTCGCAAGTGGGGCGGCCATCTTTATACTGATACTGCGACGGTATGTGTGCATCTGCACTATGCTGACACCTACAGGCCATTCTGCACGATGTTTGTAGCACACTTACCACCTTACAGGATAACGGCGCGAAATTTCGATTTGTTATTACAAATTTAAGGTTTTCATTTTACTCACCTTCGTTCATTTCCAGATGGCTTTCGACACTGTACCACCCAAGCAGCTTGTAATAAGACTGCCTGTTTATGGAAAGCGTCTGTTACACGACTCAATACGTAATTTCTTGTCAGCGTGTTTACAGTTCATAGTAACTTGCGGAAAGCCATCGAGTAAACCAGAAATGATTTCTGGCGTTCCCCAAGGTAATGCTATAGCCCTTCTGCTGTTCCATCTCTATACAAACAATTTAGGAGACAATATGAGCAGCCGTCTTAGGTTGTTTGCAGATTATGCTGACATGTATAGTGTAGTAAAATCATAATAAGATCAAAGCAATTTGCAAAATTGGCGATTGACTGTAAATAAAGAAAAGTATGAGGTCATTCACGTGAGAGCTAAAAGAAATCCGTTAAACTTCCATTAGACGATAAATCAATCAAATCTAATGGCCGTAAATACCTAGGAATTACAATTACGAACAACTTAAATTGCAAAGAACACGTAGAAAATGTTGTGGGGAAGGCGAACTGAAGACTGCGTTTTATTGGCAGAAGACTTAAAAAATGTAACAGACCTTCTAAGGAGACTGCCTACACTACGTTTGTCCGTCCTCTTTTAGAATACTGCTGCTCGGTGTGGGATCCTTACCAGATAGGACTGACGGAGTACATCGAGAACGTTCAAAGAAGAGGAGCAAGCTTTGTATCATCGCGAAATAAGGGAGAGAGTGTCATTGACAAGCTGTAGGCTTTGGGGCCGTTTTTCGCCGCGGCGAAACCTTCTCATGCAATTTCAGTCACTGTCTTTTTCCTCCGAATGCGCAAATATTTTGTTGATACCGACCTACTTACGGAGAAGCGATTTTCAGAAAAAAGTAAGGGAAATTATAGCTCGCACGGAAAGATATAGGTGTCCGTTCTTTGCGGGCGCTGTTCCAGAATGTAATAATAGAGAATTATTGTTGGATGTAAGGTCCGCCAGTTACGCAAACTGCGTTTTTTCCAAGTTCGCAAACATCTTTCAGCCGCTCGGTGCCATCATCAGTGGGTTTCTGTTTTATTTAGTCCGTAATATGAACGTTTGTACTAGATTACAAAATTACGGGAATATTTAGTTCAAACATGAATTTGTTTCTTTTAGTTAGAACCTTTAGACTCGGTTTGCATGGTTCTTCAGGACCGATTGTGTATTATTTACTACAGGTAGCTTGTCATCTGCAACCAAACGATCTTGATGAGAAATTTTGTTGGAAGTTAACGTATCGTTTTGTACTCTATATGTAATTTAGTTTGTCGCGATATTTCGCCCCGGTATTCGTTTTTTACTTAAGTTTTTGTGTGGCAAGTCCTTTTTTCTCAGCATCGTGATGAAGTGTGGTGAAGCACACGTAAAATTACACATACTTCAACAAAATATCGTCGTAAAAGTACTTTGCACTTCGCCAAAACACACTGTAGTTGCGGTTGTTGTGTGGTGGTTGGATGAACCTTCTGCTAGGGACTTAAACGCGATTTGCGGAGTGTCGATGTAGATGCAGACTGTCTCTCACTGTCCCTCAGTAAGTGCTCTCCCTTTGGTTCCCATTGCTTGTCTCCATCCATCTCTCTTTGTCTTACACTGCCACTTTCTCTCTCTCGCCCTCACTGTCTGCTCTGTCTTTCTCTCGCACTGCCACTGTCTTCTCTCCCTTCCACCGTTACTGTCTCACTGCTACTTTTTTTTTAGTACAAAAAGTGCGAATATGTCCGCATGGCAAAACTGGTGGTGTTGAAGGCGGAATGAGAATTGAGGCGGCTGGTTCTCCACATTTCTGTCACAGTCTTTTAAAGAGGCTAATATTGGCCTTTTTTGTGCTCCGAGAGATGCATCTTCTGCTGATTCCCTTCTTCTCCCTGGTACAGAGGGATAAACGAATTCTATAAATCACTAATGTTTTCAACTTTACTTACACAGGGTGATCCATTGATCGTGACTGAACCAAATACAGGTATCTCACGAAATAAGCGTCAAACGAAAAAACTACAAAGAACGAAACTCGTCTAGCTTCAAGGAGGAAACCAGATGGGGCTATGATTTGCCCGCTAGATGACGCTGCCATAGGACAAACGGTTATCAACAGCGGTTTTTTTAAAAATAGGAACCCCCATTTTTATTACATATTCGTGTAGTACGTAAAGAAATATGAATGTTTTAGTTGGAGCACTTTTTTCGCTTTGTGATAGATGGCGCTGTAATAGTCACAAACATATGGCTCACAATTTTAGACGAACAGTTGGTAACAGGTAGGTTATTTAAATTAAAATACAGAATGTAGGTACGTTTGAACATTTTATTTCGGTTGTTCCAATGTCATACATGTACCTTTGTGAACTTATCATTTCTGTGAACCCATAGTGTTACAGCGTGATTACATGTAAATAACACATTAATTCAATAAATGCTCAAAATGATGTCCGTCAACCTCAATGCATTCGGCAATACGTGTAACGACATTCCTCTCAACAGCGAATAGTTCGCCTTCCGTAATGTTCGCACATGCATTTACGCATGTTGTCAGGCGTTGTCGGTGGATCACGATAGCAAATATCCTTCAGCTTTCCCCACAGAAAGAAATCCGAGGACGTCAGATCTGGTGACCGTGCGGGCCACGGTATGGTGCCTCGACGAACAATCCACCTGTCGTTAAATACGCTGTTCAGTACCGCTTCAACCGCACGTGAGCTATGTGCCGGACATCCATCATGCTGAAAGTACATCGCCATTCTGTCATGCAGTGAAACATCTTCTGGTAACATCGGTACAACATTACGCATGAAATCAGCATACGATGGACCATTTAGATTGCCATCGATAAAATGGGAGCCAATTATCCTTCCTCCCATAATGCCGCACCATACATTAACCCGCTAAGGTCGTTGATGTTCCACTTGTCGCAGCCATCGGGGATTTTCCGTTGCCCAATAGTGCATATTATGCCGTTTTACGTTACCTCTGTTGGTGATTGACGCATTGTCGCTCAATAGAGCGTGTGCAAAAATATTTATCGTCCCGTAATTTAACTTGTGCCCAGTGGCAGAACTGTACACGACGTTCAGAGTCGTCGCCATGCAATTCCTGGTGCATACAAATATGGTAATGGTGCAGTCGATGTTGATGCAGCATTCTTAACACCGACGTTTTTGAAATTACCGATTCTCGCGCAATTTGTCTGCTACTGATGTGCGGATTAGCCGCGACAGCAGCTGAAACACCTACTTTGGCATCGTCATTTGTTGTAGGTCGTGGTTGTTGTAGGTCGTGGTTGACGTTTCACATGTGGCTGAACACTTCCTGTTTCCTTAAATAACGTAACTATCCGCCGAACGGTCCGGACACTTGGATGATGTCATCCAGGATACCGAGCAGCATACACAGCACACGCCCATTGGGCATTTTGATCACAATGGCCATACATCAACACGATATCGACCTTTTACGCTATTGGTAAACGGTCCATTTCAAGACGGGTAATGGATCACGAAGCAAATACCGTCCGCACTGGCCGAATGTTACGTGATATCTTCGTGACTATTACAGCGCCATCACAAAGCGAAAAAGTGGTCCAAATAAAACATTCATGTTTCTTTCGTACTACACGAATATGTAATAAAATTGGGGGTTCCTATTTAAAAAGAACGCAGTTGATATC
This sequence comes from Schistocerca gregaria, assembly GCF_023897955.1. Taxonomy (NCBI): domain Eukaryota; kingdom Metazoa; phylum Arthropoda; class Insecta; order Orthoptera; family Acrididae; genus Schistocerca; species Schistocerca gregaria. The sequence goes on along the minus strand of NC_064930.1, from coordinate 124,647,147 downwards.
CGATTGACCTATGGCAGCGCCATCTAGCGGGTCAAGCATAGCGTCATCTGGTTTCCCCCTTCAAGTTAGACGGGTTTCGTTCTTTGTAGTTAATTCGTTTCATGCTTATTTCGTGAGATATTTGGCCCGGTCACTATCAATGGACCACCATGTATACTTCGAAATTTATATACAGTACGCTAGGCGAGCTGAACAAGATCGCCGACGCACCGACACGTTACAATCCCATATGAAGACCGACATCGGGTGTCTGTGGGTTAATGCGTCATACGGATACCGCCACAGCCACAGCCACTGGAGCCGCTGTTTGCGAGCAGACTGTAATGAAGTGGTTATGAGAAAGGACTTCACGGCCATAGACGTGCTGTCCAAGTATCCCACCTGACACGACAACATCTGGCAGGTAGCCTTCAGTTCTGCCGTTCCCACGTCAACTGGCAACTTCGACACTGTCGAAACGTGTTATTCACGGACGAGTCCAGACGCAAAATGATGGCCCTGTTCGCGTTTGGAGACGCCGGGGTGAGCGGTACCTGCCAAATGTCCGTCCAGGAAGTCCAGCAGATTCGGCCAACGTTCTGTGATATTGTGGTAAGGCTTCAGTGCTGACTGACATATGAATCTTGTCGTTGTCGATAGTCGCCTTACCGCCAGGCTGTACACGGAACAGATCCTGCTGGACCATGTGATGACTGCTGTATACGGTGGCAGCCCCCTGCCTGCGCGGGATTAGCCGAGCGGTCTGAGGCGCTGCAGTCAGGGACTGTGCGGCTGGTCCCGGCGGAGGTTCGAGGCCTCCCTCGGGCATGGCTGTGTGTGTTTGTTCTGAGGATAATTTAATTTAAGTACTGTGTAAGCTTAGGGACTGATGACCTTAGCAGTTAAGTCCCATAAGATTTCCTTCTAATGCTGGCGGCCGTCGGCAGGGATGTTTTGCGAGGGCTGGACATGGCCGGCGGAGAGTTCCGACGTAAACCCCATCGAGGATATGTGGGATTCGCTTGACGTGTGTATTCGTGGTCGCCCTTTTTCACCACAGACGCTCATGCGTTGTCGTTGCAGAAGGGGAACGGATGCTACAGGGTGACCTCCGCAGACTTTCGTGTGCAACGTAGGAAGCAGGCAGTGTCAAGCACGTAATTGAAGAAATTACACAGAGTACGCGAAAGAACTTGCCCCCCATTCTAACAGCCGTGTACCGCAAGTCTCTAGAGGAACGGAAGGCTCCAAATGATTGGAAAAGAGCACAGGTAGTCCCAGTCTTCAAGAAGGGTCGTAGAGCAGATGCGAAAAACTGTAGACCTATATCTCTGACGTCGATCTGTTGTAGAATTTTAGAACATGTTTTCTGCTCGCGTATCATGTCATTTCTGGAAACCCAGAACCTACTCTGTAGGAATCAACATGAATTCCGGAAACAGCGATCGTGTGAGACCCAACTCGCTTTATTTGTTCGTGAGACTCAGAAAATATTAGATACAGGCTCCCAGGTAGATGCCATTTTCCTCGACTTCCGGAAGGCGATCTATACAGTTCCGCACTGTCGCCTGATAAACAAAGTAAGAGCCTACGGAATATCAGACCAGCTGTGTGGCTGGATTGAAGAGTTTTTAGCAAACATAACACAGCATGTTGTTCTCAATGGAGAGACGTCTACAGACGTTAAAGTAACCTCTGGCGTGCCACAAGGGAGTGTTATGGGACCATTGCTTTTCACAGTATATATAAACGACCTAGTTGATAGTGTCGGAAGTTCCGTGCGGCTTTTCGCGGATGATGCTGTAGTATACAGAGAAGTTGCAGCATTAGAAAATTGCAGCGAAATGCAGGAAGATCTGCAGCGGATAGGCACTTGGTTCAGGGAGTGGTAACTGACCCTTAACATAGACAAACATAATGTATTGGGAATACATAGAAAGAAGGATCCTTTATTGTGTGATTATATCATAGCGGAGCAAACACTGGTAGCAGTTACTTCTGTAAAATATCGTGGAGTATGCGTGCGGAACGATTTGAAGTGGAATGATAATATAAAATTAATTGTTGGTAAGGCGGGTACCAGATTGAGATTCATTGGGAGAGTCCTTAGAAAATGTCGGCCATCAACAAAGGAGGCAGATTACAAAACACTCGTTCGGCCTATTCTTGAGTATTGCTCATCAGTGTGGGATCCGTACCAGGTCGGATTGACAGAGGAGATGGAGAAGATCCAAAGAAGAGCGGCGCGTTTCGTCACAGGGTTATTTGGTAACCGTGATAGCGTTACGGAGGTGTTTAGCAAACTCAAGTGGCAGACTCTACAAGAGAGGCGCTCTGCATCGCGGTGTAGCTTGCTCGCCAGGTTTCGAGAGGGTGCGTTTCTGAATGAGGTATCGAGTATATTGCTTCCCCCTACTTATACCTCCCGAGGAGGTCACGAATGTAAAATTAGAGAGATTCGAGCGCCCACGGAGGCTTTCAGACAGTCGTTCTTCCCGCGAACCATACGCGACTGGAACAGGAAAGGGAGGTAATGGTAGTGGCACGTAAACTGCGCTCCGCCACACACCGTTGTGTGGCTTGCAGAGTATCAATGTAGATGTAGATGTAATGTCCACAAACTACATTCGTAGTGCCCCTGCCATTATACTCATTACTCGCGGCAGACAATCTTACCGAGTCCCGTAAGGGTTCGGGCAATGCGTGTGGATCCCCACCGAACAAGAACGTCAATGGCCGTTTAGCCTTAACTATATGGAGATAGTGTACGTCCGAAAAAACAGATACCATCTTCGTAAAGTGTTCTTTTGTCTACGTTTTTCGCAGTGCGGGACAGTAATAACTGTTCAGCGTGAATTTCGTATCAGGTAGGGTGTGGATCCTCCAACAGCACAGAGCATTAGACGATGGGACGAACAATTCTGAGAAACAGGTTGTTTGTGTAAAGGCAAATCGCCGGTCCGTCCCCGAGTGTCTGACACAGACGTCGAACGCATCCGCCACAGTCTCACAAGGAGACCGCAGAAATCCGTTCGCCGTGCAGCTCGACAGCTCAACATGACCCCTGATGTCCGTCTGGCGTGTGTTTCGTCGACGTTTGCACACGAAACCGTACAAAATTCAGCTACTGCGAGATCTTCGCGAAGATGACAAACAACAATGTCTGTTCAAATTGCTTCGAATGGCTGTAAGCACTATGGGACTTAACTTCCGACGTCATCAGTCCCCTAGAACTTAGAGCTACTTAAACCTAACTAACCTAAGGACATCACACACATCCATGCCCGAGGCAGGATTCGAACCTGTAACTGCGAACGATCTGTCACACTACTACACTTTAAAACACAGTTTATATGTAAAAGTAACACGTTTCACTGCTCAGTCTCCTCCCAGATAGAAACACCACAGAAAATTTAGAAGTGGAAAGTATGCCGTAAATGACAACAGATTTAAGAAATTAACATGAAAGGAATCCAACAGAGACCTTTCATAACAGACACGCGCTTAGCCGGAGATCTTACCATTTCAGACGCTCGACGCGGACAGACTGCTGTGGTGCCTTCCTGAGGGTGCCTCACAGATACAAACGGAAGTGACCAGAGAGGCAGCTTCCTATACCAACATGACAAGGGGCGGACTGGACCATACTAAGGGTAGAAACCTCTCTGCTTTTAGAAAGCGTAGCTACCTGTTCCAACGTTGGTCCTACTGTTCTCTAGCAGACAGGCTTGTCTGCTGCCATCAAGCATGCAACTAGAAATACATTTGTTCGTTCATCCTCTCACAGAGAAGGGAAGGGGGATGACAGTGTCCTATCATATACAGTATAAAAAAGAAAGCGTATGTAGGTTCCATATGAGACTGTGTGACATGAATTACATATGAAATGTGTTTTAAAGTGTAGTAGTGTGACAGATCGTTCTTGTTCATGTGTAAAAGTAACACGTTTCACTGCTCAGTCTCCTCCCAGAGAGTCAGAAACACCACAGTAAATTTAGAAGTGGGATGTATGCCGTAAATGACAACAGATTTAAGAAATTAACATGAAAGGAATCCAAAAAAACTTTTCAAAGATATAGAATGACACTTTGCTTCCACGCTTAGTGTTTAGTGAAGAGGCAACAGTCGATCTCAGTCCGAGAATATGGGGTACGGAACAACCATATGAAGTTCTACGACGTGAGACGGTCTTTTCAAAATGTAATGTGTTTCGAGCAGTTTCAGGGGAAAAGTGTACGGTCGATTTTTCTTTGCCGAGAATGCTTTTACAGGAAGCACATATCTCTATATGCTTGAGATCTTTCCCTCCTCACAGTTGGAGACTGATTCGAACGACTCAATTTACCAACAGGATGGGCACCACCAGACTCGCATGTGAAAGTGCGGGAATTTTTAAATCAGAGGATTACTGAGCGATGGATCGATCGCACTGGACCAAATGATTCAGCTTTAGATTATTGGCCTTTAAGGTCACCGGACTTGACTGTATTTGATTATTTCTTGAAGGGTGTTTATTAAAGACTCTGTTCATGGGCCTCCGTTGCCAACAGCAATGAGTGAACTGAGACAACGCATAACAGCAGATGTGGGAATTGATACTCAAGACAAGCTTGCTGCAGTGTGGGAACAATCTGAATACCGCATTAACATGTGCTCTGCATCTCCAGGGGACGTATTGAACACCTTCGAAAAGGTATGAAAAAAAACTTTTTGAGATTCCTGTTCATCAAAAAACAAAATTCATTGTATATGTTTATTAGTTTCAGAAATATAGACGAGCCAAATCGAATGACTCTTTTTGATACACGCTGTATTTGCAATTATAATTCCGACATAGGACGTTGGAAGGAGAGGCCTCACATACGGTAAATCCGGGACAGTTGGACCACTTTTTTTCTTCAGCATAGGTGTATGGGTGAGATGGATCAATGTACGGGGAAGGATCGCATAAAAAGGGCTATATTTGAAATCTGTAGCAATGCACACAGAATTTTTACAGCATTACACTATTAAATATTTCAGTTCCAAACAATTTCGTCAGTTTATTATAAATCTTGATTCAACTTTGGCTTTTCTAATGAGTTGTTGGTTTTGTTCAAGCATTAGCCTGTCTTTCTCTCATTACACACAATTATTACCAACTGTTGAACGACATTTTCGTGACCATCGTGAATAGGAAACACGCTGAATCCAACCGTCAAAATGGTTCAAATGGCTCTGAGAACTTTGGGGCTTAACATCTGAGGTCATCAGTCCCCTAGAACTTAGAACTACTTAAACCTAACTAACCTAAGGACATCACACAACACCAAGTCATCACGTCCAACCATCACTTTTATTATTTTCGTAATACATTTTACCATTCCCAACACATTCATGTTCATCCCAGTCATTAAAGTTATTTTCGTGATCTTCTACTATGCTTTCAGTATTACAGCTTTCTGCATCTGATGAACACAGTTATCTGTTTGCAGATTTTTTTTTCTTTTTTAGCCTCTTCAGTCTGTTTCCTCGCTCACTAGTATTACCCTTTCACTTTCGTGATCTTTTTGTTACTTTTTTCTGTTTCCTTTCTTTTCATATCCCTCTTTTCCTTTACAGTTTCAGTATTTTCAGTAGAGTTTAGCCCCTTGGACGCAGTTGCTGCCTTCCTCTCAAAATGCACGGTTTTATCAGTAGGAGGAGCGGGTGATACTTCTTGCAAATGTTTTGTGTGAATTGGCACAGGAGTAAGAGGTAATCTTGGAAATTTTACGTTCTGTAGGAGCCGAGTCAGCAGTTATGTAAGTAAACGAATTTGACGCTAGCACATAACTCTGTTCCTTTGATGTGTTTTGGAACACTAGATATTTTGATGAGCTTTGAAGTGGTTGGTTGGGCTGTATGAGATTCTCCTCCGCCATTTGTTGGGACTGCGGCCATCTTTAGCGAGAAGCTAAATTTGTTAGTGCTCCATCTCTCTGACAGTAAACCAAGTGGTCCATCTCTCGCAGATAACGCTGGTCCATCTCTACCGATTGTCTGGGATGGATGGACCATCCAGACTTCTGTCTGCAGCTAGCGAATTTGGTGGCCATTGCAGATTGGTTTAATGCCACCACATTTGTCAAGCTCTCAATAAAATAACTGCATCAATACTGTCCATCTCAGCCAATGGTCCCACCCTCCCAGACTTACGCTAGCCGGAATGACCACGTCTAGCTGCGTATAGATGTAGGTATGCCAGAGTCAATCAATAATTAAAGAGGCAAATTAGTCCGGAGAAAAAGCGTTTATTTTTACAAAACAATACTTTTTCTGTTTTTCAACATAATCCCCTTGAACATTTACGTACTTGTTCCAATGGACTACAAGCTTTTTTGTTCCGGCTGCAAAGAACTCTTTATCTTGATGTTTGAACCAATTTTCATGCCCTCGTTGTCCTGGAACCTCTTCCAACGTAATGCCTCCTTCAGTGCACCAAACAAATGGAAGTCACTAGGTGCTAAATGAGAGCTGTAAGGGGGATGAGGCTGTACTTCCCAGCCCATTTTGTCGATGGTTTTCCGGGTTAGTTGAGAAGTGTGAGGACGTGCGTTGTCTAGCTGGACAATCACACCTCTCCTCTGAGATCCACGACGTCTCTCTCTTTTGGCTGGGTTCACCACGTTTAAAAGCAATTCCGAGTAGTACTGGCTCTTCATTGTACGCTGCTCTTAGAGATAATCACAAAAAAAACTGGACCTTCAGCATCCCACAACACACCGAGCGAGGTGGCGCAGTGGTTAGCACACTGGACTCGCATTCGGGAGGACGACGGTTCAATCCCGTCTCCAGCCATCCTGATTTAGGTTTTCCGTGATTTCCCTAAATCGTTTCAGGCAAATGGCGGGATGGTTCCTTTGAAAGGGCACGGCCGATTTCCTTCCAAATCCTTCCCTATCCCGAGCTTGCGCTCCGTCTCTAATGACCTCGTTGTCGACGGGACGTTAAACACTAACCACCACCACCATCCCACAACACCGTCCACATGACTTTTCCTGCCGATGCTTGGGTTTTGAATTTCTTCTTGACAGGTGAGTTGGTGTGCTTCCACTCCATGGTTTGTCTTTTTGATTCTGGCCAATAATAGAGAACCCATGTTTCATCACAAGTTAAAATTTTTTTGAGGAAGTGCTCACATCCTCTTTCATAACGTTCCTTTAGCTCTGTGCACACTCTCAACCTTGTTACCTTGTGTAGCCGAGTCAACTTCTTTGATATCCATCTTGCACGCTTTGCGGTACCTCAGTTTGTTACAGATAATGTTATGAACTGCACCAGTACTAACTTGAACCTCATAAAGAATCATTTCCGGCCGGCCGGTGTGACCGAGCGGTTCTAGGCGCTTCAGTCTGGAACCGCACGACGGTCGCAGGTTCGAATCCTGCCTCGGGCATGTATGTATGTGATGTCCTTAGGTTAGTTAGGTTTAAGTAGTTCTAAATCTAGGCGACTGATGACCTCAGATGTTAAGTCCCATAGTGCTCAGAGCCATTTGAACATTTTGAACTACCATTTCCACAGTCACATGGCGGTCTGCACGAATAATGTCATCAATTCGACTGGTCGGCCAGAACGGCGTTCGTCTGTGACGGAGTCGCGACCATTTTTGAACTGCTCTCCCCACTTGTAACAATTTGCATGGTTCATACAACCTTCACCATAATATTTAGACTTTCTACAGTATATATTTACTGGTTTCTCGCCTTCAGCAAGTACAAAACGAATAAAAGAACGTTGTTCAACTGATGTGGACGTTTCAAGCGAAGGCTATAAACAAAACGACGTCAGCTGATCAGGGCTCATCCCAGCGATCTACATCTACATCGATACTCCGCAAGCCACCTCACGGTGAGTGGCGGAGGGTACCTTGAGTACCTCTATCGGTTCTCCCTTCTATTCCAGTATCATATTGTTCGTGGAAAGAAGGACTATCGGTATGCCTCTGTGTGGGCTCTAATCTCTCTGATTTTATCCCCATGGTCTCTTCGCGAGACATACGTAGGAGGGAGCAATATATGCTTAACTCTTCGGTGAAAGTATGTTCTCGAAACTTCAACAAAAGCCCGTACCGAGCTACTGAGCGTCTCTCCTGCAGAGTCTTCCACTGGAGTTCATCTATCATCTCCGTAACTCTTTCGCGATTACTAAATGATCCTGTAACGAAGCGCGCTGCTCTCCGTCGGATCTTCTGTATATCTTCTATCAATCCTATCTGGTACGCATCCCACACCGGTGAGCAGTATTCAAGCAGTGGGCGAACAAGCGTACTGTAACCTACTTCCTTTGTTTTCGGATTGCATTTCCTTAGGTTTCTTCCAATGAATCTCAGTCTGGCAACTGCTTTACAGACGATTTATTTTATATGGCCATTCCAATTTAAATCATTCCTAATGCCTACTGCCAGATAATTTATGGAATGAAGTACTTCCAGTTGCTGACATGCTATGTTGTAGCTAAATGATAAAGCATCATTCTTTCTATGTATTCGCAGCACATTGCACTTGTCTACACTGAGTTTCATTTGCCATTCCCTGCACCATGCGTTTCAGTAAAATTTTCCATTGTTACAACCTCTCGATACACCACAGCAAAAAGCCTCAGTGAACTTCCGATCTCATCCACCAGGTCATCTATGTGTATTGTGAACAGCAACGGTCCTACGACACTCCTCTGCGGCACACCTGAAATCACTCTTACTTTCTGAAGACTTCTCTCCATTGAGAATGACAGCCGGCCGCGGTGGTCTCGCGGTTCTAGGCGCGCAGTCCGGAACCGTGCAACTGCTACGGTCGCAGGTTCGAATCCTGCCTCGGGCATGGATGTGTGTGATGTCCTTAGGTTAGTTAGGTTTAAGTAGTTCTAAGTTATAGGGGACTAATGACCACAGCAGTTGAGTCCCATAGTGCTCAGAGCCATTTTTTGAGAATGACGTGCTGCCTACTTAATGCCATAAAAGTACCAAACGCGCCCTACTATCAATTTTTTCCCCAGACCAATTTGTCTCTTTAGTTATTGAATTTCCCTCGTACACGTCTTAACGACCGACCTGCCTTTGTAATGAGGCCATGAACGTTAGCCAGCCACCATGACACGTAAAAGAGGCGGCAGTTGTCTGCCGAAGGTCACGTCCGCGCTAGCTGGGTCGAGCAAACCCATTCCTTCAGTGGCTCGCGTGTTCACCTGACATGAACGGAGTCTCGCAGCACAGAGGGAATTCTGCACTGCAGTCGGGCGCAGCCGAGAAGGGGCAGCGAAGCCAGGGCAATAGCGGACGTCCCGTCGACGTCAGCGTCACTACCGGCGGAGCACCAGATCAGTCTGAAAACAATCGATGTATCCGCCCTGGTCTCGTAGCAACTGACCTGTATTTAGCAGAGGTGCACTGCAGGAATAACACAGTATTTTGACTGCCGTAAGCGGGAAACGTTGAATCTTGAAGAATCAGTTGTTGTCGTTGTTGTTGTTGTTGTGGTCTTCATTCCAGAGACTGTTTTGATGCAGTTCTCCGTGCTACTCTATCCTGTGCAAGCTTCTTCATCTCCCAGTACCTACTGCAACCTACATCCTTCTGAATCTACTTAGTGTATTCATCTCTTGGTCTCCCTCTACGATTTTTACCCTCCACGCTGCCTTCCAGTACTAAATTGGTGATCCCTTGATGCCTCAGAATATGCCCTACCAACCCATCCCTTCTCCTACTCAAGTTTCTCTTCTCTCCAATTCTACTCAATACCTCCTCATTAGTTATGTGATCTAACCATCTAATTGTCAGCATTCTTCTGTAGCACCAGATTTCGAAAGCTTCTATTCTCTTTTTGTCCAAACTATTTATCGTCCACGTTTCACTTCCGTACATGGCTACACTCCATACAAATACTTTCAGAAACGATTTCTTGACACTTAAATCAATACTGGGTATTAACAAATTTCTCTTCTTCAGAAATGCTTTCCTTGCCATCGCCAGACTACATTTTATATCCTCTCTACTTCGACCATCATCAGTTATTTTGCTCCCCAAATAGCAAAACTCCTTTACTGCTTTAAGTGTCTCATTTCCTAATCTAATTCCCGCAGCATCTCCCGATTTGAAACTTCCTGGCAGATTAAAACTGTGTGCCGCACCGAGACTCGAACTCGGGACCTTTGCCTATCACGGGCAAGTGCTCCCGGTCCGGCACATAGTTTTAATATGCCAGGAAGTTTCATATCAGCGCACACTCCGACGCACGGTGAAAATCTCATTCTGGATCACCCGATTTAATTCGACTACATAACATTATCCTCGTTTTGCTTTTGTTGATTTGCATCTAATATTCTCCTTTCAAGACACTGTCCATTCAGTTCAGCTTCTCTTGCAGGTCCTTTGCTGTCTCTGACAGGATAACAATGTCATCGGCGGACCTCAAAGTTTTTATTTCTTCTCCGTGGATTTTAATTCCTACTCCTAATTTTTCTTCTGTTTCCTTTATTGTTTGCTCAAAGTATACATTAAATAACATCGGGGAGAGGCTACAACCCTGTCTCACTCCCTTCCCAACCACTGCTTCCCTTTCATGCCCCTCGACTCTTATAACTGCCATCTGGTTTCTGTACAAATAGTAAATAGCCTTTCGGTCCCTGTATTTTTGCCCCTGCCACCTTCAGAATTTGAAAGAGAGTATTCCAATCAGCACTGTCAAAATCTTTCTCTAAGTCTACAAATGGTAAAAACGTAGGTTTGCCTTTCCTTAATCTGTCTTGTAAGATATGTCGTAGGGTCGGTATTGCCTCACGTATTCTAACATTTCTAGGGAATCCAAACTGATCTCCCCCGAGGTCGGCTTCTATCAGTTTTTCCATTCGTCTGTAAGGAATTCGTGTTACTGATGCATCAGTGTAATACCTGTATTTATGGCACTTCGCAGAGATCTGCGCCTGATAATGGGTATTACATAATTATATTTTCATTGCATTCGGAAATCATGTCCACCATCAACATCAACAGCAGTAGGAGGTGCGACCGCATACAAACACATGCTTGTTTTCGTTGCAGCATGGAAGCTGCGTCCGAGTGACAGAGCCAACATTTTTTTTATTTATTTACTAAGATGGTATCTGTTCTTTCGGACATGTCCGAAATAACAGATACCATCAGTGACCAAGCAGCTCGTTGCAATGAAATTAAAATGAAATGAATACCTTCAGCTGCTTACAGACGATGACATACGTCAACGGAGAGAGATGAAAATGTGTGCCTCGACCGGGACTCGAACCCGGGATCTCCTGCTTACATTACATGTCCATCTGAGCCACCGAGGACACAGAGGATAGCGCGACTGCAGGGATTTACCTCTGGCACGCCTCCCGCGAAACCCACATTCTCAACGTATTGTCCCGCACTACATTCGAACTGTCCCCGCCCATTACACTCATTACTCGCGGCTTTACTGCCGATTCCCGTAAGAGTTGGGGCGCTGTTTGTGCATCCGCACAGAAGAAGAAGATGCTCAACTCGCCGGTGAGCGTTAACTATGTATATACTGAGATGGTATCTGTTCTTTCGGCCACTTGATCATCTTCTTCTGCTGCACAAACAGTGTCCGAACTCTTACGGGAATCGGCTACGCGCCTCGAGTAATGAATATACTGGGGAGGGAGGGGGGGGGGGGGGGGGGCAGTACGAATGTAGTGCGGGACAATACGTTGAGACTGTTGGTTTCGCGGTAGGCGTGCCAGAGATGAATCCCTGCGGTCACGCTATCCTCTGTGTCCTCGGTGGTTCAGATGAACAGAGCGTCTGCCATGTAAGCAGGAGATCCCGGGTTCGAGTCCCGGTCGGGGGCACACATTTTCACCTGTTCCCGTTGACGGATGTCAACGCCTGTAAGCAGCTAAGGGTGCTCATTTCATTGTAATTTCAACAATTTCTTGCCAAGCGTCAAGCACATGCTGTGTTGCCTCGCGACGATTGGTGGCTATGTGCTGATGTCAAAGTATACGTCTACACACCGCGCCCCCAATACGAAAGTAGTATTTACCACTCGTGCCACATACCACCGATCATTCAGCAGTTACTAAATCAATCGTGTTGTCAGATTTAGTAATCTAATATTAGCACTGTGTGGTAATGTTGTTGTTGATGGTGATGGTTCAAATGGCTCTGACCACTACGGGACTTAACATCTGAGGCCATCAGTCCCCTAGACTTAGAACTACTTAAACCTAACGAACCGAAGAACGTCACAGACATGCACGCCCGAGGCAGTATTCGAACCTGCGACCATGCAGCAGCAGCGCTGTTCCGCACTGAAGCGCCTAGAACCGCTCGGCCACAGCGTCCGACGCAACTAGTATTATTTTCGTGACAACAGTGTAAGCCACTGGCTCTGTCAGTCTCAAGTCCCCAGCTAGGAACAGGTGCCAAAGGCTATAACGTTGTATTTCACTTTTGACTCGAGCATAGCTGCGTCAAATTCTGACTACTGCCTGTTAGCAATCTAATTTTACGTAAGTAACCTTTGTGCGTCATGGGAAATTTTCATCTTGGTTAATGATTTTTTCGTCGTAGCTAATTTTCTATGCCTTACTATATGGGATTTAGCCTAATTTAATTCTGATGAAGACAGCCCTAGTAGGTGCCGAAAGCTAGATCAGTGTACCTACCAGTTATGTGCAGCTGGTTGGCTGTGGAATCCTACGTTCCAAGTTTTCATAGGCTCATATCTGGAGTTCTATTGACCGCAGACTTAAAGAAAGTAGTGTTTTCCATGCCCCTTTACCTTGCGACTATTTGACAACCTATCGGAAGAACGATAATAGTGTAAATATCCTGCACAACAGGCACAAAATTCGAACTTCATGTCCAAATTGGTTAATTTTTTTTTGCGTAAGGTGTGGTCTAATGTGGGCCCCAGTCGGTTATAAAATTACCATTTGTTCATGAGCGGTTCCTGACAAATCCCCGAAAAACCATGATTTTTGGATAGGCAAAGTACAAGTTTTGGGGATGGTCACTAGTATAATTTCTAATTACTGCAGATCGTCCAAACCTATGTCCTTAAGATGACATTCTCCGGAAATTTCGAAACCTTTCTCGATATCATTACCCATTACTGAGATCAAGAAGCTCAAAGTTACGATACCTATAGGGCTACAGGAAACCGGAAAAAAAACATGTTCTTAGCAGATTTCTTAATGTTGGCTGCTATTATCTCACTGATTAACCATAGCAAATGGATCAGACGTTAACTGTACATTCTAGAGACATCCAACGAAGAACACCATTTTCCCGTTTTCGATTTATTTATTTTTTTTTAAATTTGTGATAAGGTCTCATGGGACCAAACTGCGGAGGTTATCAGTCCCTTAGCTTACACACTACTTAATCCAACTAACGCTAAGGACAACACACACAGTCATGCCCGGGGGAGGACTCGAACCTCCGCCGAGGGGGGGGGGGAGGAGGGGGAGGGGGTGCCGCGCGGACCGTGGCAAGGCGCCCTAGACCTCGCGGCTCTCGTTTTCGAAAATCTGTATCCATTATCATCCTCAAAACCACAATTTTGGGTACCGAAAGTACCAATCGGGGGCTTGGTTAGCGGCGAGGGGTGGGGAGGGGGGGGGGGGGGGGAAGCCACTTCTATTATTTCTACGTATAGCAAATTGTCGAACTATTTTTCATATGTTTTTAACATGATATTCTCCGAGAACTTCGAAACTTTTTTCAATATCATTATTTCTTGCTGAGATCCAGAGATTCAAAACGATCGCACTGATGCAAGTAAAATACGCACACAATATACGGCCTCCGGCGTAAATACTGTTTTAACAGGTATAGCGAACCGATGGCAAGGATTCTAAGGTCATCACAACGATTATGGGGTCGCCCCTTTAAGTGGTTTCCATCGCTGCTCCCGCAGTACAGCTCCGCTATGCCATTGTGGGGCTGGCTTTTCAAAACTAAAAGTGACTCATGTTCCCTGTTCCACCTTCCACTCAAGACAGGCATTGTATAGGAATGGTGTGTTAATTACCGTCGATTTGCAGTCATCTCTCTTTGCATTACATACTGATAGGCAAATGTTCTCATAACTGTAGATTCACCTTACCGTTGGGATGTGCTAAGGTCTCAAGTAAGGTGCAAATATGACCGTTTATTCTGTCACCTTACAAGGTTATGTCTTGCCATTATTTCATAGACAAAACTTCATAATGCACTGTGCGCGCATAAGGCCATTTTAAAACTTTCTCCCAATGGAGTTTGTTGAGCCTCGAGGTAAAGCTGTGCTGTGGGCTAAACGATCTTGTGATGAAACACGCCGCTCTTCGTTGGATCTCCTTTCTCTTTTTCATCAATCCTATCGTGTAAGGATCACATACTGGTGAACAATACCCGAGGCCATAGATGAACCAGTCCGAACTGTCGCCATACCATCCATCGGGCAAAAATATCATCTGAATACGGTATGGGAGAATGAGGGTCAGCACGACATACCCCAGGCCATTGTCGCTTCAGTACACCTAGCGTTCCCACTACTCGCTCAAGCAGGTCCCCATCTGGCTTCACGAGGCTGTGTGTCTGGTGTTCCAGCTCTTCCACAAACGAAAACTCGCTGGCAGTCCTGGAGACTGAAAGTGGGTCTTTAGCATGGCAACCAGACATACTGAAAACTGAGCTACAGATGTGAACTAAAAATTAGTGCATTGAACAGTCTGTAGTTTGTGATTTACCACGGTAGATTTTAAAAAATTGCATAGTAACCATATGGCAAAGTATTTCTTTCTTTAGTGCAATCATTTTACAAAATTGGTTTCACTATTCTGAAGAACTTGTGCCATACAACGCACATTCACTCTCACTGTATTGCCTGTGTGGGTAGAGGTGAATGCGCCACATACAAACCATTTCTTCAAGATTGGAAATAGATGTAGATCTCCTGCCAAGTTTAAAGAAAGATTCAATAATTACGTTAGTTACATTTGGTAACTAGCAATGTATGACTTAATGTTGAAGTGGTTGCTTTCATGGTGTTGATTAGGTTTTACGATATTGCCAATTTTGAAAGTATTTGTAAAAAAGGATCCATTTCGGCGGTGGTGGAACAAAAATTCTTTACCTTCCAAATCTGATAAGCAATTAGAATTTAAACTGTTTTTTCTTTCATTTTCTTGTGAACTATTTTTGAATATAAATCTCATATGAGGGTGAGTCAAATGAAAACCTGAAATATTTTTTTTAAAAGTACTATTTATTGTGCAGAAGTGGTACAAAGCTGTATCACTTTTCAACATAATCTCCCGCACCACGCTCAATGCAAGCCCTCCAGCGCTTACAAAGTGCATAAATTCCTTCATTAAAAATTCTTTTGGTAGAACGCGCAACCACTGACGCACCGCGTGGCGTACCTCTTCATCAGAACGAACTTCTTTCCTGTTCATGAGGATGCATGCTGCAGTGTCATTCAGTGTCACTCGGCGGTTTGCCTTCACTATGCCTTCAATGTTCTGTGGAGTCACAACTCGTTGTGCGTCACCTGGACGAGGAGCATCTTCCACTGAAGTCACACCATTTGCGAACTTCCTACTCCATTCGTAGACTTGCTGCTGTGACAAACATGCATTATCCGTACGGAACCTTCATTCGACGATCAATTTCAGTCGGTTTCACACCTTCACTGTGCAAAAACCGAATAACAGGACGCTGTTCTTCCCTGGTGCAAGTCGCAAGCGGGGCGACCATCTTTATACTGATACTGCGACGGTATGTGTGCATCTTCACTATGCTGTCACCTACAGGCCATTATGCACGATGTTTGTAGAACACTTACCAACTTATAGGCTAACGGCGCGAAATTTCGATTTATTACAAATTTAAGGTTTTTCATTTACCTCACTCTCGTATAATTAAATTTTCCTCGAGACAATTGAGACTCAATGTTATCGGCAATAATGATGGAAGCTCAAGAAATGAATTACAATTTGTGGCGTATCTGGGGAATTCAACCCAGGTATGCTTACTTACTTGGCAGGTATGCTAACAATTACACCACTACCTACAGATTTAAACATATACTTTTGCCAATATACTGAGGGTTGCAGCCTCACATATTTTTCAATGTGTATATTGAGTAAGCAGTAAAGGAAACAGAAGAAAAATGTGGAGTAAGACTTACAAACCGTGGAGAAGAAATAAACACTTTGAGGTTCGCCAATGACATTGTAATTCTGTCACAGACAGCAAAGGACCTGAAAGAGCAGCTGAACGGAATGGATAATGTCTTGAAAGGAGGATATAAGATGAACATCAACAAAAGCAAAACGAGAATAATGCAATGTAGTCGAATTAGATTAGGAAATGAAACGCTTAAAGTAGTAAATGAGTTTTGCTATTTGGGGAGCAAAATAATAACTGATAATGATCGAAGTAGAGAGGATATAAAACGTAGACTGGCAATGGCAAGGAAAGTGTTTCTGAAGAACACAAATTTGTTAACATCGGGTATATGTTTAAGTGTCAGGAAGTCGTTTCTGAAAGTATTTGTATGGAGTGTGGCCATTTATGGAAGTGAAATATGGACGATAAATAGTTTGGACAAGAAGAGAATAGAAGCTTCCAAAATGTGGTGCTACAGAAAAATGCTGAAAATTAGATGGGTAGATCACATAACTAATGAGGAGGTATTGAATAGGATTGGAGAGAAGAGAAATTTGTGGCACAACTTGACTAGAAGAAAGGATCGGTTGGTAGGACATATTCTGAGGCATCAAGGGATCACCAATTTAGTATTGGAGGACAGCGTGGAGAGTAAAAATCGTAGAGGGAGACCAAGAGATGAGTACACTAAGCAGATTCAGAAGGATGTAGGTTGCAGAAGATACTTGGAGATGATGAAACTTGCACAGGATAGAGTAGCATGGAGAGCTGCATCAAACCAGTCTCAGGACTGAAGACCACAACAACAACAACAACAACAACAACAACAACTGAGGGTAAATTGAAGTGACGCCAACGCTATTTGTATGAGCCAGGTACGTGTTTGAAATTAGGCCGACGTTTTCTTTGAACCTTTCAATTACTCATATTATTTTATTCCGGTTGCCAGGAATGGCCTCTACCCAATCTCAAAAGAACTATTTACTTCAGTTTTGTTACAAAGCAAACTAACATCCGTATTTAGTTTATCCTTTCTGAATATTATTAGGACCTTCGCAAGAATTTCGCCTGAACTTACCTCCATCTTTAGTCAGCTTTCAGTGTCTATAACGATTTGAGCATCAGTGCTTTCTATCAGCACACGGAGCTCTGGTGGCTTCCCAACACAGTTACGACAGTACACAAGTATTATACCGATGGTTCAACTGGTTTAGTGAGCCCATGGCAAGGATTCTAGGGTAACTGCAAGAATTATGAGGCCATCCCTTTCCGTCGCAGCTCCCACAGTGCAGCTTCGCTATGCCATTGTGGGGCTGGCTTTTCAAAGCTAAAAGTGACTCATGTTCCCTGTTCCACCTCCACTCAAGACATGCATTGTATAGGAATGGTGTGTTAAATACTGTCGATTGGCTGTCGCCCTTTTTGCATTACATATTGATAGGCAAATGTTCTCATAACTGTCGATTTACATTAGGTGTCATCTTCACCTTCTTGTTACGATGTGTGAAGGTCTCATGTAAGGTGCAAATCCGATCATTTATCCTGCCACCTTACAAGGTTATGTCTTGCCATTATTTCATAGACAAAACTTTATAATGCACTGTCTGTGCATAAGGCTTTTTCAAACCTTTCTCCGAATGGAGTTTGTTGAGCCTGACGGTACAGCTATGCTGTGGACTAAACGGTCTTGTGATGTATCGATGTTTTTTCTCTGTTCGATCTGCACCTTTTGAGACTGAAGCCCTTTTTGTGTTTCTCCAAGACCCTCTAACCTAAAAAAACCACCCTGCTACCTTTGTACCCGCCTCCTATGTGTAAAAGACTCCAATACAATGGAACTAGAAATGCCATCTTCCTACGGCACAGGTCGAGGAATTCGCAACCTGCACAGTCACAGAACCATTTGAGCCTCTGATTCAAACACTCGTCCGCCTCTGTAGCGTAGCGGTAGCGTTACCGCCTATCACAGGGGACCCGACTTCGATTCCCGGCAGGGGACTGGGTGTTGTATGTTTGTCCTTTATCATCATTTTCATCATCATTAACTCGCAAATCGCCGAAGTAACGTCAGCTAAAAAGAACTTGCAATACGGCGGCCAAACTCCCCCCGAAGGGGGCCTCCCGGCCAACAATGCCGTACGATCACTTCATTTCATTCAGACCCTCCCTTCGACTCCGTACCAGAGGTCCGCAATCGGTCCTGTCAACTATGCTGCGAACGGTCAGCTCTGCTTTCCTCTCACAAGCAAGACTGTCAGCCTTTACCACTTATGAAGCCGCTCTAAACCAGAGACAACCTCTTCTGGTCCAAAGTGACACACATTATTGGCCCCAACGTGAGCTACAACCTGCAGTTGGCTGCACCCTTTGCTCTCCATGGCACCTGGAAGGACCCGATCTGGAATGACTCCACCTGGTGCGCAAACAGAGTGCACGTTCGCTTTCTTCCCCTCCTTGCCAGCCATGTCTCTAAGGTGTCCCATGATGCACCTAACACTGCAGCTCCCATCTTCCAATAACCCCTCCCTCTGTGTCTGCCCAGATCTTGCAGGCTGAGAGGTTTCCTCTGAAACGGGACAAGTGACTGCACCTATCTCAGGAATATCTTTCGAAAGTATGGCAATTTAATTCTTCTATCAGACTCTATAAAAGTTTTGAATTTTTCAGTTACGCTTAACCCAAAAATTTAAGTCTCAGTATCAATGGTCACTTTCCCCAAGCCGGCCGCTGTGGCCGAGCGGTTCTAGGCGCTTCAGTCTGTAACCGAGCGACCGCTACGGTCGCAGGTTCGAATCCTGCCTCGGGCATGGATACGTGTGATGTCCTTAGGTTAGTTAGGTTTAAGTAGTTCTGAGTTCTAGGGGACTGATGACCTCCCATAGTGCTCAGAGCCATTTGAACCCATTTGAACTTTCCCCAATGAAGGTCATGTTCAAATATTTTCAAGTTCCAGACCCCACTGGCACATCACTATCTCTTTAATTAATAGGTATGTTGCAGGTAAAAGTCAACAACAGTTAACGAAACTTGCTATTTTAAACATTTTTGCATTAATTTTAGATTCGGATCGAAAATTAATAAAAGAATTTTCAGTGGAAGGAAGATGATTGGAATGGTCAACTCAATTTTACGGAGCAGAAATGTAATAAACTGAAGCAAAGGAATTATATAAATCAATAGTAGAGAGCATATTTACGTATGAACTGGAGACTTGGACGACTAATCTGAAACACATAAATAAAAAGAAAGTAGGTGCAGTAGGACTTGACTTCTGGATAAGATCAGCAAGAATTTCTAGAAAAGAGAAAATAAGTAACGAAATAATAAAGAAAATAGAAGTAAGAGAAAGAATAAATGATGTGATGGATAGAAGCAAGTTACTGTGGCACGGCATGTAAGAAGAATGGAAGAAGCCAGAATACCGAAAATGATCGTGCAATGGGAACCGGAGGGAAAGAAGGGAAGAGGTCGTACTATGGTCATATGGCTCCAAAATGTACGGTCAAAAATGAGAAGACTTGGTGCAAAGGAAGAAGATACACAAGATTGAAACACTTGGAGGGACATCCTGAGGGGATAAATTAAGATGATTATCAACAGAAATAAAAAATTTCGGGTATTAGTTTTGTTGGAGAAAAACCGTTGCATAGAGGAAAATCTCAGTTAAAAGAAATAAGATTAAAAAAAGACAATTGACGTAACATCTCTGTACTTCGCGTACTTTTTTGTTTCTGACTGCTGTTTGAAATAAATAATCTTACGGTGTTTTCAGTAAAATGAAGTTATATTAACAATCCTCACAATACCTTTTGAATATATGTTACTCTAGTCAGTTACTTTGTATTTTAAAATACTGAAAAATTATTTATTGTTTGTAATGAATTCTTCTATCTGATTTCATAAATGTATTGAATTTTTGAGTTACGCTCAATCCAAAAAATTAACTTTCAGTAGCATTGGTCACTTTCCCCAGTGAAGGTCATGTTCAATATTTTCAAGTTCAGGACCTTACTTGCACACCACTATCTCTTTAATTAAAGAGTATGTTGCCAGTAACAGTCAACAACAATCAACGAAACTTGCAATATTAAAAATTTTATAGGGAGGGCATAAAGTAGCTCAGGATCGTAGAACGCGTCGTTGAAAATGTGTCGATATACCTAAGAGTGTGGTAAAATATGTTCTCATGTTCTGGATCAAATATCGTACGGTGGGTTATTTCATTTCGAAATTTCGCGATAACACAATCAGCATTACGAAATGATAGACAGATCGCCATGAAGCTGAGGAAATTGGTTGTAAGGTGCGAATATATATTAGCTACTTAAAAATAGTTTCAGGAATGTAGCAAAACAGCCAACTAATATCACACTGTCCCAACAGCCGCAGATATCCTTTCGTCATAGTAAGAAAATAGTTTATGTTCCTAGTTTTCCCACGTAATTAGTTTTGTCTTCACTGCAGGTGGTAAGGCTGGAACATTATTTTATTGTATATTTCTTTGAAAGAAACAGAAAGGTAGGTAATGTAAATAGTTGGGCTTGAAATTTTAGGACAAGCGAACGCGGAATCTGGAATGTGGGATAATGCATATAATATTGTCATTTTCTGGGCAACTGACCTAGATACACAATACAAATGATGAGCTCTAATTTATCGTGTTTAGAGCATTTAATGCAAACGGAACGCGATCGTTATCATTGCAGATAGCTACTCACGTTAAGGTTTGACGGACAGCGTAACAGGACCACCATTCCATTGCAATTGGATTCGTTCCAATATATTTCCTCATTTCGATGTAGGCTGTAAACGATCTCGTAACCTAGAATACGAGATTACCATTAACGTTTTCATTAGCGGTATCGCGTTTTGTCGTTTAACGAAACTGATATAAATTACTCCACTTGTTTCAATGTGATTGCAGGTGATTCGATTCGCTGAATTGGAATCTGGTCGAAGGGATTTTCTGCGTTTGTTTGCGAACACAGCGTTGTACGGTAATGAGTCATGGACAGTGGGAAAACTGGTAGAGAAGAGAACCAAAGCGTTTGAGATGTAGTGGCATGGAAGATTGTTGAAAATTGGGCGAAATGATAAGGCAAGGAGAGAGGAGGTTCTGCTAAGGAATATATGGAAGTCACTGACAATAGGAAGAGACAGGAAGACAGGTCATGTGTTAAGACGTTAAGTTTTTATTGGTATTGTTTATTGAAAAATACACTCCTGGAAATTGAAATAAGAACACCGTGAATTCATTGTCCCAGGAAGGGGAAACTTTATTGACACATTCCTGGGGTCAGATACATCACATGATCACACTGACAGAACCACAGGCACATAGACACAGGCAACAGAGCATGCACAATGTCGGCACTAGTACAGTGTATATCCACCTTTCGCAGCAATGCAGGCTGCTATTCTCCCATGGAGACGATCGTAGAGATGCTGGATGTAGTCCTGTGGAACGGCTTGCCATGCCATTTCCACCTGGCGCCTCAGTTGGACCAGCGTTCGTGCTGGACGTGCAGACCGCGTGAGACGACGCTTCATCCAGTCCCAAACATGCTCAATGGGGGACAGATCCGGAGATCTTGCTGGCCAGGGTAGTTGACTTACACCTTCTAGAGCACGTTAGGTGGCACGGGATACATGCGGACGTGCATTGTCCTGTTGGGACAGCAAGTTCCCTTGCCGGTCTAGGAATGGTAGGACGATGGGTTCGATGACGGTTTCGATGTACCGTGCACTATTCAGTGTCCCCTCGACGATCACCAGAGGTGTACGGCCAATGTAGGGGATCGCTCCCCACACCATGATGCCGGGTGTTGGTCTGTGTGCCTCGGTCGTATGCAGTCCTGATTGTGGCGCTCACCTGCACGGCGCCAAACACGCATACGACCATCATTGGCACCAAGGCAGAAGCGACTATCGTCGCTGAAGACGACACGTCTCCATTCGACCCTCCATTCACGCCTGTCGCGACACCACTGGAGGCGGGCTGCACGATGTTGGGGCGTGAGCGGAAGACGGCCTAACGGTGTGCGGGACCGTAGCCCAGCTTCATGGAGACGGTTGCGAATGGTCCTCGCCGATACCCCAGGAGCAACAGTGTCCCTAATTTGCTGGGAAGTGGCGGTGCGGTCCCCTACGGTACCGCGTAGGATCCTACGGTCTTGGCGTGCATCCGTGCGTCGCTGCGGTCCGGTCCCAGGTCGACGGGCACGTGCACCTTCCGCCGACCACTGGC
The DNA here is from genome assembly GCF_023897955.1 of Schistocerca gregaria. Lineage (NCBI taxonomy): Eukaryota > Metazoa > Arthropoda > Insecta > Orthoptera > Acrididae > Schistocerca > Schistocerca gregaria. The sequence goes on along the minus strand of NC_064930.1, from coordinate 124,624,765 downwards.
GACAACATCGATGTACTGTGGAGACCTCACGCCCCACGTGTTGAGCAATACGGCGGTACGTCCACCCGGCCTCCCGCATGCCCACTATACGCCCTCGCTCAAAGTCCGTCAACTGCACATACGGTTCACGTCCACGCTGTCGCGGCATGCTACCAGTGTTAAAGACTGCGATGGAGCTCCGTATGCCACGGCAAACTGGCAAACACTGACGGCGGCGGTGCACAAATGCTGCGCAGCTAGCGCCATTCGACGGCCAACTCCGCGGTTCCTGGTGTGTCCGCTGTGCCGTGCGTGTGATCATTGCTTGTACAGCCCTCTCGCAGTGTCCGGAGCAAGTGTGGTGGTTCTGACACAGCGGTGTCAATGTGTTCTTTTTTCCATTTCCAGGAGTGTATTAACCTCTTCACTGTGTAATTGGGATTTCCCCAAGGCAGCTCTGAATGGAGGTAGATCAACGGTTTGCGCTGTAACTCCGATTGTGGTTATCTGAAAGATGAACGTAACACATCAACCTGGTCCTTACAAAAGTTTTAAAAGAAAACTTTAATCTCATTACAAATAGGTACCCCACTCATACAGTTATAGTTGGTGCAGACTTCAATCAACCCTCGATTCAACTTCCGAAATTGTACTAAATGCTTTCTCTGAGAATTACTTTGGACAATTAGTTCCTCAGTCCACACGAATTGTAAATGGTTGCGAAAACACACGTGAGATCTTATATACAAATAATCCTGATCTAATAGAGAGCGTCATGACGGATACAGGCTTAAAACCGTACCAACCAAAACCACTAAAAATTAAAGCAAAATACATCTATTTAAAACAGCAGATAAAAATTCGCTTGCAGGCCGTAGTGGCCGTGCGGTTCTAGGCGCTTCATTGTGGAACCGCGTGACCGCTACGGTCGCAGGTTCGAATCCTGCCTCGGGCACGGATGTGTGTGATGTCCTTAGGTTAGTTAGGTTTAAGTAGTTCTATGTTCTAGGAGACTGATGACCTCAGAAGTTATTCGCATAGTGCTCAGAGCCATGTGAACCAAAAATTCGCTTGATGTCTTCCTAAGAGAAAGTCTCCATTCCTTCCAAGCTAATTATGTAAGTGTAGACCAGAAATGGCTCAAATTCAAAGATACACTATCGACACCAATAGACAGAGTCATACCGCATAAGTTAATAACAGACGGGACTGATACACAAAACACGCCAGAACACTGTTGCAGAAGCAACGAAAAAAAACATGCCAAATTCAGAAGAACGCAAAATCCCCAAGAGTGGCTAAGTTTCACGGAAGCTCGAAATTTAGTGCGGACGTCAATGCATAATGCTTTTAATAGTTTCCACAATGAGACATTGTCTCAAATGGTTCAAATGGCTCTGAGCACTATGGGACTTAACTTCTGAGGTCATCAGTCCCCTAGAACTTAGAACTACTTAAACCTAACTAACGTGAGGACATCACACACATCCATGAGTGAGGTAGGATTCGAACCTGCGACTGTAGCGAAACATTGTCTCAGAATATGGTAGAAAACCCAAAGAGATTCTAGTCGTATGTAAAGTGCACCAGTGGCAAAAAACAGACAATACCGTCACTGCGCAATAGCGATGGAAATGTTACCGTTGATGGTGCCGCTAAAGCGGATTTAATACAGTTTTCCGTAATTCCTTCAAAAAAGAGGACGAAGTAAATATTTCATAAATCGAAACAAGAAGAGCTATCAGCATGAGTGACATAAAACTAGATATCTTAGGTGTTGCGAAACAAATCGCTTAAGAAAGGCAAGTCTTCCGGTCCATATGGAATACCAGTCAGGTTCCTTTCAGAGTATGCAGACACAATAGCGCCTTTCCTAGCAATCATATACAACTGCTCACTTGACGAAAGGTCTGTTCCTAAAGACTGGAAAGTAGCACAGGTCACACCAATATTCAAGAAAAGAAATGGGAGTAACCCATTAAATAACAGACATATGTAGTAGAATTTTGGAGCATATCCTGTACTCGATCATTATGAATCACCTTGTAGAAAATGACTTATTGATACAGAACCAACATGGATTCAGAAAATATCGTTCTTGTGCAACGCAGCTAGCTCTTAATTCCCATGAAATAATGAGTGCTGTCCACAAGGGATCTAAGATCGATTACATATTCCTGGATTTCCAGAAGGCTTTTGATACCGTTTCTCACAAGCAACTATTAATCAGATTGCGTGCATATGGAGAACCGTCTCAGTTGTGTGACTGGATTCGTGATTTGCTCTCAGAGATGTTGAGTAGAACAGAAGTGATATCTGGCGTTCGGCATGGTAGTGTCATATGCCCTCTGCTGTTCCTGATTTACATAAATGATCTAGGTGATAATCTGAGCAACCCCCTTAGATTGTTTGCAGATGACGCTGTAATTTACCGTCTAGTAAAATCATCAGACGATCAATTCAAATTACTAAATGATCTAGAGAGAATTTCTGTATGGTGTGGAAAGTGGCACTTGGCACTAAACAAAGAAAAGTGCGAGGTCATCCACATGGGTACTAAAAGAAATCCTATAAATTTCGGGTATACGATAAATCGTGCAAATCTATGGACTGTCAATTTGACTAAACACCTAGGAATTACAATTACTAGCATCTTGAGTTGGAAATACCACATAGATAATACTGTAAAGAAGGCGAAACAAAGAGTGCACTTTGTTGGCAGAACACTTAGAAGATGCGACAAACCCACTAAAGAGACAGCCTACATTACACTTGTCCGTCCTCTGCTGGAATATTGCTGTGCGAAGTAGAATCCTTACCAGGTGGGATTGACGGAGGACATCGAAAAAGTGCAAAGAAGGGCAGCTCGTTTCGTGTTATCGCGCAATAGGGGCGAGAGTGTCACTGATATGATACGCGAGTTGGGGTGGCAGTCACTGAAACAAAGGCAGTTTTCTTTGCGGCGAGATCTCTTAACGAAACTTCAATCACCAACTTTCTCTTCCGAATGCGTAAATATTTTGTTGACACCCACTTAGGTAGGGAGAAATGATCATTATAATAAAATAAATAAGAGAAATCACAGCTCAAACGGAAAGATTTAGGTGTTCCTTTTTCCCACGCGTCATTCGAGAGTGGAATGGTAGAGAAGTAGTATGAAAATGGTTCCATGAACCCTCTGCCAGGCAGTTAAGTGTGAATTGCAGATTAACCACGTAGATGTAGATGTAATTAATCGTAGGTATTTGCAAAAAAAATTTTGACGTAATTATAGATGTTTGAAAAAAATGGTCTTTTTTTGGACCCCTCGTTTGTGGCCGAAAAAATACTTAATATCAACAATTAAAAAAAGCAGCTACGATGAATGAAGAGACTTCAGATTGCTTCAAGGGAGACCAAAAATCAATAAAATCTGATGAAAATTGTAGTATGGTCGTCGAAAACCATGCCGAAACACAGTTATGGAAGAAACGCGTTTCAAGTTTGACGAGTGTTTGTCATAAAAAAAGAAGGAACAAAGCTTGGAACTTACGGGATATCATCGGTGCACGGTCCATAGTAACTATCTCACCCGGCTGCGGGTGACCGCTTTCTGCTACTTTGACCTGATAAGCCCTCATCTTCGTCTTCAAAGCCCTTTTCGCCGCTGAGCAAATCGTCGCTGCTGTCTCTGTCTTCACAGACGAGGCGCATTTCATTTGAAGGGCATTTGCCACTTGCGTTAAAGCCCTATGGCGTACAGTGAATAGACATACGGCCAAATTTGAATCAATGTTAACAATTTTGCTTCGGCTGGACGTTATTTTTCGAGCGTATGTGCATATGAGACTACTGAAACTTTCGTTCACATTTTGAGTAAAACCGCCCAAACAAAGTTCCAGATAATCAGGTTAACTCAGATCGGTATAAACAGGGATGACGGCATCAATAACGACCTGTGGCAATGGCGTTTTGTGTTACCGCGCTCTCGTTCGAACGCTCACGGAATAGTTACTGTTCGGAGTTGGCGCGAAAGATTGTGCGGAATAATTCTTCAATGTGTCAGTCTCCTTTATATATTGATATATGCGATGTACAACCTATCACATGGTACCTAATTGTTTCTGTAGATCATGGCAAAGTACCGGGTGATCAAAAAGTCAGTATACATTTGAAAACTGAATAAATCACGGCATAATGTAGATAGAGAGGCACAAATTGACACACATGCTTGGAATGACATGGGGTTTTATGAGAATAAAAAAAAATACAAAAGCTGAAAAAATGTCCGACAGATGGCGCTTCATCTGATCAGAATAGCAATAATTAGCATAACAAAGTAAGACGTAGCAAAGATGGTGTTCTTTACAGGAAATGCTCAATATGTCCACCATCATTCCTTAACAATAGCTGTAGTTGAGGAATAATGTTGTGAACAGCACTGTAAAGCATGTCCAGAGTTACGGTGAGGCGTTGGCGTCGGATGTTGTCTTCCAGCATTCCTAGAGATGTCGGTCGATCACGATACACTTGCGACTTCAGGTAACCCCAAAGCCAATAATCGCACGGACTGAGGTCTGGGGACCTGGGAGGCCAAGCGTGACGAAAGTGGCGGCTGAGCACACGATCATCACCAAACGACGCGCGCAAGAGATCTTTCACGCGTCTAGCAATATGCGGGGAGCGCCATACTGCATAAACATCGTACGTTCCAGCAGCTGTTTATCGGCCAGGCTGGGGATGATGCGATTCTGTAACATATCGGCGTATCTCTCACCCGTCACGGTAGCAGTTACAAAACCAGAATCACACATTTCCTCGAAGAAAAAAGACCCGATAACGGTAGATGTGGTAAATCCAACCCATACCGTGACTTTCTCGTCGTGCAATGGTGTTTCCACGACAGTTCTAGGATTTTCGATAGCCCAAATTCTGCAGTTGTGGGCGTTGACAGACCCTCGGAGCGTGAAATGAGCTTCGTCGGTCCACAACACGTTATTCAACCAATCGTCATCTTCCACCATCTTTTGAAACGCCCACACCGCAAATGCCCTCCGCTTCACTAAATCGGCAGGTAACAGTTCACGATGCCGATGGATTTTGTGCGGATAGCATCGGAGGGTACGCCTCAGTGCCAACCAGACAGTAGTGTATGGAATGCCGGTGCGACGTGCGACTGCACGAGCGCTGACTTCCCCGTCCATAGACGAACCCGCTACAGTCTCCATTTCTTCCTGAACTGTCTCAGCTGCATTACGCCTTGTGCTCGTTCGGCCACTACAAGGTCTATCGTCTGAACAACCCGTGGCTTCGAACTTCGAAATGATTCTCGCCACAGCTGCATTTGTCAACGGACCTTCACCCGTTCTGTTCGCCTTCCTATGGCGATAGGATCGTAACGCTGAACTAGCACATTCGCCATTCTGATAATACAGTTTCACTAAAAGCGCCTTTTCAGGTAACGCCAACATGCTGCGACTGCTGGCGCATCTGATTCTCTCTCCCACTACAGCTCCTTTTATACACGATTATCATGCACAGTCACTGACGTTTTGCTGTCCAGCGCCATCTGTCGTACATTTTGTGAACTTTGTTTTTTTTGTTCTGATAAAACCCTATGTCATTCCAAGCATGTGTGTCAATTTTTACCTCTCTATCTACATTATTCCGTGGTTTATTACGTTTTCAAATTCATACTGACTTTTTGATCACCCTGTACATTCGAATTCTGTGTTGAAAAAAAATTTCGAGTTTTATGGACAGTCACCCCGTCGTTCCCCCTTCAGGGAAGGGGCGCAACACTTTTTTTTATACGAAACAGTTTTTAATATCGACCCACTTATTTTTCAGTAGTCTCTTGCATCCAAAGTATAATACGCGGGTTTGCGGCGGGTCGGTCTATCCGTCGCTGTCACTCTGCAGGCTACAAATTAAAATTCCCCTACCTCAGAACGGCGTCTGCTCAGTGTCCCTTCACTCGGCAACGTAGATACTTACAAGACGATGTAAAACCACTGTTGATAAAAACACCGTCTAATATCTACAATTACTGAGCCCGCGCAACTATAGTTATGAAAGAAAGTTCTGTAGAAATAGTCATTCAATTTTATCGGCAATAAGAAAATGGATTGGCTTCTGGAAAATAATGTCCAAAATTTCCACGCAATAATGTTTATTTTGTCCTTGATAACCGAAGAAAGGAATACGAACGTCTCAAAACTGAAATCGACAGGAAGTGCAAAATGGCTAAGCAGACATGGCTAGAGGACAACTGTAAGGATGTAGAGGCTGATCTCACTGCCTGCAGGAAAATTAAAGAGACCTTTGGAGAAAAGAAAACCACTTGTATGAATATCAAGAGCTCAGATGGAAACCCAGTTCTAAGCAAAGAACGGAAAGCAGAAAGGTGGAAGGAGTATATAGAGTTCTATACAAGGGCCATGTACTTGAGGACAATATTATGGAAATGGAAGAGGATGCAGATGAAGATGAAATGGGAGATACGATACTGCGTGAAGAGTTTGACAGAGCACTGAAAGACCTGAGTCGAAACAACGGCCCCGGGAGTAGACAACATTCCATTGGAAGTACTAACAGCCTTGGGGGAGCCAGTCCTGACAAAACTCTACCACCTTGTGAGCAAGATGTTTGAGACAGGAGAAATACCCTCAGACTTCAATAATAATATAATAATTCCAATCCCAAAGAAAGCAGGTGCTGGCAGATATGAAAATTACCGAACTCTCAGTTTAATAAGTCACTGCTGCAAAATACTAACGCGAATTCTTTACAGACGAATGGAAAAACTAGTAGAAGCCGACCTTAGGGAAGATCAGTTTGGATTCCGTAAAAATACTGGAACACGTGAGGTAATACTGACCCTACGACTTATCTTAGAAGCTACATTAAGGAAAGGCAAACCTACTTTTCTAGCATTTGTAGACTTGGAGAAAGCTTTTGACAATGTTGACTGGAATACTCTTCTTCAAGTTCTGAAGGTAGAACGGGCAAAATACAGGGAGCGAAAGGCTATTTACAATTTATACAGACAAGAGTCGAGGGACATGAAAGGGAAGCAGTGGTTGGGAAGGGAGTGAGACCGGGTTGTAGCCTCTCCCCGATGTTATTCAATCTGTATATTGAGCAAGCATTGAAGGAAACAAAAGAAAAATCCGGAGTAGGAATTAAAATCCATGGAGAAGAAATAAAAACTTTGAGGTTCGCCAATGACATTGTAATTCTGGCAGAGGCAGCTAAGGACTTGGAAGAGCAGTTGAACGGAATGGACAGTGTCTTGAAAGGAGGATATAAGATGAACATTAACAAAAGCAAAACGAGAATAATGGAATGTAGTCGAATTAAGTCGTGTGATCCTGAGGAAATTAGATTAGTAAATGAGACGCTTTAAGTAGTAAAAGAGTTTTGCTATTTAGGGAGCAAAATAATCGATGACGTTCTAAGTAGGGGGGATATAAAACGTAGATTGGCAATGGGAAGGAAAGGGTTTCTGAAGAAAAGAAATTTGTTAACATCGAGTATGGATTTAAATGTCAGGAAGCCGTTTCTGAAAGTATTTGTATGGAGTGTAGCCATGTATGGAAGTGAAACGTGGACGATAAATAGTGTAGACAAGAAGAGAATTGAAGATTTCGAAATGTGGTGCTACAGAAGAATGCTGAAGATTAGGTGGGTAGATCACGTAACTAATGAGGAGGTATTGAATAGGATTGGGGAGAAGTTTGTGGCACAACTTGACCAGAAGAAGGGATCGGTTGGTAGGACATGTTCTGAGGCCTCAAGGGATCACCAATTTAGTATTGGAGGGCAGCGTGGAGGGTAAAAATGGTAGAGGGAGACCAAGAGATGATACGCTAAACAGATTCAGAAGTATGTAGGTTGCAGTAGGTACTGGGAGATGGAGAAGCTTGCACAGGGTAGAGTAGCATGGAGAGCTGAATCAAACCATTCTCAGGACTGAAGACCGCAACAACAACAAAAAAAGGTACTATTCAGTCCATATTTAAACTATTGGGTATTTCCTTCCAGTTCACCATTCATACACACATTTCACACACACAGCAGCCAGAAATCTGCCCAAACCCGACCCATATTAAACAACGTTTTCACAGTCATTAATTTCACCACTAATTTTAGTTACTACATTCGGTCCTTCTTGTGGACTTCTAAAAAATAAACTGCTCGCCATAAATGCTCAGTAGTTGAATACTGAAACATGCCATGTGGATTCTATGAAGGCCAATATTTGTGTGCAACAGATTTATTCAAAACCTCTGAAATTTCGATGTACTCCGTCAGTCCTACCTGGTTATGATCCCCCACCGCGCAACAGTATTCTAAAAGAGGACGGACAAGCGTAGTGTAGGCTGTCTCCTTAGTAGGTCTGTTACATTTTCTAAGTGTCCTGCCAATAAAACGCAGTCTTTGGTTAGCCTTCCCCACAACATTTTCTGTGTGTTCCTTCCAATGTAAGTTGTTCGTAATTGTAATACCTAGGTATTTGGTTGAATTTGCGGCTTTTAGATTACACTGATTTATCGCGTAACCGAAGTTTAACGAGTTCCTTTTAGCACTCATCTTGATGACCTCACACTTTTCCTTATTCACGGTCAACTGCCACTTTTGGGACCATTCAGATATTTTTTTCTAAATCGTTTTGCATTTTGTTTTGATCTTCTGATGACTTTATTAGTCGATAAACGACAGCGTCATTTACAAACAACCGAAGATGGCTGCTCAGATTGTCATCCAAATCGTTTATATAGATAAGGAACAGCAAAGGGCCTATAACATTAGCTTGGGGAAAGCCTGAAATCACTTCTGTTTTACTCGATGACTTTCCGTCAATTACTACGAACCTCTGTGACAGGAAATCGGAAATCCAGTCACATAACTGAGACGATATTCCATAAGCACGCAATTTTGCTACGAGCCGCTTTTGTGGTATAGTGTCAAAGGCCTTCCGGAAATCCAGAAATACGGAATCGATCTGAAATCCCTTGTCAATAGCAGTCAACACTTCATGTGAATAAAGAGCTAATTGTGTTTCACAGGAACGATCTTTTCTAAGCCCATGTTAACTGTGTATCAATAGACCCTTTCATTCGAGGTAATTCGTAATGTTCGAACACAATGTATGTTCTAAAATCCTGCTGCATACCGACGTTAACGATATGGCCTGTAATTTAGTGGATTAGTCCTGCTACATTTTTTGAATATTGGTGTGACCTTGTAATGGTTCTTTATTTACGTGACCGTTACGGCACTTCAACGCCAGTTCTCGATACCAGTAATGTCGTACTACTTTTCTGCGAAGTAACAGGCATATTTTTGTGACAATATTCACATTTGGTTTTATTTATGTTTAGGTACTCCGAAGTACCGATATATTACAGTGATATGGTTCTCGTGTGTATTCATTTCTGTGAGACTGTCATAATCCTTGACTTACTTGGAACCGTTTTGGCGCGAATGCGCAGAGTGCAGTCTTTGTTTCTCTTTGCAGAAGTTAAGTTGTTATTTCGCTTTGTAAAAGAACAGTCAAGTCTTGTGTTTTGTTAAAGTGGAAATTAAATATATGAAGATTGATACAAAACTGTTGTCTTGGTGATGTGACAATTAAGTAGTATATGCGAATGTACAAGAAGTTTAATAAAAATGTGGATCGTGAACACCAAGTCAAAAAATTATTTCTACCTTACCATTGTTATGATCTGCGATTGTTTGATCACTAAGAATTTCCTGAAAACGCGTCTTTGCGGTCTTCAAATATTGCTAAAATACAGATCTCGACCTTCTAGCAGTCAAAGTGGAATCACCCTAAAATCAACAAGATGAGCCATAAGAACTTTGACGAAATCTGCATGGGAATCCATTTAAGATGAGTGCCAAAGTTAATGACTTTTTTTACAGTAACTTCATTATTTCCATTCTGACGATACCATCCACAACCAACAACTTTGTTGTTGCCCGATGAAGCGAACGTATGCTGCGTGTGCAACAGTATTAATCTGATTTCTAACCTACTTTGCAAGTGGTGGTATTGTTAGAACCTGTGCAACTTTCCAGTCATTGGGTACGAATCTTTCGTCGAGCGAGCGGTTGTATATGATTGTTAAGTATGGAGCTCATGCATCAGCATACTCCAAAAGGAACCTAACTGGTATACAGTGTGGACCAGAAGACTTGCTTTTATTAAGTGAGGCCGCGCGGGATTAGCCGAGCAGTCTGAGGCGCTGCAGTCATGGACTGTGCTGCTGGTCCCGGCGGAGGTTCGAGTCCTCCCTCGGGCATGGGTGTGTGTGTTTGTCCTTAGGATAATTTAGGTTAAGTAGTGTGTAAGCTTAGGGACTGATGACCTTAGCACAAGATTTCACTCACGTTTGAACATTTTTTTATTAAGTGATTTGAGTTGCTTCACTATTCCGAGGATATTTACTTCTGCTTTACTCATGTTGGCAGCTGTTCTCGATTCGAATTCTGCAACAATTACGTCGTTTTCTTTTGTGAAGGCATTTCGGAAGGCTGTGTTCAGTAACTGTGCTTTGGCAGCACTGTCTTCCATAGTATCTCCATTGCTATCGCACAGAGAAGGCATTGACTGTTTCTTACCGCTAACATATTTCACATACGACCAGAATCTCTTCTAAAGTAGACAGCCCGGCCTGTGTAGTGTGGTAGGTCGGAGCCGCCTCTGGAGAGGTGACGGGAGAGCGAAAATAAACCCGACAACGCACTGGAGCCGCGAAGCCAGCAAGCAGGGGGCTTCGCGCCTACTTCTCCTCTACCTTTTCACACTTAACTCTTCCTCACTCCACAGAAACACCGAAGTTTGTCAACAGGCTACGTAGCATCGAGGCAGCGCGCGAGAAATACGGTGGCAGTTGTTTTGGTTACACTCCGCCAAATGTCTCCTAAATACGATTTAGGATCAATTAGTAGCTGCTGGTTGTCATTGTGGTCTTTAGTCCTGAGACTGGTTTGATGCAGCTCTCCAAGCTACTCCATCCTGTGCAAACTTCTACATCTCCCAGTAACTACTGCAACCTACATCCTTCTGAATCTGCTTAGTGTATTCACCTCTTGGTCTCCCAATACGATTTTTACCCTCCACGCTGCCCTCCAATACTAAATTGGTGATCCCTTGATGCCTCAGAACATGTCCTACCAACCGATCCCTTCTCCTAGTCAAGTTGGGGCACAAATTCCTCTTCTCCCCAATTCCATTCAATACCTCCTCAGGTCACGTGATCTACCCACCTAATCTTCAGCATTCTTTTTAGCACCACATTTCGAAAGCTTCTATCCCCTTGTTGTCTAAACTATTTATCGTCCTTGGTTCAGTTCCATACAAATACTTTCAGAAAAGACTTCCTCATATGTGAACCTATACTCGATGTTTCTTCACAAACGTTTCCTTGCTATCGCCAGTCTACATTTTATATCCTTTCTACTTCCGCGATCATGTTATTTTGCTTCCCAAGTAGCAAAACGTACCCACTACTTTAACTGTCTCATTTGCTAATGTGATTCTCTCAGCATCATCTCATTTATCTCGACTACGTTCCATTATCCTCGTTTTACTCTTGTTGATGTTCATCTTCAGGAACTGTCCATTCCGTACGGTTGCTGTTCCATGTCCTTTGCTGTCTCTGACGGAATTACAATGTCATCGGCAAACCTCAAAATTTTTATTTCGTCTCCATGGATTCTAATTCCTACTCCAAATTTTCCTTTTGTTTCCTTTACTCCTCTCTCAATATACAGACTGAATAACATCGGGGATAGCCTACATCCCTTCCTCACTCCCTTCCCAACCACTGCTTCCTTTGTGTGCCAAGCCACTCTTATAATTGCTATCTGGTTTCTGTACAAATTGTAAATAGGGTCTCGCTCCCTGTATTTTACCATCTGTCACCTTCACAATTTTATAGAGTGTATTCCATTCAACATTGCCAAAAGCTTTGTCTATGTCTACAAAAGCTAGAAACGTAGGTTTACCTTTGCTTAATTTATGTTCTAAGATAAGTCGTACGGTCAGTATTGCCTCGCGTGTTCCAACATCTCTATGGAATCCAAATTTATCTTTTCGAGGTCGCCTTATGCCAGTTTTTTCTTTCGTCTATAAAGAATTCGTATTAGTAATTGTGACTCATTAACTAATAGTTTGGTAATATTCACATCTGTCAACACCTGCTTTCTTGGGGATTGGAATTATTATATTCTTCTTGAAGTCTAAGGGTATTTCGCCTGTCTCATACATGTTGCTCACCAGATGGTAAAGTTTTGTCAGGACTGGCTCTCCCAAGGCTACCAGTTAGTTCCAATGGAATGTTGTCTACACCCGGGGCTTTGTTTCGACTTAGGTCTTTCAGTAGTCAAACTCTTCGCGCAGTATCATATCTCCCATTTCATCTTCATCTTCATCCTCTTCCATTTCCATAATATTGCTCTCAAGTACATCGCCCCTGTATAGACCCTCTATGTACTCTTCCCACTTTTCTGCTTTCCCTTCTTTGCTTAGAACTGGGTTTTCATCTGAGCCCTTGATATTCACACAAGTGGTTCTCTGTTCTCCAAATGTCTCTTTAATTTCCCTGTAAGCAGTATCTGTCTTACTCCTAGTGATATATGTCTCTCCATCCTTCCCTTTGTCCTCTAGCCATCGTTGCTTAGCCATTTTGCACTTCCTGTGGATTACATTTTTGAGACGTTTGTATTCCTTTTTGCCTGCTTCATTTACTGGGTTTTCTTGTTTCCTCCTTTCATTAATTAAATTCAATATCTTATCGCCATAATTATGAATACATTTATCTCACTGTGATGCAAAACGTTCAATGCCTTCATGGAAAAATGCTCGTGGTTGCCTGCGGAACCATGATGGTACTGAGGCGTACAATTCGTCCGACGTAAATTGCGCTCACGAATGAATTTCTTCAGGCTCCAAAAATTATGGAAGTCCCATGGGAACACATGGGGACTGTATGGAGGATGTGTGAGCGCTTCCCAGCGAAACTTTTGCAGCCTAGTCGATACAACGCTGGTAACATGTGGGCGGGCGTTATCCTGCAGAAAATCACGCTCTCCGTCAATATTGCTGGGCGTTTAGAATTGATGACGCACTCCAGTTTTTCCAAAGTGTCCTAGTAGCACTGTGCTTTAATTGTGGCGCCGTCTTCTGGAAAGTGAATAAGTTTCGGGCCCTCGCAGAACTGCGAGCCCCTTAAACATTCTGCATACAGTCCCGATCTCTCACCGTAAGATTTTAATACATTTGGAACTCTGAAGGAAGACATTCGTTGCCGCCGATTTGCTTCGGGTGAAGAGGTGCGCACCTGGGTACAATCATGGTTGAGAATGCTACAGGGCACTGACTGTCATGTCTCTCAATGGTATAACTCTATTAGGGTGATTATTTTTTAAATCATAAACAACTTGCTTCCTTTTTTCCATCTGTCTTGCTTTCACTTGACTGCCCCTTATAAAAAGGGACAGGTAAACCTATAGCCAGTGAAAGGCCTAGTGAAACGTTAATTTGAAAATACATATATTGTAACCAAAAGAGAACACAATTTGCAATAGGCCTGGTACAGACGTTACTACTGTCCAGTCGCAAATATTGGCACAAAAGGCTAGCTGGAATCCCGTTGTAGCCCAGGTAAACTAAGTGATCAAAAGTATCCGGATAGCCCCAAAAACATACGTTTTTCTTACTAGGTGCATTGTGCTGCCACCTACTGCCAGGAACCCCTTATCAGCGACCTCAGTAGTCATCGGACATCGTGAGAGAGCAGAATGGGGCGCTCCGAGGAACTCACGGACTTCGAATGTGGTCAGCTGATTGGGTGACACTTGTGTCATACGTCTCTACCTGAGGTTTCCACACTCCTACTCATCCCTAGGTCCACTGTTTTCGATGTGAAACGTGAAGGGACACGTACAGCACAAAAGCGTACAGGCCGACCTCGTCTGTTGACTGACAGGGACTGCCGACAGTTGAAGAGGGTCGTAATGTGTAGTAGGCAGACATCTATCCAGACCATGACACAGGAATTCCAGACGGCATCAGGATCCACTGCAAGTACTATGACAGTTAGGCGGGAGGTGAGAAAACTTGGATTTCATGGTCGAGCGGCTGATCATAAGCCACACATCACGCCGGTAAATGCCAAAAGACGCCTCGCTTGATGTAAGGAGAGTAAACATTGGACGATTGAACAGTCGGAAAACGTTCTACGGAGTGCCCAATCATGGTACATAGTGTGGCAATCCGGTGGTAGGACGTGGGTATAGCGAATGCCCGGTGAACGTCATCTGCCAGCGTGTGTAGTGCCAACAGCAAAATTCGGAGGCGGCGGTGTTATGGTGTGGTCGTGTTTTCCATGGATTGCGTGTTTTGCGTGGCACTAACGCACCACAGGCCGACAATGACGTTTTAAGCAGCTTCTTGCTTGCCACTCTTGAAGAACAACTGGGGGATGGAGATTGCATCTTTCAACACGATCGAGCACCTGTTCGTAATGTACGGCCTGTGACGGAGTGGTTACACAGCAATAACATCCCTGTAATTGACTGACCTGCACAGCGTCCTGACCTGAATCCTGTAGAAGACCTTTTGTATGTCTGACTTCGCTGAGGCCAATAGAAGATCCTTCAAGAATGTGACCAACGACGACTGAAGAGAAGCGTTCAACGTGGCAGAAGTGGGGCTTTTCCGTGTATTGCTGCACATGTCAATTGTGAGCCAACAAGTGTCAGTGTGCGAACCATTCAATGAAACCTTTGTTACGGGGTTTCAAAGCTGAGGACCCACTCGTGCAGCCTTGATGACTGGATGACACAAACCTTTACGTTTTGCCTGAGCCCATCAGCACCCACACTGGAGTTTTGACGACTGGAAACGCGCTGCCTTGTTGGAATAGTCTCGTTTCAAATTGTATCGGGAGGATGGAAGTGTACGCGTACGGAGACGACCTCATGAATCTTTGGACCCTGCATGACAGCAGGGGACTGTTCAAGCCGGTGGAGGCTGTCTAATGGTATGGAGCGAGTCAGTTGTGTGGGACCCCTGATACGTCTAGATACGACTCTGACAGCTGACACGTACGTAAGCATCCTGTCTGATCACCTGCATCCATTCATGTCCACTGTGCATTCCGACGGACGGACAATTCCAGCAGGACAATCCGAGAACACACACGTCCAGAATTGCTACAGAGTGACGTCCGGAACACTCTTCTCAGTTTAAACACTTCCGCTGCACGCCAACGTCCCCAGACAAGATCATTATTGAGTATATCGGGGATGTTCAAATAACTTATGGGTTTGCTGCCGGGTGAAGTTGTCGACCACCGCCGACATTTCGGTAGGACCACACCCTGCCGTTCACAGGGCACAACTGCAAGGCAGAAGCAGTGTGCAAGGGAATTTAATACCTCGGTTCACAGAGGAAAAACAAGGAAGATACCGCACACAGAAAAAGTAACCGCAGAGTCAACACACAACCAAAGAAAACCAACATCAGAAATATCGATGGTGACTATTAATCAACAGGCGAGGTAGCCCTGATTCTGTCCTTCTGTTTTTTGATAGACAGAGCCGGATTCCAAGTAGTATTTAAACAAAATCCACCATCTCTGTTTATAAGGTTGCTTGATAGTTTGATTTCAACAGCTTGCTTTATAACACTAGTTTTATTAAATGATGAACAACTGAAAACCTCAGCTGCCGACAGGTGTTGTTGATATACCTCGATGTGGACAGCTGAAAATGTGTGCCCCGACCGGGACTCGAACCCGGGATCTCCTGCTGTCCTACTGTGCTACTGTCATCAACAGTAACTGTTGTTTAGAGAACAAGTTATTGATTTCTTATATACACTCCTGGAAATTGAAATAAGAACACCGTGAATTCATTGTCCCCGGAAGGGGAAACTTTATTGACACATTCCTGGGGTCAGATACATCACATGATCACACTGACGCAACCACAGGCAACAGAGCATGCACAATGTCGGCACTAGTACAGTGTATATCCACCTTTCGCAGCAATGCAGGCTGCTATTCTCCCATGGAAACGATCATAGAGATGCTGGATGTAGTCCTGTGGAACGGCTTGCCATGCCATTTCCACCTGGCGCCTCAGTTCGACCATCGTTCGTGCTGGACGTGCAGACCGCATGAGGCGACGCTTCATCCAGTCCCAAACATGCTCAATGGGGGACAGATCCGGAGATCTTGCTGGCCAGGGTAGTTGACTTACACCTTCTAGAGCACGTTGGGTGGCACGGGATACATGCGGACGTGCATTGTCCTGTTGGAGTAGCAAGTTCCCTTGCCGGTCTAGGAATCGTCGAACGATGGGTTCGATGACGGTTTGGATGTACCGTGCACTATTCAGTGTCCCCTCGACGATCACCAGAGGTGTACGGCCAGTGTAGGAGATCGCTCCCCACACCATGATGCCGGGTGTTGGCCCTGTGTGCCTCGGTCGTATGCAGTCCTGATTGTGGCGCTCACCTGCACGGCGCCAAACACGCATACGACCATCATTGGCACCAAGGCGGAAGCGACTCTCATCGCTGAAGACGACACGTCTCCATTCGTCCCTCCATTCACGCCTGTCGCGACACCACTGGAGGCGGGCTGCACGATGTTGGGGCGTGAGCGGAAGACGGCCTAACGGTGTGCGGGACCGTAGCCCAGCTTCATGGAGACGGTTGCGAATGGTCCTCGCCGATACCCCAGGAGCAACAGTGTCCCTAATTTGCTGGGAAGTGGCGGTGCGGTCCCCTACGGCACTGCGTAGGATCCTACGGTCTTGGCGTGCATCCGTGCGTCGCTGCGGTCCGGTCCCAGATCGAAGGGCACGTGCACCTTCCGCCGACCACTGGCGACAACATCGATGTACTGTGGAGACCTCACGCCCCACGTGTTGAGCAATTCGGCGGTACGTCCACCCGGCCTCCGGCATTCCCACTATACGCCCTCGCTCAAAGTCCATCAACTGCACATACGGTTCACGTCCACGCTGTCTCGGCTTGCTACCAGTGTTAAAGACTGCGATGGAGCTCCGTATGCCACGGCAAACTGGCTGACACTGACGGCGGCGGTGCACAAATGCTAGCGCCATTCGACGGCCAACACCGCGGTTCCTGGTGTGTCCGCTGTGCCGTGTGTGTGATCATTGCTTGTACAGTCCTTTCGCAGTGTCCGGAGCAAGTATGGTGGGTCTGACACACCGGTGTCAATGTGTTCTTTTTTCCATTTCCAGGAGTATATATATATATATATATATATATATATATATATATATATATATATATATATATATATATATATATATACTTAAAGGCTACCCAGCCATTGAACTTCGTCTGTGTGAATCCGCACAAGTTGCCCAAACTCTTACGCCAATCGCCAAAGCGTGCGCGAGTAATGAATGGTTGAGCAAATGTCTATAAGGTACAATCCATATGTAGAACTGTGGAGAGTTGGGAATGTGAGTCTCACGGGAAGCGTGCAAGGGATAAGTCCCTGCAGTCGCGCTGCCTATCTGTGTTCCCGGTGGCTCAGATGGACAGAGGGTCTGCCATGCGAGCAGGAGATCCAGGATTCGAGTCCCGGTCGTTGCACACATTTTCAGCTGCCCACATCGAGGTATATCAAAAACACCTGTGGGCAGCTGAGGTTTTCAGTTAGTCAGTGTTATTGTTGTTGTTGGTTATATTTGGCTGTGTGTTGACTCTGCGGTTACTTGTTCTGTGTGCGGTATCTTCCTTGTTCCTCCTCCGTGAACCGAGGTATTAAATTCCCTCGCACATTGCCTCCTCCTTGCAGTTGTGCCTTGAGAATGACAGGGTGTACTCCTGTCGAAATATCGGCGATGGTTGACGACGTCACCCGGCAGCAAAACCCATAAGCTATATGAAAATTCAATTCGCCGGCAAAAATTAAGGTTTCACATATCTGGGATGCCTTGCAACGCGCAGTTGAGAAGAGATGTCCACGATCTAGTAGTGTTACGGATTTATGGACGCCCCTGCAAGATTTGTGGTGTCCATTCCCTGCAGAACTACTTCAGATATCAGTGGAGTCCCTGCCACGTCGGGGTGCGGCATTTCACCATGCTCGCGGGGCTCTACACGATGTTATTCAGGTGTAGTAGTTTCTTTGCCTCTTCAGTATATACAGGGTGTTACAAAAAGGTACGGCCAAACTTTCAGGAAACATTCCTCACACACAAATAAAGAAAATATGTTATGTGGACATGTGTCTGGAAACGCTTAATTTCCATGTTAGAGCTCAGTTTGGTTTCGTCAGTATGTACTGTACTCCCTCAATTCACCTCAGTTGGCCCAATTGAAGGAAGGTAATCGAGCACATCAGTACGTAGCATCAACAGGTTAGTGTTCATCACGAACGTGGTTTTGCAGTCAGCGCAATGTTTACAAATGCGGAGTTGGCAGATGCCCATTTGATGTACGGATTAGCACGGGGCAATAGCCGTGGCGCGGTACGTTTGTATCGAGACAGATTTCCAGAACGAAGGTTTCCCGACAGGAAGACGTTCGAAGCAATTGATCGGCGTCTTGGGGAGCACGCAACATTCCAGCCTACGACTCGCAACTGGGGAAGACCTAGAACGACGAGGACACCTGCAATGGACGAGGCATTTCTTTGTGCAGTTGCCCATAACCCTAATGTCAGCGCCAGAGAAGTTGCTGCTGTACAAGGTAACGTTGACCACGTCACTGTATGGAGAGTGCTACGGGAGAACCAGTTGTTTCCGTACCGTGTACAGCGTGTGCAGGCACTATCAGCAGCTGATTGGCCTCCACGGGTAACATTCTGAAAATGGTTCACCCAACAATGTGTCAATCCTCATTTCAGTGCAAATCTCTTTACGGATGAGGCTTCATTCCGACGTGATCAAATTGTAAATTTTCACAGTCGACATGAGTGGGCTGACGAGAATCCGCACGCAATTGTGCAATCACGTCATCAATACAGATTTTCTGTGAACGTTTGGGCAGGCATTGTTGGTGATGTCTCGATTGGGCCCCATGTTCTTCCAACTACGCTCAATGGAGCATGTTATCACGATTTCATACGGGATACTCTACCTTAGCTGCTAGAACATGTGCCTTTACGACACAACAGGTGATTCGTGCACGATGGAGCTCCTGCACATTTCAGTCAAAGTGTTCGTACGCTTCTCAACAACAGATTCGGTGACCGACGGATTGGTAGAGGCGGACCAATTCCGTGGCCTCCACGCTCTCCTGACCTCAACCCTCCTGACTCTCATTTATGGGGGCATTTGAAAACTCTTGTCTACGCAACCCCGGTACCAAATGTAGAGACTCTTCGTGCTCGTAATGTGGACGGCTGTGGTACAATACGCCATTCTCCAGGGCTGCATCAGAGCATCAGGGACTCCGTGCGACGGAGGGTGGATGCCTGTATC
This sequence comes from Schistocerca gregaria, assembly GCF_023897955.1. Taxonomy (NCBI): domain Eukaryota; kingdom Metazoa; phylum Arthropoda; class Insecta; order Orthoptera; family Acrididae; genus Schistocerca; species Schistocerca gregaria. The sequence continues at coordinate 124,605,322 of NC_064930.1, read as the reverse complement.
CTCGCTAACGGAGGACATTTTGAACATTTCCTGTAACAAAGTGTTTGAAGTCACGCTGGTACGTTCTGTTGCTGTGTGTTTCCATTCCATGATTAATGTGACTTGAAGAGAAGTAATAAAATGAGCTCTAACATGGAAAGTAAGAGTTTCCGGACGCATGTCCACATAACATATTTTCTTTCTTTGTGTGTGAGGAATGTTTCCTGAAAGTTTGGCCGTACCCTTTTGTAACACCCTGTATGAGCTTATATTTTGAAAATTGTAATTGTAAAGTGTGCTGCTGTGTCAGATCGTTAAGCCCTGCTAATGTCTGGCGTCCACAATTCCCCCTTAATAAACCCTTGAGAGGAAGTACTGTTAATCAGCAACTTCAGTTAAAATCAAAGTAAGTTGCGTAAATATGTCTGTTGTAATTGTTGAGTCGCAGGCAAACACGATGAAAAGACTGCTAAACTTTCAGTCATTCTTCAGAAGCAGAGAACACATACACATTCACATAGTGGGGTGGACGATCCGAGGAAACCTTCAAAGTTTCTAAAAAGCACCCAGTTAATAAAATCGTTCTGACGATTTAATGTGTTGCCAGGCTCTTGTCAGTGACGTGTAGAAAATCTCAGTTTTTGTACAACATAATCCCTTATGTTCATTGTACAGCACTATCAAATGCGTAGCAATGGTTGCAATAGCATGCTTCGTTGTTGAAAGATGCTCACCAGACTTTGATTTCAACTACTAGCCATTAAAATTGCTACACCACGAAGATGACGTGCTACAGACGCAAAATTTAAACGACAGGAAGAAGATGCTGTAATGTGCAAATGATTAACTTTTCAGAGCATTCACACAAGGTTGGCGCCGATGGCGACACCTACAACTTGCTGACATGAGGAAACTTTCCAACCGATTTCTCATACACAAACAGCAGTTGACCGGGGTTGCCCGGTGAAACGTTGTTGTGATGCCTCGTGTAAGGAGGAGAAATACGTACCATCACGTTTCGGACTTTGATAAAAGTCGGATTGTAGCCTATCGCGATTGCGGTTTATCGTCATTGCTGCTCGCGTCGGTCGAGATCCAATGACTGTTAGCAGAATATGGAATCGGTGGGTTCAGGAGGGTAATACGGAACACCGTGCTGGATCCCAACAGCCTCGTATCACTAGCAGACGAGATGACAGGCATCCTACCCGCACGGCTGTAACGGATCGTGCAGCCACGTCTCGATCCCTGAGTCAGCAGAGGGGGACGTTTGCAAGACAACAACCATCTGCACGAACAGTTCGACGACGTTTGCAGCAGCATGGACTATCAGCTCGGACACCGTGGCTGCGGTTACGCTTCACGCTGCATCAGAGACAGGAGCGCTTGCGATGGTGTACTCGACGACGAACCTGGGTGCACGAATGGCAAAACATCATTTTTTCGGATGAATCCAGGTTCTGTTCACAGCATCGTGATGGTCGCATCACGTCTTTGGCGCAGTAGCGGTGAACGCACATTGGAAGCGTGTATTCGTCATCGCCATATTGGCGTATCACCCGGCATGATGGTATGGGGTGCCATTGGTTACACGTCTCGATCACCTCTTGTTCGCATTGACGGCACTTTGAACAGTGGACGTTACATTTCAGATGTGTTACGTCCCGTGGCTCTACCCTTCATTCGATCCCTGCGAAACCATACATTTCAGTAGGGTAATGCACGACCGCATGTTGCAGGTCCTGTACGGGCCTTTCTGGATACAGAAAATGTTCGACTGCTGCCCTGGGCAGCACATTCTCCAGATCTCTCACCAATTGAAAACGTCTGGTCAATGGTGGCCGAGCAGCTGGCTCGTCACAATATGAAAGCCATTACTCTTGATGAACTGTGGTATCGTGTTGAAGCTGCACGGGCAGCTGTACCTGTACGCGACATCCCAGTCCTGTTTGACTCAATGCCCAGGCGTATCAAGGCCGTTATTACGGTCAGATGTGGTTGTTGTGGGTACTGATTTCTCAGGATCTATGAAGGCAAATTCCGTGAAAATATAATCACATGTTAGTCCTAGTATAATATATTAGTCCAATGAATACCCGTTTATCATCAACATTTCTTGTTGGTGTAGCAATTTTAGTGGCCAGTAGTGTATTACTGTGAATTGAAGCGTCCTCTTTGAAGCACACTCAAACATCCTGCCTGTTTGCACACTTCAGTTTATATACACCTGCTGCCGCGTATTTCGAGGCTTTTCTATTGACACGGTGACTCATTCTGAAGCGCATTATGTTATTAGTCTTAAACCCTATGCGCAAATTCGTACTGCAATAACTTCTGACACACGTTCTTCATAACTGACAGGCACGTACACGACTTTCTCGTCTTTCTGTTGACGTGTTGGCATGATGCCATTGATTTTACGCTGTTGTCGTAATTTTCTGTAGTAACTTAGTTACTGTTGAGACTGGATAACCGTTGCTTACTGGAACTCGCTTTATGATAGCAGGTTCTTTATTCCTCTCATGCTCGCTTAATAGCGCTTTTTATAACCTTGTAATCAAAGATCGGAAATATGCTATCTTCATTCTTTCGGGATGCCAAAAACAATAATAATGTCTGCACGGGTCGGTTTTCTGTACACGCTAAAACGCTGTTTACCCACCTCTCACGTACTGTAAACGTAATGTGCAGGTAGCTGATCGCTCCTTTATTTTCGTGCCAATTTTTGGGTGAATAGCACTCATTCTCTCCGCTGTGTCATTAACATCGCTTTGATCTCGTTGAACTAGCAAAATAGCCTCGTCCACATAGCGGTAATAGCAGCGCAAGTGTGATCAATGGCCCCCTCACAGAGTAGAAACAGCGGCAGTGTGAGCAGAGCTGGACTCATCACTCAGGAATCTGGATGGTGAGAGGAATGTGCGTAACGGTGTTTTGTTGCGAGTGAAGGGGAGAATTCCCCTGCGCTCAAATCCCTTCCCACATTTCCTGCATTACCTCCGTGTCTCCAGAGGACGTCGAAAATTCTGTCAAAACAAATTTTGTGATGGCGGCTGAAGGATTATTTGGTATAAATGGGCTATAATTATAATAACGAAGAAATAATATGTATTGTATTTCGATTCAGACAGCCACACGAGGACTGATTCATAGAGCTCCCTTCCCTTATTATTTTCTACACGTAGGCAGTTGTTCAAATTATGAAACGTCCCCTTAGAAAAATTATACTTGACTGTGCTTAAACTGACACACAATATTTTTAGCGCAACGCATTCTGACTTTCAATAATCCCTACAAAAGAATGGCCCTGACTAACATTAACCTATACCTTTCACAAATCACTTACCTCACCAAAAATCATCGTTACTCGAACTACTGCAATACAGCGAGCGCCACTACTGCCAACTAAATAAAAGATTCAAACTACTGAAGGCACTAACTACTGATAGGCATAGTTAGCAAATGAAAGCTTTTGATAGAGAACAAACAATGTATTTACCTTGGTAGTCATAATATACGTAGCAGTTCATGACATCCATTCTTAGAAATTTCAAAATTCCGCCATCTCTCTCCCCACATCCGCCGGCTTCGGTGGTCTCGCGGTTCTAGGCGCGCAGTCCGGAACCGTGCGACTGCTACGGTCGCAGGTTCGAATCCTGCCTCGGGCATGGATGTGTGTGATGTCCTTAGGTTAGTTAGGTTTAAGTAGTTCTAAGTTCTAGGGACTGATGACCTCAGAAGTTGAGTCCCATAGTGCTCAGAGCCATTTGAACCATTTCTCCCCACATCCACCACTGCTGGCGGCTCACTTCCAACTGCCCAACGCTACGCGCTGTTAACAGCCAACTGCCCAATGCTACAATGGCGAGTATTGCAACAATGCCAACCAGCCACAAACTGCATACAGCACAGCCAGTGATTTTCATACAGAGCGCTAGATGACGTTACCAATAAAAAAAAAACCTAAACAGCCTACTTACAAAATTTATAACAGACGTCACTAGTTACTCGGTTGGCCTAGAGAACCTGTACAGGGAGAGAGTGGCCAACAGCACGATACGGCGGCCATTTTTCTGCCAAACTGCGGGAGGGACTTTCTAATGGCCAGAAGTGGAGTACACACTCACCGAATCAAAAGCACAAGACAACATGGCGAAATCATTCGTTAAATGCCTTTCTTTACACCTGTAATATACTCATAGTAGCCTACTACGTACAGCACATGAAAATTTGATACATTGGCTGTAAAAATTATTCGTTACTTGCATTTATGGCCTTTAAAGTTCGTTTACTAGACATATTGCAATTAAAGTAAAGTAAATAAACAAAATATAGTGTATAGCATTGGTTTTGTATCGGAAGTGCATAATGCTAATGATTACGTCAGATGAATGAAAGTCGTAAGCAGTTGTTTACTTGTGGCATGCAGAAAAGCGTGAGACGTGTTAGTACTTCTTGTCACGTCTTCAAACTTTTTGCATATATATATATATATATATATATATATATATATATATATATATATATATATATATATATATATATACCTCTCGTAGATAAACGAAAAAGATTACAAAAATAAGTTAATGTTAAATGTAGGGTACTCTAATAATGACCAAATATAACAAGAAAACTACCGTATCCCTTCTACCCCACAGTAAGTAAGACTATTAAAAACTGTCTTCAAGAGTACCTACAATTATTTACTACGAATAATGTTCCAGCAACCACTACAAAATGAAGACAGAAATCTGGGAAACTTCGTGCCCTAACAGCATTAATGAAATAGTTATAAAACTACAATCAGATTACCTGCGATTAATAACAATGGGGTAGAAATCAAAATTCCTACACATTAGATACACAATCCCATTTTAATTCTATGTTTATAAGAATAATGTGTTATAATAATTTTCACACAGCCAATTTACAGGTCTGTTTTCAAATTTAACTATTTATATTGCAAGTTGTTTTATATGTAGTAAAGAGCAAAAACGACTTCCTTCGCATAGATAAGAGTACTTGGTTGGTTTCCACAAGGCTCCTGTTTGATTTATGTCAGCCCTGTTGACTGCGACTACCCACTGCTTTCGTTTTTCTTCATTGCGTGGTAATGCTAACATGCGAAAACCGCCTTCGCCTCTATTGGAACAACCAAATGCAGCACAACCTGGCATCGTTTACGAACGCTTGCAGAACGAATTACAGATGTCAAAAACAATACTGTACTATTACTAACGTGTTTACTTCAAACATGTAGGCTTACCTATCACAAAACGCTTCATTATTTCAACTCGTATTTAAGATCGCAAACGCTAATTACGTACTAAAAACGATGTACAACTAAATCGAACATGCATGCACAACCCATAACAACTCTCTCAATAATCAAATACCTTTTAATCGTTTCCAAAAGTCCTCTGAACTTCAACTCAAAAGCACGGCGTCCATCTAATCAACCAACCACGGACAACTTCACCTATGGCCTCTCTCTCTGTACACAGGCTCTCTAGGTTGGCCGTCGAGGTGGGTACTGTATAACAGGTTGTGGAAAGATTGAATCCATTTGGGTAATGGAAGTCTTCCAGCTGTAAGGTAAGCGAAATATTGTCTCAAAGTATAGTAGAAAACCCAAAGACATTCTGATTGTATGTAAAGTACACCAGTGGCAAAAACCAGACAATACCGTCACTGCGCAATAGCGATGGAAATGTTACCGTTGATGGTGCCACTAAAGCGGAGTTAATACAGTTTTCCGTAATTCCTTCACGACAGAAGACGAAGTAGATATTCCAGAATTCGAAAGCAGAACAGCTGTCAGCATGAGTGACATAAAAATATATATCTTAGGTGTTGCGAAACAACTCAAAACACTTAAGAAAGACAAGTCTTCAGGTCCAGTTGGTATACCAATCAGGTTCCTTTCAGAGTATGCAGACACAATAGCCCATTTCTTAGCAATCATATACAACCGCTCACTTGACGAAAGATGTGTCCCTAAAGACTGGAAAGTAGCACAGGCCACACCAATATTCAATAAAGGAAATAGGAGTAACCCACTGAATTACAGACCCATATCACTGACTACAATTAGCAGTAGGATTTTGGAGCATATACTGTACTCGAACATTATGAATCACCTTGGAGAAAATGACTTACTGATACACAACCAACACAGATTCAGAAAATATCGTTCTTGTGCAACGCAGCTAGCTCTTTATTCCCATTTGGTAATGAGTGCTGTCGACAACAGATCTCAGATCGATTCCATATTCCTTGATTTCCAGAAGGTTTTTGATACCGTTCCTCACAAGCGACTATTAATCAGATTGCGTGCATATGGAGTATCGTCTCAGTTGTGTGACTGGATTCGTGATTTCCTCTCAGAGATGTCACAGTTCGTAGTGATAGACGGTAAATCATCGAGTAGAACAGAAATTATATCTGGCGTTCCGCAGGGTAGTGTGATAGGCCCTCTGCTGTTCCTGATTTACATAAATGATCCAGGTGATAATCTGAGCAGCCCCCTTAGATTGTTTGCAGATGAAGCTGTAATTTACCGTCTAGTAAAATCATCAGCCGATCAATTTCAATTACAAAATGATCTAGAGAGAATTTATGAATGGTGCAAATAGTGGCAATTAGCAGTAAACAAAGAAATGTGCCAGTCACCGACATGGGTACTAAAAGAAATCCGATAAATTTTGGGTATACGATAAACAGCACAAATCTAAGGGCTGTCAATCCGACCAAATACCTAGGAATTACAATTACGAGCATCTTAAATTGGAAAGACCACATAGATAATATTGTGGGGAAGGCGAAACAAAACCTGCGCTTTGTTTGCAGAACACTTAAAAGATGCGACAAATCCACTAAAGAGAGAGCCTACATTACACTTGTCCGTCCTCTGCTGGAATATTGCTGAGCGGTATGGGATCCTTAGCACGTAGGATTGACGGAAGACATCGAAAAAGTACAAAAAACGCCAGCCCGTTTCGTGTTATCGCGTAATAGGGGTGAGAGCGTCACTGATATGATACGCGAGTTGGGGGGGGGGGGGGCAGTCACTGAAACAAAGGCAGTCATCTTTGCCGCGAGATCTACACTCCTGGAAATGGAAAAGAAGAACACATTGACACCGGTGTGTCAGACCCACCATACTTGCTCCGGACACTGCGAGAGGGCTGTACAAGCAATTATCACACGCACGGCACAGCGGACACACCAGGAACCGCGGTGTTGGCCGTCGAATGGCGCTCGCTGCGCAGCATTTGTGCACCGCCGACGTCAGTGTCAGCCAGTTTGCCGTGGCATACGGAACTCCATCGTAGTCTTTAACACTGGTAGCATGCCGCGACAGCGTGGACGTGAACCGTATGTGCAGTTGATGGACTTTGAGCGAAGGCGTATAGTGGGCATGCGGGAGGCCGGGTGGACGTACCGCCGAATTGCTCAACACGTGGGGCGTGAGATCTCCACAGTACATCGATGTTGTCGCCAGTGGTCGGCGGAAGGTGCACGTGCCCGTCGACCTGGGACCGGACCGCAGCGACGCACGGATGCACGCCAAGACCGTAGGATCCTACGCAGTGCCGTAGGGGACCGCACCGCCACTTCCCAGCAAGTTAGGGACACTGTTGCTCCTGGGGTATCGGCGAGGACCATTCGCAACCGTCTCCATGAAGCTGGGCTACGGTCCCGCACACCGTTACGCCGTCTTCCGCTCACGCCCCAACATCGTGCAGCCCGCCTCCAGTGGTGTCGCGACAGGCGTGAATGGAGGGACGAATGGAGACGTGTCGTCTTCAGCGATGAGAGTCGCTTCTGCCTTGGTGCCAATGATGGTCGTATGCGTGTTTGGCGCCGTGCAGGTGAGCGCCACAATCAGGACTGCATACGACCGAGGCACACAGGGCCAACACCCGGCATCATGGTGTGGGGAGCGATCTCCTATACTGGCCGTACACCTCTGGTGATCGTCGAGGGGACACTGAATAGTGCACGGTACATCCAAACCGTCATCGAACCCATCGTTCTACCATTCCTAGACCGGCAAGGGAACTTGCTGTTCCAACAGGACAATGCACGTCCGCATGTATCCCGTGCCACCCAACGTGCTCTAGAAGGTGTAAGTCAACTACCCTGGCCAGCAAGATCTCCGGATCTGTCCCCCATTGAGCATGTTTGGGACTGGATGAAGCGTCGTCTCACGCGGTCTGCACGTCCAGCACGAACGCTGGTCCAACTGAGGCGCCAGGTGGAAATGGCATGGCAAGCCGTTCCACAGGACTACATCCAGCATCTCTACGATCGTCTCCATGGGAGAATAGCAGCCTGCATTGCTGCGAAAGGTGGATATACACTGTACTAGTGCCGACATTGTGCATGCTCTGTTGCCTGTGTCCATGTGCCTGTGGTTCTGTCAGTGTGATCATGTGGTGTATCTGACCCCAGGAATGTGTCAATAAATTTTCCCCTTCCTGGGACAATGAATTCACGGTGTTCTTATTTCAATTTCCAGGAGTGTATTTACGAAATTTCAATCACAAACTTTCTCTTCCGAATGCGTAGATATTCTGATTACACCCACGTACGTAGGGAGAAATGATCATCATAATAAAATAAGAGAAATCAGAGCTCGTACGGAAAGATTTAGGTGTTCTTTTTTCCCAGGAGCCATTCGAGAGTGGAATGATAGAGAAGTAATATGAAAATAGTTCGATGAACCCTCTGCCAGGCACTTAAGGGTGAATTGCAGAGTAACCATCTAGATTTAGATGTAGATGTAGACCCAGACCTGGCATGTAGTAATTCCATGGTAACGCGTTGATCGATAAATGCTTTCTTTATGACGTATTTCATCATCATCAGATAACTGTCGCAAAATTTAGACAAAAGACGAAGTAGACAAGCCAATAATAAAAATTACAAGGTCAGTGTGACATGCTAAACGTTCAAACGTGTGTGAAGTCATATGGGACTTAACTGCTAAGGTCATCAGTCCCTAAGCTTTCACACTACTTAACCTAAATTATGCTAAGGACAAACACACAGACCCATGCCCGAGGGAGGTCTCTAACCTCCTCCGGGACCAGCGTGACATGGTAAGCACAAGGTCTTAACAGTATGCTTAGCTAAGTTCAGGACAGCAGACTCGAGGATCGTATTATATCCGCAGATCTAATCACAATAGAGCAATACTTTAAAAAGTGGAGACTGATATCGAATTCAACGAAGACTGAAGTCACCTGTAATGGTCCGGTCCTTCATCACCAAGACTCTCCAAAACATTTAGCAGTGACTCTTGATAGAAGCCTCTCTTGCAGGAACCACCGCAGCAAAGGTGAGATCACGAAATAACACAATACAGAATCTAAGTGGTACCTCATGGGGCACAAGAGCTACGACATTGCAATGCGCTGCCTTAGGGATGGTCTGTTCTGTTGCCGAATGCACTGGCTCAATACCACACGTTGTTGTTGTTGTGGTCTTCAGTCCAGAGACTGGTTTGATGCACCTCTCCATGCTACTCTATCCTGTGCAAGCTTCTTCATCTCCCAGTACCTACTGCAACCTACATCCTTCTGAATCTGCTTAGTGTATTCATCTCCTGGTCTCCCTCTACGATTTTTACCCTCCACGCTGCCCTCCAATATTAAATCGGTGATCCCTTGATGCCTCAGGACATGTCCTACCAACCGGTCTCTTCTTCTAGTCAAGGTGCGCCACAAACTCCTCTTCTCCCCAATTCCATTCAGTACCTTTTCATTAGTTATGTGATCTACCCATCTAATCTTCAGCATTCTTCTGTACCCCCTCTTCTTCTAGTCAAGTTGCGCCACAAACTCCTCTTCTCCCCAATTCCATTCAGTACCTTTTCATTAGTTATGTGATCTACCCATCTAATCTTCAGCATTCTTCTGTACCCCCTCTTCTTCTAGTCAAGTTGCGCCACAAACTCCTCTTCTCCCCAATTCCATTCAATACCTTTTCATTAGTTACGTGATCTTCCCATCTAATCTTCAGCATTCTTCTGTACCCCCACATTTCGAAAGCTTCTATTCTCTTCTTGTCCAAACTATTTATTGTCCACGTTTCACTTCCATACATGGCTACACTCCATACAAATAGTTTCAGAAACGACTTCCTAACAAATCTATACTTGATGTTAACAAATTTCGCTCCTCCAGAAACGACTTCCTTGCCATTGCCAGTCTACATTTTATATCATCTCTACTTCGACCTACATCAAAACTCCTTCACTACTTTAAGTGTCTCATTTCCTATTAAAAAAATCTAATTCACTCAGCATCACCCGATTTAATTGGACTACATTCCATTTTCAGCGTTTTGCTTTCATTGATGCTCATCTTTATAATCCTTTCAAGACATTGCCCATTCCGTTCAGCTGCTCTTCCAGGTCCTTTGTTGTTTCTGGCAGAATTACTATGTCATCGCCGAACCTGAAAGTTTTTAATCATTCTCCATGGATTTTAACTCATACTCAGAATTTTTCTTTTGTTTCCTTTACTGCTTGCTCAGTATACAGATTGCATAACACCGGGTGTAGGCTGCAACCCTGTCTTACTCCCTTCCCAACCACTGCTCCCCTTTCATGTCCCTCGACTCCTATAACTGCCATCTGGTTTCTGTACACGCTGTAAAGAGTTATTCGCTCTCTGTATTTTACCCTTGCCACCTTCAGAATTTGAAATAGTTTATTCCAGTCAACATTGTCAAAAGCTTTCTCTAGTTGTACAAATGCCAGAAACGTAGGTTTGCCCTTCCTTTATCTAGGTTCTAAGATAAGTCGTAGGGTCAGTATTGCCACACGTTTTCCAACAGTTCTAAGGAATCCAAACTGATCTTCCCTGAGGGTTGTTCTGGCTACTGATTTCTCAGGATCTATGCACCCAAATTGCGTGAAAATGTAATCACATGTGAGTTCTAGTATAATATATTTGTCCAATGAATACCCGTTTATGATCTGCATTTCTCGTTTGTGTAGCAATTTTAATGGCCAATTGTCCGCCCCCGGTAGGTGAGTGGTCAGGGCAGCAGAATGTCAACCCAAGGGGCCGGGTTGGATTCCCGGCTGGGTCGGAGATTTTCTCCACTCAGTGACTGGGTGTTGTGTTGTCCAAATCATCATTATTTGATCCCCATCGACGGACAAGTCGCTAAAGTGGCGTCAAATCGAAAGACTTGCACCCGGCGAACGGTCTACCCGACGGGAGGCTCTCGTGACACGACATTATTAATGGCCGGTAGTGTATTTGTGTATTGCAGCTCTGAGGATGGTCGTTACGGACTGAAACCGGTCATCGTCAAAAGAATTGATATTGTGATTAAAGACTGGAATAAAAAAAGATTTGGCTTTTGACTTTTCGTCCTCGCAGTCAGCGCGTCCGTCTGATTCACCTTTGCAATCTTTGCCGAATGATGCAGGTTAATGCCGCAGCCTGAACGCATTAGCGATTGTGATCTCATACCCGTTCACCTCTATCAGAGTTTTAAATGTTTGTTCGCAATTTACGTTTATTACTGCAAGCACCAGCAATAAAAAAAATGTTCAACTCTGTGTGAAATCTTATGGGTCTTAACTGCTAAGATCATCAGTCGCTAAGCTTATCCTCTACTTAACCTAAATTATGCTAAGGACAAACACACACACCCATGGCCGAGGAAGGACTCGAACCTCCGCCGGGACCATCCTCACAGTGCAAGACTGTAGCGCCTCAGAGCGCTCGGCTAATGCCGCGCGGAAGCAGCAATAAGGAAATCCGAAAATCCGTTAATACAGAAACCGGTTATTTTGAGAGGTTTTAACGGGCAGGTGAAACGTGAGTAAAAGAAGAGCCAGGGTAAGGGAACACCGGTCGCCCCAGCGCTTACCGCCGTCCCCGTGTGTTGACAGCCCACGGAGCCACGCGCAGCTGCAGATGCAGCAGAATCAGCAGCAGCGCCCGCTGTCAGACGGAGCGCCGCCGCCAGCCAAAGGTCAGAGGTCGCCCGGCTGCCTGCCTGCCTTTGCCTTTGCCTGCCTGTGCCTGTGCCTGCGCGCACAAAGGCTCTGCACGCAGCTGCAGCCGAGCAGCGGCGGGGCCCGCCTGCCCTTCTGTAGCGGCGGCTCCATTCAACGGCGCGCCACCCTGTGACGTCACAGGCCGCCGTTACAGGAATCCGGCGCTGCGGGGCACGCGACGGTTCTCGGCAGGGAGCGTGGCGTGGGGCCCCATTTGAAGGCTGGCGGCGCATTCCGCCCGCTCTCTGTGTGTCTGTGTTTGTGTGCGTGCTCGTGCGTGTGTGTGTGTCTAGCGAGCTGCGTGCGTGAGCAGGCGAGGGGCGCAAGGCCCAGAGTGTGAATCTGGCACCTCCGCCACTGGCTATACTAACGCGATACCAATTCGACTCTACACAGAGTACGGCCGGTATTAACTATCAAATTTCTTTGTCAAAGATTTGATCAAAGATGTGATCGAATATTCCGTCAAATATATTTGACAAAGATCTTTGACGCAGCGCTAGAAGGGGTATTACACTGTCATCAAATTTTTCGTCAGAGTTCAAGATGGCTGACAACAACTTGTTATTAACCGCAGCAGTTGAACGTACTGCAATTGCGTTGTGTGCACATGCGGAAAAGAAGTGGGGGGAAAAAAGGAACCATACATGCGAGTTTGACAGTCTTAAATTCCTAGGATTACAACTTGATAATAAATTCAGTTGGGCGGAGCACACCACAGAACTGCAAAAACGTCTTAAGAAATCAGTATTTGCAATTCGAGTGTTAGCAGACATAGGCAACATAAAAATGAAAAAGCTTGCATACTTTGCCTACTTTCATTACATAATGTCCTATGGTATAATATTTTGGGGGAAATCTTCAAGTCAAACAAAAGTTTTCAGAGTCCAAAAGGAGGTAATAAGTATTTTTTGTGGAGTAAATTCACGGACGTCCTGCAGAAACCTCTTCAAAGAACTGGGTATACTAACTACTGCCTCTCAGTATATTTACTCCTTAATGAAATTTGTCCTAAGTAATGTATCTCTTTTTTCCAACAAACAGCTCAGTTCATACATACAATAGGCTACCAGGAAGAAAAATGATCTGAACAAGGACTTAAAAGCACTTACTTTAGTTCAAAAAGGGGTCCACTACTCAGGAACACTCATCCTCAATAATTTGCCAGCAAACATAAAAAATTTAGTTAGAAATAAAGATCAGTTTAAAAGGAGCCTGAATGACTTACTAGTGGCCAGCTACTCCTACTTCACTGACGAAAGTTTTAATAGAAACAAATGATATATTGTATTTATTCATACTATCAGTATTATTATTTCAGCTTTAAAAAAATTGACATGTCCCACATCCACGAGGATCTCCTCAGCACGGATCTATGGAACGAAAAACTAATCTAATCTGGGTGAAGCGTTGGGCTTTACAATGACACGATAAAAGCATTCAACAAAACTTGTTACGTGAGCTTACAGTGGAAGACATCAAGTCGTACATCAATCACTTAAGAATGGATGAGCATACATTTCTGTATGTCCTCAATGAAGTGTATCCTCATATCACGGAGCACAATGTTCACTTAAGAACTGCTACATCTTCAGAAGACAAGCTCATTACAACACTCCGATTCCTTGCTACAGGAGAGGGTTGGGTTAGGTTAGGTTAGGTCTCCAACCTTCGTAATCTATTTTTGTATTCACCGTGCGTCACGTTGTAAAGTGCCTCGTCAGCTTCATACATCTCTATTAATTTTGTAGTTATCGGCACACATCAATTGTATTTACCAGCAATGTTTATTAAAAGTTTAGAACACTACAGACGACAGAATGCTGCAGCGATCCTAGCGCTCCGTGTGGTAACATTTCACATTGCAGTGAACAGAAGACAAGCGACCTCTTTGATCAGATCTACATCGAGGCCCTAGATTTGATCAAATATTGGACGACATTTGACAAAGTTCACTATTATACCATCAAATACCTTTCACAAAGATATTGGACAAAGATATTTGACAAAGAAATTTGATAGTGTAATACCGGCCTAAGCGAAAGAACTTGCCCCCCCTTCTAACAGCAGTGTACCGCAAGTCTCTAGAGCAGCGGCGGGCAGGAATTCTGCACGCGTGCGGTTAACACTTTTTCTGCGTGCGCACAGGGGCAGGTTGGCCACCAGCTTTTCTCGTCTCCCCACCATACCGTCTCTCCGCTCCTTCCTCTGTAATGGATTTTGTTTCCTAGCTTGCTGTATTGAATGAAGGAATAACGTTAGTAGCAGTGCTTGAAGGAAATCATGGTTTGAAGGAGTATCTATTACCTACGATACGTTTTACGTAATTGTCACAGGTGGAGTTTATTTTCGTTTAATGTCTGGAAGTCATTTCACTAATAAGTTCATTTTATCCTTCCAGACTTGTCTTCAATGCATTCATGTTGTAAGTAGGCTGTTTAGGTTTTTTTATTGGTAACGCCGCCGCCACGTAGCGCTCTGTATGAAAATCACTGGCTGTGGCTGGTTGGCATTGTTGTAATACTCGCCATTGTAGTGTTGGGCAGATGAACGTGAACAGCGCGTAGCGTTGTGCAGTTGGAGGTGACTCGCCAGCAGTGGTGGACGTGGGGAGAGAGATGGCGGAGTTTTGAAATTTGTGAGAATTGGTGTCATGAACTGCTATATATATTATGACTATTAAGGTAAATACATTGGTTGTTATCTATTAAAATCTTTCATTTGCTAACTGTGCCTATCAGTACTTAGTGACTTCCGCAGTTTGAATCTTTTAGTTAGCTGGCAGTAGTGGCGCTCGCTGTATTGCAGTAGTTCGGGTAACGAAGATTTTTGGTGAGGTAAGTGATTTGTGAAACATATAGATTAATGTTAGTCAGGGCCATTCTCTTGTAGGGATTACCGAAAGTCAGATTGCGTTGCGCAAAAAAATATTGTGTGTCAGTTTAAGCACAGTCTTGTAAAAGTTTTCTAAGGGGCGTCATTTTAAGCACAGTTGTGTACAGTTTTTCCAAGGGGACGTTTCATAATGTGTCCGGTAATGCCCACTAAGAATGCAACGTCGGCAACCCACTCTCGATCATCTAACTTGGGATCATACCTTCCTTTGTCCATTAAAAACTCATTTACTGGTATTCTCACCTCAAAAAATCATTTGAGTACATTACCGCGGCTAAGCCAGTGGCCTTCACTGTAGTATGGTATGTCACTGTACTCTTCCCCAATTTCAGCTAAATATGTGTGAAACTGTCTATGTGTAAGCCTGTGGGACTTCAAACGATTAATTGCCCGAATACTCACTTACATGACGTCCCCCGGTTTTGCTTCTATTGCACAGAGTACTTCTTGGTGCAAAAGTCTGTGGGTGCTGTACAATGATTCTTCTATATGCTGTAGCTTTTTTCTGAGTAGTCCAACAAATCCAATTTGTTCCCCTTTCATTGCAGGTGCTCCGCCTGTTGTCACTGACACCAAACGTTCCCAGTGTAAGCCAGCTGAATGGGCAGCTTCTTCAACGACTTTTAGGATGTCCGCGTCGGTGGTCGCGCTTTTTAAAGATATCATATCTAAAAAAAAAACACCTATAATGTGCAGAGCAGTGTCCACGCCGCGAACATAAATCACTAAATGCGCGGTGTCTGTAGAATATGTGGACCCATCAAGTGCGATGGAAAACGCAGTAAACTCCTGCACTGCACTGCTTAATTGACGGTAAACGTCACCTGCCACGGCACTTATACGGCGACTGTACACTCCTCCGAGAAAGAGTGACAGCTCGAAACTGATTTGCATTCAATGGGCAAAGTAAATCAGCAGCGTCATTGATGCACTCCTTTATAAACTCACCTTCAGCAAATGGTTTTCCAGCTCTCGCTATATCAAGCGCAATGTTATGACTTGCACGTACCGCTGAGCTTTCATTGTTGTCGTCCTGAAAAAGTGAAAACAGTCCTCTATAAAATGGTAAATCAGGTAGATGAGAGACTGTGGTGTCATCGCCAGACACCACACTTGCTAAGTGGTAGCCTTTAAATCGGCCGCGGTCCGGTAGTATACGTCGGACCCGCGTGTAGCCACTATCAGTGATTTCAGACCGAGCGCCGCCACACGGCAGGTCTAGAGAGACTCCCTAGCACTCGCCCCAATTGTACAGCCGACTTTGCTAGCGACGGTTCACTGACAAATTACGCTCTCATTCGCAGAGACGGCAGTTTAGCATAGCCTTCAGCTACGTCATTTGCTACGACCTAGGAAGGCGCCATTATCAGTTACTACTGATATTGTGAACTATGTACCGTCAAGAGCGACGTTCATCATTAATGGATTAAAGTTAAGTATTCCACCAGCTACGTCCGTTGTTTCTAAATTCTAATTTCCTGGTGTTGTATACGTGGAAGAACCCTGGAGATACTAAAAGGTATCAGATAGATTATATAATGGTAAGACAGAGATTTAGGAACCAGGTTTTAAGTTGTAAGACATTTCCAGGGGCAGATGTGGACTCTGACCACAATCTATTGGTTATGACCTGTAGATTAAAACTGAAGAAACTGCAAAAATGTGGGAAATTAAGGAGATGGGACCTGGATAAACTGAAAGAACCAGAGGTTGTACAGAGTTTCAGAGAGAGCATAAGGGAACAATTGACAGGAATAGGGGAAAGAAATACAGTAGAAGAAGAATGGGTAGCTCTGAGGGATATAGTAGTGAAGGCAGCAGAGGATAAAGTAGGTACAAAGACGAGAGCTGCTAGAAATCCTTGGGTAACAGAAGAAATATTGAATTTAATTGATGAAAGGAGAAAATATAAAAATGCAGTAAATGAAGCAGGCAAAAAGGAATACAAACGTCTCAAAAATGAGATCGACAGGAAGTGCAAAATGGCTAAACAGGGATGGTTAGAGGACAAATGTAAGGATGTAGAAGCTTATCTCACTAGGGGTAAGATAGATACTGCCTACAGGAAAATTAAAGAGACCTTTGGAGAGAAGAGAACCACGTGTATGAATATCAAGAGCTCAGATGGCAGCCCAGTTCTAAGCAAAGAAGGGAAGGCAGAAAGGTGGAAGGAGTATATAGAAGGTTTATACAAGGGCGATGTACTTGAGGACAATATTATGGAAATAGAAGAGGATGTAGATGAAGACGAAATGGGAGATACGATACTGCGTGAAGAGTTTGACAGAGCACTGAAAGACCTGAGTCGAAACAGGGCCCCCGGAGTAGACAACATTCCATTAGAACTACTGACGGCCTTGGGAGAGCCAGTCATGACAAAACTCTACCAGCTGGTGAGCAAGATGTATGAGACAGGCGAAATACCCTCAGACTTCAAGAAGAATATAATAATTCCAATCCCAAAGAAAGCAGGTGCTGACAGATGTGAAAATTACCGAACTATCAGTTTAATAAGCCACGGCTGCAAAATACTAACACGAATTCTTTATAGACGAATGGAAAAACTGGTAGATGCAGACCTCGGGGAGGATCAGTTTGGATTCCGTCGAAATGTTGGAACACGTGAGGCAATACTGACGTTACGACTTATCTTAGAAGAAAGATTAAGAAAAGGGAAACCTACGTTTCTAGCATTTGTAGACTTAGAGAAAGCTTTTGACAATGTTGACTGGAATACTCTTTTTCAAATTCTAAAGGTGGCAGGGGTAAAATACAGGGAGCGAAAGGCTATTTATAATTTGTACAGAAACCAGATGGCAGTAATAAGAGTCGAGGGGCATGAAAGGGAAGCAGTGGTTGGGAAAGGAGTGAGACAGGGTTGTAGCCTCTCCCCGATGTTGTTCAATCTGTATATTGAGCAAGCAGTAAAGGAAACAAAAGAAAAATTTGGAGTAGGTATTAAAATTCATGGAGACGAAGTAAAAACTTTGAGGTTCGCCGATGACATTGTAATTCTGTCAGAGACAGCAAAGGACTTGGAAGAGCAGTTGAACGGAATGGACAGTGTCTTGAAAGGAGGATATAAGATGAACATTAACAAAAGCAAAACGAGGATAATGGAATGTAGTCGAATTAAGTCGGGTGATGCTGAGGGAATTAGATTAGGAAATGAGACACTTAAAGTAGTAAAGGAGTTTTGCTATTTAGGAAGTAAAATAACTGATGATGGTCGAAGTAGAGAGGATATAAAATGTAGACTGGCAATGGCAAGGAAAGCGTTTCTGAAGAAGAGAAATTTGTTAACATCGAATATAGATTTATGTATCAGGAAGTCGTTTCTGAAAGTATTTGTTTGGAGTGTAGCCATGTATGGAAGTGAAACATGGACGATAACTAGTTTGGACAAGAAGAGAATAGAAGCTTTCGAAATGTGGTGCTACAGAAGAATACTGAAGATAAGGTGGATAGATCACGTAACTAATGAGGAGGTATTGAATAGGATTGGGGAGAAGAGAAGTTTGTGGCACAACTTGACTAGAAGAAGGGATCGGTTGGTAGGACATGTTTTGAGGCATCAAGGGATCACAAATTTAGCATTGGAGGGCAGCGTGGAGGGTAAAAATCGTAGAGGGAGACCGAGAGATGAGTACACTAAGCAGATTCAGAAGGATGTAGGTTGCAGTAGGTACTGGGAGATGAAGCAGCTTGCACAGAATAGAGTAGCATGGAGAGCTGCATCAAACCAGTCTCAGGACTGAAGACAACAACAACAACAATTTCCTGGTCCTGTTCCAGACCTCACGCCAGCCTGCGTGAGCTAAATCGCGTGCCTTTCGGCCTCCTCTAGTAACACGGTGTTGGCTCTCCTGCCAACCACAAAAGAGACATGACGAAAGAAAGTCGCTGATCTCTCGTGACAACAGCAGCTAACGTCAGATTCATCTAGTATCGTCAGATCGCCCTTCTTAAGCTCAGTCAACTTCCCCATCCGCTCAGAATCCGTCAGTAAATTGTGAAATTTATTATAATGGCGTTCAACACTAAACTTCCGTCGACCAGCGAGAATACTGCCACATATTAAACATTTCGAATTTTCACGTTTTTGCGCAAAGAATAAATGATTCTGCCATTCCTTTTTGAAAGATAGCAAATCTCCGCTTCTCCGTTTCCTTGATTCACTCTGCATTTTCCGGTTCTTGAAATACAACGTTCAATACGTAGTGGTCGCTTCGCTTCAACGTCCGCAGCTTAGCCTGGCACTACACCGCCGCAACCTGCCGGTTGTCGCCACTGCCCCATTCGACGATCGCACAAGAGCAGCACACGTGCAGCGCTGTGCACTCATGTGCCGCGTGCAACGTTTGCCCGCCCCTGCTCTAGAGGGACGGAAGGTTCCGAATGATTGGAAAAGAGCACAGGTAGTTCCAGTTTTCAAGAAGACTCGTCGAGCAGATGCGCAAAACAATAGGCCTATATCTCTGACATCGATCTCTTGTAGAATTTTAGAACATGTTTTTTTGTTCGCGTATCATGTCATTTCTGGAAGAATGCGGGACATTTGCCACGCCGGACATTTGCCACACTTGCCCCTTCTTCAGGTAGCGATCCCTCGGGTAAGGGACGCCCTTCCTCGTTCCTCTTCTGTCCGCTTTCAAAGCGCCGTCTCCACATCTAACTGCATACAACCAGTATGTAAAGGACCTTCTTCTTCCACATCTTGGCCAAATACAGAGCTTCTTTCCCGAAATCGAAATATTTATAACTTTAGGGAACCGAAAGCAATACCGACGATTATGTCAGTATGTAATTACTCCTGCCAAGTGTAAATATAGATCCCTTTGTCTGTACGGTAGCTTCCTTTCACGCTTACTGATTGCGATAGAAACAGTCCATCGCCATGGGAGCAACAAGAAAGGATCGACGTAAATAGAATGCGAATGTACGCTAATCATTTCTTTTTGTTCTCTGCATTTGTGCCTACTTTAATTACTACAACTGCATGCCCAAAAGACAACAAGGAAAGGAGAACTGGGTATGTGAATGTGTGAAAAGAAGAACAACATACTCCATATTAATTTACTCTCTAAAATGCGATATCCCTTGCGGCGAAACATTAGTTAATAAAGTGTAGCGGGTCAATGTTCAAACCATGACTGAAAATATGTTCACTAAATAGAGATAAGATCATCTACGATCGACATGTCATCTAAAGTCGACAAACAATTTTAGAATGTTCGAAATAAGGAAATGAAGTAATACAGAATGCTATGCTTGTAACGTACGTTGTTGTTCTACATTGTTCAGCTCTGGTACTTACAGGGTCACAGAGAAAACGTCCTAGGTTTTGGAGGGAAAAGCCGTAATTGTAGTGATCTGCACTACAACAGAAACAAGAAGCACAACTTAAGGAAAAATAATGTAATGTGTGTTCCAGCTCACAAGCGACACTTCGTGTCCCGTAGTGAGGGCAGAGGTTATACTCGACAACCGGAATAAATTAATAACTGGCTCTTTTTACTGACCTCCTGTCTCAGATGAAACAGTTGCTGAACAGTTCAAAGAAAACTTGAGTGTCATCGCAAATAGATACCCTGCTCATACAATTATAGTTGGCAGTGACTTCAATCTACCTTCCGTATGTTGACAGAAATACATTTTCAGACCCTATTGTCGATAGAAAACAACTTCCGTAGTTGTTCTAAATGCTTTTTTAAAATTATTTTGAAGAACTAGTTCACGAGGCCATTCAAATTGTAAATGGTTATGAAAGCAGACTTCACCTGTGCCGGCCGGAGTAGCCGAGCTGTTCTAGCCGCTACAGTCAGGAACCGCGCGATAGCTACGGTCGCAGGTTCGAATCCGGCCTCGGGCATGGATGTGTGTGATGTCCTTAGGTTAGTTAGGTTTAAGTAGTTCTTAGTTCTAGGCGACTGATGACCTCAGATGTTGAGTCCCATAGTCCTCAGAGCCATTTGAACCATTTTGAACTCCACTTCTTAATCACAAATAATCCTGAGCATCATGACGGATACAGGCATTAGTGAACACACAGTCGTAGCGAGGCTCAATTCCGTAACAAAGAAATTCACCAAAACTAAACGTGAAATATATATATACGAGTATAAGCCACTAAATATTCGGTTGACATCTTTCTAAGAGACAGTCTCCAATCCTTCCAAACTATGCAAGTGAAGACTATATGTGGCTTAAGTTCAAATTAATAGTATCAAGACCACTTGAGAGATTCATACTAAATAAATTAATAAGAGACGGAATTAATACCCCATGGTACACAGAACACGACAGAAAGCTGCTGCAGGAGCAACGAATGAGGCAAGTATAACTTGGACAAATGCGAAATCTCCAAGATTGGCGAAGTTTTACTGAGGTTCGAAATTTGGCGCGCATTTCAACGGGAGATGCATTTAATAGTTTCCACAAGGAAACTCTCTCTAGACATGTGGCGGAAAATGCAAAGATATTCTGGTTCTGTGTTAAGTAAAGCAGCGGAAAGGCTCAGTAAGTGAGGAGCAGGAGGGGGAGACAAGGGACCCAACCCTTCGGAGCAGGTAACATCGTGGCTAACGTCCGGCGTGGCAAATGTCCGCACACCTTCTGGAAACCCAGGATCTACTCTGTAGGACTCAACATGGATTCCGGAAACAGCGATCGTGTGAGACCCAACTCGCTTCATTTGTTCATGAGACCCAGAAAATATTAGATACAGGCTCCCAGGTAGATGCCATTTTCCTCGACTTGCGGAAGGCGTTCGATACAGTTCCGCACTGTCGCCTGATAAACGAAGTAAGAGCCTACGGAATATCAGACCAGCTGTGTGGCCGGATTGAAGAGTTTTTAGCAAACAGAACACAGTGTTCATTATCTTGTCGTTGGTTAGGGAGCTTCAGGGGGGCAGCGGCCGGCGCAGCAGAGCTCCGCTCATCTCGCCATCTCGGAACCAACTCTCTTCTCCTTACTACAATTTACCGAAGTTGGTTTAAAAGAACTATCTGGCTGTGTTTTCATCTGACCAATCAGGGTCTCAATGTTAACCTTAAGCTCCACCTACAAAAATTCTGTCTATCCAATGAGAAACATTATACTTTTCGTGGTGGGGCAATGTTTTTAAAGTTTGCAACGTAACAGAGACGCGAAAAAGTCTCACGATAAAACTTGAAGCTGGTGTGGTTCTTTTACCGTTATCGTAAGATCTACACCGTTCTTCTGGAAGCCTCTATCTTTTAACATGGGCTGGGGGGGTGGTCCTAACGTAACAGAGACGCGAAAAAGTCTCACACTAAAACATGCGGGTGGTGTGCCCTAGTGGTTAGCTGGCGACGTGGGTGTCCAGGCCGTCCCTTATCGTAGGGCCTTCCAGCTTAACACGGTCCTGCTCTCGGCTTCTGTTCTCGTTTCTCCCCTCGGAACTGCGTCTGCCTCACGGTGGGAAGGTACGACATGCATTTAGGCATTCTTGCGTTAGTCTGTGGTATTCCATTTGCTCACTCATTACTCGTATTACTTTGGTTAATTTAATGTTACGATTTATTCGGAGCTATGCGACATACTACTGGGTTTGCTTATCATGTCAAGGTTTTCATGGAAGGTGTTGGATTTGCCTGACACCTTACAAGGTAACCCCATAACCAGGAATCACCGGGAGCAGGGTGAGTATGACGTGCTGGTGAAGCATATCGCAGTAACGCTGCCCAGTCACACTGCACGTCTTTGAACCTTGAGCGCCAACCAGTTCAAAAAAGAATGGGCCAGTGATGAACATGGCCGTGAAGGCACACCGTACGGTGTTCACCATACAGAGGAACTTCATTGGCAGTGACTGGGGGTGAAGATCCGCACACGCAGCAATTCTGTGTGTTCACCACACCCGACAGAGAAATATGAGCTCCGTCTGTCCACAGGACGGTCCAGGGGCAGCCCTTGTCAACTTCAACACTTATGAGAAAGTGGAGAGCGAAGTCAACACGCCGATGTGCGTCCTGTGGTACAGGCTGCTGTACGATGTGGATCTTGTATGGATGCCATTTGAGAATGGTCTGAAGCAACTTCCGTACAATGGACCACCGGATGTTCAACTGTCGTGACACAGCACGCGCACATTGCCTGACGATCAATGGGGATTTGCAGAGAATCAATGCGTGGTGTAATGACTGGCAGTTTTCTCTCAATTTTTCTAAGTGTTACCTTCTGCGTATAACAAGGCGAAAATCCCCATTAGTGTACGAGTACAAAATAAATGCCCAGTCTTTGGAAGGGGTAACATCCGTCAAGTATCTGGGCGTGACTTTTCGAAATGATCTCAAATGGAACGATCAGATTACACACGTAACGTGTAAGGTGAACTCTGGATTGAGGTTTATTGGTAGAATCCAGTCCTTCGACAAAGGAAATGGCTTACAATACGTTAGTTCGTCCAGTCTTGGAGTATATTTCGTCTGTGTGGAACCCTTACCAGTTGGGTCTGATTCAAGAGATTGAGAAGGTCCAAAGAAGAGGGGCAAGATTCGTGGCTGGTATATTTAGACATCGCGAGAGCGTTACAGATCTCGTAAAAAGTTTGAAGTGGGACACACTTGCAGATAGACGGCGCGCTAAGCGGAAAGGGCTGCTCACTAAATTCCGAAATCTGCTCTTCACCGAGGATGTAGAGCATATATTATTACCACTAGCTTCCAAATTGAGCAATGATCACCATTCAAGGATAAGGGAAATTAGAGCTCGTACTGAGGCGTTCGGGCAGTCGTTTTTTCCCTCGCGCGATCCGCTAGTGGAACAGAGGGGGAGGGGGGGGGGGGGGAAATGACTTTGGCACGAATTGTGCCCTCCGCCACACACCGCTTGGTGGCTAGCGGAGTATATATGTAGATGTAGATGTAGATCTTGAATTGCGAGCACCGTTCTCTGCCATAGCTACAGCGACTTCGTTAAATCCTGCCTAGTCATCGAATATGGAGTGTCTAGGAACCTGCTTTCTCGGATTGCTAGACAACAATTCAAGTAACTCGCATTAATGAGTTTTATTATGAAAAGTAATTCTCAATTACGAGGGTGAGTCAAATGAAAATCTAAATATTTTTTAAAATATTATTCATTGTGCAGAAGTGGTACAAAGCTGTATCACTTTTCAACATTATCTACCCCACGCTCAATGTAAGTCCTCCAGCGCTTAAAAAGTGCATAAATTCCTTTAGAAAAAAATTCTTTTGGTAGTCCGCGCAACCACTCGTGCATCACGTGGCGTACCTCTTCATCAGAACCGAACTTCTTTCCTCCCATTGCGTCTTTGAGTGGTCAAAAGATATGGAAATCACTTGGGGCAAGGTCTGGTGACTGTGGTGAATGAGGAAGACACTCAAAATGCATGTCTGTGATTGTTGCAAATGTTTACAGGCAGTGTGGGCCTTTGCATTGTCATGTTGCAGAAGGACACCTGCTGACAGCAATCCACGTCGCTTCGATTTGATTGCAGGCCGCAGATGATTTTTTAGGAGATCTGTGTATGATGCACTTTGACAGTGGTCCCTCTAGGCACGTAATGCTCCAAAATGACGCCCCTTTCGTGCCAAAAAGAGTGTCAGCATAACCTTCCCTGCTGATGGTTCTGTTCGAAACATCTTTGGTTTTGGCGATGAGGAATGGCGCCATTCCTTGCTCCTTCCTCGCTGCCTTCGTTTGCGGTTGGTGGAAGTGAACCCAGGTTCCGTCCCCGGTAACGATTCTTGCAAGGAATCTGTCACCTTCTCGTTCAAAGCGCCGGAGAAGTTCTTCACAAGCATCGACACGTCGTTTTCTCATTTCAGGAGTCAGCTGCCGTGGCACCCATCTTGCAGACACTTTGTGAAACTGGATCACACCGTGCACAATGTGGTGTGCTGTCCTGTGACTAATCTGTAAACATGCTGCAGTGTCATTCAGTGTCACTCGACGGTTTTCCTTCACTATGGCTTCAACTGCTGCAATGTTCTGTGGAGTCACAACTCGTTGTGCCTGACCTGGACGAGGAGCATCTTCCACTGAAGTCACACCATTTGCGAACTTCCTACTCCATTCGTAGACTTGCTGCTATGACAAACATGCATCACCGTGCTGAACCTTCATTCCACGATCAATTTCAATGGGTATCACACCTTCACTACGCTAAAACCGAATAACAAATGGCTCTGAGCAGCATGGGAATTGACTTCTGAGCTCATCAGTCCTCTAGAACTTAGAACTACTTAAACCTAACTAACCTAAGGACATCACATACATCCATGCACGAGGCAGCATTCAAACCTGCGACCGTAGCGGTCGCGCGGTTACAGGCTGAAGCGCCAAGAACCGCTCGGCCACTGAATAACAGAACGCTGTTCTTCCCCAGTGCAAGTTGCAAGTGGGACGGCCATCTTTATACTGATAGTGCGACTGTATCTGTGCTTCTGCACTATGCTGCCACCTACAGGCCATTCTGCATGCTGTTTGTAGCACGCTTACCAACTTACAGGATAACGGCGCAAATTTCGATTTGTTATTACAAATTTAAGGTTTTCGTTTGACTCACCCTCGTGCACAGATGTGTCGCAAGCAGAGGCCTACATGTGCAATAAGCAGAATTCTTCAGTATAACAATTTTAATGCAAGCGATGTAATGAGCTTTGACTCTTGTATCCTAGATGCTAGTCTTGAAGCTGCTGTAGGTACGTGTCGCGATAGTCGGGAGCGGCGTTTACGTCCTCTTCACACAGAGGCCACTGTCGTCGCGTTGTCGTCCTGGAGGGAGGTTCGGGCAGTGTGCGATTGGCTGACGCCGCCTCACAGCCATCTCTCTTGTCCCGACTGGTGTGCCGGCCCTTTGCTTTACGCCGAATCAGATATCATCGACCACCTGTGGTGGAACCGGTCGTGACCGAGCGTTTCTAGGCGCTTCAGTCCTGAGGCCGCAGGTTCGAATCCTGCCATGGATGTGTGTGATGTCCTTAGGTTAGTTATGTTCAAGTAGTTCTAAGTTCTGGGGGACATGACCTCAGATGTTAAGTCCCATGGTGCTCAGACCCATTTGGACCATTTTTGAGCAACCGGTCGTCGATCTCTTCCTGGAGCGATGCCCAGTTCTCCAATTGATTCGAACTTCTCCGTCATCATCAGATTTTCACTCTGCAGCGGAGTGTGCGCTGATATGAAACTTCCTGGCAGATTAAAACTGTGTGCCCGACCGAGACTCGAACTCGGGACCTTTGTCTTTTGCGGGCACGAGCTCTACCAGCTGAGCTACCCGAGCACGACTAACGCCCCGTCCTCACAGCTTTACTTCCGCCAGTATCGCGTCTCCTACATTCCAAACTTTACAGAAGCTCTCCTGCGAACCTTGCAGAACAAGCACCGCTGAAAAAAAAAAAGGATATTGCGAAGACGTGGCTTAGCCACTGCCTAGGGGATGTTTCCAGAATGAGATTTCCACTCTCCAGCGGTGTGTGGGCTGATATGAAACTTCCTGGCAGATTAAAACTGTGTCCCGGAGCGAGACTCGAACTCGGGACCTTTGTCTTTCGTGGGCAAGTGCTCTGCCAACTGCTTCGGTGAACTTTGGAAATTGGAGGTACTGTAGGAAACAAAGCTGTGAGGTCGGGGCGTGAGTTGTGCTTCGGTAGCTCAGTTGGTAGAGCACTTGCCCACGGAAGTTAAAGGTCCCGAGTTCGAGTCTCGGTCCGGCACACAGTTTTAATCTGCCAGGAAGTTTCTCCATCATACTCCGCACAACAAGTGGAGAAAGAGGATTCTTCTTTAATCCTTTAAGCCGGCGATATTCTCGAAGTGCAGCTGCAGCATTACTGTTGTTTTGATAATAGGGCTTCACCAGTAATGCCCTGCTCCTTTCATCAACTACTGCACTGCGACCAGTGAGGTGTGTGAAGACTATGGATCATGATGACTGATAACAGCACCTGGTGGCCATAGTTCGAACTTCACTGTGTCACTGCGATGCGTGGAAATCATGCACCCCATAGTCTGGACAGTAATGCTACCCAGTTCGGTACTCGTACAGTAGATTCCGTGTCATAACGTGTTAAGTAGGAAAGTGTTAATTACAACCACCTGGCATATTGTATAAGGCGTAAGTAAATAGTTGCCACTACATTCACATATTTTGTATAAGTTGCAACTAAATAATTGTCATTATTGAAGTTCCAACCCTTGTATGATGGTCATAATGATGATGATGATGAGACAAGAGACAGAATTGAAACCCAGTGCTGACACACCGCTTATTCCTCTCAAAAAGCACTGGGCAAACAGCCAAGTTGAACGTCCCCATCCGATTCAGAAATGGTTCAAATAGCTCTGAGCACTATGGTACTCAACATCTGAGGTCATCAGTCCCCTAGAACTTAGAACTACTTAAACCTAACTAACCTAAGGACACCACACACATCCATGCCCGAGGCAGGATTCGAACCTACGACCCTAGCGACCGCGCGGTTCCAAATTGAAGCGCCTAGACCCGTTCAGCCACTCCGGCCGGCCCCTACCTAGTGTCCAGCAGTAATCTGCTAACACCGATGTACTTCATTTTCCCTGGCATATCATTTCCACGTCCGAAATTTGCTGTTCGAAGCGTTTTCCGTGCTCTTGGGCTACAGCACCATACTCACCTTCGTTCAGTTTGCATGTCTGGAGACGCGCGGAAATACCCTGTTTTATTTTCTCCTCACTAAGACGTGGGAGTTTCTCCGCAAACAGGGAAATGCTTCCCCAGTTTCATACCCCATGGCCTTAACGAAATTTTTCATTAGGTCCAATTTTATAAGAAGAGCTGGGAGAATTTCGTCCATGGATTCGAGAATTGATTCGTTAACATTGTGAGATCCTGTTTCAAGTGGTTGACGGTTATGTTAGTCTTTCTTTTTGTATTGAAGTGCTTTGATACGGCTATCCCAGACGCACAGGAAACAACATAAATTGGTTTAGCTGCTTAGCGGCTTTCATATCTTTGGAAATTTGCAATTTAAACCTGTCATAGTTGAATCTCAAAAACACCTGTTTCGTGTTATCATATGTTTCTTTGATGTAAGGTGCATACGCCATCGGGATCGATGGTAACGTTTTGGTATTTCGCAGTGGCACACACTTGGAGGCTTCCTTCGGAGGAATCGACGAACCTTCTCCACTGATCAGTTTCATAGTCAATGTCTATAGGTGCTATTAGTCCATGAACATCACTACGAAAATCCAAGTTGTTTTCACTTTCGAAAAATGCAATGGCGGTTGGGGAACACAGTAACATTTACCTTCTTATCCAGGCAGTTCCACTGTTGTATCCCTACGCCAGCACTTCAGCACCGAGCGAGGTGGAGCAGTGGTTAACACACTGGACTCGCATTCGTGAGGACGACGGTTCAAACCCACGTCCGGTCATCCTGATTTGGGTTTTCCGTGATTTCCCTAAATCGCTTCAGGCAAATGCTGGGATGGTTCCTTTGAAAGGGTAGAACGACTTCCATCCCTAATTTGATTGGACCTATGACTTCGCTGTTTGGTCCCCTCTCTCCCCCCCCCCCCCCCCCTTAAAAACCAGCCAGCCAACCAACAGCTGAGCTTTACCATTCAGTAATTCAGATGTCTCACCAACTTAATCTACCCATCTCCATTCTACTTGCAGCTATTGTCCACATTTGTCTTTTATGAAGATTTGAAAAGAGCGAAGATCAGAATAAACTTTCTGGATTACTTATCTTTTCACTTGGATCTCGCTCTAGTTCTTCTTGTCTAGGGATCTGACTCTTAAAGTTGAAATTCTCACACTTTAGGCCCTCACAGTTGAAATGGTATAAATAAATTTTGAAGATTGTTGTTGCAGAATTTTTGTTGTTACGTTGATTTGTTTTCCCACATTTTAGTATATCATAGAGCCTTTTGATTTTTCACCTTAACAGAGCCGAAATTACACTGTTCGCGCAAAATGTAAAAATACGTCTGATCACGTCTGAGGCATGTTTATTACTGTCTCACTCAGCGGAAATGACAATATTCAAAAGGGTTTACAGGTTATCTTGACAAATGAATTTCTGTTAGTTTCGATTATTATTTCATAAATGAATCCAGAAACGAACGTAGTAAACAGTACTAGTTTGCGTGATTGATAATAGAAATTGTGCCAAATAATTCGTAATTACGAATGCTTCTGAAAAAATTACTTTTAACTGTAGGTTTAGAACTGGTATTTATCTATCATAACATCAAGAACAAAGATATTTCTTTTCATAAATATTAACTTGAAATGTAACATACTGTGTTTAAAATTACATGAAAGTTTTCAGAAAAGCAGCTAAGATAAAACTGACCTGTCCAAAATTCGAAAAACAGTTGCTAGAGGAGTATTTTCCGCTGCAGTAGGTCGTTAGGGCCACACTGTGTTCTTTGTGAATCTCTGTACACTCATTGTTACACACGGAATCAGCATGTTTCGGAGAGGTGAATTTTGAAGGTGACGGTCCAACATTAGTTTCACTAACGCCCTCATCATTATGAGAGTCACGTGGGACGGAAACAGGCTGTGCATCTCAGAGAGGCGCTGGTCGCGTGACAGACAGTATATTGGCATAAGCTATGTGATCAAAAGTATCCGGACAGCTCGCCGAAAGCGACTTACAAGTTCGTGGCGCCCTCCATCGGCAATACTGGAATTGAGTATGGTGTTGTCCCACCCTTAGCCTTGATGACAGCTTCCACTCTCGCAGCCATACGCTCAATCAAGTGCTGGAAGGTTTCTTGGGGAACGGCAGCCCATTCTTCACGGAGTGCTGCTCTGAGGAGAGGTATCGATGTCGGCCGGTGAGGCCTGGCACGAAGTCGCCGTTCCAAAACATCCCAAAGGTGTTCTGCAGGATTCAGGTCAGGACTCTGTGCAGGCTGCTCTATTACAGGGATGTTACTGTGTAACCATTCCGCCACAGGCCGTCCATTATGAACAGGTGCCTCAAAAGGTGTTCTGCAGGATTCAGGTCAGGACTCTGTGCAGGCTGCTCTATTACAGGGATGTTACTGTGTAACCATTCCGCCACAGGCCGTCCATTATGAACAGGTGCCTCATCGTGTTGAAAGATGCAATCGCCATCTCGGAATTGCTCTTCAACAGTGGGAAGCTAGAAGGTGCTTAAAACATCGATGCAGGCCTGTGCTGTGATAGTGCCACGAAAAAACAACAAGGGGTGCAAGCCCACTCCACGGAAAACATGACCACACCGTAACACCACCGCCTCCGAATTTTACTGTTGGCACTACACACGCTGGCAGATGACGTTCACCGGGCATTCGCCATACCCACACCCTGCCATCGGATCGCCACATTGTGTACCGTGATTCGTAACTCCACACAACGTTTTTCCACTGTTTAGTCGTCGTATGTTTGCGCTCCTTACATCAAGCGAGGCGTTGTTTGCCGTTTACCGACGTGACGTGTGGCTTATGAGCAGCCGCTCGACCATGAAAACCAAGTTTTCTCACCTCCTGCCTAACTGTCATAGTACTTGCAGTGGATCCTGATGCAGTTTGGAATTCCTGTGTGATGGTCTGGATAGATGTCTGCCTATTACACATTACGATCCTCTTCAACTGTCGGCGGTCTCTGTCAGTCAACAGACGAGGTCGCCCTGTACGCTTTTGTGCTGTTCGTGTCCCTTCACGTTTCCACTTCACTATCACATCGGAAACAGTGGACCTAGGAATGTTTAGGAGTGTGGAAATCTCGCGTACAGACGTATGACACGAGTGACACCCAGTCAGCTGACCACGTTTGAACTCCGTGAGTTTCACGGAGCGCCCCATTCTGCTCTCTCTCGATGTCTAATGACTACTGAGGTCGCTCATATGGAGTACCTGGCAGTAGGTGGCATCACAATGCACCTAATATGTTTTTTTAGGGGGGTGGTGTCCAGATATTTTTGATCACATAGTCTACTTTTGACCAGAGAGTGTATTTAGATATGACTAGCATTCAATGAAACCGCACAAAGTGTGTGACCAACTACACTAGAACGGATCACTGAGCAGTGTAGGTGGAGAGCTAGACTCGTTGAATTGTCTGCTTCTCATCGTATAGCTTCTAGCTGTTACCGCGTGACGAATTTCCCTACACGATAAACGTTTCCGGAAGACCCTGCATACAGCGGTGTGTAATCGAAAATGATTATCGATCGACCCCGCACTCGGGAGTAATATAGGGGAGGGGGGAAGCACTATCAATAATGGAGCATGCAATTCTCGTTCGCAGAGCCTTCGGCTGGTGGAGGGGGAATGAGCTTATGAGTTTTTTACTCGTTCGCTCTGCCACGAGGGCAGGAAAAGGGTCACCTCTGCGCGTAGGAGCAGCCCGTTCCAGGCCTCGGCTGTTAATGGCGGTTCTCGTTAAGGGGGCAACTCTTTGTCGGCGCTCCAACTTCCGGCGACGAAAGCTTAAAAGCTCCCAAGTCTGGGGAAATTTTTCCACAATAGAAGAAGGTGGACCCCAGAGCGGAGCGCAGTGAGCCAACTTGGAGGTAAATGACGGGCCGCTACTCTGGGAAGCCGAAGAAAGAGATTCCGTCGGTCGATGACAAAGTGTGACTGTGAGGCCGCCGTCGTGCTTCAGACTTTACTGATCACAGCATCTTGTCACGGTCGGTGTTCTAATTTCAATACTAACTAGTTCTGCCTGTTGCCATCTTCATCTGAAGAAACAAACCTCATGTTGTATCACGTGATGGCTGTAGAAAAACAGCTATTAATGAAATTACAATTGCCATCTTGACAAAAAGTTATAATACGTATTGCTCCGAGAAACACCCAAAGCATCTTACTTCATCCGAGTTATGTCCACATCTACCTAAATACTCCTCAAGCCACTGCGAAGCGCATGACGGAGGATGTTTTATATCAGTATTAAAGATTGTCTATTTCCTGTCAGTCCTGTATTCAGCGACATTCTAACCTCTCTTACCTTGTTCTATCATACCTTCACCAGATACGAGGAGGAGGCACCATAATGGTCGCACAGTGATCTTGAAATACATGCGACAAATACACATTACATATGTAAAATTGTGGACAGTTGGGAATGTGAGTGTCACGGGAAGCGTGCAAAGGATGAGTCCCTGCAGTCGCGCTATTCATCTGTGCCCTCGGTGGCTCAGATGGACAGAGCGTCTGCCATGTAGGCAGCAGATCCCGGGTTCGAGTCCCGGTCGGGGCACACATTTTCAGCTGCCCACATCGAGGTATGTCAACAACACCTGTCGGCAGCTGAGGGTTTCAGTCAGTCATCATTTATTCCAGGGAAAAGCTGCACGGTCATTAACAGTATTCTGTTCTTTCGAGAACAAGTTACTGTCTTCATATAAATATAGGACCACTCTTATCCATCATCTATCAGAGATCATTCGAACAGCGGAAAGTTCCATGGGACTGGAAGAAGAACCAGGTCATAGCAATCTATAAAAAGGGTAGAAAATTGGATGCACATAATTACCGACCACCTTCACTGACATCGAGTTGTTGTACAATCATGGAACGTATTTTGTGTTAAGACATAACGACCTTTCTAGACTCTGAGAAGCTCATCTGCAGAAACCAGCACGGTTTTAGGAAACAGCGGTCATGCGAGACACAGCTGGCCCTCTTTGTGTCGGCTCTAAATACCGCCTCCTAGGTTGATGCCATATTTTCCGAGTTTCGAAAGGCGTTCCACTCAGTTCCGCATTGTCGCTTGCTCCAAAAAGTGGGCGCTTACGGGCTATCCCAAGCGTAACTTCAGGTGTGCCCCAGGGCAGCGTAATAGATCCGCTGCTTTTTTCGATTTACGTAAACTATCTGGTTGATGATATAGACAGCGACATTAGACTGTTTGCCAATGATGCTGTAGTCTACAGGAAAGTGGTATCATACGAAAGTTGTGAACAAATCAATGAGAATTTGCAGAAAATAAATGCGTGGTGTGATGATTGGCAGTTATCTCTCAATATTAGTAAGTGTAACGTACTGCGTATAACAAGTCGAAAATCCCAATTAATGTACGAGTACAAAATAAATGCCCGCTCTTTGGAACCGGTAACATCCGTCAAGTATCTGGGTCTCAAATGGAATGATCAGATTACACAAGTAAAGGGTAAGACGAACTCTAGAGTGCTGTTTATTGGTACAATCCTTAAGCCATGCAGTCCTTCGACAAAGGAAATAGCTTACAATACATTAGTTCGTCCAGTCTTGGAGTATTGTTCGTCTGTATGGGACCCTTACCAGTTGGGTCTGATTCAAGAGATTGAGAAGGTCCAAAGAAGAGCGGCAAGATTCGTGATTGGTACATTTAGCCAATGCGAGGGCCTTACAGATCTCATAGAAAGTTTGAAGTGGGACATACAGATAGACGGCGCGCTAAACAGAAGGGACTGCTGACTAAATTCCGAAATCCGATCTTCGCCGAGGATGTAGAGCATATATTATTACTACCAACTTTCGAACCGCGCAATGATCACCATTCGAAGATAAGGGAAATTAGAGCTCGTACTGAGGCGTTGAGAGAGTCGTTTTTCCATCGCGGCATCCGCGCGTGGAACAAAGGGGAGGGGTAGGGGGGAATATGACTTTGGCGCGCATTGTGCCCTCCGCCACACACCGATTGGTGGCTAGCGGAGTATATATGTAGATGTAGACGTAGATTCTCTGAATTCACCCAACAGTATTTGTCGACAAATACATCGTCTTCCTTTTGAGAATTCCCGTTTAAGTTCCACGAGCATTCCTGTTCCACTATCGGACGCGATATATCGAAATGTTACTGTCCTAACACCGCATCTGCGACCTGGTACCATCTCTTCTGTCACACTCTCCTGGATAAGGACTCCAGACACTTGAACACTACTCCTCAATTGGTTTAACTAGCGTCTTGTATGGAATTTGGTATGCAATGCGCTGCACTTTTCCACAATACTTTTAGCAGTTCCATGTCGTCCATTCACCTTTCCTAATTCCGATATGAAGCGTTCGTCCTGCAATTTCGACGGTGCTTCGTCGGCTGCACACGATGCACGTCACGCACCTCACATCTCCACGGGAGACAAGACTTTTAAACCTCCTCGTACCCATAAGCACATTGGATATACGTATCTCCCTATGTTTCAAAGTGGCAACGGCCTTGCCACAGTGGCTACACCGGTTCCCGTGAGATCACCGAAGTTAAGCGCTGTCGGGCGTGGTCGGCACTTGGATGGGTGACCATCCGGGCCGCCATGCGCCCTTGCAATTTTTCGGGGTGCACTCAGTATCGTGATGCCAATTGACGAGCTACTCGATCGAGTAGTAGCGGTTTCGGTCAGGAATACCATCATAACGACCGGGAGAGCGGTGTGCTGACCCCACGCCCCTCCTATCCGCATCCTCCCCTGAGGATGACACGGCTGTCGGATGGTCCTGGTAGGCCACTCGTGACCTGGAGATGGAGTGCTATGTTTCAAAACGACAGGGTGCGTCAAAAAGAATTATCCGACTTTAAAAACGCCATAAGTGTTATGTTATTTGAGCTATGTGCGTGAACAATGTTCTGTTGGAGAGAGCAAACTCTCGAGTTTCACAAGGTCCCCGCTACGTAGCAGCAGCGTGCGCCGACTTCAGTTCTAGTAAAAATGGTGTCGGGACAACAGTGAGAGTTTTGTGTTCTACGTTTCGCGCAGTGCGGGTCCAGAAATAACTGTTCAGGGCGGATCTCGTATTAGGTATGGTGTGGATCCTCCTACAGCAGAGAGCATCAGACGATGGCACGAACAGTTCCGAGAAACAGGCAAATCACCGGGCCGTCCCCGAGTGTCTGACACAGACGTCCAACGCATCCGCCACATTCTCTCAATGAGACCGCAGAAATCCGTTCGCCGTGCAGCTCGACAGCTCAACATGCCTCCGATGTCCGTCTGGCGAGTGTTACGTCGACATTTACATACGAAACCGTACATAATTCAGCTACTGCAGTCTCTTCTTCGAGGTGACAAACAGCAACGTGTGGAGTTTTTTAATTTCGTTCTCGGCAAGATGGAGGATGACAATTTTATTCCACGCTTAGTGTTCAGTGACGAGGCAACATTCCATTTAACTGGAAACGTTGATCGTCATAATGTGAGAATGTGGGGTACGGAACAACCACCTGAAGTTGTACAACATGAGAGGGACTCTCCGAAATTTAATGTGGTTTTTGCAGTTTCACGGGAAAAGATGTTGTTGTTGTTGTTGTTGTTGTCTTCAGTTCTGAGATTGGTTTGATGCAGCTCTATATGCTACTCTATCCTGTGCAAGCTTCTTCATCTCCCAGTACATACTGCAGCCTACATCCTTCTGAATCTGCTTAGTGTATTCATCTCTTGGTCTCCCTCAAAGATTTTTACGCTCCACGCTGCCCTCCAATACTAAATTGGTGATCCCTTGATGCCTCAGAACTTGTCCTACCAACCGATCCCTTCTTCTAGTCAAGTTGTGCCACAAGCTCATCTTCTCCCCAATTCTATTCAATACCTCATCAGGAGATGGGACCTGGATAAACTGACTAAACCAGAGGTTGTACAGAGTTTCAGGGAGAGCATAAGGGAACAGTTGACAAGAATGGGGCAAATAAATACAGTAGGAGAAGAATGGGTAGCTCTGAGGGATGAAGTAGTGAAGGTAGCAGAGGATCAAGTAGGTAAAAAGACGAGGGCTAGTAGAAATCCTTGGGTAACAGAAGAAATATTGAATTTAATTGATGAAAGGAGAAAATATAAAAATGCAGTAAATGAAGCAGGCAAGAAGGAATACAAACGTCTCAAAAATGAGGTCAACAGGGAGTGCAAAATGGCTAAGCAGGCATGGCTAGAGGACAAATGTAAGGATGTAGAGGCTTATCTCACTAGGGGTAAGATAAATACAGCCTACAGGAAAATTAAAGAGACCTTTGGAGAAAAGAGAGCCACTTGTATGAATATCAATAGCTCATATGGAAACCCAGTTCTAAGCAAAGAGGGGAAAGCAGAAAGGTGGAAGTAGTATATAGAGGGTCTATACAAGGGCGATGTACTTGAGGACAATATTATTGAAATGGAAGAGGATGTAGATGAAGATGAAATGGGAGAAACGAAACTGCGTGAAGAGTTTGACACAGCACTGAAAGAACTGAGTGGAAACTAGGCCCCAGGAGTAGACAACATTCCATTAGAACTACTGACGGCCTTGGGAGAGCCAGTCCTGACAAAACTCTACCATCTGGTGGTCAAGATGTACGAGACAGGTGAAATACCTTCAGACATCAAGAAGAATATAATAATTCCAATCCCAAATAAAGCAGGTGTAGACAGATGTGAAAATTACCGAACTATCAGTGTAATAAGTCACAGCTGCAAAATACTAACGCTTATTCTTTACAGAGGAATGGAAAAACTGGTAGAAGCCGACCTCGGGGAAGATCAATTTGGATTCCGTAGAAATGTTGGAACACTTGAGGCAATACTGACCTTACGACATATCTTAGAAGGAAGATTAAGGAAAGGCAAACCTACGTTTCTAGCATTTGTAGACTTAGAGAAAGCTTTTGACAATGTTGACTGGAATACTCTCTTTCAAATTTTAAAGGTGGGAGGGGTAAAATACAGGGTGCGAAAGGCTATTTACAATTTGTACAGAAACTAGAAGGCAGTTATAAGAGGGGCATGAAAGGAAAGCAGTGGTTGGGAAGGGCGTGAGACAGGGTTGGTAGCCTCTCCCCGATGTTATTCAATCTGTATATTGAGCTGGTAGTATAGGAAACAAAAGAAAAGTTCGGAGTAGGTATTAAAATCCATGGACAAGAAATAAAAACTTTGAAGTTAGTCGATGACATTGTAATTCTGCCAGAGACAGCAAAGGAAATGGAAAAGCAGTTGAACGGAATGGACAGTGTCTTGATAAGAGCGTATAGGATGAACATCAACAAAAGCAAAACGAGTATAATGGAATGTAGTGGAGTTAAGACGGGTGATGCTGAGGGAATTAGATTAGGAAATGAGACACTTAAAGTAGTAAAGGAGTTTTGCTATTTGGGGAGCAAAATAACTGATGATGGTCGAAGTAAAGAGGATATAAAATGTAGACTGGCAATGGCAAGGAAAGTATTTCTGAAGAAGAGAAATTTGTTAACATCGAGTATAGATTTAAGTGTCAAGAAGTCGTTTCTGAAGGTATTTGTATGGAGTGTAGCCATATATGGAAGTGAAACATGAACAATAAATAGTTCGGACAAGAAGAGATTAGAAGCTTTTGAAATGTGGTGCTACAGAACAATGTTGAAGATTAGGTGGGTAGATCACGTAACTAATGAGGAGGTATTGAATAGAATTGAGGAGAAGAGGAGTTTGTGGCACAACTTGACAAGAAGAAGGGATCGGTTGGTAGGACATGTTCTGAGGCATCAAGGGATCACCAATTTATTAATGGAGGGCAGCGTGGACGGTAAAAATGTAGAGGGAGACCTAGAGATGAATACACTAAGCAGATCCAGAAGGATGTAAGTTGCAGTAGGTACTGGGAGATGAAGAAGCTTGCACAGGATAGATTAGCATGGAGAGCTGCATCAAACCAGTCTCAGGACTGAAGACCACAACAAAAACACCACCTCAGCATTAGTTATGTGATCTACCCATCTAATCTTCAGCATTGTTCTGTAGCTCCACATTTCAAAAGCTTCTAATTTCTTCTTGTCCAAACTATTTATTGTCCATGTCTCACTTTCATACAAATACCTTCAGAAACGACTTCCTGACACTTAAATCTATACTCGATGTTAACAAATTTCTCTTCTTCACAAATACTTTCCTTGCCATTGCCAGTCTACATTTTATATCCTCTCTTCTTCAACCATCATCAGTTATTTTGCTCCCCAAATAGCAAAATTCCTTTACTTCTATAAGTGTCTCATTTCCTAATCTAATTCCCTCAGCATCACCCGACTTAATTCTACTACATTCTATTATCGTCGTTTTGCTTTTGTTGATGTTCATCTTATACCTTCCTTTCAAGACACTCTCCATTCCGTTCAACTGCTCTTCCAAGTCCTTTGCAGTCTCTGACAGACACAATTACAATGTCATCGGCGAACCTCAAAGTTTTTATTTTTTCTCCATGGATTTTAATACCTACTCCGAGCTTTTCTTTTGTTTCCTTTACTGCCTGCTCAATATACAGATTGAATAACATCGGGGAGAGGCTACAACCCTGTCTCACTCCCTTTCCAACCACTGCTTCCCTTTCATGCCCCTCTTATAACTGCCTTCTAGTTTCTGTACAATTAGTAAATAGCCTTTGGCTCCCTGTATTTTACCCCTGCCACCTTTAAAATTTGAAAGATACTATTCCAGTCAAAAGCTTTCTCTAAGTCTACAAATGCTAGAAACGTAGGTTTGCCTTTCCTTAATCTTTCTTCTAAGATAAGTCGTAGGGTCAGTATTGCCTCACGTGTTCCAAACTGATCTTCCCCGAGGTCTGCTTCTATCACTTTTTCCATTCGTGTGTAAACCTATGGTTCGGTAATTTTCACGTCTGTCAACACTTGCTGTATGTTGCATTTTTCTTTGGCGAGAACACGGTTACAGGAAGCACACAGTTCGATATGATTCAGAACTTGCTTTTGCCACAGTTGGAGACTGATTCGAACGACTTCATTCACCAATAGGGTGGGACAGCGTCGCACTGACATCTGAAAGCGCTGGAATTTTTAAATCAGGGGATTACTGAACGTTGGATCGGTCGCACTGCATCAAATGATTCAGCCTTACATTACTCGCCTCCAAGGTCACCGGACCTGACTGTATGCGATTATTTCTTGTGGGGGTTTATAAAAGACTGTGTTTATGTGGCTCCGTTACTAACGACAATGATCGAACTGAGACATCGCATAACAGCAGCTGTGGAAGCTGCAGTGTGGGAACAATCTGAATACCGCAATGACATGTGACGTATATCTCAAGGGAGAGGGGGCATATTGAACACCTACCAAAAGGTATGAAAAAAGCTTTTTGAGTTACCCGTTCAGTAAAAAATAAAATTCACTGTGTACGTACATTAGTTTCACAAACATATACATAACAAATGCAATGATTCTTTTTGATACATCCTATACTATTTTGAAAATATATGACTTTCTCCTTCTGAGTCAGTCGTATCTAATTATCTTTTCTTCAGTTTTATATTTACCTGGTACTAAAATTTTCCATGGTTTTCCGCAATGCCAGTACCAGACCTGGCAGAAAATTCCAAGAGATACTGGTCGTATGTGAAGTATGTTAGCGGCAAGACACAAGCAGCGCCTTCTCTGCGCGATAGCAAAGGAGATACAATCGACGACAGTGCTGACAAACGAGAGTTACTAAACACAGCCTTCCGAAGCTCCTTCACCAAAAAAAGACGAAGTAAACACTCCATAATTCGAATCGAGAACAGCTGCCAACATAACTTAGAAATAGATATCCTCGCAGTAGTGAAGCAACTTAAATCAGTTAACAAAAGTCCTCCCGCCGGAGGTTCGAGTCCTCCTTCGGGCATGTGTGTGTGTGTGTGTGTGTGTGTGTGTTTGTGTGTGTGTGTGTGTGTGTGTGTGTGTGTGTGTGTGTGTGTGTGTGTATGTGTGTGTCTGTGTTGTTCTTAGTACAAGTTAGTTTAAATAGTGCGTAACTCTAGGGACCGATGACCTCAGCAGTTTGGTCCCTTAGGAATTCACACACATTTGAACAAAAGCAAGTCTTCTGGTGCAGACTGTATACCAGTTAGGTTCCTTTCGGAGTATGCTGATGCATTAGCTCCATACTTAACTATCATATACAGCGGTTTCCCAAAAACTGGGAAATTGCACAGATCACACCAATAAAGAAAGGTAGTTGGATTAATCCACTAAATTACAGGCCCATATCGTTAACGTCGTTGGAACATATATTGTGTTCGAACATTATGAATTACCTCGAAGAGAATGGCCTATTGACATATATTCAACGTGCCTTTACAAAACATCGTTCTTGTGAAACACAACTAGCTCTTTACTCACACGAATCGTTGAGTGCTATTGAGAAGAGATTTCAAATTCATTCCTTATTTACACGTTTCCAGAAGACTTTTTGGCACTGTACCACGCAAGCAGTTTGTAGTCAAGGTTCATGCCTGTCAATTATGTGACTGGATTTGTGATTTCCTGTCAGAGAGGTCAAAATTCGTAGTAATTGACGGAAAGTCATCCAGTGAAACGGAAGTGATTTCTGACGTTCCCCAAGGTAGTGTTATAGGCCCTTTGCTGTTTCCTATCTATATAAACGATTTAGGAGACAATCTGAGCTGCCGTCTTAGGTTGCTTGCAGAGGATGCTTGTTTATTGTCTAGTAAAATCATGAGAAGATCAAAACAAATTGCAAAACGATTTAGAAAAGATATCTGAATGGTGCGAACGCTGGCAATTGACCCTAAATAATGAAACGTGTGGGGTCATCGACATGAGTGCTAAAAGCAATCCGTTAAACTTAGGTTGCACAGCAAACCTGTCATAGGCCGTAAATTCAACTAAATACCTAGGAATTACAATTACGAACAACTTACATTGGAAAGAAGACAGAGAAAATGTTTTGGGGAAGGCTAACCAAAGACTGCCTTTTATTGGCAGCACAGTTAAAAAATGTAACAGACCTACTAAGGAGACTGCCTACACAACGCTTGTTCGTCCCCTTTTGGAGAATTGTTGCGCAGTGTGGGATCCTTACCAGATAGGACTGACGGAGCACATCCTAAGAGTTCAAAGAAAGGCAGCACTTTTTGTTCTATCGCGAAATATGGGAAAGAGTGTCACTGACATGATGCAGGCTTTGAGGTGGACATCATTAAAAGGAAGGCGTTTTTCGTTGCGATGGAATATTTCACAAAATTTCAATCCTCAAGTTTCTCCTCTGAATGCGAAAATACATTTTGTTGAGGCCAACATATATAGGGAAAACGATCATCATAATAAAATAAATTAGTGTTCGCACGGGATGATATAGGACTGGAATAATAGAGAATTATTGTGAAGGTGGTTCCATGAACCCTCTGCCATGAATCTAAGTGTGATTTGCGAAGTGTCCATGTAAATGTATATGTAGATCAATATAACAGGGATCTAAATTTCAGTTTTTTGTTGAATGTAACATTACGAAAATAGTATGATGACTGTTACACTGAAGAGCTGTAATGTATCTTTTTACGTAGTAAATGTGCCCCGTGTCTTTATGATGCCAGTTGTAGGGTAGAGATGCATAAATTGTACCACTTTTGAGGTTTTATTTATTATAGCCTAAAACAATGAGTTGCAAACTTATTTAAACAGTGCCATCCTCAACTGCAGGATGTTCTTCTTGCTATCTGTTTTAAAGAATGAAAATTCAAAATTGGGAACATGATACCTAATACTCTAAACTTCTGTGGACACAAATAAGAATTTTGGTTTCGTAATTTGTAGCAGTGGCTGTGTAAATTGAACCATCTTTATAAACTGTCTCCCTGAACTTAAGATACACTGCGTGGTCACCCATCTTCAGACATCACAAACTTCAACTGCTTCCTAACCTAAGGCGTTGTCAAGGCTGTTGGTTAGGAAGGATTTGAAGTTAGCGATGTATGAAGATGGGTGTAATCCCGAAACGTTTAACATGTTCTAATAAATGAGTCATTTGGACATCTCATGAGTTTATTGCGATTGTACAACGTTGGTTGCCAATTATTAACACAGAGAGCTGCCATTCTCTACAGACTACACCAAGCGAAAATTTCTCCAGGTCTCTGTCCACCAACCTGTGATCATCCAACAACTAATGGGCTTGAAATGAATGCATTCTTACTTTGATTAACTAACAGTAATTGTGGTGATTTAGGTTAACAGGATGGGCCACACTACAGTCATTTAAGCTACGAATTCACGAAATTTCACTTGGTAAGGGGGATCCATTCGGCATAAAAAAAAATGGTTCAAATGGTTCTGAGCACTATGGGACTTAACAGCTGTGGTCATCAGTCCCCTCGGCATAAAAATTTACATTAACTTAAGTAAATAAATATTATGCGCCGCACTGAAATCTGGGGAGGTATATGAGACTTGAAATAAGGAAGTGCAGACAATCCTAGTGCACGAAGCGAAGCTCTTTTGTACACAGAACCCGAAAAAATCTTTTACGTAGTGCAATATTAGTGTTAAATTTTATGTTTTTCACCTCAGTTGTGTGTGTGTGTGTGTGTGTGTGTGTGTGTGTGTACAATCTCGCATATACGTGACTGTTTGTGAGCAAAATCCTACACATTACTCGTAAATGACTTATATATGTCAAAATCTGATGTTTCTTGGATGACTATCACTGAGTTACGATCAAATGAAGCAGGGATGTACGAGGGTGAGTCAAATGAAAACCTTAAATATTTTTTAAGTATTATTTATTGTGCAGAAGTGGTACAAAGCTGTATCGCTTTTCAAAACAATCTCCCCCACGCTCCATGCAAGTCCTCCAGTGCTTGCAAAGTACATAAATTCCTTTAGAAAAAAATTCTTTTGGTAGTCCGCGCAACCACTCATGCACCGCATGGTGTACCTCTTCACCAGAACGGAACTTCTTCCATTGCGTCTTTGAGTGGCCAAAAGATATGGAAATCACTTGGGGCAGGGTCTGGTGACTGTGGTGAATGAGGAAGACACTCAAAATGCATGTCTGTGATTGTTGCAAATGTTTAGAGTCAGTGTGGGGCTTTGCATTGTCATGTTGGAAAAGGACACCGCAGATGATTTTTTTAGGGGATCTGTGTGTGATGCACTGGTGACAGTGGTCCCTCTAGGCACACACGCATTGTGCCTGACCTGGACGAGGAGCATCTTCCACTGAAGTCACACCATTTGCCAAGTTCCTACTCCATTTGTAGACTTGCTGCCGTGACAAACATGGATCACGGTACTGAACCTTCATTCGTCGATGAATTTCAATAGGTTTCACACCTTGACTGCGCATGAAACGAATATCAGAACGGTGTTCTTTCCTGGTGCAAGTCGCAAGTGGGGCGCCCAACTTTATACTGATACTGCGACAGTATGAGTACATCTGCACTATGCTGGCACCTACAGGCTATTCTACACGCTGTTTGTAGCACGCTTACCAACTTACAGGATAACGGCACGAAATTTCGATTTGTTATTACAATTTTAAGGTTTTCATTTGACTCATCCTCGTGATATTGGTCACTATCATCTCAGCAAGTTATGGTAAAGGAACAAAGTGAATGTGTTCTAATATTTGTAAAGAAACTGTAGGGTTTGAGTAGCAAGTAAGGAGACAGCGCACTCTCTTGTTTGGCATTGTTTTCTATTGCTAGTCGAAATGGGTGAGCCTAAAAACGTTTTTTTTTTTTTTTTCGAAAACCTAAGTAACCTTTCCAACCGAGTCGCAAAATTGTCAGATTGGCGTTACTTGGCTGGATTTAACCACCAACGAGAACGTTACATATCTGTCAGATATGTGACAGTAAAGGTATGAAGTTGCTACCGAAGCTGTACGTATGAGGGGGAAATCCCACAAGGCTGTGACGTCACGAAGTGTTTGTGGCGCACGCTGGTTTTTGTGTCACTGAAGTAATTAGCGATGTTCAACAGATGGGCCACATGGAAACGACAAAAAAAGTAATGAAGAGATGATGAAGGGATACGATGGGCAGATGGGGAGAGAGAGAAAGAGAGAGAGAGAACGGAACTGCATCATACGCGTTCGACCCCTCGTAAGCCATACCGATATCTGTTCTGTCACGAGCAGTCTCGTTTTCCCGATATTTTCATTCCGACTCGGCAAGGGCTTTACCCAACACATGGAAATAAATACGGTGCTGGATGAAAAAAAGAGCACTGTTTGCCAAAAAAGCTGAGCCCCCTTCTTTTTTTTATGTGAGCGACTGGCGCTGACCCAGTGAAGTCTGTAATCACGCAATGGAGGGCAAACGAGCGATTTGAAAAAAAGAGAGAAGAAAAAAAAACCGCTAGCGCTTCTGGCACGTGTGATTGGAGTTCAGTGAGGAAGTGTATGGCTCCGGTCACGCGATTCAATAAAACAGTGGCTCCGTCAGGGGGTGAGTTGGGGGGGGGTATGGAGGGTGGGGAGGGGGGAAGGAGGGAGGTGGTGGGGTGGGGGCGTGTGGAGGGGGCACCGTACAGAACCAGGAACTCAACGCTGATTGGTAGCTGAATGTGTGTGAGGGAATCCGTCTCGTCGTCCATGTAAGAGTCAATTAATGTACTCTGTATCACGACAGTGTGTGTGTGTGAGAGAGAGCTTTGCACCAGTCTACCCATTTCCTATCTATATGGATTAGCGGATTGGAAGATAAA
Organism: Schistocerca gregaria; assembly: GCF_023897955.1. NCBI lineage: Eukaryota > Metazoa > Arthropoda > Insecta > Orthoptera > Acrididae > Schistocerca > Schistocerca gregaria. Next base: position 124,561,040 of record NC_064930.1, on the reverse strand, counting down.
TATTCCTCTATACGAGCCGTAACCAGTCTCGTATTATTCTCGTGCTCATATATTAACATCTGCATCAGCAAAACCACAGAGAAGTGCATGGCAGAGGGAATTGTATTCTTTTGAACTGGGCACCTAGAAACGACGGAGAGGCTTTGTCACTGCCGTAGCCCTCAGTGGTACAGAACCCCACAACAGGCTACAGCAGTCCACCCACCCCACCAAATAATTCAAATGGCTCTGATCACTATGCGACTTAACTGCTGAGGTCATCAGTCCCCTAGAACTTAGGACTACTTCAACCTAACTAACCGAAGGACGTAACAGACATCCACGCCCGAGGCAGGAGTCGAACCTGCGACTGTAGCGGTCGCGCGATTCCAGACTGAAGCCCCCTGAACCGCTCGGGCGAACCCCACCGCCGCCCCACACCGAACCCAGGCTTATTGTGCGGTTCGGCCCCAAGTGTAGCCCCAATGTTTGTGTGGTAGAGTAATTGTGGTGCAAACGTACGTGGAGACAGTGTTTGCACTACAATGGCCGACATAGTGTAACTGAGGCGTATTATGTTCGACTATAATGACTTTTCTGGAGAGTAGAAATCTACTATGTAGGAATCAGCATGGGTTTCGAAAAAGACGGTCGTGTGAAACGCAGCTCGCGCTATTCGTTCACGAGACTCAGAGGGCCAAAGACACGGGTTCAAAGGTAGATGCCGTGTTTCTTGACTTCCGCAAGGTGTTCGATACAGTTCCGCACAGTCGTTTAATGAACGAAGTAAGAGCATGTGGACTATCAGACCAATTGTGTCATTGGACTGAAGAGTTCCTAGATAACAGAACCCAGTATGTCATTCTCAATGGAGAGAAGTCTTCCGAAGTAAGAGTGATTTCAGGTGTGCCGCAGGGGAGTGTGGTAGGACCGTTGCTGTTCACAATCTACATAAATGACCTTGTGGATGACATCGGAAGTTCACTGACGCTTTTTGCGGACGATGCTGCAGTATATCGAGAGGAAAATTGTACTGAAATGCAGGAGGATCTGCAACGAATTTACGCATTGTGCAGGGAATGGCAATTGAATTTCAATGTAGACAAGTGCAATGTGCTGCGAATATATAGAAAGATAGATCTCTTATCATTTCGCTAGAAAATAGTAGGTCAGCAACTGGAAGCAGTTACTTCCATAATTTATCTGGGAGTACGCATTAGGTGTGATTTAAAATGGAATGACCATATAAAATTAATCGTCGGTAAAGCAGATTCCAGACTTGATATCCATTGGAAGAATCCTAAGGAAATGCCATCTAAAAACAAAGGAAGTAGGTTACAGTACGCTTGTTCGCCCACTGCTTGAATACTGCTCAGCAGTGTGGGATCCGTGCCAGATAGGGTTGATAGAAGAGTTAGAGAAGAACCAACGGAGAGCAGCGCGGTTCGTTACAGGATCATTTAGTAATCGCGAAAGCGTTACGCAGATAATAGGTAAACTCCAGTGGAAGACTCTGCAGGAGAGACGCTGAGTAGCTCGGTAGGGGCTTTTGTTGCAGTTTCAAGAACATACCTTCACCGAGGAGTCGAGCAGTATATTGCTCCCTCCTACGTATATCTCGCGAAGAGAGCATGAGGATAAAATCAGAGAGATCAGAGCCCACACAGAGGCATACCGACAATCCTTCTTTGCACGAACAATACGAGACTGGCATAGAAGGGAGAACCGATAGAGGTACTGAAGGTACCCTCCGGCACATACTGTCAGGTGGCTTGCGGAGTATGGATGTAGATGTAGACGTAGATAACGGGAACCAGCCGGCATTCGACGAGGCGGATGGAAAACCACCTAAAAACCATCCACACCGGACGTCGACACTAATCCGCCGGGCGGATTCTTGCCGGGGACCGGCACGCCTTCCCACCCGCAAAGCAGTGCGTTAGACCGCGCGGCTAACCTGGCGGGCATGCCACAGGGTATCAGAAGTTAATGTCTCTTCCCGTTGCATTCGCATGCGGAGAGCGGAACAATTGACTTCTTCAGCTCCTTTGTTCGTGTTGCAATTAGTCCCGCTCCCCATGTATAGAGGGCTGTAGTATATCACTTAATACTCGTTCTTGCAGGTTTCTAAACACGTATTCTCAGGATAGTATCTGCCTATCTTCAAGTGACTGCCGGTTCGGCTTTCTTCTGCTCGTCTATGAGACTCTCCTATGGGTCGAACAAACCTGTAACCGTTCGTGCTGTCCTTTGTATATATTCTGTCCCCTGTTCGTCTTAGTTCGTATCAAACCTATTTACCTAATCAGTATTCAAACATGGGACGCACAAGCGATTTGTAAAGAGACTCCTTTGTAAAGTAAATTCGCTTTTCTACTGTCTTCCTCTGGTCCAGGAAAGAAACAAAAATTGGGGTAAGACATCGTGCAGTCGCATATTTTTGTACAGTGATAAGTCGGCCGCTTTGGCCGAGCGGTTCTAGGCGCTACAGTCTGGAACCGCGCAATCGCTACGATCGCAGGTTCGAATACTGCCTCGGGCATGGATGTGTGTGATGTCCTTATGTTAGTTAGGTTTAAGTAGTTCTAAGTTCTTGGGGACTGGTGACCTCAGATGTCAAGTCCCATAGTGCTCACAGCCATTTGAACCATTTTTTTTTTGCAGGTTTCTAAACGGGTCAAACATATCTGTGACCATTCGTGCTGTCCTTCTTTGTATATAATCAGTATCCCCTGTTTGTCTTACTCGGTATCAAACCCACATAGTTTATCAGTGTTCAAACATGGGACGCACAAGCGACTTGTAAACAGTCTTCTTCGTAAACTCGCTTTTCCCTTGTCTGTCTATGGTTGAGTCAAGGAACAAAAATTAGGGCAAAACATCGTGCAGTCGGATATTTTTGTACCGTGATAAGCTGGCCGGTGTGTCATCGGTTCTAGGCGCTTCAGTCTGGGACCGTGCAGCCGCTATATTCGCAGGCTCGAATCCTGCCTCGTGCATGGATGTATGTGATGCCCTTAGGTTAGTTAGGTTTAAGTATTTCTATGTTCTAGAGGACTGATGACCTCAGAAGTTAAGTCCCATAGTGCTCGCAGCCATTTGAACCACTTTTTCTACAGTGATAGTAGGGAGTGTCATGAAAAGCTTACTAAAAATCCCCATCGGTATAGTGCGAGCGTGGGGGTACTGAGGTGTTTAAGAGAAACTTTTTATACTCTTCTCCAGCAACTCGAAAACTGCGGCTCCTAGTAAAATGATAGCCAGCACAGAGTTAAACAACATTAAATTAACTACAGTAACGGAAAAGCAACACCAAGAAGGAAGTGAGCGACGCAAACGAAAGTTGGTATGTGTGCCTCCTCATCTGGGATGTGATGTCTATTCAAATGTAGCACAAGACTGGCACCACTGATTTAAATACACGCTGTATCGGCCGTGGCCATTAGAAGCCTTTAAAACTGGACGCGGTGAGCTGATGTTAGTCAAGAACGTCTTTAAGACGTCAAAGACGCCATTATCAGCACATCACTGAGTTTCGACGACGTCACCCAATAGCGCCACGAGAAACTGGATGTTCCTCTTACGACACGGCGGAAGGGCTTGGTGGGAAAGCAGGCACTGTACGTGATTCCTGACAGCGGTGGCCGCGAGACGTCCGGTTGACACTGCCCAGAGGGAAAACTATCATACGCAACTGGCCATTAAAATTGCTACACCAACAAGAAATGCAAATAACGTCGCCTTTCCAGCTTAGGTTTTTTAGAATGTGACTTGTAAGTACTGCATCTCTTTCCGGTCAGTACACACTTTAGTTTATAAATGTCTGATATACCTATTATGTTTTAGAACAGTTAGTTTAATTCTGAAGACGACGCTCATAGTAGCGTCGAAACCTGGTCAATTTTGACTTAATATTTGTGACCGAGGGCTTATTTGTTGTAATATAACTCTGACACGGTCACAGAACGTTAGCAGCTATGTTCGAAGTTTTACATTAACACTACATGAAGCACACTGTTCTACTCCGCTAGGGGGAGGATTCTTGGTCATCCTGGAAGGGCGCTGTAGTGTTCTTCCAGGAAAGGCGACTGAATGGCTTTTCTCTTAGCAGAAAGCAAAGTGTAATGATAAATCTTTGGTTCACTGCAATTTCCCCTAAGATAATCACTGCTGTTTATGTAGTGGAGCTATTTTCAATGTATTGAATGAGTACCTATTCCCAGTTGTTTAGCGAGTTTTTGTGTAAAAACAGTGGCAACAGTGGCTGAGAAGATCGTAATTTGTAAGTGTGGTGTTATCAGTGAACTTCGTAGTGTCGGTGGGAACGTGATCGAATTCGTTGATATGTAATTCTGTTGTAGTCACTTCAATATCTACATCTACATCCATACTCCGCAAGCCACCTGACAGTGTGTGGCGGAGGGTACTTTGAGTACCTTTATCGGTTCACTTAATGGTGAACTCGTGAATAACCACAAACATATGTCACTTCTCGCACCATTAAGCCACGCAATACCAAGGGGTGGGTTACTTCAAGCCCACCTTTTGAAGAAATTGCTATCTAGTCAGTTAATTTCCATGTTAAAATTTTGTAAAAAATATTGTTTCTAATGCCTTCTTTTACCAGGTTGGATATATGTTTTAAATTTTTCGGTTAAACTTAACCCCAAAATTTAAGTTTCTGTAGCACACGTCACTTTCCCCATTGAATGTCGTATTCAATATTTCGATGTTCAGGGGCTTACTTACATATCAGTATCTCCATAAAAAGTATGTTGAAAGTAAAAGCTAGCAGCGATGAACGAAATTTGTATTTTTCAATTTTATTGTGGTGGTTATGCAAACGGCAAAACATGTAACTGAAGGTACGCTGATGTTGCCAAGATGTACTAAAAGGTTGTGGGCCCTAGTACCCTAGTTACACATCAGTAGGTTTTTAAAATCTGTTTTGTTAATCTAATACACTATCAATTTACGAATCCTTTTTTAGAGTTTTTCGGTTGGACGTAAAGTAGCTCCTCTTGGTAACGCACGTTATACACTCCTGGAAATGGAAAAAAGAACACAGAGACACCGGTGTGTCAGACCCACCATACTTGCTCCGGAAACTGCGAGAGGGCTGTACAAGCAATGATCACACGCACGGCACAGCGGACACACCAGGAACCGCGGTGTTGGCCGTCGAATGGCGCTAGCTGCGCAGCATTTGTGCACCGCCGCCGTCAGTGTCAGCCAGTTTGCCGTGGCATACGGAGCTCCATCGCAGTCTTTAACTCTGGTAGCATGCCGCGACAGCGTGGACGTGAACCGTATGTGCAGTTGACGGACTTTGAGCGAGGGCGTATAGTGGGCATGCGGGAGGCCGGGTGGACGTACCGCCGAATTGCTCAACACGTGGGGCGTGAGGTCTCCACAGTACATCGGTGTTGTCGCCAGTGGTCTGCGGAAGGTGCACGTGCCCGTCGACCTTGGTCCAGACCGCAGCGACGCACGGATGCACGCCAAGACTGTAGCATCCTACGCAGTGCCGTAGGGGACCGCACCGCCACTTCCCAGCAAATTAGTGACACTGTTGCTCCTGGGGTATCGGCGAGGACCATTCGCAACCGTCTCCATGAAGCTGGGCTACGGTCCCGCACACCGTTAGGCCGTCTTCCGCTCACGCCCCAACGTCGTGCAGCCCGCCTCCAGTGGTGACGCGACAGGCGTGAATGGAGGGACGAATGGAGACGTGTCGTCTTCAGCGATGAGAGTCGCTTCTGCCTTGGTGCCAATGATGGTCGTATGCGTGTTTGGCGCCGTGCAGGTGAGCGCCACAATGAGGACTGCATACGACCGAGGCACACAGGGCCAACAACCGGCATCATGGTGTGGGGAGCGATCTCCTACACTGGCCGTACACCTCTGGTGATCGTCGAGGGGACACTGAATAGTGCATGGTACATCCAAACCGTCATCGAACCCATCGTTCTACCATTCCTAGACCGGCAAGGGAACTTGCTGTTCCAACAGGACAATGCACGTCCACATGTATCCCGTGCCACCCAACGTGCTCTAGAAGGTGTAAGTCAACTACCATGGCCAGCAAGATCTCCGGATCTGTTGCCCATTGAGCATGTATGGGACTGGATGAAGCGTCGCCTCACGCGGTCTGTACGTCCAGCACGAACGCTGGTCCAACTGAGGCGCCAGTTGGAAATGGCATGGCAAGCCGTTCCACAGGACTACATCCAGCATCTCTACGATCGTCTGCATGGGAGAATAGCAGCCTGCATTGCTGCGGAAGGTGGATATACACTGTACTAGTGCCGACATTGTGCATGCTCTGTTGCCTGTGTCTATGTGCTTGTGGTTCTGTCAGTGAGATCATGTGATGTATCTGACCCCAGGAATGTGTCAATAAAGTTTCCCCTTCCTGGGACAATGAATTCACGGTGTTCTTATTTCAATTTCCAGGAGTGTAGAAATGCCTTCGTATTAAGGTGGAATGGCAGGGTGGCGGACGAAAATATTGCTCAAATTTGGAGATATTTTTTTTTTGTTGCTACATGCTCGAAGGTAGTAGAGGAATGGGGTTTGCCACAATGAAGAAAGCATACATTAAAGTTTTTATTGGTATTTTTATTGAAAAATATTAATACACTCCTGGAAATGGAAAAAAGAACACAGAGACACCGGTGTGTCAGACCCACCATACTTGCTCCGGACACTGTGAGAGGGCTGTACAAGCAATGATCACACGCACGGCTCAGCGGACACACCAGGAACCGCGGTGTTGGCCGTCGAACGGCGCTAGCCGCGCAGCATTTGTGCACCGCCGCCGTCAGTGTTTGCCAGTTTGCCGTGGCATACGGAGCTCCATCGCAGTCTTTAACACTGGTAGCATGCCGCGACAGCGAGGACGTGAACCGTATGTGCAGTTGACGGACTTGGAGCGAGGCCGTATAGTGCTCGAAGGTAGTAGACGAATGGGGTTTGCCGCAATGAAGAAAGCATACATTAAAGTTTTTATTGGTATTTTTATTGAAAAATATTAATATCTTCACTGTGTAAATGGTGTTTTCCGGAGCCAGCTCTGAAAGGAGATAGATCGACGGTTGTCGTAACTCTGGTTGTGTTTATCTGAAACATGAAATTAACGTATAACCCAGATCCTTACAGGTCTAATTTTAGTTCATCGTTTTTGGAAAACAATTTTTTTTCGTGAAATTATAGATATTTGAAAAAAAAAAATTCCATTGTTTGGACGCCTTGTTTTGGCCGAATAAAATACTAAATACCAACATCAAAATATCGGTTACGGTGAACTGAAGAGAATTCAGTTTGCTTCAAGCGAGACCAAAAATCACTGAAATCGGGTGAAAATTGTAGCGTGGGTGACGACATCCAGGTTGAAAAACTTGTGTTTAAGAAAAAACGCGTTTAAAGTTGGACAAATATTTATCATTTATAAAAAAGGGACAAAGCTTGAAGCTTACGACGTATCATGGATGCCCGGTCCGTAACAAAAATCGCAGCTGTTAGTGGATGGCCGCTGTCTGCTACTTTGACCTGATAATCCCTGATTTTCCTATTCAAAGCCCGTTTCGTCGCTGAGCACATCGCCTCTGGAACCTCTCTCTTCGCAGAATCGGCTGATTTCATCGCCGATTTTGATTTGAAGGGCATTTGCCACGTGCGTTAATGCAGTATGGCCTACATTGACAAGACGTACGGCCAAATTTGAAGCAACGCTGACGAGTTCGCTTCGGCTCGATGTTATTTTTGGAGCGTATCTCCAAATGAGACTGTTCAAACTTTCGTTCACATTTTGAGTGTAACCGCCCAAACAACGCTCCAGCAAATCTGCTTCACTCAGATCGGTATAAATAGGGGTGATGGCTTTCCATCGATAACGACTTGTAGCGAAGGTGTTTTGTGTTTATACGAGGGCTATCCACAAAGTACATTACGTTTTGGAGATAAAAATAAATAAAGTATTGGATTTTTTAAAAAAAATTATATACAGATAAAGCCACACTTCAATTCTACTTTTCTACATAGTTGCCATTTAAATTAAGGCACTTATCGTAGCGATGGACAAGCTCGGAAATTCCTTCGTCGTAAAATTCGGCCGCTTGCGCCTTCAACCACGTGGTTACTTCTTCTTGAAGCTGTGCGTCGTCATCAAAACGCTGCACAGCCAACCACTTCTTCGTTGCTGGGAATAAGTGGAAGTCGCTCGGTGCCAGGTCGGGACTGTACGGCGGGTGAGGGAACATCTCCCACTTGAAAGATTCGAGAACTTCACGAGTGGCATTTGCCGTGTGGGCCCGGGCGTTGTCGAGAATCGGCAAGATCTTTGAGCCCAACTTTCAGGGGAAAGTTGTTTTGTATTGCTCTTATGAGGTTGTGCAGAGTTTGGCAATATCTTTGAGAGTTTATTGTAGTGCCTCTTTCCAGGAAATCCACAAAAATCACACCTTTTCTGTCCCAAAAGACAGTCATTACGTGGTTGAAGGCGCAGGCTGTCGAATTTTACGACGAAGGAATTTCCAAGCTCGTCCATCACTACGATATGTGCCTTAATTTAAATGGCTCTATGTAGAAAAGTAGTATTTAAGTGTGGCTTTCATCTGTATACAATAAAAAAAACCAATAATTCATTTACTTTTAATTCCAAAACGTAATGTACTTTGTAGATAGCCCTCGTAACTTTCCAATTCGCCTTGCTTTAGCTTCAAAAGGACACAGAATTGTTACTTTTTGGAGTTCGCTCATAATAATTTCGGGAATAATTCTTTGATGTGTATACGTTCTAATTCTGTAATATACAAATTTCAAGCTTTTTTCGACCGTCAGCCCGACGTTTCCCCGTAATTGTGTTACTAGCAGACTGCGTCCATCTCTTCGATTCCAGAACTACTGGCATATGTAGAGTGGATTGCAAGAGGTGTGGGCGCTTACCATACGTCCACAGCACATTGTGCAGGGTACACTATGTGATCAAAAGTATCCGGACACCCGCAGGAACGTACGTTTTTCATACTAGTTGCATTGTGCTGCAACCTACTGCCAGGTACTCCATATCAGCGACCTCAGTAGGCATTAGACATCGTGAGAGAGCAGAATGGGGCGCTCCCCGGAACTCACGGACTTCGAACGTGGTCAGGTGATTCGGTGTCACTTGTGTCACACGTCTGTACGCTAGATTTCCACACTCTTAGTCCCAGGGTCCAGTATTTCCGATGTGTCAGTGAAGTGGAATCGTGAAGGGACACGTACAGCACAAAAGCGTACAGCCTGACCTCGTCTGTTGACTGACAGAGACCACCGACAGTTGAGGAGGGTCGTAATGTGTAATAGGCAGACATCTATAGTGACCATCTCGACATTCATGGTGGTGTCTGTCTGTCTTACATCGTGTCTCCCTACCACTTTCGCGCAACGACGCTCTGAGCGTCTTTTTTAGGGAATTGACTAGTTTGAACCTGGGACCTGTTGCTGGTAAGGAGACGCCAGACCACACATGACATGTGTAATTCCTAAGAGTTCAGTGAGACTAGCGATGATATAACGAAATACTTAAGGATCTCGTCGTCAGCTCCACTGCACTCACTGTAAAAGAATCTTAATACTAACTAAATTTAGTGGAAAGGGTTCAAGGCTATCCTATTTTTAGTTAGCTGGTAAAATAACGTCGAAAAAGCAGTTAAGTTTACCAATGGAAATTTTATTCTACTCACAAAGCATTGTTTATAAATTGCACTATTGATAAAAGGAAATTTTTTAATACAGGATGGTAAAAACCAACTGCGTTCAACAAAAATGTGAATGAATATTGCCTGAATGGGTTTCCATGTTCTACAATGGATCGAAGGATGACCTATACCATATCACATCTATTATCTAGGTTTAATTTAAGTTTCACAAAAGAAAAAACTATCAAAATGGTCTACAGTGACCCTCAATTATCTTTAATTACTTATCTAAGTTGTCGTAAATTACAGTGGCGGATGTGGCTTCTCAATAACTACACTACTGGAAATTGAAATAAGAACACCGTGAATTCATTGTCCCAGGAAGGGGAAACTTTATTGACACATTCCTGGGGTCAGATACATCACATCATCACACTGACAGAACCACAGGCACATAGACACAGGCAACAGAGCATGCACAATGTCGGCACTAGTACAGTGTATATCCACCTTCCGCAGCAATGCAGGCTGCTATTCTTCCATGGAGACGATCGTAGAGATGCTGGATGTAGTCCTGTGGAACGCCTTGCCATGCCATTTCCACCTGGCGCCTCAGTTGGACCAGCGTTCGTGCTGGACGTGCAGACCGCGTGAGACGACGCTTCATCCAGTCCCAAACATGCTCAATGGGGGACAGATCCGGAGATCTTGCTGGCCAGGGTAGTTGACTTACACCTTCTAGAGCACGTTGGGTGGCACGGGATACATGCGGACGTGCATGGTCCTGTTGAAACAGCAAGTTCCCTTACCGGTCTAGGAATGGTAGAACGATGGGTTCGATGACGGTTTGGATGTACCGTGCACTATTCAGTGTCCCCTCGACGATCAACAGAGGTGTACGGCCAGTGTAGGAGATCGCTCCCCACACCATGATGCCGGGTGTTGGCCCTGTGTGCCTCGGTCATATGCAGTCCTGATTGTGGCGCTCACCTGCACGGCGCCAAACACGCATACGACCATCATTGGCACTAAAGCAGAAGCGACTCTCATCGCTGAAGACGACACATCTCCATTCGTCCGTAGATTCACGCCTGTCGCGACACCACTGGAGGCGGGCTGCACGATGTTGGGGCGTGAGCGGAAGACGGCCTAACGGTGTGCGGGACCGTAGCCCAGCTTCATGGAGACGGTTGCGAATGGTCCTCGCCGATACCCCAGGAGCAACAGTGTCCCTAATTTGCTGGGAAGCGGCGGTGCGGTTTCCTACGGCACTGCGTAGGATGCTACAGTCTTGGCGTGCATCCGTGCGTCGCTGCGGTCCGGTCCCAGGTCGACGGGCACGTGCACCTTCCGCCGAACACTGGCGACAACATCGATGTACTGTGGAGACCTCACGCCCCACGTGTTGAGCAATTCGGCGGTACGTCCACCCGGCCTCCCGCATGCCCACTATACGCCCTCGCTCAAAGTCCGTCAACTGCACATACGGTTCACGTCCACGCTGTCGCGGCATGCTACCAGTGTTAAAGACTGCGATGGAGCTCCGTGTGCCACGGCGAAGTGGCTGACACTGACGGCGGCGATGCACAAATGCTGCACAGCAGGCGCCATTCGACGGCCAACACCACGGTTCCTGGTGTGTCCGCTGTGACGTGCGTGTGATCATTGCTTGTACAGCCCTCTCGCAGTGTCCGGAGCAAGTATGGTGGGTCTGACACACCGGTATCAATGTGTTCTTTTTTCCATTTGCAGGAGTGTATATAACAGAAAAATCAACGCGTTTCAGATTTTTGCTTCAAGTGGCAAATATGAACACCATGAGCTTTAACTAACGATCGACACTAGTATTATGCAAAAAAGGGCGTGTAACAGATGAGACTTCTGCAGTTCTGAGTGAAGCCTTATGCGCTCAAAAATGCGGCATCGCGTGCGTTCATTACCTTGTCGGTGTTTAGGCAGTGTCAGGGCAGCGGCGGGCAGCACAGTTCTGCTCACCTCGCCATCTCGGAAGCAACTCTTTCCTAACTTCTCCTCACTACAATTTACCGAAGTTGGTTTAAAAAAAACTATCTGGCTGTGTTTTTAGCTGACCAATCAGGGTCTCAATGTTAACCTTAAGCTCCGCCTACAAAAATTCTGTCTATCCAATGAGAAAAGTTTTACTTTTCGTGGTGGGGCAATGTTTTTAAAGTTTGCAACGTAACAGAGACGTGAAAAAGTCTCACGCTAAAACGTGCAGCTAGTGTGGTCCTTTTAGCGTTATCGTAAGATCTATACTGTTCTTCTGGAGGGTTCTATCTTTTAACATGGGTTGGCGGGTGGTTCTAATGTAACAGACACGCGGAAAAGACTCACGCTAAAACTTGCGGGTGGTAGTGGCCCTTTTGTGTTAGCGTAAGATCTATACTGTTTTTCTGAAGGGCTCTAGATTTTAACATGGGCTAGGGGGTGGTCCTTGACGTAACAGAGACGCGTAAAAGTCTCACGCTAAAACGTGCGGGTGGTAGTCTTAGCGGTAGGCTGTTGACGTGGGTGTCCAGTACGTCCCTTATCGTAGGGCCTTCTAGCTTAACACGGTTCTGCTCTCGGCTTCTGTTCTTGTTTCTCCCCTTGGAACTGCGTCGGTCTCACAGTTGGAAGGTATGACATGGATTTAGGCATTCTTGTGTTAGTCTGTGGTATGCCATTTGCTCACTTGTTACTCGTATTACTTTGGTTAATTTAATGTTACGATTTATTTGGAGCTATGTGACATGCTACTGGATTTGCTTATCATGTCAGGGTTTTCATCGAAGGTGTTGGATTTGCCTGACACCTTACATATCACCACCCTTCGAACTTAATTTTTGCACTGAATTTAGGCAATGATTGAATCGTCGTCTAAGCCAGTCAAAAATTTTCTAATTTATCTAAATTTTGTTGCGTACCGTTCAGCCATGTTATTCTGTTCTATGCTAGTTTGTATTGCTAGTTTATATTTTTATATTATTCCACATTATAATTAAAAATGACAAGAGAAGAATATTATCATACTATTATTAATTTTTAATTACTTTCTTTATTTATTTAAGTGTGTAGTTTGTTTTTTTAAGAAGTTTGCTATCGAAAGTGAGGAGTCTTTCACATCGATTTTCTTAGAAATATTGTTTTTATAAATGTAGTAATTAAGTAAAATTTATTCCTAACACGTTTTCTAAATATCATGTGCAAGTAAAAATGTTTTTGTTTCTATACACGCATTTCAACATTGTTACACTAACAAATAAGAATTACTTCCAAGAATTACTTTGACAAAGAAATATACATACACAAGTATTGAGATATTATCTTAATAAATGGTACAAATGTTTAAAAAAAAGGGAAAACCCCCAACAAGATAATTTTTTATTCTTTGTTTTTGTAAGGAGAAAATAAGTAAAATATAGTTATTGTTTTATTTTTATGAGGAGAAAATAAGTGGCATATTGTTTCTTTATATACTGTCCATTTCAGAAGTAATGACTTATTTTTATCGATAGTCTATTTTTTACTTAAGTCCAAAGTCAATGACTGTTATTTTGTAGTTTATTAGCTGTCTGGTGTGCTTAACTTATTTATTTTTTCACACGTTTCTTTTGCACAATTCCTACATCACATAAGTTGATTTCACACATTCACACATTCCTATGAATGTTTAAGCATGAAGTTGGTCTCAATCTTGCGAATCTTCAACTTCTGTTCTTGCTGCTTTTTCTCTGCTTCTTACTTGCTTCTTGGTTCTTCTCTAGGCAGGATATGGAAATATATATTGATAACTAGTCGCTTTGAAGTTCTCCTCCTAGTAACAGTTTGATAAATTGTTTGGGCATGTCATTTTTAATTTGTGGAAATTCTTCTTCAGTTTTATGCAGTAGTGTGACTTTTACACATATTTTTTGCCAGTGGTGGCTTGCCCAAGCGGTCGTCTCGTCGGGCCGTTTTTTGCTCGCTCCGCTGAGTGGGGGGCGCCCTGGGGTTTACGAGCGGCAAAAGTGGGGTGTCTTCTTGTCTGTCCATACTGACGTTTGGCGTTCCATCGCGTCTCTGCAGGGGTCTGTCACTTGCAGCTCAGTGTTCCATCTCAGCAGGATTCCTCCTAGCGGGCAAATTTATTGCCCACTTTCTATACAAGGTCCTTCTGTTGGTTTCGCTGTCCTTTCCCTTCTCTCGACGCTCCTGCTACGTAGGAATCGTGTGTTGCTAATTATGTCCTTTTCTTTCTTGATACATCTTGCGTTGCAACTTGTGGGTCGTTGCATCTCTTCCTTGCTGGAGTTTTTGCAATGGTTCTTACAAAAGTTTTACTTATAAGCATCTAACATATGTCTAGTATGTACATTGTTTTGCGCCTTCTTAAAAAGCTTTACAAATTTCGGCGCCCTTTCCATGTTACAATTCTAAGATATTTGGAGTCTTAACGTCTACTTTAAGAATCCTCAAATTCGTTTTTTATTTTTGTGTAGTGTCGTGGTGTATAGCATTTTAGTATTTCATGCTCTTAGACTATCTACGCTTTATCCCTTCACCTTAATCTATGGTACTATTGGTGTTATTATTGAAACTACTTTCTTTTTCCCACCTTCCTCTCTCTTCATTCTTCTTTCTCCTGACGATCTTATCTGCAACATAATCTTAAAATATTGTGCTGATTATTTACCAGTAATAAAATTAATCTTCAAACTTGTACTGAAAGTGTTTAATACTGCCAGGTAAAAATACCTCTGCTTTATCTCAAATACCCTCTAATTCTCTTTTACTGTGTTCCGAAATACCTTGAACTTCTTGCAATTTTTCGTCGATTTCTTTATGGACTTCTAGCATGAGTTGAGGTGATTCCTCCTTTTGTGCATACCATTCTAATTCTTCATCCTCTTTATCTCGCATCATTCTTAATTGTTTGTTTATAACTGGTATTTCTTCTAATTTTAGCTTTTGCTGATAGAGAAGTGTGACATTCCCGAATGTTATGCTACCTTTCCCCATATCTATTATCGCTCGTCTTTCATTTAAAAAATCTGCACCTATATTCAAATCTACAGTTAGTTTAGGTATAATCATGAAGTTGGCTTCGATCTTTTGACCTTGGCACGAAAGAGTTAACCTTGTTTGTCTCGTAACTTCCGCATCATTGTTTCTAATAGGACCTATTACTTTAATCTTACGTGTTTTCAGAACTGACAATTCCTCATTGGCACTACACTGCATGAATAAATTTTCTGAGATCGCAGTCAGTTCACTTCCGCTATCAATTACAATATTGACTGGGATGTGCTTTACCAGGGCCTTCACAATTGGTTGAATCTGAAGGGGTTGCTTCTGTTCTTCTTCTTCTTGCATCAACGAATTCTCCACTGGATCATACATGAGTCTTTTTAGGAATTTCCCTTGTGAATTCGAACTTTCTGTAGGATAATCTTCGACTGCTACTTCTCTTTTATTTCCTCTTCTCTATTTCTTCCTTCATTTACGCTTTCTTCTACATCCTCTACTTTTTCCTCATCCTCGTCTATCTTCTCCTTCTTCGTCGCTACTTCCACATAATCTCGTCTAAATGCACAAATTATCGCTTCATAACTTCCTTCATTATATACGTTGGGTTGTGTGCCCACTTGTAACTTATTTTCAACTTCTGTCAACTGCGCATTATCCTCATTGAATTCGCTTTCCCTGGTTTCCATCTCAAATAGCTCTGCAATACTCATTACTTCGTCCTTTCTTCCTACATTCGTTGTGCATGCCTCTGGTAATTCATCTTCCTCGTCAGTATTCTCCCAATTAATTTCATCCCAACACGATATTGTTATGTTCTTGTCTTCGTTTTCATCTGGTCCCTGCGGATTTGTTTCTTCCTTCTTCTCTTCTCGTGATAAGATTTGAACTCCTCTGTTCAAGGTGCTGCAATTGTCCTGGGTCGGTGCGTCATTCGCTTTGGCATGGGCACTTAGCTTTCAATTCGAACGTTTATTGGAGTTTGGTGGTCTTACCTCCACGTCTTCTATGTGTATTCGCTTTTCTTTTTCAGCTTCTTGATAGTGGTTTCTTTGTTGATAATTTGTCGGTCTATTGGTTCTTCAGTACCCGTTCCAGTTGTCGTTATTCCCTCTGTAATAGTTGTTGCCGTTCCTGGGTGAATTATAGTTATTGCCATATTCTCTTCTAAATCCATAACCGGTTCTTTGTTGAAATCTATTCTGGTTTCTTGGTGCGAAGGTATCACGTGGTTCGTAATTGTTTCTTCGTACTGTGTCTTGTGGATTCCACTGCTTTTTGCTTTCGTTTTCACGTGCACTTCGTCTTTTTCTTGCGTCATCTTCCGAAAATATGAACTCTAGTTCCCCTAGAACACCATTAAATGCTTCAACGTCATTGCCTCTGCGACCTACTAATGATTGCTGGTATTTCAATGGTAGCTTCATCGCGCATAATTTAATCAACTCTCCTTCACTGTATGGTACATCTAAGCATTGATTTTTGTTTGCCATTACTTCGAAAAATTTCACGGGACTCTTCTCTTCTGAATTTTCAAAATATGGGTTCTGTAATAATCCGTACTTCACTCTGTTCTGTGCTTCGCTGGACCTATATCGTGAGAGAAACTTCTCTCTGAAATCTTCGTACGATCGCCATGTCGCTGCAACATTCTGCATGGTTTCTGCGTCTGTTCCTGACATGTGTGCACATATAAAGTCTAATTTGTGTGCTCGCGTCCAGTGTTCTGGTAATCCTACTCGGAATTGATCAATAAAAGTTCGTGGATGTAATGAGTTTCCTTTCGAAAGTGTTGAAATTTTCTGACTGCGAGGAAATGATCGTCGTCGTACTTCGTCATAGTTCCATATGAAATTCGCGATTCTTCGCCACTTTTGTTTCTGATCATTTCTCCCGTCGTTCTTTCCTGTTGTGGTAGATCCATTGGATATTGTCCACTGTAACTTTCGTGTACCCTTGCGTAGTATCGTTGGAGTGGTACGCAATAATTTTCTTCTATCTTTCCATTGTTACGTATTGGTTGGGTATCTTGTCTGGCTAACCTTGCTGCTTCTTTGCACGATCCAAACTGTCTTGAAACATACATTTGTGGCTCCGCATGTTTTTGTGATGACGTATGTTCAAGAATTTCGAAACGTGTTTGTTGCTGTGCAGTCTGTCTGATTTCACGTATGTTACTTTCGCCTGTGATTGGAATCGAAAATGCGTAATATCTTCGTTAATTGCCTATTTTTCCGGTGCTGTTACAGATACGGCTGTGGTTGCAGATTCTGTGCTTGTTCGATCCTGTTCACTATGCTCTTCAATGGTTTGCAACAACTCTGTTCGCAATTTCTGAAATTGTTGCTTCGTTTGCGCTGCTTTTGTGATACGTTTGTGTAACACACTGTTTTCAACAATATCACGCGCTGTATCTGCTGCTTGTCTAGTAATTACGTTTATCTGTTTCTCTAGTTTCTTGACTTCTCCGTGGGTGTTGTTACATTATGTTTTGATCTCGTCCTGCATGTCATTACGCAATGTTTGTACGTCCACCTGTACCTCGTCAATGTCTGTTCTCAATTGATTGTAACCTGTTGTTAAGTTTCCTATCACTTCTCGAGATTCTTTTGCCTCTTCTTCAATATGACTTACGTGTAACTGAATTTTTTTGTTTTGTTCTTTAATCGCACGCATTTGTCTCGTGGTTTCTGCATTTTGTTTCGTCATTTCTGCATTCTGAATTTTAATTTGGTTCGCAATTTCTTTATTTTGTCTTGTCATGGTTTCCGTAATTTGTTGTAATAATTCTGCCAGATTGGTGGGTCCTACTGCGTTTTCTTCCGACGTCCTACGCTCTGCGTTTTCGCTCAAGTGTTGGTTCGCAACCGATTGCATTAAACTGTGCTGTGACACGATTCTGCTCGCATTCCTTGTACTCCGTGGTGAGGGAGCTCTGATTACTTGTACTATGGGTTCTACGTAGTCAAGACGCAAGTTAGAATCCTCATCGACTGCCTCTCTATTTTCCTGCTCCTCTGTCGTCTGCTGACCTAGGTTTCCTGTGCCTTGGCGTACATTATGCTCGTTATGGTGCGTTATATGTCCTATTTCTCGCGGATACTGCATCGTCTGTTGTACTGTACTCTGTTCTCTGTCCATTTTCATGCTGGGTCTCTACCTCAATTCGGTCAAGGTCTCGATCTGCCATTGCTAATCTTTATGAATCCCTTATTTTCTGTTTTAATAGCAATTCGCGCGCCCTACTTCGCGTCAACATGCGCTCATACGATCTCACGCGTTTCATAAACTGTTTGTTCACACGACTTGACACTACCAAGACTGACAATCCATTCACTTACTTGTTGGGTCAGAACCAACTTGTCAACGATGTATCCACCACCTGTGCACTTGCATTGGAGAGAAAACTTAATTCTAACAATTTTCAAAATTCATAACTTCATTATGCTTTTGTCTCTGCTAGAATTCTCCATTTTCCTTGAATCTATGTTTTATTGTTTACGGCTATGTATAACTTAAAAAAAAAATTTTTTTTACTACGAAAATTTTTCAGCACGATATTTTTCTGACCTAGTTAGGCATGTGGTCGACCTTCAATAATGGTATTTTACCATCCTGGCAGGGTCGCCATTTTCTATACATTCATGGTGGTGTCTGTTTGTCTTATATCGTGTCTCCCTACCACTTTCATGCAACGACGCTCTGAGCGTGTTTTTTAGGGAATTGACTAGTTTGAACCTGGGACCTGTTGCTGGTAAGGAGACGCCAGACCACACATGACATGTAGAATTCAGAAGCGTTCAGTGAGACTAGCGATGATATAACCAAATACTTAATGATCTCGGCGTCAGTTTCACTGCAACCCCTGTAAAAGAATCATAATACTAACTAAATTTAGTGGAAAGGGTTCAAGGCTATCCTATTTTTAGTTAGCTGGTAAAATAACGTCGAAAAAGCAGTTAAGTTTACCATTGGAAATTTTATTCTACTCACAGAACATCGTTTATAAATTGCACTATTGATAAAAGGAAATGTTTTAATACAGGATGGTAAAAACCAACTGCGTTCAACAAAAATGTGAACGAATATTCCCTGAATGGGTTTCCAAGTTCTACAATCGATCGAAGGATGACCTATGCCATATCACATTTATAATCTAGGTTTAATTTAAGTTTTACAAAAGAAAAAACTATCAAAATGGTCTACAGTGACCCTCAATTATCTTTAATTACTTATCTAACTTGTTGTAAATTACAGTGGCTGATGTGGCTTCTCAATAACTATATAACAGAAAAATCATCGATTTTCAGATTTTTGCTTCAAGCGGCAAATATGAACACCATGAGCTTTAATTAACGATCGACACTAGTATTATGCAAAAAAGGGCGTGTAACAGATGAGACTTCTGCAGTTCTGAGTGAAGCCTTATGCACTCAAAAATGCGGCATCGCGTGCGTTCATTACCTTGTCGGTGTTTAGGCAGCGTCAGGGCAGCGGCGGGCAGCACAGTTCTGCTCACCTCGCCATTTCGGAAGCAACTCTTTCCTAACTTCTCCTTACTACAATTTACCGAAGTTGGTTTAAAAAAACTATCTGGCTGTGTTTTTATCTGACCAATCAGGGTCTCAATGTTAACCTTAAGCTCCGCCTACAATAATTCGGTCTATCCAATGAGAAACGTTATACTTTTCGTGGTGGGGCAATGTTTTTAAAGTTTGCAACGTAACAGCAGACGCTAAAAACTCTCACGCTAAAACCTGCAGCTGGTGTGGTCCTTTTAGCGATATCGTAAGATATATACTGTTCTTCTGGAGGGTTCTATCTTTTAACATGGGCTGGTGGGTGGTCCTAATGTAACAGACACGCGGAAAAGACTCACGCTAAAACTTGCGGGTGGTAGTGGCCCTTTTTGTGTTATCGTAAGATCTATACTGTTTTTCTGGAGGGCTCTAGCTTTTAACATGGGTTGGGGGGGGTGGTCCTTGACGTAACAGAGACGCGAAAAAGTCTCACGCTAAAACGTGCGGATGGTAGTCTTACCGGTAGGCTGTCGACGTGGGTGTCCAGTCCGTCCCTTATCGTAGGGCCTTCTAGCTTAACACGATTCTGCTCTCGGCTTCTGTTCTCGTTTCTCCCCTTGGAACTGCGTCGGTCTCACGGTCACGGAATGTACGACATGCATTTAGGCGTTCTTGTGTTAGTCTGTGGTATTCCATTTGCTCACTCATTACTCGTATTACTTTGGTTAATTTAATGTCACGATTTATTCGGAGCTTTTCATGTCAGGGTTTTCATGGAAGGTGTTGGATTTGCCTGACACCTTACAACCATCATACAGGAATTCCAAATTACATCAGTATCCAGTGCAAGTACTATGACAGTTAGGCGGGAGGTGAGAAAACTTGGATTTCATGGTCGAGCGGCTGCTCATGAGCCACACATCACGCTGGTAAATGCCAAACGACCTCGCTTGGTGTAAGAAGCGTAAACATGGGTCGATTCAACAGTGAAAAACGTTGTGTGAAGTGACGAATCACGGTACACAATGTGGCGACCCGATGGGAGGGTGTGGGTATAGCGAATGCAAGGTGAACATCATCTGCCAGCGTGTGCAGTGCCAACAGTAAAATTCGCAGACGGTGGTGTTATGGTGTGATCTAGTTTCTCATGGATGTGGCTTCCAGCCCTTGCCGTTTTGCGTGGCACTATCACAGCACAAGCCTACATTGATGTTTTAAGAACCTTCGTGCTTCCCACTGTTGAAGAGCAATTTGGAGATGGCGATTGCATCTTTCAACACGTTCTAGCACCTGTTCAAATTGCACGGACTGTGGTGGAGTGGTTACACCACAATAACATCCCTGTAATGGACTGGCCTGCACAGAGTCCTGGCCTGAATCTTATAGAACACCTTTGGGATGTTTTGGAACGCTGACTTCGCGCCAGGCCTCATCGACCGACATCGATACCTCTCCTCAGTGCAGATCTCTGTGAAAAATGGGTCGCCATTCTCAAAGAAACGTTCCAGCAGCTGAATGAACGTATGGCTGTGAGAGTAGAAGCTGTCATCAAGACTAAGGGTGGGCCAGCTCCACATTGAATTCCAACATTAGCGATGGAGGGCGCCACGAACTTGTAAGTCATTTTCAGCCAGGTGTCCGGATACTTTTGATCACATAATGTAGGTGTGAGCATCAGTGTTGGAACGTGACTGACCATGTTCAAGTCTGGAATATTAATCTTCTGTAATGGGTTGCTTAACTCATGTTGAAATATCGAAGTTTCCGGGCTTCTTCAGATGTTGGCACAGCTGAGGTTGTGGCTGACGCTGTGGAAAGTATTCCAGTCGGGCCGGCCGCTGTGGCCGAGCGGTTGTAGGCGCTCAGTCCGGAACCGCGAGACTGCTACGGTCGCAGGTTCGAATCCAGCCTCGGACTTGGATGTGTGTGATGTCCTTAGGTTAGTTAGGTTCTAGGGGACTGATGACCACAGATGTTAAGTCCCATACCGCTCAGAGCCATTTGAACCATTTTTTATTCCAGTCGGTGACACTGGAGACAATGAAACCGACTTTTGTGATAGTCTTCACAACAACACAGATATCGACCACATGCTCTCATTGCCTTGTCTGGAAACAGACTTGTTCTGTTAACTCACTGTACATGCCGTTGTGACCAGTACCACCCACTTCAGTCTTCTTCGTCAAGCTTGTCTTCACTACTGGTCGGTTCTGTCTCGGGTTTATTTCTCCAGCAGTGTATCAACAGCGATACACAGTGGTGTGGACTGGTTTAATGATTAAAAAATCGGTTTCAACTCCAACAGGATTTGCTGATGTTACTGAGTGGTGCCCTATACTGACCAGTTAGCTCGTTACCTCTGTGAAAGGAATTGTGTGTAATGGGCATTTGGAGGCCAGTTTTCAGGTCGCTGGTCTGCTGATACCAAAACAACGTGACGCTTACAGCTATTGTGTCCTGTGAGCGTTTTCAGGAAGTCAACAAAACAGTGGCGACATCCTCCAGCAGTAAGTACAGTTTGTGAGGCTAAAGTTGAAATTTTTGAGATGGTAGAGACCCTGCTGAAATGCGAAGAATGCATGGATTACAGAAAGGGACAATATGACATTGAAGGAAAGGTACTATAAACTCCGCCAAGAAACGCAAAGAACCCTAAGACAAGAGAAAAGGGAATACTATAACAATATGATCAGAGAAGCAGAGGATGATTTCCAACATCACTGGACAAGGCAGATGTATCAAATAAAAAAAAATCCTTTGGTAAATTCAATAAAAGGGAACAGTTTATAAAGGATCGGTGTGGGAACATGTTGACCAACAAAAGTGACATACAAAACAGATGGAAGACATACTTTTCACAACTGCTCAACTGCAATGACCCGCACTCTCACTTTAAATTGGAACAACCTGATACAGCTGATACAGTTACTACGCCATCAGTAAATGAAATACAGCAAGCGATAAAGAAATTAAAGAATAACGAGGTTTGTGTCGAGGACAAGATGCATGGTGAGCTGTTAAAGAATGGAAGCCCACAACTGGAATTAGAAATACAGGCATTAATAGAAACAATTTGGGAGACAGAAACAATTCGTGCAGATTGGCTCAAATGGTTCAAATGGCTCTGAGCAGTATGGGACTTGACTTCTGAGGTCATCAGTCCCCTAGAATGTAGAACTACTTAAACCTGACTAACCTAAGGACATCACACACATCCATGCACGAGGCAGGATTCGAACCTGCCACCATAGCGGTCTTGCGGATCCAGACTATAGCGCCAAGAACCGCTCGGCCAATGGGGCCGGCCTGCAGATCGGAAAACTGCAGTTTAGTGCCCCATATTTATGAAGAATGACCCACTTGACTGTGATAACTACAGAGGAATTGCCTTACTGGATGTCACCTACAAAATCTTATCGAGCTGCCTATTAAACAGGCTGATACCAGTAACAGAAGAACTGACTGGGGACTACCAATGCGGTTTCTGCAGAAACAGATCCACACTAGATCACTCATTCACCCTAAGACAAGTAACTGAGAACGCGTGGGAATTCAATGTAGATGTTCACATATTATTCGTAGATTCTAAAAACGCTTACGATAGCATACATCGAAACACACTCCTAAATACACTCCTGGAAATGGAAAAAAAAACACATTGACACCGGTGTGTCAGACCCACCATACTTGCTCCGGACACTGGGAGAGGGCTGTACAAGCAATGATCACACGCACGGCACAGCGGACACACCAGGAACCGCGGTGTTGGCCGTCGAATGGCGCTAGCTGCGCAGCATTTGTGCACCGCCGCCGTCAGTGTCAGCCAGTTTGCCGTGGCATACGGAGCTCCATCGCAGTCTTTAACACTGGTAGCATGCCGCGACAGCGTGGACGTGAACCGTATGTGCAGTTGTCGGACTTTGAGCGAGGGCGTATAGCGGGCATGCGGGAGGCCAGGTGGACGTACCGCCGAATTGCTCAACACGTGGGGCGTGAGGTCTCCACAGTACATCGATGTTGTCGCCAGTGGTCGGCGGAAGGTGCACGTGCCCATCGACCTGGGACCGGACCGCAGCGACTCACGGATGCACGCCAAGACCGTAGGATCCTACGCAGTGCCGTAGGGGACCACACCGCAACTTCTCAGCAAATTAGGGACACTGTTGCTCCTGGGGTATCGGCGACGACCATTCGCAACCGTCTCCATGAAGCTGGGCTACGGTCACGCACACCGTTAGGCCGTCTTCTGCTCACGCCACAACATCGTGTTGCCCGACTCCAGTGGTGTCGCGACAGGCGTGAATGGAGTAACGAATGGAGACGTGTCGTCTTCAGCGATGAGAGTCGCTTCTGCCTTGGTGCCAATGATGGTCGTATGCGTGTTTGGCGCCGTGCAGGTGAGCGCCACAATCAGGACTGCATACGACCGAGGCACACAGGGCCAACACCCGGCATCATGGTGTGGGGAGCGATCTCCTACACTGGCCGTACACCTCTGGTGATCGTCGAGGGGACACTGAATAGTGCACGGTACATCCAAACCGTCATCGAACCC
Organism: Schistocerca gregaria; assembly: GCF_023897955.1. Lineage (NCBI taxonomy): Eukaryota > Metazoa > Arthropoda > Insecta > Orthoptera > Acrididae > Schistocerca > Schistocerca gregaria. The sequence goes on along the minus strand of NC_064930.1, from coordinate 124,537,299 downwards.
ATCGTTCTACCATTCCTAGACCGACAAGGGAACTTGCTGTTCCAACAGGACAATGCACGTCCGCATGAATCCCGTGCCACCCAACGTGCTCTAGAAGGTGTAAGTCAACTAACTTGGCCAGCAAGATCTCCGGATCTGTCCCCCATTGAGCATGTTTGGGACTGGATGAAGCGTCGTCTCACGCGGTCTGCACGTCCAGCACGAACGCTGGTCCAACTGAGGCGCCAGGTGGAAATGGCATGGCAAGCCGTTCCACAGGACTACATCCAGCATCTCTACGATCGTCTCCATGGGAGAATAGCAGCCTGCATTGCTTCGAAAGGTGGATATACACTGTACTAGTGCCGACATTGTGCATGCTCTGTTGCCTGTGTCTATGTGCCTGTGGTTCTGTCAGTGTCATCATGTGATGTATCTGACCCCAGGAATGTGTCAATAAAGTTTCCCCTTCCTGGGACAATGAATTCACGGTGTTCTTATTTCAATTTTCAGGAGTGTATAATGAAGGAATTTAAAATACCATCAAAATTAATCATATTAGTTAAAATGTGTATAGATGAAACTTTATTTCGCATAAAGACACCGGTAGGAGAAACTGAAGATTTTAAGGTGTACACTGGACTGAGACAAGGGGATGCCATTTCACCTATTTTATTAAACCTTGTCCTAGAGAAGATCGATAGAGAATTTTCTAAAACCAGTCCACAAGGGATTCAGCTACAGGATGTGAACATTACACGACTTGGCTATGCCGATGATGTAGCACTAATAACTAGTTCCAAAAGAGAATTAATCAGAATGATGCAAAATTACTACAAAATTGCTGAGAAAACAGGATTACATGATAATGAAGAAAAGATAGAATACCTGCCCATAAGTAAGAAAAGCAGAAAAGATGCACCTCTGACTGTAGATGGATTCAATTTCAAGATTGTTGACCACTTAAAGCACCTAAGAAGTCTTTTTAACAATAACAACAGAATTATAAATAGATGAACGTTTATCAACAGCGCACCAGTCACTTTTTAGTTTCATCAAAATTCTATGAAAAAGATCACTAAGCAGTAACTTCAAAATCCGCTTATATCAATCGACCATTATACCTGTGATATTGTAAGGATGTGAAACATTAACATTCAGAAATAAAGATGAAGAAAAACTGTTAAAATTCGAAAGAAAAATACAAAGGAAAATTTTTGGACCTGTATACGACGAAAATAACAGGGAATGGAGAATAAGAAGAAATCATGAATTAAGAGGGCTGTACAAACACTGTAACATAGTCGAAGTGCTCAAGAGGAGAAGGTTGAATTGGGTAGGCCATATAGCAAGAATGACAGAGAATAGACTACCTAGAATGGCATTCAGCAGAACAATAGATGGAACTAGAGGAAGAGAGGGACCCAGAATCAGATGTCGGGTAACATTCGGGAGGACACAAATGGACAGCAACAGCAACTGGACAAACAGCGCATTGGACAGGCAGAAGTGGAAGAGGCTCATAGAGCAGGCGTACGGTCGATAAGGCCCTTGCCACACGTAAAGTAAAGTGAAGCAAGAGACTCTGCTGGAAACTTAGGATACTCCAAATGAAGGTACTTCACGACAAGAACTAGGTTTCTTATAACAAGTTTAACATACCAAATAAATAGTACACTTGGGATGAGGGGTTGTGGTAAGACATCTCATAACTCAGTTAAGAATTTGGATGCAGTGTGTACAGTCACCTATGTATTACATTCAGTGTATTAAGGACTGAAACTAACTTCGATATAAGAGTTACTCATTCTCAGTAATTTGCAGTAGAATGCATGGGCAACACTTAGTAGGCAGCGCACCTTTAGGGCCAAACCTCAGCTGATCCACAACATCGTATAGGCGATCTCCCTTACTATGGCTCAGCTCTCAATTTGACTGGTCGTCTGGGTTTGTTCACTGATGTTAAAGCCTACAGTTGCCATTAACATATCTGGAGCTGGAACTTCCTGGCATATTAAAACTGTGTGCCAGACCGAGACTCGAACTCGAGACCTTTGCATTTCGCTGGCAAGTGCTCTTCAACTGAGCTACCGAAGAACGACTCACGCCCCGTCCTCACAGCTTCACTTCTGCCAGTACCTCGTAGTGTACCCGGAGCTCTCTCTGGAAAGTTCCTGTCAGCAGTCACTGTTACACACCACAATAATAAGGGAATGGGAGAGAGAAAATTTCCACACCTCAGCGTTGCTCAAACACACAGAAGTACCAATACAAGCCAGCCAGCCTGTAGGTGGAAACACTTTGATACAGTTACTCAGTCACCATGTAAGATGTGCTCTCCTGACCTCCATTGCTTACATATTCCGCCCTCACAATCATATTCCACACATAAAGACGCTTCATTCGAACCCAAACTCGGTAAGATAAAGTCAGTGTTGTATGAATTCATGTAAACGATATGCAATTAACAAGTAAGCACACCGCGGTTAAAATACTCGAGGCTGGCGTACACACATACATTCCAGACACGACGGTCACAGAAGCTTTTAGTTAGAGAGAGAAACTGCACAACGGGGCGCCGGTCCCTTCAGAGGATGACCCAGCCTATGTCGGCCGGTGACCGCCCATGGAGTGGAGAGCGTTGGCCTGTGTGAAAGGGGGGAACGACCCTGTGTTCGGCTTAAAAGCAAATTCCGCTACATTGTGTGGGAGCGGACAGCCTACGCATTCTTTACACATGGCACGCAGTTTCAGAGATTTTCACAGGGAGACAGCAAACGCCAAACGCCAATGCACAGGTTTCCGGATTGGTCGCTTTAAAACGAAACGTCATTCTCCCGTTTTAGAAGAGCAATGCTGATTGGCAGACGATATTTCTGATGCCTTGAGCCGGCCGCGGTGGTCTCGCGGTTCTAGGCGCGCAGTCCGGAACCGTGCGACTGCTACGGTCGCAGGTTCGAATCCTGCCTCGGGCATGGATGTGTGTGATGTCCTTAGGTTAGTTAGGTTTAAGTAGTTCTAAGTTCTAGGGGACTAATGACCACAGCAGTTGAGTCCCATAGTGCTCAGAGCCATTTTTTTTTATGCCTTGAGCTGAAGTAATAATGGAAGAGACCGACAGATATACCCCTTCACATCTAGCATGCAGAGGCGCAATCCCGTTGTCGCTCCTGGAGTGAGCAACAAGTCTCTCCTCAGTACTTCACTGGGAGAGCACCTCTGTCGAGAGCGAATCGAAGTGCGACTCTCTATATTGAGTCCTTGCGATTAAGCGTTGTTCACTGTGTTGTCCGACACACATATTGTGCGGTGTGAAGGGGCAGAGTTATGGTTAAACGCCTGCCAGCGAATTTTGAGTGGCATCGCGGTGGACTGGTTATCTGACCATTGTACCACGCCAATAGTTAGACTAGGGGCGAACAGGAGTCCTTGATTGCATCAAGGTGTAGGAACAGTTGGATTGGCGAAGTTCAATCCAGATAGAACGAGAGTTATTTGTCAGCAGCGAGCGGCGCAGACAGCAGTCATCGCAGCTTCCGGTATTGTGCGCTAAGGCTATTGCGAGCCCCATGTTTCCGCCACAACAGTACACTTCACTGCATTTCACACGCGACAGCCTCGACAATACCTGTCAACATTCTAAAGAATAATTATTCAAGTTGAGTAGGCGCGCCTCTCTTTTAGTTCAAAATCGGTCTGAGCACTATAGGACGTAACATCTGAGGTCATCAGTCCCCTAAAACTTAGAACTACTTAAACCTAACTAACCTAAGGACATCACACACATCCATGCCCGAGGCAGGATTCGAATCTGCGACCGTAGCGGTCGCGCGGTTCCAGACTGTAGAGCCTAGAACCGCTGGGCCACTCCAGCCGGCTTCCTTTTAGTATTCATATGGATGAACCTCGCACTTCTCTTTGTTTAGTTCTAATTGGCACTTTTCGCACCATACTGAAATTCTCTAGAGCATTTTGTGATTGGAATTGGTCGTCTGATGATTTAACTAGACGGTAAATTACAGCGTCGTCTGCAAACAATATAAGGCGGCTGCTCAGATTATCAACTAGATCATTTATGTAAATCAGAAACAGCAGAGGGCCTATGACACTACCTTGCGGAACGCCAGATATCACTTATGTTCTACTCGATGATTTACCGTCTATCACTACGAACTGTGAGCTCTCTGAGACCAAATCATGAATCCAGTCTCACAACTGAGACGAGCACGCACTTTGATTAATGGTCGCTTTTGAGGAACGGTATCAAAAGCCTTCTGCAAATCTAGGAATATGGAATCGATGTGAGATCCCTTGTCGACAGCAGTCATTACTTCATAGGAATAAACAGCTAGCTGTGTTGCAGAAGAACGATATTTTCTGAGTTCGTGTTGGTTATGTACCAATAGGTCATTTTCTTCAAGGTGATTGATAATGTTCGACTACAGTATATGCTCCAAAATCCTAATGCAAAATGAGGTCAGTGATATGGGTCTGTAATTCAATGCGTTACTCCTATTTCCTTTCTTGAATATTGGTGTGACTTGTGCTACTTTCCATTCTTTAGGAACAGTCCTTTCGCCAAGTGAGCGGTTGTATATGGTTGCTGAGAAAGGCGCTATTGTGTCTGCATACTCTGAAAGAAACCTGACTGGTATACCACCTGGACCGGAAGACTTGCCTTTCCTAAGCGATTTGAGTTGTTTCGCAACACCTAAGATTTCTATTTTTATGTCACTCATGCTAACAGCTGTTCTGGTTTCGCATTGTCCAATATTTGCTACTAGACGTAGAACAATGGAACCTGCGACCGTCGCAGCAGCGCGGTTCCGGACTGAAGCGCCTTAACCGCTTGGCCACAGCGGCCGGCGAAGGAGAGGACATAAAAAGCAGAGTAGTAGTAGCGAAAAGGACATTCCTGGCTAAGTCTAGTCTACTGGTATCAAATATTGGCCTTGGTTGTGAAACATGGGCTGTGGGAAAACTTGAAAAGAAGAGAATTGAAGCATTTGACATGTGGTGCTGCAGACGAATGTTCCAGATTAGTTGGACAGATAATGTAAGGAAAGAATAGCTACTGGGCAGAATCGGAGAGGAAAGATGTATGTGGAAAACACTGATGAGGAGACAGAATGAGAGGACATCGCCGGCCGGGGTGGCCGAGCAGTTCTAGGCGCTACAGTCTGGAACCGTGCGACCGCTACGGTCGCAGGTTCGAATCCTGCCTCGGGCATGGATGCGTGTCATGTCCTTAGGATTAAGTAGTTCTAAGCTCTAGGGGATTGATGACCTTAGAAGTTAAGTCCCATAGTGCTAGGAGCCATTTGACCCATTTTTTTTTAGAGGACATTTGTTAAGCCATGAGGGAATGACTTCCAGGTTAGTAGAGGAAGCTGTAGAGGACATAAACTGTAGAGGAAGCCGGAGGTTGGAGAATACATCCAGCAAATAACTGAGGAGGTACGTTGCAAGTGCTACTCTGAGATGAAGAGGTTGGCACAGGAGACGAATTCCTTGTGGGGGTGACATCAAACAAAGGAAATAAAGAAGTTGCTACCGAGCTTTCCACCTACACTACTGACCATTAAAATTGCTACGCCAGGAAGAAATGCGGATGATAAATGGGTATTTATTGGACAAATATATTTTACTAGAACTGACATGTGATTACATTTTCACGCAATTTGAGTGCACGGATCCTGAGAAATCAGTACCCAGAACAACCACCTCTGGCCGTAATAACGGCCTTGATACGCCTGGGCATTGAGTCAAACAGAGCTGGATGGCGTGTAGAGGTACAGCTGCCCATGCAGCTTCAACACGATACCACAGTTCATCGAGAGTAGCGACTGGCGTATTGTGACGAGCCAGTTGCTCGGCCACCATTGACCACAAGTTTTCAACGGGTCAGAGATCTGGAGAATGTTCTGGACAGGGCAGCAGTCGAACATTTTGTGTATCTAGAAAGGCCCGTACAGGACCTGCAACATGCGGTCGTGCATTATCCTGCTGAAATGTAGGGTTTTGCAGCGATCGAATGAAGCGTAGAGCCACGGGACGTAACACATCTGAAATCTAACGTCCACTGTTCAAAGTGCCGTCAATGCGAACAAGAGGTGACCGAGACGTGCAACCAAAGGCACCCTATACCATCACGCCAGGTGATACGCCAGTATGGCGATGACGAATACACGCTTTCAATGTGCGTTCACCGCGATGTCACCAAACACGGATGCGACCATCGTGATGCTGTGAACAGAACCTGGATTCATCCGAAAAAATGACGTTTTGCACCCAGGTTCGTCGTCGAGTACACCATTGTAGGCGCTCCTGTCTGTGATGCAATGTCAAGTGTAACTGCAGCCGTGGTCTCCGAGCTGATAGTCCGTGCTGCTGCAAACGTCGTCGAACTGTTCGTGCAGACGGTTGTTCTCTTGCAAACGTCCCCATCTGTTGACTCGGGGATCGAGACGTGGCTGCACGATCCGTTACAGCCATGCTGATAAGATGCCTGTCATCTCGACTGCTAGTGATACGAGGCCGTTGGGATCCAGCACGGCGTTCCGCATTACCCTCCCGAACCCACCGATTCCATATTCTGCTAACAGTCATTGGATCTCGACCAGCGCGAGCAGCAATGTCGCGATACGATAAACCGCAATAGGCTACAATCCGGCCCTTATCAAAGTCGGAAACGTGATGGTACCCATTTCCCCTCCTAACACGAGGCATCACAACACAGGCAACGCCGGTCTACTGCTGTTTGTGTATGAGAAATCGGTTGGAATCTTTCCTCATGGCAGCACGTTGTAGGTGTCGCCACCGGCGCCAACGTTGTGTGAATGCTCTGAAACGCTAATCATTTGCATATCACAGCATCTTCTTCCTTTTGGCTACATTGCGCGTCTGTAGCACGTCACCTTCGTAGTGCATCAATTTTAATGGCCAGTAGTGTATTTGCTTTGTTGCCACATCCTAGAGGCTCGCTTAATATCGAGATTATTTTCGTATTTAAAGCTCACTTTGCGCTCAGATGTGTTTAGCTCACGTACTGTTTGCAAGTGGCTTGCCGGTGTGCATGCGCAGATTTACACGTAATCGTCGAATAATCCGTTGAGTGACAGCTGGATGAGACTGCAGTAGAGAGAATCAGCTGCAGCACACCCGGCGATTAAAGGAACGCGGAGTGGAGTTAGACGTGGAAGTTTAGCGGGCGGTGAGAGCGTTTTATGAGGCCCGCATATCTCCGGCGGCTGTCAGGAACGCCTCCAGAGGGTGCGCTATATATATACCTCGCGGCCAGCGGGTCTGTCCAAAGCTATCTGCGGCGGGAGGGAGAAGGGGGTCCTGTCTATTCATAGAGCGCGTCAGCGGAAGGTCATAAAACAAGGAGAGACGGGCCACCAACACATCAGGCGCGTCTTCCCATCTGAAAATCTCTCCCTGCCCAGCGTTCTGAACAAGGCAGCAGTAATGGGCTTTTAATTGCCTGCCGCCGGTCAAATACGTTGGCGCTATCCTTTTCCATTTCGAACGATTTGCATCTTGCTTTCACGCATATCAATACAGATGGTCCATTGATCGTGACCGGGCCAAATATCTCACGAAATAAGCGTCAAACGAAAAAACTACAAAGGACGAAACTTGTCTAGCTTGAAGGGGAAAACCAAATGGCACTATGGTCGGACCGCTAGATGGCGCTGCCATAGGTCAAACGGATATCAACTGCGTTTCATTACATATTCGTGTAGTACGTAAAGAAATACGAATGTTTTAGTTGGCCCACTTTTTTCGCTTTGTGATAGATGGCGCTGTAATAGTCACATACATATGCCACACAATTTCAGACGAACTGTTGGTAACAGGTAGGTATTTTAAATTAAGATACAGAACGAAGGTACGTTTGAACATTTTATTTCAAAAAATGGTTCAAATGGCTCTGAGCACTATGGGACTTAACATCTATGGTCATCAGTCCTCTAGAACTTAGAACTACTTAACCGTAACTAACCTAAGGACATCACACAACACCCAGTCATCACGAGGCAGAGAAAATCCATCACCCCGCCGGGAATCTAAACCGGGAACCCGAGCGTGGGAAGCGAGAACGCTACCGCACGACGAACATTTTATTTCGGTTGATCCAATTTGATACATGCACCATTGTGAACTTATAATTTCTTAGAACGCATGCTGCTAGAGCGTGATTACCTGTAAATACCACATTAATGCAATAAATGCTCGAAATGATGTCCGTCAACCTCCATGCATTTGGCAATACGTGTAACGACATTCCTCTCAACAGCGAGTAGTTCGCCTTCCGTAATGTTCGCACATGCATTGACAATGCGCTGACGCAGGTTGTCAGGCGTTGTCGGTGGATCACGATGGCAAATATCCTTCAACTTTCCCCACAGAAACAAATCCAGGGACGTCAGATCCGGTGAACGTGCGGGCCACGGTATGGTGCTTCGACGACCAATCCACCTGTCATGAAATATGCTATTCAATACCGCTTCAACCGCACGCGAGCTATGTGCCGGACATCCATCATGTAGGAAGTACATCGCCATTCTGTCTTGCAGTGAAACATCTTGTAGTGACATCGGTAGAACATTACGTAGGAAATCAGCATATATTGCACCATTTAGATAGCCATCGATAAAATTCGGGCCAATTATCCTTCCTCCCATAATGCCTGCTTGGGCATCATCATTTGTTGCAGGTCGTGGTTGACGTTTCACATGTGGCTGAACACTGCCTGTTTCCTTAAATAACCTAACTATACGGCGAACGGTCCGGACTCTTGGATGATGTCGTCCAGGATACCGAGCAGCATACACAGCACACGCCCGTTGGGCATTTTGATCATAAGAGTTATACATCAGCACGCTATCGGCCTTTTCCGCAATTGGTAAACGGTCCATTTTAACACGGGTAATGTGTCACGAAGCAAATACCGTCCGCACTGGCGGATTGTTACGTGATACCACGTACTTATACGTTTGTGACTATTACAGCGCCATCTATCACAAAGCGAAAAAAGAGGTCCCAACAAAAGATTCATATTTCTTTACGTACTACACGAATATGTAATAAAAATGAGGATTCCTATTTAAAGAACGCAGTTGATATCCGTTTGACCTATCTAGCGGGCCAACCATAGCGCCATCTGGTTTCCTTCTTTGCAGTTTTTTCGTTTGACGCTTATTTCGTGAGATATTTGGCCCGGTCACTATCAATGGATCACCCTGTATACCTCTCAATTCGGACTCTGGAAACTATTGTGAAGTGCATGGCGGGGGGTACTTGTCATTCTGTGTCAGGTACGGAACTTCTCGTCCATTCACGTCGTAAGGTTTTTGTATTATGAGAGGTGGAAGTTTCCTTTGTAATATTTGCCACAGGGAGCGTGTCTCCCGAGTACACGTGTAGAGCAGACTCTTTGATACGAAAGTTTGTACTGTTGTCACGTGGTCACAGCACGTCCTTGAGGAACGATGTGGAAACGGAGGTGGTGTTTTGGCCGTGTTGGTTTCGGAAAACAGTTTCTGCAGCTCAGAACATAGCATATGAGGCATTGTCTGGGCATTCACGTGCGCCAATACTGCAAGAAACTAAATGTCGTGTTAGCGAGTGTGTTCAGTTTAAGCTTTTTTCCATATTTTAACTTCTATTTTGCCTATTACAACAATCTTGCCTTCATAATATACGCGAACTTAGGAAACCATCGCATCTCTTTTTATCCTTTTTTTTTTTTAAAGTTATCTACATAAATACAAATTTTAATGTTCGTTTGTTCAAAATAGTGTATCTCCGTAAATTCCTGATCTACTGCTTTCAAATTTTCACACAAGGTTGCATTTCAATACAGGTTTTGCGTACCCGTTTCTTTATATAAAAGGTGTACAAATTTGCTTCCGCCGTTTGCCGATAGGTGGCGACAACGGTAAGTAGCGGTAGAAAGAAACATAAGGCAGGCGTCAGCCAGTTAGCTTGGACCTCGGTCAACGTAACCTCATTCAAACATTAGCCGATTTGTATCTGCATCGTAAAGTTGTTCTTGACTGAAAAATATCAGTTTACGAGCCTAATTCTCGACATTTGCGGAAGGTGTTACTCTTTTCTTTCAATATGAAGAAAACAGCGGCTGAGTCTCATCGAACGCTCTCAAGTACGTACGGTAAGAACGCTATTAGTGAAAGAACGTGTCGTGACTGGTTTCAACGCTTTAATAACGGTGACTTTAACGTCGTAGTCGAGGAAGAGAGGATGTTTATCAGGGTGCAGTATTGGAGACATTGCTGACTGTAGACTCGTGTCAAACTCGAGAAAAATTGGCACGATTATTGGTAGTGACACAGCAAGCCATTTCAAAACGTCTCAGGGCTACGGGCACGATTCATGAAGAAGGAACTTGGGTCCCGTGTAAGCTGAAACCGAGAGACGTTGAACGGCGTTTGTGTGTTTGTGAACAGCGTTTCAGAAGCAAAAACGGAAGGAATTTCTGCATCGCATTGTGACCGGGGATGAAAATGAGTTCATTAGGATAGCTCTAAAGGCAAAAAATCATGGGGATATCCCGGCCACGTTTCCACGTTGACGGCCAAACCGAATATTCACGGCTCCAAGATCATGCTCTGCATTTGGTGTGACCAGCTCGAAGTGTTAAAACCGAGTGAAACAATCACAGGTGCTCGTTATCGAAAGCAATTAATGCGTTTGAGCAGAGCATTAAAAGACAAACGGCCGCAATACAGCAAGAGGTAAGATAAAGTGCTTTTGCAGCACGACAGCGCTCGACCCCACGTTGGAAAAAGAGGGCGAAACGTGCTTGCAAACGTTAAAATGGGATGTCCTGCCCCACCCGCCATATTCTCCAGACATTGCTCCCTCTGACTATCACCTGTTTAGATCAATGGCGTACGGCCTGGCTGACAAACACTTTCGATCTCATGAAGGAGTCACAAATTGGATCTCATGAAGGAGTCACAAATTGGATCGATTCGTGGATCGCTTCAAAAGACGAACAATTTTTACGTCGCGAGATACGTACACGGCCAGAAAGATGGGAGAAAGTAGTGGCCAGCGATGGAAAATACTTTGAATGATACATGTGTCACCAGTTTGTTTCATTAAAGCCTCAAGTGGGCATCTAAAACTTCGCCTGTACTATAAAGCAACCTTGTGACAAAATTTCAAAGCAGGAGGTTCGGAACTTCCGGAGATACACTATTTTGAACAAACGGACATTATATATATACACTCCTGGAAATGGAAAAAAGAACACATTGAGACCGGTGTGTCAGACCCACCATACTTGCTCCGGACACTGGGAGAGGGCTGTACAAGCAATGATCACACGCACGGCACAGCGGACACACCAGGAACCGCAGTGTTGGCCGTCGAATGGCGCTAGCTGCGCAGCATTTGTGCACCGCCGCCGTCAGTGTCAGCCAGTTTGCCGTCGCATACGGAGCTCAATCGCAGTCTTTAACACTGGTAGCATGCCCCGACAGCGTGGACGTGAACCGTATGTGCAGTTGACGGACTTTGAGCGAGGGCGTATAGTGGGCATGCGGGAGGCCGGGTGGACGTACCGCCGAATTGCTCAACACGTGGGGCGAGAGGTCTCCACAGTACATCGATGTTGTCGCCAGTGGTCGGCGGAAGGTGCACGTGCCCGTCGACCTGGGACCGGAACGCAGGGACGCACGGATGCACGCCAAGACCGTAGGATCCTACGCAGTGCCGTAGGGGACCACACCGCAACTTCCCACCAAATTAGGGACACTGTTGCTCCTAGGGTATCGGCGAGGACCATTCGCAACCGTCTCCATGAAGCTGGGCTACGGTCCCGCACACCGTTAGGCCGTCTTCCGCTCACGCCCCAACATCGTGCAGCCCGCCTCCAGTGGTGACACGACAGGGGTGAATGGAGGGACGAATGGAGACGTGTCGCCTTCAGCGATGAGAGTCGCTTCTGCCTTGGTGCCAATGATGGTCGTATGCGTGTTTGGCGCCGTGCAGGTGAGCGCCACAATCAGGACTGCATACGACCGAGGCACACAGGGCCAACACCCGGCATCACGGTGTGGGGAGCGATCTCCTACACTGGCCGTACACCTCTGGTGATCGTCGAGGGGACACTGAATAGTGCATGGTACATCCAAACCGCCATCGAACCCATCGTTCTACCATTCCTAGGCCGGCAAGGGAACTTGCTGTTCCAACAGGACAATGCACGTCCGCATGTATCCCGTGCCACCCAACGTGCTCTAGAAGGTGTAAGTCAACTACCCTGGCCAGCAAGATCTCCGGATCTGTGCCCCATTGAGCATGTTTGGGACTGGGTGAAGCGTCGTCTCACGCGGTCTGCACGTCCAGCACGAACGCTGGTCCAACTGAGGCGCCAGGTGGAAATGGCATGGCAAGCCGTTCCACAGGACTACATCCAGCATCTCTACGATCGTCTCCATGGGAGAATAGCAGCCTGCATTGCTGCGAAAGGTGGATATACACTGTACTAGTGCCGACATTGTGCATGCTCTGTTCCCTGTGTCTATGTGCCTGTGGTTCTGTCAGTGTGATCATGTGATGTATCTGACCCCAGGAATGTGTCAATAAAGTTTCCCCTTCCTGCGACAATGAATTCACGGTGTTCTTATTTCAATTTCCAGGAGTATATATATATATATATATATATATATATATATATATATATATATATATATATATATATTGTGTGTAACTTTTTGAGATTTTTTGTAATATCGTTTGCACATTATTAAATTTATAAATAATTATATATTGCATATATTTTAAAGAATAGACACAGAAAAACACACGCTTATTCCAATGCAGCTTTTTGTCAAAATTCCAAAGAATTCGGTCAAAAATTTTCTGAGATTTGCGATTAGGAACATTTACAGTTTTATATCAGTAGAAATGGCAACGGCCTTGCCGCTGTGGATACACCGGTTTCCTGTGAGATCACCGAAGTTAAGCGCTGTCGGGCGTGGTCGGCACTGGGATGGGTGACCATCCAGGCCGCCATGCGCTGTTGCCATTTTTCGGGGTGCACTCAGCCTCGTGGTGCCAAGGGTTGCACTCCTGTGACGTTCAACGATTCTCTTCAGTCGTCGTTGGTCCCGTTCTTGCGGGATCTTTTTCCCGCCGCAGCGATGTCTGAGATCTGATGTTTTACCGGTTTCCTGATAGTCGCGGTACACTCCTGAAATGGTCGTACGGGAAAATCCCCGCTTCATCGATACCTCGGAGATACTGTGTACCATCACTCGTGCGCTGACTATACCACCACGCTCAAACTCACTGAAGTCTTGATAACCTGTCATTGTAGCAGCAGTAACCTGTCTAACAACTGCGCCTCACACTTGTTGTCTTATATAGGCGTTGCCGATCGCAGCGCCGTATTCTGCCTGTTTTTATATCTCTGTATTTGAATACGTATGCCAGTACCAGCTCCTTCGGTGCTTCAGTATATGTATACCTTTCATGCACTACAGAAATTGAATTTGCGGTAACACTAAACGAGGTTCAACGTCAGTTTGGCGAGGTAGAGAAGAGGGGTGGGAGGGAATGGACATAGAAAAAGTGTAGGAGAAGATGGATAGCAAAAGGGCGGGAGGAGTTGGAGACCCGGCCGTCGAGCAGGGACGTCGAGCAGATGCGCAAAACTATAGGCCTATATCTCTTACGTCGATCTGTTGTAGAATTTTAGAACATGTTTTTCGCTCGCGTATCATGTCGTTTCAGGAATTCCAGAATCTGTAGGAATCAACATGGATTCCGGAAACAGCGATCGTGTGAGACCCAACTCGCTTTATTTGTTCATGAGACCCAGAAAATATTACATACAAGCTCCCGGGTAGGTGCTATTTTCCTTGACTTCCGGTAGGCGTTCGATACAGTTCCGAACTGCAGCCTGATAAACAAAGTAAGAGCCTGCGGAATATCAGACCAGCTGTGTGGCTGAATTGAAGAGTTTGTAGCAAACAGAACCCAGCATGTTGTTCGGAATGGAAAGACGTCTACAGACGTTAAGGTAACCTTTGGCGTGCCACAGGGGACTGTAATGGGACCATTACTTTTCACAATTTATATAAATGACCAAGTAGATAGTGTCGGAAGTTCTGTACGGCTTTTCGCGGATGGTGCTATAGTATTGAGAGAAATTAGAAAATTGCAGCGAAATGCAGGAAGATCTGCAGCGGATAGGCACTTGGTGCAGGGAGTGGCAACTGACCCTTAACATAGACAAATGTAATGTATTTCGAATACATAGAAAGAAGGATCCTTTATTGTATGATTATATCATAGAGGGAACAAACACTGGTAGCAGTTACTTTTGTAAAATATCTGGGAGTATGCGTGCGGAACGATTTGAAGTGGAATGATCATATAAAATTAATTGTTGGTAAGGCGGGTACCAGGTTGAGATGCATTGGGAGAGTCCTTAGAAAATGTAGTCTATCAATAAAGGAGGTGGCTTACAAAACACTCGTTCGACCTATACTTGACGATTGGTCATCGGTGTGGGATCCGTACGAGGTCGGGTTGACGGAGGAGATAGAGAAGATCCAAAGAAGAGCGGCGCGTTTCGTCACAGGGTTATTTGGTAACCGTGATAGCGTTACGGAGATGTTTAGCAAACTCGAGTGGCAGACTCTGCAAGAGAGGCGCTCTGCATCGCGGTGTAGCTTGCTGTCCAGGTTTCGAGAGTGTGCGTTTCTGGATGAGGTATCGAATGTATTGCTTCCCCCTACTTATACCTCCCGAGATGATCACGGAAGTAAAATCAAAGAGATTCGAGCGCGCACGGAGGCTTTCCGGCAGTCGTTCTCCCGCGACTGGAACAGGAAAGGGAGGTAATGACAGTGGCACGTAAAGTGCCCTCCGCCACACACCGTTGGGTGGCTTGCGGAGTATATATGTAGATGTAGATGACCGAGTGATTCTAGGCGCTTCAGTCTGGAACTGCGCGACCGCTACGGTCGCAGGTTCGAATCCTGCCTCGGTCATGGATGTGTGTGATGTCCTTAGGTTAGTTAGGTTTAAGTAGCTCTAAGTTCTATGGGACTGGTGACAACAGATGTTAAGTCTCATAGCGCTTCGGGCCATTTGAACCATTTGAGGAGATGGAGAGAGAGGATGGGAGGAAGGAGAAGATAGTCAGAGAAAGGGACAGAGAGGGTGTGGGATGAGAGATGTACAGGGAGTGGGGTAATGGTGATGGACAGGTGTATTGAGGAGGAGGAGGAGAGGAGGGGGAGGAGGAGGTGATGGACAAAGAAAAGGGGAAGGCAGATGGACAGGGAGAAGAGGAGATTAGGAAGACTGAGCCACAGCGAAAAACGGTCCTGTGTAGCTAGTTGCTAATGATAATGGCCATGTTTATAATTGTGTTCTTGTCAGTCGTTCAGCGTATTTATTATATTATTTCTAGCAATTGTAGACTTAGAGAAATCTTTTGACTATGTTTACTGGAATGCTCTCTTTCAAATGCTGAAGGTGGCTGGGGTAAAATACACGGAGCGAAAGGCTATTTACAATTTGTACAGAAACCAGATGGCAGTTATAAGTCGAGGGACATGAAAGGGAAGCAGTGGTTGGGAAGGGAGTGAGACAGGGTTGTAGCCTCTCCCCGATGTTATTCGATCTGTATATTGAGCAAGCAGTAAAGGAAACAAAAGAGAAATTCAGAGTAGGTATTAAAATCCATGGAGAAGAAATAAAAAAATTGAGGTTCGCCGATGACATTGTAATATTGTCACAGACAGCAAAGGACTTGAAAGAGCAGTTGAACGGAATGGATAGTGTCTTGAAAGGAAGATATAAGATGAAGATCAACAAAAGCAAATGGAATGTAGTCGAATTAAGTCATCTGATTCTGAGGGAATTAGGTTAGGAAATGAAACACTTAAAGTAGTAAAGGAGTTTTGCTATTTGGGGAGCAAAATAACTGATGATGGTCGAAGTAGGGAGGGTATAAAATGTAAACTGGCAATGGCAAAGGAAAGCATTTCTGAAGAAGAGAAGTTAGATTTAAATGTCAGGAAGTCGTTTCTGAAAGCATTTGTATGGAGTGTAGCCATGTGTCGAAGTGAAACGTGGAGGGTAAATATTTTGGACAAGAAGAGAATAGAATCTTTCGAAATGTGGTGCTACAGAAGAATGCTCAAGATTAGATGGGTAGATCACACAACTAATGAGGAAGTATTGAATAGGATTGGGGAGAAGAGAAGTATGTGGCACAACTTGACTAGAAGAAGGGATCGGTTGGTAGGACGTGTTCTGAGGCATCAAGGGATCACCAGTTTAGTATTGGAGGGCAGCGTGGAGGGTGAAAATCGTAGAGGGGGACCAAGAGATGAATACACTAAGCAGATGCAGAAGTATGTAGGTTGCAGTAGGTACTGGGAGATGGAGAAGCTTGCACAGGATAGAGTAGCATGGAAAGCTGAATCAAACCAGTCTCAGGAATGAAGACCGCAACACCAACAACAAAAAAAAGGTACTATTCAGTCCATATTTAAACTATTGTGTATTTCCTTCCAGTTCACCATTCATACACACATTTCACACGCACAGTCTCTGGAATGAAGACCACAGCAACAAACAATTATATTTGTATCACAATTTTCGGAAAATGTTTAAACTTGTTTTGAAATGGTGCTAGAACTTTACTTTCACTGCGTGAAGGAGTCTTACTAGTTTTTGAGCTTTCACCACGCTCAGTTGTTCTCTTTGACTGTTTTAAGCAAGTATATCTGGAACAAAAGAAGATTGCACTGCGGGCGGCGAAAGGGGGGGGGGGGGGGGAGGGGTGACGGTGTGAATGAAACATCAAGATGTCCGATATGATGAAATGGGACACCAGTTGTTTTAAAAACTGTTTTAACGCAACTAGTGTGATATTTATTCACGTCGGCGTTCTTCAGAAACAGTGAATGATGAACAAATGATTGGCCTTGCTGTGGGCGGATAAGCGTGAGGGGAAATGCTGACGTAATCGGTGCTCGGCGCTACCAACAGAATCTGCGACGTTTAGCTTCACCACGCAGTTTTGACACTAAGACTGGTAGGTCACTGGTGTTGGCAGAAATGAAAAAAATTGGGAAGTTCACATGAAGTGTTCCGGACAAATCCGATATGTGGCGAAACAGCACGACGGACCTATCGTCCACCTTTCTTGTGCTACTTACGTGCAGTTACCATTGTTAGGAAAGGGTTTTCACCAAGTCTGAACGTACATCGTTTTCTCTCAGTTATTACTCTCAGGGTGATAGGCAGGTCCCTAGCTTGTTGATGTACAGAATATCTAATAATAATACTTAACTACACAGCTCAAAAGCCGGCAGTATATTTACCATGTGCCGCCGATATTGGTATGGGCCCGTACGTCGATAGTTTATACGTAACATATTGACATATCGATCTTTCTGTCGATGTATCGAGAGCCAATAATGATCTTTAATTTTATTACCGCCGGCCGCTGTGGCGTAGAGGTTCTAGGCGCTTCAGTGCGGAGCCATGCGGCTGGTACGGTCGCCGGTTCGAATCTTGCCTCGGGCATGGATGTGTGTGATGTCTTTAGGTTAGTTAGGTTTAAGTAGTTCTACGTTCTAGGGACTGATAACCTCAGATGTTAAGTCCCATACTGCTTGGAGCCATTTGAACCATTTTAATTTAATTACCGATATATCGGAGTGCCGATATTCTCAAAAATAGCAAGGGTCCTAACGCTTGAGTCTAATAGACACTCGCCGGCGAGGAAAGGATACTGGGTTTTGTTATCCTGTATGTCTATCAGTTACATTTCTTAGCTATTTCAGACTGTTGTGTTCAAAAAAGAATATTGTGTTGTTCTATACACATAACAGTGGATAAGTTCACTTTATATTCTGTTATAAGTTCAGCCATAATGCAAGAATATTGCGCACGTACGAATGTAAACGTAGGTTTGGTTACAACGGATATGCAGGCTTCACAGAGATTTAGTACAGCGTTCGGTAATACCCATGTTACAAAACCAGATACGGAGCTTTCGGACGGTCTCTCCTAAATGGTTGACACCCATCTAGAAACATAAAAGTTACACTATATGATGAAACGTATCCGGACACCCCCAAAAGCATTAGTTTTTCATATTAGGTGCATTGTGCTGCCACCTACTGCCAGGTACTCCATATCAGTGACGTCAGTAGTCATTGGACATCGTCAGAGAGCAGAATGGGGCGCTCCGTGGAACTCACAGACTTCGAACGTGGTCAGGTGATTGGGTGTCACTCGTGTCATACGTCTATACGCGAGATTTCCACACTCCTAAACATCGCTAGGTCCACTGTTTCCGATGTGATAGTCAAGTGGAAACGTGAAGGGACAAGTAGAGCACAAAAGCGTACAGACCGACCTCGTCTGTTGACTGACAGGGACGCCGACAGTTGAAGAGGGTCGTAATGTGTAATAAGCAGACATCTATCCAGACCATCACACAGAAATTCCAAACTGCATCAGGATCCACTGCAAATACTATGACAGTTAGGCGAGAGGTGAGTAAAATCGGATTTCACGGTCGAGCGGCTACTCATAAGCTAAACATCACGCCGGTAAATGCCAAACGACGCCTCACTTAGTGTAAGAAGAGCAAACATTGTACGATTGAACTGTGGAAAAACGTTGTGTGGTGTGACGAATCACGGTACACAGTATGGCGATCCGAAGGCAGGGTGTGGGTGTGGCGAAGCCTGGTGATGATCTGAGAGTGTGCGTAGGGCCAACAGTTAAATTCGGAAGTGGTGGGGTTATGGTGTTTTTCATGGTGGGGCTTGCACCCCTCATGGTCTTGCGTGGCACTGTCATAGCACAGGCCTACACTGATGTTTTAAGCACCTTCTGGGTTGCCACTGTTGAAGACCTAGTAGGGGATGGCGAACTCATATTTCAACACTGTCGAGCACCTGTTCATAATGCACGGCCTGTGGCGGAGTGGTTACACGAGAATGACATCCCTGTAACGGACTGGGCTGCACAGAGTCCTGACATGAATTCTGTAAAATATCTTTGGGGTGTTTTGGAACGCCTACTTCGTGCCAGGCGTCAAAGAATGGGCTGCCATTCGCCAAGAAACCTCCCAGCTCCTGACTGAACGTATGCCTGCGAGAGTGGAGGCTGTCATCAAGGCTGAGGGTGGGCCAACACCGTACTGAACTCCAGCATTACCGATGGAGGGTGCCACGAACGTTTAGGTCATCTTGAGCCAGGTGTCCGGATACTTTTGACCACAGTGTACATACAGCGTGTGTCGCGCGAGTCGAGTGGCCGCCTTGTGGGTCTCTGTGCAGTCTGCGATCGGTGTCAGCTCATCTTGATCATAGCTACGGTAGCGACCCAGAATCTTCAGAGAAAACAACAAGCTAATTAATAGTCCTCAGCTGCCGGTAGGAGGTGTGTCCAAAAAATTACGGAAAATCCGCAACTTCGCGCCATTGGTTTGTCGGAAGAACACGCGGTTGGGATTCTTGCACGTGACTGTGTTTAATGTGCAACTGCCGGAAGTTACGTTCAATGCTGTATTGAGTAGAACGTTGTGTCGCACAGTTCGCAAATTTCGAGATGGTAGACTTTGAGGAGCAACGCGTCTGCATTAAATTTTGCTTGAAATTCGAGAAAACCTTTAGAGAGACTCAGCAATGGATACAGGAAGTTGCGGTGATGAGTGCTTGAGCCGTACTGGGTGTTACGAATGATCTATACGGTTTAAAAATGGCCGGACGGAAGCTAAAGATGAGCCTCGTTCAGGACGGCCCTTCGACATCTACCGATGACGCTCGCGTCAGGAATGTCAACGAAACTGTGCGCGCCAATCGAAGACTGACTGTCCGAGAGAGTGCAGAGGAACGTGACACTTCAGTTGGATCACGTCATGAAATCCTGACACACCATCTCGAAATGCATCTTGTGGCGGGCAAGTTCGTCCCACGGCTCATGGGTCAAGACAAGAAAGACCTTCGCCTGGCAATCTCCAAAGAGCATTTGGATCGGGCAAATGAGAACGAGATGGTATTTAAGAGAGCCATAACTGGTGATGAGACGTCGGTCTACGGTTATCATGTTGCGATCAATCTTCAACCTTTACAATTGGTCGGGAAAGGTTCTCCAAGACACAAAAAAAAGCGCGTCTGGTCAGGTCAAATGTCAGAGCCATTCTGATATTTTGGTTTGTCTTTGAAGGATTAGTTCATCGTGAATTCGTGCCACAAGGACAAACTGTGGCCACGCGGGGTAGCCTCGCGGTCTAGGGAGTCTTGTCACGGTTCGAGTGGCTCCCTCCGACGGAGGTTCGAGTCCTCCCTTGGGCATGGGTATATGTGTTGCCCTTAGCGCAGGTTAGTGTAAGTTACTTACATTAGTGTGTAAGCCTAGGGACCGACGACGTCAGCAGTTCGGTCTCATAGAACCATACCACAAATTTTGAAAGGGTACAGTACCGCCCGGCGTTGAAAATAGGTACAACATTCTTCGTTATTCTTGTCAGAACAACATATTTTTTTGTAATAATAACTCAATTTCACTTAATACACCGAAGCCGGATACCAGTGTAGGAAAGAAGGGCAATTTATTTATTTAATTGATCACATGTGTACTCCCACAAAATAAATCCCTACATCCAATTTGGTGAGATCTGTGAAATGAATGAATGTATGGTCGTCTGCTAACCGCAGATAGTGAATGTGAGACGGTCCTTTGGTCACCTTTGGTGAAACCAAAGAGATGAAGTTTACCTGAGCTTTGAGCGCCTGAAATGTGGCTGACCATTGGGTAGCATGGTCTCCCCCACCTCGACGGAGGTGCGAGCTGACCTGAAGATCGGCGATGTTTCAGCACTCTGGCGCTGGATCTTATGTTGGTATGACCTGTCCTAGGTGTGCTCTGTAAAGACAAAAGAGTGGAGAAAATGGTATGCATGTGAAATACTTAACAGTAGTTTGGAATAATTATTTCTCTATTTGAGGAACTGAATGACAGGCAGGTAATATTAAGGGGATCGTAGTAATCTTCGGAAGTGACCAACGTTAGCAATAAGTTGGAATACTTGCGAGTGCTACTACTAAGTTGAAATAGTTCCGAGTGCTAAAGTTAAGCTGAATTACTGGCGTGTGTACTATAAGCTGGAAATAATTAGGAAATGGCGTGTGCAGGACTTGAAATTAGAGACGAGTGCTTCCACGTGGTGAGTACTGTGTGAGTCTCAGTCTGTGCGTGAGACAAAGGATAAAGAGAAGTACTCGTCCATGGTATCAGTTGAGGACTCGCGTGTGTGATGAATGTGTTCTCAATATAACTTTGCGTGTTATGTTTCCGTGTGACGCTTGATTCAAACTACACTCCTCGAAACGGAAAAAAGAACACATTGACACCGGTGTGTCAGACCCACCATACTTGCTCCGGACACTGCGAGAGGGCTGTACAAGCAATGATCACACGCACGGCACAGCGGACACACCAGGAACCGCGGTGTTGGCCGTCGAATGGCGCTAGCTGCGCAGCATTTGTGCACCGCCGCCGTCAGTGTCAGCCAGTTTGCCGCGGCGTACGGAGCTCCATCGCAGTCTTTAACACTGGTAGCATGCCGCGACAGCGTGGACGTGAACCGTATGTGCAGTTGACGGACTTTGAGTGAGGGCGTATAGTGGGCATGTGGGAGGCCGGGTGGACGTACCGCCGAATTGCTCAACACGTGGGGCGTGAGGTCTCCACAGTACATCGATGTTGTCGCCAGTGGTCGGCGGAAGGTGCATGTGCCCTTCGACCTGGGACCGGACCGCAGCGACGCACGGATGCACGCCAAGACCGTAGGATCCTACGCAGTGCCGTAGGGGACCGCACCGCCACTTCCCAGCAAATTAGGGACACTGTTGCTCCTGGGGTATCGGCGAGGACCATTCGCAACCGTCTCCATGAAGCTGGGCTACGGTCCCGCACACCGTTAGGCCGTCTTCCGCTCACGCCACAACATCGTGCAGCCCGCCTCCAGTGGTGTCGCGACAGGCGTGAATGGAGGGACGAATGGAGACGTGTCGTCTTCAGCGATGAGAGTCGCTTCTGCCTTGGTGCCAATGGTGGTCGTATGCGTGTCTGGCGCCGTGCAGGTGAGCGCCACAATCAGGACTGCATACGACCGAGGCACACAGGGCCAACACCCGGCATCATGGTGTGGGGAGCGATCTCCTACACTGGCCGTACACCTTTGGTGATCATCGAGGGGACACTGAATAGTGCACGGTACATCCAAACCGTCATCGAACCCATCGTTCTACCATTCCTAGACCGGCAAGGGAACTTGCTGTTCCAACAGGACAATGCATGTCCGCATGTATCCCGTGCCACCCAACGTGCTCTAGAAGGTGTAAGTCAACTACCCTGGCCAGCAAGATATCCGGATCTGTCCCCCATTGAGCATGTTTGGGACTGGATGAAGCATCGTCTCACGCGGTCTGCACGTCCAGCACGAACGCTGGTCCAACTGAGGCGCCAGTTGGAAATGGCATGGCAAGCCGTTCCACAGGACTACATCCAGCATCTCTACGATCGTCTCCATGGGAGAATAGCAGCCTGCATTGCTGCGAAAGGTGGATATACACTGTACTAGTGCCGACATTGTGCATGCTCTGTTGCCTGTGCCTATGTGCCTGTGGTTCTGTCAGTGTGATCATGTGATGTATCTGACCCCAGGAATGTGTCAATAAAGTTTCCCCTTCCTGCGACAATGAATTCACAGTGTTCTTATTTCAATTTCCAGGAGTGTATAATACTCTCAGAGAGAAGCACGGTGAGTCAGCCGTCTATCCAGCAATGCCACTTGGCTTGCATTACACAGGAAGACGTGCATGTATGCTCCAGAGTTCGTAGTAGGAAAGAAAAGTTACGAAGTGGGGCAGTGTCGGGTGAAACTGGGATGAATACTAATTGAAGTGGGAAAGCTGAAAGTGATGTGATTATAACGTTGTGACTATTCCTTGTGTAGTATTCCATGTTGCCAGTGTGGTGTATATTATGTAATTTAAGTATGTGTGGTTTGCATGGGAACTAGCAAGATAGGTTCAGAGGCAGTGGATTATGCATGTTCCTTTTAGTACCGCACGGTCGGGAGGAAATTTTCGTGATGGGGGTGAGACTCGAAGTGTGAGATATAGCAAAAGATCTCCCATCCTATCCAGAAAGTGCACTATAGTGTTAGATAATTACGAGACCATAAGATAGAGAATCACCTACGTAAAGCCATGCTCACTCGGCGGTGTTTCTCATGTGCAATTGTTGCAGAAAATGTAATGGTGTGTTTAGGTTATAGAATTTATCGGAATAAAAAAGATAGTGAAAAGAAAAAGATTGGTGGCCTTTTCCTTCGAATAGTATGCTGTCATGATATCCAGAATTTATAATGTGTGCGCCATTCATATTCAGTGTTGATCAAAGCCGTTGGGTAAGATAGAAAATGTGGTATTGCCAGTGCATAGTGAACAGTCAGAGTTGTGTAAATTACTAATAGTCAGATGTGCGTTATCCGTTTCGGTTGCGTAATATTCATACAGCAGATTAATTTGTAACTTAATTGTGAGTACTAGGGCTTATCGAACGGATAATGTTTTACGAGTCGGGGCGTGGAATGTCAGAAGCTTGAACGTGATAGGGAAACTAGAACATCTGAAAAGGGAAATGAAAAGGCTCAATCTAGATATAGTAGGGGTCAGTGAAGTGAAGTGGAAGGAAGACAAGGATTTCTGGTCAGATGAGTATCGGGTAATATCAACAGCAGCAGAAAATGGTATAACAGGTGTAGGATTCGTTATGAATAGGAAGGTAGGGCTGATGGTCTGTTACTGTAAACATTTCAGTGACCGGGTTGTTCTAATCAGAATCGACAGCAGACCAACACCGACAACGATAGTTCAGGTATACATGCCGACGTCGCAAGCTGAAGATGAACAGATAGAGAAAGTGTATGAGGATATTGAAACGGTAATGCAGTATGTAAAGGGGGACGAAACTCTAATAGTCATGGGCGACTGGAATGCAGTTGTAGAGGATAGAGTAGAAGAAAAGGTTAAAGGAAAATATGGGCTTGGGACAAGGAATGAAAGAGGAGAAAGACTAATTGAGTTCTGTAACAAGTTTCAGCTAGTAATAGCGAATACCCTGTTCAAGAATCACAAGACGAGGAGGTATACTTGGAAAAGGCCGGGAGATACGGGAAGATTTCAATTAGATTACGTCATGGTCAGACAGAGATTCCGAAATCAGATACTGGATTGTAAGGCGTACCCAGGAGCAGATACAGACTCAGATCACAATATAGTAGTGATGAAGAGTAGGCTGAAGTTCAAGACATTAGTCAGGAAGAATCAATACGCAAAGAAGTGGGATACGGAAGTTCTAAGGAATGACGAGATACGTTTGAAGTTCTCTAACGCTATAGATACAGCAATAAGGAATAGTGCAGTAGGCAACACAGTTGAAGAGGAATGGACGTCTCTAAAAAGGGCCATCACAGAAGTAGGGGAGGAAAACATAGGTACAAAGAAGGTAGCTGCGAAGAAACCATGGGTAACAGAAGAAATACTTCAGTTGATTGATGAAAGGAGGAAGTACAAACATGTTCCGGGAAAATCAGGAATACAGAAATACAAGTCGCTGAGGAATGAAATAAATAGGAAGTGCAGGGAATCTAAGACGAAATGGCTGCAGGAAAAATGTGTAGACATCGAAAAAGATATGATTGCCGGAAGGACAAACTCAGCATACAGGAAAGTCAAAACAACCTTTGGTGACATTAAAAGCAACGGTGGTAACATTAAGAGTGCAACGGGAATTCCACTGTTAAATGCAGAGGAGAGAGCAGATAGGGTGAAGATTTGTCTGATGTGATAGAAGAAGAAACAGGAGTCGATTTAGAAGAGATAGGGGATCCAGTATTAGAATCGGAATTTAAAAGAGCTTTGGAGGACTTACGGTCAAATAAGGCTGAAGGGATAGATAACATGCCATCAGAATTTCTAAAATCATTAGGGGAAGTGGCAACAAAACGACTATTCACGTTGGTGTGTAGAATCTATGAGTCTGGCGACATACCATCTGACTTTCGGAAAAGTATCATCCACACAATTCCGAAGACGGCAAGAGCTGACAAGTGCGAGAATTATCGCACAATCAGCTTAACAGCTCATGCATCGCAGCTGCTTACAAGAATAATATATAGAAGAATGGAAAAGAAAACTGAGAATGTGCTAGCTGACGATCAGTTTGGCTTTAGGAAAAGTAAAGGCACGAGAGAGGCAATTCTGACGTTACGGCTAATAATGGAAGCAAGGCTAAAGAAAAATCAAGACACATTCGTAGGATTTGTCGACCTGGAAAAAGCGCTCGACAGTATTAAATGATGCAAGCCGTTCAAGATTCTTAGAAAAGTAGTGGTAAGCTATAGGGAGAGGCGGGTCATATACAATATGTACAACAACCAAGAGGGAATAATAAGAGTGGACAATCAAGAACGAAGTTCTCGTATTAAGTAGGGAGTAATGCAAGGCTGTAGCCTTTCGCCCCTACTCTTCAATCTGCACATCGAGGAAGCAATGATGGAAATATAAGAAAGGTTCAGGAGTGGAATTAAAATACAAGGTGAAAGGATATCAATGATACGATTCGCTGATGACATTGCTATCCTGAGTGAAAGTCAAGAAGAATTAAATGATCTGCTGAACGGAATGAACAGTCTAATGAGTACACAGTATGGTTTGAGAGTAAATC
Source organism: Schistocerca gregaria (assembly GCF_023897955.1). Classification (NCBI taxonomy): domain Eukaryota; kingdom Metazoa; phylum Arthropoda; class Insecta; order Orthoptera; family Acrididae; genus Schistocerca; species Schistocerca gregaria. The sequence continues at coordinate 124,511,499 of NC_064930.1, read as the reverse complement.
GGAGAAAGACGAAGGTAATGAGAAGTAGTAGAAATGAGAACAGCGAGAAACTCAACATCAGGTTTGATGGTCACGAAGTCAATGAAGTTTAGGAATTCTGCTCCCTAGGCAGTAAAATAACCAATGACGGACGGAGCAAGGAGGACATCAAAAGCAGACTCGCTATGGCAAAAAAGGCATTTCTGGCCAAGAGAAGTCTACTAATATCAAATACCGGCCTTAATTTGAGGAAGAAATTTCTGAGGATGTACGTCTGGAGTACAGTATTGTATGGTAGTGAAACATGGACTGTGGGAAAACCGGAACAGAAGAGAATCCAAGCATTTGAGATGTGGTGCTATAGACGAATGTTGAAAATTAGGTGGACTGATAAGGTAAGGAATGAGGAGGTTCTACGCAGAATCGGAGAGGAAAGGAATATGTGGAAAATACTGATAAGGAGAAGGGACAGGATGATAGGACATCTGCTAAGACATGAGGGAATGACTTCCATGATACTAGAGGGAGCAGTAGAGGGCAAAAACTGTAGAGGAAGACAGAGATTGGAATACGTCAAGCAAATAATTGAGGACGTAGGTTGCAAGTGCTAGTCTGAGATGAAGAGGTTAGCACAGGGAAGGAATTCGTGGCGGGCCGCATCAAATCAGTCAGTAGACTGATGACCAAAATAATATAGAGCTCATGTTACTCGATAAATAAGAATGAATCCACTCGCTTGGCAGACCACTCATCTTGCTGGCCTGACTGCTTGATGCCACAGTTTGAGCAAGGCATGTGGGTGCCTCTCACGGGTCATGTAACTGATGATGATAAACAGAAGGCCGAAATTCTAAACCTAGCTTGCAAAAACTCGTTTACGGTAGTGGACTGCAGCATCACTCCTTCTTCCAATTATCGAACAAACGCAAAGATGGCTGGCATAGTGTTTAGTATATATGGGATTGTAAAACAGTTAAGATCCTTAGACGCCAGGAAGGCCTCTGGCCTAGACGGTATCCGCGTAAGGTTCTATGTTGACTATGCTACAAATGTAGCACCATTCTTATCCATCATCTATCAGAGATCATTGGAACAGCGGAAAGTTCCATGCGACTGGAAGAAGAAGAACCAGATCATAGCAATCTATAAAAAGAGTAGAAAATTGCATGCACATAATTACCGGCCTATTTCACTGGCATCGATTTGTTGTAGAATCATGGAACATATATTGTGTTCAGACATAATGACGTTTCTAGACTCTGAGCAGCTCATCTGCAGAAACCAGCACGGTTTTAGTAAACAACGGTCGTACGAGACACAGCTGGCCCTGTTTGTGCATGATATACAACAGGCTCCCAGGTTGATGCCATATTTCTCGACTTTCGAAAGGCATTCGACTCAGTTCTGCACTGTAGCTTGCTCCAAAAAGTGGGCTCTTACGGTCTATCCGATGACATATGCGGTTGGATAGAAAGTTTTCTAACAGACAGGGGGCAGTATATGTCCTGAACAGGGTGACTTCAAAAGAAACAAGCGTTACTTCAGGTGTGCCCCAGGGTAGCGTAATAGGTCCTCTGCTTTTAACGATTTACCTAAGCGATCGGGTTGATGGTATGACAGCGGCATTGGACTGTCTGCCGATGATGCTGTAGTCTACAGGAAAGTAGTTTCACACGAAAGTTGTGAACAAATGAATGAGCATTTGCAGAAAATAAATGTGTGGTATAATGACTGGCAGTTATCTCATGTCTCAATATTAGTAAGTGTAACCAACTGCGTATAAAAAAGCGAAAATCTCAATTAATGTACGAGTACAAAATAAATGCCCAGTCTTTAGAAGCGGTAACATCCGTCACGTATCTGGGTGTGACGTTCGAAATGATGTCAAATGGAATAATCAGATTACACAAGTAACGGGTAAGGCGACCTCTAGATTGCGCTTTATTGGTAGGATCCCGAAGCGAAGCAGTCCTTCAACAAAGGAAATAGCCTACAATACGTTAGTTCGTTCAGTCTTGGAGTATTGTTCGTCTGTCTGGGACCCTTGTCAGTTGGGTCTGATTCAAGAGATTGAGAAGGTCCAAAGAAGAGCGGAAAGATTCGTGACTGGTACATTAGCCATCGCGAGAGAGTTACAAATGTCATAGAAAGTTTGAAGTGGGACACACTTGCAGATAGACAAGGCGCTAAACAGAAGGGGCTGTTCACTGAATTCCGAAATCCGATATTTGCCGAGGATGTAGAGCATATATTATCACCACCCACTTCCAAATCGCGTAATGATCACCATTCGAAGATAAGACAAAGCAGAGTCCGCACTGAGGCGTTCAGACAGTCGTTTTTCCCTCCAGCGATCCGCGAATGGAGCAGAGGGTGGGGAAATATGACTTTGGCGCGAACTGTGCTCTCCACCACATACTTCTTGGAGGCTAGCAGAGTATACAGGGTGTTACAAAAAGGCACGGCCAAAATTTCAGGAAACATTCCTCACACACTAAGATGCATTTAATAATTTCCACAACGAAACTCTCTCTAGACATGTGGCGGGAAAACCAAAGATATTCTGGTTCTGTGTTTAGTAAAGCAGCGGGAAGGCTCAGTAAGTGAGGAGGAGACAAGGGACCCAGCCCTTCGGTGTAGGTAACATCGTGGCTAACGTCCGGCGTGACAAATGTCCGCACACCTTCTGGAAACCCAGGATCTACTCTGTAGGAATCAACATGGATTCCAGAAACAGCGATCGTGAGAGACCCAACTCGCTTTATTTCTTCATGAAACCCAGAAAACATTAGATACAGGCTCCCAGGTAGATGCCATTTGCGTTGACTTCCGGAAGGCGTTCGATACAGTTCGCACTGTCGCCTGATAAACAAAGTAAGAGCCTATGGAATATCAGACCAGCTGTGTGGCTGGACTGAAGAGTTTTTAGCAAACAGAACACAGCATGTTGTTCACAATGGAGAGGCGTCTACAGACGTTAAAGTAATCTCTGGCGTGCCACAGGGGAGTGTTATGGGACCATTGCTTTTCACAATATATATACAGAGTGTTACAAAAAGGCACGGCCAAACTTTCAGGAAACATTCCTCACACACTAAGAAAGAAAATATGTTATGTGTACATGTGTCAGGAAACGCTTACTTTCCATGTTAGAGCTCATTTTATTACTTCTCTTCAAATCACATTAATCATGGAATGGAAACACACAGCAACAGAACGTACCAGCGTGACTTCAAACACTTTGTTACAGGAAATGTTCAAAATGTCCTTCGTTAGCGAGGATACGTGCATCCATCCTCCGTCGCATGGAATCCCTGATGTACTGCTGCAGCCCTAGAGAATTGTACCACAGACGTCCACAATACGAGCACGAAGAGTCTCTACATTTGGTACCGGGGTTGCGTAGACAAGAGCTTTCAAATGCCGCCATAAATGAAAGTCAAGAGGGTTGAGGTCGAGAGAGCGTGGAGGCCACGGAATTGGTCCGCCTCTACCAATCCATCGGTCACCGAATCTGTTGTTGAGAAGCGTTCGAACACTTCGACTGAAATGTGCAGGAGCTCCATCGTGCACGAACCACATGTTGTGTCGTACTTGTAAAGGCACATGTTCTAGCAGCACAGGTAGAGTATCCCATATGAAATGGTGATAACGTGCTCCATTGAGCGAAACTAAAATGAGCTCTGACATGGAAATTAAGATTTTGCGGACACATGTCCACATAACATCTTTTCTTTATTTGTGTATGGGGAATGTTTACTCAAAGTTTGGCCGTACCTTTTCGTAACAACCCGTATATGTTGATGTAGATATCTTGCAGCGTATAAGTCTCTAGCTTTCCGTAAATGAGAAGCATTACGACTTGTTCTTCGAAGAAATACATCATTCACATTCGCTTGATTTGACGATACTAGTTAGTGTTATTTTCTGAAACCGTCTTATGGTTTTTACGCATCACTGGCACGTTAGATGCATACCACATATTAGGCGAATATTTACTATTTTGCAAGATGTACGAGAGATGTCAGAGCATGTTGAAAGGTATGTGCTGAGATTCGATCAGGATAGAGTCAGTGAAAAATGTCGATAGTTCCCAACCGCAAGGTTGGACGAGTAGTACATCTTCGAGTAGTAAGATCTTTGACAGCGAACAGAGCTAGGTGCACGCTGTAAAAGTTTGGGCAGTGGTGAAGAGATGCGCAGAAACAGCAGACGTGTTTCGAGTCGGAGCTAGATGCCTGCAGGAGGTAGCCGAGTCGTGACGGCATCAAAGTAAGAATTGGCGCTACGTACATGATAAGCTATATATTGAACGAAACTCGGCACATACCTGGGGAAACTAGAAAGAATAATTAATAAAATAGGTTTTCTTTGGTTAAATAATGTCTAAAAGCTATATAGAAATCCCATTGTTGATGCAATAAGCGTTTTGTGAAACTTTCTCGTAAATCCATGCTATAGAAGTTTTTTTTTCTTTTTCAGATGCGCCTTAAAAGTTTGAACAATAAATATTTTTTAGATAAATTTAAAGTTTCATCTCACACCTTATGTCGTTCTCCGCATCCTGTGCTTGCATTCAACCAAAAGGTACATTAAAGTAAAGTTCCCATGAGTAAAGCTAATAATTTCATTTATCAGAGTAAAATAATCTATATACCGTTGCACAGTTGGCAAATTATTCAGATCAGGACAGAATTTTTATTAATTAACAAACAGGGCCAAAATGAGTAAAGTTATCTAGAATGACAATTTTATGCCATTGCACTACGGCTGAGTTGAATATATGTTTTATCATCGGCTAAACGGGAAGGAGTGGACGAGCTAAGTCCACAGACGCAGTCAGATGCAGGTTGGCGACTTTCATTTAATTTTACCACTAAGCTTTCATGCAGTCATATGTGTATGTTGAGTATTAATTTTCCAACAATATTTTCATGCAGTCAGATAAGGTTCAGTTCAGTTAAATACGCAGTCAGATGCAAGATTTATTAAAGACTAAAGCAGCCAGATGCAGTTCAGTCTAGCTTAAATAGAGAATGTTTATTAACAACACTTTCAATGTGGTTCGATAAGTGCCGATGTGATAAGGAATACCACTGAATCCATGATAAAAAGAGTGCAGCACTGCACTGATACCAAAGGTCACCACATCGAACACCTTCTGTAAATGGACGTTCATGCCACCTTGTTGACCTTCGATGACCTTCAAAGACCTTACTGCTACACATCATTGGATTCGTCTCGATAGTCGCTTTCAGAATATAAGTACAAAAGTATAGCATCCCATTAAAAAAAAATTGTTGACCATATCTCTGAAACGACCCTAGCTAGCAACAAAAAATCAACATCATATTATAGCGCCCATTGTCCCATGCAACATCTGTCCAACAAACTTTCAGGCTTCTTCCATATTTTGGGGGTTATTCTAGGTGGTAATAGTTAGTGACTCACCCTGTATAGTTCAGCTATGTATGGAGTAACAAAGCATTGCGTCCCCTAAGTTCTCCACTGGGACGTAAAACCGATACGTTATCTCATTGGCCGATATGTTATCTCGTTCGCCAGGTTGCTCTCCACAGGGCAAAAATCTGACGTAGCAGATTCTTCTTCTCCCATTCAGAATGTGTTAAGCCCCACGAGAGAAACAGGCGGCGGTGCGTACGTCACACTGGGTAGGCCAGATGTCTCACACTCGGTCAGCTCAGCAGGCAAACTGCGTTTCTCCACCCATTAACTTGAGACTGGGTGATTACTTATTAACGAGGATTATATGTTCTACTGGAATTATGGAGTCTTACCAGTTACCACTACTACCATGAAACACAGAACTTAGAAGTTTGCTCTAATTTAAGATCTACGCTCGACATAAATGGTGAAACGGCTTGTTTATAGCATTTAGTCACTTCTGCTTAGTAGTTCTAATTTCATACTTGATGTGGTGCCTCAAGCAGCCGACAATCATTTTGGCATGATTTTACTTTCATTGCACCGCTGTACAGCCGTGACTAATCAGTAAAACGCCTGGGGATTGAGAAGTCGGGGCATATGCCCAGTACAAATGCCGTGTCAAATGACCAAAATTCGTAAATGCCTGGGCATTTATGCATTTTACAGATTAATTGACAAGCGATATTTTAAGCTGATAGTTCGCAATGGAAAAAGCGTTTTGCAACAGTGTGTCTTTGGTGGTTGGGCAATCGAGTCGAAGAAGCTGGTTGAGAGTTAGGGGAGAGTTATTGTTGTTTGCTGTTGTGGTCTTCAGTCCTGAGACTGGTTTGATGCAGCTCTCCATGCTACTCTATCCTGTGCAAGCTTCATCTCCCAGTACCTACTGCAACCTACATCCTTCTGAATCTGCTTGGTGTATTCATCTCTTGGTCTCCCTCTACGATTTTTACCCTCCACGCTGCCCTCCAATACTATATTGGTGATTCCTTGATGCCTCAGAACATGTCCTACCAACCGATCTCTTCTTCTAGTCAAGTTGTGCCACAAACTTCTCTTCTCCCCAATCCTATTCAACACCTCCTCATTAGTTATGTGATCTACCCATCTAATCTTCAGCGTTCTTTTGTAGCACCACATTTCGAAAGCTTCTATTCTCTTCTTGTCCAAACTATTTATCGTCTATGTTTCACTTCCATACATGGCTACACTCCAAACAAATACTTTCAGAAACGACTTCCTAACACTTAAATCAACACTCGATGTTAACAGATTTCTCCTCTTCAGAAACGCTTTCCTTGCCATTGCCAGTCTACATTTTATATCCTCTCTACTTCGACCATCATCAGTTATTTTGCTCGCCATATAGCAAAACTCCTTTACTACTTAAAGTGTCTCATTTCCTAATCTAATACCCTCAACATCACCCGACTTAATTCGACTACATTCCGTTATCCTCGTTTTGCTTTTGTTGATGAGGGGAAATAAATTGTACTGTAAAACGTTTTGCATCTTTAATGAGGTCAATTTTATTTTCACAGCAGTGCAGTCATACAGAAGTAGGTAAAGAAAGGAGCAGAACAGAAAATTTTAGACGAACTCAAACAATGAAAGTTTTGTGTTTCTGCATTGAAAACAGTTTTGCATTTAAGAATACATTTTTCATCAAGAAACAGATGCTAGGTGTTTAATGCATTCAGTAATAATTTTGCTGTCGTTAATCATTCTTCACTAATACTCAGAGATTTGATGCCGATTATAAAGTGTGCACATTACAAAGCGATGACCTACGACTGTATACATATAGGTCGTCTATATTCCGTCTGTCACTAAACAGCTTGGTACACCAGATTGAAATGCTAGCAAAAAAAAGCTTGTCACTTTTTTCTTTCGTTCCTAGTAATAAATACACTGAATGATATATGTAAGCTTAAGTGTATACGTTTACTAATTTTCAGTATCGGAAGTATTGTACCATCTCTTATTTTTACTAGTAAACAATACATTCTAAGATTAAAAGCCTTAAGAATTACATTTTTATAAATGTCGAGATATCGGGCGTTTAAAACTACTTCGGGCAAATTTCCATTTATAAACGCCCACAGCACTAAATAGGCCTGTGGACTTCCGATCGTTGTAGGACTAATAAACAGTAACACTCCATAATACAGTATTCCAGTGAAAATGCAGTTCTTGGACCTCGTACTTTTCACAACCGCAAAAGGAAATTTTGTAAAGACATTGAGAGAAACCAGAAATCTTTATAATACCTCTTTACATCGGGGTTTGAAAAGAAAACACGTAGATACATCGGTCCAACATTTTATCATTCATTGAATAAAGAAAATGGATGTCACTGATCACAATCTGTCTTACGAATACTGAAAGCGTTTGCTCAGTTGTCGTCGGCTGCTGTGCATTACATAATTTGAGTCAATGGTGTGTTATATAATTCCATGTGCTTCAGAGAACTGTTTTCCAGTCATTTTGAAGTTTCATGTTAGCGCACACTCCGGTGCAGAGTGAAAATTTCATTCTGGAAACATCCCCCAGGCAGTGGTCAAGCCATGTCTACGCAATATCGTTTCTTCCAGGAGTGCTAGTTCTGCGAAGTTCGCAGGAGAGCTTCTGTAAAGTTTGGAAGGTAGGAGGCGAGGTAGTGACAGAAGTAAAGCTGTGAGGACGGGACTAGAGTCATGTTTGGGTAGCTCAATCCCCAGAGAGCTGGCTGCCTCTATAACTAAAAAGAAAAAAAAAACGGAGTGAATGGATCAACAACTAACTGTCATATGACGTCCGCTACGACCAAATACAACGAACAATAATAAATCGGTAGACCAGTTTCCCGCCAAATGCAAGGGTCCCAGGTTCGAGTCCGATTACGCACGCAGTTTTAATCTGTCAGGAAGTTTCATATCAGGGCACGCTCCACTGTAATGTGAAAATTTCATTCTACATTTTCAAGTAATTTGTAAAATCCGTATGACTCATCTTAGTCGCAGTTTGAAATTGTTCACGTCTTTTGCTTTCAAACAAAATGTGAGGGTGGTTTGAAAAGTTCTCGGAATCACCGCGAGAGGTCAGCGCCAGCGCAACGAGTTGTTCACGTGATATTCATTGGAGTGTTGCCTGTAAACACGTGCCACGTCAGTGCTCTTGGAAGAGAGCTGTGGCGGTGACGTGGCTCTCTTGTTCTTCCTGCCTGTTGATTTGCGAAAATGGACAAAAGATTGGATCAGTGAGCAAGTACTTCTTAAAGAAAGGTATGAAAGCAGAGGACATTCATGACGATCTCCAGAACACACTGGGGGACTCTACACCTTCATACCTGTTGGCAAGTGCGCAAATGAATTTAAATTTGGTCGGAAGAGCTTAGATGGTGATCCGCGCATTGGTCGGCCAAGATGTGTCACAACTACATAAATCATCGCAAAAGTGCACAAAACGGTCACGGAGGATCGCCGACTGAAAGTGCGTGAAATTGTTCACGCTTGCCAGATGTCATCTGAAAGGGTAAATCACGTTTTGACTGAAGAATTAGAAATGAAAAAAATTATCTGCAAAATGGATGCTTCGACTCTTGTCGCTGGATCAAAAAAGCACGAGAACGGACATATCGGAACAATGTTTGTCCCGTTTTAGGAGAAACGAACAAGATTTTTTGGGCCGGCTTGTGACCACAGATGAAACTTGAATGCAATGCTATACCCTAGAGAAAAAACAACAGTCAAAGCAGTGAAAAGATGCAGACTCTCCGCCACCAAAGAAAACAAAGTCAATTACATAAACAGGAAAGGTCATGGCATCAGTATTCTGGGATGCGAAGGGGATTCTGTTTGTGGATTATCTCAATTGGCTCTGAGCACTATAGGACTTAACATCTGTGGTCATCAGTCCCCTAGAACTCAGAACTACTTAAACCTAACTAACCTAAGGACATCACACACATCCATGCTTGAGGCAGGATTCGAACCTGCGACCGTAACGGTCCCGCGGTTCCGGACTGAGTTCCTGAACCTCTAGACCACCGCGGCCGGCGTGGATTATCTCCCCAAAGGGCAATCAGTTACTGGAGAATACTATGCTGGACAAATTGCAACAAAAGATACGCGAGAAAAGGCCAGGTTTAGCACGGAAGAAAGTCATCTTCCATCAAGACAATGCGCGCCCGCACATATGTGCCATCGCCATGGCAAGAATCACGCAAACTAAGCTATGACTTGTTGGCACACCCTCCTCATTCACCCGATATGGCTCCGTCAGACTCCCATCTCTTCCCAAAACTGGAAATTTTTCTTGGTGGATGGAGATTCACTTCAAACGAAGAAATGATACCCGGAGTTGACAATTATTTTGCAGGCCTGGAGGAAACCCATTTTCGAGATGGGATCAACTCACTCGAACATCGTTGGAACAGGTGCATTAATCAACAAGGAAACTACATTGCAAAACAGGAAAAGTTTCAGTGATGTAAGTACTTTTTTTTTCAATTCCATTCCGAGAGCTTTCTCAAACCACCCTCTTACATTTAGAGTACTGGCCATTAAAATTGCTACACCCAAGAAGAAATGCAGATGATAAACTGGTATTCATTGGACAAATATATTACTCTAGAACTGATATGTGATTACATTTTCACGCAATTTGGGTGCTCGGATCCTGAGAATCAGTAACCAGAACAACCACCTCTGGCCGTAATAACGGTCTTGATATGCCTGGGCATTGAGTCAAACAGAGCTTGGATGGCGTGTACAGGTACAGCTGCCCATGCAGCTTCAACACGATACCACAGTTCATCAAGAGTAGTGACTGGTGTATTGTGACGAGCCAGTTGGTTGGCCACCATTGACCAGACGTTTTCAATTGGTGGGAGATGTGGAGAATGTGCTGGCCAGGGCTGCAGTCGAACATTTTCTGTATCCAGAAAGGCCCGTACAGGACCTGCAACATGCGGTCGTGCATTATCCTACTGATATGTAGCGTTTCGCAGGGAGCCACGGATCGTAACACATCTGAAATGTAAGGTCCACTGTTCAGAGTGCTGTCCATGCTAACAAGAGGTGACCGAGACGTATAACCAATGGCACCCCATACCATCACGCCGGCTGATATGGCAAAATGGCGATGGCGGATACACGCTTCCAGTGTGCGTTCACCGCGATGTCGCGAAACACGGATGCGACCATCATGATGCTGTAAACACAACCTGGATTCATCCCAAAAAATGACGTTCTGTCATTCGTGCACCCAGGTTCGTCGTCGAGTACACCTGTCTGTGATGCAGCGTCAAGGGTAACTGCAGCCACAGTCTCCGAGCTGATAGTCCATGCTGTTGGAAACGTCGTCGAACTGTTCGTGCAGATGGTTGTCTTGTAAACGTCTCCATCCGTTGACTCAGGGGTCAAGACGCTGCTGCACGATCCGTTACAGCCGTGCGGATAAGATGCCTGTCATCTCGACTGCTAGTGGTACGAGGCCGTTGGGATCCAGCACGGCGTTCCTTATTACCCTCCTGAACCCACCGATTCCATATTCTGCTAACAGTCAATGCATCTCGTCCAACGCGAGCAGGAATGTCGCGATACGATTAACCGCAATCGCGATAGGCTACAATCCGACCGCTATCAAAGTCGGAAAGGTGATGGTACGCATTTCTCCTCCATACACGTGACATCACAACAACGTTTCACCAGGAAACAGCGGCCAACTGTTGTTTGTGTATGAGAAATCCGTTGGAAGCTCCTCTCATGTCAGCACGTTGTAGGTGTCGCCACCGGCGCCAACCTTGTGTGAATGCTCTGAACAGCTAATTGTTTGCTTATCACAGCATCTTCTTGCTGCCGGTTAAATGTCGCGTCTGTAGCAAGTCATCTTCGTGGTGTAGCGATTTTAATGGCCAGTTGTGTATTTGATGATTTGAATTATTTATTCATTAATGGAAGTCATTTCTGAAAGTATTCGTATGGAGTGTAGCCATGTATGGAAGTGAAACATGGACGATAACGAGTTTGGACAAGAAGAGAATAGAAGCTTTCGAAATGTGGTGCTACAGAAGAATGCTGAAGAGTAGATGGGTAGATCACATAACTAATGAGGAGGTATTGAATAGGATTGCGGAGAAGTTTGTGGCACAACTAGAAGAATGGATCGGTTGGTAGGACATGTTCTGAGGCATCAAGGGATCACCAATATTGGAGGGCAGTGTGGAGGGTAAAAGTCGTATAGGGGGACCAAGAGATGAATACACTAAACAGATTCAGAAGGATGTAGGCTGCAGTAGGTACTGGTAGATGATGAAGCTTGCACAGGCTAGAGTAGCATGGAGAGCTGCATCAAACCAGTCTCAGGACTGAAGACCAAAGCAACAACAACAACAATTCATTAATGAATAATGCAACTCTTGTATTTAGCATTTGTATCCGAATCTGATTCATTACTCTAGCGATAATAATTTTATTTGCGAATTGTATATTTTGAGTTTGGCAAGCAGCAGGTTAGTAACCGGCTTCCGTCATGTGTGCTTCACACTCATCATTCACGTGTCAGTATGAACAGGACTGTACGACACGTCCGAACTTCGAGCGATAAAACTGCTTCTTAGTTTGAGCTTAGCGTAAGAGATGTTTACCCCGTCGCAACAGAAGGGTGGACTCTCAGGTTAGCGATGGAGTAGTTGTGGGGGGGGGGGGGGGGGTGGAGGTTGGAGGGGGGTAGGTCGAGGGGTGTGATTGGGTGGGTTGGTAGGAGAGTGGGAGGTCCATTAAGCGGCCGGCGGGATATTAATAGCGTCAGGGTGGGGCGGCGGCGAGACAGAAAGAAGCGAAGGGCCGCCTGGCCGAGGGCCAGCCCTTAACGAGCAGGTAATGCGGGCAGCGGAGGCCCCAGGAGTACGCAGTGCGCGCCGTCGTCGTAGCTGCAGTGCTGCGAGCCAGGAGTCTAAAGGGGCAGGGCGCAACGGAGAGGAGCCACCTGCGACGTCGCCCGTGTCACCGTCCTCTCTGCCCCAGTAGACTGGTTTCAACAACACACTGACCAGTCGATTGTTCACTTTATACACACAGTAGGTTTTTACAGTGAAACTGAACAGCGCAACGAAATTAGTTCCTGGGACCACGTCAGCCACAGTCATGGAAAGAAGCATTCATACAGCAGGTGGTGACAAACTACGATGGTGTGTTGGGATCATGGAGTAAATATCTCTGGAGTGAGCATTGTGTTCTGCGCATGTTGTCAACATTAAACGAGGATTGTCACGTGTTTTCTTGACTTCGCTGTGTGTGTGTGCTTTCTGCAGCGTTTGAAGTTTGCAATATCAAGAGTTTTTGTTGTGTTTCACCGTTTGTTGATAATGTAATAGCGATGGTGATATACTGTTGTTGCTACGGATGCAAAGAAAAATATGTGAAAGGAGGAATAGTAACTTTTCATAGGTACATACTATGTAGCTCTAATTATAGTTATGATATTAGTAAGAGACACTGTATATGTTTAAAAATTTCGAGACGCATTATAATTAAGGCCTGATTCTGTAGACCTATTTTTCTACGATTTTATGACTATATAATAGACATTACGGTTCGTACAAAAGCTTACAATCGCTGCCTCTCGTAAATTTGCTGGTGGAACAGGAAAGGGGATGGTTAGATGTTTCAGCAAATACTATCCTCCATACATTTATCAGTGACTTGTCGATTATGTATATAGTCTACTCAGTCTACTATTTGTTTAATAAACTGGGAGCAAGTACGTAAAATGGGTTAAATAAATACTTCAAAGCGTCACCAGTAAGAAAAATTGTGCTTTAGATCGCAAAAACGAGAAAATGAATACGCAGAAATAGCACAAAGAAGGACGAATGAACAGGGGATATAATCGCTAATGTGTGGCACATTCGGTGTTTTTCGGTCGCTTACAAAAGTACTAGCGTACTGTCAAGTCGTTTTGCAAGACGATCCCTGCAAAAATGTACGTCAGGCTCTGTAATACTATAAAGTACCGTATCATACCGAAAAACTACAAAAAATAGAGTGCATCTGAACTGCGACACCTATCGCAAAGAAGCAGAATGCAATATCACTTGCCCTTAAAAGTTACGTAGCTGGTTTATTCCGGGTATCAGATGGATATTGTGAAAATGTCTGCGGAACATTTATAAATAATCCACTACACGTACGAAAAGAATCTGTCTGTGCTAGGGATGTAGTGACATTCTAAATACACATTAAACGACACGACGTCCCGAGAACACGTGACTAGGCCGGCAATGTATGTTGACAACACAAAATCTGTTCTGCGCACGTGAATGCTCACTCCAGAGATATTTACTCTATGGTTGGGATAGTAAATCAACCACAGCGCCAATACGAATAAGTACGATGATGTAGCGCCAGATGACCGTGTTCTTGGTAATGAAGCTTCCCGTATGCCATGAATCTATTCTGGGAAAATGAAATATGTCACACTCCGCACGGTCTACGCCAGGGCAAAACGTATTCATACAGCGGACTTCTTTCAACCAAACAAACGGCTGACGCAGTCCCGAAATGCATGGCGGCCGTGAAGCAAGAGCACGTCGGACGTGGGTACCGTGGAACAGCAAAATGTGCCGCAAGGGGAAGGAAACGACCACCGAGGAACGAAACATCGTTGTCAAATGGTTCAAATGGCTCTCAGCACTATGGGACTTGACATCTGAGGTCACCAGTCACCTAGAACTTAAGCAGCAGCGCGGTTCCGCACTGAAGCGCCTATAACCGCTCGGCCACAGCGGCCGGCATATCATTGTCGCCCAATATCTTCAACGCAAGTCGCATGCCGAAATTGCCAACATCATAAGACGAAGCCGACCGACTGTGCAATCTATCATTAAGCAATATAAGGACAGACGTGTAGTAATAAACAGTGAACGACAGCGGTCGTCCACAGAAGCTTACAAGAGAGACCAGAATGCTACTAACAAGGGAACCTCCCCATCGCAACCCCCTCAGATTTAGTTGTAAGTTGGCACAGTGGATAGGCCTTGAAAAACTGAACACAGATCAATCGAGAAGACAGGAAGAAGTTGTGAGGAACTATGAAAAAAAAAGCAAAATATACAAACTGAGTAGTCCATGTGCAAGATACGCAACATCAAGGAAAGTGTGACCTCAGGAGCGCCGTGGTTAGCGTGAGCATCTGCGGAACGAGAGGTCCTTGGTTCAAGTCTTCCCTCGAGTGAAAAGTATAATTCTTTATTTTAAGACAATTATCAGAATTGAGGCACTCACACATAACCAACTTCGCTCCCCAAAATTCCAGGACGTGTTCAGACTTGCTTGGACATATGCAGCATTTGGCGGTCTACGCACGGAAAAATTTGAAAACTTTAAAAACATATGTTTTGACAGAACACAGGGACAACTGTGTGTCTGTGAAACTGTTGCGTTCATTTGTTGCAGTTTATGTGACAAACTCTTATGTTTTCATCACTTTTTTTGGGAGTAATTATCACATCCACAAGAAAACCTAAATCGGGCAAGGTAGAAGAAGCTTTTCACCCATTCACCAAGCGTACAAGTTAGGTGGGTCGACAACATATTCCTGTCATGTGACGGACATGCCGTCACCAGTGTCGTATAGAATATATCAGACGTGTTTTCCCGTGGAGGAATCGGTTGGCCTATGACCTTGCGATCAAATGTTTTCGGTTCGCATTGCAGAGGCACGTCCTTTCGTCTACCAATCGCACGGTTTTGCGGTGCGGTCGCAAAACACAGACGCTAAACTTATCACAGTGAACAGAGACGTCAATGAACGAACGGACAGATCATAACTTTGCGAAAAGAAACAAAGAAAAATTTTTCACTCAAGGTAAGACTTGAACCAATGACCTCCCGTACCACAGTTTGTTTTTTCGTTTTCTTCGTTATTGATCGTTGTGTTTGGTCGTTGCGGACGTCGCAAGACATCCTGTTCAAGTTCGGTGGTTGATCCTTCCACTCAGTTTTTTTATTACAGAGGCCAACCGGCTCTCTGACCGAACACAGTTGGTCACGCTATCCACGGGACTAAGGCGCTTCCGAGCTCACAATCTGCTGTGATGTACCCCATCTTGGGCATGGGCTACTCAGTTTGTATGTTTTGCTTTTTTTTCACAGTTCCACACAACTTCTTCCTGTTTTCTCGATTGATCTGTGTTCAGTTTTTTAAGGCCTATCCACTGTGCCAATTTATAACTAAATTTGAGGGGGGTCCGATGGGCAGGTCCCCTTGTAAGAATCATCAATAAAAACCCGAAAACGACAGCATCGGGACTATGCGCATATGTACTTGACCACTTCCGAAAGGACATCACTCCGACGGCAGTTCGTACCATTGTCAATCGTTCGGGCTACAGAGCCCGGGTCGCGAGACGAAATCCCTACATCAGCAGAAAGAACAAGAAGTGGCGGACGGAATTCGCAAAACAGCATGAATCCACGACTTCTGGGATACTGTATTGTTTAGTGATAAAAGTAAATTTAATATCGTGCACAATGATGGTAGGAACTTGGTCTCGAGAAGATCGAATACAGACCTCGATCGAAACAACATTCAACCCACCCCCGGTGAAGCACAGAGGTGGTAGAGTGATGGTATTGGGGCTGTGTGTCAGCCTCCGGTGTCGGAAATTTTATGTTTGTGGAAGGTACCATCGACAGATTTGTGTACATGAACATTCTCAAACAGAACTTACAACAGAGTGTTGACGCCTTGGGTCTTCCTAGAAATTATTACTTCCAACAGGATAATGATCGCAAACATACGGCGCAAATTGTCCGGCTGTGGTTGCTCTACAACACTGCGCACACTCTTAAAACAACAGCTCAGAGTCCGGACCTGAATCCCATCGAACACTTGTGGAGTGAGCTGGAAACACGAGTGAGAAAACACGGCATCCGTAGTAAGGCCTCTTTGAAAGAGGCTCTTCTTCGAGAATTGGAAGGTATCGCGTCGGAAACTACAAGAAAATTGGTCCATTCCATGCCACGGAGGTTGCGAGAAGTAATACATCGGAAGGGTTCCCAGGTAGATGCCGTGTTTCTTGACTTCCGCAAGGCGTTCGATACAGTTCCCCACAGTCGTTTAATGAACAACGTAAGAGCGTATGGACTATCAGACCAATCGTGTGATTGGACTGAAGAGTTCCTAGATAACAGAACGCAGCATGTCATTCTCAATGGAGAGAAGTCTTCCGAAGTAAGAGTGATTTTAGGTGTGCCGCAGTGGAGGGTCATAGGACCGTTGCTATTCACAATATACATAAATGACCTTGTGGATGACATCGGAAGTTCACTGAGGCTTTTTGCAGATGATGCTGTGGTGTATCGAGAGGTTGTGACAATACAAAATTGTACTGAAATGCAGGAGGATCTGCAGCGAATTGATGCATGGCACAGGGAATGGCAATTGAATCTCAATGTAGACAAGTGTAATGTGCTGCGAATACATAGAAAGATAGATGCCTTATCATTTATCTACAATATAGCAAGTCACAAATGGAAGCAGTTAATTCCATAATTTATCTGGGAGTACGCATTAGGAGAGATTTAAAATGGAATTATAAAATTGATTGTCGGTAAAGCAGATGCCAGACTGAGATTCATTGAAAGAATCCTAATCAAATGCAATCCAAAAACAAAGGAAGTAGGTTACAGTACGCTTGTTCGCCCACTGCTTGAACACTGCTCGGCAGTGTGGGATCCGTACCATATAGAGTTGATAGAAGAGATAGAGAAGATCCAACGGAGAGCAGCGCGCTTCGTTACAGGATCGTTTAGTAATCGCGAAAGCGTTACGGAGATGATAGATAAACTCCAGTGGAAGACTCTGCAGGAGAGACGCTTAGTAGCTCAGTACCGGCTTTTGTTCGTTTCGAGAACATACCTTCACCGAGGAATCAAGCAGTATATTGCTCCCTCCTACGTATATCTCGCGAAGTGACCGTGAGGATAAATTCAGAGAGATTAGAGCCCACACAGAAGCATACCGACAATCCTTCTTTCCACGAACAATACGAGAGTGGAATAGAAGAGAGAACCGATAGAGGTACTCAAGGTACCCTTCACCACACACCGTGAGGTGGCTTGCGGAGTATGGATGTAGATGTAGATGTAGAAGGGTATACATACGAAGTATTGAACATGTTCTGGCTTTATTAGAAGTGTCATTTTCTGCTGGTGTATGAATACTTAATTCCCAGCGCAGTAGAGAACTTGACAGACGTTTTTGTATTTTGTTTTGTAAAGGCTTGTTCATTCTCGTTCTATATACCAGCGTAGCTGCATTGGCGAATGGCCAATGTGTATAGTGCATATCGAATTAGTGTTTTTGGTTTCGTATTGCCAATAGAGGCAGTTTGCTTTTCCACGCTCTAGTGTCTGAATACTCATTTACATTACTCCGGATCTGAGTGGTTTTACTCAGACAATGTAGAATTACACTGTTGTGAGAGATACATCAGTATTATGGATGGGTTGGGTTGTTCGCGGGAAGAGACCAAGCTTCCAGGTCATCGGTCTCATCGGATTAGGGAAGGACGGGGAAGGAAATCGGCCGTGCCCTTTCAAAGGAACCATCCCGGCATTTGCCTGGAGTGATTTAGGGAAATCCCTGGAAACCTAAATCAGGATGGTCGGACCAGGGATTGAACTGTCGTCCTCCCGAATGCGAGTCCACAGTGCTAACCACTGCGCCACCTCGCTAGATATTATGGATGTTTTCGCCCAGTCACGAGAATCGTACAAACATACCATCGGTTGACCATCAGGCAGACTCCCGTATGGTCCATATAGTAATAAACATACCTGGAGCAGAGAAACAACTCAAAGATTTGAAAGCAAACAAATCACCAGGTCCGGATGGAATCCCAGTTCGATTGTACAAAGAATACTCCATGGCACTGGACCCTTACTTAGCGTGCATTTATGGCGAATCTCTCGCCCAGCGCAAAGTCCCAAGTGACTTGAAAAAGGAGCAGGTGACTCCAGTATATAACAATGGTAAAAGAACGGGCCCGCAAAATTACAGCTGCAGAATGCTTGAACATCTTCTCAGTTCGAGTATAATACACTCACTTGAGACTCAGAAGCTTATGTCCACGAATCAGCATGGTTTTAGAAGACATTGGTCGTGCGAAACTCAGCTCGCCCATTTGTCACGTGATACACTGTTAACTATAAGAACAACAGGCAGATTCCGTACTTCCGGAAAGCATTTGACACGGTGCCTTATTGTAGGCTCGTAACCAGGTTACGAGCATACAGAAGAAGCTCCAGATATGTGAGTGACTCGAAGACTTCTTAAGTAGAATAAAATATTCTCGGGCTTCTTGCCGCGTCAAATCGTGGTAAAACCTCGAGCTTTCGACGATATTCACCACCATCGTCATCGTCAGGAAACTGACTGGCTAAACAGCAGCTGTGGTGGACCTTATGTAGCCCCAGGACGGCTTGTGATTGGACGACTCCTGATTGGACAGCGGATACGTCACGGTGTCGCAGATGTTGTCGACGCCTACACTGGTGGCGCCATCGCTCCCGGAGTATCGAAGACCCGCGGCGAATCTCTCTGACGCTTCTCCATATCGAGCGCTCGCTTCCATGCACCACTAAGATTGTAACCATTGTCACGATTAAAATTGTTACCGCACATTCTGATTTCTATCGCCTCTTTAATTACCGAGTCCCAGTATGTGGAGGCCTGAGACAGAACTTTTGTTTCACCGAACAAAATTTTATGTTTCCTTTTTTTAATGTGGCGTTGATGTTCTGTACAGCGATCGGAAATGGTCCGGACTGACTGACCGATGTAACTACTTCCACATTCACAAGGAATTTTGTAAATACCAGGAATCTTGAGACCTGTGAAGGACGCAACATCCCCTTGATTTTCCTTGGAGATCGAAAGATTGGTCTTAAACTTCGTCTACGAACCGTCCTGCCTATTCTACTATAAATAGAACCGAAGAAATGAACAACCTAGCGTGCGCTGCTGCAGCCCTGGCGAATGGCGTATCGTATCACAGCCGTCCACGATACGAGCACAAAGTGTGTCTACATTTGGTACCGGGGTTGCGTAGACAAGAGCTTTCAGATGCCCCCATAAATGAAAGTCGAGAGGGTTGAGGTCAGGAGAGCGTGGAGGCTACGGAATTGGTCAGCCTCTACTGCCTGACTGCAAAAACCACGTTCGTGATGAACATTAACCTGTCGATGCTACGTACTGATGTGCTCGATGCTAGTACTGTAGATCAATGAGTCGCATGTCAACACAAGCACCGATGTCAACATCACCTTCCTTCAATTGGGCCAACTGGCGGTGAATCGAGGAAGTACAGTACATACTGACGAAACTAAAATGAGCTGTAACATGGAAATTAAGCGTTTTTGGACACATGTCCATATAACATGTTTTGTTTATTTGTGTGTGAGGAATGTTTCCTGAAAGTTTGGCCGTACCTTTTCGACCTTAATAAAGGTAAATACATTCTGTTCTCTATCAAAATGTTTCATTTACTAACTATGCCTATCAGTAGTTAGTGCCTTCAGTATTCAGCTGGCAGTATTGACGCACGCTGTATTGCAGTAGTTTTTATGAGGTAAGAGATTTGTGAAAGGTATAGGTTAATGTTAGTCAGGGCCATTCATTTGTAGGGATTTTTGAAAGTCAGATTGTGTTGCGCTAAAATATTGTGTGTCAGTTTAGTGATGATCAGAATAAGTAGAGAAATCTCTGAGTACGTTCAGTTCTGCTCAGCTGTTTGAAAATAAAATAACGCAAGGGGTTTATCAGCACAGTAATTCATTAATTTTTCTAAGGGGACGTTTCAGGATGAATAGGAAGATCAAACCTGTGATGTTCAGATACGGTATTACTAGTTAGTGTCCTGCTAGGACAGTCAATGGCGCGCTGGGTATCCGCTATGTCTCGGGCGCCTTGCCACGGTTCGCGCGGCTCCCCTGGTGGGAGATTAGAGTCCTTCCTCAGGCATGGGTGCGTGTGTGTTGTGCTTAACGTAAGTTAGTTTATGTTGAGTAATATGTAAGCCTAGGGACTAATGAGCTCAGCAGTTTGGTCCCATAGGAACTTACCGTCACGACAATCAAAGCTGTCCGCGGTGGCCGAGCGGTTGTAGGCGCTTCCATCCGGAACCGCGCGAATGCTACGGTCGCAGGTTCGAATCGTACATCTGGCATGGATGTGTGTGATGTCCTTACATTAGTTAGGTTCAAGTAGTGCTAAGTTCTAGGGGACTGATGACCTCAGATGTTAACTCCCATAGTGCTCAGAGCCATTCGAACCATTTTTGAACCACAATCAAGTCACTTAAATACCTGGGCGCAAAGTTGAAAAGCCGTATGAGATGGAACGAGCACATGTGAACCGTGGTAGGGAAGGCGAATTGTCGACTTTCGTTTCTTCGGAGAATATTTAGGAAAGAGTGGTTCACCTGTAAAGGAGACCGCATGTAGGACGCTAGTGTGACCTATTCTTGAGTGCTGCTGAAGTGTTTGGGATCCGTACCAGGTCGGATTGAAGGAAGACATCGGAGCAGTTCAGAGGCGGGCTGGTGGATTTGTTACCGAGGTTCGAACAACACGTGTTGCTGAGACGCTTCTGTAACTCAAATGGGAATACCTAGAGGGAGGACGACATTCTTTTCGAGTAACGCTACTGAGAAAATTTGGAGAACCGGCATCTGAAGCTGACTGCCGAACGATTCCAGTGCCGCCAACATACAGTGCGCGTAAGGACCGCGAAGATACTACGGAGGCGTGTAGGCAGTCGTTTTGCCCTCGCTAGATTTGCGAGTGGAACAGGAGAGGAAACATCAAGTAGTGTTAAAGGGTACCCTTCGCCACGCACGGTGTTGTGGCGTGCGGAGTATCTATGTAGCTGTAGATGTCTCACGTACAGTTCTTCCCAGTCGCACTGCATTATCAAAAGTATGCAGACATCATATCGCTGGACAGCAGTTTCTGGCGTGTCCTCCTTTCGTCTTTATTGCGTCTTGCAATGTCCTGGGGACTCTTTCAATTATGCGTCTGGATATCTGTGGCTCAATAGCAGCCCGTTGTATCTCAGGAGCTCAAACCAGAGAAGGTAGTGATGTTGGAAACTTGGGTCTGTAGCGAAGTCTTCGTGCCGAAGATGTTTCGCTGCTTTGTGATCGGAACTCTGGGCATGCCAGTCCATTTCAGTATTTTTTTAATTTTTTTATGATAGCACTATGGGACTTGATATCTGATGTCATCAGTCCCTCAGACTTAGAACTAGTTAAAGATAACTAACCCAAGGACATCACACACGACCATGCCCGAGGTGGGATTCGAATCTGCGACCGTAGCAGCTGCGTGATGCCCAACTGAAGCGCCTAGAACTGCTCGGCCACAGCGGCTGGCGAATGTTATTGTCCACAGAGTATCGCTTCGCTGATACTGCCTTATTACAGGGGATATTGTCACGCTGGTGTAAAATTTTAAGTCTCCGAACTGTTCCCCTACTGCGGGCACCACACTGTATTCAGAAATTCTTCATATCCTACAGAATTCACAGTTTTCTGAAGCACAGTATCGGTGCCAGAACTTCCCCTCTGAAAACACCCCTGTACCGTAACTCTACCACCCCTGTATGTCACTGCTTAATCTACACACACTGCGTTCTGCAGGCATTCGCCAAATCTTTCCATCGGATGGCCGCACTGTATAGCCGCTATACTATAGCGTGAGTCGTCGCTCCGAATCAGTCGGTTCCAGTCGCACACTCTGCAGTGCCGACGAGCTTTACATCACCTCAAGCGTCGCTTAGAATCGACAACAGAAGTGTGAGCCTGTGAGGAACTCTCAAGCATTGTACCCCATTCTTTTTAACCCACTGTGGACGGTCATTGTGCTAACTGGACTCCTAGTAGCACTTTTCTGTACAACTACATCTAGATCGATACTCTGCAAATCACAAAAATCGTTCAAATGGCTCTAAGCACGATGGCACTTAACATCTCAGGTCATCAGTCCTCTAGACTTGTTGCTGTTGTTGTTGTAAGAACTACGTAATCCTAACCAACCTAAGGACATCACACACATCTATGCCGGAGGCAGGATTCGAACCTGCGACCGTAGCAGCAGCGCGGTTTCGGACTGAAGCGCCTAGAGCCGCTCGGGCACAGCGGCCGGCCTGCAAATCACACTAAAGTATCTCGCAGAGGGTTTATCGAACCAGCTTCACAATAATTCCAGTCTCGAACAGTCCGCGGAAAAAACGATAACCTCCAGCTTTCCGTACGAGATTTGATTTCGCTTCCTTTTTTATGTAGGTCGGCGTGAACAAAATATTTTCGAACTCGGAGGAGAAAGTTGGCGATTGAAATTCCGTGGGAAGATTCCGCAACCACGAGAAACACCGTTGTTTTAATGATGTCCACTGCAAATCCTGTATCACTTTCGTGACACTGTCTCGACTAAATGGTTTAAATGGCTCTGGGCACCATGGGAATTAACATCTTCTAAACATTCATGGTGGTGTCTGATTGTTCTATATCGTGTCTCCCTACCACTTTCGCGCAACGACGCTCTGAGCGTCTTTCTTAGGGAATTGACTAGTTTGAACCTGGGACCTGTTGCTGGTAAGGAGACACCAGACCACACATGACATGTAGAATTCAGAAGAGTTCAGTGAGACTAGCGATGATATAACCAAATACTAAATGATCTCAGCGTCAGCTCCACTGCACTCCCTGTAAAAGAATCTTAATACTAACTAAATTTAGTGGAAAGGGTTCAAGGCTTTCCTATTTTTAGTTAGCTGGTAAAATAACGTCGAAAAAGCATTTAAGTTTACCATTGGAAATTTTATTCTACTCACAAAACATCGTTTATAAATTACACTATTGATAAAAGGAAATGTTTCAATACAGGATGGTAAAAACCAACTGCGTTCAACAAAAATGTGAACGAATATTCCCTGAATGGGTTTCCAAGTTCTACAATCGATCGAAGGATGACCTATGCCATATCACATCTATAATCTAGGTTTAATTTAAGTTTCACAAAAGAGAAAACTATCAAAATGGTCTACAGTGACCCTCGATTATCTTTAATTACTCATCTAACTTGTCGTAAATTACAGTGGCTGATGTGCCTTCTCAATAACTACATAAAAGAAAAATCATCGAGTTTCAGATCTGGTCTTCAAGTGGCAAATGTGAACACCATGAGTTTTAATTAACGGTCGACACTAGTATTATTCAAAAAAGGGGTGTAACAGATGAGACTTCTGCAGTTCCGAGTGAAGCCTGATGCGCTCAAAAATGCGGTATCGCATGCGTTCATTACCATGTCGTTGGTTAGGCAGCGTCAGGGCGACAGCGGCCGGCGCACAAGCCATCCAGCTCGCCGTCTCGGAACTAACTCTCCTAACTTCTCCTTACTACAATTTACCGAAGTTAGTTTTAAAAAAACTATCTATCTATATTTTCATCTGACCAAATAGGGTCTGAATGTTAACCTTAAGCTCTGCCTACAAAAATTCTGTCTATCCAATGAGAAACGTTATACTTTTCGTGGTGGGGCAATGTTTTTAAAGTTTGCAACGTAACAGAGACGCTAAAAAGTCTCGCGCTAAAACCTGCAGCTGGTGTGGTCCTTTTAGCGTAATCGTAAGATCTATACTGTTCTTCTGGAGGGCTCTATCTTTTAACATGGGCTGGGGGGTGGTCCTTGACGTACCTGAGACACGAAAAAGTCTTACACTAAAACTTGCGGGTGGTAATGGCCCTTTTTGTGTTATCGTAAGATCTATACTGTTTTTCTGGAGGGCTCTAGCTTTTAACATGGGCTGGGGGGTGGTCCTTGACGTAACAGAGACGCGAAAAAGTCTCACACTAAAACATGCGGGTGGTAGACTTAGCGGTAGGCTAGCGACGTGGGTGTCCACTCCGTCCATTATCGTAGGGCCTTCTAGCTTAACTCGGTTCTGCTCTCGGCTTCTGTTCTCGTTTCTCCCCTTGGAACTGCGTCTGCCTCACGGTGGGAAGGTACGACAGGCATTTAGGCATTCTTGTGTTAGTCTGTGGTATTCCATTTGCTCACTCGTTACTTGTATTACTTTGGTTAATTTAATGTCACGATTTATTCGGAGCTATGTGACATATTAGTAGATTTGTTTATTATGTCAGGGTTTTCATGGAAGGTGTTGGATTTGCCTGACACCTTACAATCTGAGGTCATCAGTCCCCTAGAACTTAGAGCTCCTTAAGCCTAACCAACCTAAGGGCATCACGCACATCCATAGCCGAGGCAGGATTCGAACCTGCGACCGTAGCGGTCTTGCAGTTGCAGACTATAGCGCCTAGAACTGCTCGGCCACCCCGGCCGTCTTCTCTCGCCTACTTGTCGATAGCAAAACACGTGCTGCTCTTTTCAGAAATTTGTCAATGTATTGTATTGCACTGTATGGAACTGGGGACCTAGAAACGCCGGAGAGGCATCGTCCCGCAGTAGCCCTCAGTGGATCACAGCACCACAACAGGCCACAGCAGTCCACCCACACCACACCGAACTCAGGGCTTCTGTGCGATTCGGTCCCCAGTGGAGCCCACACGAGAACGACTCCTACCAGTAGAGGGTAAGCCCAAATGTTTGCGTGGTAGACTTGAAAGTTTACCGTCTTACCTCCTTCCTAGGGACACCAGATGAAAGTTGATGTCGTCAAGCACTGAATCAAAATTGCGCAACGGATAACTGGGGAGAGGAGCTTGAGAGCGCTACCTAGAGAGGGTGTCCATTCTGTACGATACTAGGCAAGGGGGCTGGAGGGCTCACACGCTGATGTGTGGGTCACTGCAGTCTATAGCTTTTATTTTCAATAAATTCCTTTAACTCGACTTCTTTGTGATTTTTAAGGTATCTTAAAGATTGATCACAATGGATTACGTATTTATTTTAAACATTACCACTCGACTTTACAGCCATAGCAGCAATTGTTTCAGTTTACAGATATTACAATTTTACATCTTATAGCTCGCGTATTTTGTATACTAATCTGCACGCACATTTCTACGGGTAATACGGAATTGCGTTGGCCAAATGTACGCCACCAGAGTCTCCCAATATTTTACATAGGACATCCACTATGTGAGGGGGATAACGGGCAAACTGGGGACCAGGTACTTTAACACAGGGGGGTCAAATTTCCTAAATTAACGGGCACATTCATTTCCTTACACAATCCGAAGCCGGAAATAAAAGAATTAGTACCAATATTCAAATACCTCTCTTCCATGCATGAACATTGAGACAGACGCACTGAGGGCACATCTGCTCACTTACCAGTCTTCTGTAACAATCCTAGAATATGTCGGGCACCCGGAGGTCTTCCTAGACACCGGTGGAGGGGGTGGTCGAACCACTTGGCCGTGACCAACCTCTCCACCCAAGATCTTGCGACACTGGAGAGTCTTTGACTTTTACCTGCCTGTGCTGTCTCTCTGATCCCCTAGCCAGGAGTAAGGTTGACAATACTATACTACAGAACTACATCCCAACAAAGCTTTCGCCACGCTTTACGGACAGGTATGAGCGGGATTAGGAAAGTTCATGTGCAGATTCACATCCACGTACAAGAAATGCATAATACACGACACATATAAATACGTATTCTGAAGCCTGACACATTTCTTTCCACCCGTCCACATGGGTTGTGTTGCACCGGCGGCCGGCCGCGTCGGTTAATAGAATCGGATGCGGAACCGCCTCTGTTTCTATTTCCCGGTGCGAGCGAGCAGCGAAACCTGCTGCTTATAGAGCGGAAACTACTGTACCGTTTCAGAGTAATTATGGTGTACGGGTACGTGAAGATTGTGTTTGCGCAGCTATGGCCGACACGGTGTAACTGAGACGGAATAAGGGGAGCCAGCCCGCATTCACTGAGGCAGGTGGAAAACCGCCTAAAAACCATCGACAGGCTGGCCGGCACACCGGACCTCGACATCAGTCCACCGAGCGCCTTCTTGCCGGGGACCGGCACGCCTTCCCGCATGGAAAGCAAAGCATTGGACCGCGCGGCTAACCGTGTGGGCTTTCTCAATGTACTCTGTTAATCCTATCCGAGAGGGATCCCAGACTGCGCAGCAGTACTCCAAAAGATAACGGACAAGCCTAGTGTAGCCAGTCTGCTTAGTAGGTCTGTTACATGTTCTAAGTCTTCTGCCAGCAAACCGCAGTCTCTGGTTCGCCTTCCCCACAACATTTTCAATGTGTTCTTACCAACTTCAATTGTTCGAGTTGTAATTCCTAGGTATTTAGCTGAATTTACGGTCTTTAGATTCAACGAATTTCTCTTCCCACTTACCTCGATGACCTCACACTTTTCATTGTTTAGGGTCGATTGGCAACTTTCGCACAGTAGACATGCTGTTGTTGTGGTCTTCAGTCCTGAGACTGGTTTGATGCAGCTCTCCATGCTACTCTATCCTGTGCAAGCCTCTTCATCTCCCAGTACCTACTGCAACCTACATCCTTCTGAATCTGCTTAGTGTATTCATCTCTTGGTCTTCCTTCACGATTTTTACCCTCCACTCTGCCCTCCAGTACTAAATTGGTGATCCCTTGATGCCTCAGAACATGTCCGACCAACTGATCCCTTCTTCTAGTCAAGTTGTGCCACAAACTCCTCTTCTCCCCAATTCTACTCAATACCTCCTAATTAGTTTTGTGATCTACCCATCTAATCTTCAGCATTCTTCTGTAAAACCACATTTCAAAAGCCTCTATTCTGTTCTTGCCCAAACTATTTATCGTTCATGTTTCACTTCCATACATGGCTAGATCCATACAAATACTTTCAGTAACGACTTCCTGACACTTAAATCTATACTCAATGTTAACAGATTTCTCTTCTTCAGACACGCTTTCCTTGCCATTGCCAGTTTACATTTCATATCCTCTCTACTTCGACCATCATCAGTTATTTTGCTCCCCAAATAGCAAAACTGCTTTACTACTTTATCTCATTTCCTAATCAAATTCCCTCAGCATCACCCGACTTAATTCGACTACATTCCATTACCCTGTAATACCTGAGCTTCTCCTGGCATAAACTATGTTCAAAGTACTTACGGGCATTCAGCCAGGTTGAATTTTCGACAACTGCCGATATTTCGGCGGATGCACACTCCGCCATTTTCAAGGCTTAACTGCAGCGACCAGACGAAGTGCAGAAAACACGAGAGCTCGGTTCTGCGAGTCTAACAGAAAAGATAACACACGCCTAAACAAAAGCCACCAAAGATGAACGAAGTCAGAGCTATCGATAGTAAGAAACTATGGACTGGTAGTCGAGGAAACGTTAACTCTGTCCCTATGTTTTTTAACAAAGAGCAGGATTCCAGGCCGAGTTTAAACAAAAGCCTCCATCCCTATTCACAAGGTTGCTAGCCAATTTAATTTCAACAGACTCCTTAATCACACTATCCCAATAGCCGGACGTGTATGCTAATATCTCGGTATTATTATACCACATGGGGTGACCAGTGTCCAAACAATGTTCGGCAATAGCAGATTTGCTAGGCTGCTGTAGTCGCGTGTGCCGTTTATGTTCAATACACCGGTCCTCCACGGTCCTGATGGTCTGACCAATGTATGCCATGCCACAGCTACAAGGAATGCGATAAACACCTGCCTTACGTAAACCAAGATCATCCTTAACAGACCCCAAAAGCGCTTTAATCTTAGACGGAGGTCGGAAAACACATTTCACATTTTACCTGCGGACAAGGGCAATGCCACCGTTGTTTTGAACAAACATGACTATGTACAAAAGATGAATTGTTTATTATCTGACTCAGCGTATCGCAGGATCAATGCTGACCCCACGAAAAGCGTTGAGAGGTAGACCAACAACCTCCTGAAGAAAAGTGGTTTGCCACAGGACACTATCAAGAGCCTTAACACCTGTAGTGCTGTTCCCCCCAGGTTATATGGCCTTCCGAAACTACATAAGGAGGGGGTCCCTCTCCGCCCCATAACATGCAATATCGGTGCTCCAACATATCGTGTGGCTAAGCACCTTGCTTCAATGTTAAGCCCACAAGTTGGACGTAGTGAACATCATATTAAGAACTCAGCTGACTTCTTACGGCGTTTGGAGGGAATGCAGTTGAATGACTCTGATATGTTGGTAAGTTTTGATGTGGTCTCGCTCTTTACTCGTGTTCCTTTGTCTGATTCGTTGCGGTTAATTGAAGTGAAGTTTGGATTGGAACTAACTAATTTGTTTCGACATGTGTTGACGTCCACGTATTTCTTATTCAATGACCAGTATTACGAGCAGACAGATGGAGTTGCGATGGGTAGCTCGTTATCTCCTGTGATTGCAAATCTGTTCATGGAAGACTTAGAGGAGCGTGCATTGGAGTCGGCGCCATTGAAACCTGCCTGTTTTTTTCAGATACGTTGACGATACTTTTGTTGTTTGGCCGCATGGCAGGGAGAATTTGAATGCCTTTTTAGAACATCTAAACTCGATCCACCCCAACATTCGTTTTACCATGGAGGTGGAAGAGGATGGTTGCCTTCCCTTTCTTGACGTTTTGGTTAGGAGGAAGGTGGATGGATTGTTGGGACATGCAGTTTATAGGAAGCGTACTCACACTGACCTGTATCTGCAGGCGGACAGTTGTCATCATCCGGCCCAACGTGAAGGGGTACTTCGTACCCTGGTACACAGGGCACATGTCATCTCCGACGTTGAGACTCTGCCTGCTGAGCTGGCCCATCTTGAGGCTACCTTCCGCCACAATGGGTATAGTGAAAGACAGATTGAACGGGCTTTGCGATATCAACCAACTGTGCGCCAGGTGACTGATGATGATTCTCAGTTGACTCCTAAATCTATTGCCTTTTTGCCCTACATAGGAAGCACTTCAAACAAGATAGGTCGTATTTTACGGAAATACAATGTGAAATGTGTTTTCCGACCTCCATCTAAGATTAAAGCGCTTTTGGGGTCTATTAAGGATGATCTTGGTTTACGTAAGGCAGGTGTTTATCGCATTCCTTGTAGCTGTGGCATGGCATACATTGGTCAGACCATCAGGACCGTGGAGGACCGGTGTATTGAACATAAACGGCACACGCGACTACAGCAGCCTAGCAAATCTGCTATTGCCGAACATTGTTTGGACACTGGTCACCCCATGTGGTATAATAATACCGAGATATTAGCATACACGTCCGGCTATTGGGATAGTGTGATTAAGGAGTCTGTTGAAATTAAATTGGCTAGCAACCTTGTGAATAGGGATGGAGGCTTTTGTTTAAACTCGGCCTGGAATCCTGCTCTTTCACTTGTTAAAAAACATAGGGACAGAGTTAACGTTTCCTCAACTACCAGTCCATAGTTTCTTACTATCGATAGCTCTGACTTCGTTCATCTTTGGTGGCTTTTGTTTAGGCGTGTGTTATCTTTTCTGTTAGACTCGCAGAACCGAGCTCTCGTGTTTTCTGCACTTCGTCTGGTCGTTGCAGTTAAGCCTTGAAAATGGCGGAGTGTGCATCCGCCGAAATATCAGCAGTTGTCGAAAATTCAACCTGGCTGAATGCCCGTAAGTACTTTGAACATTCCATTACCCTCGTTTTGCTTTTTTTGATGTTCATCTTATACTCTCTTTTCAAGACACTGGCCATTACGTTCAACTGCTCTTCCAAGTCCTTTGCTGTCTCTGACAGAATTATAATGTCATCGGCGAACCTCAAAGTTTTTATTTCTTTCTAGTTTGGTATTGAATACAGAAAGGAAGACTGGAGGTTGTTTATTGATTCATCCAAAGCTAGTGATGGAAAAACGCTACCAAGGCCGCTGGAACACCATCATGATAGGGGTATACTGTTGGTCACTTCACTGACAAGTTCGTTATAGAAAAAGCTACACAAGAAGCTTCAAAGAAAAAAGGAAAAGAAAATACAATCCAATTCCAGCTGACAAGTGAGACCTCTATCAACACATATCATTGTTTCACATAGGTTACTGTAAATACAAACCATGCTTATGTTGTAACAAAGCGTTTCATTAATTTCGCCAATTACCGTATTGTATAGTAATTTTATACTATATAATATAAAGCATATTGCTCCAATACTATGGGTGTTCCAAGAACATTTGAAATTACGTGCGAAGTGTGATGGAAGTCGCCAAACTGCACTTCTTGTGAAATGCTGGTTGAATGTTGCCTGAGCAATATGAACCTTGTCAGTTAAACTGGCTGATGACACGCCGGCCGTGTGGCAGAGCGTTTCTAGGCGCTTCAGTCTTGAGCCCCGCGACTGCTACGGTCGCAGATTCCAATCCTGCCTCGGGCATGGTTGTGTGTGATGTCCTTAGGTTAGTTAGGTTTAAGTAGTTCTAAGTTCTAGGGGACTGATTACCTCAGATGTTAAGTCCCACAGTGCTCAGAGCCATTTGAACCATTTTTTGAACCTGATACACACACATTTCCTAACGGTATTAATTGTCTGAAATGTATTAAACCTTGGGCGTAAGATACGTGACGGTGTCAACAGCATAGGAACTGGCCCAACAAGGAGTGAGGTTGCATGCCCTTCTCAGATGACAACACTCGCGAATATTGTCCCACATAGTCCGTGAACATTGACGAAAGTGATCGTTTTGGTGGTGCAATTGTTATGGCGTGTGGAATCATTGTGTCCTGTGGGCGTACGGACTCCCCACACTTTTGAACAATGTATTCTCACCAGTCCATGTTATTGTGACACCCTACTCGTTCCTCATGTGCATCTTTGCAGTGGGGGGATTCGGCCCTGATTTCCATGTTATGGATGACAATTGGCAATCCATCCTATTGCACAGATGGAGACGTATTGGAACGAGAGGCAGACGATATTCGTCAAATGGACTGGCCTGCCAATCCCCCACACTCAAACCCTGTCGTGCATGTATGGGGTGAATTGTGGAGACTTGTCGCAGCTTGTCCACAAGCACCACCGACCATCTGGCTGTTGGCTCTTGTCAATCAGAGTGGTGGTTGAATAAAACATCCTGTGACACAAACTCCGTATCAACCATTATGCCAGCAGGGGTCCACATTGTAGGGCATCCATTACAGTCCGTGATGATCACACACCCTATTAATAAACGATACTCTCTCTCTCTCTTGCACCGTCCAGCGGAGCACCATAAAAAGTGATGACTTCAGTGTAATCATTGTCTTTGAATAAAATAATTTCTGTTCGCCTCTTGCGTATATCTTGGCATTACCTTCTGTACACTACTGTAGCAATTCTTTCTAAGTGCAGTCCAAGTTTTATCGAGCTCTTTTACTTGACACATCATATAAAAGTTACGAGGGTCACTACAAAAGAAAGGCACACTACTTTTTGTAAAAATTCAGTTTTCATTCTGCATGTGTGAAAGTTTTACAGTGTGTAGATACATCCTTCCCGCTTGTTTTCAAACTTAGTTCAACCTGTTCCCGTGAGTGGCGCCGTCACAGCACGTCTTCAAGATGGCTGCTACACTTCACGTTCGTCAGAAGCAACGTGCTGTCATAGAATTCCTGTGCTGTGAAAACGACGCAGTGGGAAACATCCACAAGAGGTTGAAAAATGTGTACGGAGATGCTGCTGTCGATCGCAGTACAGTTAGTCGGTGGGCGAGCAGGTTACGTGATGAAAGCGGGCACGGCAATATTGAGGATTGCCCTCGCAGCGGCAGGCCTCGTACTGCACACACTGCAGACAATGTGCACAGAGTTAACGAATTGGTGACTGCTGACAGACGCATCACAGTGAACGAATTGTCACGCTGAGTTGGGATAGGGGAAGGAAGTGTTTGCAGAATACTGAAAGTGTTGGCGTTAAAAAAGGTTTGTGCCAGGTGGATTGCCATGATGTTGATAGTGGTATGCACCGAACTTTCGGAACACTACGAGAATGGTGGGGATGAATTTCTTAAAAGAATTGTGACAGGTGATGAAACATGGCTCCATCATTTTGGATCAGATACGAAGAGGCAATCATGCAAATTCACCCAAGGAAAAAAAAATTCAAAACCACACCATCTGCTGGAAAGATAATTGCTACGGTGTTTTTCTATTCCGAAGGACTCTCGCTTGTGGACATCGTGCCAAGTGGAACCACCATAAATTCTGATGCATATGTGACGACACTGAAGAAACGTTTAGCTCGACTGAGTCGTGTTGGACCACATCGGCAAAAGCAGGATGTTTTGCTGTTGCACGGCAATGCACGGCCACATGTCAGTCAGAATACTGTGGAAGCGATCACAAAACTCGGATGGACAACACTGAAACACCCGCCTTATAGTCCTGACCTGGCTCCATGTGACTATAATCTCTTTGGGAAACTGAAAGACTCTCTCCGTGGAACAAGGTTTGAAGATGATGACTCCCTTGTGCACGCTGCCAAACAGTGGCTCCAACAGGTCGGTCCAGAATTTTACCTTGCGAGTATACAGGCGCTGGTTCCAAGATGGCGTAATGCAGTTGAGAGAGATGGAAATTATGTGGAGAAATAAAAGTATTGTTAGTAAAGGTTTTATCTACACACTGTAAAACTTTCAAGCACGAGGAATAAAAGATGGATTTAAAAAGAAAATAGTGTGCATTTCTTTTGGAGTGCCCCCCGTACTTTAGGCCATAAGTTTTGCACAACAGCGTGTTTTCATCTTTATGCAAGATAGTTTCTGAATGAAATTTCCGGAAAAGATGTCCATACAACAAAAAATGCTAATTTTTTAATGACTGTCACCTCAACTCGCCTATCATACGTCTGACACTCTCTCTTCTATTTCTTGACAATACAAATCGATCTGACCTTGTTTGAGCTCTTTTGATCAACTCAGTCCAGAAGATGGCGGACAAGCATAGTGTAGTCAGCCTCTTCAGTTGGTTTTCTGCATCTCGTAACTATTTCGTCAGTAAAAAGACAGTTATCAGTTCGCCTTCCCTGCAACATTATGTCCGTAATGGCTACATTGTAACTGCGTAATTACAGACCCACTCTTCATTTCCAGACGTAATCTGAATCGAACTTATTTTATGCCTTCTGTCAGAAATGACCTGCTAAAGTTTTTGCCCTTACTTTTAACTCCCACTGTGTAGCTATCAACTTAAGTGCAAATTACCTTAGAGATTAGATTAGATTAGATTAATACTTGTTCCATAGATCATGAATACGACACTTCGTAATGATGTGGAACGTGTCAGGTTAATAAAAGATGTCTGTACAAGATATTACATTACACAAAATATTGCATGACAGTAATAGTTAAGTTGTTGTTGTTGTTGTTGTTTTCTTTATTTTTCCCCTTAGTTTGGATCTAAAAATTCAGCCAATGAGTAGAAGG
Organism: Schistocerca gregaria; assembly: GCF_023897955.1. Taxonomy (NCBI): domain Eukaryota; kingdom Metazoa; phylum Arthropoda; class Insecta; order Orthoptera; family Acrididae; genus Schistocerca; species Schistocerca gregaria. The sequence goes on along the minus strand of NC_064930.1, from coordinate 124,477,677 downwards.
AGTTGTCATCTAGAAATTCTTTTAATTTCTTTTTAAATGTTAGTTTGCTATCTGTCAGGCTTCTGATGCTGTTTGATAGGTGACCAAAGACTTTTGTGGCAGCATAATTTACTCCCTTCTGTGCCAAAGTCAGATTTAACCCTGCATAGTGAAGATCATCCTTTCTCCTGGTGTTATAGCTATGCACACTGCTATTACTTTTGAACTGGGTTGGATTATTAACAAATTTCATAAGTGAATACATATACTGTGAGCTTACTGTGAGGATCCCTGGACCCTTAAATAAATGTCTGCAGGATGACCGTGGGTGGGCTCCAGCAACTATTCTGATTACACGTTTTTGAGCAATGAATACTTTTCTACTCAACGATGAATTACCCCAGAATATGACGCCATACAAAAGCAGTGAATGAAAGTCCTTCTCACCCCTATGTGACGCAGCATGTGAAGGATGCTGAGTATGGACAGGTTACTCCTGTAACCGAAATTGCAGTTCTGAAGATGGTTCTAGAGGAACCGAAACCGTTCATATGAATAAACATTTTTGCAATCAAGACGGATTACAATTAACAGTTGATTTATTTATGATAATATACAGTACAATCACCATGTATGAATGCACAGTCTCGCGGCGGTAACATCGAATAAAATGTTCTCAGGTTTCCAACCGCGTCAATTGGTTAAAACTACACGAGCTTTCGGCCAAGCACTCCTTGGCCATTGTTAAGTGTTATGACTGCCAGTGGGCTGCTGGTGCGCCCTTATATACACGCTAGCTGCCGGCTGTGACGTCACTGGTACCCGTGACATTGCCATATATGGGCATGTTTTGAGTCGGCGTTCGATGTGCCCTCTTCAACCGCGCGATCGCTGGATCCCAAGCAGCGCTGAGCTGTAAGCCACCGTCTCTATTCAGGATGTTTGTGGTAATTTTTATTTTAATAGCTTCCTGTATTAAACTGTCCCAGAAGCCGTTAGTGCGAGCCACGACAGTTTAATACAGGAAGCTATTAAAATAAAAATTACCAATCAGAAAAGCAGATGGAGGAAAATATTTGGACTTTCCAAAATCGTTATTGGCAACATGATAGGTATGATGAGCTATAAGATCACATTCAGAAAACCTCTCAAAACCAGGAACATTACTTATACCACTACATCCCCTAACAGTAGCTGCTGTAAACCAACCATTACCATGACAAGAAGGATCATTAACACCGAATTTAAAGTTCAGAATACATCCTTCAAACTCAGATGGAGCATCAAGTATAGAATAAGTCGCTACTGATTCTCCTTATCACCAGATGAGGTGGTCACCACAATATCTGTAGCTGAGACCGCCGGCTGGAGTGTCCGAGCGCTTCTAGGCGCTACAGTCTGGAAACGCGCGACCGCTACGGTCGCAGGTTCGAATCCTGTCTGGGGCATGGATGTGTGTGATGTCCTTAGGTTAGTTAGGTTTAAGTAGTTCTAATTTCTAGGGGACTGATGACCTCAGAAGTCAAGTCCCATAGTGCTCAGAGCCATTTGAACCATTTTGTGGCTGAGATCGCTAGCGTGCGCTTGTGCAATGGCACTCGACTCAGCAGTACATTGGTTCGAATCCTGGCAGTGAATGGAATTTTCACTGTCAGTATTTGGCTGGCAAGGGGAGTAGAGACAGTGGCATAAACTTCTTCATCACCAGACTTTGCGCCAGTGTCTTCGTTTAATTTCCGAACCGCTGCACAGCGTCTTGTGAAGTGAGGGCTGGACACACTGTCTGTTGGATGGGGAGGTTAAGCTCTGTTGCCTACTTGCTGCTTTTCGAGAGGAGAGCCAGCACCGTGTTTCACGCTCTCTCATTTCATGGTCACACGACAGTCACATCTGTGTGGAAAGGGCCCAATACGGTCTGAAGAACAACACTCTTTCCAAAAGGTAGCCGAAATCACCCTGTGGAATACTCCAGCCAAAATTTAATCTAACAATCATTGTGGTTCTCATCATTATCTTAATCATCATCTTCTTCACTGTCATCGTTGTAATTGTGATTGTCAGAAACATTACGAGAATCACCACCATCTCTGTTCTCGTCTTTGTAATCGTCATTTTCGCCTTTACCGTTGTGATCTACATCTACATAGATACTCCGCAAGGCACGTTATGGTGTGTGGCAGTGAGTGCCCTCGACCACTACTAGCCACTTCCTTTTCTGTTCCCCTCGCAAATAAAGCGAAGGCAAAACTACTACGTAAATGCCTCCGTATGTCCTAATTTCTTCTATCGTACATACGTCTCCTTTACATGTGAACCACTCTTTCCTAAAATTCTCCCAGTTAACCGAAGTCTCCCATTCGCTTTCCCTACCACAGTCCTCACATTCTAGTTCCATTTCATATCACTTTGCAACATTACGCCCATATATTTAAGAGGGGTAGGACGTCAAACGAGCCAAATTGGAGGAGGAGAGCAGCAACAGCACATTTTGATTACCACCGTCTATGCTTTCACAAATAAATTCATAAAGCAATAATATTATCTTCGAACTCTTCCATTTGGTCTGTGTTTGCATAGAAAAACAGTAATATCAGACACTAAGTCCAGCTTGATGCAAAACACCTTGTTATTCGTTTATTACTTTATTATCAGAAATGGCTCTGAGCACTATGCGACTTAACTTCTGAGGTCATCAGTCGCCTAGAACTTCGAACTAATTAAACCAAACCAGCCTAAGGACATCACACACATCCATTCCCGAGCCAGGATTCGAACCTGCGACCGTAGCGGTCGCTTGGCTGCAGACTGCAGCGCCTAGAACCGCACTGCCACTCTGGCCGACTCTTTATTATCCCTAACTAGTTTCGGCGACAAATATCACCATCATCAGTGGAGTTTTTTAATCTAAAACATGCAGAAAATGGCATGGTTGTACAAACACAGTAAAACATGCCAGTTGTTTTTTACAACCATGCCATTTTCTGCATGCTTTAGATTAAAAAAACTCCATTGATGATGGTGATATTTGTCGCCGAAACTAGTTTGGGATAATAAAGAAATAAACGAGTAACAAGCTGTTTTGCTTCAAGGCGGACTCAATTTCTGATATTACTGAAATTCATAAAGCTTCGTCAGTGTGACCAGGTAGGATACAGGATTCACACTCATAGCAGTTGAAATTCAAAAACATAATAAAATAAATTTTTTTACACGTGAAATTTCTCAATTTTTTCACTTATTATTGGCTTCATTTCTTGCTATAGGTTCACTTTTCTTCATAAGTAAGAGAGATTCTTGAATGAATTTTGCACAGCGTAGAAGCCATACTTACAATACTCTAGAATTTTCCAAATCAGTTAAAATTTTGTTAAACACTGAGATAATTAACAATAAAATTGGAGTTTAAAAATAACTTCAAGTGTAAAATGTAACAGCCCATTCATTTTTCATAAATAAATTCTAGAGTTTCATACACCTGTAAGTATGGTTTGTATGCTGTGCAAAATTAAGCGAAGAATCTCTCTTACTAATGAAGAAAAGTGCACCTGTAGCAACAAATGCAGCCAATAGTAAATGAAATATGATGAAATTTCACACGTAAAAAAAAAAAATATTTCGCTATGTTATTGAACTTCCACTACTACAGGTGTGAATCCTGAGTTCTTCCTGGTCATGCTGACAAAGTTTTACGAATTTATTTGTAAAAGTAATAGACAGTGGAAAAATAAAATGTGCTGCGGTGCCTCTGCTGCTCCAAGTCGGCCCATTTGATGTCCTAGCCCCCTTAAACAACTCGACTGTGTCAAACAGGACACTAGTAATAATGTAAACATTCGAGGTTTGATCTTCCTACTCATTCGCATCAACTTACATTTTTTTCACATTCATCACACCAACTACAAGTTTTATACTAACCGTGTTGTATCTTGCTACAGTCACTCAACTTCGACACCTTACCGCACGTCATGGCATCATGAGCAAACAACTGTAGATTACTGCCCACCCTGTCCGTCAAATCCTTTATGTATTTACAGAACTCAAGCGGTCCTAACACACTAGACTGGCGCACTGCTGACCACACCCTTATCTCTAATGATCACTCGCTGTCGACGACAACGTACTGTGTTCTATTACTTGAGAAGTCTTCAAGTCACTCACGTATCTGTCAACTTACGAGGGGTGTTTGAAGAGTCCATGCAAAAATAAAAACTACTTACGTGTAAACATTTTTTTATTTTTCGACATAGTCTCCTTTTAGAGTTATACACTTTGTCCAACGTTTTTCTAATTTGTTGATCCCTTCCGAATAATAGGAATTGCCCAAGTCTGCAAAATAGATATTATTTGCTGCTATCAGCTCCTCTTTCGAATAAAATCTTTGTTCCACCAGGCATTTCTTCAAATTGTGGAACAAATAGTAGTCTGAGGGAGCCAAGTCTGGAGAATAGGGGTGAAGTGAAACGAGTTGGAATGCTATTTTCATTAATTTTGCGACCACAACTGCTGAGGTGTGTGCTGGTGCATTGTCGTGATGGAAAAGGACTTTTTTGCGGTCCAGTCACCGGTGTTTTCCTTGCAGCTCGGTTTTCAAACGGTCCAATAACAATGAATAATATGCACGTGTAATAGTTTTAGCATTTTCTAAATAGCCGATGGGGATTATCACTTGCGAATCCAAAAAGACAGTCGCCATAACCTTTCTGGCCGAAGGAATGGTCTCCTCCTTTGGTGCAGATTCTCCCTTGGTAACCCATTGTTTAGATTGTTGTTTGGTCTCTGGAGTATAGTAATGTATCCACTTTTCAGTCACAGTGACGAAACGACGCTTAAAGTCCTGCGGCTTCTTCCTGAACAGCTGCAAACCATCCTTGCAACACTTCACACACGACTCCGTTTTTGGTCAAGCTTGAGCAATCGCGGAACCCATCTTGCGGATAGCTTTCTCAAGTCTAAATATCTATGCAAAATATTATGTACGCGTTCATTCGGGATGGCCACAGCTCTAGCAATCTAAAGCACCTTAAGTCTTCTGTCATCCACCACCGTATCATCGATTTTATCAATGATTTCTGGAGTCGTAACCTCCACAGGGCGTCCAGAACGTTCAGCATCATATGGCCACTCTGAAAATTTTGAAACCACTTATAAACTGTTCTGATCGAAGGTGCAGAGTCACCGTAATGTTTATTAAGCTTCTCTTTAATCTCCTGAGTCATGTTTCCTTTCATAAAGTAATGTTTAATCACCACACGAAATTATTCTTCGTCCATTTTTTGACAATGTCTCGACTTCCTTGATTCACACGAATGCCAAACGCAAAGAAATAGACCAATATGGCTGAAACTTGGTGTGCGTTCTTTGCAAAGACTAAACAAGACCTCGACACGCGCTGGTGGTGCCATCTCTCGAACTTTGCATGAACTTTTCAAACGCCCCTCGTATTACATACGTCCATACGTCCGTTAATAGTCTGCAATAGGGCACTGTGTCAAATGCTTTCCGGAAATCTAGAAATATCGAATCAGTGACATCGCCACTGCCATCACTGTCATTGTAATCGTAATTATCATCGTCATCATAGCCTTTGTCAGCATCATTATCTTTATCTTCGCCGCTCATGCTCTGACAGGGTGGCACTGTTAGCTGCAGTGTCGCACAGTGTACGGTGTGTAAACTTTTAGATGACAGACCTCTCCCTAGTCCTGAATCGGTAGAAGTCGGCAGATGTCGGGAGGATTCGGTAGGTATGTAGTTGCTGCCAACATTACGTAGCCGACTGTGTTGTACAAGGTAGCCATTGTCGTCTGCTTCGTTATTGTTTTGCGCTGTACTGTTCTGCGTGTTTTTATTGTGCAGTTGTGCTAAACATTAACAGACTCAGTAAAGAGGCAGTTGCTGGACCATCTGGCGAGTCGCCAGCAATCCCTACCGGTAGGCCTACGGTTAGAAGGAAATCAGTATTACGTAGCGACGCTCACAATATATTGCGTGTGACTGAATGCTGCGAAAAGGAAAGGGAGCAGAAAAAATTGCTTCACCCCATTTACAAATCTTCAGTGACAGCTGCTACATACACAGGACAAAGCATGCGTAGCATTGGAAGATTCAAACAGCTTTCCAAGAAATCCTGGCATATCACCACAAATGCCTGGCAAGAAAAGGTGAGTTTCCAATTCAGATATTTCGTTCGCGATCACTTTGAAAGAGCCCCCCATTTCGTCCGAATTACCTTATATGTCATTAAATTTGCTGGCACATTTACTGATATGTGTGGATACTGTATGCGAAATATGTTGCGATTAGAGTTAATGATAACGAAATAATACATTAAAATGTCATGGCTACTGCGGCATATTTACGGTATGTACCGAGAAAATGTAGTAAGCGACAACATTTTTTCCTTTCATTATTTTGTGTGTGTGTGGGGGGGGGGGGGGGGGGGGTGTGTCAGCGAGAAAGATTTTCATACGGGTTTGAAATTGTATGTAACGTTTGTTGCTAGTCGCTAAGTGCTCTCAGTGTCAAATAGTGGATGCATAAATCTGGGTATTTTTCCGCGGTGGCATCACATTGTTTATGACGTCATATCTCTTCAAGAATGTGTCTTATTTCTTTTTTTGGGCTAGGAACATTTGTGGGCGTACGGGGAACAAATAACCAAAATTTCATCCCAATCGGATGAATGTTTTGGGAACGCACAGAGGGCAGACATACATACATTCACTTTTATATATAGAGATTGACAGTTACGTTGTACTATATGACCTGTTTAAGTATATTTAAATTTTATAATTAATAGTTTAACATTGCGGGGAATGAAATAAAATGAAAAAAAAAATTGCGAGCAGTGTGAAACGAACCCAGGTCTGCTGCACAACAAGCCTTTACGTTATCAATTGCACTACTTACTTTTTTTTTAATTCCACAAAAACAGTAAGAAAAGTGGTACAATGAAATGACATAAATAAGGTGACAGATAATTGCAGTCATAAATTACAGCATTCAAAAAAATTAGTCTTTTGCAGTAGCACAATTTAGCACCTCCACTGTCACCTTCAACTGGTGGCAGTTCAGCATGCACATCTTCTTCTGCAGTCTCAGGTTCCCCACCATCATTTCCCAGAACCAAATTAATAATTCAGTAAACCCTTGATGTGCGTTCCTTCCCGGGGAAACTTACGAGGACAGAAGAGCAGTCCCGAACAGCGACATCGCAAAATACTTCACTGCCTTGTTATTTTGGTCAGTTCCAGCCTTCTAAACGCATCCATAGGGAATTCAAGATCTTCCTTTATATCAGACACCAGATATTTGTCGCCATATTCTTGTATCTGCTGTACTACTGATTTATTTTTCATGTGTGACTTGCAGGTGAGGTTAGGGTCGGGAATGTGATCCAACCCATTCCCTGTCTACTACGAATCCAGTTCCTAACCTATACCCATTCTGTTGAAGACAATTCGGAGCGTATTACCATATTTCTTATTGTGATTCTGATATTCAAGTATTTTCTCGAATTCATTTTCCATATACATCTTGTATCCAATATGTTCATCACTCCCAATATTGTTAAAAACATAACTTGTATATTTGCCCAGTAACCAAATCACTGCATTATTTTTTGCCTGAGGGTAGTGACTTTACTCTGGCCTGAAGAAAATGTTAGTCGCTGCATTGTTTGCTGAAGTTCTTGTTATTTGAGCAATTTTCTCCCTGGTGCACCTCTAGTTGACAATCCGATCTCCACATGGGTAACGATGAGCCACACTATCAACTAAGTTGCATTTACTGCAGAGCTTAGTGTCACTTAAACCGATGGCAAAGAGACGCTCATTAGTGCTGAGGGGGTTATTGACTACCTTGTACCACGCTGTTCTCACGTCAGACGAAAGAACATCACTACTGATGTTTCTCGAGACCACATTCCATGCTATTCCAGCATATTCAGTTTCTATGTCATTTTTCCTTTCATGTTTCCGTCTTTCAGCTAAAATCGCCTTTGCTGTAACGTTTTTGCAGTTAACAAGCTTTTTGCTGAGATAACTTAGTCCAAGATAATACTCCCTGATGTGTTTCAGCTTAAAACTTATTTTTTGTATATTTATCGGCGACTTTACACTTTCTTGCCTGGCAATATCGTATAGTTTTGCTGTCAGGCGACAGTAACAAGACACTTGAAACATTGTACGTTACTCTTTTCTGGCTTTCGGAGAACAATTCGCCAAAGTTTCATTGCAATTGGGTGAATGGTTTGTGAGCGCATAGTAGACAAACGTATATATATATATATATATATATATATATATATATATATATATATATATATATATATATACTCCTGGAAATGGAAAAAAGAACACATTGAACACATTGACACCGGTGTGTCAGACCCACCATACTTGCTCCGGACACTGCGAGAGGGCTGTACAAGCAACGATCACACGCACGGAACAGCGGACACACCAGGAACCGCGGTGTTGGCCGTCGAATGGCGCTAGCTGCGCAGCATTTGTGCACCGCCGCCGTCAGTGTCAGCCAGTTTGCCGTGGCATACGGAGCTCCATCGCAGTCTTTAACACTGGTAGCATGCCGCGACAGCGTGGACGTGAACCGTATGTGCAGGTGACGGACTTTGAGCGAGGGCGTATAGTGGGCATGCGGGAGGCCGGGTGGACGTACCGCCGAATTGCTCAACACGTGGGGCGTGAGGTCTCCACAGTACATCGATGTTGTCGCCAGTGGTCGGCGGAAGGTGCACGTGCCCGTCGACCTGGGACCGGACCGCAGCGACGCACAGATGCACGCTAAGACCGTAGGATCCTACGCAGTGCCGTAGGGGACCGCACCGCCACTTCCCAGCAAATTAGGGACACTGTTGCTCCTGGGGTATCGGCGAGGACCATTCGCAACCGTCTCCATGAAGCTTGGCTACCTTCCCGCACACCGTTAGGCCGTCTTCCGCTCACGCCCCAACATCGTGCAGCCCGCCTCCAGTGGTGTCGCGACAGGCGTGAATGGAGGGACGAATGGAGATGTGTCGTCTTCAGCGATGAGAGTCGCTTCTGCCTTGGTGCCAATGATGGTCGTATGCGTGTTTGGCGCCGTGCAGGTGAGCGCCACAATCAGGACTGCATACGACCGAGGCACACAGGGCCAACACCCGGCATCATGGTGTGGGGAGCGATCTCCTACACTGGCCGTACACCTCTGGTGATCGTCGAGGGGACACTGAATAGTGCACGGTACATCCAAACCGTCATCGAACCCATCGTTCTACCATTCCTACACCGGCAAGGGAACTTGCTGTTCCAACAGGACAATGCACGTCCGCATGTATCCCGTGCCACCCAACGTGCTCTAGAAGATGTAAGTCAACTACCCTGGCCAGCAAGATCTCCGGATCTGTCCCCCATTGAGCATGTTTGGGACTGGATGAAGCGTCGTCTCACACGGTCTGCACGTCCAGCACGAACGCTGGTCTAACTGAGGCGCCAGGTGGAAATGGCATGGCAAGCCGTTCCATAGGACTACATCCAGCATCTCTACGATCGTCTCCATGGGAGAAAAGCAGCCTGCATTGCTGCGAAAGGTGGATATACGCTGTACTAGTGCCGACATTGTGCATGCTCTGTTGCCTGTGTCTATGTGCCTGTGGTTCTGTCAGTGTGATCATGTGATGTATCTGACCCCAGGAATGTGTCAATAAAGTTTCCCCTTCCTGGTACAATGAATTCACGGTGTTCTTATTTCAATTTCCAGGAGTGTATATGACGATTTCAGTTTCGTTTACGAACAACACTTAAAGCGAGTTTTACTTCCGACTGCTTTTGTGTAAGCATGACGCGCAGTTTGTAGTGCCAGCACTGCAAATGGTGGGCGTGCCTTGTCCCCCCCCCCCTCCCCTCGCCATCCAATGCTTCCTTCCTCCTCTCCCCACACACACCTCACAAATCTGCCGTCTTACAGTTGACACACTGTACTGAGCTTGTACTTTGTGTCTCTGCACGAACCGCACTCTCAACTTCTGAGGTGAAGGACGAACTGCGCAGTATAGGGCGTCGTGGTGGGGCAGCCAGTATAGTGCTGGCCAAGCAGTTCGGCGTACGTCACACAGGCGGGGCAGCGCTTTGGCGTATCCTGCTGCCCGCTCCGGGATAACGAGCGAGCCAAGCGAGGCCCCTCCAGGCGGCGAGTGGAGAGTCTCCGGGGGCGGCCGCTCCTCTCTGCCGGCTGGAGGGCCCTCCTGCAACTCCGGGCCCTGGGCCCTGCTAATGGAAACACGGGCCACCCACGCACACACTAGCACGGCGTGGCCGGCTCCTCTGCACGCCTCGCTGCTACTCGCCCGTTCCCGTCGCCACCGTGATTCCCATCACTGTACTAGACGTCAGTGTCTTCATCAGCGTCACTGTCGCTGTAGCTCTCACCATTTCCATGACAGTGACCAATGTCCATCATCCTTACAGTTACCAGGGTCGTTCCGAAAGTAATACTGTATGTAGTGGCCGAGCAGTTCTAGGTGCTTCAGTCTGGAATCGCACGGCCGCTACGGTCGCAGGTTCGAATCCTGCCTAGGGCATGGATGTGTGTGATGTCCTTAGGTTAGTTAGGCTTAAGTAGTTCTACGTTCTAGGGGGCTGATGACCTCAGATGTTAAGTCCCATTGTGTTCAGAGCCATTTGAACCATTTACTGTATGTAGGCTGTTTACGTTTTTACGTTGGTAACGCCACGTAGCGCTGTGTATGAAAATCGCTGGCTGTGCTGTGTGCAGTCTGCGGCTGGTTTGCATTGTTGGAGTAATATTCGCCATTGTAGTCTTGGGCAGTTGGATGTGAACAGCGCGTAGCGTTGCGCAGTTGGAAGTGAGCCGCCAGCAGTGGTGGATGTGGGGAGACAGATGGCAGAGTTTTGAGAGCGGACGATCTCGAAGTGTCTCCATCAGAAAGAGAAAATTTGTAACACACACACATATATATATATGGTGTTACAAAAAGGTACGGCCAAACTTTCAGGAAACATTCCTCACACACAAATAAAGAAAAGGTATTATGTGGACATGTGTCCGGAAATGCTTACTATCCATGTTAGAGCAACAGAACGTACCAGCATCACTTCAAACACTTTGTTACAGGATACGTTCACAATGTCCTCCGTTAGCAAGGATACATCCATCCACCCTCCGTAGCATGGAATCCCTGATGCACTGATGCAGCCCTGGAGAATGGCGTATTGTATCACAGCCGTCCACAATACGAGCACGAAGAGTCTCTACCTTTAGTACTGGGGTTGCGTAGACAAGAGCTTTCAAATACCCCCATAAATAAAAGTCAAGAGGGTTGAGGTTAGGAAAGCGTGGAGGCCATGGAATTGGTCCGCCTCTACCAATCCGCCGGTCACCGAATCTGTTGTTGAGAAGCGTACGAACACTTCGACTGAAATGTGCAGGAGCTCCATCGTGCATGAACTACATGTTGTGTCATACTTGTAAAAGCACACATTCTAGCAGCACAGGTAGAGTATCCCGTATGAAATCATTATAACGTGCTCCATTGAGCGTAGGTGGAAGAAAATGGGGCCCAACCAAGACATCACCAACAATGCCTGCCCAAACGTTCACAGAAAATCTGTGTTGATGACGTGATGGCACAATTGCGTGCGGATTCTCGTCAGCCCACACATGTTGATTGTGAAAATTTACAATTTGACCACGTCGGAATGTAGCCACATCCGTAAAGACAACATTTGCACTGAATTGAGGATTGACACATTGTCAGATAAACCATTCACAGAAGTGTACCCGTGCAGTCCAATCAGCTGCTGATAGTTCCTGCACACGCTGTACATGGTACGGAAACAACTGGTTCTCCCGTAGCACTCTTCATACAGTGACGTGGTCAATGGTACCTTGTACAGCAGCAACTTCTCTGACGCTGACATTAGGGTTATCGTCAACTGCACGAAGAACTGCCTCGTCCATTGCAGGTGTCCTCGTCGTTCTAGGTCTTCCCCAGTCGCGAGTCATAGGCTGGAATATTCCGTGCTCCGTAAGACGCCGACCAATTGCTTCGAATGTCTTCCCGTTGGGACACCTTCGCTCTGGAAATCTGTCTCGATACAAACTTACCGCGCCACGGCTATTGCCCCGTGCTAATCCATACTCCAAATGGGCATCTGCCAACTCCACAGTTGTAAACATTGCACTGACTGCAAAATCACGTTCGTGATGAACACTAACCTGTTGACGCTACGTACTGATGTACTCGATGCTAGTACTGTAGAGCAATGAGTCGCATGTCAACACAAGCACCGAAGTGAACATTACCTTCCTTCAATTGGGCCAACTGGTGGTGAACCGAGGAAGTACAATACATAATGACGAAACTAAAATGATCTCTAACATGAAAATTAAGCGTTTCCGAACACATGTCCACGTAACACCGTTTCTTTATTTGTGTGTGAGGAATGTTTCCTGAAAGTTTGGCCGTACCTTTTTGTAACACCCCGTATATAGATATATTATGACTTTTGAACACTATTAAGATAAATCCATTGTTTGTTCTCTATCAAAATCTTTCATTTGCTAACTATGCCTATCAGTAGTTAGTGCCTTCAGTAGCTGTCAGTTTTGGCGCTCTCTGTATTGCAGTAGTTCGAGTAACGAACGTTTTTGTGAGGTAAGTCATTTGTGAAAGGTATAGGTTATTGTTAGTAAAGGCCATTCTTTTGTAGGAATTATTTAAAGTAAGATTGTGTTGCGCTAAAAATATTGTGTGTCAGTTTAGTGTTCTTCGCAATAAATAAACAGAGAAACGTTTGAGTACGTTTAGTTCTTATCAGCTGTTTGGAAATAAAATAACGTAAGAGGTTTATCAGCACAGTAATTCATTTATTTCTCTAAGGGGATGTTTCAATACCTCATATATTTACTCATGTAAAGTACAGGAGATAGATATTTACCAACAGCACAGCTGAATGGAGCAATATTTCATCTACAGACTGTCATTTTTCCACTAAGTCACCATTATTCGCTATGCACTTTTGTTAACTATAGAACAGAGACTGCATGTCACACTTGTAAAAATCAGACCAGCTGGGGCTAACCACTTCCTTAAAGCATAAATACACCTGCAGCTGTTCTTATGATTTTATTTTATTTTGTTGCTACCAGTTTCAGCGCTCCACTGCGTCACCTTCAGGTTGTTTTGATGTGGTACAGGTTGATATGATCCCCATGCATAACACATGCACTCCAACCATCAACTGCCATCTCAGCATCTGAGTGTTGAAAATGGTCGCCACATAGTCCATCTTTCAGAGGCCAGGCCCAAAGAGATAGAAGCCTGAAGGTGCCAAATGGGGACTGTACGCTGGATGTTGTAAAACACTACGGCCAATTTTTGCAATGAGCTGGGTGGTCGCCAAACTGCTGTGTGGCCTGGGGTCATCATGTTGCAGTTGGAAGTTGGTCTTCTCTGGCCTTAACCTGCAAAGCCGGCCGGTGTGGCCGAGCGGTTCTAGGCGCTACAGTCTGAAACCGCGCGACGGCTACGGTCGCAGGTTCGAATCATGCCTCGGGCATGGAACTGTGTGATGTCCTTAGGTTAGTTAGGTTTAAGTGGTTCTGGGGGACTGATGACCTCCGCTGTTAAGTCCCATAGTGCTCAGAGCCATTTGAACCATTTAACCTGCAAATTCGGGCTTTCAGCTTAGTCGGTGCCATCTTGAAGAATGCTGAACTGACAGTTTCTCCAGGCTCCAGGACATTCCAAAACAGCACACCCTGGCTACCCCAGAAGACTGTACATGCCACTTTGCCTGCAGACAGCTGGGTCTCGAATTTTTTTCTTTGACAGAGAATTCGTATGTCGCCCTTCTGTGGATTGTCTTTTGGACTGTGGCTCGTAGTAGTGTTCAGAAAATTTTCAGTCTCAGCTTCGCATTGGTCCAGCAGGTCCCGACAGATTTCCATTTGATGAACTTCTTGTTCTGTAAGCATCTGTGGGATGTGACCGCTCAATGTCATTCAGTACGATCACGAGGACACCCCTCGACCGACGTTAGCAGCTGTGGTGTCACTCGCCTTCATACATGGCAGTGGACGTTTGGGAATTCGTGACGCTAGCTCAATGATCGTCAATTGATGTAAATGTTATTCCCGGCTGACTCTTAATTCAATTACTAGCACGGGGGTGAGAAGAAAGAACACATCCTGGTGATACCAGCATTATGCGTATTTAGATGTTCGATTAATCTGAATGGTTTGCAATGTTCCAGCGATTCTATTCGACAAAGACCACTTTCGCAGACAAACATGCAAGTACGTAATGGATGTTCAGTTTCTCCATGTAGTTCGTCGCAGTCACACATTATACATCCGCTGTAAGAACAAGTTCATGCATTTACATTTTCGGTGTCCCACAATATTGGTTGGCTAAATACGAGGGCTGTCCAGAAAGTATGTTATGATCGGTCGCGAAATGGAAACGACTATGAAAATCCGATAAAGCTTTGCAAAGATGTGTTGGGTAGTGTCTCTAGTATGACTCTAGGTAGAATTATGTCGCTCTTTTCATTCCTGAGCTCTTAGTGAGCACGTAAAGATGTTATAGAAAATAGTGTCCCCCGCCAAGTACGAGGGCCGGGTGAGAAATTTCGCCTGAAGCTATGCATCCAACATTACATAACTGTCGTGCTGTTTCTTCTTCAAGACAATTCTTAGCCGTATTCTGCAGGGGCAATGAAGATGCTCCTGCATCGTTTCAATTGGAAGTGTTTGGTTACCCACAATACAGCCCGTAATTGTCTCCCACTGAGTTTCATCTCTGGTCACATGAACCGCTGTCTATGAAGACATTTTGGCACAGACAACTAGCTGTAGGCCAGCGTGGAGAATTGGCGGAAAGCTCTGGCGGCTGCCTTCTATGATGAGGGTATTGAAAAGTTGGCACAACGCTACGACGAATGTCTGAGTCAGAACGGCGACTAGGTAGAGAAGTAGCTGGGAGGTGTAGCTAACTGTTACAAATGAAACATTTCTTATATTCACTGTGGTTTCCATTTCGCGATCAATCGAAACTTACTTTCTGGACAGGCCTCGTATTATGACGATACGTTGTACACAACTTCCACAGATATTGTTTGTCATGTAGCCAAGACTACGTAATGAAGCCAAAATCGTGGATAAAATTGAAATGTAGTTAGTTTATTAACACCTTTCTTTTCACTAACTAAATATGAAGTATGAATCGGGATTGGAGGTGATGATCCTATCCTTCTTTTCAGTATTAGAATGTTCGATATCGTGTTCTGAATAACGCGTGTCATATAATGTCCAAATATCGACACGACCCAGGCTCTGATTTCGGCACTATTCTTCGCTCTCGAAATGTTCGACGTGATTGTTTTTCACATGCAGGGTTCAATTTAACGGTGTATGCACTGTTTTTAGTATTTTAGGTCGACGTTAATTATTATCTGATAGTTAATAAGCAAACTATTTTTAAGGTGGCGCGTTGTTTGTATCATTTACCCCCGCAACCGTCCAAGGATGTTGTTGTTGTTGTGGTCTTCACTGCTGAGACTGGTTTGATGCAGCTCTCCATACTACCCTATCCTGTGCAAGCTTCTTCATCTCCCAGTACCTACTGCAGCCTACACCCTTCTGAATATGCTTAGTGTATTCATCTCTTGGTCTCCCTCTACGATTTTTACCCTCCACGCTGCCCTCCAATACTAAATTGGTAATCCCTTGATGACTCAGATCATGTCCTACCAACAGATCCCTTCTTCTGGTCAAGTTGTACGACAAACTTCTCTTCTCCCCAATCCTATTCAATACTTCCTCATTAGTTATGTGATCTACCCATCTAATCTTCAGCATTCTTCTGTAGCACCACATTTCGAAAGCTTCTATTCTCTTCTTGTCCAAACTATTTCACTTCCATACATGGCTACACTCCATACAAATACTTTCAGAAATTAAGATTCTCTCAATGTTCCGCGCACACGCGTTTCACAATTTTATAAAATGCAGAATTACGTAAACTATAGCTTTCTGTTGCGTACAACTTTCGTGGGCTCCACAACCATAATAGTTTGCCAAGAGTATTTTTCCCAGCTAAGACAAAGTTCTAATTATGTTGTCGGAATTATTTTCGCTTCACCCGAGAATAAACGTCTGTGATCACTTCATCACGCGTAATGTATTGTAAACGTGCTTGAAGAGTCTTTAAATAATCTCCTTATCAAATTTCGCAGTCGCGTACCACTTTTTCATCGACCAGCCCGATCGCGATAATTGAAGGTAGAGAGGTCAATACTGTGTTATATGTTCTTTTATATGTATTAAAAAACAAACGCGCTCCTATATCTTTCAAAATGGTTCAAATGGCTCTGAGCACTTCGGGAGTTAACATCTGTGGTCATCAGTCCCCTAGAACTTAGAACTAGTTAAACCTAACTAACCTAAGGACATCACGCACATCCATGCCCGAGGTAGGATTCGAACCTGCGACTGTAGCGGTCGCTCGGTTGCAGACTGAAGCGTCTAGAACCGCACGGCCACACCGGCCGGCTATATCTTTCAGTCCCGCTTGGTCTTTGCTACTTTGCTTTTTACTACTTTTCATTCTATTGCTTCTTAGTAATACTGTGCAGTTATTAAAGTGTCGCAATACTTTCCCCTTTTTTAATTTTTCCAAAATAAAGTCTATTTATCCCCGATTTTGGTTAATATGATGCTAATTCACACGCCTGCCCACAAAGTACAGTTATACGGTTAACTTCAAAGCGTCACCTGTGGCCCCAATCAGGAACTGTCTCAGTGCACCAGCTTCAGTTGCATCCTGTTTGTGAGCACACAACAGTATTCAGATCTGAACTTCTCTGATAATTGGCAAGTTGTGTTGTTTCATTGGCATAAGACACAATAGAGTGAGCAAGCTGTAGGCAAACTATTGACTACTGCAATGAAGAAGAAGAAGAAGAGTCCGAGAATAGCTTCTTGTGGTACACCTGTGCTTATTTTCATCGAGGAGGAATTTACATTTCTGACAGAGACAAATTATTTTCTACTGCTTAAATAAATTATGTGATCAAAAGTATCCAGACAGCTGGCTGAGAATGACTTACAAGCTCGTGGCGCTCTCCATCGGTAATACTGGAATTCAATATGGTTGGCCCACCATTAGCCTTCAGGAAAGCTTCCAGTTTCGCAGGTGCTGCAACAACCGTAGAGGGAGACCAAAGCTTGAATACCGTAAGCGGGTTCAGTTGGCTGTAATTTGCAGGAGGCATGCAGAGATGAAAGGGCTTTCACAGGACAGACTAGCATGGACAGCCGCATCAGACGAATATGCGTACCGAAGACGAAAACAACAAGAACAACTTATACGTGGTTCAAGTTAATAGCAGTGAGGGACGCGACAACGATGAATGGCCGGCTAACTGACACGCCTGCCCCCAAAGTACCGTTATAGGGACCCATCTCGCACAGGCTTTGCGATAACTGAGATGCTTCAAGACCGTCCCCAAAGTATTACAGCCGACGCAGTTCTCCGGTCGTCATCCGACGACCTGCACGGTCGAGCTGATCGAGACACTCTCCACTGCGAGGGATCGACCGGGCAGTGGCTTGTCATGCACGCTCTGAAGCTGCCACCTCGAAAATGCCGAACCCGTCGCCTCACACTGCTCAACTCTACTCTAGCGTCTCCATACACCTTTAGCAAGCGCCAACGGATTTCAGTCGGAGCAGTTTCTTCAGTGGTGAGGCATTCCCTGCCACATCGCTGTTTTATATGGGCATCCATATCAGACTCCGTCTTGGAACACACTTCTCCTGGCGCCAGCTACCGCAGAACAACGGAACCACCTGCAAATGGAAGAGGAAGCTTGAAGCCTTAGCACTGCACGAACTAAATCTGGCGCGGGCGTCCAAAAGCACCGCAAAAACGAGGACGCATTACTTTCGGAAAGACCATAGTATCGCACTTGAAACGCCCCCTTAGAAAAAGTTATAAATGACTGTGCTTAAACTGGCACACAATATTTTTAGCGCAACGCAATCTGACTTTCAAAAAAACCCTGCAAATGAATGGCCCTGTCTAACAATAACCTATACCTTTCATGAATCACTTACCTCGCAAAAATCTTCGTTACTCGAACTACTGCAATACAGCAAGCGCTAATACTGCCAGCTAAATAAAAGATTCTAACTACTGAAGTCACTAACTACTGATAGGCATAGTAAGGTTCAAATGGCTCTCACCACTATGCGACTCAACTTCCAAGGTCATCAGTCCCCTTCAACTTAGAACTACTTACACCTACCTAACCTAAGGACATCACGCACATCCATGCCCGAGGTAGGATTCGAACCTGCGACCATAGCGGTCGCGCGGTTCCAGACTGTAGCGCCTAGAAGCGCTCGGCCACCCCGGCCGGCTGCATAGTAAGCAAATGAAAGAATTTGATAGAGAATAAACAATGTATTTACCTCATTAGTGTTCACAAGTCGTAATATATATATATATATATATATATATATATATATATATATATATATATATCAGTTCCTGACGTCCAGTCTTACAAATTTACTGTTTCTGATGGACACACGCCCAGATCATCCGCTCTAAAAACTCCGCCATCTCTCTCCCCACATCCACCACTGCTGGCGCCTCACCTCCAACTCCGCTACGCGCCGTTCACATCCAACTGCCCAGCGCTACAATAGCAAAATATTCCAAGAGTGCAAACCAGTCACAGACTGCACACAGCACAGTCCGTGATTGTCATATAGAGCGCTACGTGGCGTTACCAACATAATAATCTAAACAGCCTACTTACACACTATGTAATCAAAATAATCCAGACAGCCCAAAAAGATACATTTTCATTTTAGGTGCATTGTGCTGCAACTTCTCCCAGGTACTCCCTATCAGCGACCTCAGTAGTCTTAGACAACGTGAGAGAGCAGAATGGGGTGCTCCGCGGAACTCACGGACTTCGAACGTGGACAGGTGATTGGGTGTCACTTGTGTCATACGTCTGTTCGCCGGATTTCCACACTCCTAAACATCCCTAGGTCCACAGTTTCCGATGTGATAGTCAAGTGGAAACGTGAAGGGACACAAAAGCATACAGGCCGACCTCGTCTATTGACTGACAGAGACCGCCGACAGTTTAACAGGGTCGTAATGTGTAATAGGCAGGCGTCTATCCGGACCATCACACTGGAATTCCAAACTGCATCAGGATCCGCTGCAAGTACTACGACAGTACACTGCAACTACTACAAACAGAGTGCAGAATGGCCTGTAGGCGGCAGCATAGTGCAGATGCACACATACCGTCGCAGTACCAGTATAAAGATGGCCGCCCCACTTGCGACTTGCGCCAGGGAAGAACAGCGTTCTGTTATTCGGTTTCTGCACACTGAAGGTGTGAAACCTTCTGAAATTTATCGACCAATGAAGGTTCAGCATTGTAATGCATGTTTGTCACAGCAGCAACTCTACGAATGGAGTAGGAACTTGGCAAATGGTGTGACTTCAGTGGAAGATGCTCCTCGTCCAGGTCAGGCACAAAGAGTTGTGACTCCACAGAACATTGCAGCAGTTGAAGCCATAGTGAAGGAAAACCGCCGAGTGACACTGAATGACACTGCAGCATGTTTACAGATTAGTCATGGGCCAGCAGACCACATTGTGCTCCAGTTTCACAAAGTGTCTGGAAGATGGGTGCCACGGCAGCTGACTCCTGAAATGAGAGAACGATGTGTTGATGCTTGTGAAGAACTTCTTCGGCGCTTTGAACGAGAAGGTGATGGCTTCCTCGCGAGAATCGTTACTAAGCACGAAACCTGGGTTCACCTCCAGCAACCGGAGACGAAGAGAGCGAGCAAGGAATGGCGACATTCCTCATCACCACAACCAAAGAAGTTTCGAACAGGACCATCAGCAGAGAAGGTTATGCTCACTCTCTTTTGGGACGAAAAAGGTGTCATTTTGGAGCATTACGTGCCTAGAGGGACCACTGTCACCAGTGCATCATACACAGATCTCCTAAAAAACCATCTGCGGTCTGCAATCAAATCAAAGCGACGTCGATTGCTGTCAGCAGGCGTCCTTTTGCAACATGACAAGGCAAGGCCCCGCACTGCCCGTACAACAGTTGCAACAATCACAGACCTGCATTTTGAGTGTCTTCCTCATCCACCATACTCACCACACCTTGCCCTAAGTGATTTCCGTATCTTTGGACCACTCAAAGACGCAATGGGAGGAAAGAAGTTCCGTTCTGATGAAGAGGTACGCCACCCTGTCCACGAGTGGTTGCGCGGACTACCAAAGAATTTTTTTTGTAAAGGAATTTATGCACTTTGTAAACGCTGGAGGACTTGCATGGAGCGTGGGGGAGATTGTGTTATAAAGTGATACAACTTCGTACCACTTCTCAACAATAAATGACATTTTAAAAAATATTTAAGGTTTTCATTTGACTCACCCCCGTACATCCCTGCTTCATTTGATCGTAAGTCAGTGATGTTCTTGTTGTTGTTGTGGTCTTCAGTCCTGAGACTGGTTTGATGCAGCTCTCCATGCTACTCTATCCTGTGCAAGCTTCTTCATCTCCCAGTACCTACTGCGACATACATCCTTCTGAATCTGCTTAGTGTATTCATCTCTTGGTCTCCCTCTACTATTTTTACCCTCCACACTGCCCTCCAATGCTAAATTTGTGATCCCTTGATGCCTCAGAACATGTCCTACCAACCGATCCCTTCTTCTAGTCAAGTTGTGCCACAAATTTCTCTTCTCCCCAATTCTATTCAATACCTCCTCATTAGTTATATGACCAACCCATCTAATCTTCGGCATTGTTCTGTAGTACCACATTTCGAAAGCTTCTATTCTCTTCTTGTCCAAACTATTTATCGTCCACGTTTCACTTCCATACAGGGCTACACTCCATACAAATACTTTCAGAAACGATTTCCTGACACCTAACTCTGTACTCGATGTTAACTGATTTCTCTTCTTTAGGAACGTTCTCCTTGCCATTGCCAGTCAGCATTTTATACCCTCTCTACTTCGACCAACATCAGTTACTTTGCTCCCCAAATAGCAAAACTCCTTTTCTACTTCAATTGCCTCATTTACTACTTTAAGTGTCTCATTTCCTAATCAGTGATAGCCATCCAATAAACATCAATTCTGGCATATATAACTCATTTAGGAGTAATGTGTAGGATTTTGCTCGCAAACAGTCACGTATATTCAAAAGTGTACCCACCCACCCACCCACCCACCCACTCACCCCCCCCCCCCCCACACACACACACACTAATATTGGACTATGTAAAAGATTTTTTCGGGTTCTGTGTACGAAAGAGCTTAGCTTTCTGCACTAGGAGAGTTTGCACTTCCTCATTTTAACTCTCATATACCTCCCATGTTCATGAACTTCTAGACAGGCTATACTCCCTAGCCGCTCCGCACAGGGCCAACGAAAGAGGTTCGATGCCCTTTGGCGTGTCCACTGTGAACGTCAAACCGCACAACTCTAGAGTGTTGCAGATGTCGCAGCATTCATGTGCGGTCTTGCATTATCGTGCTGAAAGTCTGGGTGCTCCAGGTGTGGAAGAACTCTCCCAATTCGCACTTCGATTATAGCACGTTTTTTGTTACGCACCGAACAGTTACGTTACACACCGGCGTGTGCTACGCTGTAATTCGGAGTCATCTAGCAGCAGACGGCTGCAAATATGGAGACATGAAGAATAAAGATGTGGAATCTTAACAACGTTTGCCGGCCGCAGTGGCCGACCGGTTCAAGGCGATTCGCCGGCCGCGGTGGTCTCGCAGTTCTAGGCGCGCAGTCCGGAACCGTGCTACTGCTACGGTCGCAGGTTCGAATCCTGCCTCGGGCATGGGTGTGTGTGATGTCCTTAGGTTAGTTAGGTTTAAGTGGTTCTAAGTTCTAGGGGACTAATGACCACAGCAGTTGAGTCCCATAGTGCTCAGAGCCATTTGAACCACCTAGGCGCTTCAGTCCGGAACCTTTCAGATTACACTGATATAATAGCTCCCCACTTAGCAATCATATACAACCGCTCGCTCACAGCTGGATCTGTACCTACAGATTGGAAAATTGCGTAGGTCGCACCAGTGTTTAAGAAAGGTAGTAGGAGTAATCCATCGAAGTACAGACACATGTCATTGACGTCGGTTTGCAGTAGGGTTTTGGAGCATATACTGTATTCAAACATTGCAAATAACCTGGAAGGGAACGATCTATTGATACGTAATCAGCAGGGTTTCAGAAAACATCGTACTTGTGCAATGCAGCTAGCTCTTTATTCGCACGAAGTAATGGCCGCTATCGACAGCGGATCTCAAGTTGATTCCGTATTTCTAGATTTCCGGAAAGCTTTTGACACCTTTCCTCAGAAGCAACTTCTAATCAAGCTGTGGACCTACGGGGTATCGTCTCAGTTGTGAAACTGGATTCGTGATTTCCTGTCAGGAAGGTCGCAGTTCTTAGTAATAGACGGCAAATCGTCGAGTATAACTGAAGTGATATCAGGTGTTCCCCAGGGAAGCGTCCTGGCACCTCTGCTGTTCCTGATCTATATAAATGAACTGGGTAACAATCTGAGCAGTTCTCTTAGGTTGTTCGC
Source organism: Schistocerca gregaria (assembly GCF_023897955.1). Classification (NCBI taxonomy): domain Eukaryota; kingdom Metazoa; phylum Arthropoda; class Insecta; order Orthoptera; family Acrididae; genus Schistocerca; species Schistocerca gregaria. Next base: position 124,455,012 of record NC_064930.1, on the reverse strand, counting down.
AGATGATGCTGTAATTTACCGTCCAGTAAGGTCATCCGAAAACTTTATCAGTTGCAAAGCGATTTAGAAAAGATTGCTGTATGGTGTGGTAGGTGGCAGTTGACGCTAAATAACGAAAAGTGTGAGGTGATCCACACGAGTTCCAAAATAAATCCATTGGAATTCGATTACTCGATAAATAGTACAATTCTCAAGGCTGTCAATTCAACTAAGTACCTAGGTGTTAAAATTACGAACAACTTCAGTTGGAAAGACCACATAGATAATATTGTGGGGAAGGCGAGCAAAAGGTTGCGTTTCATTGGCAGGACACTTAGAAGATGCAACAAGTCCACTAAAGAGACAGCTTACACTACACTCGTTCGTCCTCTGTTAGAATATTGCTGCGCGGTGTGGGATCCTTACCAGGTGGGACTGACGGAGGACATCGAAAGGGTGCAAAAAAAAGGGGAGCTCGTTTTGTATTATCACGTAATAGGGGAGAGAGTGTGGCAGATATGATATGCGAGTTGGGATGGAAGTCATAAAGCAAAGTTGTTTTTCGTCGCTGCGTGTTCTATTTACGAAATTTCAGTCACCAACTTTCTCTTCCGAATGCGAAAATATTTTGTTGAGCCCAACCTACATAGGTAGGAATGATCATCAAAATAAAATAAGAGAAATCAGAGCTCGAACAGAAAGGTAAGGTGTTCGTTTTTCCCGCGCGCTGTTCAGGAGTGGAATGGTAGAGAGATAATATGATTGTGGTTCTATGAACCCTCTGCCAAGCACTTAAATGTGAATTGCAGAGTAATCATGTAGATGTAGATGCAGACTGCTACAGTCGCAGGTTCGAATACTGCGTCGGGCTTGGATGTGCGTGATGTGTTTGGGTTAGTTAAGTTTAAGGGGAGCCGTAGGTGCCTATGCTGTGCATGTTAAAATCACTAAGTTTGAGGAACATTTATGTATAAATTACCAAATAGGAAAATTGGAATTTTTTTTACATTTAGAATGGTTTAGTATTGCAGTTATGACAGACGGATTTTGGAGTATCTTTTCTAGTTTCCTTCCAATTATTATTTTTTTTATTAATGACCCGTTGTATACATGGAAGAATCCTGGAGATACTAAAACGGATCAGATAGATTATATAATGGTAAGACAGAGATTTAGAAATAAGGTTTTAAATTGTAAGACATTTCCAGAGGGCAGATGTGGACTCTGACCACAATCTATTGGTTATGAACTGTAGATTAAAACGGAAGAAACTACAAAAAGGTGCTAATTTAAGGAGATGGGATCTGGATAAACTGAAAGAACCAGAGGCTGTAGAGAGTTTCAGGGAGAGCATAAGGGAACAATTGACAGGAATGGAGAAAAGAAATACAGTAGAAGAAGAATGGGTAGCTCTGAGGGATGAAGTAGTGAAGGCAACAGAAGATAAAGTAGGTAAAAAGACGAGGGCTAATAGAAATCCGTGGGTAACAGAAGAAATATTGAATTTAATTGATGAAAGGAGAAAATATAAAATGCAGTAAATGAAGCAGGCAAAAAGGAATACAAACGTCTCAAAAATGAGATCGACAGGAAGCGCAAAATGGCTAAGCAGGGATGGCTAGAGGACAAATGTAAGGATGTAGAGGCTTATCTCACTAGGGGTAAGATAGATACTGTCTACAGGAAAATTAAAGAGACCTTTGGAGAAAAGAGAGCCACTTGTATGAATATCAAGAGCTCAGATGGAAACCCAGTTCTAAGCAAAGAAGGGAAGTCGGAAAGGTGGAAGGAGTATATAGAAGGTTTATACAAGGGCGATGTACTGGAAATGGGAGATGATGCAGATGAAGATGAAATGGGAGATACAAAATGCGGGAAGAGTTTGACAGAGCACTGAAAGACGTGAGTCGAAACAAGGCCCTGGGAGTAGACAACATTCCATTAGAACTACTGACAGCCTTGGGAGAGCCAGTCATGACAAAACTCTACCAGCTGGTGAGCAAGATTTATGAGACAGGCGAAATACCCTCAGACTTCAAGAAGAATATAATAATTCCAATCCCAAAGAAAGCAGGTGTTGACAGATGTGAAAATTACCGAACTATCAGTTTAATAAGTCACAGCTGCAAAATACTAACACGAATTCTTTACAGACGAATGGAAAAACTGGTAGAAGCTGACCTTGTGGAAGATCAGTTTGGATTCCACAGAAATGTTGGAACACGTGAGGCAATACTAATCTTACGACTTATCTTAGAAGAAAGATTAAGAAATGGCAAACCTACATTTCTAGCATTTGTAGACTTAGAGAAAGCTTTTGACAATGTTGATTGGAATACTCTCTTTCAAATTCTAAAGGTGGCAGGGGTAAAATACAGGGAGCGTAAGGCTATTTACAATTTGTACAGAAACCAGATGGCAGTTATAAGAGTCGAGGGACATTACAGGGAAGCAGTGGTTGGGAAGGGAGTGAGACAGGGTTGTAGCCTCTCCCTAATGTTATTCAATCTGTATATTGACCAAGCAGTAAAGGAAACAAAAGAAAAATTTGGAGTAGGTATTAAAATTCTAGGAGAAAAATAAAAACTTTGATGTTCGCTGATGACATTGTAATTCTGTCAGAGACAGTAAAGGACTTGGAAGAGCAGTTGAATGGAATGGACAGTGTCTTAAAAGGAGGATATAAGATGAACATCAACAAAAGCAAAACGAGGATAATGGAATGTAGTCAAATTAAATTGGGTGATGCTGAGGGAATTAGATTAGGAAATGAGACACTTAAAGTAGTAAAGGAGTTTTGCTATTTAGGAAGTAAAATAACTGATGATGGTCAAAGTAGAGAGGATATAAAATGTAGACTGGCAATGGCAAGGAAAGCGTTTCTGAAGAAGAGAAATTCGTTAACACCGAGTATAGATTTAATGGTCAAGAAGTCGTTTCTGAAAGTATTTGTGTGGAGTGTAGCCATGTATGGAAGTGAAACGTGGACGATAAATAGTTTGGAAAAGAAGAGAATAGAAGCTTTCGAAATGTGGTGCTACAGAAGAATGCTGAAGATGAGATGGGTAGATCACATAACTAATGAGGAGGTATTGAATAGAATTGGGGAGAAGAGGAGTTTGTGGCACAACTTGACAAAAAGAAGGGACCGGTTGGTAGGACATGTTTTGAGGCATCAAGGGATCACAAATTTAGCATTGGAGGGCAGTGTGGAGGGTAAAAATCGTAGAGGGAGGCCAAGAGATGAATACACTAAGCAGATTCAGAAGGATGTAGGTTGCAGCAAGTACTGGGAGATGAAGCAGCTTGCACAGGATAGAGTAGCGTGGAGAGCTGCATCAAACCAGTCTCAGGACTGAAGACCACAACAACAACATTAATGACCCAATTTTTTTTACAAATAATTGCTTTATAATTAAACTGTAATGAAACTACAGAACATATTGCCAAATGGCTGTGTTACAATGTAAGTTTGACCACTAGGAGTGCTGTATAAAAATTTCATCTCTTTAGCTTGAGTGGATTTTGAGAAAATGTTCCTTATATTCGAAAAATTCTAATTTATGGGAAATGGCTATCAAAGTTTCTCAATACATTCCTGCACTATAGGATGGATTATCAGGGTCTTCTTCTTCATCCTCCAAAAGCTGCCTCTTCTGTCTTCTTTTCTGGCCTGTTGTTCCATCATATTTCATATGCCTTTGTCTCCTTTCTTCTCCTCTTATCCTTTCTCTGTCAATATTTCTTAGTGCTTGTACAGTGTTCACCCCAGCTGTAAATCCTAATGTCTTCAAAACTTAACACTTCCCACTGTTCCCTTGGTTGTAGGTTGCTATTGCATGATAAATGCCAAAGTGCAGTGTTTTAATGCTTACAAACACCCTTTTAGGAATCACTCTCATTAGGATTCTGCATCTTTCCATGTAGACATTAGTGTAACAATTCTGGCTGTGCTAAGTCATGAAAAATTGGTTTTATTGCATTTATCACAGCTGCTGCCAAACCATGTTTGTGATCACAGTCCTTTTTTGCATTATATTTGCACCAGGAATCTTTTGGGCACAGGCTGTGTTGAGGGTATTCATTGGAAGAGGCAGTATGAACGAACAATGCCCACACTGCTTTTCGCCTGTCACTAAGATTACTAGTATTTTGTCTTATAGCATACCCATAGTATCTCTGTAGACTTTCAATCACCTCATCAGTAAGCCTGTCTCTCCCTCCTATTGTCTTTACATCACTGAGCTTACTTGAACCCTAAGTTCGATTGAGCCTTCAAAGCCGTTCACCCATATGCTTTTGCACATGCCCAATGCATTCCAACTTTTCAACTACAAATTCATTTCCATATGGTTTCAGTTCCTCTATAGCCTTGAAACCTTTGGAGTCACCATCCCCAAGGTAGTATTTGTACCTAACGTTGTATCTGGGAACTGTACATTCAAAAATTAGTTTCACTCCATCCACTTTCATTGATCCACTTGGTCCACTAAAATTTGCCTCACATGTTCCACTGTGCTCTCCTTTGATTTTAACTTTTGCATTTTCAATGGTTTGATAATATTGCAACATCTATCACTTTTGCACTATCAGCACAAGTAGCAGTTACAACCCCATTCAGGGATTTATGACCCCTCTTTTGCCAGGAACCATCTAATGCCACTACCAAATCCCTAGAACCACCGTTCATTTCTACTGATTCCTCCACTGCTTCCTTCATGATTTTCAAAGCCACATTTTCAACAGAGGATCCTACCAGTTCACAGTAGTACCCAAATTTGCTTGGAGGCGATGTCAACTTCATAATATCACAAAACAGTTTACCAGCAGCAGACCCTTTTCGAAATGACCGAAGACCATACACAAGTCGAACATTCACATCGAACACTCTAGATCGTCTATTTTACCAAAGATAATGGCATGTGAATTGTAGAAAGTCACTTGATACTTGCAACATGCACAGATTATCTTCATCTCACAAGCTAAACCAAAGTGCTTTGTTATCTCTAGTCCCACTCCTACACTTGAACACATTTTGCACAGAACACTTTCTTTCAGCACAGAAGATAATAACCCAATATTCAGTACTTCGTTAGTATCATCACTGTCTCTAACATATTCACGAAATCTGTCACTTCCACCAGTCAGCTTCTTGCTAGAAGATGTCGCAGGGCTATGGCCGGCCATGTGTTGCTTAGCAGAAGAACGCACTGTTTCAGTAATTGTAGTATCGCAACTTGGTATTAGTGTTAATTTTCTTTTCCCTACGTTCTTCCTCTTCTTATATACGCGGTTACTAAAACGTGGCGTCGTAACCAGAACAACGCTTTACACAATAAGTATAGTACTACCAACAACAGGCGCAACACTGAACTAATTCGAAACGGTAAACGGTAAACAGACGATGTTCCGCGCTCTTAGCGCTTCATTTGTCACAGAAAACAATGTAGCCAACCCTTGCATACTCGCTGTATGCAGGCCGAGAAAATCCCAAGCAGTTCGCCAGGAAGTCACGAGAGGGTGTTAGAAGCATTCAACGGCCGCCCATTTCCTCTGAAGGCGTGGGGGAAAATGGTAATAACTCCACTTCTAGGGCGAGTAGAACAATAATTCAGTTTACATTAAAAAGGAATGTTCCAATTAATTTTTGGTAGCAAAAAAAATCGTAATTTTTTGGGTTTGATCACCTCCGGCTCCCCTTAAGTAGTTCTACGTTCTAGGGGACTGATGACCTCAGATGTTAAGTCCCATAGTGCTCAGAGCTATTTGAACCATTTAATAACGTTTGTTTCATTTAAAATATTTAAGAGCTCTGAGATACACAGCTATACAAAATTCGGGTGTGTTACTCTTGAGGACGCCCTCATAAGTCGCTTCGCACCTTGCAGTGTCTTACTGAGCACTGCCTACCGTCAACTCTATTTAAAACGAAGGTCTTCAGTAAATTCCGAATGTTCTAATTTTCCTTGTTGTTTTTGTTCTTTCTTCAGAAACTAGCGTTGTTACATCGAAAAATCGTCCTTTGATTTAACTAACGTACTTTGTAGTAATGTACGAAGTCTGTTCAAAAAATTCCGGATCCTACGTAATTTCGCGCCAATGGTGAGTTCGAGCGAAATGCGATTGGCATCCGCGCATACGCGCCTGTGTATTGTCTTACCACCGCCAGTTTCATTGTTGTATCTCTGTTAGTTGTTCAGTGTTGAATTAAGTAGAGCGTTGTGTCGCACAGTCTGCGAATTTCGAGATGGCAGAGTAAGTGGAGCAACGCGTCTGCATTGACTTTTGCACGAAATTCGAGAAAACCTTTACAGAGACACGCCAAATGATGCAGGAAAGCTACGGTGATGAGTGCTTAAGCCGTACTTTGGTGTTTAGAATGGTTGGCACGGTTTAAAAATGACCGGACGGAAGTTAAAGATAACCCCCGTTCAGGACGCCCTTGGACGTCTACCGATGACGCTCAAGTCAGTTACGTCAAAGAAATTGTGTTTGCCAGTCGAAGACTGACTGCCGGAGAGAGTGAATGTAACACTTCAGTTGGATCGTGTCATGAAATCCTGACACTGCGTCTTGGAATGCATCGTGTTGCACTGCTCATGAGTCAAGACCAGAAAGACCGACGCCTCGCAATCTGTGAAGAGGTTTTGGGTCGCGCAAATGAGAACGAGATGTTCCTTCAGGTTAACTTAACTCGTAATGAGATGTGGGTCTACGGTTATAGTGTTGAGACCAAGGCTCTAACTTCACAATGGGTCAGCGAAAGCTCGTCACGTCAAGTGAAATGTCCAAGCCATGCTGATCGCTTTCTTTGACTGTGAAGAGTTAGTTCATCATGACTTGGTGGCACAGGGAGAATCAGTTGACCCGTGGTACTATGGGGAGGTGTTACGACTCCTGCGAAAAAATGTGAGAACGACACGGCCTGAAATGTGGCGAAACAATTCGTGGATGTTGTGTCTCAATAACTCACCCGCACATTCATCCCTGATAGGGCGTGGCTGTTGCACAAAAAAAACGAAATCTCTGTGCTGGATATTCGTCCGTACTCTCCAGACCTGGCGTCTAGGGACTTTTTCTAATTTTCAAAAATTGAAAAGCGCGTTGAAAGGACGAAGATTTTGCAACGATCCACGAGATAAAACAAAAATTCGCAGACAGGCACTTCGAGCAATTCAGCAAGAGGCGTTCCAAGGCCGCTTCCGGATGCGGTGTATCAATTGTGGAGGAAGGTATTTCGAAGGAGACGCTGCACAATAAGTAAAAGGTTTCCAGAGTGAGATCTTTCACTCTGCAGCGGAGTGTGCGCTGATATGAAACTTCCTGGCAGATTAAAAATGTGTGCCGGACCGAGACTCGGACTCGGGACCTTTGCCTTTCGCGGGCAAGTGCTCTACCATCATTATTTTTTTTATTTTGTGTGTGTGTGTGTGTGTGTGTGTGTGTGTGTGTGTGAAGCGAATCATCCCCGATGCCCAATCAGACCCACAACCCCAGACGAGAGCCGCAATGTCGGAAGAAAAAAAAAATACACTTGGACGCGAACAGGCGACTACAAGTCTAGAATGCACGACGCTTACCATTTTTTTTTTTTACAGACGCTCTATCCGTCCTTTTTTCCCATCAATCCAATTTTTTAAACCAATTTTATTTTTATTTTTTATTTATTTATTTATTTTATTTTTTATTTTTAGGATGGTCAGTGCGTGGTAACGACGCACTAGCAGTGGGGTCTCTTCACGGCACTGCCAGTACGTCCAGGCCCAAACCCCTCCCACCCCTTTTTTCATGTCCCCTGTTGGGTCATGGCACTAAGTGTGCAGAAATCTTAACATAAATTTCCTATTCTCCGTTGTAAGAAAGACAAAGAAACCACTTCTGTGAGTAGAAACTGAACACTGATAAAAACTTAACAATTTTTCTTGAATCACACAAATACTTTGGAAGTCGAACACGAGTAATTCTGAGAACTAGCACTCCTGAAAGAAAGGATACTGCGGAGACATGGCTTAGCCACAGCCTGGGGGATGTTTCCAGAATGAGACTTTCACTCTGCAGCGGAGTGTGCGCTAATATGAAACTTCCTGGCAGATTAAAACTGTGCCCGACCGAGACTCGAACTCGGGACCTTTGCCATTCGCGGGCAAGTTTCACATCAGCTCAAACTCCGCTGCAGAGTGAAAATCTCATTCTGGAAACATCCCCCAGGCTGTGGCTAAGCCATGTCTCCGCAATATCCTTTCTTTCAGGAGTGCCTGTTCTGCAAGGTTGGCAGGAGAGCTTCTGTAAAGTATGGAAGGTAGGAGACGAGGTACGGGCAGAAGTAAAGCTGTGAGGACGGGGCGTGAGTCGTGCTCGGGTAGTTCAGTTGGTAGAGCACTTGCCCGCGAAAGGCAAAGGTCCCGAGTTCGAGTCTCGGTCCGGCACATAGTTTTAATCTGCCAGGAAGTTTCATATCAGCGTACACTCCGCTGCAGAGTGAAAATCTCATTCTGCAATGTTCACTGTGTACAGAGGCCACCCCTGGTAGCTGAGTGGCCAGCGCCACAGAATGTCGTACCTAACATCGCGGGTTCGATTCCCGGCTGGGTCGGACATTTTCTCCGCTCAGGGACTGGGTGTTCTCATACAATGAAGGCTTTCACAACCGGATGTCTCATCTGCTGAAAATTCTTCCGGGTTGTATGGCCAGGAAGTTTCAAGTAAAAGGTAATCGTATAAAATTTTTGTGAATAAAGTTCCGGAATATTTTTAAACAGACCTCGCACAGTATCTCTGTACTCTTGTTTTACTTGCATCAAAATCTGTTGGAGCTGACGGCGTAATAATGCGTGGCGACCTCAGAAAATTGACTATCCTCGCCGTCAGTTCCGTCATGTGTGACACGCCTGCATCTTTAACATAAAGTGGCTCTCCACATACAGGGTGTTACAAAAGATACGGCCAAACTTTCAGGAAACATTCCTCACACACAAATAAAGAAAACATGTTATGTGGACATGTGTCCGGAAACGCTTAATTTCCATGTAACAGCTCATTTTAGTTTCCTCAGTATCTACTGTACTTCCTCGATTCACAGCCAGTTGGCCCAATTGAAGGAAGGTAATGTTGACTTCGGTGCTTGTGTTGACATGCGACTCACTGCTCTACAGTACTAGCATCGAGCACATCAGTACGTAGCATCAACAGGTTTTGCAGTCAGTGCAATGTTTACAAATGCGGAGTTGGCTTATGCCCATTTGATGTATGGATCAGCACGGGGCAATAGCCGTTGCGCGGTACGTTTGTATCGAGACAGATTCCCAGAACGAAGGTGTACCGACAGGAAGACGTTCGAAGCAATTGATCGGCGTCTTAGGGAGCACGAAACATTCCAGTCTATGAATCGCGACTGGGGAAGACCTAGAACGACGAGGACACCTACAATTGGCGAGGCAATTCTTCGTGCAGTTGACGATACACCTAATGTCAGCGTCAGAAAAGTTGCTGCTGGACAAGGTAACGCTGACCACGTCACTGTATGGAGAGTGCTACGGGAGAACCAGTTGTTTCCGTACCATGTACAGCGCGTGCAGCTGATTCGCTTCCACGGGTACACTTCTGCAATTAGTTCATCAGACAATGTGTCAATCCTCATTTCAGTGCAAATGTTCTTTTTACGGATGAGGCTTCATTCCGACGTGATCAAATTGTAAATTTTCACAATCGACATGTGTGGGCTGACGAGAATCCGCACCCAATTGTGCAATCACGTTATCGACACAGATTTACTGTGAACGTTTGGGCAGGCATTGTTGGTGATGTCTCGTTTGGGCCCCATGTTCTTCCACCTACGATGAATGGAGCACGTTATCATGATTTCATACGACATACTCTACCTGTGCTGCTACAACGTGTGCCTTTACAAATACGACACAACATGTGGTTCATGCACGATGGAGCTCCAACACATTTCAATCGAAGTGTTCGTACGCTTCTCAACAACAGATTCGGTGACCGACGAATTGGTAGAGGCGGACCAATTCCGTGGCCTCCACGCTCTCCTGACCTCAACCCTCTTGACTTTCAGTTATGGGGGCATTTGAAAGCTCTTGTCTACGCAACCACTGTACCAAATGTGGAGGTTCTTCGTGCTCGTGTTGTGGACGGCTGTGATACAATACGCCATTCTCCAGGGCTGCATCAGCGCATCAGGGATTCCATGCGACGGAGGGTGGATGCACGTAATAAAATGAGCTCTAACATGGAAAGTAAGCGTTTCCGGACACATGTCCACATAACATATTGTCTTACTTTGTGTGTGAGGAATGTTTCTTTAAAGTTTGGCAGTACCTTTTAGTAACACCCTGTAGAGAGTACTGAGTAACTAAAAAAATCGTCTGTCTATCGTTATGATTTTTAGTTCCTTCACGTAATGGCTCTAAGCACTATGAGACTTCACATCTGAGGTCATCAGTCCCGTAGACTTAGAACTACATAAACCTAACTAACCTAAGGACATCACACACATCCATGCCCGAGGCAGAGTTCATTCATCGCCAGCCGTATTCTTAAAGTCTCTTTGCATGCTGTTGAATGCCGTTCCATAGCAAATTTGTGGTGCTCGTCGATTATGATGGGTAGTTTGGTTTGTGGGGCGCTTCTCTGACCGGTCATCAGCGCCCGTACGAAGTCCCAAGTTCTACACGGTCGAACTTTTTTACACAGTCCAATCGAGCCACTGTCACGAATGGTGATGATGATGATGATGATGATGATGATGAGGCTGAAGTGGTGAGGACAACACAGACACCCTGTCCCCAGGCAGAGAAAATCCCCAACCCAAGTTGAGAATCGAATCCAGGACCACGTGATCCAGAGGCAGCAACGATAGCCACTACACCACGAGCAGCGATCCCCGTCGATTATGCGACTACATAATACACCGACGCTCTTAAATTAAGGATAATGCTGATACATGGTGAAACAACGCTCTGGTGGGCGGTTTGCGGGTTTATATCACCTCAGGGTATGACCCTCTGTGCATTTGACCTGCGGTCGTCGCACGGTGTCGCTGGCAGCAGTGCACATACACAGAGGTGTGTTGGTGCATGTCAGAGTACGGTCCAGTGAGTAAGTGTGCAGACGTTTTCAGACCTGCTAATGGTGACTGTGCGTTGAATGTAGCTAAAAGAACACGTATTGATGACGTTATGAGGGGTAGAATGCTAGGGCGACTGGAGGCTGGTCATACACAGCAGGTCATAGCATGGGCCTTCCGTGTGCCACAAAGTGTGATCTCAAGATTATGGCAAAGATTCCAGCAGACAGGAAACGTGTCCAGGCGCTAGACTGCGAGACGTCCACAGTGTACAACACCACAAGGAGACCGATGTCTCACCATCAGTGCTCGCAGACGGCCACGGAGTACTGCAGGTAGCCTCGCTCTGGAACTTACCGCAGCCACTGGAACAGTTGTCTCCAGACACACAGTCTACGGACGACTGAACAGACACGGTTTATTCACCTGCAGACCTGCAAGGTGCATTCCACTGACCCCTGGTCACAGGGGAGCCGTAACGCCTGGTGTCAAGAACACAGTAGATGGTCATTGGAAGTGTGGTCCCAGGTTACGTTCACGGATGAGTCCAGGTATAATCTGAACAGTGATTCTCGGCAGGTTTTTATCTGGCGTCAGCCAGGAACCAGATACCAACCTCTTAATGTCCTTGAAATGGAGCTGTATGGAGGTCGTGGTTTTTCGGTGTGGCGTGGGATTGTGATTGGTGCACGTACACACTTGCATGTCTTTGACAGAGGAACTGTAACAGGTCAGGTGTATCGGGACGTCATTTTTCACCAGTATGTAACGCCTTCTCAGGGGTGCAGTGGGTCCCACCTTCCTCCTGATGGATGATAACGCATGGCCCCACCGAGATGCCATCGTGGAGGAGTACCTCGAAACAGCTGATATCAGGCGTATGAAGTGGCCTGCCTGTTCTCCGTACCTAAACCCCATCGGTCACGTCTGGGATGCTCTCGTTCGACGTATCGCTGCACGCCTTCAGACCCCTACGACACTTCAGGAGCCCCGACAGGCCCTGGTGCCAGAATGGGAAGCTATACCCCAGCAGCTGCTCGACCACCTGATCCAGAATATACCAACCAGTTGTGCGGCCTGTGTACGTGTGTATGGTGATCATATCCTGTATTGATGTTGGGGTGCATGTGCAGGAAACAGTGGCGTTTTGTAGCACATGTGTTTTGGGACTGTTTTCTCAGCTTGTCACCAATACCGTGGACTTACAGATGTGTGCCGTATGTGTTCCCTATGTGCCTATGCTATTAGCGCCAGTTTTGTAGTGCCACGTTGTGTGGCACCAACTTCTGCAACTGTCCTTAATTTATGAGCATGAGTGTAGAAAGAAGTGCCTCGAAACTTGCCAGCTGATGAAGAATATCTGCTAAAATTAAGCATTTCGAAAGAAAAGACTATCTTCGATTACCACAAACATAAATATTTACACAAATACAACCCCATTTTTGGGAAAATGTTGTTGGCACCCATTTCGTACTCACAAAAGAAAGTTAAAATGGTTTGCGTAAAATACTAGTTGAATACCTTTCCAACAGTAATAATGTGGCTATTAACCTAATTTCTGGACAAGCTCTAAGTCCAACCTGTGGCTCAAGAAAATTTGTACAAAAAGCAGTTGAAGAGGTAGCAAACAGTGTTGAAAATGTCCCTGAATTTCTTCCTGGGTCTTTTGAATTAGTTGAGGATAATACGCTGCAGAATCTTTTTCTGGAAGTTTGAAATTACCTCTTTGTGTAAAATAACAAAGCTTTACACAGAACATATCCTGACTCCACAAGATGTGTTCAAATACTGCCGACAGAAAATTACTGGAGTTAAATATATATTTGTTTCTTCACCTGAAATTGAAAAAATCAAACGAAAACTGATTGAGAAATTTGAATATTGTTTATCAGTTAAAAGAAAGAGAACCGACAGATGTTGCTTCCAAAGGCTCAAACTTCGATGATCATCAAACTGCATCACTTTTTTCAAACGTATCATCTTTCACAGATATTGACTTTATTGTTGGCATCTACTATGAGAAGTGGTGGCTTGGAAAAAGTGAAGACAAAAGTGAAGATGACAATTGTGTTTTGGTGCATACCTTTCACCCCTTTGGGGCAAAAACGTCCTTTAAACTTTCCAAAAATGGTACTGCTGGGGTGCCTGCAAATAAAACAGTATGAAAGGTGACACCATTGGAACTCACAACGGTGTCTGGTAGAACAGACAACGCAACTGATAAACTGTGCAATTAACTATCATCTTTGTTTATCTCTCTAATGGAAATTGCAGTTGGCAAGTATTTACGACTGAAGTTTAAATCTAAATACATAGACAGTCATTATTGTGTGTATACTATATTGAATTGTAGTACAAAAAAGTATCGCTATGTTAAGTTTAAGAATTATAGCACTTACCTATTGTTATCACTGCCCATTGTTACTTAAAAGTAGAAATACTCGAACACTTATTGTATGAAATGGTTTAAACATCATTGAAACAATGTCAATTGTAATAATTTCAAACCTTTGTTTGCTACATTTGCACTGAACGAGCGTGTCGAATGGTCTCGTTTTCACCTAAATTCACTGCTCTATTACTCTCAATGTAGTTGAGTCTCAGTCATTTTTTTTTACGTGTTCCTTTGAGTATAAAGAACATTCTGTAAAATTTTCACTTGTTTTCATTCAGTTACTTTGTAGATACTGACCTCTGAAAATTGACATTAAAAGGTTTTTGGCCTTATTTGACAGGTTCTAGAAAAAACAGGAGTGCAATCCCAGGCCTAAAAGTTATGCTGCAGGTAGTTATGTAAGTACACAACACACAAATGACACACTATTAGTGAGTCTCTCTTTCTTCATAAAAATTTACGTTCCTAAAAAGTAACGACTGATAAATTGTTTCTGAGCCTTTACAGAAAGAGTTTGACTAACTCTTTTGCGTAAGAGAAAAATTAAAAAAATGTGTGCCTGATCCATCTCATCCTAAACACACTTGTTTTTTAATTGTCCTGGTATCTTTTAAAATAACATGGCAATTAAACATTCAGAAAACTACGTTTTCCATTAATATTTTCCCAACCGCCATTTTAGAAATGGCTCCCAAAAAATGGCTTATAAATTTTTTTCAATCCGTGTTGTGTGACTGTATACGTATGTGGAACTCTTGATAAACAATGTTTTCTTTATATCGCGTGATTTGAAATGGAGTGACCCTGACACCTGACAGACACAGAGATGTTATTTTTTCTACTTTTTCAAATTCTAACCATAGTCTTAAAACTGAGGGTCTTTTAGTGGACAAACAGTGAGGCTTTTGGAAAGGTATGGGCAGCAGAGAGGCAGTTTTGACGTTCCGACTGATAATGGAAACAAGACCTGGAAAATATTGAGACATGCTCATAGGATCTGTCGAACTGCAAAAAATGGTTCAACAGTGTAAAATCATGTAAGATGTTCGAAATGCTTGGAAAATTATTAGTCGAGGAAAGTGCGCAAAACTGAATACCCCATTTTGTTCCTGATTTTAAAGAAATAAAAAAAAGTTAAATCGTGTCTGAAAAGCATAAAATATTTACATTTTAATGTTGTACAGCATTTACAATTTACTCTCAGAAATTGCTATTAAAAGTTGTTATGAAAATATTATTTTCAAAAACCTTACAAAAAAGATTTGCCAAAATTCGAGCCTTTCTGAGATAAACAAAAGAAAACTGTGCTCGAGTTCTAATCCGACACAACTGTAATACGTCAGGAAGTTTCATATCAGTGCACACTCCGCTGCTGAGTGAAAAATCGATTGTAGCATATACTCGGTTTCTAATACTAATATTTCACTTAATGTGTTAAAACTTACTTACTTACTGTAAGATTATCCAGAGACACATATGCTGCACAGCAGCTTTAGGGGAACAAAGTGTACATGACGAGACTTTTCGCCTGAAGATGATGAGTAACAAAATCGTCGAAACGTTATGAGAGCACGACACAACGACTCTGCTAAAAAATTAATGCCGTGGGACTAGGGCATCCCGTCGGGTAGACCATTTTCTGGGTGCAAACCTTTCGATTTGAAGCCACTTTGGCGACTTCCGAGTCGAAACGACTCTGCTGATAACCCGATAAGATTTCGCCAACTACACCACGCCTGTTATTTAGCACAATAACTGTTGTAGATGATGAGTTGCAGCAGCAGCTGACTGACCCTCGCGCCTCCGTGCTGTGTTGGCAGGAGCGTAGCCGCCCCCGCAGCCCGCCCCCGCCTCCGCCCCCGCAGCCGGCAGCGCGCGCTGAGGAGGCCGAGTCGGCATGGCGCACCAGTTCTGGTTTTCCTACCCGCCCCCCACGAGCGGCTCCAGCCGCTCGCAGACCGACGAGGAGAAGAAGGAGAAGAAGGAGGCCGCCGAGGCGCTCGCCCGGGCAGAGCACTTCCAGCAGCAGGTCAGTCCTGAAGACGGCGCGCCGCGCGCACTCCGAAACGTCCTCACATCATTTTTTTCTGCAGCAGGGGAAGACGGGGTTTTATGGATTGGGGGAGATCAGTCAGTCGCCTGGCTTGATGTGATTGATTTTTTCGGTTGATCCAGGGGGACGGGGGACTGAGCAACGAGGTCATTGGCTCCATCAGATTGGGGAAGATTGGGGGAGCCACTTTGAAAGAACCATCGTGGCACTTCCAGCAGCAGGTCAGTCCTGAAGACGACGCGCCACACGCACTCTGAAACGTTCTCACATCCTTTTTCCTGCGGGAGGGGAAGAAAGGGTGTTATGGATTGGGGGAGATCAATCAGTAGTCTGACGTGATGAGATTGGTTGGTTGGTTGATCTGGGGGGAAGGGGACAAAACAGTGGCTCCATCGGATTGGGGAAGGATGGGGACGGAAGTTGGCTGAACCACTTTGAAGCAACCATCATGGCACGTCCAGCCGCAGGTCAGTCCTGAAGACGGCGCTCCACGCGCACGCCGAAACGTTCTCACATCCTTTTTCTCTGTGGGAGGGGAAGACGGGGTGTTATGGATTGGGGGAGATCAGTCAGTCGTCTGACCTGATGAGATTGGTTGGTTGGTTGGTTGGTTGGTTGGTTGAGTTTCATGATGGGATTGGTTGGTTGGTTGAGTTTTTTACAGGGGGGGGGGGACAAAACAGTAAGTTCATTGGCTCCATCAGATCAGGGAAGGTTGGGGAAGGAAGTTGGACGAACCACTTCAAAGGAACCATCCCAGGAGTTGACTAAAGCGATTTAGGGAAATCACACAAAACCTAAATCAGGTTATCTGGACGCTGGTTTGAACATTCGTCCTGCTCAATGCGAGTCCATTGTGTTAACCACTGCGCCACGTCACTCGGTTCTTGATGTGACTTCGTAGGCTCGGGTGCTCCTCCTTACAACCTGGCGAAGTATTTAATATCAGTTCTTAGCCCATATGCTGGCAAGTATGAACAGCAAATCTCCAATTCGGTGGCTTCTATTAGATGGTTAAAATCATGAGACTGGGGCCTTCAGATATACTGATGAGTTTTTCAGTGGTATCTCTGTTTACACAAGTCCCTCCAGACGAGTTCCTACAGTCTGATAGTGGAAAACTGTATGAAGAGTTGGCGAAGCTTTTCCATTATGCGCTGACATCCACGTATTTTTTATTTAATGGTAACATTTTTTAACATTAGGACGGAGTGACTATGAGTGGGTCTTTATCACCCACAGTTGCGAATTTGTTGTGTGGAAGAGTTCGAAGATAGCTCACTGAGGACTTCAGCTTTGCTACCAACATGCTTCTGGAGATATGTTGACAATACCTTCTTTGTCTGGCCTCGGGAACGTGATGGTCTCAACAGATTCTTAGACCACTACCACTGACTGCATCCCAGCAGGTTGAAAGAGATGGGCGGCTTCCATTTTTGGAAATCACAGTTTACAAGAAAACAAGATGGTACTTTGGGACACAGTGTCCACCAAAAGCAAACACACACCGATCGATATCTGCATGCCAAGAGTAGCCATCCACTGTACCAATGCAAAGGCGTTCTTAGGACTCTGGTACAAAGAGCATATGTTATTTGTGATGCGGAGAGTTTAAATCGAGAACTTCCACATTTGACGGCTGTGTTTAGTGGAAATTGTTACTGTAGGCAGCAGACAAATCGTGCTATGGAGTTTGGACCATCCCCAGAGGTGCATGAAGAGGAGCATAAATATGTGGCCTTTATTCCTCATGCTGGGGGCACAGAGTTCTAGACTGGGAGAATTTTAAGCAGTTTTAGCTACAAGAGTGTGTTCCGTGCACCTTTCAAGATAAGCGCATTACTCGGACTGTGAACGATTATTTGGGACTTATTAAGCCTGGCATGTGTGTGTGGGAAGACTTGAGATTCACGCAGTTCAGGTCAGGTTCATGGAAACATGGACATCACACGAGACTACAACAGCCGGAAGTATCGGCGGTAGCAGAACATTGCATAAGCGCTGGACACGGGATGACGTTTGACAAGACTGTGACAGTTGCCATCACTTCGGCTTTTGGAACAGAGTTTATAAAGAGGCAGTTGAGATTAGGTTGGCAGACAAATTGAGTAAGAGAGAGAATGATTTGCCCCTAAGCAGGACGTGGATCCTGTTCTAACGTGTGTCAAGTTCTTGGGAGCGGCCTACCCGAGAAGTCCTTGAGTAAGATATATGCCCATAATATCACGGTACCGCCAAATATGGGGTACCTAGTTATTATTACTGTTGGTACTTGACATGTATTGGCAAGTGTCAGAACTTGTTCTGTATGAGTCACTGTGCCATCTTGTGACTGGAAGCAATTAGAGAGTTCTAATGGTTCAAATGGCTCTGTGCACTATGGGACTTAACTTAATTAACTTAAACCTAATTAACCTAAGGACATCACACACATCCATGCCCGAGGCAGGATTCGAACCTGCGACCGTAGCGGTCGCGCGGTTCCAGACTGTAGCGCCTAGAACCGCTCGTCCACACCGGCAGGCAGACAGTTCTGGTTCGCTGTGGCTGCATGCGTTTGTTTCTAACTGCCATCTGAAAAAGTATTGTAGCGTTACAGAAAGGCTGCATCGTTGTTGGACGTTGGGCATTTTGACTTCGTAAGTGCTTTATTTATTTCCTTTTAATAGTACGTACACTTTGTGATCAAAAGTATCGGGCCACCTGGCTGAAAATGACTTACAAGTTCCTGGCGCCCTCCATCATTATTCTGGAGTTAAGTATGGTGTTGGCCCACCCTTAGCCTTGATAACAGTTTCCACTCTCGCAGCCATACGTTCAATCAGGTGCTGGAAAGTTTCTTGAGGAATGGCAGCCCATTCTTCACTGAGTGCTGCTCTGAGGAGAGGTATCGATGTCGGTCGGTGAGGCCTGGCACGAAGGCGGCGCTCCAAAACATCCCAAAGGTGTTCTGTAGGATTCACGTCACTCTGTGCAGGCCAGTCCGTTACAGGGATGTTATTGTCGTGTAACCACTCCGCCACAGGCCGTGCATTATGAATAGGTGATCGATCGTGGTGAAATATGCAATCGCCATCCCCGAATTGATCTTCAACAGTGTGAAGCAAGGATGTCTTTAAAACATCATTGCAGGCCTGTGCTGTGATAGTGCCACGCAAAACAACAAGGGGTGAAAGACCCCTCCATGAAAAACACTGTCACACCTTAACACTACCGCCTCCGAATTTTACTTTTGGTACTACACACGCTGGCAGATGACGTTCACCGGGCATTCTCCATACCCACACCCTGCCATCGGATCGCCACATTGAGTACCGTGATTCGTCACTCCGCACAACGTTTTCCCAATGTTCAATTGTCCAATGTTATCGCTCCTTACACCAAGCGAGCCGTCGTTTGGCATTTACGGACGTGATGTGTGGCTTATGAGCAGCCTCTCGACCATGAAATCCAAGTTTTCTCTCCTCCCGCCTAACTGTCACAGTACTTGCAGTGGATCCTGGAATTCCTGTGTGATGGTCTGGATGGATGTCTGCCTATGACACATTACGATCCTCTTCAACTGTCGGCGGTCTCTCTCGGTCAACAGACGATGTCGGCCTGTACGCTTTTGTGCTGTACGTGTCTCTTCACGTTTCCATTTCACTATCACATCGGACGCAGTGGATCTAGGAACATTTAGGAGTGTGGAAATCTCGCGTATAGACGTATGACACAAGTGACACCTAATCACCTGACCACGTTCGACGTCCGTGAGTTCCGCAGAGCACCCCATTCTGCTCTCTCACGATGCCTAATGGCTTCTGAGGTCGCTGAGATGGAGTACCTGGCAGTAGGTGACAGCAGAATGCACCTAATATGAAAAACGTATGTTCTTTGGGGTGTCTGGGTACTTTTTATCACATAACGTACATGTTCTTTCAGTATTTACTCACTGTCGTACATCTGTGTAGCATGTGGCTATGGAGGAATGTGGATATGGTTTGGACCTTAATTGGGGTAGTTAGGAATATGTAATATGGGGTACACCATATTTGGAGGATATTATTTAGAAATTTATTTTTATGGTCGAATGTGTTCCTTATTTTTTTTAAATGAAGAGTATATTTTGTATTATTTTTCCCATTAAATGGCTTCATTGATGAAATAAAAGCTTGGGATAAAGAGCAAATTAACGGAGCTATGGAAGCCTCTATAGGGAAACAAATGGTCTGCTGAAAAACAGCTAGACATTTCTGTGTTCCACAAACAATGGTAGAAAATATGTAAAGCAAAGGCGAGAATCTGACAATGAAGATATTACTACGGAGATAGGAAGAAAGCCCATATTCCCATTTGATTTTGAATTTGACTTGGTAAGGCATTGCATGGTAATGGATGAGCGATTTTTTGGGTAACCAGGACTGCTGTAAGATGATTGGTTTACCACTTAGTAGCGGCATATAACATCCCAAATAATTTCTGAAATTAATACAGTGCATTACGTGTCTATGGAAACTATATTGTCATATATCTAACTGAAAATTGTAAGAGCCGTCCCCCCCTTGGGAACCACTTTGGAGATTTTCTAAAAATGAACGACAAAAGAAAGAATTTGCACTTAACAAGCCAAATAAACCTAATCTTAGAAACTCATATATTAATACATACATCAAAAAAAGTTTTGCATCACCTTGGTTCCGAGAGTTCCGGAACCTGTACAGAAAATTGGAATAGTGATCAACAAAACCTTGATTTCCGCCATTTTTATTGCTCATGAAAAGCACACATAACATTTTTGTACCACCGTACAGCGAGACCTTCAGTGTTGTTGGTCCAGATTGCTGTACACACGGTATCTCTAATATGCGGCAGCACGAACTCTTGCATTGATGCGTGCCAGTATTCGTCGTGGCATACTATCCACAAGGTCATTAAGGCACTGTTGGTCCAGACTGTCCGACTCCCCAAGGGCGAATCGGCATAGATCCCTCAGAGTGGTTGGTGGGTCACGTCGTCCATAAACAGCCCTCTTCAATCACTCCCTGGCGTGTTCGATAGTGTTGATATCTGGAGAGCATGCTGGCCACTCTAGTTGAGGGATATTGTTCTCCTGAAGTAAGTCATTCACAAGATGTGCTCGATGAGGAAGCGAATTGTCCTCCATGAAGACGAATGCCTCGGCAATATGCCGCCGATATGGTTGCACTATCGGTCTGAGGGTGGCATTCACGAATCGTAAAACCGTTACGGCGCCTTAGATGACTACCAACGGCGTACATCGGCCCCATATAATGCCATCCCAAAACAGCAGGGAACCTACACCTTGCTGCACTCACTCGCTGGACAGTGTGTCTAAGGCATTCAGCCTGACTGGGTTGCCCCCAAACACCTCCGACAATAGTCTGGTTGAAGGCAGTTGTGGCACTTATTGGTGAAGAGAACGTGATGCCAGTCCTGAGCGGTCCATTCGGCATGTGGTTGGGCCCATCTGTGCCGCGTTGCATGGTGTCGTGGTTGCAAAGATGGACCTCGCCACGGTCGTCGGGAGTGAAGTTGCGCATCATGAAGCCTATTGCGCACAGTTTGAGTCGTAACACGACGTCCTGTGGCTGCATGAAAAGCATCATTCAACATGGTGGCGTTGCTGCCAGGGTTCCTCCGAGCCATAATTTGTAGGTAGCGGTCATCCAGTGCAGTAGTAGCCCTCGTGTGGCATGAGCGAGGCATGTCGTCGACAGTTCCTGTCTCTCTGTATCTCCTCCATGTCCGAACAATACCGCTTTGTTTACTCCGAGACGCCTGGACACTTCCTTTGTTGAGAGCCCTTCCTGGCACAAAGTAACAATGCGGACGCGATCCAAGCGCGGTATTGACCGTTTAGGCACGGTTGAACTACAGACGAGACGTGTACCTCCTTCCTGGTGGAATGACTGCAACTGATCGGCTGTCGGACCCCCTCTGTCTAATAGGCGCTGCTCGTGTAATGTTATTTACGTCTTTGGGAGGGTTTCTTGACATCTCTGTTTAGTCAAAAGGACTGTGTCTGTGATACACTATCCACAGGTTCGAATCCTGCCTCGGGCATGGATGTGTGTGATGTCCTTAGGTTAGTTAGGTTTAACTAGTTCTACGTTCTAGTGGACTGATGACCTGAGATGTTGTCCCATAGTGCTCAGAGCCATTTGAACCATTTTGAACCACTATCCACAGTGAACGTCTGTCTTGAGCAGTTCTGGGAACTGGGGTGATGCAAAACTTTATTTGTATGTGTATATGAGTGTAAAAGTAGTGTTTCATTCTTAAAGGTCTTAGGAATACGAGACGAAATCTAATGCTACCCCATAGTAGGTCACTTTACCATCACCGGCGCTCTACTAAGACTGCTCAGCACCTATGGTTATCGGTGCATGCGCCGTGTACGGTACAGAAGCCTACATAGGGCGACGACCTGTAGTAACCCAGCGATCAGTTTTCAGCGGGACTCAGCGACAGCAACATACACCTGAAGATGGCGGACAGATGAATCGCCGAAACAGCGAGTCATGTAGGATCCAGCAGCCGACCCAACAGGCTAACAAGTATTCTGATTTATTTGTTGCGGCCCACCTCGAATCGCTGTGCTGTGCCAAGCTTGTTATCCCAGACCAGCACTTGCACGTAGTGATGTGAGCAACCAAATGAAGGCAGGCGCGTGATTTGGTTCCAGTTGTCCGTTCAATTATTCATTTATTTCTTTGAGTGAGAGCACTCTATGGGAGTTACGTAACGAAAATAATCGATACGACCAGTTGCAGTTTAACGTATAAGTTGGGCTGTAGTCATTCGTTTCTTTCGAGTGATCCTAGTCTGTGGGGGATATCCAAATGGAAACAGTCGATACAGTCTGTTCACTAGACAAATCACTTTTTTCTCTTGCCATGTCGCCCACCTGGTCTACGGGATATGGAAGTTTTCTTTTATTTTCGGTTGTTAGGTCGTTACAGTACAACCAAAGACCACATCAACATAATTGTTTATTTGGCATCTCTTTTCCTTCCTCTTCCCCCAAAACTCTTTCATTTTATCAGCATGAGCTCTTTTCCCCTCATACGAGTCCAGCTCCTATCTGTTTGTTTCAGCTTCCTGAAGACCTTTGGACTCATTGACTTCCAGTCTGAATCTCTTGAGTAGGGTCTACTGTTTAATCTGCGTTTCCTCTAAATTTTTTTTTCTCTCGCTTCTGTACCCATTTTCATTGTGTTTAATACTGTTTTGGAAGAATGTGTGAAACTTCTTTCTTAATCTGCCCTCCTTCATTCTCTCTAGATTTCACTGCGTGTAACACGCCTTTTCCTGATCCCGCTTCTCATTTTAAGGCGTATTTATTTACTTTGTCTGAAAACCCAATTGCTATGTTCTTGATTGAGCTCAGTTTTTTTTCGCAGGATCCTTCTTTCCATCTTTTCCAAATCTTCTAACGTCCATTTCCATCCAGCTGAAAGTGTTGTTTTCGACATATACAGGACTTCTGGTTTTGCAATTGTAATGCCTTAATTTAGAATTTTAGAAAAACATTTTTTATATTACAGCCTCTTCAATTACCACAATTTTCTTACTGTTAATTGCTAATCCCTTCTACTGAAATTTTCGTTTACGTACTCAAGTGCCCACTATCATGGTTTACATCCCAAGTAGAACTGCCAGCTCTGCAGAGGATGTTTGTTCCCGTGAAACACCCCGAGCATAATTAGGCCCTGCATCACACTTGGTGGACAGCCAATAAGGAGCGCCACAGCGTCGTAGCAAAACAGGCCGCTCTATCCTGTTCCAGCCTGCAGACGGACATGAAATCCACCCTCTCTTCTCTCTCCCGATTGTCTTTGGATTTTGTTCGGACTGAAAACCACATCTCCCCATGAATACCTGTCATTCTGTCCTAGGCGCGCCCAATTGCCTTCCACATACTACACAAACACGACTTTAAATGACTCTTCTGCTTTTGAAAGGAGCTCCCTTCAGATGCAGACACCACTGAAATTCCTCACGCGACGCATATGTACTTGTACATTTCTTTTCAAGTAAATACACACTTTTGGTCAATTCTGCCGTCCACTATGAGTGCAGCTTGTGGCAGGTTCCCTCACACTTACCTCTTTGAGTACTGGCATGGTTAATAAAACAAAGTATTTTTTAAAAAAAGACGACCAGAGATTCGAAAAGTGACAGCTTATGCTTAAAAACCAGAAAATTAAGTCGCCTAAATATAAAAAGAAAACAGCATCATATACACTTTCTGTTGAATGATTCCTACCAATTTTCAACCCATTCAGATATCAGGCAGCAAGGTAAACTAGTGTGCTTATGCTCAGTAGTTAAATTCTTAAGTCATGAATTAATTAAGACTAAATTGAACCACTGGAAATTTATCTGAATGATTAGTGTTTCATTAAGGTCTAAATAAAATCTCTCACATTAATATACAAAACAAAATATTAAAAACCAAATGTTCATTGATAACCAGATTGCTTTGATGTGTGCTTAGTCTCAGCAGTTAAAATCTTAAGACATGAATTAATTAAGACTAAATTGAACCACTGGAAATTTATCTGAATGATTAAAGTTTGATTAAGGTCTAAATAAAATCTCTCATATGAATACATCAAATAAAATATTAAAAACCAAATGTTCGTTGACAATCATATGGCTTTGAGGTGTGCTTAGTCTCAGTAGCTAAATTCTTAAGGCATGAATTAATTAAGACTAAATTGAACCACTGGAAATTTATCTGAATGATTAGCATTTGATTAAGGTCTAAATAAAATCTCTCACATTAATACACAAAGAAAATACTAAAAACCAAATGTTCGTTGATAATCAGATTGCTTTGAAGTGTGCTTAGACTCAGCAGTTAAATTCTTAAGTCATGAATTAATTAGGACTAAATTGAACCTCTGGAAATTTATCTGAATGATTAGCGTTTGATGAAGGTGTAAATAAAATCTCTCATATTAATACATAAATGAAATATTAAGAAACAAATGTTCGTTGATAATCATTTGGCTTTTAAGTGTAGATAGTCTCAGTAGTTAAATTGTTAAATCAAGAATTAATTGACTAAACTGAACCACTGGAAACTTATCTGAATGATTAGCGTTTGATGAAGGTCTAAATAAAATCTGTCATATTAATACATCAAATAAAATCTTAAAAACCAAATTTTCGTCAATAATCAGATAGCTTTGAAGTGTGCTTGGTCTCAGTCGCTACATTCTTAAGTCATGAACTAATTAAGACTAAATTGAACCACTGGAAATTTATATGAATGAGTAGCATTTCATTAAGGTCTAAGTAAAAGCTCTCATATTAATACATCAAAGAAAAAATATTAAAAACCAAATGTTCGTTAATAATCAGATGGCTTTGAAATGTGCTTAGTCTCAGAAGTTAAATTCTTAAGTCATCAATTAATTAAGACTAAATTGAACCTCTGGAAATTTATCTGGGTGATTAGCATTTGATTAAGGTCTAATGAAATCTGTCATATTAATACATCAAACAAAATATTAAACACCAAATGTTCATTGATAATCAGATGGATTTGAAGTGCGCTTAGTCTCAGTAGTTAAATTCTTAAGTAATGAAATAATTAAGACTAAATTGACCCTCTGTAAATTTATCTGAATGATTAGCATTTGATTAAGGTCAAAATATAATCTCATGTTAATACACAAATGAAATATTAAAAACCAATTGTTCGTTGATAATCAGATAGCTTTGAAGTGTGCTTAGTTTCAATAGTTAAATTCTAAAGTCATGAGTTATTTAAGACTAAATTGAACCTCTGGAAATTTATCTGAATGATTAGTTTTGATTAAGGGCTAATAAAATCTCTCATATTATACATCAAATAAAATAATAAGAACCAAATATACGTTTATAATCAGATGGCTTTGAAGTGTGCTTAGTCTCAGTAGTTTTATTCTTATGTCATGACTTAATGAAGACTAAATTGAACCACTTGAAATTTATCTGAATGATTAGCATTTGATTAAGGTCTAAATAAAAACTCTCATATTAATACATCAAATTAATCTGAATGATTAGTTTTGATTAAGGGCTAATAAAATCTCTCATATTATACATCAAATTAAATATTAAAAACCAAATTTTCGTTGATAATCAGATTGCTTTGAAGTGTGCTTAGTCTCAGTAGTTAAATTATTTAGTCATGAATTAATTAAGACTTAATTGAACCACTGGAAATTTACCTGAATGCTTAGCATTTGATTAAGGTCTAAATAAAATCTGTCATATTAATACATGAAATAAAATAATAAGAACCAAATGTTTGTTGATAATCAGATGGCTTTGAAGAGTGCTTAGTCTCAATAGTTAAATTCTTAAGTAATGAATTAATTAAGACTAAATTGAACCACTGGATATTTATCTGAATGATTAGCATTTGATTAAGGTCTAAATAAAATCTCTCATATTAAAACATCAAATAAAATATTAAAAACCAAATGTTCGTTGAAAATCAGGTGGGTTTGAAATGTGCTTGGTCTCAGTAGTTAAATTCTTGAGTCATGAGTTAATTAAGACTAAATTGAACCACTGGAAATTTATCTGAATTATTAGCAGTCGATTAAGGTGTAAATAAAATCTCTCATATTATTACATCAAATAAAATATTAAAAACCAAATGTTCGTTGATAATCAGATTGCTTTGAAGTGTGCTAACTCTGAGTAGTTAACTTCTTAAGTCATGAATTAATTAAGACTAAATTGAACCTCTGGAAATTTATCTGAATGATTATCGTTTGATGAATGTCTAATTAAAATCTCTAATGTGAATACATCAAATAAAATGTTAAAAATCAAATGTTCGTTGATAATCAGATTGCTTTGAAGTGTGCTTAGTCTCAGTAGTTAAATTCATAAGTCATTAATTAATTAAGACAACATTGAGCCACTTGAAATTTATCTGAATGCTTAGCGTTTGATTAAGCTCTCAATAAAATCTCTCATTTTAATACATGAAGTAAAATAACAAGAACCAAATGTTCGTTGATAATAAGATTTCTTTGTAGTGTGCTTAGTGTCAGTAGATAAATTCATAAGTCATGAATTAATTAAGAATAAATTGAACCACTGAAATTTATCTGAATGATTAGCATTTGATTAAGGTCTAAATAAAATCTCTCATATTAATACATCAAATTTAATATTAAAAACCAAATTTTCGCTGATAATCAGATGGCTTTGATGTGTGCTTAGTCTCAGTAGTTACATTCTTATGTCATGAATTAATTAAGACTAAATTGAACCACTGGAAAACTATCTGGACGCTTAACGTTTGAATATGGTTTAAATAAAATCTCTCATATTAATACAGAAAATAAAATATTAAGAACCAAATTTTCGCTGATAATCAGATTGCTTTGAAGTGTGCTTCGTCACAGTAGTTAAATTCATAAGTCATGAATTAATTAAGACAACATTGAGCCACTTGAAATTTATCTGAATGCTTAGCGTTTGATTAAGGGTAAATAAAGTATCTCTTGTTAACAAATTAATAAAATAAAAATAAATAAATAAATATAATAAAATAAATAATAGATAATAAATATTAAATAATAAATTACAAATAATAATTTATTAATAAATAAACAAATAGTCTCAGTAGTTAAATGCTTAAGTCATGAGTTAATTAAGACTAAATTGAACCTCTGGAAATTTATCTGAATGATTAGCGTTTGATGAATATCTAAATAAAATCTCTCATATTAATACATCAAATAAAATATTGAGAACCAAATGTTCGTTGATAATCATTTGGCTTCGAAGTGTGGATAGTCTCAGTAGTTAAATTGATAATCATTAATTAATTAAGACTAAACTGAACCACTGGAAATTTATCTGAATGATTAGTGTTTGATTAAGGTCTAAATAAGATCTCTCATTTTATTACATCAAATAAAATATTAAAAACCAAATGTTCGTTGATAATCAGATAGCTTTGAAGTGTGCTTAGTCTCAGTAGTTAAATTCTTAAGTCATGAATTAATTAAGACTAAATTGAACCTCTGGAAATTTATCTGTATGATTAGCGTTTGTTGAAGGTCTAAATAAAATCTCTCATATTATTACATAAAATAAAATATTAAGAACCAAATTTTCGCTGATAATCAGATTGCTTTGAAGTGTGCTTCGTCTCAGTACTTAAATTCATAAGTCATGAATTAATTAAGACAACATTGAGCCACTTGAAATTTATCTGAATGCTTAGCGTTTGATTAAGGGTAAATAAAGTATCTCTTGTTAACAAATTAATAAAATAAAAATAAATAAATAAATATAATAAAATAAATAATAGATAATAAATATTAAATAATAAATTACAAATAATAATTTATTAATAAATAAACAAATAGTCTCAGTAGTTAAATGCTTAAGTCATGAGTTAATTAAGACTAAATTGAACCTCTGGAAATTTATCTGAATGATTAGCGTTTGATGAATATCTAAATAAAATCTCTCATATTAATACATCAAATAAAATATTGAGAACCAAATGTTCGTTGATAATCATTTGGCTTCGAAGTGTGGATAGTCTCAGTAGTTAAATTGATAATCATTAATTAATTAAGACTAAACTGAACCACTGGAAATTTATCTGAATGATTAGTGTTTGATTAAGGTCTAAATAAGATCTCTCATTTTATTACATCAAATAAAATATTAAAAACCAAATGTTCGTTGATAATCAGATGGCTTTGAAGTGTGCTTACTCTCAGTAGTTAAATTCTTAAGTCATGAATTAATTAAGACTAAATTGAACCTCTGGAAATTTATCTGAATGATTAGCATTTGATGAAGGTCTAAATAAAGTCTCTCATTTTAATACATGAAGTAAAATAATAAGGACCAAATGTTCGTGATAATCAGATTTCTTTGTAGTGTGCTTAGTGTCAGTAGTTAAATACTTAAGTCTTCAATTAATTAAGACTATATTGAAGCACTGGATATTTATCTGAATGATTAGCATTTGATGAAGGCTAAATAAATTCTCTCATGTTAATAAAAAATAAAATAAAAATAAATTAATAAATAAAATAAAATAAATAATAAATAATAAATAATAAATAATAAAAAATAAATAATCAATAAATAAATAATCTCAGTACTTAAATTCTTAAGTCATGAATTAGTTATGACTACATTGAACTTCTGGAAATTTATCTGAATGATTAGCGTTTGATGAATATCTAAATAATATCTCTCATAATAATACATCAAGTAAAATATTAAGAACCATATGTTAGTTGATAATCATTTGGCTTTGAAGTGTGGAGAGTCACAGTAGTTAAATTGTTAAATCATGAATTAATTAAGACTAAACTGAACCACTGGAAATGTATCTGAATGATTAGTGTTTGATTAAGGTCTAAATAAGACCTCTCATATTATTACATCAAATAAAATATTAAAAACCAAATGTTCGTTGATAATCAGATAGCTTTGATGTGTGCTTAGTCTCAGTGGTTAAATTCTTAAGTCACGAATTAATTAAGACTAAATTGAACCACTGGAAATTTATCTGAATAATTAGCGTTTGATTAAGGTCTAAATAAAATCTCTCATATTATTACATCAAATAAAATATTAAAAACCAAATGTTAGTTGTTAATCAGATGGCTTTGAAGTGTGCTTAGTCTCAGTAGTTAAATTCTTAAGTCATGAATTAATTAAGACTAAATTGAATCACTTGAAAGTTATCTGAATGATAAGCGTTTGATTAATGTCTAAATAAAATCTTTCATATTAATTCATCAAATAAAATATTAAAAAACTAATGTTCGTTGATAATCAAATGGATTTGAAGTGTGCTCAGTCTCAGTAGTTAAAGTCTTAAGTCATGAATTAATTAAGACTAAATTGAACCTCTGGAAGTTTATCTGAATGATTGGCATTTGATTAAGGTCTAAATAAAATCTGGCATATTAATACATCAAATGAAATATTAAAAACCAAATGTTCGTTGATAATCAGATGGGTTTGAAGTGTGCTTTGTCTCTGTAGTTAAATTGTCAAGTCATGAGTTAATTAAGACTAAGTTGAACCACTGGAAATTTATCTCAATGATTAGCGTTTGATTAAGGTCTAAATAATATATCTCATATTAATACATCAAATAAAATATTAAAAACCAAATGTTCGTTGATAATCAGATGGCTTTGAAGTGTGATTAGTCTCAGTAGTTAAAGTCTTAAGTCATGAATTAATTAAGACTAAATTGAAGCACTGGAAATTTATCTTTATGATTAGCATTTGATTAAGGTCTAAATACAATCTCTCATATTAATACATCAATGAAAATATAAAAACCCAAATGTTCGTTGATAGTCAGATGGCTTTGATGTGTGCTTAGTCTCAGTAGTTACATTCTTATGTCATGAATTAATTAAGACTAAATTGAACCACAGGAATATTATCTGAATGCTTGGCGTTTGAATAAGGTTTACATTAAATCTCTCATATTAATACATCAAATAAAATATTAAAAATCAAATTTTCGTTGATAATCAGATGGCTTTGAAGTGTGCTTAGGCTCAGTATTTAAATTGTTAAATCATGAATTAATTAAGACTAAATTGACCCTCTGTAAATTTATCTGAATGATTAGCGTTTGATTAAGGTCAAAATATAATCTCATGTTAATACACATATGAAATATTAAAAACCAAATGTTCGTTGATAATCAGATGGGTTTGAAATGTGCTTAGTCTCAGTAGATAAATTTTTAAGTCATGAATTAATTAAGAATAAATTGAACCACTGGAAATTTATCTTAATGCTTAGCGTGTGATTAACGTCTAAATAAAATCTCTCATATTAATACATCAAATAAAATATTAAAAACCAAATTTTCGTTGATAATCAGATAGCTTTGAAGTGTGCTTAGTTTCAATAGTTAAATTCTAAAGTCACGAGTTAATTAAGACTAAATTGAACCTCTGGAAATTTATCTGAATGATTAGCATTTGATTAAGGGCTAATAAAATCTCTCATATTAATACATCAAATAAAATAATAAGAACCAAATATACACTGATAATCAGATGGCTTTGAAGTGTGCTTAGTCTCAGTAGTTATATTCTTATGTCATGACTTAATGAAAACTAAATTGAACCACTGGAAATTTATCTGAATGATTAGCATTTGATTCAGGTCTAAATAAAATCTCTCATATTAATACATCAAACAAAATATTAAGAACCAAATTTTCGCTGATAATCAGATTGCTTTGAAGAGTGCTACGTCTCACTAGTTAAATTCATAAGTCATGAATTAATTAAGACAACATTTAGCCACTTGAAATTATCTGAATGCTTAGCGTTTGATTAAGGTCTCAATAAAATCTCTCATTTTAATACATGAAGTAAAATAATAAGAACCAAATTTTCGTTGATAATCAGATGGCTTTGAAGTGTGCTTAGTGTCAGTAGTTAAATTCTTAAGTGTTGAATTAATTAAGACTAAATTGAAGCACAGGATATTTATCTGAAAGATTAGCGTTTGATTAAGGCTAAATAAAATCTCTCATGTTAACAAATAAATAAAATAAAAATAAATAAATAAATAAAATAAAATAAATAATAAATAATAAATTATAAATAAATAAACAAATAGTCTCAGTAGTTTAATTCTTAAGTCATGAATTAATTAAGACTAAATTGAACCTCTGGAAATTTATCTGAATGATTAGTGTTTGATTAAGGTCTAAATAAGATCTCTCACATTAATACATCAGATAAAATATTAAAAACTAAATGTTCGTTGACAATCAGATAGCTTTGAAGTGAGCTTAGTCTCAGTAGTTAAATTCTTAAGTCATGGATTAATTAAGACTAAATTGAACTACTGGAAATTTATCTGTATGATTAGCGTTTGATTAAGGTTTAAATAAAATCTTTCATATTAATTCAACAAATAAAATATTAAAAACCAAATGTTTGTTGATAATCAGATGGATTTGAAGTGTGCTCAGTCTCAGTAGTTAAATTCTTAAGTCATGAATTAATTAAGTCTAAATTGAACCTCTGGAAGTTTATCTGAATGATTGGCATTTGATTAAGGTCTAAATAAAATCTATCATATTAATACATCAAATGAAATATTAAAAACCAAATGTTCGTTGATAATCAGATGGGTTTGAAGTGTGCTTTGTCTCTGTAGTTAAATTCTCAAGTCATGAGTTAATTAAAACTAAGTTGAACCACTGGAAATTCATCCGAATGATTAGCATTTGATTAAGGTCTAAATAAAATCTCTCATATTAATACATCAAATAAAATATTATAAACCAAATGTTCGTTGATAATCAGATGGCTTTGAAGTGTGCTTAGTCTCAGTAGTTAAATTCTTAAGTCATGAATTAATTAAGACTAAATTGAAGCTCTGGATATTTATCTGAATGATTAGTGTTTGATTAAGGCTAAATAAAATCTCTCATGTTAATACAACAAATAAAATATTAAAAACCAAATGGTCGTTGATATTCAGATGGGTTTGAAGTGTGCTTTGTCTCTGTACTTAAATTCTCAAGTCATGAGTTAATTAAGACTAAGTTGAACCACTGGAGATGTATCAGAATCTTTAGCGTTTGATTAAGGTCTAAATAAAATCTCTGATATTAATACATCAAATAAAAGTTTAAAAACCAAATGTTCCTTGATAAGCAGATGGCTTTGAAGTGTGCCTACTTTAGTACCTAAATTCTTAAGTCATGAATAAATTAAGACTAAATTCAACCTCTGGAAATTTATCTGAATGATAAGCGTTTGATTAAGGTCTAAATAAAATCTGTCATATTAATACACAAATAAAATATAAAGAACCAAATGTTCGTTGATGATCAGATGGCTTTGAAGTGAGCTTAGTCTCAGTATTTAAATTCTTAAGTCATGAATTAATTAAGACTAAATTGAACCACTGGAAATTTATCTGAATGATTAGTGTTTGATTAAGGTCTAAATAAAATCTGTAATATTAAAACATCCAATAAAATATTAAAAACCAAATGTTCGTTGTTAATCAGATGTTTTTGAAGTGTGCTTAGTCTCAGTAGTTAAATTCTTAAGTCATTAATTAATTAAGACTAATTTGAACCACTGAAAAATTATCTGAATGATTAGCGTTTGATTAAGGTCTAAATAAAATCTCTCATATGAATACATCAAATAAAATATTAAAAACCAAATGATCGTTGATAATCAGATGGCTTTGAAGTGTGCTTAGTCTTAGTAGTTAAATCTTAAGTCATGAATTAATTATGACTAAATTGAACCACTGAAAATTTATCTGATTGATTAGTGTTTGATTAAGGTCTAAATAAGATCTCTCATATTATTACATCAAATAAAATATTAAAAACCAAATGTTCATTGATAATCAGATAGCTTTGGAGTGTCCTTAGTCTCAGTAGTTACATTGTTAAGTCATGAATTAATTAAGACTTAATTGAACTTCTGGAAATTTATCTGAATGATTAGCGTTTGATTAAGGGCTAAATAAAGTCTCTCATATTAATATATCAAATAAAATATTAAAAACCAAATGTTTGTTGTAATCAGATGGCTTTGAAGTGTGCTTAGTCTCAGTAGTTAAATTGTTAAGTCATGAATTAATTAAGACTAAATTGTACCTCTGGAAATTTATCTGAATGATTAGCGTTTGATTAAGGTCTTAATAAAATCTCTCATATTAATACATCAAATGAAATATTAAAAACCAAATGTTCATTGATAATCATATGGTTTTGAAGTGTGCTTAGCTCAGTAGTTAAATTCTTAAGTCATGAATTAATTAAGACTAAATTGAACCACTGAAAATTTATCTGATTGATTAGTGTTTGATTAAGGTCCAAATAAGATCTCTCATATTATTACATCAAATAAAATATTAAAAACCAAATGTTCGTTGATAATCAGATGGCTTTGATGTGTGCTTAGTCTCAGTAGTTAAATTCTTAAGTCATGAATTAATTAAGACTAAATTGAACCACTGGAAATTTATTTGAATGATTAGTGGTAGATTGAGGTCTAAATAAGATCTCTCATATTAATACATCAAATGAAATATTAAAAACCAAATGTTCGTTGATAATCAGATGGGTTTGAAGTGTGCTTTGTCTCTGTAGTTAAATTCTCAAGTCATGAGTTAATTAAGACTAAATTGATCCACTGGAAATTTATCTGAATGATTAGCGTTTGATTAAGGTCTAAATAAAATCTCTCATATTAATACATCAAATAAAATATTAAAAACCAAATGTTCAATGATAATCAGATGGCTTTAAAGAAGCCAAACTGAAAAGTTGCATGTGTTGCACTGATTAAAGTTACGATCACAACTGAGAAACAACTGAACATTTATTTACAGACCAAGTGACACAACAAGATTAAGTAAAAGTGCCGGTCGGAGTGGAAGAACCGTTGTAGACGCTAAAGTCTGGAACCACGCGACCGCTACGGTCGCAGGTTAGAATCCTGCCTCGGGCATGGGTGTGTGTGGTGTCTCTAGTTTAGTTAGGTTTAAGTAGTTCTAAGTTGTAGGGGATTGATGACCACTGATGTTAAATCTGATAGTGCGCAGAGCCATTTGAACCATTTGAACCATCACTCCACAAACTGTCTCTCAGCAGGTCAGAAGAATATAGCATAAGTTAAAAGGGAAGGACTCGTCAAATTACGCGCACACTCACGTTTGTACTAATAATCCACACACAGAAAGAAGAAACCGTAAACAGAATTCCATGAACAAAACTTATACACTATATGCCAGAGAACAATTAGTTCCACCAGTCAACGACGAGGTCACTAACTCGCCCAGAAATCATCTTTTTGGAAGTGCAAAAAACATGGAAACATTTAGAATAAAATCAAACTGGCACACGATTTGAAATTCAGCTTGAACAACGAACTTAAAGAAATGGTAACTTGAGATAAAATGTAAATGTCGTGGACTGGGGCCTCCAATGGGGTAGACCGTTAGCCTGGTGCAAGTCTTCCGATTTGACGCCACTTCAGCGACTTGCGCGTCGATGGGGATGAAATGATGATGAAGAACACACAACACCCAGTCATCACAAGGCGGAGAAAATCCCTGACTCCACCGGGGATCGAACCCGGGCCCCCG
Source organism: Schistocerca gregaria (assembly GCF_023897955.1). Taxonomy (NCBI): domain Eukaryota; kingdom Metazoa; phylum Arthropoda; class Insecta; order Orthoptera; family Acrididae; genus Schistocerca; species Schistocerca gregaria. The sequence goes on along the minus strand of NC_064930.1, from coordinate 124,420,344 downwards.
TGCGTGGGAAGCGAGAACGCTACCGCAAGACCAACTTTTTTTTTAATAATGTTCGCTTTTGTTCGTTGCATCTGCTCGGGGCGGACGTTGTAAGACATCCGTTTAAGTTCGTTGTTGATCGATTAGCTCAGTTTTTTTATTACAGAGGGCTGCTAACCCTCTGACCGAACACGCTGAGCTACCGTGCCGGCATGTTGAGACGATGGGTTACCACGTGGCCGAAATGCACGTGGTGTAATCCAGGTGAAAAACAACATGTAAGACCCGCAAAGATATTCGGAAAAAATGAAGTTACACTTGTAACTAGGCTGTTTAGTTTTTTTTATTGATAACACCGCCGCCACGTAGCGCTCTGTATGAAAATCACTGGCTGTGCCGTGTGCAGTCTGTGGCTGGTTGGCATTGTTGTAATACTCGCCATTGTAGTGTTGGACAGCGGCAGCTGGATGCTAACAGCGGGTAGCGTTGCGCAGTTGGAGGTGAGCCGCCAGCAGTGGTGGATTTCGGGAGAGAGATGACGGAGTGTTGAAATTTGTAAGAATGGATGTCATGAACTGATATATATATATATATATATATATATATATATATATATATATATATATATATATATATAATGACTATTAAGGTAAATACATTGTTTGTTCTGTATTAAAATCTTTCATTTGCTAACTATGCCTTTCAGTAGTTAGTGCCTTCAGTAGTTTGAATCTTTTATTTAGCTGGCAGTAGTGGCGCTCGCTGTATTGCAGTAGCTTGAGTAACAAAGATTTTTGTGAGGTAAGTGATTTGTGAAACGTATAGGTTTATGTTAATCAGGGCCATTCTTTGCTAGGGATTTTTGGAAGTCAGATTGCGTTGCGCCAAAAATATTGTGTTTCAGTTTAAGCACAGTATTGTACAGTTTTTCTAAGGGGACGTTTCACACTCACGCAGATTGTTATTAAAAGAAGTCACGCTAAGAGAAGGTGAATTAGCAGAGTGGAAGGCTTAATGTACCACATGCTAAGCACGTGGTTACTATCACCAGTTCACACGCTACTAGAAACAAGAAACTCGAGCAGTGAAATAAAACTGAACTACATATTAAAAATTATGATACAAACATACAAGATACACATTCAGGCATAAGAGACTCACGCTAACTCATATGAGATGTTGATTCGTCAAAGCAGTCTCGCACCGCTAAGTTCCTGTAACACGAAGAAACGACTTAAGGAAAGGAATTATTAAGAAGCATGACATTAGTCCCAATTAAGAACAAATTAGGCACAATGAATATATAACATTCCGTCAGCTTTTCTAGAATCGTTGAGGCAAGGGGCAAAGAAATGGCTATTCACACTGATGTGCAGAATGGCGAGATAGCCTACCATCTGACTTTTGGAAAAATACCCACACAACTCCGAAGACTTCAAAGACTCAAAGAGCTGACAAGAGCCAGAATTATCGCACAAACAGCTTAACAGCTCGTAATTCCAAGCAAAAATAATACATAGCAGAATCGAAAAGAAAATTTAAGATGTGTTAGATGATATCAGTTTGGCTTTAGGAAAGATAGAGGCGCCAGAGAGGCAATTCTGAAGTTGTGGACGATAATGAAAGCAAGACTAAACAAAAATCAACACATGTTAATAGGTATTTTCCTCCTGGAACAAGCGTTCGACATTGTAAATTGATCCAACATGTTCGAAATTCTGAGAAAAATAAAAGTAAGCTATATAGAGAGACGGGCAATATACAATACGTATGACAGCCAAGAGGAAATAATAAGAGTGGATGGCCAAAAAGGAAGTGCTCGAATTTAAAAAAAGTGTAACACAGGGATGTAGACTTTCGTCCGTGCTGTTCAGTGTATAGAACGAAGAAGCAATGATGCTAATAAATTAAAAGGTTCAACAGTGGAATTGAAGTTCTAGGTGAAAGAATATGAATCATACGATTTCCTGATGACATTGCTATCCTGAGTGAAACTGAAGATTACTGAATTGAATGAACAGTCTAATGAGTACAGAATATGCATTGAGATTGAATTGAAGAAAGACGAGATTAATGAAAAGTAGCAGAAATGAGAACAGTGCGAGGCTTAACATCAGGATTGATGGTCACGAAGCAGATGAAGTTAAGGAACTCTGCTACCTAGGCGGTGAAATAACCAAAAAATGTTCAAATTTTACTGCCTAGGTATCAGAATCCCTTACCTTCATCTACTTCGTGACCATTAATTGATCAGCAAGGCTCGAAAGACAACATCCCTGTCCTACATCATTTTAAATCCGAGCATTTGGTTCTTGGTCTTCCACTCTTATAATTCCCTGTTATAAGAGTTGCCTTTCTCGTGCTTTTACCTTTCTTAAGCCAAACTGATCGTCATCTATTACATCTTCAATTTTCTTTTCCATTCTTCTGTATATTGTTCCTGTCGGCAACTTGGATGCATGAGCTATTAAGCTGATTGTGCGATAGTTCACGCACTTGTCAAATTGACCTTGTCAATTTTTACAGTTTGGAACATTTTTTGTATCAGGCCCCAAGAGATCGCATGGTTCCACCAGTGTATCAGGGTTTCCAGCTAAGCAATATTTCCGACAGTCCGTCTTCCACTACCATGCAATGCTGTACTCCAGACATTCCTTCTCACAAATTTTTTCCTCAACTTATGTTTGAGGCTAGTAGACTTCTCTTGGCCAGGAATGCCCTTTTTTCCATTCCTATTGTGCTTTTGATGTCCTCCTTGCTCCTTGCGTCCTTGGTTATTTTACTGCCTAGGTATCAGAATCCCTTAATTTCATCTACTTTGTGACCATCAATTGATCAGCAAGGCTCGAAAGACTATATCCCTGTCTTTTTTTTTTTTGTCATCAGTCTACTGACTGGTTTGATGCGGCCCGCCACGAATTCCTTTCCTGTGCTAACCTCTTCATCTCAGAGTAGCACTTGCAACCTACGTCCTCAATTATTTGCTTGACGTATTCCAATCTCTGTCTTCCTCTACAGTTTTTGCCCTCTACAGCTCCCTCTAGTACCATGGAAGTCATTCCCTCATGTCTTAGTAGATGTCCTATCATCCTTTCCTCTCCGATTCTGCCTAGAACCTCCTCACTCCTTACCTTATCAGTCCACTTAATTTTCAACATTCGTCTATAGCACCACATCTCAAATGCTTCGATTCTCTTCTGTGCCGGTTTTCCCACAGTCCATGTTTCACTACCATACAATGCTGTACTCCAGACGTACATCCTCAGAAATTTCTTCCTCAAATTAAGGCTGGTATTTGATATTAGTAGACTTCTCTTGGCCAGAAATGCCTTTTTTGCCATAGCGAGTCTGCTTTTGATGTCCTCCTTGCTCCATCTGTCGTTGGTTATTTTACTGCCTAGGTAGCAGAACTTCGTGACCATCAATCCTGATGTTAAGTTTCTCGCTGTTCTCATTTCTACTACTTCTCGTTACCTTTGTCTTTCTCCGATTTACTCTCAAACCATATTGTGTACTCATTAGACTGTTCATTCCGTTCAGCAGATCATTTAATTCTTCTTCACTTTCACTCAGGATAGCAATGTCATCAGCGAATCGTATCATTAATATCCTTCCATCTTGTATTTTAATTCCACTGCTGAACCTTTCTTTTATTTACATCATTGCTTCCTCGATGTACAGATTGAAGAGTAGGGACGAAAGGCTACAGCCTTGTCGTACTCCCTTCTTAATACGAGAACTTCGTTCTTGATCGTCCACTCTTATTATTCCCTCTTGGTTGTTGTACACATTGTATATGACCCGTCTCTCCCTATAGCTTACCCCTACTGTTTTCAGTATCTCGAACAGCTTGCACCATTTTATATTGTCGAACGCTTTTTCCAGGTCGACAGATCCTATGAACGTGTCTTGGTTTTTCTTTAGCCTTGCTTCCATTATTAGCCTTGACGTCAGAATCGCCTCTCTCGTGCCTTTACTTTTCCTAAAGCCAAACTGATCGTCACCTAGCGCATTCTCAATTTTCTTTTACATTCTTCTGTATATTATTCTTGTAAGCAGCTTCGATGCATGAGCTGTTAAGCTGATTGTGCGATAATTCTCGCACTTGTCAGCTCTTGCCGTCTTCGGAATTGTGTGGATGATGCTTTTCCGAAATTCAGATGGTATGTTGCCAGACTCATATATTCTACACACCAACGTGAATAGTCGTTTTGTTGCCACTTCCCCTAATGATTTTAGAAATTCTGATGGAATGTTATCTATCCCTTCTGCCTTATTTGACCGTAAGTCCTCCAAAGCTCTTTTAAATTCCGATTCTAGTACTGGATCCCCTATCTCTTCTAAATCGACTCCTGTTTCTTCTTCTATCACATCAGACAAATCTTCGCCCTCACAGAGGCTTTCAATGTATTCTTTCCACCTATCTGCTCTCTCCTCTGCATTTAACAGTGGAATTCCCGTTGCACTCTTAATGTTACCACCGTTGATTTTAATGTCACTCACCAAAGGTTGTTTTGACTTTCCTGTATGCTGAGTCTGTCCTTCCGACAATCATATCTTTTTCGATGTCTTCACATTTTTTCTGAAGCCATTTCGTCTTAGCTTCCCTGCACTTCCTATTTATTTCATTCCTCAGCGACTTGTATTTCTGTATTCCTGATTTTCCCGGAACATGTTTTTACTTCCTCCTTTCATCAATCAACTGAAGTATTTCTTTTGTTACCCATGGTTTCTTCGCAGCTACCTTCTTTGTACCTATGTTTTCCTTCCCAACTTCTGTGATGGCCCTTTTTAGAGATGTCCATTCCTCTTCAACTGTGCTGCCTACTGCGCTATTCCTTATTGCTGTATCTATAGCGTTAGAGAACTTCAAACGTATCTCGTCATTCCTTAGAACTTCCGTATCCCACTTCTTAGCGTATTGATTCCTCCTGACTAATGTCTTGAACTTCAGCCTACTCTTCATCACTACTATATTGTGATCTGAGTCTATATCTGCTCGTGGGTATGCCTTAGAATCCAGTATCTGATTTCGGAATCTCTGTCTGACCATGACGTAATCTAATTGAAATCTTCTCGTATCTCCCGGCCTTTTCCAAGTATACCTCCTTCTCTTGTGATTCTTGAACAGGGTATTCGCTATTACTAGCTGAAACTTGTTACAGAACTCAATTAGTCTTTCTCTTCTTTCATTCCTTGTCCCAAGCCCACATTCTCCTGTAACCTTTTCTTCTACTCCATCCTCTACAACTGCATTCCAGTCGCCCATGACTATTAGATTTTCGTCCCCCTTTACATACTGCATTACCCTTTCAATATCCTCATACACTTTATCTGTTCATCTTCAGCTTGCGACGTCGGCATGTATTCCTGAACTATCGTTGTCGGTGTTGGTCTGCTGTCGATTCTGATTAGAACAACCCGGTCACTGAACTGTTCACACTAACACACCCTCTGCCCTACCTTCCTATTCATAACGAATCCTACACCTGTTATACCATTTTCTGCTGCTGTTGATATTACCTGATAATCATCTGACCAGAAATCCTTGTCTACCTTCCACTTCACTTCACTTCACTGACCCCTACTATATCTAGATTGAGCCTTTGCATTTCCCTTTTCAGATTTTCTAGTTTCCCTACCACGTTCAAGCTTCTGACATTCCATGCCCCGACTCGTAGAACGTTATCCTTTCGTTGATTATTCAATCCTTTTCTCATGGTAACCTCCCCCTTGGCAGTCCCCTACCGGAGATCCGAATGGGGGACTATACCGGAATCTTTTGCCAATGGAGAGATCATCATGATACTTCTTCAACTACAGGCCACATGTCCCGTGAATACACGTTACGTGTCTTTAATGCAGTGGTTTCCATTGCCTTCTGCATCCTTATGTCGTTGATCATTGCTGATTCTTCCGCCTTTAGGGGCAATTTCCCACCCCTAGGACAAGAGAGTGCCCTGAACCTCTATCCGCTCCTCCGCCCTCCTTGAGAAGGCCGTTGGCAGAATGAGGCTGACTTCTTATGCCGGAAGTCTTCGGCCGCCAATTCTGATTATTTATCAAAATGTAGGCAGTGGCGGGGATCGAACCCGGGACCGAAGACGTTTTGATTATAAATCAAAGACGCTACCCCTATACCACGGGTACCCTGTCCATGTCTTACATCCTTTTAAATCTGAGCATTTCGTTCTTGGTCTTCCACTCTTATAATTCCCTCTTGTTCTGAATGTTCATATGTGTCTGATATCTTATGGGGCTTAACTGCTAAGGTCACCAGTGCCCAGGCTTACACACTACTTAACCTAAATTATCCTAAGGACAAACACACACACAAATGCCCGAGGGAGGACTCGAATCTCCGTCGGAACCAGCCGCACAGTTCATGACTGCAGCGCCCTAGACCGCTCGGCTAACGCGGGCGGCGGAAATAACCAATGACGGACACGGAGCAAGAAGGACAAAGCAAATTAGCACTGGCAAAAAAGGCAACCCTGGCCAAGATAAGTTTAGTGGTTCCAAACATAGACCAGAATTTGAGTAAGAAATTGTTGAGAATGTACGTTTGGGGCACTTCTTTGTATGGTAGTCAAACATGGAAAACCAGAACAGAAGAGATTCGAAGCATTTGAAATGTGGTGCTACAGGAGAATGTTGAAAATTAGGTGGACTGATGAGGTACGGAATAAGGAGCTTCAGGTTAGAATTGGAGAGGAAAGGAATGCGTAGAAAACACTGATAAGAAATAGGTACAGGATGGTACCACATCTGTCAAGACAGCTGGGAATTACTTTCATGGTACTAGAGTTAACTGTAGAGGGTGAAAACGGCACAGAAAGACAGAGATTGGAATACATCCAACAAATAATTGAGGACGTAGGTTCAACTGCTACTTTGAGATGAAGACTCGTGGAGATAACATCTTTGACCTACGGATAACAAACAGACCTGAACTTTATGACTCTGTAAGCGTAGAACAGGGAATCAGTGATCATAAGGCCGTTGCAGCATCCCTGAATATGGAAATAAATAGGATTATAAAAAAAGGGAGGATGGTTTATCTGTTTAGCAAGAGTAATAGGATGCAGATTTCAGACTGCCTAACAGATCAAAACGAAAGTTTCTGTTCCGACACTGACAATGTTGAGTGTTTATGGAAAAAGCTCAAGGCAATCGTAAAATGCGTTTTAGACAGGTAAGTGCAGAGTAATACTGTGAGGGACGGGAAAAACCCACCGTGGTACAACAACAAAGTTAGGAAATTACTGCGAAAGTAAAGAGAGCTTCACTCAAAGTTTAAACACAGCGAAAACCTCTCAGACAAACAGAAGCTAAGCGACGTCAAAGTTAGCGTAAGGAGGGCTATGAGTGAAGCGTTCAGTGAATCAGAAGTAAAATTTCATGTACCGACTTCACAGAGATCCTTAGGAAGTTCTGGTCTTATGTTAAATCAGTAAGTGGAACGAATCAGCATATCCAGACACTCTGGGATGATGATGGCATTGAAACAGAGGATGACAGGCGTAAAGCTGAAATACTAAACACCTTTTTCCAAAGCTGTTTCACAGAGGAAGATCGTACTGCAGTTCCTTCTCTAAACCACCGCACGAACGAAAAAATGGCTGACATCGAAATAAGTGTCCAAGGAATAGAAAAGCAAATGAAATCACTAAATAGAAGAAAGTCCACTGGACCAGACGGGATACCAATTCAATTCTACACAAAGTACGCGAAAGAACTTGCCCCCTTCTAACAGCCGTGTACCGTAAGTCTCTAGAGGAACGGAAGGTTCCAAATGAATGGAAAAGAGCACAGGTAGTCCCAGTCTTCAAGGAGGGTCGTCAAGCAGATGCGCAAAACTATAGACCTGTATCTCTGACGTCGATCTGTTGTAGAATTTTAGAACATGTTTTTTGCTCTCGTATCATGTCATTTCTGGAAACCCAGAATCTACTCTGTAGGAACCAACATGTATTCCGGAAACAGCGATCGCGTGAGACTCAACTCGCTTTATTTGTTCATGAGACCCAGAAAATATTAGATACAGGCTCCCAGGTAGATGCCATTTTCCTTCACTTCCGGAAGGCGTTCGATACAGTTCCGCACTGTCGCTTGATAAACAACGTAAGAGCCTACGGAATATCAGACCAGCTGTGTGGCTGGATTGAAGAGTTTTTAGCAAACAGATCACAGCATGTTATTCTCAATGGAGAGACGTCTACAGACGTTAAAGTAACCTCTGGCGTGCCACAGGGGAGTGTTATGGGACCATTGCCTTTCGCAATATACACTCCTGGAAATTGAAATAAGAACACCGTGAATTCATTGTCCCAGGAAGGGGAAACTTTATTTACACATTCCTGGGGTCAGATACATCACATGATCACACTGACAGAACCACAGGCACATAGACACAGGCAACAGAGCATGCACAATGTCGGCACTAGTACAGTGTATATCCACCTTTCGCAGCAATGCAGGCTGCTATTCTCCCATGGAAACGGTCGTAGAGATGCTGGATGTAGTCCTGTGCAACGGCTTGCCATGCCATTTCCACATGGCGCCTCAGCTGGACCAGCGTTCGTGCTGGACGTGCAGACCGCGTGAGACGACGCTTCATCCAGTCCCAAACATGCTCAATGGGGGACAGATCCGGAGATCTTGCTGGCGAGGGTAGTTGACTTACACCTTCTAGAGGACGTTGGGTGGCACGGGATACATGCGGACGGGCATTGTCCTGTTGGAACAGCAAGTTCCCTTGCCGGTCTAGGAATGGTAGAACGATGGGTTCGATGACCGTTTGGATGTACCGTGCACTATTCAGTGTCCCCTCGACGATCACCAGAGGTGTACGGCCAGTGTAGGAGATCGCTTCCCACACCATGATGCCGGGTGTTGGCCCTGTGTGCTTCGGTCGTATGCAGTCCTGATTGTGGCGCTCACCTGCACGGCGCCAAACACGCATACGACCACCATTGGCACCAAGGCAGAAGCGACTCTCATCGCTGAAGACGACACGTCTCCATTCGTCCCTCCATTCACGCCTGTCGCGACACCACTGGAGGCGGGCTGCACGATGTTGGGGCGTGAGCGGAAGACGGCCTAACGGTGTGCGGGACCGTAGCCCAGTTTCATGGAGACGGTTGCGAATGGTCCTCGCCGATACCCCAGGAGCAAAAGTGTCCCTAATTTGCTGGGAAGTGGCGGTGCGGTCCCCTACGGCACTGCGTAGGATCCTACGGTCTTGGCGTGCATCCGTGCGTCGCTGTGGTCCGGTCCCAGGTCGACGGACACGTGCACCTTCCGCCGACCACTGCCGACAACATCGATGTACTGTGGAGACCTCACGCCCCACGTGTTGAGCAATTCGGCGGTACGTCCACCCGGCCTCCCGCATGCCCACTATACGCCCTCGCTCAAAGTCCGTCAACTGCACATACGGTTCACGTCCACGCTGTCGCGACATGCTACCAGTGTTAAAGACTGCGATGGAGCTCCGTATGCCACGGCAAACTGGCTGACACTGACGGCGGCGGTGCACAAATGCTGCGCAGCTAGCGCCATTCGACGGCCAACACCGCGGTTCCTGGTGTGTCCGCTGTGCCGTGCGTGTGATCATTGCTTGTATAGCCCTCTCGCAGTGTCCGGAGCAAGTATGGGGGGTCTGACACTCCAGTGTCAATGTGTTCTTTTTTCCATTTCCAAGAGTGTATATAAATGACCTAGTAATAGTGTCGGAAGTTCCATGCGGCTTTTCGCGGATGATGCTGTAGTACACAGAGAAGTTGCAGCAGTAGAAAATTGCAGCGAAATGCAGGAAGATCTGCAGCGGATAGGCACTTAGTGCAGGGAGTGGCAGCTGACCCTTAACATAGACAAGTGTAATGTATTGCGAATACATAGAAAGAAGGATCCTTTATTGTACGATTACAGAACAGCGGAACAAACACTGGTAGCAGTTACTTCTGTAAAATATGTGGGAGTGTGCGTGCGGAACGATTTGAAGTGGAATGATCGAAGAAAATTAATTGTTGGTAAGGCGGGTGCCAAGTTGAGATTCATTGGGAGAGTCCTTAGAAAATGTCGGCCATCAACAAAGGTGGCAGCTTACAAAACACTCGTTCGGCCTATTCTTGAGTATTGCTCATCAGAGTGGGATCCGTACCAGGTCGGATTGACAGAGGAGATGGAGAAGATCCAAAGACGAGCTTCGCGTTTCGTCGCAGGGTTATTTGGTAACCGTGATAGCGTTACGGAGATGTTTAGCAAACTCGAGTGGCAGACTCTGCAAGAGAGGCGCTCTGCATCGCGGTGTAGCTTGCTGTCCAGGTTTCAAGAGGGTGCGTTTCTGTATGAGGTATCGAATATATTACTTCCCCCTGCTTATAGCTCCCGAGGAGATCACGAACGTAAAATTACAGAGATTCGAGCGCGCACGGAGGCTTTCCGGCAGTCGTTCTTCCCGCGAACAACACGCGACTGGAACAGGAAAGGGAGGTAATGACAGTTGCACGTTAAGTGCCCTCCGCCACACACCGTTGGGTGGCTTGTGGAGTATAAATGTAGATGTATATCTAGATGTAGAAGAGGTTGGCGTAGGAGAGGAATTCGTGGCATACCGCATCTAGTCAGACTGATGAATCGGAAAGAAAAGAAAAATGTACTCCCTAAATGAAATAAATTCTATGGTACGATTTACCATGGCTACTTCACAGAGAAACGCATTAGCGTCTCAAACTAAACCAGTCGTTCCACCTTCCTAACACTACGGTTCTAAACTACTGCGCGCCCTTGATTGCAGTCGTGTTCTTTTGTTGGTTAATGTGTATGTATTTAACTTTTTTGGCGCAAGGAACCTTGCGACAGTGCCTAGCAACCTTGTGCCCTCACACTGTCGACGTGAGGTCTGACTTTCACTAGCACCGATCTGAAAGTACAGTATTTTAAAATTTTCTTCCTTCTGTGCGTGTTTGCATTTACCGTTATGAATAATCTCATGAATCAACTCCTTTACAGATAAATGCTTTGAGGTTTTACAGAACGAAGTCGTAAACAACACTGAAATAGCGAAGAGAGTAAACTGTTCGAAGTCAGCTGCCTGTGGAAATCGACAGAAGCTGATGGCGAAAGGAAATACGGAAAATGTACCACTTAACGGGCGCCCACGAGTTTCTTCGCTCCGGGGGTGGGCGGGGGGGGGGGGGGGGGGGGGGAGTTAGAACACGAGTAGTCAAACAACTTACGGGCATTCAGCGAGGTAATATTTTCAGCGACCGCCGATATTTCGGCGGGAGTACAGCCAACCATTTTCAAGGCAAACTGCAACGGACAAGCGTTGTGCAGACCTCGGTTCTCAAACTGATGCAGGAAAGATAGACTGAACACTGGTGCCACCAAAGATGACCAAAGTCAGACATCGATAGTGAGACTACTACCTAGCAGATGAGGTAACATTGACTCTATCCCTCTGTTTTTTGACAAGGGAGAGCGCAGCATTCCAAACAGAGTTTAAACAAAAACCTCCATGCTTGTTTACAAGGTTGCTCGCTAATTTAATCTCAACTGCCTCCTTAATAGCTGGACGTGCATGCCAATATATCGGTGTTATTATATAACATGGCGTGACCAGTATCCAAGCAATGTTCGGCAATAGCAGATCTCCAGAATGATTCTAGAATGAGATTTTCACTCTGCAGCTGAGTGTGCGCTGATATGAAACTTCCTGGACGATTAAAACTGTGTGCCGGACCGAGATTCGAACTCGGGACCTTTGCCTTTCGCTGGCAAGTGCTCTACCAACTGAACTACCCGTGCACGACTCAAGCCCCGTCCTCATAACTTTACTTCCGTCAGTACCTCGCCTCCTTTTAATAATAGATCTACTTGGTTTCTGTAATCGTGTGTGCCGTTTATGCTCAGTACATGGGTCCTGATAGTTTGACCAATATGTGCCATGCGAGATACGCAAACCGCCTTACGCAAACCAAGACCATCCTTGACAGAACCTAAAAACACTTCAACTTTATATTGAGGTCGGAAAACACATTTCACATCGCATTTCCGTACAATACGACCGGTCTTGTTGGAGGTGTTTCCTACGTAAGGCAAAAAGGCAGTAGACTTAGGGGTCGACTCACAATCATCACCAATCATCCGATGCACAGTTGGTCGATACCGCAACGCACGTTCAATCTGTCTATCACTATAACCATTTTGACGAAACTCAACTTGAAGATGGGACAGCTAAGCTGGCAAAGTCTCAGCGTCGGAAACGAGATGAGCCCTGTGTACCGAGGTACGAAGTACCCCTCCACGCTGAGCCGGATGGTTGCAACTATTAGCCTGTAAGTACCAGTCGGTGTGAGTACGTCTCCTGTAGACTGCATGTCCCAATGATCCATCATCCTTCCTCCTAACCAACACGTCAAGAAAGGGAAGGCAACCATCCTCTTCCACCACCATGTTCGGGTGGATCCAGTTCAGGTGTTCTAGAAAGGCATTCAAATTCTCCCTACCATGAAGCCAAACAACATAAGTATCGTCAACATATCTGAAAAAAAAAAAAAAACAACAGACGGGTTTCATAGGCGCCGACTCCAACGCACGTTCCTCGAAGTCTTCCATAAACAAATTTTCGATCACAGGAGACAGCGGACCACCCATCGCAACTCCATCTGTCTGCTCGTAATGAAAATGGTGGGTTGTACTCGCGCCGAAATATCGGCGGTCGCTGAAAATATTACCTGGTTGAAAGCCCGCAAGTTGTTCGAAAATTGTATACGTCAGGAGAAACTCAGGTCTCAGAAGGCGGGTACTTCGTCGACTAAGCTGTAAAAACAGGAGTGCTGCTTCAGTTGAGCTGCCAAAACGTTCAATAGGGTCTACAGGAGCTGATTCCACCTCATCAGTTGCTAGTAAAAGACTCTGTGCAGTGGGAATGAAGGCTAGAGTTGGCGAGAAGAAACTGCTGCTTGCCGGCCGGAGTGGCCGAGCGGTTCTAGGCGCTATAGTCTGGAACCGCGCGACCGCTACGGTCGCAGGATCGAATCCTGCCTCGGGCACGAATGTGTGTCATGTCCTTAGGTTAGTTAGGTTTAAGTAGTTCTAAGTTCTAGGGGACTCATGACCTCAGATGCTAAGTCCCATAGTGCTCAGAGCCATTTCAACCATTTCATTTCAAACTGTTGCAACGAGGAAAAGGAGGCACGTAAATTGGACAAAAGGGCAGTGGTGAATTGTATTTTCAGATGAAAGCCTATTTTCCACTATGGCAGACCACAGCTCGTCACGTGCGAACCCAATGAAAGGACTGTGTGCAAACCATGAAATATGCTTCATCGGAAACGATGGGGGAGGAGGGGGGCTGTGAAAAACCAAGGTGGTGAATGGCTGTACTTTATTCAGGAAACAATGAATAGCGATCAGTATGAAGTTGTGATTTGACGCCCTCTGACATTCACTACATATGATGTTTTCCTGGGTACGAAGTGGATTTTCCAGCAGGTTGCTGCACATCAGACAAGGCGAGTTTTGGTTATTTTATGTTTGTAACACATTTACCAAGGTTACTGCTGTTCCATATCGACAACTCTATCATTCTGTCGTGAATGCGGTGTCAGGGAATTTCCGTAACTGGGAAATTCGCCAAACCTTAGTCCAATTTAGAATTTGTGTCGACTATGGTGCGCGTCATTTACGACGGCGGCCGAGTTTTGCTTCGTTCTGCGCATCTGACGTTACAAAACACAGTCAGCCAATGAACGGAGAACGACGTTGCCAGAGGTCGACTGCAGTACAGAGCACGGACGAGTGTCTTCAGTTTTAGAAACGTCAGTCATAAATAAAGTAATTGAACGAAAGCAATGTCTTGCTAGCAGACTTTATTTTATAGAAAGTTTGGAAAAAGCATTCTTTATAACAATTGCCTCATATTCTATTAATTAATTAAACCAAACAAGCAATAAGCCTCCTAATTCAGGCTACAGCAAGGAAATTCATTCTCACTAAACGCTTTTGCGCAATAAAGAGCAGCTGTAATTGTTTATTTCCTATTGTACTTCGACGAAACGTGAGTAATTCATAGTCACACCAACAGTGTTAGTCGGTATTTTGCGTGACTCTTTAAAGTGCTCCAGGAATTTCATTGAATGACGAGCTGTGTTAGCGAAATGGTTAAGGTGCCAGGCTGCTAAGCATAAGGTTCTGATTTCAAACCTTCTTTGGTGTCTAATATTTTCTTTATTTAAAAAACATTATCGAAGTGTCTTACTTCATGAATTTTATTCGTTTGAATGTAATTTTTTGAAATTTCTAGTGGCAGCTAAAATCGACCATAGTATAAAGTATACACTGTGGACTTTTACCTCCGCAACTCTTCAAAATTTCGTGCAGTGGTTTACTACATTTAATACTGCACAATAACTGCATTGAAACAAAATTAAGTCATTTATGGGTGGAAGGTATCAGTCAAGAAGATGTGTAAAAACCAATTATTGGGCCAAATAGTTATTGTGAAATCGAATGATAAGTGTGTCACAGCAGTCGGAACACCGTGTGTCTGCACAGGCGAGCAGTGCAGTGGTGAGAAAACCGCGTACAGCGCAGAATGGGGGGAGCACGTCTCTGTAGCAGCGAAAGGGTTAATTCGGGCGTAGCATCTTTACTTCATAAACTGCGCGCTCCCCCCTAAACGTAAGTTTGCGAACTATACTATACTATGGCGCTGCTTCTCTTGGCGCGTACAACTGGCAACGCAGCAATCTCCCGCGTCTGGGCGGGCATGCGCGAACCGCCAAGATAAAAGAATTGTAATTGGGAAAGGGTTCAGAAGGAGAAGTCTGCAACATAGCAAGAGCTGTTGGAGGTGATTGTGGAACTCTGTCACCATCAGTACTGTTAGAACATAGATCGAATCGATCGACTCCTCATGGAGTGAAGGCTTTAGTAAGTGCTAATGGGAGAGAGGTCCAACAAAACATTAAGATCATTCGATGTACTCAAAGGTATGTGCTAAGGTCTGATCAGGGTAGCTCCAGAAAATAGTCGGTAGTTGCCAACCACAAGGTTGAACGAGTATAATATCTTAAAGTAGGAAGCTCTTTGACAGTTAAGAAGGCCGGGCGCGGGTAGTAAATAACCGAGGAGTCGCAGGTAGGTGCTCTGAGGAAGCAGACGTGTGGTGACAGCTGCAAGCCAGGTCGCGCTCGCTGCCCCAGACCAAACATTAGCACGTAAATGAAAGAAGATATATAATCCAGAATGAGATTTTCACTCTGCAGTGGAGTGTGCGCTGATATGAAACTTCCTGGCAGATTAAAACTGAGTTAAGGACCGAGACTCGAACTCGGGACCTTTGCCTTTCGCGGGCAAGTGCTCTACCAACTGAGCTACCCAAGCACGACTCAACGCGCCGTCCTCACAGCTTTACTTCTGCCAGTACCTCGTCTCCTACCTTCCAAACTTCACAGAAGCTCTCCTGCGAACCTTGCACAACTAGCACTCCTGAAAGAAAGGATATTGCGAAGACATGGCTTAGCCACAGCCTTGGGGATGTTTCCAGAATGAGATTTTCACTCTGCAGCGGAGTGTGCGCTGATATGAAACTTCCTGGCAAATTAAAACTGTGTGCCGAGATCTTTGTCTGTAAACTCAAGAGCGAGCAGCGCTTTAGGTGGGGCAAGTGCCCTTTCCCGGAAGAACTCTGCCACCGGCCTTCAGGGGCACCCAAAATCGGTTGCCCGTTACCTGCGTAGCGCTGTAGATCAGCGTGCAGTGATACACCTCGTTCTGTTCGTGGGGTCTTCATTGCCATTGTCAGTCAGTTAATACTGTTTGCTTACTGATACACTTCGGTGTCCGAAAGTAATTGATAATCGCCATGCATTGCAAGAAAATGTGCAGAATATGGAGAAGATGTATTTATGGAGTAACGAGTGTAAGATCGTCTCTAATGTTACAACATCATGTGTTAAAGAGGCGGCACAAAAAGAACTGTTGGCTAATTTTAGCAGTCCCAGTCAGAGAGTTGCAATTTATGCAAACGTCAGACTCGCCACAATAGGACACATAAGGAAGAAACGCGAAAGTAAACTGCGTGGTTTACTGGAACCGCCATGAAGGAAAACACATAATTTTGGGAGGAAACTCATCGTTACAGGCAGTTTCACAAAATCGGTCACTCGACGAACGATGTAGGACTTTCACATAAACCAAAAAATAATGATGACGTTATGGGCATTACTTAGTGCCGTGAAACAAAAAATCAATTTTATTTGGCAGAAAGATGTGTTACATAAGACACTGCTTCAAATGGGATTTACATGGAAAAATCTATATGTAAACGAAAAATTCTGATAGAGAGAACGGATATAACTGACTGGCGATGTTAGTACCTGAATCAAGTGAGGAAATTAAGGGAGCTAGGCAGAAAATTTCTTTTATATTGATGAAACTTGGGCGGACAGAAAATGTTGGCGTGGCCCTCGTGTTGATAGCATTATCGGCAATGTTAGCTCAAGCAATAGGATGATAGTGGTCAAGGTTGAGTCAAAAGTTGGGTTTTTATCCAACATACAGTTAATTTATAAAGCGAGATTTGCAACAGGGGACTACCATGGGCAAATGTACTACGAAAATATTTCAAATTGGATATCGACTAAAGTAATTCCGAATCTGCCACCGAACTTTGTTATTGTAATCGGCAACACCTCAGCCGGCCGGAGTGGCCGAGCGGTTCTAGGCACTTCAGTCTGGAACCGCGTGACCGCTACGGTCGCAGGTTCGAATCCTGCCTCGGGCATGGATGTGTGTGATGTCCTTAGGTTAGTTAGGTTTAACTAGTTGTTAGTTCTAGCGGACTGATGACCTCAGAAGTTAAGACCCATAGTGCTCAGAGCCATTTGGATCAACAACACCTCAAGTCACAACAAGGAGCATAACATATCTCTGACTAGGTCCTCAAATAAAAGGGAAACGATTGAATTATTATTAAAAAATAAGGTGTAAGTTGATTTGTTACTGATAAAAACAAAATTATTTCGTTTAATTAAACAACATAAGATGGAAGACAAAATATTTGAAATTTTTGAAGCTTATGGGCACACTGTGCTGCGACTTCCACCATACAACTGTGATTTAAATCCAATTGAAAGGGCGTGGGCAAAATTCAAAGAATTCGTCAGAGGAACAAATACGCCACAGATTTAAAGCGCGCGCCGCGGCAGTGCCGGTACCGCGTTGTGAAACACCCTGTAGAAGCGCCTCGTGACGTAACTGGGTAGGCAGAATGGGGACTCGCTAGGTCGCTCTCCAGTTTACCGACACACTACAGTAGAGTACAGTTACCCACCAATGAAAGAACCAAGTAAAAATCAGGCCCAAAAGTTTATTTTCCAGTACCAACTTAATGCCATTGCACAAACGGCATTATTCTCTTACATTTTATTGCTGAGTCAGACACATGTTGCATTTCTGGCAAAATGGAGTTCAGGAAACAGGTTCACAGACTGTCAGATGCAGATTTGCTGAATAATTAATTTAGAACAATCTTATCAATGATACTTTCAGTATGACTGCAGAATAATGCACCTTTGTTACACAGTATTGTACAGGATAAAACTAAAAACTAAAACTCCTTCCGAACAGGACTTGATAGGACCAACGGTACCGACCGGCCGCCGTGTCATCCTCAGCCCACAGCGTCACTGGATGCGGATATGGAGCGGCATGTTGTACGCTCACCGCTCTCCCGGCCATTTGTCAGTTTATCTGACCAGTGTCAACCAAGTAGCTCCTCAGTTTGCCTCACAAGGGCTGAGCGCACCCTGCTTGCCAAAGCGCTCGGCAGACAGGATGGTCACCCATCCATCTACACCCACTTCTGCATCTACATTAACACTCCGCAAGCTCCCGAAAATGTGTGGCGGAGGGCACTTTACATGCCACTGTCATTGCCTCGCTTTCCTGTTCCAGAAGCGTATGGTTCGCGGGAAGAACGACTTCCGGGAAGCCTCTATGCGCGCTCGAATCTGTCTAATTTTACATTCGTGATCTCCTCTGGAGGTATAAGTTGTTGTTGTTGTGGTCTTCAGTCCTGAGACTGGTTTGATGCAGCTCTCCATGCTACTCTATCCTGTGCAAGCTTTATCATCTCCCAGTACCTACTGCAGCCTACATCCTTCTGAATCTGCTTGTGTAGTCATCTCTTGGTCTCCCTCTACGATTTTTACCCTCCACGCTGCCCTCCAAAACTAAATTGGTGATCCCTCGACGTCTCAGAACATGTCCTACCAACTGATCCCTTCTTCTAGTCAAGTTGGGCCCAATTCTATTCAATATCTCCTCATTACTTACGTGATCTACCCATCTAATCTTCAGCATTCTTCTGTAGCACCACATTTCGAAAGTTTCTATTCTCTTCTTGTGTAAACTATGTAAGGTGTCAGGCAAATCCAACACCTTCCATGAAAACCCTGACATAATAAGCAAATCTACTAGTATGTCACATAGCTCCGAATAAATCGTGACATTAAATTAACCAAAGTAATACGAGTAACGAGTGAGCAAATGGAATACCACAGACTAACACAACAATGCCTAAATGCATGTCGTACCTTGCCACCGTGTGGCAGACGCAGTTCCGAGGGGAGAAACGAGGACAGAAGCCGAGAGCAGAACCATGTTAAAAGCTAGAGCCCTCCAGAAAAGCAGTATAGATCTTACGATAACACAAAAAGGGCCACTACCACCCGCAAGTTTTAGCTTGAGACTTTTTCGCGTCTCAGGTATGTCAAGGACCACCTCCCGCCCATGTTAAAAGATAGAGCCCTCCAGAAGAGCAGTATAGATATCACGATGACGTTAAAAGGACCACACCAGCTGCAGGTTTTAGCGTGAGACTTTTTAGCGTCTCTGTTACGTTGCAAACTTTAAAAACATTGCCCCACCACGAAAAGTATAACGTTTCTCATTGGATAGACAGAATTTTTGTAGGCGGAGCTTAAGGTTAACATTGAGACCCTGATTGGTCAGATGAAAACATAGCCAGATAGTTTTTTTTTTAAAACTAACTTCGGTAAACTGTAGTAAGGAGAAGTTAGGAGAGTTGGTTCCGAGACGGCGAGCTGGATGGCTGCTGCCGCCCAGACGCTGCTTAAACACCGACAAGGTAATGAACGCACGCGATGCCGCATTTTTGAGCGCATAAGGCTTCACTCAGAACTGCACAAGTCTCATCTGTTACACCACCTTTTTTGCGTAATACTAATTGTGATCGTTAATTAAAACTCATGGTGTTCACATTTGCCACTTGAAGAACAGATCTGAAACGCGATGATTTTTCTTTTATATAGTTATTGAGAAGCCACATTAGCCACTGTAATTTACGACAAGTTAAATAAGTAATTAAAGATAATTGAGGGTCACTGTAGACCATTTTGATAGTTTTCTCTTTTGTGAAACTTAAATTAAACTGAGATTATAGATGTGATATGGCATAGGTCATCCTTCGATCGATTGTAGAACTTGGAAACCCATTCAGGGAATATTCGTTCACATTTTTGTTGAATGCAGTTGGTTTTTACCATCCTGTATTGAAACATTTCCTTTTATCAATAGTGCAATTTATAAACGATGTTTTGTGAGTAGAATAAAACTTCCAATGGTAAATTTAACTGCTTTTTCGACGTTATTTTACCAGCTAACTAAAAATAGGAAAGCCTTGAACCCTTTCCACTAAATTTAGTTAGTATTAAGATTCTTATACAGGTAGTGCAGTAGAGCTGACGCTGAGATCATTTAGTATTTGGTTATATCATCGCTAGTCTCACTGAACTCTTCTGAATTCTACATGTCATGTGTGGTCTGGCGTCTCCTTACCAGCAACAGGTCCCAGGTTCAAACTAGTTCCCTAAAAAACACGCTAAGAGCGTCGTTGCGCGAAAGTGGTAGGGAGACACGATATAGAACAATCAGACACTACCATGAATGTTTAGAACTACACTCGTGGAAATTGAAATAAGAACACCGTGAATTCATTGTCCCAGGAAGGGGAAACTTTATTGACACATTCCTGGGGTCAGATACATCACATGATCACACTGTCAGAACCACAGGCACATAGACACAGGCAACAGAGCATGCACAATGTCGGCACTAGTACAGTGTATATCCACCTATCGCAGCAATGCAGGCTGCTATTCTCCCATGGAGACGATCGTAGATATGCTGGATGTAGTCCTGTGGAACGGCTTGCCATGCCATTTCCACCTGGCGCCTCAGTTGGACCAGCGTTCGTGCTGGACGTGCAGACCGCGTGAGACGACGCTTCATCCAGTCCAAAACATGCTCAATGGGGGACAGATCCGGAGATCTTGCTGGCCAGGGTAGTTGACTTACACCTTCTAGAGCACGTTGGGTGGCACTGGATACATGCGGACGTGCATTGTCCTGTTGGAACAGCAAGTTCCCTTGCCGGTCTAGGAATGGTAGAACGATGGGTTCGATGACGGTTTGGATGTACCGTGCACTATTCAGTGTCCCCTCGACGATCACCAGAGGTGTACGGCCAGTGTAGGAGATCGCTCCCCACACCATGATGCCGGGTGTTGGCCCTGTGTGCCTCGGTCGTATGCAGTCCTGCTTGTGGCGCTCACCTGCACGGCGCCAAACACGCATACGACCATCATTGGCACCAAGGCAGAAGCGACTCTCATCGCTGAAGACGACACGTCTCCATTCGTCCCTCCATTCACGCCTGTCGCGACAACACTGGAGGCGGGCTGCACGATGTTGGGGCGTGAGCGGAAGACGGCCTAACGGTGTGCGGGACCGTAGCCCAGCTTCATGGAGACGGTTGCGAATGGTCATCGCCGATACCCCAGGAGCAACAGTGTCTCTAATTTGCTGGAAAGTGGCGGTGCGGTCCCCTACGGCACTGCGTAGGATCCTACGGTCTTGGCGTGCATCCGTGCGTCGCTGCGGTCCGGTGCCAGGTCGACGGGCACGTGCACCTTCCGCCGACCACTGGCGACAACATCGATGTACTGTGGAGACCTCACGCCCCACGTGTTGAGCAATTCGGCGGTACGTCCACCCGGCCTCCCGCATGCCCACTATACGCCCTCGCTCAAAGTCCGTCAACTGCACATACGGTTCACGTCCACGCTGTCGCGGCATGCTACCAGTGTTAAAGACTGCGATGGAGCTCCGTATGCCACGGCAAACGGGCTGACACTGACGGCGGCGGTGCACAAATGCTGCGCAGCTAGCGCCATTCGACGGCCAACACCGCGGTTCCTGGTGTGTCCGCTGTGCCGTGCGTGTGATCATTGCTTGTACAGCCCTCTCGCAGTGTCTGGAGCAAGTATGGTGGGTTTGACACACCGGTGTCAATGTGTTCTTTTTTCCATTTCCAGGAGTGTATTTATCGTCCACATTTCACTTTCATACATGGCTACACTCCATACAAATACTTTCAGAAACGATTTCCTGAGATTTAAATCTATACTCGATGTTAACAATTTTTTCTTCTGCGATTTCTCGAGAAGACCTGTCGCAGCACCCCCAAATCGCTCCCCCGAACCGTCCGCTGCCAGCCGCTTCAGCGGACGCAGGAAGGCGCGCCGATCTCCCGTGTCACGGCTTCGCAGCTCGGGCCGGCCAGACCGACGTCGTGGGTTGACTCCTGCTGCTCTCGCGTCGGCCGCGAAGCCACTACTATACGACGCGGCCCGTTGGACTCACGTGGCGACCTCACGTGCGCCGACGCTCAAGGCGGACAACTCATCTCGTGTCTCAGTGCGCGACCGACCAACCGATCCATCCAACCTCCAACGCCCACTGCCTGAACAAACTGGAGCAGACTGGCGGCCTAACGAGCAGACTCAGATGCAGAAACTCAGCCCCGACCGGGCGACTACTAGTTGAGTTCTCTTACTGCCGGAGTGGAAAGACCCTCATTTTGTCGGCTTTAAAGGTTGACCCGAACGACATACATAAACGACAGACAGACGCTAACTGCCTAACAGATGCGGACGAGAGACAGACTGTCAAGCTGGGGACGAGAGACTGACCAAGACTGCCCTCCCGGCGAGCTCATTGTTGTTGTTGTTGTTGTTGTTGTTGTGGTCTTCAGTGCAGAGACTGGTTTGATGCAGCTCTCCATGCTAATCCATCCTTTGCAAGCCTCTTCATCTCCCAGTACCTACTGCAGCCTACATCCTTCTGAATCTGCTTAGTGTATTCATCTCTCGGTCTCCCTCCACGATTTTTACCCTCCACGCTGCCCTCCAATACTAAATTGGTGATCCCTTGATGTCTCAGAACATGTCCTACCAACTGATCCCTTCTTCTGGTCAAGTTGTGCCACAAATTCCTCTTCTCCCCAATTCTGTTCAATACCTCCTCATTAGTTATGTGATCTACCCATCTAATCTTCAGCATTCTTCTGTATCACCAAATTTCGAAAGCTTCTATTCTCTTTTTCTCTAAACTATTTATCGTCCACGTTTGACTGGCGTTCATGGCTAAACTTCATACAAATACTTTCAGAAACAACTTCCTGACATTTAAATCCTTACTCGATGTTAACAAATTTTTCTTCTTCAGAAACGATTTTCTTGCCATTGCCAGTCTACATTTCATATCCTCTCTACTTCGACCATCATCAGTTATTTTGCTCCCCAAATAGCAAAACTCCTTTACTACTTCAAGTGTCTCATTTCCTAATCAAATTCCCTCAGCATCACACGACTTAATTCGACTACATTCCATTATCCTCGTTTTGCTTTTGTTGATGTTCATCTTATACCCTCCTTTCAACACACTGTCCATTCCGTTCAGCTTCTTCTGTATGGATTTTAATACCTACTCCGAATTTTTCTTTTGTTTCCTTTACTACTTGCTCAATATACAGATTGAATAACATCCCTGATAGGCTACAACCCTGTCTCACTCCCTTCCCAACCACTGCTTCCCTTTCATGTCCCTCGACTCTTATTACTGCCATATCCTATCTGCACAAACCGTAAATAGTCTTACGCTCCCTGTGTTTTACCCCTGCCACCTTTAGAATTTGAAAGAGAGTATTCCAGTCAACATTGTCAAAAGCTGTCTCTAAGTCTACAAATGCTAGCAACGTAGGTTTGCCTTTTCTTAATCTACGCGGTGGCCGTGCGGTTCTAGGCGCTCCAGTCCGGAGCCGCGCTGCTGCTAGGGTCGCAGGTCCGAATCCTGCCTCGGGCTTGGGTGTGTGTGATGTCCTTAGGTTAGTTAGGTTTAAGTAGTTCTAAGTTCTAGGGGACTAATGACCACAGTAGTCCCATAGTGCTCAGAGCCATTTTTCTTAATCTAGCTTCTAAAATAAGTCGTATGGTCAGTATTGCCTCATGTGTTCCCATATTTCTACGGAATCCAAACTGATGATCCCCGAGGTCGGCTTCTACCAGTTTTTCCATTCGTCTGTGACTTACTAAATTGATACTTCGGTAATTTTCACATCTGTCAGCACCTGCTTTCTTTGGGATTGGAATTATTATATTCTTCTTGAATTCTGCGGGTATTTCGCCTGTCTCATACATCCTGCTCACCAGATGGTAGGCTTTCGTCAGGACTGGCTCTCCCAAGGCTGTCAGTAGTTCTAATGGAATGTTGTCTACTCCGGGGGCCTTCTTTCGACTCAGGTCTTTCAGTGCTCCTTCAAACTCTTCACGCAGTATCGTATCTCCCATTTCATCTTCATCTACATCCTCTTCCATTTCCGTAATATTGTCCTCGAGTTCATCGCCCTTGTATAGAACCTCTATATACTCCTTCTACCTTTCTGCTTTTCCTTCTTTGCTTAGAACTGGGTTTCCATCAAAGTTCTTGATGTTCATGCAAGTGGTTCACCTTTCTCCAAAGGTCTCTTTAATTTTCCTGTATGCAGTATCGATCTTACCCCTAGTGAGATAAGCCTCTACATCTTTACATTTGTCCTCTAGCCATCCCTGTTTAGCCATTTTCCACTTCCTGTCGATATCATTTTTGAGACGTTTGTATTCCTTTTAGCCTATTTCAATTACTGTATTTTTATATTTTGTCCTTTCATCAAATAAATTCAATAGTGCCCCATAAATGCACGTGAACAGGAAACCTTTCCGCTTCCCCACCAGAGGGAGACACCAAAGCTGCGACTGCCACAGCGGCGCCACCGCCAGAAACGCAAGACGACAGCTTCACACTACGCGCTGCGGCGCGCTCTTCATAACAGCAATTTTTAGTTCGGCTCAGTCACGGCGGTTGGTTAGGACACAACGGAGATTACTTCGAAAAGATAAAAAAAAAGGATCGTAGGAAACTACAGCTGGTAATAAAAGCTTTTGGTGACGGATACCTTTGTGCTAGAGAATGGTCCTTCCCTCACAGACACTGTGTGCGATTTACGAGGTCAGCCTCGACAGGTGTGACGGCAGTTTGGACCTTTGGAGGGGACGCAGTCGATAGACCTGTTGCTCCTCCAGACAGGAAGTCGATGTGTCGCAGCGCCAACACGGGAACGGAGACGTTAAATTACGTCACACGGCAGCTGCTGTCAGGGGCTGGCTTACAGGCCTATTCCGGCGAGACAAAAGACAAACGGCCCAGGTTCACGTCGGGAGACGGTCGAGTTGTAGGCAGAAGAGATGGGTCGTATCCGTCTACACCTTCATCTACATCTGGGCGCTAAAAAGTATCGCGAAGTGCGTGGGAGAGGGTATTTCCCACTGTAGAGTCTGCACAGGATAACGTGGGCGGTGGGCACTGATCAGCTTTCGTCCAAAGCGGTGGGCAAGCGCTTGGAAGCCGAGGCCGACACCAATATTCGAGATAGGCAGTAGGAGTTAAAACTGTTCAAATGTGTGTGAAATCTTATGCGACTTAACCGCTAAGGTCATCAGTCGCTAAACTTATACTCTGCTTCCTAAGGACAAACACACACACCCATGCCCGAGGGAGGACTCGAACCTCCGCCGGGACCGGCCACACGGTCGTAGGAGTAATCCACTAAATTACAGGCCCATATCGTTAACGTCGATCTGTAGCAGGATTTTGCAACATATGTTGTGTTCAAACATTATGAATTACATCGAAGAAAACGGTGTATTAACACAAAGCCAACACGGGTTTAGAAAATATTGTTCTTCTGAAACACAACTAGCTCTTTATTCAGATGAAGTGTTGGGCGCTACTGACAAGGGATTTCAGATCGATTCTGTATTTCTCGATTTCCGGATGGCTTTTGACACTCTACCAATGGTTATGGAATACCGTCTCAGTTATGTGACTGGATTTGTGATTTCCTGTTAGAGAGTTCAAAGTTCGCACTAATTGACGTAAAGTCATCGAGTAAAACAGAAGTGATTGCAGGCGTTCCCCAAGATAGTGTTATAGGCCCTTTGCTGTTCCTCGGCGGCTGGGGTGGCCGATCGGTTCTAGGCGCTACAGTCTCCAACCGCGTGACCGCTACGGTCGCACGCCTGAATCCTGCCTATGGGATGGATGTGTGTGTTGTCCTTAGGTTAGTTAGCTTTACGTAGTTCTAAGTTCTAGGGGAGTGATGACCTCAAACGTTAAGTCCCATAGTGCTCAGAGCCATTTGAACCATTTTTTCATGTTACTTATCTATATAAACGATTCTGGAAACAATCTCGGCAGCCGTCTTAGGTTTTTTGCAGATGACACTGTCGTTTATCGACTAATAAAGTCGTCAGAACATCAAAACAAAGTGCAAAACGATTCCGAAAAAATATCTGAATGGTGCGAAAAGTGGCAGTTGACCCTAAGTAACGAAAAGTGTGAAGTCATCCACATGAATGCTAAAAGGAACTCGTTAAACTTCGGTTGCACGATAAATCAGGTTAACCTAAAAGCCGTAAATTCAACTAAATATTTAGGTATTACAATTACGAACAACTTAAATTGGATGGCTAACCAAAGACTGCCTTTTATTGGTAGGACACTTAGTAACTGTAGCAGACCTACTGTAAGTCGGCTGTTTAGGTTTTTATGTTGGTAACGCTACGGAGCGCTCTGTTTGAAAATCACAGACTGTGCTGTGTGATGTCTGTGGCTGGTTGGCATTGTTGTAATATTCGCTATTGTAGTGTTGGGCAGCTGGATGTTAACAGCGCGTAGCGTTGCGCAGTTGGAGGTGACCCGCCAGCAGTGGTGGATGTGGGGGAGAGATGATGGACTTTTGAGAGCGGACGATCTGGACATGTGTCCATCAGAGACAGTAAATTTGTAAGACTGGATGTCACGAACTGATATAGTTTTGAACACTATTAAAGCCGGCCGGTGTGGCCGTGCCGTTCTAGGCGCTCCAGTCTGGAACCGCGTGACCGCTATCGTCGCAGGTTCGAATCCCGCCTCGGGCATGGGTGTGTGTGATGTCCTTAGGTTTGTTAGGTTTAAGCAGTTCTAAGTTCTAGGCGACTGACGACCTCAGAAGTCGCATAGTGCTCAGAGTCATTTGAACCAATCCAAGCAAACCAAAGACTGCAGTTCATTGTCAGAACACTTAGAAGGTGCAACATGTCTACTAAAGAGACTGCTTACACCACGCTTGTCCGCCCTATTCTGGAGTACTGCTGTGCGGTGTGGGATCCGCGTCTGGTGGGACTGACGGATGACATCGAAAAAGTACAAAGAAGGGCAGCTCGTTCTGTTTTATCGCGAAATAGGGGAGATAGTGTCACAGACATGATACGGGAATTGGAATGGCAATCATTAAAAATAAAGTCGTTTTTCGTTGCGACGGGATCTTCTCATGAAATTTCAATCGCCAGTTTTCTCCTCAGAACGCGAAAATACACTGTTGGCACCCACCTACGTAGGCAGAAATGTTCTTCACGATAAAATAAGAGAAAACAGGGGCTCGCACAGAAAAATTTTAGTGCTCTTTTTTCCCGCGCTCCGTTCGAGAACGGAACTGTAGAAAGACAGCTGGAAAGTGGTCCATTGAATCCTCTGCCAGGCACTTTATTGTGAACAGCAGAGTAATCACGTAGACGTAGACGTAAATTACGCTGAACTGTTCTTCAAACGAAAAAACACATGTAACACTCTCGGGGCCAGTCAAGGCGAAAATGGCTCTGAGCGCTATGGGACTGTCATCAGTCCCCTAGAACTTAGAACTGCTTAAACCTAACAAACCTAAGGACATCACACAACACCCAGCCATCACGAGGCAGACAAAATCCCTGACCCCGCCGGGAATCGAACCCGGGAACCCGAACGTGGGAAGCGAGAACGCTACCGCACGACTACGAGATGCGGGCGCCAGTGAAGGCAGCTAGCTTTAATGCAAGTACCGCTAGAGCTCCTTACGGTGCGATTCGGCACTAGCGAACTACGCGAGAAAAAACTTGATGTATTTCTTTACAAATGGACACTGCAGTCATAATTCGTATGAATTTTCTAGATTGTCAAGTCCTTTTTTAAACACCCTGCATATGCTTTATTGCATTGCGATACTTAACTAAAGTTGTGTGAGCGTGTGGGTGCTATTCTGTCATTGTGTGCAACGGACTAATCTGAGATGTACCCTGTACCCTTTGGCCCCTGCAAGATGCAATTTCCACACCCACACTACTTCAAAAGTCAGACAGATGCTCCCAACGTTCTAAAGAGAAGTGCCTGACAAACTATCAGCAATAAATATCTTCTGGAATCGTCCGCTGTAAGGAAATGACACAAAAATTCACAAAATTTCTTACGTAACTAGAGGGATACTTGGGTACTGGAGTAGTGCTAGTTAGTGTAAGAAAAACATCAAACTAACAAAAGTTATTATTTATTTTGCAAAAATTCTGAGAAATCACAATGGCACTTTTAGTTATGAATTGAACAAGTTATATCCTGGTTCTTTTCGGAATGTGAAGTTAGCTCTCAAGGATAGGATTCGCTAATGAAATTTCTATACAAAGTTTAAGATGGTTGTTGACTTGGCAGAATGGCTGAGAGACGCGCCTACTCAGCTTGAATAATTATCCTTTCGAATGTTGCCAGGTACGGTCGAGGCTGTCGCGTGTGAAATGCAGTGAAGTGTACTGTTGTGGAGGAAATATGGGGCTCGCAATAGCCTTAGCGCACGATACTGTAAGCTGCGATGACTGCTATCTGCGCCGCTCGTTCCATCTGGATTTACCTTCAGTGTCTCAATATGGCGTGGATGGAAATACTTCTTTTATGGTAATGGTTCCATGTAAGTTTGTGTGCTTTTTGTAGTTTTGTGATCCTTTCTTCATTGGACTCTGCAGTTCAGTCCTGTTTTCTGTATAATCACTCCCAGGTATTTGAAACTTTTTACTTGTGCTATCTTTCCACAATTTGTTACCAGTGGGTATCTGCCTGTGGATTTTGTGTCCGTGTATTGCGTTTTTTCATATGAGGTAAGTCCTCTTTCGGCTGAGATTTCGTGCAGTATCTCTATAACCTCCTTGGCTTCTTTCCTGTTACTTTTTACAATGGCTGTTTATCATCGTCAAAAGCCAGACATTTTATATTGACGATTCTATCCTTGTGTCTCCCCATTTTTACTCCACTGACTCCTTTGCCGCATGTCCTGATCATTTTCTCCAAAACAGAGTCAAATAACATGGGTGACAGGCCATCTCCCTACCTCACACCTATTTCGAAAGGTTTCCGGGATCTCTGCCATAAACTTCATTTAGGATATCAAATTTGTTAACGTTTCCTGGACTAGCTTTTTGCTGTCCATCTTCATATCTTCCAGCGTGTTGAAGAAAGTTTCTCTGTCTATGGAGTCATACGCCTCCTTGAAGTCAACGAATGTCATTGTTGTGTTCCTGGGCTTTATTGTTGTCAACACTGTTCTCAGGCACCGGATCTGTCCACTGCATTATCTTCCCTTTCTGAACCCTCCTTGGTCTTCTCCTAGCTGTGTGGTTACTACAATCAGTTCATCATAAGAATAAACCTGATGTAAACAAACACGAACGCGATGATTGGTCGGAAGCCGTAGCACACGTGCACTGGTGTTGTTACACACTTGGAAGTAGGTCCTACCTACGTATTTGGTATACAGGATGTTACAAAAAGGTACGGCCAAACTTTCAGGAAACATTCCTCACACACAAATAAAGAAAAGATGTTATGTGGACATGTTTCCGGAAACGCTTAATTTCCATGTTAGAGCTCATTTTAGTTTCGTCAGTATGTACTGTACTTCCTCGATTCACCGCCAGTTGGCCCAATTGAAGGAAGGTAATGTTGACTTCGATGCTTGTGTTGACATGCGACTCATTGCTCTACAGTAGGAGCATCAAGCACATCAGTAGGTAGCATCAACAGATTAGTGTTCATCACGAACGTGGTTTTGCAGTCAGTGCAATGTTTAGAAATGCGGCGGAGTTGGCAGGTGTCCATTTGATGTATGGATTAGCACGGGGCAATAGCCGTGGCGCGGTACGTTTGTATCGAGACAGATTTCCAGAGCGAAGGTGGCCCGACAGGAAGACGTTCGAAGCAATTGATCGGCGTCTTAGAGAGCACGGAACATTCCAGCCTATGACTCGCGACTGGGGAAGACCTAGAGCGACGAGGACACCTGCAATGGACGAGGTAATTCTTCGTGCAGTTGACGATAACCCCATTGTCAGCGTCAGAGAAGTTTCTCCTGTACAAGGTAACGTTGACCACGTCACTGTATGGAGAGTGCTACGGGAGAACCAGTTGTTTCCGTACCGTGTACAGCGTGTACAGCGTGTGCAGGTACTATCGGCAGCTGATTGGCCTCCACGGGTACACTTCTGCGAATGGTTCATCCGACAATGTGTCGATCCTCATTTCAGTGCAAATGTTCTCTTTACGGATGAGGCTTCATTCCGACGTGATCAAATTGTAAATTTTCACAATCCACATGTGTGGTCTGACGAGAACCCGCACGCAATTGAGCAATCACGTCATCGACACAGGTTTTCTGTGAACGTTTGGGCAGGCATTGTTGGTGATGTCTCGATTGAGCCCCATGTCCTTCAACCTACGCTCAATTGAGCACGTTATCACGATTTCATACGGAATACTCTAACTGTGCTGCTGGAACATGTGCCTTTACAAGTACGACGCAACATGTGGTGCATGCATGATGGAGCTCCCGCACATTTCAGTGAAAGTGTTCATACGCTTCTCAACAACAGATTCGGTGACCGATGGATTGGTAGAGGCGGACCAATTCCGTGGCCTCCACGCTCTCCTGACCTCAACCGTCTTGACTTTCATTTATGGGGGCATTTGAAAGCTCTCGTCTACGCAACCCCGGTACCAAATGTAGAGACTCTTCGTGCTCGTATTGTGGACGGCTGTGATACAATACGCCATTCTCCAGGGCTGCATCAGCGCATCAGGGATTCCGTGCGACGGATGTTGGATTCACGTATCCTCGCTAACGGATGACATTTTGAACATTTCCTGTAACAAAGTGTTTGAAGTCACGCTGGTACGTTCTGTTGCTGTGTGTTTCCATTCCATGATTAATGTCATTTGAAGAGAAGTAATAAAATGAGCTCTAACATGGAAAGTAAGCGTTTGCGGACACATGCCCACATAACATATTTTCTTTCTTTGTGTGTGAGGAATGTTTCCTGAAAGTTTGGCCGCACCTTTTTGTAACACCCTGTATTATTTTAAGTTACGTTAGATGAAACTTTAAGATATTCAAATGTATTAGCAGCCATCAATGTTACTGATCACGTTTTTATTTAAAAAATCGTGTACAGTTACAGCTTCTGCAGCGTTATGCTCCGATTGTTGCGCTGTTAATGCGCAGTATGGATATGGCTGAGGCTGTTTTCTGTTCCGTAGTGAAAAACGTGTGTGGAACACGGTTAAAAAGTGGCGAGAAGTAGGCTGTTGTTAATTCTTCAAGTTTCCCAGCCACTGTATGTAATACAGTTGAAACATAAACCTATATAGTACGTGTAGTGCAGTCGGTACCGTAATGGTTCATATGGTCCATATGGTTCAAATGGCTCTGAGCACTATGGGACAACATCTGTGGTCATGAGTCCCCTAGAACTTAGAAATACTTAATCCTAACTAACCTAAGGACATCACACACGTCCAAGCCCGAGGCAGGATTCCAACCTGCGACCGTAGCGATCGCGCGATTCCAGACTGCAGCGCCTCGAACCGCTCCGGCCGGCATTACCAGATGACTGACGGCAATTAACATCTGCAGTGGTTTCACTATTCAACAGTACGGTGAAATCCCTGCAGCTTGCTTTTCCATCACACGCAGCTCGCTCGGAAAAGTTACGCTATAATCAAGTTAGAAATTTTCATCACTCTTGTTTGTAACTAGAATACTATGCCACGTGAGAAGGAGAGCATTTTATGCTTTCCGTCAGGTCACCTAAGAAGCGTGAGATATTGCTGGCGTTTCTCCGAATACTATTCCATTCTCTTTAAAAATTAAATGACATTCTAAGCTATGTTGTTTGTTTGCCCGCCTCTTTTCACGTCTGAACTGCAACTTCTCACATCATTGCAGGCTAGTTGGACCGCTAACTGGCCAGTGCTGTCCAAGTCTAATGCGCCGCTGAAGCGTTAGTCCCGCACATTATCGCTCTGTCTGTCTATTTGTAAAAGTATAGACAGTAGAAATTAAAATGTCCTGTGGTGACTCTCCTGCTGCAAGTCGGCCCGTTTGACTTCCTACCCCCCCCCCCCCCCCTCAAGCTGATCGTCATCTAGTACATCTTCAATTTCCTTTTCCATTCTTCTGTATATTGTTCCTGTCCGCAACTTGGATGCATGAGCTGTTAAGCTGATGGTGTGATAGTTCTCGCACTTGTCAAATTGACCTTGTCAATTTAACCACGTGATTTTTACATTTTGGAAATTTTTTTGTGTCAGGCCCTAAGAGATCGCATGGTTCCACCAGTGTATCAGGGTTTCCAGCTAAGCAATATTTGTGTCAGCCATTTCCGACTACCGATATCGCCACTGCGAGTGAATCTGTAAAACGGACAGAGGCGAACTGTGCAACTCAGAGGAGGTCGAGATAGGGACCGAACACAAATTCTGCAACCTCGTCTACAGATAGGAGAGTGCATACTTGGGGCATTCCGCTAATAGGTGGGAACAGCTGCGTCGCCTTAGACGCAGTAAGCATGTGTCTGCTGGCACTGAAGTGCGCACTAATTTTGAATCCAGTGGCAAGTTACTTTTCCTGAAAAGTCTTGTCAAACCTCAGGTACAGTGATACTGAAGATGGAGAACAGTGAAATGTAACGTATACTGCAAGGGACCAGGCTCTACTCCTTTATAAAAACTTTACATTCAGATACTATCAGCGGGTGAAATCTACTGGCGAACAAGCTGGAGATTCCCTAACAAGTAGGACTGTCATGTCAAAAGTTTTGCAGTAGACAGCTGTCATGTTTTCTTTAGGTGCGACGAAAATCATACTCATCATTCACTACTGGCCATTAAAATTCCTATACCAGATAATAAATGGGTACTCATTGGGCGAATATATTATACTACAACTGACAAGTGATTACATTTTCACTCCAATTTGGGTGCATAGATCCTAAGAAATCAGTACCCAGAACAACTACCTCTGGCCGTAATAACGGCCTTGATACGTCTGGGCATTGAGTCAAAAAGAGATTGGATGGCGTGTACAGGTACAGCTGACCACGCAGCTTCAATAGGATACCACAGTTCATCAAGAGTAGTGACTGGCTTACTGTGACGAGCCAGTTACGCGGCCACCTTTTACCAGACCTTTTCAGTTCGTGAGAGATCTGGAGAATGTGCTGGCCAGGGCAGCAGTCGAACATTTTCTCCATCCGGAAAGACCCGTACAAGACATGTTGTCGTGCATTATCCTACTGAAATGTGCAGTTTCGCAGGGATCGGAGGAAGGGTAGATCCACGGGTCGTAACACATCTGAAATGTAACTTCCACTGTTCAAAGTGCCGTCAATGCGAACAAGAGGTGACAGAGACGTGTAACCAATGGCACCCCATACCATCTCGCCGGGTGATACGCCAGTATGGCGATGACGAATACAAGCTTCCAATATGCGTTCATAGCGATGTCGCCAAACACGGATGCGACCTTCATGATGCTGTAAACAGAACCTGGATTCATCCGGAAAAAATGACGTTTTGCCATTCGTCCACCCAGGTTGGTCGTTGAGTACACCATCGCAGGCGCTCCTGCCTGTGACGCAGCGTCAAGGGTAGCCGCAGCCACGGTCTCAGAACTGATAGTCCGTGCTGCTGCAAACGCCGTGGAACTGTTCGTGCAGATGGTTGTTGTCTTGCAAACGTCCCCGTCTGTTGACTCAGGGATCGAGATGTGGCTGCACGATCCGTTACAGCCGTGCGGATAAGACGCCTGTCTTCTCACCTGCTAGTGATACGAGGCCGTTGGGATCCAGCACGGCGATCCGTGTTACCCTCCTGAAGCCACCGATTCCATATTCTGCCAACAGTCATTGGATCTCGACCACCGCGGACAGCAATGTAGCGATACGATAAACCGCAATCGCGATAGGCTACAGTGCGACCATTATCAAAGTCGGAAACGTGATGGTACGCATTTCTCCTCCTTACACGAGGCATCACAACAACGTTTCAGCAGGCAAGGCAATGTTTCTTGCAACTGTTTACAGTTCGTGGGTACAGCGATGGAACGTACACTACTGTCCATTAAAACTGCTACACTACGAAGATTACGTGCTAGAGACGCGAAACTTAACAGACGGGAAGAAGATGCTGTGATATGCTAAAGATTAGCTTTTCAGATCTTTCACACAAGGTTGGCGCCGGTGGCGAACCCTACAGCGTGCTGATAGGAAAGTTTGCAACCGATTTCTCATACACAAACGGCTGTTGACTGGCGCCTGTATACCCGCACGGTAAAATTCTGGACCAACCTGCTGGAGACACTGTTTGGCAGCGTGCACAAGGGAGTCATCATCTTCAATCCTTGTTCCACGAAGAGTTTTTCAGTTTCCCAAAGCACACAGAGCCAGGTCAGGAATGTAAGGCGGCTGTTTCAGTGTTGTGCGTCCGAGTTTTGTGATCGCTTCCAGGGTTTTTTGACCGACATGTGGCCGTTCATTCTCGTGCAACAGCAAAACATCCTGCTTTGACCGATTTGGTCGAACACGACTCAGCAGTGCTCGAAGTTTCTTCAGTGTCGTCACATATGCATCAGAATTTATGGTGGTTCCACTTGGCACAATGTCCACAAGCGAGAGTCCTTCGGAATCGAAAAACACCGTAGCCATAAATTTTCAAGCAGAAGGTGTGGTTTTGAATTATTATTTTTCTTGGGTCAATTTGCACGATGCCACTCAACTGATTACCTCTTCGTCTCTGGTGAAAAATGATGGAGCCATGTTTCATGACCTGTTACAATCCTTCCAAGAAATTAATCTCCACTATTCTCTTAGTCTTCCAAAAGTTGGCTGCCTACAATTTTTCTTGTTTCTTTGTGAGCCACTGTCAACATCGTGGGAATCTACCTGGCACAAACCTTTTTTAACGCCAACACTTTCAGTATTCTGCAGACACTTCCTGCCCCTATCCCAATGTAGCGTGACAGTTCGTACACTGTGATGCGTCTGTCAGCAGTCACCAATTCGTTAACTCTCTGCACATTGTCTGGAGTGTGTGCAGTACGAGGCCTGTCGCTGCGAGGACAAACCTCAATATTGCCGTGCCCGCTTTCATCACGTAACCTGCTTGCCCACCGACTAACTGTACTGCGATCGACAGCAGCATCTCTGTACACATTTTTAAACCTCTTGTGGACGTTTCCTACTGTTTCGTTTTCACAGCATGGGAGTTCTATCACAGCACGTTGCTTCTGACGAACGTCAAGTGTAGCAGCCATCTTGAAGACATGAGTAGACGGCGCCACTCACGGGAACAGGTTCAACTAAGTTTGAAAACAAGCGGGAAGGATGTATCTACACACTGTAAAACTTTCACACATACAAAATGAAAACTGTATTTTTACCAAAATAGTCAGTAGACTGATGACAAAAAAAGTGTGCATTTCTTTTGGAGTGACCCTCGTATGTTGGCAGCAGTAGAATCGTTCTGCAGTCAGCTTCAAATGCCGTTTCTCTAAATTTTCTCAACAGTGTTTGTCGAAAGGAACGTCGCCTTCCCTCCAGAGATTCCATTTGAATTCCCGAAGCATCTCCGTAACGCTTGTGTGTTCAACGAACCTACCGGTGACAAATCTAGCAGCCGGCAACTGAATTGCTTCGATGTCTTCCTTCAGTTCGAGCTGGTACGGATCCCAAACACTCGAGCAGTACTCAAGAATAGGTCGTAACATTGTCCCATATGCGATCTCCTTCGCAGGCGAACCATTCTTTCCAAAAATTGTCCAAATAAACCGAAGTCGACCAGACGCCTTCCCATTAACAGTTCTCACGTGCTCGTTCCACAACTCAGATATTTTAACGAGTTGACAGAATGCTAGCAATATTGTATCAGCACGTTACAAGTTTGTTCTACCTACTCATCCGCAGTAACTTACATTTTTCCACATTTAGAGCTACTGGAATTTTTCTCTAAGTCGTGTTGTATGTTCCTACATTAACTCAACTTCGACACCTTACTGTGCACCACAACATCACCAGAAAACAACCGCAGATTGCTGCGCACCTTGTTCGCCAGATCAAAAATGGTTCACATGGCTCTGAGCACTATGGGACTCAACTGCTGAGGTCATTAGTCCCTTAGAACTTAGAACTACTTAAACCTAACTAACGTAAGGACATCACACACATCCATGCCAGAGGCAGGATTCGAACCTGTGACGTAGCAGTCTCACGGTTCCGGACTGCGCGCCTAGAACCGCGAGACCACCGCGGCCGGCCTCGCCAGATCATGTATGTATACAGAGAACAACAGCAGTCCTGTCAGACTTCCCTGGGACACTTCTGACGATACCCTTGTCTCTGAGAACACTCGCAGTCGAGAACAACATACTGGGCCGTATTACTTAAGAAGTCTTCGGGCCACTCACGTACCTGTGAACTTCTTCCATATCCTCATACTTTCGTTAACAGCCTGCTATAGGGCATCGAGACAAATACTGTCCGGAAATTTAGAAATATGGAATCCGCCTGTGGCGCTTCATCCATAGTTCTCTGTATGTTGTTGTTGTTGTTGTTGTTACGGTCTTCAGTCCTGAGACTGGTTTGATGCAGCTCTCCATGCAACTCTATCGTATGCAAGCTTCTTCATCTCCCAGTAACTACCGCAACCAAGATCCTTCTGAATCTACTTAGTGTATTCATCTCTTGCTGTCCCACTACGATTTTTACCCTCTACGCTGCCCTCCAATACTAAATTGGTGATCCCTCGATGCCTCAGAACATGTCCTACCAACCGATCCCTTCTTCTAGTCAAGTTGTGCAACAAACTTCCCTTCTCCCCAGTCCTATTCAATACCTCCTCATTAGTTATGTGATCTCCACATCTAATGTTCAGTATTTTTCTGTAGCACCACATTTCGAAACCTTCTAGTCTCTTCTTGTCTAAACTATTTATCGTCCATGTTTCATTTCCATACATGACTACACTCCATACAAATACTTTCAGAAACAACTTCCTAACATTTAAATCTATACTCGATGTTAACAAATGTCTCCTCTTCAGAAACGCTTTCCTTGACATTCCCAGTCTACATTTTATATCCTCTCTACGTCGACCATCATCAGTTATTTTGCTCCCGAAATAGCAAAACTCCTTTACTACTTTAAGTGTCTCATTTCCTAATCTAATTCCCGCAGCATTACCCGACTTAATTCGACCACATTCCATTATCCTCGTTTTGCTTTTGTTGATATTTATCTTATATCCCCCTTTCAAGACACTACCCATTCCGTTCAACTGCTCTTCCAAGTCCTTTGCCGTCTCTGACAGAATTACAATGTCATCGGCGAACCTCAAAGGTTTTACTTCTTCTCCATGAATTTTAATACCTACTCCAAATTTTTCTTTTGTTTCCTTTACTGCTTGCTCAATATACAGATTGAATAACATCGGGGAGAGGCTACAACCCTGTCTCACTCCTTTCCCAACCACTGCTTCCCTTTCATGCCCCTCGACTCTAATAACTGCCATCTGGTTTCTGTACAAATTGTAAATAGCCTTTCGCTCCCTGTATTTTACCCCTGCCACCTTCAGAACTTGAAAGAGAGTATTCCAGTCAACATTGTCGAACGCTTTCTCTAAGTCTACAAATGCTAGACACGTGGGTTTGCTTTTCCTTAATCTAGCTTCTAAGATAAGTTCTCAGTATATCATGTGAGAAATGGGCAAGCCGAGTTTCGCACGTGCGATGCTATCTAAAACCGTTCAGAATCCTGGACATAACCTTCTCAGTCTCACGAAAGTTCGTTGTATTCGAACGGAGAATATCTTCAAGGATTCTGCAGCAAACAGAAGTAAGGGGTATTAGTCTGTAATTTTTCAGGTTCGTTGTTTCGCCCTTGAGCTTCTTAGTAAATGCAAGCTAGGTAACGGGCCACTGCCATTGAGTAAGATCAAACTCGGATTCCGGTTACTGTCGTTCAAGGATTTTAGAGAGAATTCACTACCTCCTGGGTATGTGACGTAACAGCCATCGCTTTTGAAATAAGCTATTGATAATGTTACCGACTGATTCTTCAAGGCTGTTTACCAAAACGCAAATATTTCGATTATCGAGTGTAACTGTTCTCTCTTAATTGTCCATCTCCTTTAGAAGAGGACAAACAGAGTGTTGCTTTCGATCAAATCGTGTCTGGTGTGGTTCTTTACTAAAATCGCACAAGGAAACAAAACAGAGACAAATATTCATCCAGAAAAAATGGTGCAATTGCAAAATGGCGAAACTAGCTTACTGCACTTTTTGAAGCGTGTTTCATGTATAATTTAAATGTTGCCATGTTGTTGTTGTTGTTGTCTTCAGTCCTGAGACTGGTTTGATGCAGCTCTCCATGCTACTCTATCCTGTGCAAGCTTCTTCATCTCCCAGTACCTATTGCAACCTACATCCTTCTGAATCTGCTTAGTGTATTCATCTCTTGGTCTCCCTTTACGATTTTTACCCTCCACGCTGCCCTCCAATGCTAAATTTGTGATCCCTTGATGCCTCAAAACATGTCCTACTAACCGATCCCTTCTTCTAGTCAAGTTCTGCCACAAACTTCTCTTCTCCCCAATCCTGTTCAATCCTGTTCAATACATAAATCTATATTCGATGTTAACAAATTTTTCTCCATCAGAAACGCTTTCCTGGCCATTGCCAGTCTACATTTTATATCCTCTCTACTTCGACCATCATCAGCTATTTTATTTCCTAAATAGCAAAACTCCTTACTACTTTAAGTGTCTCATTTCCTAATCTAATTCCCTCAGCATCACCCGATTTAATTTGACTACATTCCATTATCCTCGTTTTGCTTTTGTTAATGTTCATCTTATATCCTCCTTTCAAGAACTGTCCATTCCGTTCAACTGCTCTTCCAAGTCCTTTGCCGTCTCTGACAGAATTACAATGTCATCGGCGAACCTCAAAGTTTTTACTTCTTCTCCATGACTTTTAATACCTACTCCAAATTTTTCTTTTGTTTCCTTTACTGCTTGCTCAATATACAGATTGAATAACATTGGGGAGAGGCTACAACCCTGTCTCACTCCTTTCCCAACCACTGCTTCCCTTTCATGCCCCTCGACTCTAATAACTGCCATCTGGAATGAGATTTTCACTCTGCAGCGGAGTGTGCGCTGATATGAAACTTCCTGGCAGATTAAAACTGTGTGCCCGACCGAGACTCGAACTCGGGACCTTTGCCTTTCGCGGGCAAGTGCTCTACCAACTGAGCTACCGAAGCACGACTCACGTCCGGTACTCACAGCTTTACTTCTGCCAGTATCTGTCTCCTACCTTCCAAACTTTACAGAAGCTCTTCTGCAGAACTTGCAGAACTAGCACTCCTGAAAGAAAGGATACTGCGGAGACATGGCTTAGCCATAGCCTGGGGGATGTTTCCAGAATGAGATTTTCACTCTGCAGCGGAGTGTGCGCTGATATGAAACTTCCTGGCAGATTAAAACTGTGTGCCCGACCGAGACTCGAACTCGGGACCTTTGCCTTTCGCGGGCAAGTGCTCTACCAACTGAGCTCCCGAAGCACGACTCACGTCCGGTCCTCACAGCTTTACTTCTGCCAGTATCCGTCTCCTACCTTCCAAACTTTACAGAAGCTCTTCTGCAAAACTTGCAGAACTAGCACTCCTGAAAGAAAGGATACTGCGGAGACATGGCTTAGCCACAGCCTGGGGGATGTTTCCAGAATGAGATTTTCACTCTGCAGCGGAGTGTGCGCTGATATGAAACTTCCTGGCAGATTAAAACTGTGTGCCCGACCGAGACTCGAACTCGGGACCTTTGCCTTTCGCGGGCAAGTGCTCTACCAACTGAGCTACCGAAGCACGACTCACGTCCGGTACTCACAGCTTTACTTCTGCCAGTATCCGTCCCCCAGGCTGTGGCTAAGCCATGTCTCCGCAGTATCCTTTCTTTCAGGAGTGCTAGTTCTGCAAGTTTCGCAGAAGAGCTTCTGTAAAGTTTGGAAGGTAGGAGACGGATACTGGCAGAAGTAAAGCTGTGAGTACCGGACGTGAGTCGTGCTTCGGTAGCTCAGTTGGTAGAGCACTTGCCCGCGAAAGGCAAAGGTCCCGAGTTCGAGTCTCGGTCGGGCACACAGTTTTAATCTGCCAGGAAGTTTCAACTGCCATCTGGTTTCTGTACAAATTGTAAATAGCCTTTCGCTCCCTGTATTTTATCCCTGCCACTTTCGGAATTTGAAAGAGAGTATTCCAGTCAACATTGTCAAAAGCTTTCTCTAAGTCTACAAATGCTAGAAACGTAGGTTTGCCTTCTCTTAATCTTTCTTGTAAGATAAGTCGTAAGATCAGTATTGCCTCACGTGTTCCAACATTTCG
Source organism: Schistocerca gregaria (assembly GCF_023897955.1). Lineage (NCBI taxonomy): Eukaryota > Metazoa > Arthropoda > Insecta > Orthoptera > Acrididae > Schistocerca > Schistocerca gregaria. The sequence goes on along the minus strand of NC_064930.1, from coordinate 124,380,352 downwards.
ACGGAATCCAAACTGATCCTCCCCAAGGTCCGCATCTACCACTTTTTGCATTCGTCTGTAAAGAATTCGCGTTAGTATTTTGCAGCTGTGACTTATTAAACTGATGGTTCGGTAATTTTCACATCTGTCAGCACCTGCTTTCTTTGGGATTGGAATTATTATATTCTTCTTGAAGTCTGAGGGTATTTCGCCTGTCTCATACATCTTGCTTACCAGCTGGTAGAGTTTTGTCATGACTGGCTCTTCCAAGGCCATCAGTAGTTCTAATGGAATGTTGTCTACTCCGGACGCCTTGTTTCGACTCAGGTCTTTCAGTGCTCTGTCAAACTCTTCACGCAGTATCTTATCTCCCATTTCGTCTTTATCTACATCCTCTTCCAGTTCCATAATATTGTCCTCAACTACATCGCCCTTGTATAAGCCTTCTATATACTCCTTCCACCTTTCTGCCTTCCCTTCTTTGCTTAGAACTGGGTTGCCATCTGAGCTCTTGATATTCATACACGTGGTTCTCCAAAGGTCTCTTTAATTTTCCTGTAGGCAGTATCTATCTTACCCCTAGTGAGATAAGCTTCTACATCCTTACATTTGTCCTCTAGTCATCTCTGCTTAGCCATTTTGCACTTCCTGTCGATCTCATTTTTGAGACGTTTGTATTCCTTTTTGCCTGCTTCATTTACTGCATTTTTATATTTTCTCCTTTCATCAATTAAATTCAATATTTCTTCTGTTACCAAAGGATTTCTAGCAGCCCTCGTCTTTTTATCTACTTTATCCTCTGCTGCCTTCACTACTTCATCCCTCAGAGCTACCCATTCTTCTTCTGTGTTTCTTTCCCCCATTCCTGTCAATTGTTCCCTTATTCTCTCCTTGAAACTCTGTACAACCTCTGTTTCTTTCAGCTTATCCAGATCCCATGTCCTTAAATTCCCACCTTTTTGCAGTTTCTTCAGTTTTAACCTACAGGTCATAACCAATAGATTGTGGTCAGAGTCCACATCTGCCCCTGGAAATGTCCTACAATTTAAAACCTGATTCCTAAATCTCTGTCTTACCATTATATAATCTATCTGATACCTTTTAGTATCTCCAGGATTCTTCCATGTATACAACCTTCTTTTATGAGTCTTGAACCAAGTGTTAGCTATGATTAAGTTGTGCTCTGTGCAAAATTCTACTAGGCGGCTTCCTCTTTCATTTCTTAGCCCCAATCCATATTCACCTACTATGTTTCCTTCTCTCCCTTTTCCTACACTCGAATTCCAGTCACCCATTACTATTAAATTTTCGTCTCCCTTCACTATCTGAATAATTTCTTTTATTTCATCGTACATTTCTTCAATTTCTTCGTCATCTACAGAGCTAGTTGGCATATAAACTTGTACTACTGTAGTAGGTGGGGGCTTCGTATCTATCTTGGCCACAATAATGCGTTCACTATGCTGTTTGTAGTACCTTACCCGCATTCCTATTTTTTTATTCCTTATTAAACCTACTCCAGCATTACCCCTATTTGATTTTGTATTTATAACCCTTTATACACCTGACCAAAATTCTTGTTCCTCCTGCCACCGAACTTCACTAATTCCCACTATATCTAACTTTAACCTATCCATTTCCCTTTTTAAATTTTCTATCCGTGGAACGCCAGTTTTCTTTCTCCTGATAACGACATCCTCCTGAGTAGTCCCCGCCCGGAGATCCGAATGGGGGACTATTTTACCTCCGGAATATTTTACCCAAGAGGACGCCGTCATTATTTAATCATACAGTAAAGCTGCATGTCCTCATGAAAAATTACAGCTGTAGTTTCCCCTTGCTTTCAGCCGCACGCAGTACCAGCACAGCAAGGCCGTTTTGGTTAATGTTGCAAGGCCAGATCAGTCAATCATCCAGACTGTTGCCCCTGCAACTACTGAAAAGGCTGCTGCCCCTCTTCAGGAACCACACGTTTGTCTGGCCTGTCAACAGATACCCCTCCGTTGTGGTTGCACCTACGGTACAGCTATCTGTATCGCTGAGGCACGCAAGCCTCCCCACCAACGACAAGGTCCATGGCTCATGGGGGGGATGTTGCCATTAGTTTCAAAATATTTCCTGATTAAATGTATTTGCAACTGAAGCTCTGTATTATATATCATACTAGCTTAGCATCCAGTGCTGCGCTCTCGTAGATCGTATAGCCCGCACAGATTTTGTTTTTGTTTAATCGAATTTTTATGTGGTTCACAAATTGCAACTCCTTCTAAACTTTTCACGCTAATTAAGGCCATATAACATGGTCTTTTCCGAACGACATCCGACCAAAAGGCGATTCTGCTAGTTGGAGTCCAAAGTTTCTATTAATCATGCCTTTTGCGTTCTTGAGGAGATTTTTGCATAAAAACTTTCATCCCTTAACAAATTTTTTTTATATGTTTATTTTTTTACAATTTTAACATGGTCTTTTCCGAATGTACATCCGACCAATAGGGGATTCTGCTCGTTCGAGTCCAAAGTTTTTGTTAATGTCCCCTTTTGCATTCTTGAGAAGATATCTCCATAGCAACTTTCATTCCTCAACAAATATTTCTTTATGTCTTTATTTCCTTACGATGTAGCATGGTATTTTTCGAATGTACATCCCATCAAAAGGCGATTCTGCTAGTTGGAGTCCAAAGTTTCTGTTAATCACGTTCCTGAGGAGATATTTCCATAGCAACTTTCACTCATTAAGAAATATTTTTTTCTATCTAACCAAGAAGTGAAATAGTAATTTTCACAAATATAGTTTTAAATTTTTTTAATGCAACGAAATATTGTCTTCAAAATTTTCTTCTCTTATTGCACTCCCTGAGGGCTGAGTGCACCCCGCTTGCCAACAGCGCTCGGCAGACCAGATGGTCACCCATCCGAGTGCTAGCCCAGCCCGACAGCGCTTAACTTCGGTGATCTGACGGGAACCGGTGATACCACTGCGCCAAAGCCGTCGGCTTTACAGAGACTACTCGGCACAAAAAAATTCATTTTTGCTTTACTTGTAGCTCTGTAAATCTGGTTCATTGTGATGTGACCATCATTACGGTAAAGGTCATAGTTATTGTGATATTTATGTGGAAGTAAAACAAAAAACTTTTCAATGGAAAATAGGGTTCTGTATGATATTGCGTTTGGTGCATATTACACAATATGTTGCTACTTATCGAATACAGCTAACATAGTGAATCTTTCTGTAGACTTGGGTGGAGGTCTCTATCTGTCACCAACCTCCAGAAAATTGATCTGATGGAGCACACTCATTTGAGATCGTGTATTGCCATTGATAAAGCCAGAGTGAAATGTCCCCAACATTCCTCCTATTTCATAAACGGTAACAGAGATCGAAGTGAGAGTTTGGCAAATGACCGCACGCAGAAAGGGCAGTGTCTACCATATGGTTATACAAAACTTCATTATCTACTATGTTATTCCACTAACTACAGACTTTTTCGATGACAGAATGGCGTGCGGTTCTAGGCGCTTCAGTCTAGAACCGCGTGACAGCTACGGTCGCAGGTTCGAATCCTGCCTCGGGCATGGATGTGTGTCCCTAGGTTTGTTAGGAGTAATTATTTCTAAGTTCTAGGCGACTTATGACCTCAGAAGTTAAGTCGCATAGTGCTCAGAGCCATTTGAACCATTTGATGAAAGTATGCAATTTTGAAGGGACATAGACACCTAGTGAAACGATAAATACTATCGGTTTTGAAACAATGTGAATGAATACGTAACACATTTATTTTACACGGAGGATGTGCTTTTTCATAAGGTACTGATTGACCTTACTTTTCCTCAGTTCTTAACTTTTTTTTTTAGTCATCAGTCTTCTGGCTGGTTTGATGCAATCTACCACGAATTCCTGTCTTGTTACAATCTCTTCATCTCAGAGTAGCACTTGCAACCTACGTCCTCAATTATTTGTAGATTTATTACAATCTCTGTCTTCCTCTAAAGTTTTTACCCTCTACAGCTCCCTCTAGTACCATGGAAGTCATTCCCTGATATCTTAACAGATGCCCTACATTCTGTCCCTTCTCCTTATCAGTGTTTTCCACACATTCCTCTCCTCTCCGAATGTGCACAGAACTTCCTTATTCCGTACCTCATCAGTCCACCTAATTTTCAACATTCGTCTGTAGCACCACATGTAAAATGCTTCGATTTTCTTCTATTCCAGTTTTTCCACAGTTCACGTTTCACGATCACAGAACGCTGTGCTCCAAACGTACGTTCTCGGAAACTTGTTTCTCAAATTAAGGCCTATGTTTGTTACTAGTAGACTTCTTTCTCTTGGTCAGGAATGCCCTTTTTGCCAGTGCTGGTCTGCTTTTGATGCCATGTTGCTCCGTCCATTGGTTATTTTACTGCCTAGGTAGCAGAATTCCTTAAATTCCTTACAATCAATCCTCATGTTAAGTTTCTCGCTGTTCTCATTTCTGCTACTTCTCATTACTTTCGTCTTCCTTCGATTTACTCTTAATCCATATTCTGTACTCATTAGACTATTCCAGTAAGCAAATCGTACAATTCTTCCTCACTTAATAAAGGTAATAAAGCTCTGTTTGAAAATTCTCTCACCGTTGAATGTGTGCAACATATTAGTGAGGTGAGACTGTATGAACTCTGGTGTGTTTAGGCGCCGGCCGTGGTGGTCTAGCGGTTCTAGGCGCTCAGTCCAGAACCACGCGACTGCTATGGTCGCAGATTCCAATCCTGCCTCGGGCATGGATGTGTGTGATGTTCTTAGGTTAGTTAGGTTTAAGTAGTTCTAAGTTCTAGGGGACTGATGACCTCAGCTGTTATGTCCCATAGTGCTCAGAACCATTTGAGCCATGTAGAATAAAAGATGGATTTAAAAAAAAAATTGTGTGCTTTTCTTTTGGAGTGACCGTTGTAGGTTTTGCTCGAAAGGTGCCACTCATGACGCTCCTTTGAAATTGGCAACTGGCTAACGAACAAATAAACTGCTACATTTTCGGTGGAATTTTTGTTAGATACTGAGCCTACCAGATGTGACAGTAGACCTTTTTGAATGGTCACCATCAAAGTGTGGGCGTGGATGGCTCCCACTTAATATCTACAAAAAATGTGACTACAAGCTTCAGTTCAGAACACGGCACTTCCCCTCCAGTGCTCGGCATTTCCCCTACAGCGGCTGCCGTAACCCCCACTACTGGCGCTCTCCCCACACGAGCTCTGCCCAGCCCTGCCGTATGAGCATCTACCAGCACGGACACTACTCGTGGTCTGGCTGGTCTCCACAGATGCTCAGCGAGCAGCCAGCCGACAGTCGAACAGCGTCGCTGTTTGCGAGACACTCGGTCGTAGGCGCCAGAAGGTACGCACTTGCCGTTTGTCACTGTCGCGCGTGTCGGTGAACAACCCATTCGTGGGCCGTGTCGTTGCCAGGCTGACTCGACATTGGTCTCTCTCCTCTTTACTCATTCTCCTTACCGCATCTACATCTACATCCATACTCCGCAAGCAACCTGACGGTGTGTGGTGGAGGGTACTTCGAGTACCGCTATCGGTTCTCCCTTCTTATCCAGTCTCGTATTGTTCGTGGAAAGGAAGATTGTCGGCATACCTCTGTGTGGGCTCTAATCTCTCTGATTTTATCCTCATGGTCTCTTCGCGAGATATACATAGGAGGCAGCAATACACTGCTTGACTCCTCAGTAGCTGGCCGCGGTGGCTGAGCGGTTCTCTGCTACGGTCGCAGGTTCGAATCCTGCCTTGGGAATAGATGCGTGTGATGTCCTTACATTAGTTAGGTTTAAGTAGTTCTAAGTTCTAGGGCACTGATGACCACAGATGTTGAGTCCCATAGTGCTCAGAGGCATTTGAACCATTTTTGACTCCTCAGTGAAGGTATGTTCTCGAACTTCAACAAAAGCCCGTATCGAGCTACTGCGCGTCTCTCCTGCGGAGTCTTCCACTGGAGTTTATCTGTCGTCTCCGTAACGCTTTCGCGATGACTAAATGATCCTGTAACGAAGCGCTTCTAGGCTCTTCAGCCTGGAACCGCTACGGTCGCAGGTTCGAATCCAGCCTTGGAGATGGATGTGTGTGATATCTTTAGGTTAGTTAGGTTTAAGCAGTTCTGAGTTCTAGGGGGCTGACGACGTCAGTGCTCAGAGCCATTTGAACCGTTTTTTTTTTTTCTTTTTTTTATTTTGGAACGAAGCGCGGTGCTCTCCATTGGAATGTTCAAGTGTGTGTTAAATCTTGTGGGACTTGAGTGGTAAGGTCATCAGTCTTTAAGCTTACACACTACTTAACCTAAATTATCATAAGGACAAACGCTCATGCCCTTGCCCGAGGGAGGACTTGAACCTCCGCCGGGACCAGCCGCACAGTACATGATCGCAGCGCCTTAGACCGCTTTGCTAATCCGGCGCTCTCCCATTGCATCTTCTCTATCAGCCCTATCTGGCACGGATCCCACACTGGTGAACAGTATTCGAGCAGTGGGCAAACAGGTGTACTGTATAACCTACTTCCTTTGTTGTCGGACTGCATTTTCTTAGGATTTTTCCAATGAATCCCAGTCTGGCATCAGCTTTACCGACGATTAATATTATATGGTCAATTAATTTTATATAGTCAATTAATTTTATATTGTCAATTAATTTTATACGACCACTACGCCACCGCGTGGTGTTCAGGTTCGAGACGGGCAGTGGATACAGCGTTCTGGCTCACCAGGGTACCTCACCAGAACTTCAGTGAGTCACAGTGAAGAGCAGAACTGAATTACAAATTTTGTACAGATGTTTAGAGCGATTACATGTGAACCTGAGCACTTGTGGAGTTTCCATGCTGTACATGGACTTTGCGCGCGTCTAGCACTGATTGCACAGGTGATCCCCGTTTACAAGAAGGGACGTCGAACAGGTGTGCAGAACTATAGACCTATATCTCTAACGCCTATCAGTTGTGGAATTTTGGAACACGTATTAAGTTCGAGTGTAATGACTTTTCTGGAGACTAGAAATCTACTCTCTAGGAATCAGCATGGGTTTTGAAAAAGACAATCGTGTGAAAGCCAGCTCGGGCTATTCGTCCACAAGACTCAGAGGGCCATAGACACGGGTTCACAGATAGATGCCGTGTTTCTTGACTTCCGCAAGGCGTTACATACAGTTCCTCACAGTTGTCTAATGAACAAAGTAAGACCATATGGATTATCAGACCAATTGTGTGATCGAAGAGTTCCCAGATAACAGAACGCAGCATGTCATTCTCAATGGAGAGAAATTTTCCGAAGTAAGAGTGATTTCAGGTGTGCCTCAGGGGTGTGTCGTAAGACCGTTGCTATTCACATCATATATAAATGACCTTGTGGATGACATCGGAAGTTCACTGAGGCTTTTTGTGGATGATGCTGTGGTATATCGAGAGGTTGTAACAATGGAAAATTGTACTGAAATTCAGGAGGATATGCAACGAATTGACGCATGGTGCAGGGAATGGCAATTGAATCTGACTGGAGACAAGTGTAATGTGCTGCGAATACATAGAAAGAAAGATCCTTTATCATTTAGCTACAATATAGAAGGTCAGCAACTGGAAGCAGTTAATTCCATAAATTATCTGGGAGTACGCAAGAGGAGTGATTTAAAATGGCATTATCATATAAAGTTGATCGTTGGTAAAGCAGATGCCAGACTGAGATTCATTTGAAGAATCCTAAGGAAATGCACTCCGAAAGCAAAGAAAGTAGGTTACAGTACACTTGTTCGCCCACTGCTTGAATACTGCTCAGCAGTGTGGCATCCGTACCAGATAGGGTTGATAGAAGAGATAGAGAAGATCGAACAGAGAGCAGCGCGCTTCGTTACAGGATCATTTAGTAATCGCGAAAGTGTTTCGGAGTTGATAGATAAACTGCTGTGGGAGACTCTGCAGGAGAGACGCTCAGTAACTCGCTACGGGCTTTCGTTGAAGTTTCGAGAACACACCTTCACCGAGGAGTCAAGCATTATATCGCTCCGTCCTACGTGTATCTCGCGAAGAGACCACGAGGATAAAATCACAGAGATTAGAGCCCACACAGAAGCATACCGACAATCCTTCTTTCCACGAACCTGACTGGAATAGAAGGGAGAACCGATATATGTACTGAAGGTACCCACCGCCACACCCCGTCAGGTGGCTTTCGGAGTATGGATGTAGATGAAGATGTAGATTGCCGTGTAAGTGACTGTGGCATTCCCCTGGCTGTCATCCTGTTGTTTGTCGGCAGTAACTTCCGCAGTAGCGGCCACGCCCACTGCGGCGAAAAGGCCAAAGCGTAACGGCATCGTCCACTCGGAGACGGATGCTTCATTAGCGAATGGCGAATAGGTGGGCAGGCGGGGGTGGACACATTGCGGAAATTTATCGCCGGGTATCTGTCTTGGCAGAAAGGACGGAGGACTGAAACGTTAGGACTAGCCATGAATGACGCCGATACTAACTATGCAGCAGTGTGGCTAAGTTCTCAGTTCTCAGTATCATTATGCTTATACAACGAAGCACCAAAGACACTGATACACGAATGCCTATTCAAATACAGGGTGTTACAAAAAGGTACGGCCAGACTTTCAGGAAACATTCCTCACACACAAATAAAGAAAAGATGTTATGTGGACATGTGTCCGGAAGCGCTTAATTTCCATGTTAAGCTCATTTTAGTTTGGTCAGTATGTACTGTATTTCCTCGATTCACCGCCAGTTGGCCCAATTGAAGGAAGGTAATGTTGACTTCTGTCCTTCTGTTGACATGCGACTCATTGCTCTAGAGTACTAGCATCGAGCACATCAGTAAGTAGCATCGACAGGTTGGTGTTCATCACGAACGTGGTTTTGCAGTCAGTGCAATGTCTACAAATGCGGAGTTGGCAGATGCCCTTTTCATGTACGGAGTAGCACGGGGCAATAGCCGTGGCGCGGTACGTTGTATCGAGACAGATTTCCAGAACGGAGGTGTCCCGACAGGAAGACGTTCGAAGCAATTGATCGGCGTCTTAGGGAGCACGGAACATTCCAGCCTATGACTCGCGACTGAGGAAGACCTAGAACGATGAGGACACCTGCAATGGACGAGGCAATTCTTCGTGCAGTTGACGATAACCCTAATGTCAGCATCAGAGAAGTTGCTACTGTACAAGGTAACGTTGACCATGTCACTGTATGGAGAGTGCTACGGGAGAACCAGTTGTTTCCGTACCGTGTACAGCGTGTGCAGGCACTATCAGCAGCTGATTGGCCTCCACGGGTACACTTCTGCGAATGGTTCATCCGACAATGTGTCAATCCTTATTTCAGTGCAAGTGTTCTCTTTACGGATGAGGTATCATTCCGACGCCGGCCGCGGTGGTCTCGCGGTTCTAGGCGCGCAGTCCGGAACTGCGCGACTGCTACGTTCGCAGGTTCGAATCCTGCCTCGGGCATGGATGTGTGTGATGTCCTTAGGTTAGTTAGGTTTAAGTAGTTCTAAGTTCTAGGGGACTGATGACCACAGCTGTTAAGTCCCATAGTGCTTAGAGCCATTTGAACCATTTTTTTCGTTCCGACGTGATCGAATTGTGAATTTTCACAATCAACATGTGTGGGCTGACGAGAATCCGCACGCAATTGTGCAATCACGTCATTAAACACAGATTTTCTGTGAACGTTTGGGCAGGCATTGTTGGTGATGTCTCGATTGGGCTCTGTGTTCTTCCACCTACGCTCAATGGAGCACGTTATCACGATTTCATACGGAATACTCTACCTGTGCTGCTAGAACATGTGCCTTTACAAGTACGACACAACATGTGGTTCATGCACGACGGAGCTCCTGCACATTTCAGTCGAAGTGTTCATACGCCTCTCGACAACAGTTTGGTAGAGGCAGGCCTCCACGCTCTCCTGACCTTAACCCTCTTGACTTTCATTTATGGGGGCATTTGAAAGCTCTCGTCTACGCGACCCCGGTACAAAATGTGGAGACTCTTGGTGCTCGTAATGTGGACGGCTGTGATTCTCCAGAGCTGCATCAGTGCTTCAGGGATTCCGTGCGACGGAGGGTGGATGCACGCATCCTCGCTAACGGAGGACATTTTGAACATTTCCTGTAACAAAGTGTTTGGAGACAAGCTGGTACGTTCTGTTGCTGTGTGTTTCCATTCCATGATTAATGTCATTTGAAGAGAAGTAATAAAATGAGGTCTAACATGGAAAGTAAGCGTTTCCGGACACATGTCCACATAACATATTTTCTTTCTTAGTGTGTGAGGAATGTTTCCTGAAAGTTTGGCCGTACCTTTTTGTAACACCCTGTATACTGATTAGCCAGAACATTATGACCACCGACCTGCTATTGATATAAGCCTGTCGAGGTGACAGCAGAGTCACCTGGCGAAAAACGACTTCTAATGTGACACACGCACCGTGCATACAGTTTAAGTGAGCGTGTTGTCAGTGTGTGGAATGGGGAAGGCGCGCGACCCGCCTGAGTTTGAACGAGGGCCGATACTGACGACCCGGAGACTGGGCACGAGCTTTCCGGGAACGTCGTGGTGAGTGTCTTCAACACTTGGCCAACCCGAGGTGAAACCACGTCCAGAGCTCGTGTAGCCGGGCAGCCACCGCTCATTACAGATGTCGAACGTCGTAGGCTGGGCAGACTGGTAAAACAGGACAGGTGGCGAACTGTGGCGGAACTACCGTCAGACTTTAATGCTGGGCAGAGTACAAATGCGTCTGAACATACAGCGCACCAAACACTCCTACCAATGGGTCACCACACCCAATGACCCATGCATGTGTTAATGTTAACACCACAGCATTGGCAAGTACGGCTGAAATGGGCACGTGACCATTGGTACTGGATGTTGGCCCAGTGACAGAGAATTGCACGGTGTGGCGTATCCCGATACCTACATCATGATGCTGATAGGAGTGCGCGAATCCGTCATATTCCAGGAGAACAGCACCTCAACACCTGTATTGCGTGACGGAGACAAGTTGGCAGCGGCTCCATTATGCTCTGGGGAACATTCACGTGGGCTTCCTTGGGTCCAGTGGAGCTCGTGCAAGCCATCAACACAGCCAAGGAGTAACGAAGATTGGCTAAAATTTACAGATGCGCGAAATTTGGCACGGACTTCAATGCGAGATGCCTTTAATAGGATCCACAACGAAACACTGTCTGGAATTTTGGTAGAAAATCCGACGAAATTCTGTTCGTATGTAAAGTACACAAGGAGAAAGACGCAGTCAAGACCTTCGCTGTGCAGTGCCGATGGTACTGTTACCGACGACTGTGCCACTAAAGCGGAGTTATTGAATGCAGATTTCCGAAATTCCTGCACCATGGAAGACGAATGGAATATTCCACAATTTGACACACGAACAGCTGCTAGCATGAGTTTCTTAGAAGTAGATATCTTAGGGGCTGCGAGGCAACTCACATCGCTTGGTACTGGCAAGTCTTCAGGTCCAGATTGTATACTGATTACGTTTCTTTCAGATTACGCTGATACAATAGCTCCCTACTTAGCAATCATATACAACCACTTGCTCACCGATAGATCTGTACCTACTGATTGGAAAATTGCGCAGGTCGCACCAGTGTTTAAGAAGGGTAGTAGGAGTAATCCATTTAACTACAGGCCTATATCATTGACGTCGGTTTGCAGTAGGGTTTTGGGGCATATACTGTATTCAAACATTATGACTCAACTTGAACGGAACGATCTATTGATACGTAATCAGCACAGTTTTAGAAAACATTTTTCTTGTGCAACGCAGCTAGCTCTTTATTCGCACGAAGTAATGGCTGGTATCGACAGGATATCTCAAGTTGATTCCATAATTCTAGATTTCCGAAAAGCTTTTGACACCGTTCCTCACAAGCGACTTCTAATCGAGCTGTGGGCCTATGGGGTATTGTCTCAGTTGTGCAACTGGATTCGTGATTTCCTGTCAGGAAGGTCGCAGTTCGTAATAATAGACGGCAAATCATCGAGTAAAACTGAAGTGATATCAGGTGTTCCCCAGGGAAGCCTCCTGGGACCTCTGCTGTTCTTGATCTATATAAATGACCTGGGTGACAATCTGAGCAGTTCTCTTAGGTTGTTCGCAGATGATGGTGTAATTTACCGTCTAGTAAGGTCATCTGAAGACCAGTATCAGTTGCAAATCGATTCATAAAAGATTGCTGTATGATGTGGCAGGTGGCAGTTGACGCTAAAAAACGAAAAGTCTGAGGTGATCGACACGACTTCCAAAAAAAATCCGTTGGAATTCGATTACTCGATAAATAGTACAATTCACAAGGCTGTCAATTCAACTAAGTATCTGGGTGTAAAAATTATGAACAACTTCAGTTGGAAAGACCACATAGATAATATTGTGGAGAAGGAGAGCCAAAGGTTGCGTTTCATTGGCAGGACACTAAGTAGATGCAAAAAATCCACTAAAGAGACAGCTTACACTACACTCGTTCGTCCTCTGTTAGAATATTGCTGCGCGGTGTGGGATCCTTACCAGGTGGGATCGATGGAGGACATCGAAAGGGTGCAAAAAAGGGCAGCTCGTTTTGTATTATCACGTAATAGGGGAGAGAGGTGGCAGATATGATACGCGAGTTGAGATGGAAGTCTTTAAAGGAAAGACGTGTTTCGTCGCGGCTTGATCTATTTACGAAATTTCAGACACCAACTTTCTTTTCCGAATGCGAAAATATTTTGTTAAGCTCAACCTACATAGGTAGGAATGATCATCACAATAAAATAAGAGAAATCAGAGCTCGAACAGAAAGGTTTAGGTGTTCGTTTTTCCCGCGCGCTGTTCAGGAGTGGAATGGTAGAGAGATAATATGATTGTGGTTCGATGAACCCTCTGCCATGCACTTAAATGTTCATTGCAGAGTAATCATGTAGATTGAGATGTAGATGTAGATGGTTGCAGACCACGTACACCTCTTCGTGACGGTCATGTGTCCCGTTGGTAGTGGCATTTTTCAGCAAGATAATGCTCCATGTCTAAAGGCCAGGAGAATGACGGAGCTGTTCGAGGAACACAGTGGCGACTTCCAGTTGACATGCTGGCCCCCGTCTCAACTCGCCAGATCTGAACCCTATCGAACACATCTGGGATGAGTTTGGATGTGGCGTCAGAGCTCGTCGTCCCCCTCTCCTGAATTTGCGGGAATTAGGTGATTTGCGAGTGCAGAGGTGGTGCCAACTCCCTCCAGCGATTTACCGAGGCCTCATTTCTAGCATGCCACGATGCACCACCGCTGTTATCCGTGCCAAAGGTGGACTTACCGGCTATTAGGTAGGTGGTCATAATGTTCTGGCTGATCGGTGTAGGCTGAGCAGTGCGACCGAAACACAACACTCCCACCACCCTTCCAAATCCTGTCTTTTCGTTATTACTCTTCCATCCTTTCTGTTCACCCTCGGTTCTTGTACATACGAGGGGGCTTGAAAAGTCGGTGCAAAAATAAAAACTATTTACGAGTTTGGGGTACATCTTTTTTATTTTTCCACATAGTCTCTTTTTAGAGTTACACACTTCGTCCAATGCCGTTCTTATTTGTTGATACCTTCCGAATAACAGGAATTGTCCAAGTCTGCAAAATAGCTATTAGTTGCTGCAATCACGTCGTAGTTTGAGTAAAATATTTCTCCCTCTGGGCATTTCTTCAAATTGGGGAACAAATAGTAGCCTGAGGGAGCCAAGTCTGGAAAATTGGGGGGGATTTGAAACGAGTTGGAATCCTACTTCCATTAATTTTGATGACGTGTGTGCTGGTGCATTGTCGTGATGGAAAAGGACTCTTTTGCGGTCCATTTGCCGGAGTTTTTTCTTTGCACCTCGGTTTTGAAACGGTCCAATAACGATCAGTAACATCCACCTGTAATAGTTTTACCCTTTTCCAGATAGTCGATGAGAATCACCCCGTGCGAATCCCAAATGACAGACGCCATAAACCTTCCGGCAGAAGGAAAGATTCTCCCTTGGTAACCCATTGTTCAGATTGTTGTTTGGTCTCAGGAGTATAGTAATGTATCCATCTTTCATCCACAGTGACGAAACGACGCTTTAAGTCTTGGGGATTCTTCCTGAACAGCTGCAAACTATCCTTGCAACACTTCACATGATTCCGTTTTTTGTCAAGCGTGAGCAATCGCGGAACCCATCTTGCGGATAGGTTTCTCATGTCCAAATGTTTATGCAAAACATTATGTACCCGTTCATTCGAGATGCCCACAGCTCTAGATCCATCACAATATCATGGATTTTATCAATGATTTCTGGAGTCATAACCTCCACAGGGCGTCCAGAACGTTCAGCATCACCTGTGCCCATATGGCCACTCCGAAAATTTGGAAAACACTTATGAACTGTTCTGATCGAAGGTGCAGAGTCACCGTAATGTTTATCTACTTTCGCTTTATGCTCCTGAGGTATTTTGTCTCTCATAAAGTAATCACCACACGAAATTCTTTTTCGTCCATTTTTTGACAATCACTCGATTTTCTTGATTCACACGAATGCAAAACACAAAGAAATAGACTAATATGGCTGAACCTTTGTCTGCGTTCTTTCCAAAGATACTACTAACTAAACATAACTACGATACGCGCCGGTGGTGACATCTCTCGGGCTCTGCACGGACTTTTAAACGCCCCTCGTATTTATGTTACCCGTCTTCCGCTGCCTTCACTCTCAAGCGCAATGTTAGAACTGCCTATGTGATACCTTTTCTAAGGCCAAACCGACCGCCATCCAACAGATGGTTACAATTACTTAGTATTTTGGAAGCCTGTGACTTTGCAATGATACATGGCAAGTTGGCGATCCGTCTTTTTCCATTGTCCAGAATGAGATTTTCACTCTGCAGCGGAGTGTGCGCTGATATGAAACTTCCTGGCAGATTAAATCTGTGTGCCGGACCGATACTCGAACTCGGGACCTTTGCCTTTCGCGGTCAAGTGCTCTACCAACTGAGCTACCCAAGCACGACTCACGCCCCGTCCTCACAGCTTTTTTTCCGTTGTGTTCCAGGCACAACAACAACATAGGGCGCAGCGGGCGCTGGAGCGAGAACAACGGGAGCTGGACCGCGAGATGAGGGAGATGGAGTACCAACAACAGCAACAGCAGCAACAACTGCAGCAGCAGCAACAGCAGCAGTACCAGCAACAACAGCAGCGGGAGTGCAGGTCGTCATCGCTCCAGTCCATGTGAGTCACGCCCTTCATCTTCTAGTTACCAGTTTTTAAAAGGGAAACAACTGTTGTCATCTTTGCCCTATACCACTGTATTCCAGAGTTCACGCCTAAGCTGGTTATCCCTCGTGCTTGATATTTCCCATCTATGCAGATGTTTTTATTCCAGATGTAAATTTTCTGTATGGTAAGCGACCTCGTAGATCGAGTGTGGTGTGCGTACTGTAGGACCTTCGGTACACACACCATCAGATTATTTGACTTGTCGCTCTAACGAAGTAGGCGAGTGTCAGAAATACGTTTCATGGTCTTATCGTGGCGTGCTTATCTTCTGCCGTTAGGTCAGACGATAGAAATGCCACTTGCACGCTTAGAGTAGCAGATTGACGGTGACCAACTTTAAACAGAACTTGATTAATTTTCACACACATTTATTAAAATAATAACAAGCATAAAATTACTTAACTTGATTCTGGATGCTATTTACAATTGACAATCTGAAGTTCCTTTGGCCTTGGTGCGTTAATCTTATTCTCACATATCTCTGATACTTGACAAAGTGTCTATACATTTATCTTCATGGCTATGTACAGGAATATGGTAATCTTATTAGGCGCAGACTGAAACTGGACTATAGACTGGTACAGACAAAGGTGGACTGGTGCAGACTGATGCAGACAAATGCAGACTGACTAATCGGAGGTCTGTACACTCGTCATAATACCTCGCGTGTTCATGTATCACTGTGCGAGTGTTATCCGTGACGAGAAAAGGTTCTACGTTAGCAGCAATCTCATTGGCGGCGTTACATATTAATACGCAGATCCGCGGAAGCAGAATTTGGTCCGTCTCTAAGGCAGCGCCATCTCGTAGTGCGAGGATGGAGGAGCGCTGCGCCTGCACTGTTGTGCTTAGGAAAGTTGTGTATGCGCTGACTATGCAGAACCATGTACACAACATCCAGGAAACAGCGTTAGGCTTGCTAACAGTCCAGCAGGTATCATTCGACCGCTACAGTGCGACACGACAAGTGGAAGATCTGTTTCCTAAATCAGATTTTCACTCTGCAGCGGAGTGTGCACCGATATGAAACTTCCTGGCAGATTAAAACTGTGTGCCGGACCGAGAGTCGAACTCGTGACCTTTGCCTTTCGAATTTTCATATCAGCGCACATTCCGCTGCAGAGTGAAAATCTCATCCTGGAAACATCCTCCCAGGCTGTGCCTAAGCCATCTCTCCGTAATAACCTTCCTCGAGGAGATCTAGTTCTGCAAGGTTTACATAAGGGCTTTGTGAAGTTTGGAAGGTAGGAGACGAGGTACTGGCAGAATTGAAGCTGTGAGGATGGGGTGTGAGTCATGCTTGGGTAGCTCAGATGGTTGACCACTTGCCTGCAAAATGCAAAGGTCTCGAGTTCGAGTCTCGGTTCAACACATAGTTTTAATCTGCCAGGAAGTTTCATGGAAGACCTGCTTTGTAGTGGTCACCCACAAGCAGCTTCACCAGTTTATCACATCTTGTCAGGAAATACTTTTCTCAGACATTCAACAAGTTTTTTCGCCCAGAGGCAGTGGAAATAAGTTGCCAATTCACTTACAAAAACATAATATATGTAAGTATATAGCGAAGATAAATCAGATTCCTTTAAAAAAAATAGTAAGGAAATGGTTAACAAGACACACTGACATTTCTTATTTACCAGATTGTTTGTGGACAACATGTGAAAAAACATTCGTAAGATCGTGTTGCCAGTGGATGGAAGGGCAATCTGTGAACATTGTAAGGGCTCGAGCCAGGCGCATGTAGACACAGTTACCCGAAAGGGACAGAAGATGGAAGACGTCATGTACAAATACGGAGAAAAAAATCATTACAATTACAGAAAAATTGGATGATTTATTCAAGAGAAAGAGTTTCCAAAATTGAGCAAGTCAACAACGTGTTGGTCCACCTCTGCCCATTAAGCAAGCAGCTATTCAGCTTGGTGTTGGATGATAGTTGTTGGTTGATCCCCAGATGGATATATTGCCAAATTCTGTCTAATTCGCACGTTAGATCATCAACACTACAAGCTGATTGGCGGGCCCTGCCCATAATGCTCCAAACGTTCTCAATTGAGGAAAGATGTGGCTACCTTGGTGGTCAAGGTAGAGTTTGGCAATCGTATAATGTGCGCAGTCAAGTTGATATCCCCCACTGTCTGGGGCATCTCTACGCACTTCATCGGCCCAGAATCTCGTTCACTGGAGTAAAATTGTCTTCAGTGATAAGCCCCACTTCAAACTGAGCTGCGATGATCAGCGGAAACGTTTCTGGAGACGCACCGTACAGCAGTGGGGTATCAACCTCACTGTCGCAAGTCATATGGCCCAACAAACAGATGTGATGGTGTGGGGTGCCATTTCTTTTCACAGCAGGACTCCTGTGGTTGTCATCCGCTGCATCCCTACACCACAAAGGTAAATCGACGATATTCTACGTCAGCTTTTGTTGACATTCATGGCGAGCCATCATGGGCTTACATTTCAACATGAGAATGCCAGACCGCACAAAGTGAGAGTTTCTACTGCTTCCTTTCGTGCTTGACAAACCCTACCTTGGATAGCGAGATCGTCGGATCTCTCCCCAACGGAGAAAGTTTGGAGCATTATGGACATGGCCATTCAACCAAATACAGTTTTGGCCAGTTGGACAGAAATTGGTACAACGTCCCTCAGGAGAGCATTCAACAATTCTATCAATCTTTGCGAAGCAGAAATACTGCTTGCATAAGGATTGGAGGTGGACCAACGCGTTTTTGACTTGCTCAATTCGTAGATCTCTTCCTCTTGAACAAAATCATCCAACTATTCTGAAACCACAATAGTTTGTTTATTTGTACATCCACATCATATTTACCTATTTGCCCCTTTGGATAATTCCTTTGTAGTGATCCGTTTCACAGTGTATTATTATTATTATTATTATTATTATTATTATTGTCACTATTCTATGCATCGGTTGCAGCAAAAGAATTTGTATTGAACTGAAAAGTAGACATATGGAACTACACTCGCACTCATAAATTAAGGATAATTCTGATACATGGTGAAACAACGCTGTGGTGGTTGGTTTGCGGGTTTAAATCACCTCCGGATATAACCATGCAGTACATTTGACCTGCGGTCGTCGCAAGGTGGCGCTGGCAGCAGTCCACATACGCAGAGGTGTGTCGGTGCATGTTAGAGTACGGTGCAGCGAGTAAGTGTGCAGACGTTTTCAGACGTGCTCATGGTGACTGTGTGTTGAAAATGGCTCAAAGAACACATGTTGATGATGTTATGAGGGGTGGAATACTAGGGCTATGGAAGCTGGTCAAACACAGCAGGTCATAGCACGGGCCCTCTGTGTGCCACAAAGTGTGATCTCGAGATTATGGCAACGATTCCAGCAGACAGGAAGCGTGTCCAGGAGCTACAGTACGGGACGTCCACAGTGTACAACACCACAAGGAGACCGATATCTCACCGTCAGTGACTGCAGGTAGTCTCGCTCAGGACCTTACCGCAGCCACTGGAACAGTTGTCTCCAGACACTCAGTCTACAGACAACTGAACAGACACGTTTTATTCGTCCGGAGACCTGCAAGGTGCATTCCACTGACCCCTGGTCACAGCAGAACCCGTAAAGCCTGGTGTCAAGAACGCAGTACATGGTCATTGGAACAGTGGTTCCAGGTCATGTTCACGGACGAGTCCAGGTATAGTCTGAACAGTGATCCTCGCCGGGTTTTCATCTGGCGTGAACCAGGAACCAGATACCAACCCCTTAAAGTCCTTGAAAGGGACCTGTATGAAGGTCGTAGTTTGATGGTGTGGGGTGGGATTATGATTGGTGTACGTACACCCCTGCATGTCTTTGACAGAGGAACTGTAACAGGTCAGGTGTATCGGGAAGTCATTTTGCACCAGTATGTCCGCCTTTTCAGGGGTGCAGTGGGTCCCACATTCCTCGTGATGGATGATAACGCACGGCCCCACCGAGCTGCCATCGTGGAGGAGTACCTTGAAACAGAAGATATCAGGCGAATGGAGTGGCCTGCCTGTTCTCCAGACCCAAACCCCATCGAGCACGTCTGGGATGCTCTCGGTCGACGTATCGCTGCACGTCTTCCAACCCCTCGACACTTCGGGAGCCCCGACAGGCACTGGTGCGAGAATGGGAGGCTATACCCCACCTGGTCCAGAGTATGCCAATCCGTTGTGCGGACTGTGTACGTGTGCGTGGTGATCATATCCCATATCGCATATCCCATATCCCATACTGCACAGGAAACAGTGGCGTTTTGTAGCACGTGTGTTTTGAGACGGTTTTCTGAACTGATCACCAATACCGTGGACTTACAGACCTGTGTCGTGTCTGTTTCCTATGTGACTGTGCTATTAGCGCCAGTTTTGTGGTGGTACCACGTTGTGTGGCACTACATACTGCAATTGGGCTTAATTTGTGAACATGAACGTATTTTACCTTTATAAACATGCAACGGCGCAGAGTACTCAAGAATGTCGGAACAGTCAGTTCAGCGGACTGCCTCATCGGATACTTCATGTAACTTCGATTGCAAAAGCCCCATTTGTGCATCTTGTTTATTTTAACATACCCTGTCTAGTGCAGAATCTATTGCGCTGTACCCACACCTCCCTAGTACAATGAAAGCCTGGAACCTTAAAAGATGTGTTGTCAGTAAGTCTGTGGCTCCGGGTTTTCGTGGCTTTCCAATCACGTTT
The DNA here is from genome assembly GCF_023897955.1 of Schistocerca gregaria. NCBI lineage: Eukaryota > Metazoa > Arthropoda > Insecta > Orthoptera > Acrididae > Schistocerca > Schistocerca gregaria. Next base: position 124,360,355 of record NC_064930.1, on the reverse strand, counting down.
TCACTCAGCGTCGCGGCTGAACCAAATGGAGACCATTTTGACTCCGGTTTCATTTGCTGCTGTTCTGGAATTGAAGCGTTTCCTGGGCAGGGAGAGCAAACCTCTGTGCAGAGGGATTGATTCTTTTTTTTGGAAACGTGCAGCCCAACTTTGTAGAGAGCCACCCCTCGACGAATATGATCTGGACAGATGTTCCATAGTATCAGCAGCCAGTGTGTAGGTGTAGATCTGACTGCGCCACTAGTGGTTCTCATAGCTTCTTTCAAATGGAAGCGAGCCATCTTGACAAGAGCGCTGCAATTCCAAACTGATGCCCAATATCCTGCTGCAGAGTGTGCCAAGGCAAGGCATCCCCCACGGAGAACTGATGTGTTTGCTCCTCATGTACTGCAAACCACTCATGTTTGCACCTCGTTAACTTGTCGGAAAGGTTCAAACTGTCCACGGGTGTACTGCCAGTTCAAATGGCTCTGAGCACTATGGTACTTAACATCTGAGGTCATCAGTCCCCTAGAACTTAGAACTATTTAAACCTAACTAACCTAAGGAAACCACACACATCCATGCCCGAGGTAGGATTCGAACCTGCGACCGTAGCAGTCGCACGGTTCCAGACTGTCGCGCCTAGAACCGCTGGGCTGCCCCGGCCGGCTGTACTGCCAGTCCAACGGGCACACTATGTCGGCGGTGAGACATGTCGCCATCGTCAGGTGCGCTGACGAACTGAGCTCCTGAGGGTGGGAGACCCTCTTAACTTCCCTCGCGAGGCGTTCTCTTTGCAGTCGGCGCCCACTTCTGTGGCGGTGTCGGTGTAATTGCCTCGTCCGCCCTAGTCGTCCGCTCGTGTCCTTTGCTGAGCGTCTTCTTAATTGGAATCTCAATGCTGGTTCCCATGCCCTGCTGAGGTTTTAGCCGCAATCTCGGTTGATAAGTCTGTCCCTGGTACGAATTTCGGTAGCCTCTCTAACGACGCTGTCCCAGTTTTTAGATGTCTGTGCCAGGAACCCTGAGTATGTTGGAAGTCCATTTCGTGATTTTCGGACAAACAGTGCTTTGCGACCGCCGACTTGTTGGGGTACCCAAGTCGAGTGAGCCTCTTGTGTTCTCGGCAACTATCTTCAAGGGTGCACACTGTATGTCCAATGTAAGTCTTCCCACATTGACACCGAATCTGGTATATGCTGTATACTGGCGCACTACCAGGGAAAATAGAACGAATATTGAGGAAACACCGAGTAGGAACTGTCTTTTTCCCACCAAATATAATGCCAGCATTATTGAGAAGTGTCAAAAACGATCTCGGTTTGTGGAAGGACAGATTCCGTGTCAATGTGCGAAGACTTATATTGGACAGGCAGTGCGCACACTCTGTAAGGTGTCAGGCAAATCCAACACCTTCCATGAAAACCCTGACATGATAAGCAAATCCGGCAGTTATGTCACATAGCTCCGAATAAATCCTTACCTTAAATTAACCAAAGTAATACGACCAACCGGTGAGCAAATGGAATACCACAGACTAACACAAGAACGCCTAATGCATGTCATACCACCCCACCGTGAAACAGACGCAGTTCCGAGGGGAGGAACGAGAACAGAGGCTGAGAGCAGAATCGTGTAGGCTAGAAGGCCCTACGATAAGGGACAGACACCCACATCGCCGGCCGACCGCCAAGACCACCCCCCAGCCCATGTTAAAAGATAGAGCCCTCCAGAAGAACAGTACAGATCTTACGATAACACTAAAAGGGCCACACCAGCTGCAAGTTTTAGCGTGAGAGTTTTTCGCGTCTCTGTTACGTTGCAAACGTTAAAAACATTGCCCCACCACGAAAAGTATAACGTTTCTCATTGGATACACAGGATTTTTGTAGGCAGAACTTAAGGTTAACATTGAGACCCTGATTGATCAGTTGAAAACACAGCCAGATAGTTTTTTTTTTAAACCAACTTCGGTAAATTGTAGTAAGGAGAAGTTAGAGAGAGTTAGTTCCGAGACGGCGAGCTGGATGGCTGCTGCGCCGGCCGCTGCCCCCCTGGAGCTGCCTAACCAACGACAAGGTACTGAACGCACGTGATGCCGCATTTTTGAGCGCATAAGGCTTCACTCAGAATTGCAGAAGTCTCATCTGTTACACGCCCTTTTTGCGTAATACTAGTGTCGATCGTCAATTAAAGCTCATGGTGTTCACATTTGCTACTAGGAGTTAAAATATGAAACGCTATGATTTTTCTGTTATATAATTATTGAGAAGCCACATCAGCCACTGTAATTTACGACAAGTTAAATAAGTAATTAAAGATAATGGAGGGTCACTGTAGACCATTTTGAAAGTTTTCTCTTTTATGAAACTTAAATTAAACCTAGATTATAGATGTGATATGGCATAGGTCATCCTTCGATCCATTGTCGAACTTGGAAACCCATTCAGGGAATATTCGTTCACATTTTTGTTCAACGCAGTTGGTTTTTACCATCCTGTATTAAAACATCTCCTTTTATCAATAGTGCAATTTATAAACAATGTTTTGTGAGCAGAATAAAATTTCCAGTGGTAAACTTAACTGCTTTTTCGACGTTATTTTACCAGCTAACTAAAAGTAGGAAAGCCTTGAACTCCTTCCACTAAATTTAGTTAGTATTAAGATTCTTTTACAGGGAGTGCAGTGGAGATGACGCTGAAACCATTAAGTATTTAGTTATATCATCGCTAGTCTCGCTGAACTCTTCTGAACTCTACATGTCATGTGTGGTCTGACGTCTCTTTACCAGCAACAGTTCTCAGGTTCCAACTAGTCAATTCCCTAAAAAACACGCTCAGAGCGTCGTTGCGCGAAACTGGTAGGGAGACACGACTTAGAAGTAACAGACACCACGCAGAATGTTAGAACTCGACTTGGGTACCCCAACAAGTCGGCGGTCGCAGAGCACTGTTTGTCCGAAAATAACGAAATGGGCTACCAACATACCAGGCCCTTGGCACAGACATCTAAATGCTGGGACAGCGTCGTTAGAGAGGATATCGAGATTCGTACCAGGGATAGACTTATCAACCGAGATTGCGGCTAAAACCTCAGCAGGGCATGGGAACCAGCATTGAGATTGTAATTAAAAAGACGCTCAGCAAAGGAAACGAACGGGCGACTTGGGTGAACGAGGCAATTAGACCGACAGCACCACAGAAGCGGGCGCCGACTGCAGAGAGAATGGCTCAGCGCACCTGACGATGGCGACGTGTCTGACCGCCGAAATATTGGGCCGGTAGACACTATGGACCGGCAGTACACCCGTGGACTGTTCGAGCAAGAAATACGCCGGGAGAAACTTGAGAAAAATGTCGGAAAGGTGTTTGCGGTACGTCAGCCTGTTGTCAAATGTGACACTAAGGTGTTTTGGCTTATCGCTGCTGTTGACTAGGTGGAGAGCGTCGAACCGTGGGCTCATCCTTGCTGATGCTATGCGATTAGAGGGGGTGGAAAACACGAACTCCTGTTTCAGCAACATTAATCTCCACATCGTAAAATGTTCATAAAATTCGGTAAGGCCGTTTCTTAGGTGTTCGTGACACACAGAAACATCTTCACTTTATTTCCTTCTTTCTTTTGCTTGTGCCTTGTTCCCACAATGACGCAGGGTCGGCAAGGTTAATCAGAATTGGCAGGGTTAATTTAAGGGGGGGGCAGATGCCCTTCGTGTCGCCACCCCATACCCCCTGGGACAGAATTAGTGTACCCCAGCTGTCTGCGTCCAATGTAATCCGTGGAATAGTGTGAATGTGTTCAGATGTCTGCGAGCCATGTAACTCAGGCGGAACGTGGGGACCAGCCCAGTATTCATCTAGTGGGATGCGGAAAACCGCCTAAAAACCACATCCAGGCTGGGAGGCACGCCGGCCTCCGTCGTTATGCCGCTGGATGGATTGGATCCGGGCCTGGCGAGCCTACTCGAGTCCAGGAAGCAGCGCATTAGCGCGCCCGGCTAACCTGACAGGTCCAGAAACATCGTCACTCTCACAGGAAATTGCAGGGTCATCTGCATACTGGAATTTCCTGGCGATCACGTTCGGTAGCTCTGCTCTGTAGAGACTGAATTACCCTGGAGCAACAGCAGAGGGTTGAGGTAAGCCACCACTGAATAAATGTCATCTGACATCATCTGCGCCTTTGTGTACTTTCCCCAACATGTATCTAATAAATGAGATTATTCTGAGCTGTCTGACGTTTGTTTGTAATTAATACTCTATTACTGAAGCTGTGATTTTGGTTGATTTCTGTTTTAACCTCAGTCTGAGAAGCTTGTGCCGTAGTTGGAGCAGTGCTGTAAGAAGCGAGTGGAGATGTTACAAAATCTGTTATTCGGAAAGTGAGATAATAATTTTCTGTATCTGAGATGTACGGAACCGTGCTTTCCCTTTGTTTTGTTTGGTTAAGAGTAACAGAATTTCAGCAAATATGAAATAACACGTGTGTTTGTTTGACAGCCGCAGAAAACAGTTCAGTTTGGTTAAGGTATTTAAAGGAAAAGAGAATATAACCGCGTAACGGATAAAAGAAGGGCATAAAAACGGGGGGAAAATGGGGCAGCAGGATTTGAGATTTATTTGAGGAGATCACTTTGATCCATATGGCGTGCGAAAAAACATGTGTAGAAAATTGTAGAATTTTCACAGGGGACAAAAAGAAAAACTTCTTTTCTCATTTCTGCACTAGATTCCTTGAAGGGATTGACACTGGACTTTCTTTACGCCGACTTTCACACCTGTTTTGACTGCTATATGTCCTACAATTTGTCAGCTGAATCCGATTTGCAACACCATTACACCTTACTGCTACACTATGTGATCAAAAGTATCGGGATACCTGGCTGTAAATGGCTTAAAGGTTCGTGGCACCGTCCATCGGTAATGCTGGAATTCTGTATGTTGTTGGCACAACCTTAGCCTTGATGACAGCTTCCCCTCTCGCAAGCATACGTTCAATTAGGTGGTGGAGGTTTTCTTGGGGAATGGCAGCACATTCTTCACGGAGTGCTGCACTGAGGAGAGGTATCGATGTCGGTCGGTGAGGCCTGGTACGAAGTCGGCGCTGCAAAACATCCCAAAGGTGTTCTGCAGGATTCAGGTCAGGACTCTGTGCAGGCCAGTCCATTACAGGGGTGTTATTGTCGTGTAACCACTCCGCCACAGGCGGTACATTACGAACAGGTGCTCCATCGTGTTGAAAGACGTAATCGCCATCGGCGAATTGCTCTTCAACAACGGGAAGCAAGAAGATGCTTAAAACATCGGTGTTGGCCTTTGCTGTGATAGTGCCACGTCATCAACAGGGTAGTGTACCTGGATAATCTACAACAATTTTTCATACCACGGATCGACGGGGATGACCGAGAACGAAATGTTTATTGTGTCGCCTTCCCTACCTGAACCCAGAGCAATTATTTACTCCACGTATGAGCAAGTTACACCTGCAATGCTACAGCGAGTATGGGTTGAAATTGAATACAAACGGGATGTGTGCAGGATAACTAACGGAAGCCACATAGAATACCTTTAGTGTAAGGTAAAAGAAACCTGAAGTGTTTCCCTACAAAACAACACTAAACACAGCCCTATATCCCAGATCACATAAGAAACGGATTGCCGGATCGCTTGGTCTAGCAGGCAACCCTTGTCAGGGAACACCCACCAGGCGCCAACAGCATCACACTCTTACTTCTGGAATCAACCACTACATGGCACTCCGTTCTGTGAAATATGTGGCAACATCGGCCGAACGCGTGCAGCTCTCAACTGTTTGGCGTTGTTGTGGTCTTCAGTCCTGAGACTGGTTTGATGCAGCTCTCCATGCTACTCTAGCCTGTGCGAGCTTCTTTATCTCCCAGTACCTACTGCAGCCTACATCCTTCTGAATCTGCTTAGTGCATTCATCTCTTGGTCTCCCTCTATGATTTTTACCCTCCACGCTGCCCTCCAGTACTAAATTGGTGATCCCATGATGCCTCAGAACATGTCCTACCAACCGATCCCTTCTTCTAGTCAAGTTGTGCCACAAATTTATCTTCTCCCCAATTCTATTCAATACCTCCTCATTAGTTATGTGATCTACCCATCTAATTATCAACATTCTTCTGTGGCACCACATTTCGAAAGCTTCTATTCTTTTTTTGTCTAAACTATTTATTGTCCACGATTCACTTCCATACATGGCTACACTCCATACAAATACTTTCAGAAACGACTTCCTTACTCTTAAATCTATACTCGATGTTAACAAATTTCTCTTCTTCAGAAACGCTTTCCTTGCCACTGCCAGTCTACACTAATTTAAGTGTCTCATTTCCTAATCTAATTCCCTCAGCATCACCCAACATAATCCGACTACATTCCATTATCCTTGTTTTGCTTTTGTTGATGTTCAATTTATATCCTCCTTTCAAGACACTGTCCATTCCGTTCAACTGCTCTTCCAAGTCCTTTGCTGTCTCTGACAGAGTTACTATGTCAACGGCGAACCTCAAAATTTTTATTTCTTCTCCATGGATTTTAATACCTACTCCGAACTTTTCTTTTGTTTTCTTTACTGCTTGCTCAACCAAATAAACTTAGTTTGTAGAATTACAGGAGCTAATCTACATTCTTAGATTGAAAAATCGGACGATCATGAGCTACAGTCAGCTGTGTGAGGAATGCATTTCGCACGCAGCGCTCTAGCCGAACACAAATCAGCCTCAATCGCGTCACCGAATATACAGCGTTGCCAATTCCGCGACATGGATAGGTCAGTTAGCATTGATGCGTCGCCTGCAACATCTGCTGACAGACGGGAAAACTATTTTTACGGTTGCCTGTTCCACCTTAAGGACAGTCAATCTGTTGCTTATGTGATCTGGGTCTATGTCTTCTCTCCATAAATTCTTATGAATTTTTAAAGTTGCAAAGTCCTCTTTGTAGTACGCTGTGTTGAGATCTCGTGACCGAGATGGCCAGGAGAGACGCGAAAATTCATCCCCGTGCTCACAAAAGCAGTCCCGGGCGATGCGGGGTGTCTGAACAGGGAACCTGTTGCCTTGGAACACAAGATCACCATTGGGGAATAACATTGCACCATGGGATGGACCTGCTCAGCTAAAATAGTCACATAATCCTTCAGCAGGCTTTGCTGGCATCTCCATTTATGTTCATGCACGCATTTCATGCGCTGTTTCCATATCTACATCTACATCCATACTCCGCAAGCCACCTGACGGTGTGTGGCGGAGGATACCTTGAGTACCTCTATCGATTCTCCCTTCTATTCCAGTCTCGTATTGTTCGCGGAAAGAAGGATTGTCGGTTTGCTTCTGCGTAGGCTCTAATCTCTCTGATTTTATGCTCACAGTCTCTTCGCCAGATTTGCGTAGAAGGGAGCAATACACTGCTCGACTCTTCGGTGAAGGTATGTTCTCGAAACTTCCACAAAAGCCCGTACCGAGCTACTGAGCGTCTCTCGTGCAGAGTCTATCTCTTCTATCAACCCTGTCTTGTACGGCTCCCACACTGGTGAGCAGTATTCAAGCAATGGGCGAACGAGCGTACTGTAACCGACTTCCTTTGTTTTCGGATTGCATTTCCTTAGGATTCTTCCAATGAATCTCAATCTGGAATCTGCTTTACCGACGATCAACTCGATGTAATCATTCCATTTTAAATCACTCCTAATGCCTACTCCCAGATAATTTATGTAATTAATTGCTTCCAGTTGCTGACCTGCTATTTTTTTAGCTAAATGATAAGGGATCTATATTTCTGTGTATTCGCAGCACATTACACTTGTCTACATTGAGATTCAAATGCCATTCCGTGCACCATGCCTCAATTCGCTGCAGATCCTCCTGCATTTCAGTACAATTTTCCATTGTTACAACCTCTCGATATACCACAGCATCATCCGCAAAAAGCCTCAGTGAACTTCCTATGTCATCCTCAAGGTCATTTATGTTTATTGTGAATAGCAACGGTCCTATGACACTCCCCTGCGGCACACCTGAAATCACTCTTACTTCAGAAGACTTCTCTCCATTGAGAATGACATGCTGCGTTCTGTTATCTGGGAACTCTTCAATCACACAATTGGTCTGATAGTCCATATGCTCTTAACTTTGTTCATTAAACGACTGTAGGGAACAGTATGAAACGCCTTGCGGAAGTTAACAAACACGGCATCTACCTGTGAACCCGTTTCTATGGCCCTCTGAGTGTCGTGGACGAATAGCGCGAACTGGGTTTCACACTACCTTCTTTTTCGAAACCCATGCTGATTTCTACAGAGTAGATTTCTAGTCTCCAGAAAAGTGAAATCCCTGTTTTAGAAGTGTAGATAAGGATATAACCGTACTTCGCGAGCTATAAATGTGTTGATACGTACACGATGTACAGTCGTCGACAAAAAGAGCGAGACCCCTCGCCTTTGAGTTATGCTGATCCGCACAGCTTTGAAGTCTGCTACACAGCATAACAGGCAGGGGGACGAAGTGCTGACAACATACTATGCACAGCAGTGAAATTGGAAGACTTCCCGAACTTTCTCACACTGTTTTAAATCGTGTGGGAGACTATATTAATGCTGATTGGAGTGTTAAACAAAACACGTAAATATAAGATATAAATGAAAGAAGAAAAGCTAATTAGTATGAACTGTACTAGTAAAAATGAATTTCAGCTTATCGAGATAACATAACTGTTTTAGTAAGACAAAGTACCGCAGATCGTTACGAATTAGAAAAATGTTATGCGAATTCGGCCGCGAAACGGTCCGTGCCAACATTCAGACCAGTCATACTGGATTACCGTTGCTGACCTACCGTGAAAGTGTGCAAATTTAGAAATGTCTGAAGATTCATAACGAAATTCAGTTAAAAATCATTCAGTGCCACACGTAACTGAATTCAGTTACTGATAGAAGCGGAAAAAGTGGGTAGTAGCAAGTATGATATTCAACAGGAGTTTCATACTGACATTCGCAGGGAGCCAGTGCAGAATAAAGGTAGCAATAAAACGTTTTGGGGGCGCGAGAATTTCTTACAATTCCTTTACTGATAGTCTCTCTGCCTCCATCGAGATTAGAACCGAAAATAAACCAGACCTCCCTTGCAGTAGCAAACACCTTTCACTACACTAGCAGACAACCCAGGAAAACAACCCTCTGTTACTTCCCCAGACATGAATAAGCCGGCAATTTCTCATTGAAAGTGGCAAAATGATCTGCAGTTTTTGTTGCATAGAGCTTTCTGGACTCAAAAACATGAATTTTCTATTTTTATGTCACCGCTTATGCGACACTCATTCGGGATGTTTATAGAAATAACAAAATACTGTTATTGTCGAGTAAATTAAGTAGGATAATTCGGCACCACCACAGAAAAGAAACGGAGAAAAAGCTGCCAAACATATTCTACAATCATAGCGTGTAGGCTTTCACGGCCAGCATCGTCAGTAGTTAAAACTTCCGGGCTGAGAGGCCGTGGTCGAACAGTAGAACTTCTTCTCCCTGACGTTTCGTTGCCAGCTGCGGACAACATCTTCCGAGGCGAGTCTACGACTGGCTACCAAGCCGCGGAGGTCCTGTATATATAGAGCGGGTAGAGGGCACCACCACTCGTCACGTGATGTCAACAGTAAAACTATCTCTGACTGGCGTCATTACTCTCGATCGAAGGTAATCGATTGTCACATCTTTGATGCAAGGTTGATCGCCATATTTTATCTAACTTCAAACCTTCTTCTTTCTTGTTAAAATTATTGTGGTGTTTAAAAATTTTAACAAGAAAGAAGAAGGTTTGAAGTTAGATAAAATATGGCGATCAACCTTGCATCAAAGATGTGACAATCGATTACCTTCGATCGAGAGTAATGACGCCAGTCAGAGATAGTTTTACTGTTGACATCACGTGACGAGTGGTGGTGCCCTCTACCCGCTCTATATATACAGGACCTCCGCGGCTTGGTAGCCAGTCGTAGACTCGCCTCGGAAGATGTTGTCCGCAGCTGGCAACGAAACGTCAGGGAGAAGAAGTTCTACTGTTCGACCACGGCCTCTCAGCCCGGAAGTTTTAACTACTGATATTCTACAATGTTTCGGATCCTCCATTAGACTCGCCACAGCCAGAAAACGTTCATTTGCCGAAGTGTTCCTTAAGGTAGCTAGCAATGGGTATGATCGCACTTCTAAAACGCGGTGGCATTAATACTGGGCTCTGAATTACAATATATATAGGCAAATGGATTTTATTTGCATTCCTGTAAACGTGATTTGGATCGAAAGCGTAGCTACGATTAATACGCTGATGTATCCATTGCAACTAGAACATTTCGAATAAAGAGTAGGTGGAATTATTTATGCTGCCCTCATCTTCCGTAATTGTTGTAGCCTTTTTCGTTGTTAGGATTTCGTCACCTAAATCGGTAAAAATGGAACACACTAATCAGCATTAATATAGTCTTAGACATGATTGAAAACAGTCTGACAAAGTTTGGATGGTTTTTCATTTTCACGACTGTGCATAGTACGTTGGTAGCACTTCGTCGGCTTGCCTGTTATGCTGTGCAGCAGACTTCAAAGCTGTGCGGATCAGCACAGCGAAAAAGCGAAGGGTCTCGCTCGTTTTGTCCACGACTGTAGATGAAGTGTGGATCGAAGAACCTCCAACATCGCAGCGCGTCAGCAATCGTTAGTTAATATATTAAAAAACTAGAAACCCGCCTCGATTGCGTAAAAAGTACCTAGTGTTAACCTAGGTTGCGGCGTAAATAACTACACCTTCAACAGAACAATAAAACTTACAAGTGCCTAACAAGACCTTTGTCAATGATTTAAAGAACACGATAGCTATACATTTATAAACGAATAAAAGGGAAAAAACAAACAGTAGACTTTGTACACATGTAATGTTGTGTTGCACTTCCATCGCGTTGAAAGATTCACTTCAGTCGTTAAAAATGGTTGAAATGGCTCTGAGCACTATGGGACTTTACATCTGAGGTCATCAGTCCCCTGGGAACCTAACTAACCTAAGGACATCACACACACCCATGACAGAGGCGGGATTCGAACCTGCGACCGTAGCGGTCGCGTGGTTCCAGACTGAAGCGCCTAGAACCGCTCGGCCACACCGGCCGGCTCTTCAGTCGTCGCTGATCTCGTTATTGCAAGATCTTTTCGCGGCCGCGGCGATGTCGGAGATCTGATGTGTTACTGGATTCCCGATATTCACGGTATACTCGTGAAATGGCCGTGCGGGAAAATCTCCACTGCATCGCTATCTCGGTGATGCTGTGTCCCATCGCTCCTGCGCCGACTGTAACACCACGTTCAAGCTCACTTAAATCTTGATAACCTGACATTGCAGCAGTAGTAAGAGATCTAAGAACTGCACCAGACACTTGTTGTCTAATGCAGGCGTTGCCGACTCCGTATTCTGCCTGCTTACATTATATATGAATACGCTTGCCTATACCAGTCTCTTTGGCGCTTCACTGTACAATCTTTCCTTGTGAAATAACGGCGCCTGGCACGGAGCACGTGTCGATGCACTCCAAAGGGGTGACTTCCGTGCCAAAGTGTATGCTGCGTCATCGCTAAGGAGCCGCACTGCATAGGAGGCGCTTCTACATCTACATCTACATCTACATGATTACTCTGCAATTCACATTTAAGTGCTTGGCAGAGGGTACATCGAACCACAATCATACTATCTCCCTACCATTCCAATCCCGAACAGCGCGCGGGAAAAACGAACATCTAAACCTTTCTGTTCGAGCTCTGATTTCTCTTATTTTATTTTGATGATCATTCCTACCTATGTAGGTTGGGCTCAACAAAATGTTTTCGCATTCGGAAGAGAAAGTTGGTGACTGAAATTTCGTAAATAGATCTCGCCGCGACAGAAAACGTCTTTGCTTTAATGACTTCCATCCCAACTTGTGTATCATATCTGCCACACTCTCTCCCCTATTACGTGATAGTAGAAAACGAGCTGCCATTTTTTGCACCCTTTCGATGTCCTCCGTCAATCCCACCTGGTAAGGATCCCACACCGCACAGCAATATTCTAACAGAGGACGAACGAGTGTAGTGTAAGCTGTCTCTTTAGTGGACTTGTTCCATCTTCCAAGTCTACTGCCAATGAAACGCAACCTTTGGCTCGCCTTCTCCACAATATTATGTTACTGCTTCGTGGTCAAAGAACTTCACAAAATAGTATTCAGCTGCCGTTCTAGTTAGGAGAACAAAAAAAAGGTGTTTGCCAGGGCCTGAAATGGATTTGTAAAATTTACTTGTTACTTAAATAAAATTCTCGTGTTGCTTTGGAGAGTACAGAGCTTTTACGTGGATCGACTTTACTTGTAGCGTCGGCAGTTCGGCTTTCTTCCCTCCCGCCACCGCTCTTAGGCGCACTCTCCAACATTGCACAACATAGCAGCTGTGTATTTAATGCACCTATAACTAAGCATTACAAATGCTAATTCTTAAGCAGTTAATTATACGCCCGAAAGTATTGTAATATACAAAAAAATTTAATATTAAGAGTACTTAATTTATTCACTGAAGTGCCAAAGAAACTGGTACAGGCATGCGTATTCAAATACAGAGGTATGCAAACAGCAGGAATACGGCGCTGCGATCGGCAACGCCTATACAGCGTGTTACAAAAAGGCACGGCCAAACTTTCAGGAAACATTCCTCACACACAAAGGAAGAAAATATGTTATGTGGACATGTGTCCGGAAACGCTTACTTTCCATGTTAGAGCTCATTTTATTACTTCTCTTCAAATGACATTAATCATGGAATGGAAACACACAGCAACAGAACGTACCAGCGTGACTTCAAACACTTTGTTACAGGAAATGTTCAAAATGTCCTCCGTTAGCGAGGATACACGCATCCACCCTCCGTCGCATGCATTCCCTGATGCGCTGATGCATCCCTGGAGAATGGCGTATTGTATCACAGCCGTCCACAATACGAGCACGAAGAGTCTCTACATTTGGTACCGGGGTTGCGTAGACGAGAGCTTTCAAATGCCCCCGTAAATTAAAGTCACGTTGGAATGAAGCCTCATCCGTAAAGAGAACATTTGCACTGAAATGAGGATTGACACATTGTCGGATGAACCATTCGCAGAAGTGTACCCGTGGAGGTCAATCAGCTGCTGATAGTGCCTGCACCCGCTGTACACGGTACGGAAACAACTGGTTCTCTCGTAGCACTCTCCATACAGTGACGTGGTCAACGTTACCTTGTACAGCAGCAACTTCTCTGACGCTGACATTAGGGTTATCGTCAACTGAACGAAAAATTGCCTCGTCCATTGCAGGTGTACAGTACATACTGACCAAACTAAAATGAGCTCTAACATGAAAATTAAGCGTTTCCAGACACATGTCCACATAACATCTTTTCTTTATGTATGAGGAATGTTTCCTGAAAGTTTGGCCGCACCTTTTTGTAACACCCCGTGTAAGGCATCAAGTGTCTGGTGCAGTTGTTATATGGGTAACTGCTGCTGCAACGGCAGGTTATCAAGATTTAAGTGAGTTTGAACGTGGTGTCATAGTCGGCGCACGAGCGTTCGGACACAGCATCTCCGAGGTAGCGATGAAGTGGGGATTTTCCCGTACGACCATTTCACGAGTGTACCGTGAATATCAGGCATCCGGTGAAATATCAAATCTCCGACATCGTTGAGACCGCATAAAGATCCTGAAAGAACAGGACCTTCGGTGACTGAAGAGAATCGTCCGACGTGAGATAAATGAATCCCTTCCGCAAGTTTCTGCGCCGGCCATTGTCGCCGAGCGGTTCTAGGCGCTACAGCCTGGAACCGCGCGAACGATACGGTCGCAGGTTAGAACCCTGCCTCGGTCATGGGTGTGTGTGATGTCCTTAGGTTAGCTAGGTTTCGAGTGACATTATACTGAGTGCACTATCCGAAAATTACCTCGAGCAATTAAACAACATCTTGGACCTACTGATAACAAACAGACCCGAACTTTTCGACTCTATGTGCAGAACAGGGAATCAGTGATCATAAATAAGGCCTTTGCAGCATCCCTGAATATGGAAGTTAATAGGAATATAAAAAAAGGGAGGAAGGTTTATCTGTTTAGCAAGAGTAATAGAAGGCAGATTTCAGACTACCTAACAGATCAAAACGAAAATTTCTGTTCCGACACTGACAATGTTGAGTGTTTATGGAAAAAGTTCAAGGCAATCGTAAAATGCGTTTTAGACAGGTACGAGCCGAGTAAAACTGTGAGGGACGGGAAAAACCCACCGTGGTACAACAACAAAGTTAGGAAACTAGTGCGGAAGCAAAGAGAGCTTCACTCCAAGTTTAAACACAGCCAAAACCTCTCAGACAAACAGAAGCTAAACGATGTCAAAGTTAGCGTAAGGATGGGTATGCGTGAAGTGTTCAGTGAATTCGAAAGTAAAATTCTATGTACCGACTTGACAGAAAATCCTAGGCAGTTATGGTCTTACGTTAAATCAGTAAGTGGCTCGAAACAGCATATCAGAACACTCCGGTATGATGATGGCATTGAAACAGAAGATGACACGCATAAAGCTGAAATACTAAACTCCTTTTTCCAAAGCTGTTTCACAGAGGAAGACAGCACTGCAGTTCCTTCTGTAAATCCTCGCACAAATGAAAAAATGGCTGACATCGAAATAAGTGTCCAAGGAATAGAAAAGCAACTGGAATCACTCAACAGAGGAAAGTCCACTGGACCTGACGGGATACAAATTCGATTCTGCACAGAGTACGCGAAAGAAATTGCCCCCCTTCTAACAGCCGTGTACCGCAAGTCTCTAGAGGAACGGAGGGTTCCAAATGATTGGAAAAGAGCACAGGTAGTCCCAGTCTTCAAGAAGGGTCGTCGAGCAGATGCGCAAAACTATAGACCTATATCTCTGACGTCGATCTGTTGTAGAATTTTAGAACATGTTTTTTGCTCGAGTATCATGTCGTTTCTGGAAACCCAGAATCTACTATGTAGGAATCAACATGGATTCCGGAAACAGCGATCGTGTGAGACCCAACTCGTTTTATTTGTTCATAAGACCCAGAAAATATTAGATACAGGCTCCCAGGTAGATGCTATTTTTCTTGACTTCCGGAAGGCGTTCGATACAGTTCCGCACTGTCGCCTGATAAATAAAGTAAGAGCCTACGGAATATCAGACCAGCTGTGTGGCTGGATTGAAGAATTTGTAGCAAACAGAGCACAGCATGTTGTTATCAATGGAGAGACGTCTACAGACCTTAAAGTAACCTCTGGTGTGCCACAGTGGAGTGTTATGGGACCATTGCTTTTCGCAATATGTATAAATGACCTAGTAGATAGCGTCGGAAGTTCCATGCGGCTTTTCGCGGATGATGCCGTAGTATACAGAGAAGTTGTAGCATTAGAAAATTGTAGCGAAATGCAGGAAGATCTGCAGCGGATAGGCACTTGGTGCAGGGAGTAGCAACTGATCCTTAACATAGACAAATGTAATGTATTGCGAATATATACAAAGAAGGATCCTTTATTGAACGATTATATGATAGCGGAACAAACATTGGTAGCAGTTACTTCTGTAAAATATCTGGGAGTATGCGCGCGGAACGATTTGAAGTGGAATGATCATGTAAAATTAATTGTTGGTAAGGCGGGTAGCAGGTTGAGATTCATTGGGAGAGTCCTTAGAAAATGTGGTCCATCAACAAAAGAGGTGGCTTACAAAACACTCGTTCGACCTATAATCGAGTGTTTCTCGTCAGTGTGCGATCCGTACTAGGTCGGGTTGACGGAGGATATAGAGAAGATCCAAAGAAGAGCGGTGCGTTCCGTCACAGCGTTATTTGGTAACCGTGATAGCGTTACGGAGATGTTTAGCAAACTCGAGTGGCAGACTCTGCAAGAGAGGCGCTCCGCATCGCGGTGTAGCTTGCTGTCAAGGTTTGGAGAGGGTGCGTTTCTGGATGAGGTATCGAATATATTGCTTCCCCCTACTTATACCTCCCGAGGAGATCACGAACGTAAAATTAGAGAGATTAGAGCGCACACGGAGGCTTTCAGACAGTCGTTTTTCCCGCGAACCATACGCGACTGGAACAGGAAAGAGAGGTAAATACAGTGGCACGTAAAGTGCCTTCCGCCACACGGCGTTGGGTGGCTTGCGGAGTATAAATGTAGATGTAGATGTAGATGTTTAAGAAGTTCTAAATTCTAGGGGACTCATGACCTCACAACTTAAGTCCCATTATGCTCAGAGCCATTTGAACCATTTTTTCGTATATTGCTTCAGAGTTCAATGGTGAGCGTTCAACAAGTGTCAGCGTGCGAAACATTATCGGTGTGGGCTTTCGGAGCCGAAGGCCCACTCGTGTACCCTTGATGACTGCACGACACAAAGCTTTACGCCTCGGGTGGACCCATCGACATCGACATTGGACTGCTGATTAGTGGAAACATTTCGTGTGGTCAGACGAGCCTCGTTTCAAATTGTATCGAGCGGATGGACGTGGACGGTTGTGGAGACAACCTCATCAATCAAAGTACCGGGGCGTATCAGCAGGTGACCGTTCAAACTGGTGGAGGCGCTGCTCATGGTGTGTGCATTTGGAGTGATATACATTTAGCTACGGCTCTGGCAGGTGACACACACTTAAACATCCTGTCTGATCACCTGCATCCTTTGATGTCAGTTGTGCAATTCCCGCATGTCCAGAGTTGCTCCTGGACACTGTTCTGACTTTAAACACTTCCGCTGGCTATGAAACAATGTTGAGCATATCTGGAATGCTTTGCAACGAGCTGTTGAGAAGAGATCTCGACC
Source organism: Schistocerca gregaria (assembly GCF_023897955.1). Taxonomy (NCBI): domain Eukaryota; kingdom Metazoa; phylum Arthropoda; class Insecta; order Orthoptera; family Acrididae; genus Schistocerca; species Schistocerca gregaria. The sequence continues at coordinate 124,343,489 of NC_064930.1, read as the reverse complement.
CCATCGTACTCTTACGAATTTATGGACAGCACTGCAGGATTGATGACAGTGTCAATTTCCTTCAGCTATACTTCAGAGATTAGTCGAATCCATTCCACGTCCTTTTGCGGCATTTCTGCATGCTCGCGGTGGCCCTATGCTATTTAGAGAGCTGCAGCAGTTTCTTTGGGTCTTTAGTGCATTTTCAGGATATTTTTGCCAGGCCAGTTCTCGACCCTCCGCGGTCCGACCGTTGTCGTATGGATTCAGATCAGTTGATCTTGCAAGCTACTCATGTGTAAAATATCTGGTGATAAGACGTTCGTGGAAGGTTACGCTATGCAGATCTTTCACTGGCCGTGTGACTTGAAGCTGTTGCCCTGTTGTTGTTGTTGTTGTTGTGGTCTTCAGTCCTCAGACTGGTTTGATGCAGCTCTCCACGCTACTCTGTCCTGTGCAAGCTTCTTCATCTCCCAGTACCTACTGCTACCTACATCCTTCTGAATCTGCTTAGTGTATTCATCTCTTTGTCTCCCTCTACGATTTTTACCCTCCACGCTGCCCTCCAATGCTAAACTGGTGATCCCTTGATGCCTCAGAACATGTCCTACCAACCGGTCCCTTCTTCTTGTCAAGATGTGCCACAAACTCCTCTTCTCCCCAATTCTGTTCAATATCTCCTCGTTAGTTACGTGATCTACCCATCTAATCTTCAGCATTCTTCTGTAGCACCACATTTCGAAAGCTTCTATTCTCTTCTTGTCCAAACTATTTATCGTCCATGTTTCACTTCCATACATGGCTACACTCCATACAAATACTTTCAGAAACGGCTTCCTCGCTCTTAAATCTATACACGATGTTAACAAATTTCTCTTCCTCAGAAATGCTTTCCTTGCCATTGCCAGTCTACATTTTATATCCTCTCTACTTCGACCATCATCAATTATTTTGCTCCACAAATACCAAAACTCCTGTACTACTTTAAGTGTCTCATTTCCTAATCTAATTCCCTCACCATCACCCGACTTAAGTCGACTACATTCCATTATCCTCGTTTTGCTTTTGTTGATGTTCATCTTATACCCTTCTTTCAAGACACTGTCCATTCCGTTCAACTTGTTGCCCTATGTAGCATGAAAACCTTGGTCTCCACACAGTTGAGCTCTTCTAAAGCAGGAATCACATGCTGTACAAGGAGGTCTCGATAACGTGCAGACGTTACGGTGCAGCCGACTGGGGTACTCTCTTCAAAGAGGAACAGACCCAGAACAAAGGTGCTAGGCAATCCATGCCGCATACGCCAGGTGGAATGGCTCTTCGTGCACAGCACGCCATTTAACAGTACACAAAATTCGGCAGTTCTTTGCACTCACTGCCCCCTGTAGTGTAAAGTGTACCTCGTCATTCCCACAGAGCACTGCCTGGCGTCAGACTTCAACTTTGATGCGTGAAATCGAAGAGCAAATTCAGAACGATGTTGTGGATCATGAGGTTTCTGCCGCTGCACTGTCTGCATCTTGTACAGGTACCAGTGTAAAATAGAGCGCTAAACTTCCCATACTGTTGACCGTGGGTTGGTCAATTCTCGTGACGCTGCACGAGCGCTAGCGCTACCCGGGACACGTGCTACGTGGTGCAACGGCAGCGTTGTCAATACGAGGGCGTCTGAAAAGTCCGTGCAAAAATAAAAACTACTTACGTGTTTGGGGTAAGCCGTTTTTATTTTTCGACATAGGCTCCTTTTAGACTTACACACTTCGTCCGACGCTATTCTAATTTGTTGATCCCTTCCGAATAATAGGAATTGTGCGAGTCTGCAAAACAGCTATTAGTTGCTGCAATCACCACCTCATTTGAATAACATCTTTATCCCGCCAACCATTTCTTCAAATTGGGGAACAAATAGTAGTCTCAGGGAGCCAAGTCTGGAGAATAGGGGGCGTGTGAAATGAGTTGTAATCCTGTTTCCATTAATTTTGCGACCACACCTGGTGAGGTGTGTGCTCGTGCATTGTCGTGATGGAAAATGACTTTTTTGCGGTCCAATCGCCGGCGTTTCTCTTGCAGCTCGGCTTTCAAACGGTCCAATAACGACGAATAATATGCACGTGTAATAGTTTTACCCTTTTCCAGCTTGTCGATGATGATTGTCCCTTGCGAATCCCAAAAGACAGGCTCCATAAACTTTCCGGCCGAAGGAAAGATTCCCCATTGGTAACTCATTGTTTAGATTGTTGTTTGGTCTCAGGAGTAATGTATTCATGTTTCATCCACAGTGACGAAACGACGCTTAAAGTCCTGCGAATTCTTCCTGAACAGCTGCAAACCATCCTTGCAACATTTCACACGATTCCGTTTTTGGTCAGATGTGAGCAATCGCAGAACCCATCTTCCGGATAGCTTTCTCGTGTCCAAATGTTTATGAAAAAATATTATGTACCCGTCCATTCGAGATGCCCACAGCACTAGCAGTCTCACACACCTTTTCTATCATCCATCGCCGTATCACGGATTTTATCAATGATTTCTGGAGTCGTGACCTCCACAGGGCGTCCAGAACGTTCAGCATCACTTGTGCCCATACGACCACTCCGAAAATTTTGAAACCACTTATAAACTGCTCTAATCGAAGGTGCAGAGTCTCTGTAATGTTTATCAAGCTTTTCTTTAGTCTCCTGAGGCGTTTTGCCTTCCATAAAGCAATGTTTAATCTCACACGAAATTCTTTTTCGTCCATTTTTTGAGAATCACTCGACTTCTGTGATTCACACAAATGCGAAACACAAAGAAATAGACCAATATCGCTGAAAATTGGTGTGCGTTCTTTCCAAAGATGCTGCTAACTAAACATGGCCTCGATACGCGCCAGTGGTGCCATCTCTCGGACTTTACACGGACTTCTCAAACGCCCCTCGTAACTTCTACAGCGAGAGGACGCCTTCCTCTTCAAGGTGCCACACTAAGTACGTCTGTGCTTCTGTATTTCATTATCACCTTGTTTAAACCGTTTTATGACATTGTGGCTCTCCTCCGACCTTTCAGTTGGCGATACTTAAAGCTCTGTTCATGGAAAGTACAGCCAACTTGCCAGTAGCCGCCATTTTTTGCCCACAGCGGCCCTGGTCATACACTGACTTCTGCAGCATATTTAGCTATGTATATTAAAGAAGTCTGCTCAACCGCCTAATGCACTGCTAAAACTGGTCACTGGGTTCAAAGAAAACATGTCGGGTTCTTAGTAACAAAAAATTTCAACTAATTTAACATAAATGAACCGAAAATCATTTGTTGCAGCGAGCATGAAACACAGTTCTTTTCCCTGCTATGCTTTATTTACAGCGAAAGCAGATTTCGCAGTTCTTGTTGCGGTATCGAGCCTGAACACCTGTTTTCGTAATTAGCGTTAAATTGGTCCTATCCAATAGTCAGCAGGACAAACGGGAACCAATATTCGTTGGCAAGTGCAGGGAAAAATCCATCGCTAATTTAAAGCTCTACATCGACTTACTTCTCGTTCCTGCTACTCTGTAGTACGAAAATTCGCCCAATGTCTCTTTTGTTAGACGAAATAGAGCATTGCACTCATATATATATATAGGAGAGGGGCTAGTGTAATTGGTTAATACAAACCATAAAAAAATGCACAGAAATATGTTTTTTAACACAAACCTACGTTTTTTTAAATGGAATCCCGTTAGTTTTGTTAGCACATCTGAACATATAAACAAATACGTAATCAGTGCCGTTTGTTGCACTGTAAAATGTTAATTACATCCGGAGATATTGTAACCTAAAGTTGACGCTTGAGTACCACTCCTCCGCTGTTGGATCGTGTGTATCGGTGAGCACCGAATTACGTAGGGATCCTAAGGGAACGGTGATGGACCTTCGGTACAGAAGAGACTGGAACAGCACATTACGTCCACATGCTAACACCTTTTTATTGGTCTTCTTCACTGACGCACATGTACATTACCATAAGGGGTGAGGTACACGTACTCACGTGGTTTCCGTTTCCAATTACGGAGTGGAATAGAGTGTGTCCCGACATGTCAGGCCAATAGATGTTCAATGTGGTGGCCATAATTTGCTGCACACAATTGCAATCTCTGGCGTAATGAATGTCGTACACGCCGCAGTACATCTGGTGTAATGTCGCCGCAGGCTGCCACAATACGTTGTTTCGTATCCTCTGGGGTTGTAGGCACATCACGGCACACATTCTCCTTTAAGGTACCCCACAGAAAGAAGTCCAGAGCTGTAAGATCGGGAGAACGGGCTGGTCAATTTATGCGTCCTCCACGTCCTATGAAACGCCCGTCGAACATCCTGTCAAGGGTCAGCCTAGTGTTAATTGCGGAATGTGCAGGTGCACCATCATGCTGATACCACATACGTCGACGCGTTTCCAGTGGGGCATTTTCGAGCAACGTTGACAGATCATTCAGTAGAAACGCGATGTATGTTGCAGTGCTCTCCGATACACACGATCGAACAGCGGAGGAGTGGTACTCAAGCGTCAACTTTAGGTTACAATATCTCCGGATGTAATTAACATTTTACAGTGCAACAAACGGCACTGATTACGAATTTGTTTATATGTTCAGATGTGCTAACAAAACTAACGGGGTTCCATTTAAAAAAAACGTAGGTTTGTGTTAAAAAACATACTTCCGTGCATTTTTTTATGGTTTGTATTAAACAACTACACTAGCCCCTCTCCTCACGTTCGGTCTGTGGAATCGGTTCGTCAGTATTTGATGTGGTTTACGAAATATATACAGCGGTAACGTTAGGTGACTCACCCTGTATATATATCTGATCGGGACCTTAGTATATAGAATCGATGAACGTGCCTATATGGTTACGCATGCTTCATATTTTTGTCAGATCAATGCCATACAGTTTAGTCTGCAAATTGTTCTATGACATTAGGAGAATGATTACGAAAGTACAAGAGAATACAATATTTTAAAAACGTGTTGGAATAAAACTAGGCCAATGATCAAGAGTAGCTGTACGAAACAGTAACAACTGTATTCGTAGCAATATAAAATTAATTGCAACAGTAATAGTAGTCTGGTGGTAGTGTTAATGCCGGGTCATTGTTATATTTTGTCGGCACGGTAACTCAGCGTGTTCCGTCAGAGGGTTAGCTGCCCTTTGTAATAAAAAACACTGAGGTAATGGATCAACAACGAACTGAAACGGGTGTCTTGCGACGTCCGCCCCAAGCAGATACAACGAACGAAAACGAACAAAATGAGATTAAAAAAAGATAAAAACTAAAAACAATGGGTACTGAACGAAAGGTCGTCGGTTCTATACTTGCCTGGTGCAATTTTTTTTCCCCTTTTGCACGTTACATTGTGTGGAACAATGTACAATTTATTATTGTGAGCATCCTAGATATAAGTTTAAACCTTACTGTACAGTGAATCAGGTCAAATGTTTTAGTCATGATAACTTTGTACGGTACCACTCACTATTTTTCTTTTTATGTGCTAACAGTGGCAGCTTTATCGCTAAGATTTCTATTTTCTAATTAAATTAAGATTAAGCTATCCTATTAGCTCTTATATTATTTGCTGTTCCAGTGGATTGGAAACTAAGCAATAGAAATGTAACAGGGAGAGAAAGACAAAAGGCCAGAAATGAATCAAATTAACTGAGTGGTTAAGTCGAATTCCTGCAACATTTCCCATTGCGACCAATATTCTTCTTGTGGCATCTCTCCCTTCAGAAGGAATTCTGTACAGTTTCCCCCCCCCCCTCCCCTTTTCAACTCGTAGCGAACGGCCAAAAGCACAGCACTCGGGCATTATTCTACTTAAAACTTCGAAGATACACAGTACTTCCTATACTTCACCCATAACGCTTGGGCCCACAATGGCTGCCAATGTCACGTGACGCGGTTTGAACCAATCCTGAAATGCAGACGGCGGCAAACGCAGGGGAAAAGAATGGCCATACTTTCCTTATACAGAGCTTTAGACGATACTCAACACACAGCGCCAAATTTGCATATCATGGCCGAAAGTGGAACTAACTTTTCCTGGTGCAGGTAGGTACCTCATCAACGCGTCAGCACACCTACGTAGTTTCGGTGACACATGATAATTGAGGCCCACTGTTGACCTCCTTGAACAGCTATGCTTCAATTATAACCACCCGGTGCAACACTCATCACCAATTTTCATCGTCACAGCTTCATTTTTTGCGAGGTGATGATTGAAAGTTTATGACTACTCCTCGTACAATCTCGTTACACAGTAATGGAAAAGATCATGATTCGATTAAGGCACTGTGACGAGAGAGCGAGAAGACGCTGGAAATTAGAAAAAGAAATTACGTTCGCCGAAAGAAGAGCGGACTTAATCGAGTTTGATTAATTCAGAACCTCTGGAGACGGGAGTAGATTATTCAGCATTTGCACCGTGCAAATATCTCGAGCAACTTGAGACCGCTATCACCATAAACGGAACTGTAGTGCACGATACATCCCTGTGTCAGCCAGTCTATTCGTCTTCCGTCCCCACCTAACGATTAAACTCGCGTGTTTGTCCGTAGACTCCGAATTTATCCCTTTGCTACATGAAATCGTCTTAAATTCTCTCCCACGAAATACCAGAGAGTCTGCAACACGAACCGACTACTCGTTTCTGTGCATAGCATTTCAAACGCAAAATGGCTTCACAAATACGTCAGAGTGAAAGTATTCCGAAAAATGTGAGAAACAGAGCTGTGAAATGCAGTAAATTAGTGACATACTTTTAGGGATAAAATCCTTCTGTTTTTATTTTCTGCAATCTTATTTTTAATCTTCATTCACCCTTAGGGAAACTCATACAGGGTGGTCCATTGATAGTGACCTGGCCAAATAACTCACGAAATAACCACCAAACGAAAAAATTACAAAGAACGAAACTCGTCTAGCTTGAAGGCGGAAACCAGATGGTTGGCCCGTTAGGTTGCGGTGCCGTAGGTCAAACGGATATCAACAGCGTTTTTTTTTTTAAATAGGAACCCCCATTTTGTATTACATATTCGTGTAGTACGTAAAGAAATATGAATGTTTTAGTTGGACCACTTTTTCCGCTTTGTGATAGATGGCGCTGTGATAGTATACAAACATATGGCTCACAATCTTAGACGAATAGTTGGTAACACGTAGATTTTTTAAACTAAAATACAGAACGTAGATACGTTTGAACATTTTATTTCGTTTGTTTCAATGTGATACACGTAACTTCGTGAACTTATCATTGAGAACGCAAAGTGTTACAGCGTGATTACCTGTAAATACCACATTAATGCAATAAATGCTCAAAATGATGTCCGTCTACCTCAATGCATTTGGCAATACGTGTAACGACATTCCTCTCAACAGTGAGAAGTTCGCCTTCGTAATGTTCGCACATGCAGTGACAATGCGCTGACGCATGTTGTCAGGCGCTGTCGGTGGATCACGATACCATATATCCTTTGGACGATCAATCCACCTGTCATGAAATATGCTATTCAGTACCGCTTCAACCGGACGCGAGCTATGTGCCAGACATCCATCATGTTGGAAGTACATTCTGCCATGTGCTGAAACATCTTGTAGTAACATAGGGAGAACATTACGTAGGAAATCCGCATACATTGCACCATTTAGATTGCCATCGATAAAATGGGGGCCAATTATCCTTCCTCCCATAATGCCATACCATTCATTAACTCGCCAAGGTCGCTGATGTTCCACTTGTCGCAGCCATCGTGGATTTTACGTTGCCGAATAGTGCATATTATGGCGGTTTACGTTGCCGCTGTTGGTGAATGAAGATTCGTCGCTAAATAGAACGCGTGCAAAAAATCTGTCATCGTCCCGTAATTTCTCTTGTGCCCAGTGGCAGAACTGTACACTACGTTCAAAGTCGTCGCCATGCAATTCCTGGTGCATAGAAATATAGTACGGGTTCAATCGGTGTTGATGAAGCATTCTCAACATGGACGTTTTTCAGATTCCCGATTCGCGCGCAATTTGTCTGCTACTGATGTGCGGATTAGCCGCGACAGCAGCTAAAACAGCTACTTAGGCATCACCATTTGTTGCAGGTCGTGGTTGACGTTTCACAAGTGGCTGAACACTTCCTGTTTCCTAAAATAACGTAACTATCCGGCGAACGGTTCGGACACTTGGATGATGTCGTCCAGGATACCGAGCAGCATACATAGCACACGCCCGTTGGGCATTTTGATCACAGTAGCCATACATCATCACGATATCGACCTTTTCCGCAATTGGTAAACGGTCCATTTTAGCACAGGTAAGCAAATACCGTCCGCACTGGAAGAATGTTACGTGATACCACGTACTTATACGTTTGTGACTATTACAGCGACATCTACTGCAAAGCGAAAAAAGTGATCGAACTAAAACATATTTCTCTACGTACTACACGAATATGTAATAAAAAATGGGGGTTGCTATTTAAAAAAAAAACGCAGTTGATATCAGTGTGACCTATGGCAGTCCCATCTAGCGGGCCAACCATAGCGCCATCTGGTTTCCCCCTTGAGCTAGACGAGTTTCGTTCTTTGTAGTTTTTTCGTTCGAAGCGGTCACGATCAATGGACCACCCTGTATACACGATGAATCAGGACGAAAGGTATGTGCGTTGACGGGTGATAGTATTAGTGATACGGAACAGAAACTTCATATGGACATACACGCTGTTCCGACTGGTTTCTGATACACAACACATTCATTGTTACTTTCGTACGCTTTTCCAGAAGAACTCGAAAACGGTACCTTACAAGAGGTGTTCAGTAAGTATTGCAAAACGTTTTTTTTTTTCCTCGGCCAGTTACGGTTGAAAATTGAACAATTTTTTTGTGGGACGTCGTGGAATGTTCCCGTTTCTGCCTCCGTAGTTCGATAGGTGGCTCGTATTACATAGCTTTCAAAATGGCGCCTGTAACGGAGCTGCGTTCGAAGCAGAGAGCATTGACTTCCCACCGCAGGTATTCGCAGGCGCTTGCAGGGTGTCTACGGGGACCTGGAAGTGAACAAAAGCGCGGTGAGTCGTTGGGCGAGGCGTCATCATTGCCACAAGATCACGCTAACCTGCCCAGTCACACGCGTGCCGGCTGTGGCTCCTGCAAAGCCGGTACGTGCGGACACTCTCATTTGAGGTGATCCGACGGATCACTGCCAAACACCTCGCTGCACAACTGGACACATCTGTTGGCAGTGTTCACACACTCGTTCTCCAGTTGGGGTACTTACAGGTGTGCGCCGATTGGGTTTCTCGCCGCGTAACAGAAGACTTTCCTCTGTTCGGACCAATAAACAAACCACTCCACGGGAAACGGTACGTTGGTGGTGGGGAGGTTATTGATGCACCAGGACGTTGGCTCCGTCATAGACCAGTAGAGTGTTACCATGCGGGCGTACAAGCCGCGCCAGCAAGTTGGCTTTATGGCTATCGATTTTAGCGGATATTATGTTGAAAAAAAGGGTTTTGTAGCCAAAAGTGGGGACTAATACTGTGTCTTAGAATACTGAAAAAACCAGAATTTTTCCCGAAAGAAAATGATGTTGCATTACTCATTGAACAACCCTCGCAGCACTTCAAAATTGTGAAATGGTTCCCCACGTACGCAAAGTGAAAGTGCCACGAAAAACATGAAATACGGATCAAGGACACGTAGCTACAATACTGGCCATTAAAACTGCTACACCACGAAGATGACGCGTTACAGACGCGAAATTTAGCCGACAGGAAGAGGATGCTGCGATACGCAAATGACTAGCTTTTCAGGACATTCACACAAGGTTGGCGCCGCTGGCGCCACCTGCAACGTGCTGACATGAGGAAAGTTTCCAACCGATTTCTCGTACACAAACAGCAGTTGACCGGCGTTACCTGCTGAAACGTTGTTGTGATGCCTCGTGTAAGGAGGAGAAATGCTTATCGTCGCGTTTCTGACTTTGATAAAGGTCGGATTGTACTCTATCGCGGTTGCGGTTAATCGTATCGCGACATTGCTGCTCGTGTTGGTCGAGATACAATGACTGTTAGGAGAACATGATATCGGTGGGTTCAGGAGGGAAATACGGAACGCCGTGCCGGATCCCAACGGCCTCGTATCACTAGCAGTCGAGATGACAGGCATCTTCTCTGCACGGCTTTAACGGATCGTGCAGCCACGTCTCGATCCCTGAGTGAACAGATGGGGACGTTTGCAAGACAACAACCACCTGCACGGACAGTTCGACGACGTTTGGGAAAGAATGGACTACCAGCTCGGACACCGTGGCTGCCGTTACCCTTGACGCTGCATCACAGACAGGAGCGCCTGCGTTGGTGTACTCGATGACGAACCTGCGTGCACGAATGGCAAAACGTCATTTTTTCGGATGAATCCAGGTTCTGTTCACAGCATCACGATGGTCGCATCCGAGTTTGGTGACATCGCGGTGAACGCACAATGCAAGCGTGTATTCGTCATCGCCATACTGGCGTATCACCCGGCAGTGGTATGGCGTGCCATTGGTTACACTTCTCGGTCACCTCTTGTTCGGATTTACGGCACTTTGAACAGTGGACGTTACATTTCAGATGTATTACGACCCGTGGCTCTACCCTTCATTTGATCCTTCCGAAACCCTACATTTCAACAGGATAATGCACGACCGCATGTTGCAGGTCCTGTACGGGCCTTTCTGGATACAGAAAATGTTCGACTGCTGCCCTGGCCAGCACATTCTCCAGATCTCTCAGCAACTGAAAACGTCTGGTCAATGGTGGCCGAGCAATTGGCTCGTTACAATACGTCAGACACTACTCTTGATGAACTGTGGTATCGTGTTGAAGCTGCATGAGCAGCTGTACCTGTACACGCCATCCAAGCTCTGTTTGACTCAATGCCCAGGCATATCAAGACGTTATCACGGCCAGAGGTGGTTGTTCTGGGTACTGATTTCTCAGGATCTATTCACCCAAATTGAGTGAAAATGTAATCACATGTCAGTTCTAGTATAATATATTTGTCCGATGAATACCATTTTATCATCTGCATTTCTTCTTGGTGTAGCAATTTTAATGGCCAATAGCGTAATTTTGAAAATCCTTCTAGTTTTACATTCTGCTACCGTATTTTAAATCTTCGTTCACCCTTAGGGAAACTCACATACCGGGTGAGTCAGGAGGAAAGGCTTTGATGGGTGACGGTAATGGAGATTCTGAAGAAAAAACCGAGGTGTTTTCGACTTGAAACACAATTAAGTATTACGAAATCTTGTCGGGACACATTTGTCGGTACTCTAGCCTTATACGGTAGTGAGAGGTGGATGATAAGCATTTCAGGAAAGAAGAAAATAGAAGAGTTTCAAATGTGATGCTACAGAAGAATGCTGAAAATTAGATGGGTGGATTGCGTAAATAAAGAGGAGGTGCTGAACCGAATTGAGGGGGAACAACAAATAATCCTGAACTAATAACAAGCATCAAAACGGATACATGGATAGGTGAACAGAGGGTTGTCGAAGCGAGACTGAACACTGTAACCCCCAAATCCTGTAAAAATAAACGAAAAATATACCTGTTCAAAAAATCAGACTAAAATTCACTTGACGCCTTCCTGAGAGATGATATCCATTCCTCCCAGATTAACAATCTAAGTGTAGACCAGATGTGGCTGGAATTCAAAGAAATAGCAATTGAGAGATTTATACCAAATAAATTAACAAACGACGGAGCTGATCCTCTTTGGCACACAAAACGGCTCAGAACGCGGTTGCAGAAACAACGAAACAAACGTACCAAATTTAAAAAGACGTAAATCTGCTATATAGGCGATCTCTTACAGAAGCTCAAAATTTATCAAGACACAATCAACGCCTTCTTTGCGCGATAGCAATGGAGATACTATCGAAGACAGTGCTGTATAAGCAGAGTTATCAAACACAGCGTTCCGAAATTCCTCCACCAAAGAAGACGAAATAAATATTCCGAAATTCGAATCAAGAAGAGCTGCCACATGAGTAACGTAGAAGTAAATGTCCTCGGAGTAGTGAAGCAACGTAAATCACTTAATAAAGCCAAGTCATCTGGTCCAGACTGTATAGCAATTAGGTTCCTTTCAGGGTATGCTGATGCATTAGCTCCATACTTAAAAATCATATACAACCGTTCGCTCGACGAAAGATACGTACCCAAAGACAAGAAAGTTGCACAGATCACGCCAATATTGTAGAAAGGCAGACCCATGACAGTAATGTCGATATGTAGCAGGATTTTAGAACATATACTGTGTTCACACATTATGAATTACGCCGAAGAAAACGGTCTATTGGCACACATTTAGAAAACGTCGTCCTTGTGAAACACAACTAGCTCTTTATTCACATGGTGCTATTGATAAGGGATTTTAGATCGATTCCGTATTCCTGGATTTCCGGAAGGCCTTTGACACTGTACCACACATGCGGCTTGTAGTGAAATTGCGAGCTTATGGAATATCGACTCAGTTATGTGAATGGACTTGTGATTTTCTGTCAGAGAGATTTCAGTTGTTAGTGACTGACGTAAAGTCATCGACTAAAACAGAAGTGATTTCCGGAGTTCCCCAAGGTAGTGTTATAGGCCCTTTGCAGTTCCTTATCTATGTAAGCGATTTGGGCGACAATCGGAGCAGCTGTCTTTTATCGACTAATAAAGTCATCAGAAGATCAGAACCAATTGCAAAACGATTTAGAAAAGATATCTGTGTGGTGCGAAAATTGGCAATTGATCCTAAATAACGAAAAGTGTGAGGTCACCCACATGAGTGCTAAAAGGAATCCATTAAACTTCGGTTACATGATAAATCAGTCGAATCTAAAGGCCGTAAATTCAACTAAATACCTAGGAATTACACTTACGAACAAATTAAATTGAAAGGTGCACATAGAAAATGTTGTGGGGAAGGTTAACCAATGAGTGCGTTTTATTGGCAGGACAGTTAGAAAATCTAAGAGACCTACTAAGGAGACTGCCTACACTACGCTTGTCCGTCCTGTTTTAGAATACTGGTGCGCGGTGTGGGATCCTTACCAGATAGGACTGACGGAGTACATCGAAAAAGTTCAAACAAAGGCAGCACGTTTTGTATTATCGCGAAATACGGGAGAGCGTGTCACTGATACGATACAAATTTAGCGTGGACATAATAAAAACCAAGGCGTTTTTTGTTGTGGCGGAATCTTCTCAAGAAATGTCAATCACGGAGTTTCTCCTCCGAATGCGAAGATATTTTGTTGACGGCGACCTACATAGAGAAACACGAACGTCATAATAAAATAAGGGAAATCAGACGGAAAGATGCAGGTCTTCGTTTCTTCCGCGCGGTTTTCGAGAATGGAATAAGACAAAGTTGTGAAGGTGGTTCGACGGATATTCTGCCAGGCACTTAAGTGTTATTTGCAGAGTATCCATGCAGGTGTAGATGTAGAAATTTGTAGCACAACTTGAGTAAAAGAAGGGATCGCTTGATTGGACACATTTTGAGGTGCTTTTTTATTCCAGTCTCTCATCACAAATGAATTCTTTAGACGATGACCGGTTTCAGTCTGTAATGACCATCCTCAGATCCTAAAGCGATACGACCATAATGGCATCGTCAAAACATATAAATATAATCAGCATAGCATCGTCACATAGATCTAAAATATGCTGTAGAATAGGCCACATCGTCCACAAGATCTGAGGATGTTCATTACAGACTGAAACCGGTCATCGTCTTAAGAATTCATTTGTGATCAGAGACAGGAATAAAAAAGCATTTTACAGTATTGGATCGCTGTTTGTATAGGCCAGGGGTCTCCAAACTTTTTCGTCTGCGGGCCACATTCGACTTCTCCACGAAGTCATAAGGGCCAAGACCTACCCAGTGGGATTAAACCACTCCATGATCACCGTAATGTAAGGCTAAAGGGAAAGTATGTCACTGCACATTCTTCACGAAAGCGTCCTGCAAAGTTAACGAAATCTCAAACTCATTGTTAGCAACACTATTACTGCAAGAGGTAACAGAGGTAGAGTATGGCAACGCATTGTTATTTCAAGCGGCGCAACAATAAGTTATGTACTCTTGTAGCGAGTAGCAGAGACAGAGCGTATATTTGATAGTTCTGTTGCGTCCTTGTGTCTATATTGCTAGTGTCTCACGAGTTTTATAGTGTTTTATGTGCTGTACTAGTAGGTGAGACGACGAAGTGTGGGACAATTCAAAGTTTGAATTCGAAGAGACAAGGATAATCTGAAAATCGCCAAACTAGTCTATCCACTATCGCACAGAGAATGGTCTGTCTGTTTATTGTGGATAGCCAAAAGGTTAACCACGACCTTCCGCTTTGTAAAGATAGAGCTCCGACAATGTCGCGCTGTATTGGTCACGATAGGCCTCGAAACTCAATTGTTGGCAGTACAGGTACCACCTCAAATATTTGGCGGGCCGGATACCGGGGGTGTCCGGCCAGATAACGCGATTATGTCGCAGTTGGTGAAACATTTTGTGGTGCCAAGAGATCGTGAATTTGTTATGGAGAGAAAGTGTGCGGCTAAAAATCGTAGAGGGAGACCACAACAACAATTAAATGCAAAACCGATACCTTTTGGCGGGCCTGAACTTGGTTCTTTGAGAATGCTAGCACAAGTGCCCGTGGCTCGTTGCGAGTCCCATTTAACTGGACGGGCTCGTCAGCTGTCGGGCGGTCCGTGTCCAAGGCCGGCCGCGTTCCAAGAATCTCTCCGCGCGCGCGTGTCGTCATGTGTGCCGGAGTATTTTAATAACTTGCCGGCCGGCGCTTGCCAGCAACAGGCGGCGAAAAAAGAAAAGGACGAGCGGGAGGCAGCAAAACACGGGCCGTGTGTCAGCAGAGCCCACTACCCGGGGGGAGTCGGCGGTAGGTCGCCACACCGGGGGACCAGCTCATTATAGGCGCCCAACACACACGATTCACACATGGAGCGTACAGGCCAACAGTAGCTCATAAGCTCTCATAAACGTGGGTCCGCAAATCAACCGTGGCCGACGTATCGCATTAATTCGAGTTGGGAACCTACTGTATACGTTGCTCAGTTGTTGTTGTTGTTGTTGTGGTCTTCAGTCCTGAGACTGGTTTGATACAGCTCTCCATGCTACTCTATCCTGCGGAAGCTTCTTCATCTCCCAGAACCTACTGCAACCTACATCCTTCTGAAACTCCTTACTGTATTTATTTCTTGCTCTCCCTGTACGATTTTTACCCTGCACACTGCCCTCCAATGCTAAATTGGTGATCCCTCGATGTCTCAGAACATGTCCTATCAACCGATCCCTTCTTCTAGTCAAGTTGTGCCCAAAATTTCTCTTCTCCCCAATTCTGTTCAATTCCTCCTCCTTAATTGATCTACCCATCTAATCTTCAGCATTCTTCTGTAGCACCATATTTCGAAAGCTATTCTTGTCCAAACTAGTTATCGTCCATGTTTCACTTCCATAGATGGCTACGCTCCATATACATTCACAGACGACTTCCTGACACTTAAATCTATACTCGATGTTAACAATTTTCTCTTCTTCAGAAAAGCTTTCCTTGCCATTGCCAGTCTACATTTGATATCCTCTCTACATCGACCATCACCAGTTATTTTGCTCCCCAAATAGCAAAACTCCTTTACTACTTTCAGTGTCTCATTTCCTAATCTAATTCCCTCAGCATCACCCGACATAATTCGGTTACATCCCATTATTCTCGCTTTGCTTTTGTTGATGTTCATCTTATACCCTCCTTTCATGACACTGTCCATTCCGTTCAACTGCAATTCCAAGTGCTTTGCTGTCTCCGACAGAATTACAAAGTCATCGGCGAACCTCAAAGTTTTTATTTCTTCTACATGGATTTTAATACCTACTTCAATTTTTTCTTTTGATTCCTTCACTGCTTGGTCAATATACAGATTGAATAACATCGGGGATAGGCTACAACCCTGTCTCACTCCCTTCCCAACCACTGCTTCCCTTTCATGCCCCTCTACTCTCATACCTGCCATCTGGTTTCTGTACAAATTGTAAATAGCCTTCCGCTCTCTGTATTTTACCCCTGCCACCTTCAGAATTTGAAAGAGAGTGTTCCAGTCAACATTGTCTATACTGCGGTATTGACGTTGGTATCTTCATGTCCTATCCCGAGTGGTTTCCGAGATGAAACATAATTAAGTGTTACGAAATCTTGTCTCAACGCATTTGTCGGTAGTGTAGCCTTATAGGGAAGTGAGAGGTATGGGATCCAGAATGAGATTTTCAGTCTGCAGCGGTGAAAATCTCATTCTCAGTCTGTGGCTAAGCCATGTCTCCACAATATACTGTCTTTCAGGAGTGCTAGTTCTGCAAGGTTCGCAGGAGAGCTTCTGTAAAGTTTGGAAGGTAGGTGACGAGGTACTGGCAGAAGTAAAGCTGTGAGGACGGCGAGTGAGTCGTGCTTGGGTAGCTCAGTTGGTAGAGCACTTGCCCCCGTGAAAGGCAAAGGTCCCGAGTTCGAGTCTCGGTCCGGCACACATCTTTAATCTGCCAGGAAGTTTCAGGTATTGGATCCTTACCAGGTAGGATTGACAGAGAACACCGAAAAAGTGCAAAGAAGGGCAGCCCGTTTCGTGTTATCGCGCAATAGGGGTGAGGGTGTCACTGATATGATACGCAAGTTGGGGTGGCAGTCACTGAAACAAAGGCGGTTTTCTTTGCGGCGAGATCTATTTACGAAATTTCAGTCACCAACTTTCTCTTCTGAATGTGTAAATATTTTGTTGACACCCACCTACGTAGCGAGAAATCATCATAATAACAAAATAACAGAAATCAGAGCTCGAACGGAAAGATGTAGGTGTTCCTTTTTCCCCACACTCCATTCGAGAGTGGAATGTTAGAGAAGTAGTATGAAAATGGTTCGATTAACGCTCTGCCAGGCACTTAAGTGTGAATTGCAGAGTAACCATGTAGATGCACATCTCATGGTTTGGGATCGACTATATGTTTTTTTCACACACGCGCAACTACTTCCCTTTCCCCCTTGGCGCTCTGTGCCGTACCAACCTCGCAATCGTTTACGGACGTGAAGGAACCATGGGTAGAAGCTACACCACACGCTATCATCCACTTCATGTATATCAAAGCGAATGTCAGTACCCTTGAGGTTCCAGGTTTATACAGGTACGGCCAAACTTTCAGGAAACATTCCTCACACACAAAGAAAGAAAATATGTTATGTGGACATGTGCCCGGAAACGCTTACTTCCCATGTTAGAGCTCATTTTATTACTTCTCTTCAAATCATATTAGTCATGGAATGGAAACACACAGCAACAGAACGTGCCAGCGTGACTTCAAACACTTTGTTACAGGAAATGTTCAAAATGTCCTCCGTTAGCGAGGATACGTGCATCCACCCTCCGTCGCACGGAATCCCTGATGCGCTGATGCAGCCCTGGAGAATGGCGTATTGTATCACAGCCGTCCACAATACGAGCACGAAGAGTCTCTACATTTGGTACCGGGGTTGCGTAGACAAGAGCTTTCAAATGCCCCCATAAATGAAAGTCAAGAGGGTTGAGGTCAGGAGAGCGTGGAGGCCACGGAATTGGTCCGCCTCTACCAATCCGTCGGTCACCGAATCTGTTGTTGAGAAGTGTACGAACACTTGGACTGAAATGTGCAGGAGCTCCATCGTGCATGAGCCATATGTTGTGTCGTACTTGTAAAGGCACATGTTGTAGCAGCACAGGTAGAGTATCCCGTACGAAATCATGATAACGTGCTCCTTTGAGCGTTGGTGGACGAAACTAAAATGGACTCTAACATGGAAAGTAAGCGTTCCCGGCCACATGTCCACATAACATATTTTCTTTCTTTGTGTGTGAGGAATGTTTCCTGAAAGTTTGGCCGTACCTTTTTGTAACACCCTGTATGAAGAAGTTTTTCCTCTCTTCAGGCATCCCGACAGCCGTACATTTAGCCGGCTACATCAGCGCCCTAGAGAAACCGGGTGTTTCGCACACCACGTACGAGACCCACATCCGTAACACCCGATGTTGAGCAAAGGGTGTTACGCATTGTAAACGAACGTCCGAGTACTTTAATAAGACTGATTGCTACCCGAAGTGTGTCCTGAGTCATAGCAGTGTGTGGCCGGTTTGTCATCGGCAAGTACTCTATCCATTTCATCTCCAGCGAGTGCTAGCCCTCAACAATTCAGACTTCCCTCCTAGAGACAATTTCTGCCAATGGGTGCGACAATAGTGTACCCTGAATACTCCAGTTTGTAAGCAGTATTCTGTTTCACGGATGAGGCTGTATTTAACCTTCACGGTATTTTTAACCACCATGACCGTCACACTTGGGTCGATGTCAGTCCTAATGCAACACACACATCATGGCATCAGCAACGTTGTTAATCTGGGCAGGACTGCTCAGAGACCGCCTAACTGCACGACACTTCCTACCACAGAGACTAAACTGGACAACAGTATATTAGGTTTCTGTTCACTGTACTCCCAGATGTGCGTTATGATGTCCTATTGAACCAACGCTTGAACATGTGGTTCACGCATGACGATGCTCCATCACATTTTCATTTACCAGTGTGCCAGCTTCTAACTCGAACGTATGGCCCACATTGGACAGGTAGAAGACGGCCTTTGCCCTGGCCTCCGAGGTGTGCGGATTTAAATCCCACGCATTTCTGTGTGTGGGGGTCATGTCAAAAGCCTGCTCTACGCTACCGAGGCCAACTCTCTTCAGGAATTACACTTGCGGATTGAAGCAGCCTTACAGCATTTACAGAATTCATAACTCATTTCAGAGACGAGTTCAAATGGTTCAAATGGCTCTAAGCACTATGAGACGTAAGTTCTGTCGTCATCAGTCCTCTAGACTTAGAACTACTTAAAACTAACTAACCTAAGGGTGTCACACACATCGATGTCCGAGGCAGGATTCGAACCTACGACCGTAGCAAAAAAAAAAATGGTTCAAATGGCTGTGAGCATTATGGCACTTAACATCTGTCATCAGCCCCTAGAACTTCGAACTACTTAAACCTAACTAACCTAAGGACATCACACACATCCATACGCGAGGCAGGATTCGAACCTGCGCCCGTAGCGGTCGCGCGGTTCTAGACTGATGCGCCTAGAACCTCTCGGTCACAGCAGCCGGCAGAGACGAGTTCAGTGTTGCATTTAGCGTTTAGGAATGCCATGTGTTCCTCGACACTGACCAACTGCAACAGAAAATGTGTTATATCTCGACAACGGTTGCTACGTTGATCTATGTTTATTGTAGCTTTTTAGCTACTTTTGACCTGTAGTTTGCATGTGTAAATTATTGTCCATCACTTCTGAAACACCCTGTACATCGCAGTCATCTGTATCGTCTTGGTGTAACAAGGGCTCGTCTTTAACAAGACGAAATTGACCGACGAAAAAAGGTAATTTCGGGAATACTCCAGCGGATTGGTATACGGGCGTTACTCCTTAGTGTTGTGGTTGGCAGGAGAGCCAACCGTGTTACTAGATGAAACGGAAAGGCACGCGATTTAGCTCACACTGGCTGGCGTGAGGTCTGGAGCAGGACAAGGAAATTATACTTCAGAAACGGACGTAGCTGGTGGAATACTTAACTTTAATCCATTAATGATGAACGTCGCTCTTGACGGTACATGATTCTCAATATCAATAGCAAATGATAATGGCGCCTTGCTAGGTCGTAGCAAATAACGTAGCTGAAGGCTCTGCTATCTATCGTCTCGCAAATGAGAGCGTAGAAGTCAGTGAACCATCGCTAGCAAAGTCGGCCGTACAACTGGGGCGAGTGCTAGGGAGTCTCTCTAGAGCTGCCGTGTGGCGGCGCTCGGTCTGAAATCACTGATAGTGGCGACACGCGGGTCCGACGTATACTACCGGACCGCGGCCGATTTAAAGGCTACCACCTAGCAAGTGTGGTGTCTGGCGGCGACACCGCACTTAGGTCGACGTCAGGCAGTCCACTTAGATGTAAGAGCATTTGCAGGAATACGCAAAGTAATATGAACACAGGTAGTTACTTGGGAATGGTTTATTGACAAGGGGTTGGACCGCACATTTGCCCGTAATACAGCTGCGATTCTTCTTGAAATAGTGGTATAATGAATTTATAGTCTCCAATGGAATGTTATGGTATTCTTTGAGCAGAACTCATAACTGCTGTAGCGACGAGGGAAGTGAAAATGTGCTACGGAGTCTGAGCTCCAATACCGCCCATAACAGTTCGAAATGTTCAAAAAATGTTTCAAATGGCTCTGAACACTATGGGGCTTAACATCTGAGGTCATCAGTCTCCTAGACCTTAGAACTGCTTAAACCTAACTAACCTAAGGACATCACACACATCCGTGCTCGAGACAGGATTCGAACCTGCGACCGTAGCAGCAGCACGGTTCCGGACTGAAGCGCCTGGAACCACTCGGCCACAGCTGACGGCTTCGATAGTGTCCCAAGTCCGGGGACTTGGAAGACGCTACAGTTCAGTTGCATGCTCCTCATACCACGATTGTAATGTCCTGGCTGTTTGACTCCGAGCGTTATCGTCTTGAAATACGGCATCATTGTTGGGGAACAACATTACAACCATGCATTGCACGTGATCACCTACAAAGTTCGCATAATCGTTGGCTGTAGCACGGCCTTTTAGAGTAACGAAGGGACCAGCAGGATAATATGATATGGTTGCCCACACCACCACACTTCCACCTCCGTGCTTAACCATTAGAATCAAGCATTCGGCAATGTACGCTTCTTTTGGCGTTCTCCAGACGTAAACGGGCCCGATGTTGCAAATAACGAAAACGTTGACTCGTCGGGCCATGTGACGTGTTCCACTAATCAACTGTCCATGATTTACGCTCCTCACACCATTTTTTACGCTTCTTTGCGTTGGTTGTCGTCACTAATGGTTTCCGTATAGCAGCTCGCCGATAAATATTCGCCTTATGGAGTTCTCGGTGGACATTGTCGATATATACCGGGTCCCGAAGATGGCTGTTCACCTCTGTAGTCACTTTAGCCGCCGTAGTTTTGTTTTGACACAATTCATGTTGACGTACAAAGATCTCTGTCACTTAGTTCTGACTTGCGCCCCCTGCTACATTTACACCATGACATCTTTCCGTGTTTTGTGTAGACTGCCATGACTGTTGAAACAGCTGCTCTTGAAACATTCAGTACGTTGGCTGTCTTGGTTATTGATGCTCCAACTAATCGGTCCCCACAATCTGACCTCTTTGGAACTCTGATAGGTCTTTCATTGCACGTCGACCTCGGCCTCTGAATGTAAATACGAAGCGTGCACGACTCGTAAACAACCTGCACTCATGCCTGGTCCGTACTGAACACGCACACTCCAGAGCAACACGTGTCTTACCTGGGTTGTTGACCGCCAGACGTAACCGTCCCATTACTGCCACTGTTCACATTATTTTACCTATCCCCTGTATATACACTGGCAGGAAAAAAAATCACAACACTAAGAAGAAACTGTTGTTGTTGTTGTTGTGGTCTTCAGTCCAGACACTGGTTTGATGCAGCTCTCCGTGCTACTCTATCCTGTGCTAGCTTCTTCATCTCCCAGTTCCTACTGCAACCTACATCCTTCTGAATCTGTTTAGTGTATTCATCTCTTGGTCTCCCTGTAGTGTGTTTACCCACCACGCTGCACTCCAATACTAAATTGGTGATCCCTCGATGCCTCAGAATATATCCTAGGTTGGTTGGTTGGGGAAGGAGACCAGACAGCATGGTCATAGGTCTCGTCGGATTAGGGAAGGATGGGGAAGGAAGTCGGCCGTGCCCTTTCAGAGGAACCACCCCGGCATTTCCCTGGAGTGATTTAGGGAAATCACGGAAAACCTAAATCAGGATGGCCGGACGCGGGATTGAACCGTCGTCCTCCCGAATGCGAGTCCAAATATGTCCTACCAACCGATCGCTTCTTCTGGTCAAGTTGTGCCACAAACTCCTGTTCTCCCCAATTCTATTCAATACCTCCGCATTAGTTGTGTATCTACCCATCTAATCTTCAGCATTCTTCTGTAGCACCACATTTCGAAAGCTTCTATTCCATTCTTGTCTAAGCTATTTATCGTGCATGTTTCAGTTCCATACATGGCTACACTCCATACAAATACTTTCAGAAACGTTCCTGACACTTAAATCAATACTCGATGTTAACAAATTTCTCTTCTTCAGAAATGCTTTCCTTGCCATTGCCAGTCTACATTTTATATCCTCTCTACTTCGACCATAATCAGTTATTTTGCTCCCCAAATAGCAAACCTCCTTTACTACTTTAAGTGTCTATTTTCCTAATCTAATTCCCTCAGCATCACCCGACTTAATTCGACTGCATTCCATTATCCTCGTTTTGCTTTTGTTGATGCTCATCTTATACCCTCCTTTCAAGACACTGTCCATTCCGTTCTACTGCTCTTCTAAGTCCTTTGCTGTCTCTGACAGAATTACAATGTCATCGGCGAACCTCAAAGTTTTTATTTCCTCTTCATGGACATTAACTCCTACTCCGAATTTTTCTTTTGTTTCCTTTACTGCTTCCTCAATCTACAGCATAAACGAAGGAGTTACACGACATGAACGAAAGTTGCTAGGCGTGTTTATACATCTGAAAGGTGTTGTCTATTCAAATTTCGCGGCAGTTGCCTAAAACCACTCCGTCTTCAGGCCACGAGTGGCCTACCGGGACCACCCGACCGCCGTGTCATCCTCAGGGGAGGATGCGGATAGGAGGGGCGTGTGGTCAGCACACCGCTCTCCCGCTCGTTCCGATGGTTTTCTTTGACTGGAGCCGCTACTATTCGGTCGAGTAGCTCCTCAGTTGGCATCACGAGGCTGAGTGCACCCCGAAAAATGACGACAGCGCATCGGGGTCCGGACTGTCACCCATCCATCCAGCGCTTAACTTCGGTAGTCTGACGGGAACCGGTATATGCACTTGTGATAGTACTTGAATTACGTACCTCAACTGAACTTCTCGATACCAGTAATATCCTACTGTGTTTCTGTTAACTACTTAACATATTTCTGATGCAACATTCAGATTTGATTTCACTTTGATACATCGATATGTTTATATTGCAATGATATTATTCTTGTGTGTATTCTTTCTTTTGTCACTATGATCTTTGACGTACTTGTAACTCTGATTTTTGGGCGCATAAGCGATTGTTAGTTGGTTGTTAAGTTGTTAGAGAGTCGAACCTTAAAAAGGTCAAGTCTTGGACGTCATGTTGGAAAGATTCATTTTGTAGTTGGCTTATAAAATGTGAGGAAGATATTTTCAAGTATGTTTTGTATTGTGAAGTGATGTTTGTGTGTCATGTGATATTGCAATTAAAAGGAAGTGTATCTTAAATTCGGAGTGCTGATTATTTTTTTACATCACCATTGTCCAGTAAAAGTGTTATCTTCAAGAATGGTTTGTGAAGCGCATCTACATAACTTTTGAATATAGCACAATAAAATCTAGGCCTGTTTGCATCCGAGGTTGGAATCATAACCACCTAGATTTTCAACGATTGAGCCATGATTTTACGACGAGACCAGCGTGGGAAACAGAAAAAGATGAGTGCCTAGTTTTTTTTATTATTACATGAAATGACTATTAACTGTGCTCTAATGACACCTGCCACATAATGTGACTGTTGTTGCCCTATAATGCAGTATTTAGCAGCGTGAGCAACACCACAATCGTTGTTAAAACTTTGACCTTTGTTGTGGCAGGTTTGTTAGACACTGCAGCAAGGCCGTTGCCAATTGCCTAAGAGTGGCGCTGATTTCGCAGCTACGAGGATGCAAATCAGGTTTATTTTAAATACACGCTCTAACGGTTGTGAGCGTTAGTTGCCTTAGAGACTGGTTCAGAAATGGCTCCAAGCACTATGAGACTTAACAGCGGAGGTCATCAGTCCCCTAGACTTAGAAGTACTTAAACCTAACCAACCTAAAGATATCGCACACATCGATGCCCGAGGCAGGATTCGAACCTGCGACCGTAGCAGGAACTCGGTTCCGGACTGAAGCGCCCAGAACCGTTCGGCCACAGCGGCCGGCTCTGAGATGGACGTGGTGAGTTGACGTTAGTCAAGAATGCATTTAAGACGAGAAAGCAGGAAGATCAGGCTACAGACGTCCGTGTGGCACTACCGAGAGAGAGCACTGTTGTATTCGCGCATCGTGCTGCATCTGGAGCAGCAATTTGAACTGAAGCTGGTACAATGGCAAAACGAACTGTTACCAACAGGTTACTTCAAGGACAGCTCCGAGAACGACGCCCTGTAGAGTGCATTCCTGTCACCCCAATCCACAGCCATTTGCAACTTCAGTGGTGTTAAGCGAGAGCTCACTGGAGAACAGAGTGGAGGTCTGTTGTATTTTGTGATGAAAGCTGCTTCTGGCGCGGTGCCTGTGCTGGTTAGAAGGGCCTGCAACCAACTCGTCTGCGTGCTGGTACACTGTACCTACTCCAGGAGTTACGGTCTGTGGTGCGATTTCATATGATAGCAGGAGCGCTCTCGTGTTTATCCCGCTCACCCTGACTGTAAATTGTAGGTCACTCTTGTGATTTTACCTATAGTGCTGCCATTGATGAACAGCATTCCAGGGGGTGTTTTTCAACAGGATAACGCTCGCTCATGTACGGCTGTTGTAATCCAGCACGCTCTACAGAGCGTCGACATGTTGCCTTGGCCTGCTCGACCACCAAATATGTCTCCAGTCGAGCATATATGGGACAGCATGGGACGATAACTCCAGCGTCATCCACTTACAGCATTAACCATCCCTGTGTTGACAGACGCAGTGCAACAGGCATGCAACTCCATCTCACAATCTGA
The DNA here is from genome assembly GCF_023897955.1 of Schistocerca gregaria. Lineage (NCBI taxonomy): Eukaryota > Metazoa > Arthropoda > Insecta > Orthoptera > Acrididae > Schistocerca > Schistocerca gregaria. The sequence continues at coordinate 124,318,561 of NC_064930.1, read as the reverse complement.
CATCCGCAACATGTACATCAAAATTCATGCGCATTTACGCGCTTGCATCCAACATTCTCGCGCTTACAGCGGTTATTAATGCACCAGCATTTCACATTTTCATTGTCTTAACTCGCGCTTACATTAACCTGTGATCTCGCAATGTTAATGACTTGCGTATGTTAACTAGACAAATGGATCACCATAATTTAATTTGTCTACGTTAATAATTGTTTTTTGTTGCGATTTTTGCAGTCAGTATACTTCGTGAATAGTGAAATGTGACCTGGTAGGAGTGGGGGGCGGGGGGGGGGGGGTGCAGAGGGGGTTTTGCAGGTGGGTGCTAGGTAGATTTCCATTACTGTTGCAGTCGCGATATATACACTCCTGGAAATTGAAATAAGAACACCGTGAATTCATTGTCCCAGGAAGGGGAAACTTTATTGACACATTCCTGGGGTCAGATACATCACATGATCACACTGACAGAACCACAGGCACATAGACACAGGCAACAGAGCATGCACAATGTCGGCACTAGTACAGTGTATATCCACCTTTCGCAGCAATGCAGGCTCCTATTCTCCCATGGAGACGATCATAGAGATGCTGGATGTAGTCCTGTGGAACGGCTTGCCATGCCATTTCCACCTGGCGCCTCAGTTGGACCAGCGTTCGTGCTGGACGTGCAGACCGCGTGAGACGATGCTTCATCCAGTCCCAAACATGCTCAATAGGGGACAGATCTTGCTGGCCAGGGTAGTTGACTTACACCTTCTAGAGCACGTTGGGTGGCACGGGATACATGCGGACGTGCATTGTCCTGTTGGAACAGCAAGTTCCCTTGCCGGTCTAGGAATGGTAGAACGATGGGTTCGATGGCGGTTTGGATGTACCGTGCACTATTCAGTGTCCCCTCGACGATCACCAGAGGTGTACGGCCAGTGTAGGAGATGGCTCCCCACACCATGATGGCGGGTGTTGGCCCTGTGTGCCTCGGTCGCATGTAGTCCTGATTGTGGCGCTCACCTGCACGGCGCCAAACACGCATACGACCATCATTGGCACCAAGGCAGAAGCGACTCTCATCGCTGAAGACGACACGTCTCCATTCGTCCCTCCATTCACGCCTGACGCGACACCACTGGAGGCGGGCTGCACGATGTTGGGGCGTGAGCGGAAGACGGCCTAACGGTGTGCGGGACCGTAGCCCAGCTTCATGGAGACGGTTGCGAATGGTCCTCGCCGATACCCCAGGAGCAACAGTGTCCCTAATTTGCTGGGAAGTGGCGGTGCGGTCCCCTACGGCACTGCGTAGGATCCTACGGTCTTGGCGTGCATCCGTGCGTCGCTGCGGTCCGGTCCCAGGTCGACGGGCACGTGCACCTTCCGCCGACCACTGGCGACAACATCGATGTACTGTGGAGACCTCACGCCCCACGTGTTGAGCAATTCGGCGGTACGTCCACCCGGCCTCCCGCATGCCCACTATACGCCCTCGTTCAAAGTCCGTCAACTGCACATACGTTTCACGTCCACGCTGTCGCGGCATGCTACCAGTGTTAAAGACTGCGATGGAGCTCCGTATGCCACGGCAAACTGGCTGACACTGACGGCGGCGGTGCACAAATGCTGCGCAGCTAGCGCCATTCGACGGCCAACACCGCGGTTCCTGGTGTGTCCGTGTGCCGTGCGTGTGGTCATTGCTTGTACAGCCCTCTCGCAGTGTCCGGACCAAGTATGGTGGGTCTGACACACCGGTGTCAATGTCATGTTTTTTCCATTTCCAGGAGTGTATGATTGCATATAAATTGTTATTTCATTCAGCATAAACTGTGATTAATAAAAGCATTTCCTTTGACCTATAGTGAGGTACAGTAGGTGTGTTTAACATAGACTAGGGAACAGTCTTGTACCTTGGAACAATGCTGATACTTTCGTCTTTAGGCAGTGTTGTAACATAAGTGTAATATATTTTGTTACTCCATTTTGATATCATCGCATTCACTTTTTCTGTACTGCAGTGTCGCCCGGTATGGCCAAGCGGTTCTAGGCGCTTCAGTCTGGAACCGCGCGACCGCTACGGTCGCAGGTTCGAATCCTGCCTCGGGCATAGATGTGTATGATGTCCTTAGGTTAGTTAGGTTTAAGTACTTCTAAGTTCTAGGGGACTGATGACCTCAGAAGTTGAGTCCCATAGTGCTCAGAGCCATTTGAACCATTTTTTTTGCTGCGTTAGCGTGATGGTTAAGGTGATTGATTGCTAAGCGAAACGTTTTGAGTTCAAACCTAAGTCGATGTGTCATATTTTGTTAATTTAAAAACAGTATCGAAGTGTCTCACTTCATGAATTTTATTCGTTTGAATGTATTTTTTTGAAATTTCTATTTCTTTGTCTCTTAATTATAACCGTAATAAGTGTTCGGTTTTTCTAATTTTTTCCTCCAATATTTCTTTTCACAGCAATTAAAAACAACGAAAAGGCACACATACAATATTCATGTTATGTGTTTTGTTTGTATATCTTCTCTTCCGCAGTCGCTGTTTTACTATTCATATTGAAATATATTCTTGGCGACAGTCTTACAAATATTATTTAGAGCAGAATTTCGGCTCTTATGTTGCCGATTTACTTGATTGTCTGCCGCAATTCTATGCTTCGCTGCTTTGGCAACTTCAACATATTCAATGTTTTGGCAAGTATTTGCTGTCCGTTGTGAGAAAAACAAATTTTTGGTGCATTGCGCCTCACTGACAATATATTTTAGTTCCTCTGTTTTATTACGTCCACAATTCAGTTTTGTGTACTTCGCCAATTTTCATCAGAACTTTTTAGAAAAAACCGAAATAACTCTCGTATAAATAAAATTTTATTACAGAAAGACGGAATATTTCTCAGTATTACATACGACATCTATCTGGTACTTAAACTAAATGAGATATTGTTATACAGTAAATTTTGTATGAAATTTGCCGGCCTTAGTGGCCGAGCGGTTCTAGGCGCTTCAGTGTGGAACCGCGCGACCGCTACGAATCCTGTCTCGGGCATGGATGTGTGTGATGACCTTAGGTTAGTTAGGTTTAAGTAGTTTTAAGTTCTATGGGATTGATGACGTCACCTGTTCACTCCCATAGTGCTCAGAGCTGTGCTGGAGTCTTTTTCTGAAATTCCATTAATTACTCTGGAAAAGCAGCGTTTTTCCAAACCTAATGTACTCTTCCAACCTACAATATACCTAGGAACAAACATTTTATTCAAATGTAAAAATGGCGCAACCACAAAAAATCTGATCTACACGGAATTTAATAGTCCATGTGTTATATGATTACTACACACCAACGATTCGGAAGTAAAATCGCATTAAGAAGTATTACCAAAAAGCAGTTACAAATTGAAAACATCTTCAAACAGAAGCTGTTGGCAGCTAAACACAAAATTCAATTTTCGAGACAGCGAAAATAATTGAGGCGTCTTGCCAAAGTTGTTTTGAGTGCGCTGTAGAAGTTTCGTTGGGCTCTTTCAGTTATGACCAAAAACTAAACGTAATTAAAAGTGACAAGCTGGCATGGAAAATATTGGTAATTATGTTATTGTTGTTGTTGTTGTGGTCTTCAGTCCTGAGACTGGTTTGATACAGCTCTCCATGCTACTCTATCCTGTGCAAGCTTCTTTATCTCCCAGTACCTACTGCAGCCTACATCCTTCTGAATCTGCTTAGTGTATTCATCTCTTGGTCTCCCTCTACGATTTTACCCTCCACGCTGCCCTCCAATACTAAATTGGTGATACCTCAATGCCTCAGAACATGTCCTACCAACCGATCCCTTCTTCTAGTCAAGTTGTGCCACAAATTTCTCTTCTTCCTAATTCTATTCAATATCTCCTCATTAGTTATGAGGTCTCCCCATCTATTCTTCAGCATTCTTGTGTAGCACCACATTTAGAAAGCCTCTATTCTCTTCTTGTCTAAACTATTTATCGCCCATTTTTCACTTACCTACATTGCTACACTCCACACGAATACTTTCGGAAACGACTTCCTGACTTTTAAATCCATACTCGATGGTAACAAATTTCTCTCCTTCACAAACGCTCTCCTTGCCTCTGCCAGTCTACATTTTATATCCTCTCTACTTCGGCCATCATCATTTCTTTTGCTTCCCAAATAGCAAAACTCCTTTACTGCCTTAAGTGTCTCATTTCCTAATCTAATTCCTTGAGCTTAATTCGACTACATTCCATTATTCCCGTTTTCCTTTTGTTGATGTTCATCTTATAACCTCCTTTCAGGACACTGTCCAATGCATTCAACTGCTCTTCCGGGTTCTTTGCTGTATCTGACAGAATTACAATGTCATCGGCGAACCTCAAAGTTTTTATTTCTTCACATGGATTTTAATACCTAAACCGATTTTTTCTTTTGTTTCCTTCACTGCTCGCTCAATATACAGATTGTATAACATCGGGATGGGCTACAGCCCTGTCTTACTCCCTTCCCAACCACTGCTTTCCTTTCATGCCCCTCGAGTCTTATAACTGTCATTGTTTTCTGTACAAATTGTAAATAACTTTTCGCTTCCTGTATTTTACCCCTGCCACCTTCATAATTTAAGAGGAAGTATTCCATCCAATATTGTCGAAAGCTTTCTCTAAGTCTACAAATGCTAGGAACGTAGGTTTGCCTTTCCTTAATCTTTCTTCTAAGAAAACTCGTAGAATCAGTATTTCCGCACGTGATCCAATATTTCTACGGAATCCAAACTGATCTTTCCCGAGGTCGGCTTCTACCAGTTTTTCCATTCGTCTGTAAAGAATTCGCGTTAGTATTTTGCAGCCAGTTCAATGAACTGATAGTTTGGTAATTTTTACATCTGTCAACATTTGCATTCTTTGGAATTGGAATTATTATATTCATCCTGAAGTCTAAGGGTTTTTCGCCTGTCTGGTACATATCGCTCACCAGATGGTAGAGTTTTGTCAGGACTGGCTCTCCCAAGGCCGTCAGTAGTTCTAATGAAATGTTGTCTACTCCCGGGGCCTTGTTTCTACTTAGGTCTTCAGTGCTCTGTCAAACTCTTCACGCAGTATCGTATCTCCCATTTCATCTTCATCTACATCCTCTTCCATTTCCATAATACTGCCCTCAAGTATATCGCCCTTGTATAGACCTTCTATATACTCCTTCCACCTTTCTGCTTTCCCTTCTTTGCTTAGAACTGGGTTTCCATCTGAGCTCTTGATATTCATACAAGTGGTTTTTTTTTCTCCAAAGGTCTCTTTAATTTTCCTGTACGCTGTATCTATCTTACCCCTAGTGAGATAAACCTCTACATCATTACATTTGTCCACTAGCCGTACCTGCTTAGCCATTTTGCACTTCCTGTCGATCTCATTTTTGAGACGTTTTTATTCCTTTTTGCCTGATTCATTTACTGGATTGACAATGGTACCGACATGCAAAGCAAAGATATTAAAGCTTATAAGCGTCAGTCGAATGTAAGTATGCTTGATACATTTCCATGGTCATGTGAGTATCACAGGTAGCGAAAAATGTTTTTCCGTCCGTTGTTGCTATTTTCGCAAGAAAATAAACACTCGGAGTTACGCATATTTTGACGACATGAGTAGTTTGCACCAATCTCAGGAAAGCCACCAAGCAACGCAGAATCGCATTATTTGTCTCGAACAACTTACGCACTTCGGAAAAACATGGACTGAATCGTGTTTAAGAGAACAATAGCTGCTCACAATACACAAGCACAGTGGAAATTTAAACAGTAAGGGGAAAATTCTTCCCGAAATTATAAAGGTAGTATGCTTTTTGGGAAAGCAGGAACACGCATTTCGCGGACATGATAGTGCGAAAGCCTTTTGGACGCAGGAAATATACAGAAATGTTGAGGGACTTAGAGAGTAGTGATGTACACTCAACATATACTAAGATGGTATCTGTTCTTTCGGACATGTCCAAAAGAACAGATATCATCTTAGTATATACATAGTTAAGGCTCACCGGCCAGTTGAGCATCTTCTTCTTCTGTGCGGATGCACAAACAGCGCCAGAACTCTTACGGGAATCGGCAGTAAAGCCGTGAGTAATGAGTATAATGGCCGGGGGCAGTTCGAATGTAGTGCGGAACAGTAAGTTGGGAACGTGAGTCTCACGGGAAGCGTGCAAGGGATAAGTCCCTGCAGTCGCGCTATTCATCTGTGTCCTCGGTGGCTCAGATGGATGCCGGCACGGTAGCTCAGCGTGTTCGGTCAGAGGGTTTAGCTACCCTCTATAATAAAAAAACTCAGTGAACCGATCACCGAACAACCTGAACGGGTGTCATGGGACGTCCGCGACGAACAAATACAACATAGGACAAAATGAGATCAGTTACAAAAAAGAAAAACAAAAGATGGATAGAGCGTCTGCAAATGTAGGCAAGAGGGCTCGGGTTCGAGTCCCGGTCGGGAACACAAATTTATTCTCTCCCCTTTGTCGTATGTCAACGCCTGTATGCAGCTAAAGGTTTTCATTTCATTGTAATGTACAGTAATCGCTAGTCAAGTTCGTCAGCTTTTTATTAGGGTTGCCGGGTGAAGTATAGAATGATATTATTTATACTGTTTCGGATCTCAGAACAAACGAAATAAAGAAGGAAATTTCTGAGAGTTATTTTGTAAGTAGGCTGTTTAGGTTTTTATGTTGGTAACGCCATGTAGCGCTCTATATGAAAATCACTGACTTTGTGTGCAGCCTGTGGCTGGTTTGCATTGTTGGAGTAATATTCGCCATTGTAGTGTTGGGCAGTTGGCTGTTAACAGCGCGTAGCGTTGTGCAGTTGGAGGTGAGCCGCCAGCAGTGGTGGACGTGGGTAGAGAGAAGGCGGAGTTTTGAGAGCGGACGATGTGGACGTGTGTCCATCAGAGACAGTAAATTTATAAGACTGGATGTCATGAACTGATATATATATATATAATGACTTTTGAATACTATTAAGGTAAATACATTGTTTGTTCTTTATTAAAATCTTTCATTCGCTAACTATGCCTATCAGTAGTTAGTGCCTTCAGTAGTTTGAATCTTTTATTTAGCTGGCAGTAGTGGCGCTCCCTGTATTGCAGTAGTTCGAGTAACGAAGGTGTAGGTTAATGTTAGTCAGGGCTATTCTTTTGTAGGGATTATTAAAAGTCAGATTGTGTTGCGCTAAAAATATTGTGTGTCAGTTTAGTGTTGATCAGAGTAGGTAAATGTCTGGGTACGTTCAGTTTTGCTCAGCTGTTTGAAAATCAAATAACGTAAGGGGTTTACCAGCTCAGTAATTCATAAATTTTTCTAAGGGGACGTTTCATAATTTTCTTGGAATTACTGCACGTGTGGTAACAGTTATTACACCGAAATCACAACTACCTGTCATACATACGAGGGCGTGGTGAAGAGTAATGCCTCTGAATTTGTATGTACACACTCTTAAAGCTCTTTGAATAAAACATACATCATTAACATTCCACATCACCATTCTTCGTTTCTACGTATTTGCAACACTCTGCCGCTAGAGGGTCCTGAATCAAATATTCAAATGTGTGTGAAATCTTATGGAACTTAACTACCAAGGTCATCAGTTCCTAAGCTTACACACTACTTAAGCTAAATTATCCTAAGGTTAAACACACACACACCCATGTCCGAGGGAGGACTCGAGCCTCCGCCGGGACCAGCCGTACAGTCCATGACTGCAGCGCCTCAGACCGATCGGCTAAGAGTCCCGAATAGTAGCGTGTAACATGTTAGTGTGTAACGTTGAGTAAGTCGGTGTGTGAGGAACAGCGTTCTGTAATCGATGTCGAAGACTTCGTTCACATGTGGACCACCCTCTCTTTCAGCATGACAACGCTTGACCTCACCCGAGCGCTGCGACAACCAGAACAATCCGACGCCCTTGGTCCACTGTCATCGATCACCCTCCATAGAGTCCCGACTTGGCCACATCCGATTGTCATTCGTTTCCAAGACTTAAAAAAACACTTTCGCGACATCACTTTGATGGAGATGAAGCGATGCAGGCAGAGGAGAAATTGTGGCACCCTCAACAAAGTCGTATATTCTACAGTGACGGTATCAACAAACTGGCCTCTCGTTGGGAGAAATGTGTTCGTCGCCAAGGCGGCTATTTCGAGAATTAAATATTTAGACATGAAGAACAAAGATGTAAAATGTTAATTCACAAAAGAAAAGTATGTTTACTTTCATATACATAGTCATTATTATTATTATTATTATTATTATTCTTGATTGTTATAATTATTTTTTATTCTTATCATTATCATTGTGCTACTGTTATAATATCTATTTTTTTCTTTAACATCAATACTGCATAATACGTTATATGTCCTTAATGTTATGTAGAAACTGTAACTCGTTCAATCTGAGCATGCCTGGTTAGGTGTAAGAGAGGGCCTGAAGGCCCTACTCTTGCCAGGTAAAATAAATGCATAAATAAATAAATAAGGTTTGCTTTACTTAAAAGGTTTAAAGAGTTTTCATATAAGAAATCGGAGGCATTATTTTTCAGCACGCCCTCTTTAGTATGTGACACAAACTAGAAGCATTGACGAAAGATTTGTCTATTTCAGACATGTCATTGTCGTAGAGCCAACGGCCCTGCCGCAGTGCTAACACAGGTTCTCGTCAGATCAACGAAGTTAAGCGTTATCGGGCTGGGCTAGCACTCGGATGGGTGACCATCCTTTCTGCCGAGTGCCGTTGGCAAGCGGGGTCCACTCAGCCCTTGTGAGGCAAACTGAGGAGCTACTTGACTGAGAAGTAGCGGCTCCGGTCTCGTAAACTGACACACGGCCGGGAGAGCGGTGTGCTGACCACGTGCCCCTCCATATTCGCACCCAGTGACGCCTGTGGGCTGAGGATGACACGGCGGCCGGTCGGTACCTTTGGGCCTTCGTGACCTGTTCTGTTGTCGATAGAACAGCAAGTTCTTTAGCACATCACGTGTCTAATATCTTAAAAGAATTTGAGGCGAAAAAAATGGTGTCACAGACATACGGAGGGATGGCTGCGCTTGTCGGGGGAACAGAGCGGTCTTCAGAGAGAAAAACCACCCACAGGCTGCATATGTGCATTGCTATGCAGATAGACTGAATTTTGTTTTGTCAAAAGTTGTGATCTTTATTAAACTCCCTAAAATATTTTTTGTTTCACTTTCTGTTTTTGGAATTCGCTTTCCTAAATCAACAAAGCAAGTGGAAGTACACGACTGTGAAATAAATAAGCCATTTCAAACATTAGCTTCAACAATAGGAATTATGCTAACAGGCCATCACAAATTCTATACGAATATAAACAAGGTGTAGAAAACCTGCTAAGCTGAGTGGTCGAAAATTCAGGTAGTTGGGATCCGGAAACAGTATTAGGTCTTCTTCCAACATTACGTGGGTCTGATTTCAACTTTTTTCCTCGTATTTTCTATTGTGAAGTTCATCTCGCTGACATATTGTTTCAAATAGTGCAAAAGAAACCTTTTGATATTGAGTTTTGCCGTAAACAAGTTGACACATTTTCAGTGTATCTTATGAAAGTCAGAGATTATTTTGAATCTATGTGGCACAACTATTTGATGTCTATGATACTTTTGGCCCAAACTAAACACCTGCAGTAGACATTATACCAGGGGAAAATGTATCAACTTCGTATAAGAGATTGTCGTTGAAAATTGTTGAGGTAATGAAGAGCAATGACACCAGATTTACTTACAGCAACTTAAATTTTATACTCAGCTAGTTTTAATGAATTTGCAAAACAGCTATAGAAGATTCTTTTAGTTCGCAATTTTGCGAAAATGGTGTTAGTCAGAGAAATTGAAATGCGTAAGGACAGCCCCGAAATTACTTCACTACTCGAGATAAGCGGCCTTAGTGTCTGTGTTTCCAGAACTACATACACTCGCCCTTTTAGTAATTACCATACCAGCACCCAGTTCGACCACTGAGATGTCATTCTTAGCAATGAAGAGCTACCTTCGAAATACTCAGAGTCAGATTTTCTTCTTTAGCTTCTACCATCAGTGAAAAGTCCTTGCTTGCAATTTTGCGCCACAGAGAATTTTTGTGGCATGAAGAGCTAAAATATCTCAATAATTTTATTTTTACATGGAAATCTGTACATTAATCTACTTTTCTACATAATTTCCGTTAATATTGAGGCACTTGTCATAACGTGGTCCCAGTTTTTGAATACCCTCCTCATAGAAGTCTGCCGCCAGACTTGTTAACCACTGCATCGCCACTGTTTTGACTTCGTCATCGTCTTGAAGACGCTGAACGTCCAGATGTTTCTTCAAGTGCAGGAACAGATGGTGGTCCATGTGCGCAAGATAGGGGCTGTACGGATGATGATCCAGAGTTTCCCGTCGAAAAGATTTGATGAAATCTTTGGTCTGACGGGCATTGTCTTGCAGCAAAACGATGCCCTTGCTAAACTTCCAAGGACTGTTGCTTTGATTCCGGTGTGACGTAAGCTACCCACGTTTCATCGCCCGTAACAATGTGGCTTAAGAAATCATCACCGTCGTTGAGGTACCGCTCAAGGAATGTCAATGCGCTGTCTAAACGTTTGGTTTTGCGCACATCCGTCAACATTTTTGGTACCCAACGTGCGCACAATTTTCGGTAATTCAAGTGCTCGGTCACAATGCCGTACAAATGACTACGATAAACATTAGGAAAGTCATCCCGCAAGGAGGAAATCGTAAAGCGTCTGTTTTCTCTCACCTTATTGTCCACTTCCTGCACCAAACTTTCATTAACGACCGAAGGAAGCCCACTCCGTTGTTCATCGTGCTCATTTGTGCGGCCATCTTTAAAAGCTCTCCCACCCACTTTCTTACCACTTCATCACTCATAATGTTTTCTCCGTAAACTGCACAGATCTCACGATGAATAGCGATCTATTTTAGGCCTTTAGCAGTAAGAAATCTTATAACAGCCCGTAGTTCACAGTCGGCAGAACTCACGATTATCGGAGGCATCTTAAACCCTTAGTACACAACGTAAACAAGGAAGAATCAGACTGTAATGTCGTCAGTGCGTGGATTACGGTACAGGCTGTCATGTAAAAATAAAATTATTGAGATGTCTTAGCACGTCTTTTTTACTTCCAAAACGTAAAAAACACTCCCGTATTAATCTATTTATTTATGTTTTTACCGAGGTTAGGAAAAAAATCACAGATACGACATTCATTATATTGTGTAATTTTAATTAAAATTATTATATGGAGCTTCCTTTGCTTTGAACGTCACGCTTCGTCGCTGGTCTACAGACGTACAAATTGTTAAGTATGTTGTGGAAGGCATCAATGCCGTCGGGACTCACTACAAAAGACTGCTGTTATGACGGTTCGTTGAGCACGACAGACTGCAGTTTGCACGTGTAAACAGGTGACGTACGGAGCCATTGTAACACAGTTGGCATACGATGAATGGAGCTCGGCTCTTTGGAATCAAGCGACCGAATAATCTGCGCTGTCCGACATGAATGCGTGCGTTGTTTTCCCAGCCATGGCCGGAAACAATGCTTGTTTACATAACAGCGCGCGCTGACAAATGAGCGTAGCCCGTTCTTTCTCGGCCGCTGCGCTAACCTTTCGTCTTGGGCGGCTGCATCAAGTGGTTTAGAGGCTGGAATCGTGCCAGGCTCGTTACAGGGCATTAAGGATGTCTGCACACAAGGGACGCCTACGTTCGCGTCTCGGGCGGCACTAAAAGGCTCCTATAAAAGCCCTTAAGTATCGTTCCCCCAGGGCACAGTTCTAGGGCCATTAATATTTCCAGACTACTCTCACAGCTTGTAATTCTAACATTTTTCCTTTCGGGCGATGGCGCAATTCTGAAGCGCTTTCAATTACATCTACTCCAACATCCAGTCTATGGCGCGTGGCAGAGCGTACTTATAAGACCACAGTTAATTGTTCCCTTTATCACATCCATTTGCGAATAGTGCGCGCGAAGAAGACCTGTTGCTCATTGTCTGACTTCTTAGATTTCCTCGTGTTGGTCATTTCGCGAGACTTTATTGGTTGTGTGGTGTTTTGTCAGTGTCACTGGAATCGTAACTTGGGCCACTGAGACCTTTACGAGGTCTGTTCAAAAAATTCCGAAACATTCATAATTTCGTGCCAATGGTGTGTTGGAGCGAAGAGAGATTGGCATCCCTGCACACGCCTGTGTTTAATGAGTAGCTGCCGGAAGTTTCATTTCTGTCTACATCTACATCTACATTCCGCTAGCCATCGAACGGTGTATGGCGGAGGGCACTTTATGTGCCACTGTCATTACCACCCTTTCCTGTTCCAGTCGCGTATGGTCCGCGGGAAGAACGATTGCCGGAAAGCCTCCGTGCGCGCTCGAATCTCTCTAGTTTTACATTCGTGATCTCCTCAGGAGGTATAAGTAGGGGGAAGCAATATATTCGATACCTCATCTAGAAACGCACCCTCTCGAAACCTGGACAGCGAGCTACACCGCGATGCAGAGCGCCTCTGTTGCAGAGTATGCCACTCGAGTTTGCTAAACATCTCCGTCACGCTATCACGCTTACCAAATAACCCTGTGACGAAGCGCGCGACTCTTCTTTGGATTTTCTCTATCTCCTCCGTCAACCCAGTCTGGTACGGATCCCACACTGATGAGCAATACTCAAGTATAGGTTGAACGAGTGTTTTGTAAGCCACCTCCTTTGAGATGGACTACATTTTCTAAGGACTGAATCTCAACCTGGCACCCGCCTTACCAACAAATAATTATATTTGATCATTCCACTTCAAATCGTTCCGCAAGCATACTCCCAGATATTTTACAGAAGTAACTGCTACCAATGTTTGTTTCGCTATCTTATGATCGTGCAATAAAGGATCATTCTTTCTATGTATTCGCAATACATTACATTTGTCTATGTTAAGGGTCAGTTGCCACTCCCTGCACCAAGTGCCTATCCGCTGCGGATCTTCCTTCATTTCGCTGCAATTTACTAACGCTGCAACCTCTCTGTATACTACAGCATCAGCCGCGAAAAGCCGCGTGGAACTTCCGACACTATCTACTAGGTCATTTATATATATTGTGAAAAGCAATGGTCCCATAACACTCCCCTGTGGCACACCAGAGGTTACTTTAACGTCTGTAGACGTCTCTCCATTGAGAATAAAATGCTTTGTTCTGTTTGCTAAAAACTCTTCAATCCAGCCACGCAACTGGTCTGATATTCCGTAGGATTTTACTTTGTTTATCAGGCGACAGTGCGGAACTGTTAGTTATTGTTCAATGTTCTATTGAGTAGAGTGTTGTGTCGCACAGTTAGCGAATTTCGAGATGCCAGAAGAGCAACACGTCTACATTAAATTTTACGCGAAACTCGAGTAAACCTTTACAGAGACACACCAAATGATCTAGGAAACTTATGGCGATGGGTGGTTAAGCCGTACTCGGTGTGACGAGTGGACCACACGGTTTAAAAATAGCCGGAAGTCAAAGATGACACTTGTTTAGGATGATCTTCGACGTCTACCGAGCCAGTAGCGGTGGCTTCAGTCCGGACGCGCGCTGCTGCTACGCTCGCAGGTTCGAATCCTGCCTCGGGCATGGATGTGTGTGATGTCCTTAGGTTAGTTAGGTTTAAGTAGTTCTAAGTCTAGAAGAATCCCAAAGAAAGCAGGTGTTGACAGATGTGAAAGTTACCGAACTTTCAGGTTAATAAGTCACAGCTGCAAAATACTAACGCGAATTCTTTACAGACGAATGGAAAAACTGGTAGAAGCCGACTTTGAGGAAGATCAGTTTGGATTCCGTAGAAATGTTGGAACACGTGAGGCAATACTGACCATACGACTTATCTTAGAAGCTAGATTAAGGAAGGACAAACTTACGTTTCTAGTATTTGTAGACTTAGAGAAACCTTTGACAAAGTTGACTGGAATACTGTCAAATTCTAAAGGTGGTACGGCTAAAATACAGGGAGCGAAAGGCTATTTACAATTTGTACAGAAACCAGATGGCAGTTACAAGAGTCGAGGGACATGAAAGGGAAGCAGTGGTTGGGAAGGGAGTAAGACAGGGTTGTAGCCTCTCCCTGATGTTATTCAATCTGTATATTGACCAAGCAGTAAAGGAAACAAAAGAAAAGTTCGAAGTAGGTATTAAAGTTCATGGAGAAGCAATAAAAACGTTGAGGTTCGCCAATGACATTGTAACTCTGTCAGAGGCAGCAAAGGACCTTTTTGAACGGAATGGACAGTGTCTTGACAGGAGGATATAAGATGAACATCAACAAAAGGAAAACGAGGATAATGGAATTTAATCGAATTAAGTCGGGTGGTGCTGGGGGAATTAGGTTAGGAAATGAGACACTTAAAGTAGTAAAGGAGTTTTGCTATTTGGGGAGCAAAATAACTGATGATGGTCGAAGTAGCGAGGATATAAAATGTAGACTGGCTATGGCGAGGAAAGCATTTCTCAAGAAGAGAAATTTGTTAACATCGAGTATAGATTTAAGCGCCAGGAAGTCGTTTCTGAAAGTATTTGTAGGCAGTGTAGCCCTGTATGGAAATGAAACATGGACGATAAATATCTTGGACTAGAAAAGAATAGAAGCTTTCGAAATGTGGTGCTACAGAAGAATGCTGAAGATTAGATGGGCAGATCACATAACTAATGAGAATATATTGAATAGAATTGGGGAGAAGAGGAGTTTGTGACAGAACTTGACAAGAAGAAGGGACCGGTTGGTAGAACATGTTCTGAGACATCAGGGGTTCACAAATTTAGCATTGGAGGGTGGCGTGGAGCATAAAAATCGTGGAGGGAGACCAAGAGAAGAACACACTAAGCATATTCAGAAGGATGTAGGTTGCAGTAGGTACTGGGAGATGAAGGTGCTTGCACAGGATAGAGTAGCACGGAGAGCTGCATCAAAATAAGGCCACCAGAACAAGTCCAGGGAACTGATGACCTCAGATGTTAAATCGCATAGTGCGTAGAGCCATTTGAACCATTTTGAACGCCTACCGACGACGCTCATGCCAGGAAAGTCAACGAAAGTGTGCGTGGTAATTGAAGAATGATTGTCGGAGAGATTGCAGAATAATGTAACATATAATTTGGGTTTTGTCATGTTGACACGGCATCTTGAAATGCATCGTGTTTCTGCCAAGTTCGCCTCCTTGCTAAATGAGTGAGGACCAGAAAGAACTTCGCCTCGGAATCTGTGAAGAGATTTTGTACCGCGTAAAAGGGAACAAGATGTTCGTTAAGAGAATTATAACTGGTGACGAGACGTGGGTCTACGCTTATGATGTTGAGACCGAGGTTCATTCTTCACAATGGATCGGGAAGGATTTTCTAAAACCAAAAAAAAGCTCGTGAGGTGAGGTGAGATGTCAAAGCCATGCTGATAGTTTTCTTTGACTTTTAAGGATTACTTCATCATGAATTCGTGTCACAGGGACATACCGTTACTCGATGGCACTATCGGGACGGGTTGCGACGCCTGGAGAAAATGTGAGAAGGAAACGGCCTGAAATGTGGCGAGACAATTGTGGCTCTTGCATCACTAAGGCACCCGCACGTTCATCCTTGTTGGTGCGTAACTAATGCAAAATAAAAAAAAGACGAAATCATTGTGCTGTCTCATCCTCGATACTCTCTAGGCCTTTGCGGACGTTTTTTCTTTCCAATGTTGAGGACCCCATAGAAAGGACAAAGATTTGCAACGATAGAGGAGATAAAAAAAATTGGCAGACGGCGCTTTGCCCACAAAATTTTCCTACATTTATTTTTTACTTATTGTAGATGGTCTTCTTCGAAATACTATCTTCCACAATTGATACACCTATCCGAACGCAGTATGCACTTCGGGAAGCATTGGAACGCATTGTGCCACCGTAGCCCTCAGTGGTTCAGAACCCCACAACAGGCAACAGCAGTCCACCCACCCCACTGCCGCCCCACGCTGAACCCAGGGTTACTGTGCGGTTCGGCCGCCTTTGGACACCCCCTGCCCCCCCCCCCCCCCCTCCCCTCGCCCCATCCTTGGAATGTCTCATACCAGACGACTGTAACCCCAAATGTTTGCGTGGTAGAATAATGGGTGTACACGTACGTGGAAACGGTGTTTGCGCAGCAATCGCCGACACTGTGTAACTGAGGCAGAATAAGGGGAACCAGCTCGCATTCGCTGAGGTAGGTGGAACACCGCCTTAAAAACCATACACAGGCTGGCCGGCACAGCAGACCTCGACAGTAATCCACCGGTCGGATTCGTGCTGGGGACGGGCATGAATGGTTCAAAAGCTCTAAGCACTATGATTCAAATGGCTCTGAGCACTATGGGACTTACCTTCTGAGATCATTAGTCCCCTAGAACGTAGAACTACTTAAACCTAGCTAACCTAAGGACATCACACAACACCCAGCCATCACGAGGCAGATAAAATCCCTGACCCCTCCGGGAATCGAACCCGGGAACACGGGCGTGGGAAGCGAGAACGCCACCGCACGACCACGAGATGCGGGCTCTAAGCACTATGGGACAACATCTGAGGTCATCACTCCCCTAGACTTAGAACTACTTAAACCTAACTAATCTAAGGACATCACAATCATCCATGCCCGACGCAGTATTCGATGGCTCAAATGGCTCTGAGCACTATGGGACTTAACATCTATGGTCATCAGTCACCTAGAACTTAGAACTACTTAAACCTAACTAACCTAAGGACATCACACAACCCCCAGTCATCACGAGGCAGAGAAAATCCCTGACCCCGCCGGGAATCGAACCCGGGAACCCGGGCGTGGGAAGCGAGAACGCTACCGCACGACCACGAGCTGCGGACACAGGATTCGAGGCTGCGACCAATAGCATAAGCGCAGTTCCGGGCTGAAGCGCCTAAAACCGCTCGGCCACAGCGGCCGGTGTGTCAATAAGGTCAGGCCTACTCGTAGACGCGTAGTGTCAGATATTTCCATTCCGTGTGGGCTGCCGGGCTAGCTGCTCAAGACAGACGTTACCTCAACATCCCGTTATTTTGCTGGGAGAATGGTATAAGACTCCCCTGAAAACCATACAGGACTGTATTTGTACATTCCGAGGAGGCTGTAAGCTTCTCTGAAAGGTAACGGTTTTCCTGCACCGTGTTAGGCGTGGTAACCAATTTGTGTTTCCCATGATTCCATGTTTCTTCCCACCCCCTGAATTTTCTGTTATTACAGTTTGGGTCACAAATCCTGGACGAGTCTCGTGTAGAAATGAATTTGTTTGCGTCTCTAATGACCTTGTTTAGACTAGCCGTTAAGCCACAGTAATTATATCTTCCCTTCATTGCGCATAACTTCGCTTAAATAACTCCACACACCTTAAAGTCGTAAACTGCAAAGCGAACATTCTGCTCCAGGCTTATCGCTGACATTCATTGGCTGCATGAAACCACGCGAGTTCTTCATGAAGTTTTAAGTGTCACCTCTTAAAAACAAAATTACTGTATCTTTATTTGCTGGTACATAGGAGAGAGCTGCTTAAATTGAACCACTTTTTAGGTATTATTTATCCTTAACCAGTGATTTACAAAATTATTTGAATAATGCCATTCTCAAATACAGAAAAATGAACACGCTGCACTTAACTTTGTAATCACCTGTAACTGTTACAAATTAGGAATTTTGTTTCCTGCTTCGTAGCAGTGGGTACATAAATTTCATCAACCTTACAAACAATGTCCCTGTGCTTGAATGTATGTGCCAGTCGAAGAAAATGTTCCACATTTTAGTCCTATTTCCAGAATTTACAATATAACTTTTTTCACTTCTTCTCGCACACTTTGCATGAATCCACCATTTACATTCCATGCATCTGATCCTTTTTTCCATTCGGTCTTCCACGCACAACTTGCTACACAAGTCCTCTACTTTGCGAATGAGTTTCAATGGTGACTTCCCCGCAGTATCCACAACAATTCATTCTCACAGGTGCAGCTGTAGTTCTGCATTTCTTCTCCTTTGTTTCGGTCAGGTTTTTTTTCCCATGTGTCGCTCTTTAGGTCACGGGTTACTTGGCTAGGTCTCGAAGCCTTGCTTAGAGCTTTTATCATTTTCCACGATTTCCGCGATATTTGTTAGATGGACTCCTTCAGTCCACTTTTTGCCTCCCATAGTATCTTTTGCATTTAAATAATGAGGCATATCACTTTTTTTTTTCAATTTATCGGCTTTCTGTTCCAACCCATGCAGCCAACTCAGTAGCGCAAAGACGATACGACAGGTGTTCGAGGGATCTCTCCTGGCAGTAGCGACGATGTGAATGTAAAGGCACCAAACACATGGTCTACAACCTCAGAAAATCCCCAACCCACCCATGAATCGCTGGCCGCTGTGGCCGAGCGGTTCTAGGCGCTTCAGTCCGGAACTGCACTGCTGCTACTGCCGCAGGTTCGAATCCTGCCTCGGGCACGGATGTGGGTGATGTCCTTAGGTAGTTAGGTTTAAGTAGTTCTAAGTCTAGGGTACTGATGACCTCAGATGTTAAGTCCCACAGTGCTCAGAGCCATTTGAAGCACCCGGGCCCTTTCGCTTTCCAACCTTTGCTGACTGAGGCGGACAGGGCAATCCGTGTCGTTCAGCAAAATCTGATGCATCATTACGTCCGAATTGTTAAACGGAACATCATCTCTTCAAATGTAGAATAGACTCCTCCAATTCTGTTTCACCTTTCGTTGGAAAACACTTTAATGGACACACAAATTTTTATATGCCCCTTTGCATTTTTTAGCATGCGTCTTAGTTGTTGGATTAGGCATATTTTGTATGCGTGCACGTTCATTTAATCCATGATCCTCATTTAGATGTACAACAACATAAGCCCGCCGGAGTGGCCAAGCGGTTCTAGGCGCTACAATCTGGAGCCGCGTGACCGCTACGGTCGCAGTTTCGAATCCTGCCTCGGGATTGGATGTGTGTGATGTCCTCAGGGTAGTTAGGTTTAAGTAGTTCTAAGTTCCAGGTGGCTCATGACCTCAGCAGTTAAGTCCCATACTGCTCAGAGCCATTTTACAGCAACATAACGAAATAGAATTGGCTCAAATGGCTCTATGGGACTTAACACCTGAGGTAATCAGTCCCCTAGAACTTAGAACTACTTAAACCTAACTAACCTAAGGACAGCACATACATCCATGCCCATACATTCGAACCTGCGACCGTAGCGGTCACGCGGTTCCAGACTGAAACGCCTAGAACGGCTCGGCCACGACAGCAGCTGAAACAGAATTACACACACAAAATTTACTAAATAAAAAAAAAGAGTAGTGGCAATGTTATGTTTGGAACACTACAAAACATAAACCACAATACATACTTAGAAGTATGAAAATCAACACAAAACAGTAGTGTGCGAAAACGTGTGCTGTGTAAAACGTGAGAAATGTGTAGTTCTGCAGAGCAACTAAAAATTACAGGTATTAGTGTCTGCAAAAGGAAAGTACCGAAGATATGCTAGCAGACGGCATTTCCCGAGGTAGGCGAGAAACCAAAAAGAAATAACCATAAGTAAAAAGCAACACACTGTTAAAGTATTGTTTTTCTATCTTAAAAAAATTAAATTATAAACATCTTTAATTACAGACCACTGATTACGCTTTACCTCAACAAAGCGAAACGCATCTGGTGAAAGAAAACACATATTTCCTTGTAGTTGGAACGACAGAACGAAAATACCATCAGGAATTGTAAAACAGCTAGGGACAATATGGCCACACAAATGAAGAATTAAAAACTAGTTTTTCCAGGTGGTCGGCGTGTACTGTAAATGTTATCGATTGTACCTGCTGTTGCAGGCTGACCAAAGCAGATGAAATTACCGCTTCCATTTTCCCGCGCCAGGTGTTGAGCGGACTGGAGAGTGTGAGGATGTGTGACTCGTGTGTAAACTTTTTAACAGCATCGGTATTCTCCAGCGAAGCTGCAAAGTTTCGGAAGATGGAAGCGAGCGGAAGTTTGGAGCCGTAGCAGAAGGCGTATGCAGCCTCTTGCGCGGCTGTAGATTGGAGAAGTTTGTGCCGAAGCGATCCCACGGAAAACCCGCGTTAACACCGTCAGCGCTAGCGCCGTATTGCTCATTACTCGCCTCGCATTAAATCCCTACCTGATATTACCGGCATCACTGCCAACATTACGAGAAATACCGAAAGAGGTGGCTTTTAACACTGGACTCGCATGCGGGAGGACGACGGTTCAAACCCGTGTCCGGCCAGCCTGGTTTGGTTTTCCGTGATTTCCTTAAATCACTTCAGGTAAATGCCGGGATGGTTCCCGGTGCAAGACGCAATCAATACCTTCACTGTTCCATAAAAACGGTGAAATCACTGATGACAGTGCCACTAAAGCAGAGTTACCAAACACGGTTTCCGAAACTCCTCCACCAAAGAAGAAGTAAATATTCCTGAATTCCACTTAAGGACAACTGCCAAGATGAGAAAAGATATCCTCGGTGTAACGAAGCAGCTTAAATCACTTAATAAAGTATACCAGTATACTAGTCAGGTTCAGCTCAGAGTATGCTGATAAAATAGCTCCATATTTAGCAATTATATACAACCACTCGCTCACAGAAAGATCCGCACCTAAAGACTGGGAAATTGCTCAAGTCACACCAATACCCAATATAGGGAAGTAGGAGTAATCCGCTTAATTACGGGCCCATATCACTAACGTCGATTTGCTGTAGGGTTTTGGAACGTGTACTGTATTCGAACATTATGAAGTACCTCGACTAAAACGATTTATTCACATACAGTCAGCAAGGTTTCAGAAAATACCGTTCTTGTGAAACGCAACTAGCTCTTTATAAAACTTCCTGGCAGATTAAAACTGTGTGCCCGACCGAGATTCGAACTCGGGACCTTTGCCTTTCGCGGGCAAGTGCTCTACCATCTGAGCTACCGAAGCACGACTCACGGCCGGTACTCACAGCCGTACTTCTGCCAGTATCTCGTCTCCTACCTTCCAAACTTGCTGTGAGTACCGGACGTGAGACGTGCTTCGGTAGCTCAGATGGCAGAGCACTTGCCCGCGAAAGGCAAAGGTCCCGAGTTCGAGTCTCGGTCGGGCACACTGTTTTAATCTGCCAGGAAGTTTCATATCAGCGCACCTCCGCTGCAGAGTGAAAATCTCATTCTAGCTCTTTATACTTACGAAGTCTCATCTGTAGGACTCATCATGGGTTTCGAAAAAGACTGCCGTGTGAAACTCAGCCCGCGCTATTCGTCCATGACTCTCAGAGGGCCATAGACACGGGTTCCCAGGTAGATGCCGTGTTTCTTGACTTCCGCAAGGAGTTCGATACAGTTCCCCATAGTCGTTTAATGAACAAAGTAAGAGCATATGGACTATCAGACCAGATGTGTTACTGGTTTGAAGAGTTCCTAGATAACAGAACGATGCATTCTCAATGGAAAGAAGTGATTTCAGGTGTGACGCAGGGGAGTGTTGAGGATGACATCGGAAGTTCACTGAGGCTTTTTGCGGATGATGCCTTGGTATATCGAGAGGTTGTAACAATGGAAAATTGTACTGGAATGCAGGAGGATCTGCAGCGAATTGACGCATGGTACAGGGAATGGTAATTGAATCTCAAGTAGACAAGTGTAATGTGCTGCGAATACATAGAAAGAAAGACCCATCATCATTTAGCTACAGTATAGCAGGTTAGCAGCTGGAAGCAGTTAATTCCATAAATTATCTGGGAGTGCGCATTAGGAGTGATTTAAAATGGAATGATCATATAAAGTTGATCGTCGGTAAAGCAGATGCCAGACTGAGATTCATTGGAAGAATGCTAAGGAAATGCAATCCGAAAACAAAGGAAGTAGTTTACAGTACTCTTGTTCGCCCACTGCTTGAATACTCCTCAGCAGTGTGGGATCCGTACCAGATAGGGTTGATAGAAGACATAGAGAAGATCCAACGTTGAGCAGCGCGCTTCGTTACAGGATCATTTAGTAATCGTGAAAGAGTTACGGAGATGATAGATAAACTCCAGTGGAAGACTCTGCAGTAGCGACGCTCAGTAGCTCGGTACGGGCTTGTGTTAAAGTTTCGAGAACACCGAGAAGTCAAGCAATATATTGCTCCCTCCTATGTATATCTCGCGAAGAGGCCATGAGGATAAAATCAGAGAGATTAGAGCCCACACAGAGGCATACCGACAATATTTCTTTCCACAAACAATACGAGACTGGAATAGAAGAGAGAACCGATAGAGGTACTCAAGGTACCCTCCGCCACACACCGTCAGGTGGCTTGCGTAGTATGGATGTAGATGTAGATGTAGAAGTAATAAGTGCTATCGACAGGGGATGTCAAATTTATTCCACATTTTTAGGTTTCCAGAAGGCTTTCGGCACCGTTCCTCACAAGCGTCTTCCAACCAAACCGCTTGCCTACAGAGTATCGACTCAGTTGTGCGACTGGATTCGTGATTTCCTGTCAGAAAGGTCACAGTTCGTAGTAATAGACGGAAAGTCATCGAGTAAAACTGAAGTAATATCTGGCGTTCCCGCAGGAAGTGCTATAGGCCCTCTGCTGTTCCTGACCTATGTTAACGACATAGGAGACAATATGAGTAGCCGTCTTAGATTGTTTGCAGATAATGGTCTCATTTACCGTCTTGTAAAGTTATTAGATGGTCAAAACCGCTTGCAAAATGATTTAGATAAGATAGCTGTATGGTGCGAAAAGTGGCAATTGGCCCTGAACAAGGAAAAGTCTGAAGCTATTCACATGAGCACTAAAAGTAATCAACTATATTTCGATTAGACGATAAGTCACACAAATCTGAAGGCTGTAAATTCAACTAAATACTTAGGGATTACAATTACAAATAAACTAAATTGGAACCATCACATAGATAATGTTGTGGGTAGAGCAAACGAAAGACTGCGATTCATTGGCAGAACACTTAGAAGGTGCAACAGGTGTACTAAAGAGACTGCTTACACCCCGCTTGTCCGCCAAATTCTTGAGTACTGCTGTGCAGTGTGGGATCCGCATCAGGTGGGACTGACGGATGACAACGTAAAAGTTCAAAGAAGGGCAGATGGCTTCGTTTTATCCCGAAATAGGGGAGATAGTGTCACAGACATGATACGGGAATTGGAGTGGCAATCATTAAAACAAAGGAGTTTTTCGTTGCGACGAGATCTTCTCATGAAATTTCCATCACCAGTTTTCTCCTCCGATTGCGAAAACATTCTTTTGGCACCCTCCTACATAGGGAGAAATGACCATCACGATAAAATAAGAGAAATCAGAGCTCGCACAGAAAAATTCAAGAGGTCGTTTTTCCCGCGTTCCGTTCGAGAGTGGAACGGTAGAGAGACAGCTTGAAGGTGGTTCACTGAACCCTCTGCCAGGCACTTTACTGTGAATAGGAGAGTAATCACGTAGATGTAGATGTGAAAGACCACGGCCGACTTCTTTCCCCATCTTTCCCTAATCCGAGGGCGCCGATGAGTTTGCCGTTTCGTCCCCTCCCCCGAACCGACCAACAAACATTACGAGAATTCTGGTTGAAAACGATCTGTTGACACATAACCGCCGCGGACGTAGGAAATATTGTCGTTGTGAAACGCAACTGGCCCTTTATTCACCCGAAGTAATAGGTGCTATGGACAGCGGATGTCAAGATGAGTCCATATTTCCAGATTTCCGAAAGGTTTTTACACAGTTCCTTACAAGCGGCAAATAACCAAATATCCCGCCTATACAGGGTGGTCCATTGATAGTGACCCGGCCAAATACCTCACGAAATAAGCGTCAAACGAAATCCGCACATCAGTAGCAGACAAATTGCCCGAGAATCGGAAATCAAAAACGTCGGTGTTGAGAATGCTTAATCAACATCGATTGAACCCGTACCATATTTCTATGCACCAGCAATTGCATGGCGACGACTTTGAACGTCGTGTACAGTTCTGCCACTGGTTACAAGAGAAATTACGGAACGATGACAGATTTTTTGCACGCGTTCCATTTAGCGACGAATCTTCATTCACCAACAGCGGTAACGTAAACCGGCATAATATGCACTATTGGCCAACTGAAAATCCACGATGGCTGCGACAAGTGGAACATCAGCGACCTTGGCGGGTGAATGTATGGTGCGGCATTATGGGAGGAAGGATAATTGGCGCCCATTTTATCGATGGCAGTCTAAATGGTGCAATGCATGCTGATTTCCTACGTAATGTTCTACCGATGTTACTACAAGATGTTTCACTGCATGACAGAATGGCGACGTTCTTCCAACATGATGAATGTCCGGCACATAGCACATAGCTCGCGTGCGGTTGAAGCGGTATTGAATAGCAAATTTCATGACAGGTGGATTGGTCGTCGAAGCACCATACCGTGGCCCGCACGTTCACCGGATCTGAAGTCCCCGGATTTCTTTCTGTGGGGAAAGTTGAACGATATTTGCTATCGTGATCCACCGACAACGCCTGACAACATGCGTCAGCGCATTGTGAATGCATGTGCGAACATTACGGAAGGCGAACTACTCGCTGTTGAGAGGAATGTCGTTACACATATTGCCAAATCCATTGAGGTTGACGGACATCATTCTGAGCATTTATTGCATTAATGTGGTATTTACAGGTAATCACGCTGTAACAGCATGCGTTCTCAGACATGATAAATTCACAAAGGTACGGGTATCACATTGGAGCAACCGAAATAAAATGTTCAAACGTACCTGCGTTCTGTGTTTTAATTTAAAAACCTACCTGCTACCAACTGTTCGTCTAAAATTGTGAGCCATATGTTTGTGACTATTACAGCGCCATCTATCACAAAGCGAAAAAAGTGGTCCAACTAAAACATTCATATTTCATTACGTACTACACGAATATGTAATAAAAATGGGGGTTCCTATTTTAAAAAACGCAGTTGATATCCGTTTGACCTAAGGCAGCGCCATCTAGCGGGCCAGCCATAGCACCATCTGGTTTTCCCCATCAAGCTAGACGAGTTTCGTTCTTTTTAGTTTTTTCGTTTGACGCTTATTTCGTGAGATATTTGGCCCGGTCACGATCAATGGACCACCCTCTAGAATACCGCCTCGGCTGTAGGTATGGATATGTGATTTCCTGCCAAAAAAGTTATAATAACAGTTCGTAGTAACTGACGGCGGTCACCTAGTTAAATTCAACTCATATGTGGGGCTTCTCAAGCAAGTATTGTGAGTACTCTATTGTTCTAATTCAAATGTTCAAATGTGTGTGAAATCTTATGGGACTCAACTGCTAAGGTCATCAGTTCCTAAGCTTACACACTACTTAACCTAAATTATCCTAAGGGCAAACACACACACCCATGCCCGAGGGAGGACTCGAACCTCCGCCGGGACCATACTGTTCTTAATCTACACGCTTGTAATTAAACTTTCACCACTTCAGCGGTCCCGCATGAAAACGTATAATCGTAAGGCAAAGAAACTTTGTGGGAATATTTGCAAGAACCCGCGTAAGAGGTGTAACGAACACAGTTTCATTCCACATATGTTAACTGCGTACTATGTTTGCTTTCGAGGCTAGGGACATTGCTCATTGTGACGATCACCTGTATTCACGACGGCGTGGAACAGCTCCGCAGATAACCATTTCTCAATTGTTCGCATGGCACTATAACACTGATGACAACGCAAATCCTGCAGCGGAAAGTCTGAACATCATTCCTATAAGGCTGAGTACTGTGGAGTGCAGTTAGGAATGCGGTGTTTTACAAATCGTGGGCCGTACTACAACAAAACCAATTACTTATTATTAGCGTAACGTGAGGTTTCATTTCCTCGCTGCCCCTCCCGGCTAAATATAGTCATTCTGTTAAAGAAATCTCCACCTGGGAACGTGCACAAATGTTGTCTGTCAAACAGTGTAAATGTTACTAATTTTTTTTGGCCCAGGAATGATATTATACAATTTATCGAACTATTACTCAACGTTGCCACACTTTTCTTTAAAGAAGATGAACTATTTTTGCACACAATACCACACGCGCAAACACTAAAATATTCTTTCCTGTCAAAAATATTTCATAAAAGTTCTTACGAAATAATCGGGGTTCATACATTAGCAGAGAACAATTGTACCACGTAAGATGCTGTTTGCACCATATATCTTTAGTGGACTTGTTGCATCTTCTAAGTGTCCTGCCAATGAAACGCAACCTTTGGCTCGCCTTCCCCGCAATATTATCTATGTTGTCTTTCCAACTGAAGTTGTTCGTAACACCCAGGTACTTAGTTGAATTGACAGCCTCGAGAATTGTACTATTTATCGAGTAATCGAATTCCAATGGATTTCTTTTGGAACTCGTATGGATCACCTCACACTTTTCGTTATTTAGCGTCAACTGCCACCTGCCACACCGTACAGCAATCTTTTCTAAATCGCTTTGCAACCTTACTAGAAGTTAAATTACAGCATCATCCGCGAACAACCTAAGAGAACTGCTCAGATTGTCACCCAGGTCATTTATATAGATCAGGAACAGCACAGGTCCCAGGACGCTTCCCTGGGGAACACCTGATATCACTTCAGTTTTACGGTTGATGAGTCCATCCCTGGCACGAATTTCTATAGCCTCTCTAATGACGCTGTTCCAGAATTTAGTTGTCTGCCTGACCCTGGTATTGTCAGGGTTGCCCCAGGGCAGTGATGGATACAGAAAAACCTCAAGGAGGGGGTGCCAAAGATGAGCTACCTTTACTATTACCATAGTAAAAAATAATCAAGTCACATGCAAACTTTGAGAAAGTTTTATTTAAACTAATATAAATGTAGACGTCCTGTGACTAGGGCCTCCCGTCGGGTAGACCGTTCGCCTGGTGCAAGTCTTTCGGTTTGACGCCACTTCGGCGACTTGCGCGTCGATGGGGATGAAATGACGATGATTATGACAGTACAACACCCAGTCCCTGAGCGGATAAAATCTCCGACCCAGCTGGGAATCGAACCAGGACCTTGACATTTGGTCGCACTGACCACTCAGCTACTGGGGGAGACATTTTAACTGAACATACCCATATACAATGGCATCTTATGATATAAAAAAGACACTACTGTGGTTCTCTTCCTTAAATGATGAATTCTATGCGCCTGGTCTTTCTGGCAAATCGATTAATTACACCGTCAATAGGACAATCAGTGTCCGGCGAATGTTCAACAGAGCTAAGCCATTAAGTCGACCTCCGTTCATTGTCTACCTGAGCCATGCCTTTTAAGGCACAATGTTGAAAAACTTCTTTCTACTGTGGCAATAGATGCCAGAGAGAATAACATATCGATATCACTAGAATTGCCGCGACTTTTCTCGTAGGTATGTGTTAGCTATGTATGTGTCAGACAGAAACGTATAAAATACGAAAACTCGATTCATCTACGTCTACATCTACATGGATACTCTGCAAATCACATTTAAGTGCCTTGCAGAGGGTTCATCGAACCACCTTCACAGTTCTCTGTTATTCCAATCTCGTATAGCGCGCGGAAAGCACGAACACCTGTATCTTTCAGTATGAGCTCTGATTTCCCTTATTTTATCGTGGTGATCGTTCCTCCCTATGTAAGACTGTGTCAACAAAATATTTCGCATTCGGAGGAGAAAGTTGGTGATTGGAAACTCGTGAGAAGATTCCGTCGCAACGAAAAACGCCTTTCTCTTAACGATTTCCAGCCCAAATCCTGTATCATCTCTGTGACACTCTCTCCCATACTTCACGATTATACAAAACGTGCTGCCCTTCCCTGAACTTTTTCGATGTACTGCGTTAGTCCAATCTGGTAACGATCCCACACCGCGCAGCAGTATTCTAAAATAGGACGGACAAACGAAGTGTGAGCAGTTTCTTTAGTAGATCTGTTACATTTTCCTGCCAATAAAACGCAGTCATTAGTTAGCCTTCCGCACAACATTTTCTACGTGTTCCTACAAATTTAAGTTGTTCGTAATTGTAATACCTACGTATTTAGTTTAATTTACGGCATTTAGATTAGACTGAGTTATCGTGTAACCGAAGTTTAACGAGTTCCTTTTACCACTCATGTGGATGACCTCACACTTTTCGTTATTCAGGGTCAACTGCCACTTTTCGCACCATTCAGATATCTTTTCTAAATCGTTTTGCAGTTTGTTTTGACCTTCTGATGATTGTATTAGTCGATAAACGACAGCGTCATCTGCAAACAACTGTAGACGGCTGCTCAGATTGTCTCCAAAATCGTTTATATAGATAAGGAACAGCAAACGGCCTATAACACTACCTTGTGGAACGCCAGAAATCACCTCTGTTTTACTCGATGGCTTTCCGTCAGTTACTACGAACTGTGAACACACTGAAAGGAAATCACAAATCCAGTCACATAACTGAGACGATATTCCATAAGCACGCAATTTCAATAAGAGCCGCTTGTATGGTACAGTGTCAAAAGCCTTCCGGAAGTCCAGAAATACGGAATTGATCTGAAATCCGTTGTCAGTAGTACTCAACAGTTCATGCGAATAAATAGCTAGTTGTGTTTCACAAGAACGATGTTTTCTAAACCCATGTTGAATGTCTGTCAACAGTTTCAAATGGTTCAAATGCATCTGAGCACTATGGGACTTAACTGCTGAGGTCATCAGTCCCCTAGAACTTAGAACTACTTAAACCTAACTAACCTAAAGCCATCACACACATCCATGCCCGAGGCAGGATTCGAACCTGCGTCCGTATCGGTCGCTCGGTTCCAGACTGTAGCGCCTAGAACCGGTCGGCTACTCCAGCCGGCTGTCAACCGTTTTCTTCGAGGTAATTCATAATGTTCGAACACAATATATGTTCTAAAATCGTGCTACATATCGACGTTAACGATATGTGCCTGTAATTTAGTGGATTACTCATACTACCTTTCGTGAATATTGGTCACACCTGTGCAACTTTCCAGTCTTTCGGAACGGATCTTTCGTCAAGTTAGCGGTTGTATATTATAGTTAAGTATGGAGCTAATGCATCAGCATACTCCGAAAGGAACCTAATCGGTACACAGTCTGGACCAGATGATTTGCTTTTATTAAGTGACTTAAGACGTTTCACTACTCCGAGGATATTTACCTCTACGTTTCTCAAGTTGGCAGCTGTTCTCTATTCGAATTCTCGAATATTTACTTCGTCTTCTTTTGTGAAGGCATTTCGGAAGACTGTGTTTAGTAACTCTGTTTTGGCAGCACTGTCTTCGATAGTACCTCCATTGCTATCGCGGAGAGAAGGCATTGATTGTTTCTTGCCGCTAGAATACTTCACATACGACCAGAATCTCTGTGGATTTTCTGACAGGTT
Source organism: Schistocerca gregaria (assembly GCF_023897955.1). Classification (NCBI taxonomy): domain Eukaryota; kingdom Metazoa; phylum Arthropoda; class Insecta; order Orthoptera; family Acrididae; genus Schistocerca; species Schistocerca gregaria. The sequence continues at coordinate 124,289,157 of NC_064930.1, read as the reverse complement.
TCGAGACAACGTTTCGTTGTGGAAACCGTTATAGGCATCTCGCATTGAAGTCCGCGCTAAATTTCGAGCTTCTGTAAAAGATAGCCAATCTTGGGATTTTGCGTCTGTTTAAATTTGGCATGTTTGTTTCGTTGTTTCTGCAACAGTGTTCTGACCCGTTTTGTGTACCAAGGACGATCAGCTCCGTCGTTTGTTAATTTATTTGGTATAAATCTCTTTATATCCGCCAATACTATTTCTTTGAATATAAGCCAAATCTGGTCCTCACTTATACACTCCTGGAAATGGAAAAAAGAACACATTGACACCGGTGTGTCAGACCCACCATACTTGCTCCGGACACTGCGAGAGGGCTCTACAAGCAATGATCACACGCACGGCACAGCGGACACACCAGGAACCGCGGTGTTGGCCGTCGAATGGCGCTAGCTGCGCAGCATTTGTGCACCGCCGCCGTCAGTGTCAGCCAGTTTGCCGTGCCATACGGAGCTCCATCGCAGTCTTTAACACTGGTAGCATGCCGCGACAGCGTGGACGTGAACCGTATGTGCAGTTGACGGACTTTGAGCGAGGGCGTATAGTGGGCATGCGGGAGGCCGGGTGGACGTACCGCCGAATTGCTCAACACGTGGGCGAGAGGTCTCCACAGTACATCGATGTTGTCGCCAGTGGTCGGCGGAAGGTGCACGTGCCCGTCGACCTGGGACCGGACCGCAGCGACGCACGGATGCACGCCAAGACCGTAGGATCCTACGCAGTGCCGTAGGGGACCGCACCGCCACTTCCCAGCAAATTAGGGACACTGTTGCTCCTGGGGTATCGGCGAGGACCATTCGCAACCGTCTCCATGAAGCTGGGCTACGGTCCCGCACACCGTTAGGCCGGCTTCCGCTCACGCCCCAACATCGTGCAGCCCGCCTCCAGTGGTGTCGCGACAGGCGTGAATGGAGGGACGAATGGAGACGTGTCGTCTTCAGCGATGAGAGTCGCTTCTGCCTTGGTGCCAATGATGGTCGTATGCGTGTTTGGCGCCGTGCAGGTGAGCGCCACAATCAGGACTGAATACGACCGAGGCACACAGGGCCAACACCCGGCATCATGGTGTGGGGAGCGATCTCCTACACTGGCCGTACACCTCTGGTGATCGTCGAGGGAACACTGAATAGTGCACGGTACATCCAAACCGTCATCGAACCCATCGTTCTACCATTCCTAGACCGGCAAGGGAACTTGCTGTTCCAACAGGACAATGCACGTCCGCATGTATCCCGTGCCACCCAACGTGCTCTAGAAGGTGTAAGTCAACTACCCTGGCCAGCAAGATCTCCGGATCTGTCCCCCATTGAGCATGTCTGGGACTGGATGAAGCGTCGTCTCACGCGGTCTGCTCGTCCAGCACGAACGCTGGTCCAACTGAGGCGCCAGGTGGAAATGGCATGGCAAGCCGTTCCACAGGACTACATCCAGCATCTCTACGATCGTCTCCATGGGAGAATAGCAGCCTGCATTGCTGCGAAAGGTGGATAATCACTGTACTAGTGCCGACATTGTGCATGCTCTGTTGCCTGTGTCTATGTGCCTGTGGTTCTGTCAGTGTGATCATGTGATGTATCTGACCCCAGGAATGTGTCAATAAAGTTTCCCCTTCCTGGGACAATGAATTCACGGTGTTCTTATTTCAATTTCCAGGAGTGTATTATTAACTTGGAATGAGTGGAGATTGTCTGTCAGGAAGGCGTCGAGTGAATTTTTATCTGCTTTTTTGAATAGGTATATTTTTCGTTTATTTTTGGAGGATTTGGGGGTTACAATATCCAATCTCGCTACGACAACCCTGTGTTCACTAATCCCTGAATCGGTTTTGGTGCTCGTTATTAACTCAGGATTCAGTCGAGTAGACTGACGAAAGAAAGAACGAATACAGCATGCGGGATGATTGGTGGGGGCGGTGGGTTTGGGAAAGAGGGTGGCTGCGCAAGCGGGAAGGGCGCACCCTACGTGACCCCCATGTGTATCCACCACTGCCCCAGGGCAGTTTGATAGGACCGCTGTTGTTCTCTGTATACGTAAATGATTCGGCAGACAGGGTGGGCAACAATCTTTGGAAGTTTGCTCACGATGCAGTGGTGTACGGTAAGGTGCCGAAGTCGAGTGACTGCAGGAAGATAGGAGACGACTTGGACAAAATTTCCAGTGATGAACGACAGCTTGCTCTAAATGCAGAAAAATGTAAGTTAATGCGGGTGTGGAGGAAGAACAATCCCATAATATTCGGATACAATGTTAACTGGTTGACCAGCCAAGTCGTTTAAATATCTGGGCGTAACGTTGCAAAGCGATATGCGGTGCAACAATCATGTGAGAAATGTGGTAGGGAAGGCGAATCGTCGACTTAGGTATATTAGGAGAATTTTAGGAAAGAGTGGTTCACCTGTAAAAGATACTGCATATAGGAGGGGCGTTTGAAAAGTCTGTGCAAAAGTAAAAGCTACTTACGTGTTTGGGGTAAACCTTTTTTATTTTTACACATAATCCCTTTTAGACTTATACACTTTGTCCAACACTGTTCTAATTTGTTGATCCCTTCCTAATAATAGGAACTGTCCGAGTTTGCAAAATAGCTACCAGGTGCTGCAATCACCTCCTCGTTTGAACAAAACCTTTGTCCTGCCAACCATTTCTTAAAACTGAGTAACAAATAGTAGTCCGAGTTGAGCCACGTCTGGATAATAAGGGGGGATGTGAAACGAGTCGGAATCCTATTTCCATTAATTTTGCGACCACCACTGCTGAGGTGTGTGCTGGTGCATTGTCGTGATGGAAAAGACGTTTTTTGCGGTCCAATCGCCGGCGATTTTATTGCAGCTCTGTTTTCAAACGGTCCAATAACGATGAATAATTTGCACCTGTAATAGTTTTACCCTTTGCCAGATAGTCGATGAGGATTATCCCTTGCGAATGCCAAAAGACAGTCGCCATAACCTTTCCGGACGAAGGAATGGTCTTCTCCTATTTTGGTGCAGATTCTCCCTTGGTAACCTATTGTTTAAATTGTTGTTTGGCCTCAGGAGTATAGTAATATATCCATGCTTCATCCCCAGTGACTAAACGACGCGCTTCATCCCCAGTGACGAAACGACGCTTAAAGTCCTGCGGATTCTTCCTGAACAGCCGCAAATCAACCTTGCAACACTTCACACGATTCCGTTTTTGCTCAAGAGTAAGCAAACGCGGACCCCATCTTGCGGATAGCTTTCTCACGTCCAAATGTTTATGCAGAATATTGTGTACCCGTTCATTCGAGATGCCCACAGCACTAGCAATCTTCTGTCATCCATCACAATATTCTGGATTTTATCAAAAAATGGCTCTGAGCACTATGTGACTTAACATCCATGGTCATCAGTCCCCTAGAACTTAGAAATACTTAAACCTAACTAACCTAAGGACATCACACAACACCCAGTCATCACGAGGCAGAGAAAATCCCTGACCCCGCCGGAAATCGAACCCGGGAACCCGGGCGCGGGAAGCGAGAACGCTACCGCACGACCACGAGCTGCGGACCTGATTTTATCAATGATTTCTGGAGTTGTAACCTCCACATGGCCTCCAACGCGTTGACCACCACATGCGCCCATATGGCCACTCCGAAAATTTTGAAGGTGCAGAGTCGCCGTAGTGTTTATCAAGCTTCTCTTTAGTCTCGTGAGGGGTTTTGCCTTTCGTGAAGAATGTTAAGTATCACACGAAATTCTTTTCCGTCCCTTTTTTGACAATCACTCTATTTCCTTGATTCACACGAATGCCAAACGCAAAGAAATAGACCAATATGGCTGAAACTTGGTGTGCGTTCTTTCCAAAGATGCTACTAACTAAACGTGACCTCGATACGGGCCGGTGGTGCCATCTCTCGTGCTTTGCACGGACTTTTCAAACGCCCCTCTTAGGACGCTGGTGCGACCTATTCTTGAGTACTGCTCGCGAGTTTGGAACCCGTAAAATGTCAGATTGAAGGAAGCAATTCAGACTCGAGCTGCTAGATTTGTCACCGGTAGGTCCGAAAAACACGCAAATGTTTCGGAGATGCTTCGGGAATTCAAATGGGAATCCTTGGGTAAATAAATATATGTCGTGTGACGAGGACCTCCCGTCGGGTACACCGTTCGCCAGGTGCAAGTCTTTCGATTTGACGCCACTTCGGCGACTTGCGCGTCGATGAGGATGAAATGATGATGGTTAGGACAACACAACGCCCAGTCCCTGAGCGCAGAAGAATCTCCGACCCAACCGGGAATCGAACCCGGACCCTGAGGATTGACATTCCGCTCGGGGCGGACGTCGTAAGACATCCGTTGTAGTTCATTGTTGATAGATTAGCTCAGTTTTATTATTACAGACTGCTGCTAACCGCCGGCCGCGGTGGTCTCGCGGTTCTAGGCGCGCAGTCCGGAACCGTGCGACTGCTACGGTCGCAGGTTCGAATCCTGCCTCGGGCACGGGTGTGTGTGATGTTCTTAGGTTAGTTAGGTTTAAGTAGTTCTAAGTTCTAGGGGACTGATGACCACAGCAGTTGAGTCCCATAGTGCTCAGAGCCATTTGAACCATTTTTGCTGCTAACCCTCTGACCGAACACGCTGAGCTACCGTGCCGGCAAAACCACTCAGCTACAGGGGGCGGACAATCCCTGGCTGAAAGGGAACGTTCTCTTAGGGAAACGCTGTTGGGAAAATTTAGAGAACCGGCATCTGAAGCTCTCTACCCAACGATTCTACTGTCCCCAACATACTTTGCGAGTAAGGACCATGAAGATAACATAGGAGAATTTAGGTCTAAAACAGAGGCATATAGTCACTCGTTTTTCCATCGCTCTGTTTTGGAGAGGAGAAGGAGAGGAAGAGGCTAGCAGTGATTAGTTGTTATGTAGATGTGCTCTGGTAAATAAGGTTATTCAGCTACATTTAGATATTGCCTACGTGACAACCAGGAATTTACCAACACAACAACAAATGCAGCCCAAAGTGAGCGTAGTTCGTGTCAATTATCTCGCACCAGCAAGAAAACTATCGATACAACGATTCATTGTCATTGTTTTCTGACTCCACCGGGACACGAGATGACTCGCTTGCCTGATCGCCGTGTTTGTCTGTGAAGCACGGGATGATGTCACTGTGCAGCTATTATGCGGCTCCTCTGTGGAAATATCCTCGTGAATCCACAAATAGGCGCGCATCGCTGACAGATAAGAGACACCCACTGCTTACGCAACAGTCAGTGGTAGCTGTCGCGTTTCCGCCCAGCCGTGGTGCTAAATCAGGTTCCCTTTGTTATGGGACGATTTATTTTCGTAGAGGACATTAATAACATCCAGAGAGGCCAAATACAACGGTTTGCGAAGCTTACGGAATAAACTACACTACTGGCCATCAAAATTGCTACACCACGAAGATGACGTGCTACAGACACGAAATTTAACCGACAGGAAGAAGATGCTGTCATATGCAAATGATTAGCTTTTCACAGCATTCACACAAGGTCGGTGCCGGTTGCGACACCTACAACGTGCTGACATGAGCAAAGTTTGCAACCGATTTCTCATACACAAACACCAGTTGACCGGCGTTGCCTGCTGAAACGTTGTTGTGATGCCTCGTGTAAGGGGGAGAAATACGTACCATCTCGTTTCCGACTTTGATAAAGGTCGGATTGTAGCCTATCGCGATCGCGACATAACTGCTCGCGTTGGTCGAGTTCCAATGACTGTTAGCAGAATATGGAATCGGTGAGTTCAGGAGGGTAATACGGAACGCCGAGCTGGATCCCAACGGCCTCGTATCACTAGCAGTCGAGATGACAGGCATCTTATCCGCATGGCTGTAACGGATCGTGCAGCCACGTCTCGATCCCGGGGACGTTTTGAAAGACAACAACCATCTGCACGAACAGTTCGACGTCGTTTGCAGCAGCACGGACTATCAGCTCGGAGACCGTGGCTGTGGTTACCCTTGACGCTGCATCACAGACAGGAGCGACTGCGATGGTGTACTCGACGACGAACCTTGGTGCACGAATGACAAAACGTAATTTTTTTGGATGAATCCAGGTTCAGTTTACAGCATCGTGATTGTCGCATCGGTGTTTGGCGACATCGTGGTGAACGCAAGTTGGAAGCGTGTATTCGTCATCGCCATACTGGCGTATCACCCGGCGTGACTGTATGGGGTGCCATTGGTTACACGTCTCCTTCACCTCTTGTTCGCATTGACAGCACTTTGAACAGTGGACGTTACATTTCAGCTGTGTTGCGACCCGTGGCTCAACCCTTCATTCTATCCCTACGATACCCTACATTTGAGGAGGATAATGCACGACCGCATGTTGCAAGGCCCTGTACGTGCCTTTCTAGATACAGAAAATGTTAGACTGCTGCCCTGGTCAGCACATACTCCAGATTTGTCACCAACTGAAAACTTCTGGTCAATGGTGGCCGAGCAACTGGCTCGTCAAAATACGCCAGTCACTACTCCTGGTGACCTTTGGTATCGTGTTGAAGCTGCATGAGCAGCTGTACCTGTACACGCCATCCGAGCTCTGTTTGACTCAATGCTCAGGCGTATCAAGGCCGTTATTACGGCCAGAGGTGGTTGTTCTGGGTACTGATTTCTCAGGTTCTAGCACCCAAATTGCGTGAAAATGTAATCACATGTCAGTTCTAGTATAATATATTTGTCAAACGAATACCCGTTTATCATCTGCATTTCTTCTTGGTGTAGTAATTTTAATGGTCAGTAGTGTAACTTTACCAAGACGTTTTACTACGTCTGGGCAAAATGTGAAGCATATCTAGAAAGCACTGCTGCAGTGTGAAAGCTGTTTCCGAAGAGATTGTGCAAAAATTTTACAGAAACCATAGGGTGCTGCATCAAACAGTTTGAGGTGAGGACTCTGGGGTCGGAGAAGCCACCTTAAGGGGATAATAGGAATAAAATCACATTACTGTGTACGTTTTTATTTACGTTACTTAACTGAAAATACCATAATCGACACAATGAACGTACCGTTGCTACTGTGTCTGACAAAATGTGCTGGAACTGACTTCCATTAACCTCAACGCAAGCATGACATCAGCGAACGCAATTCTGACGCACCCTGACAAATATCCGTAGTGTGTTTCGAATCACATCACAGGCAGCTACAATTCTGGCAACTAACCCCATCTCTGAATCCACTGGAAAATGACTTTAGATATCCCCATAGGAGATAATCGAGGCGATTCAGGTCAGGTGACTTCGCAGTCCATGGAATAGGACCTCCCCATCCAATCCGGCGACCGGGAAATACTGTCTCTGTACTGCTCCATTGTATTGTACTGCACGTCTCTGAACTGCACTGACAAGGAGACAGCACGAGCGTGGGGTCGGGGATTTGTCCGAAATTTTGTGTGGTTCAAGAGGACCCCTAACACCTCACGTGCTGAAAATACTGTATTAGGACGCACTACTCGGAAAATCCCGTGAAAAATCGATCCCAAGTTTCTTAGGAGCCTTATGAGTACAAAATGTTAGTTCATCGCCGAGCCGCCGTCTGGCCTAGGTGTTTAGGGCTCAGACTCTTACGCCAGAGGTCTCGGGTTCTATTCCTCCTCTGGCAACTTTTTGTTTCTTCTGTTTCATTTTCTTTTGTTATTCCACTAATTATTCATAAAGTTTCCCAAACCTACATTATCTTTAACAAATTGATTACAATTATTGAATAAAAATTATTTTCTTTTTGTCCAACAACACAATTCATGGCGGTGGGTTTTCCATTTTTCATTGTAAAGTATATAATGGAATCATTGGATTATTAATCAGAATAACAAATTCGATTGGGAAACATTCAATTTTTGTAGATATAATAATTATAAAAAGAACCGCAGTGGTAATTATCGTAAAAAGAAACAAAGCAATAATTTTTGCGACATCTTGCGCAACATATAAAAGCGGATTTTTTACAATCACAGGGCGTTTGCAATAAATATGTACTAAAATATTCCCCATTAACATTTCCGAAAATGTTTTGAATTTCTGATAATTTTGAGGCAAACCAGGCAATTGAATCATGTCTCGGAATATTGGTGACGATAACTGACGGTGAATTCTAGAATGAATTTTTATACAGTCTTCCCGGGAATTAATTTCGCGATTCTCCTGTAACAATGCGGTGCAGTTTTGCAAGCAACAGAAGGAAAACAAAAGTGCCGCAGGAGGAATCGAACCCGAGTCCTCGGGCGTAAGGGTCCGACTGATAACCATGTAGGCCAGACGGCGGCTCGGCAGTGGACTAACATTTTATACTCATATGGCACCTAAGAAACTTAGGATTGATTATTCTCGGGATTTTCCGAGTAATGCGTCCTAACATTTTAACCACGTGAGGTGTTAGGAGTCCTCTTTCGCCACACAAAATTTCGGACAAATCCCCGACCCCACGCTCGTGCCGTCTCCTTGTGAGTAACGAATAGGTCTGTCATTGATTCATACACTCCTGGAAATGGAAAACAGAACACATTGACACCGGTGTGTCAGACCCACCATACTTGCTCCAGACACTGCGAGAGGGCTGTACAAGCAATGATCACACGCACGGCACAGCGGACACACCAGGAACCGCGGTGTTGCCCGTCGAATGGCGCTAGCTGCGCAGCATTTGTGCACCGCCGCCGTCAGTGTCAGCCAGTTTGCCGTGCCATACGGAGCTCCATCGCAGTCTTTAACACTGCTAGCATGCCGCGACAGCGTGGACGTGAACCGTATGTGCAGTTGACGGACTTTGAGCGAGGGCATATAGTGGGCATGCGGGAGGCCGGGTGGACGTCCCGCCGAATTGCTCAACACGTGGGGCGTGAGGTCTCCACAGTGCATCGATGTTGTCGCCAGTGGTCGGCGGAAGGTGCACGTGCCCGTCGACCTGGGACCGGACCGCAGCGACGCACGGCTGCACGCCAAGACCGTAGGATCCTACGCAGTGCCGTAGGGGACCACACCGCCACTTCCCAGCAAATTAGGGACACTGTTGCTCCTGGGGTATCGGCGAGGACCATTCGCAACCGTCTCCATGAAGCTGGGCTACGGTCCCGCACACGGTTAGGCTGTCTTCCGCTCACGCCCCAACATCGTGCAGCCCGCCTCCAGTGGTGTCGCGACAGGCGTGAATGGAGGGACGAATGGAGACGTGTCGTCTTCAGCGATGAGAGTCGCTTCTGCCTTGGTGCCAATGATGGTCGTATGCGTGTTTGGCGCCGTGCAGGTGAGCGCCACAATCAGGACTGCATACGACCGAGGCACACAGGGCCAACACCCGGCATCATGGTGTGGGGAGCGATCTCCTACACTGGCTGTACACCTCTGGTGATCGTCGAGGGGACACTGAATAGTGCACGGTTCATCCAAACCGTCATCGAACCCATCGTTCTACCATTCCTAGACCGGCAAGGGAACTTGCTGTTCCAACATGACAATGCACGTCCGCATGTATCCCGTGCCACCCAACGTGCTCTAGAAGGTGTAAGTCAACTACCCTGGCCAGCAAGATCTCCGGATCTGTCCCCTATTGAGCATGTTTGGGACTGGATGAAGCGTCGTCTCACGCGGTCTGCACGTCCAGCACGAACTCTGGTCCAACTGAGGCGCCAGGTGGAAATGGCATGGCAAGCCGTTCCACAGGACTACATCCAGCATCTCTACGATCGTCTCCATGGGAGCATAGCAGCCTGCATTGCTGCGAAAGGTGGATATACACTGTACTAGTGCCGACATTGTGCATGCTCTGTTGCCTGTGTCTATGTGCCTGTGGTTCTGTCAGTGTGATCATGTGATGTATCTGAGCCCAGGAATGTGTCAATAAAGTTTCCCCTTCCTGGGACAATGAATTCACGGTGTTCTTATTTCAATTTCCAGGAGTGTAGCACATTCTGTCACGGGACAATGTGAATATAACAGAGTCACGGTATGGATAAGTAAAGTAAACAAAACCTGCATAATCAGGCTCGTACTAGTTTCCCTGCAGTAAATAAAGAATGTACATGTAAAAAAACAACACAATATTTGTAAACTTGTACTGACGTTAGTTGTAAATAAGCTGGTAAACAGTAATTCTAGACAAAGCGGTGGACAAGTTTACTTCCATATCTCCTCTAGCTGGCTTTTCTGACCCCAGGTTCCCTACCTCAAATTGTTCATTCGAGCATGCTCAGTGTCCTGTTACATTTTTGCACGCTCTTACACGAACACCCTGTAAAACAGAAGGTAACGGCATCAAAACGTGTTATTGTCCGTCGGCCGAACTTTCTTGTGTTACAAGATACCATCAGAGTCATTGAATCGCTAAGAACTATGAGACTAATAATGCGTAAACAATTGCTGAGGCCGCAACTGATAGGCCATATCAGCATGTGTTTGACGCGCAGTATTTGATTTCCCTGTGACGTCATCGTACTAATATTGGTGCATGTGCGTTATCTACAGGAGTGTCAGAAACAATCCGAAAGGCTTGTAAGGGTGTTGCAAGGGAGGCTGTGCTGAAAAATAATTGTTAAGAAAGAAATTCGGAGCGTTGCGCCATTTCCTACTTAATTGGTGCTTAAGTAGCCGTTGCGCAGGCAAATTCAAGAGGCCCGCTAGAGACGGTGTCGCCAAATGTGTTTTTCGTTCGATTTCCTAAAATCGAACAAGGGAACGATCGAATTAGAGTCAAAGGCTCAGCAGTTTCGTTCCCTATGAGAACAAATGACACTAATGTACCTGGTGGGCCTCTCAAATTTGGGCTCTCACCTTCCTGATTGGCTGACTTCGATGCTAATCAAGTTGGAAACGGCGCAACGGTTCGAATATTTTTTCCTTAATCCGGTATTACACTATCAACATCTTTGTCAAAGGAATTTGATGGTATACTAGGGAACTTTGTCAAATGTCGTCAAATATTTGATCAAATATAGGGCCTCCCTGTAGATTTGATCAAAGAAGTCGCTTGTCTTCTGTTCACTGCAGTGTGACATGTTACCACATGGAGCGCTAGCATCGCTGCAGCGTTCTGTCATCTGTAGTGTTTTTATAAACATTGCCGGGAAAATACAGTTGGTGTGTACTGACAATTACAAAATTAATAGAGATGAAGCTGATGAGGCGCTTTTCAACGTCAGGTACACCGAATACAAAAATAGATGAAGAGGATTGGAGACCTGCTCAAAACTAACCTTACCTAACTCTCTGCTGTGGCAAGGAATTGGAATTGTATAGTGAGCATGTCTTTCGCAGATATAGCAGTTCTTAAGTGAGTATTGTGTTTTGTGAGATAAGCACATACAGATGTATGCTCATCCATTCTTAATTAATTGGTGTACGACTTGACATCCTCCACTACAAGCTGACGTAACAAATTTTGTTGAATGCTTTTATTGTCTAGTCGTGAAACCCTTGGCTGCCCTTCCAAATGCGCACACAATGCAACTGTGGTACATGCAACTGCGGCAGTTAGTAACAAGTCGTTGTTGTCAGCCATCTTGCACTTTAACGAAAAATATGACCTCACCGTAATACCTTATCTAGCGCTTCGTCAAAGATCTGTGTCAAATGTATTTGACGAATATTTGATTACATCTTTGATCAAATCTTTGACAAAGAAATGTGATAGTTTAATACCGGCCTTAACAATTATTCCTCAGCTCAACCTACCCTGCCACACTCTTACAAGCGTTTCAGACTGTTTCTGACCGCGCTGCATATTATTAAACAGCTATCCCATATTCCAATAACAGTTGCACGTTCCGTATCTAACGCCTTCCAGGTAAAAGTATTTGATATTCGGTATTTGCCGTAATTATTGGACGAATTTAAATATTAAAAATTGTTTCTCAGACTAGTCATTAACAGATGTAGGATTTGTTAAAAGTGTAACACAATGAGGGAAGTATTACAGTTATAAACTGTGTGTTCTTCTTGAACTAGCGTAACTTATAGCGCTCTAATAGTAGGACTACATTCATCCAGTATTTGAGAAAAAGAACACTTAGTTACTTCCAACAGACTTTACACAAAATTTCAAACCTTCTTCTCACTGAAAACCCCAAAAAAATCTCAAAAGGAAAACAGTTTATCACTTGCTACATGTTCAGCATCAGTCTGCAGCTCGTGGCTGGGTTGAGGTTTTTCTTCGCCAGGGGTCTGGATGTTTGTGCTATCCTCATCATTTCATTCACAAGATTGGACTGGGCAATGGTTGGAAATTTGTACGGGCGCTGATAACCACACAAGTGAGCACCCCACAAACCAAAGATCATCATCACCACCTTTCAGCGTCAGACATAATATTTTTATTCATTACCTCTTTACTATACAGGGTGTCCCACACAAACCTCCCTGATTTCAAGGCAGGACAGAAAAACCACAGTAGATACGGCAGTGAAATATGCACCACATTGTAGAGCATCTCAAAGAATTTATATTCCCGCATCGCCAGAGTGCAGCACGGTCGCATGAAGTGAAAATGACGACTCCACAGCAGTGAGCGCGAGCAGTAGTGAGGTTTGCAGAAACAAAACCGCCGATTATTGTGAAAAGAAATTATCGTCCTGTGTATGAATGTGATCCATCTAATGTGAAAACAATTAAGGAATGGTATAGGAAGTTTCTGGCAACAGGAAGTGTTCTGAAACATTCTGGCGGTGCATGTTACAGAGTTTTAGAAGAGACGGTGGAGGGCATCAGACAAACGTTTCTCAGAAGCCCACATAAGTCAATTCGTCAAGCATCTAGGCAACCTGATGTACCTCGATCAACATTCCATCGTGCAGTTCACCAGCGTCTTCGTATGTGTTCTTACAAAGTGCAAACTCTGCAACATCTGACGCCGAACGACAAACCACGGCGGCAACTATTTGCTGCGGATATGCTGCAGCGTATTGATACGGATGCCAGCTTCCTGGAAAGATGTTTATTCTCAGACGAGGCAACCTTTCATCTATCAGGAAGGGTTAATAGGCATAATGTTCGGATTTGGGGTTTGCAAAATCGGCACATTGTCATTCAACATGTTCGTGACAGTCCTAAACTAAACGTGTAGTGTGGGTTAATGCACGACAGGTTTGTTGGACTGTTCTTCATTGCAGAACAAACAGTGAATGGTTGAGTGTATTGCACTAATATCCGTGCCCTATGATGTTATTGTCAATGTTTGTGTAACGTAAGAAATAATTAAGAAGGCTTAATCTCAGTATCAATGGTAAATGCAGTTGTAAATCCAGAATACTCAATTCTACTAACAAATAATGACATTCTCCGATTTGAAAGGTTGCAAATCAGAAAGTGCAACACTATTAAAGCCAGCTTAATGGAGCTTTGCTATTTTCAATAAAAAGAAATGTACTTTTCTTGGGCGCCTTGTCCCCAGACACTTTAGTTTTCTGAGGGCCTGTCGTTATTAGAATATTATGTCTCACGTACCTTTCGTCGTTTGCAGACTCGCAGTTCTGCTCTGCAACACGAAGCTGAAATGCTGTCTTAAAGTACACCAAAACCTTGACGGTTACGTGAAAGACCTTGATTGTTGAGTGAGTAATGTTAATATCTTTTCAACTGCGAGTTTAAGCGCTCTAGCATGTTTGTGTTTAACGTATAATACACGAAATATAGCAATGCTAAATGTCGCGCACATTAAAATCCGAGCAGCTTCGTTGTCCTGTTAATGAGAAGAGGCGCTGGGCTTTCTGCAAGGTTCGGATTGAAATCTTGTTATAGAACTGATTAAAATTCTTTGAAAGCTATTTTCTATTTACATCTGATTTACAAAAATAAAAGTTGAAATGTGTGTGAAATCTGATGGGACATACCTGCTAAGGTCATCAGTCCCTAAGCTTTCACACTACTTAACCGAGAAACACACACACACACACACACACACACACACACACACACACACACACACACACACACCTATGCCCGAGGGAGGACACGAACCTCTGAATTACAGTTATTTTTTATGTAGTGAGTCGTGTGAGACCTTATCTCTGCTGACTGGTCCATGCTAACGCTAAAACTGTTTCTGCAATGAAATATTAATTCACTTTCAAGTGACACACTTGAACAGATAATTCCCAGAGCTCCTATTTTTAAGCCGTGTGGCGTAGTGAAAATCTTAAAATTTTGTTATCGCTTGTAATGGCATCTTTGAAACAAAATCAGCTCAGTATGTGAAAACTGCAAATTAATCAGTAATAATTATGGGATGCCTTTCCCTACACTATTGAAAGGAAAGCACAAGTTTACACGTCATAATAATGCTTTTTCTTACAGTATTAGTAACAAGCACATGCCATTCTCTTCACGAATCGTCAATGGCGTCCATCTACAATCAAGAACAAAGCGAAAAGTAGTTACTTTTTACTCTTTCTTCCTTGTTAGAGGACTGTCTATTCATTTTTACCTGTGTTCACAGATTATCCTTGAAATACATACTTTTCTTATTAATAGTAATTTTCGTTGTTCTTTTTCTATGTTATTTTACAATATTGCACTGCAATAATCACAACACATCATCTTTATGGCTTTTATCAATAATTTCGTTATTACGATCGTTTTTATATCATTGCACTAGTTTCTCAAATTTTCGCAATAACGTCATGGGGATGGCACAGTATTTTGACATGTTCGAACAGTTTGTGTACCCTCAGATACAAGACTTGCAACCCAATATCATTTTTCAACAAGATGGAGCTCCGCCACATTGGTCAACGGCTGTTGGCAAGTTCCTGGATAGAAAATCTCCCAGTCATTGGATCGGATGCGGAGAACCCATTGCATGGCCACCACGTTCTGGGGATTCGTGAAGGACCGCGTGTATGCGACCAATGTTGTTGTTGTTGTGGTCTTCATTCCTGAGACTGGTTTGATGCAGCTCTCCATGCTACTCTATCCTGCGCAAGCTTCTTCATTTCCGAGTACCTACTGCAACCTACATCCTTCTGAATCTGCTTAGTGTATTCATCTCCTGGTCTCCCTCTACGATTTTTACACTCCACGTTGCTCTCCAATGCTAAATTTGTGATCCCTTGATGCCTCAGGACACGTCCTACCAACCGATCCCTTTTTCTAGTCAAGTTGGGCCACAAACTCCTCTTCTCCCCAATCATATTCAGTACCTCCTCATTAGTTATGTATCTACCCACCTAATCTTCATCATTCTTCTGTAGCACCACATTTCGAAAGCTTCTATTCTCTTCTTGTCCAAACTAGTTATCGTCCATGTTTCACTTCCATACATGGCTACACTCCATACAAATACTTTCAGAAACGACTTCCTGACATTTAAATCTATACTCGATGTTAACAATTTTCTCTTCTTCAGAAACGCTTTTCTTGCCATTGCTGGTCTACATTTTATATCCTCTCTACTTCGGCCATCATCAGTTATTTTGCTCCCCAAATAGCAAACCTCCTTTACTACTTTAAGTGTCTCATTTCCTAATCTAATTCCCTCAGTATCACCCGACTTAGACTACATTTCATTATCCTCGTTTTTCTTTTGTTGATGTTCATCTTATATCCTGCTTTCAAGACACTGTCCATTCCGTCCAACTGCTCTTCCAGGTCCTTTGCTGTCTCTGACAGAATTACAATGTCATCGGCGAGCCTCAAAGTTTTTATTTTTTCTCCCTGGATTTTAATACCTACTCCAAATTTTTTCTTTGGTTTCCTTTACTGCTTGCTCAATATACGTATTGAGTAACATCGGGGAGAGCCTACAACCCTGTCTCACTCCCTTCCCAACCACTGCTTCCATTTCATGCCCCTCGACTCTTATACCTGCCATCTGGTTACTGTACAAAGTGACTAAAGTGGACGATATTCCTACATTGCGACACCGTACCATTAATGCGATTGCAACAATAACAGAGGAAATGTTACAAAGTACTTGGCAAGAAATTGAATATAGACTCCACATTCTTCGTGCTACAAATGGTTGACATGTTGAGGTGTACTGATGATAAATAAATTATTTGTGATGCTCTACAGTGTGACGCCCTTGTTCATTGTCATATCTACTGTGGTTTTTTTCCTGGATCTTTGAAATCAGAGAGGTCTGATTGGGACACCCTGTAGTTTGATCCACGAACGATGGCAAATCGTGCAGCTCGAAACACGGATGGGGACTGCATTGTTGCCAGTTCTAAGCGACGACTACGGTAAGTGTAAACAAACGCAACACGTTTGAAGAAAGCTGAAAATTAAAAGATGTATAACTTTGCTTCCGGCGTTTGCCATTAGGTGGCGACAATGGTCGAAAGAAACAGATCGCAGACGTCAGGTAGTTAGCCTAGACCCCGGTCAACATAACCCCATTCAAGCATTAGTCGATTTATGTCTGCATCATAACGTGGTTCTTGTTGAAAATGTCAGTTTACGAGCCGAATTCTCGTCATCTGCGGGAGGTGTTTGTTTTGTTTCAATATGAAGAAAACAGCGGCTGAGTCTCATCGTATGCTCTCAAGTACGTATGGTGGAGACGCTATTAGTGGAAGAACGTGTCGTGACTGGTTTCAACACTTTAAGAACGGTGATTTTAACGTCGTAGACAGGCGTAGTGGTGAAAGAGAGAATGTTTTCGAAGGTGCAGAATTGGAGACATTGCTGAGTGAAGACTCGCGTCAAACTCTAGAAGAATTGACACGATTAGTGTGAGTGACACAACAAGCCATTTCAAAACGTCTTAACGTTATGGGTATGATTCAGAAAGAAGGATCGCTTCCCACGCCCGGGTTCGGTTCCCGGCGGGGTCAATGATTTTCTTTGCCTCGTGATGACTGGGTGTTGTGTGATGTCCTTAGGTTAGTTAGGTTTAAGTAGTTCTAAGCTCTAGGGGACTGATGACCGTAGATGTTAAGTCCCGTAGTGCTCAGAGCCATTTGCACCATTTTTTTCAGAAAGAAGGAACTTGGGTCCTGTGTGAACTGAAACCGAGAGAAGTTGAACAGTGTTTGTGTGTTTGTGAACAGTTGCTTCAGAGGCAAAAACGGAAGGGATTTCTGCATCGCACTGTGACCGGGGACGAAAAATGGGTTCATTACGATAAGACTAAACGCAAAAAATCGTGGGGTTATCCCGGCCGTGCTTCCACCTCGACGGCCAAACCGAATATTCACGGCTCCAAGATCATGCTCTGCATTTGGTGGGACCAGTTCGGCGTCGTGTACTACGAAGTGTTAAAACCGAGTGAAACAGTCACAGGTGCTCGTTATCGAACGCAGTTAATGCGTCGGAGCAGAGCATTAAAAGACAAACGGCCGCAATACAGCGAGAGGCACGGTGAAGTGATTTTGCAGCATGGCAACACTCGACCCGATGTTGCAAAAAAGGTCGAAACGTACTTGGAAACGTTAAATTGGGAGTCCTACCTCACCCGCCATATTCTCCAGACATTTCTCTCTCTGACTGTCACCTGCTTAGATCAATGGCGCATGGCCTGACTGACCAACACTTCCGATCGCAGGAAGAAGTCACAAATTGGATCGATTCGTGGATCACTTGAAAAGATGAACAATTTTTTCGACGCAGGATTCGTATACTGCCCGAAAGATGGGAGAAAGTAGTGACCAGTGATGGAAAATGCTTTGAATGATACATGTGTATCCAGTTTGTTTCATTAAGGCTTCAAATGTTGGAGAAAAAACGGCGGAAGGAAAGTTGTACACCTTGTATGTCTCTTGCTTGTTTGTGCCGCATTTGTCACATACCGTAACCATCAGCAGTGACGACTCTCAACAGACGGAATAAAAATTCAGGAAATAACTCGCTACGATCACGTCTAAAGCTCGCATTAGCTACGGCATTAACAGCAGAACGCTCACAATGCCGTCGAACGTTCGTTGGCTGTCGGAGAGTGCGTGACGTAAATGCACACAAAAGCCTAAACTCGACCGCCATCGTTTGTGAATCCAAATGTAGCAACTCTATTTGCAACGCACTTTCCACTCAGTGTCCACGTATACTACTGAATATACCTGCAAAACTGCATGTAGCATAGGTACTGCAGGTAGCATAGGCTCGTACGATAAACTAGATGCATCTTAATACTAACAGAAGTTATAGAAAGATATATAAATAACCAAAATTCAGACGTAGGTAGAAAATAAAAATTAGAAGACTAGAGATTCCTGTAGTGGTAGAATAGCTATAAGTACTTACCTGTCGTGTAGAAATAACAGGTGCAAAAATGTAAAGTATGTAATTAGTTAGTGGGTTAACACCTATAAATTCAATAATTGAATAAGGAATTAAAGAAAACGGCATGTAGAGTCTGCACAGAATATCGTGGCTGCTAGATGCGCAGATGGCTCGTGTGGGCAAGACGGTAGTGGTGGGGGTTGCGGGCAGGCGCTGTAGGGGAAATGCCGAGCACTGGAGGGGAAGTGCCGTGTTCTGAACTGAAGCCTACACTCACATTTTCTGTAAAAAATAAGTGGGGCCTGTTGTTGCCCACACTTGCTTGGTAATCATTCTAAAAGATCTACAGTCACCCTTGTTTGGTTAGCATCTAAAAAGAATTCCACCGAAAATGCAGTGATTTATTTTCGCCCAGCTTCTCAGTCATTTGTAACTATCAGAGCATCATGAGTGACAACTTTGAGTAAAAACATACATGTTTTTCATGTTGTCATGTTAAAGTTTGCTTCTTTTGGCAAAATGCAGCGGATATTATGCAATTGCGGAAGAATTCTCAAACAGTGGTTTATTAAGTTCATTAAGTGAATATGTGAGGTCTGTATCATATGAGAAGACACATCCTCGCTACAAACTAAATGTGTAATGACTTCACTCGTGTTGTTCCAAAACTCGCAGCATTTCTGTTTTCACCAGCAATTTATGGCCCTTAAAAATTGAATTCTTCCATCATTAAAGCCGATCGTTCGCGGAATAACACAGTAGATAATGAAGTTTTTACATAATAAAGATATGTCAAAACACTCTCTCCTCTTTGTGTGCTATCATTTGCCAAAATTTTATTTCGATATCTGAAACAGTTTATGAAATATGAGGAATGCTTTGTCGCTGGCGCGCCGCTATCGCAAAATGAGTGTGCTAAGTCAGATGAATTTTCTCAATGAAACTCCCTGGCAGATTAAAACTGTCTGCCCGACCGAGACTCGAACTACGGAACCCGGGACCCGAGTTCAAGCTTCGCTCCAGCACACAGTTTTAATCTGCCAGGAAGTTTCATATCAGCGCACACTCCGCTGCAGAGTGAAAATCTCGTTCTGGAATTTTCTCGATACTGAAGACAGATAAAGTCCTCCAGCCAAGTCTAAAGAAAAATGCAAGGCGTTAGCAAAATTTCGTATGCAGCAACATAGTAAGTAATATGCACCAAAAGCAAAATCATATCTGCTCCTGTTTATCATTGCAAACTTTTTTGAATTTCGCGCACTGCCTTACTTCCAGGTGAATATCACAATAACTGTCACCGTTAACGGAATTATGGGCACATCATAACGAACCTAAAATGTAAAGCTACAAGTAAAGCAAAAAGGAAATTTGTACCGAATAGTTTCTGTAAAATAGTTTGAGAAAGAATGTAGAGCGCGCTTATCGATTCTGACATTGGTGACCAGCGTAAAGGTGGAAAACACTTTATCGGCCTCCCCTTCCGAACAAACGGATGGACTCACCCAGCACTTTGGACGTAAACCGATCACTTCGCATTAGCCATCTTATTCTGCGCCTGCTATACTTCAGCAGATATGATATCACAGACATTTACTTCGTAAAAAACTAGCTTCTGCTTAAAACGGCGCGAAACAAAACTTCAACAATGGGTATGACGTTTTAATTTATTCCTTCTTTACTCCTAATGTAGACAGTATCCATATACCTCACTTAACGTACGTGCAGAATCATTCATAGTTCAGGAAATAATACGACCTTAGCATTGATATGCGTGACAAACTTGCTCCAAGAAACTTTAGCCAAATCTGAAGTCTTTACTCAACTTTTTCTCGCTTACATGCTTAACGTCAAAGATTTAACACGTCAACTCGTTTGTAATAAGACGTTTGAATCTGTTTCATACACGGTATTTCGATTCTTTAAAGAATCGGTGGTTCATTGGACTAAAGTGAAACGACAAAAACGTTCTGCGAAATATGTGTGGAAATCGTTATTAAATTGAATACTACAAAAATAATAGGAAATGTCGTCTCATGTGACTCGTAAATACGCTGAGAATTATAGAAAATGGAAGACAGGGGAAAGATCACATCGAAAGGAATGCCCTATAAAGTCTTTTACCGAGCGAATGCGAGGGTTGCGGGAGCATCGAAAAGAAAGTGAAAAGGTCTAGAAACACTTGTCATGATTTTTATCTTGACGTTTTTACGAAAAATTTACGTCGCAATCCCGAACTACATTCACAGAAATACTTGTTCTTTTTCCCCAAGTGATAAAACGTAATGACTACTCCCCCCTCCCCACCCTTGTAATAACTACACTAGATCTTGTAATATAGCTGTCGAAAATGCGAATTCGGAAGCCTGTTGCTCACTTTCGCAGTATGAGCATTCCTTTTGTTAGTTCCCCTCTCCCTTTTCTCTTTTCCTTATTGCGCTCCGCAGAAATTTTCCGCGCCGTTCGCAAGAGAGAATTGCAGTGCGCGAGTAAACCGAACCTCCACCCAGGACACCGCTGCCAGCGTCGCGTAAAAATGTTCCCGCTCTCCGCAATTCCGCGAACTTCATTCGCCGCTCGCTTGAAAACCCCGCGCGATCTAACTCCGTTATCGAACGGCGCTCGCAGCGCAATTTCGCGGCGACTAGTTGGCAACAATTAGCTTCCCGCGAAGCGCTCAGCCGTTAACCCGTTTGAATCGGCGAACGCGGCGGCTCCTGCCATCTAGCGGTCGCCGAACCAACTACGTACCGCGGACTAGACGCTGTATCTCTTGCCGGCGCTGAAAACGAAATCAATACTCAAACGGCGGTGTCTGCCAAGTTTTCCCTTCCGTTTCATCTCCGCTTCTTCTTCTCCTTCTTCTTCTTATTATTATTCGAACCGAGGCGGTAGATATTCTCGCTCGTCTGTCACCCGCTCAACAGTCGAAAATGCGCACCATTTTTTGAATCTCTCTGTAACCGGGATACAGTAAATACTTTTTTATGTCTTATCCATATCGCAGTGAACTCACCTTTTCGTTTGTCTTAACACCAACAAACTACCTACGTCTGTAGCAGATTTCCTTAAGGTATGGTATTTTCTATTAGGTCCCAGTACTTTCCGAGCTATAGCTATTCTTCTGTTAGTTTGCCATGGTCAGCTGATACCTCTACTCATTTTGTGTCTTATCTCGTAATCTAATTCCATCAGCACCGCCTGCTTTAAATCGACTACATTCAATTACTCTATTTTTTTGTCGTTGTTCATCTTATGACTTCTTTCCAAGACACTACGCATTGCGTTCTACTGATCAAAGTCTGCCTCTGGCGCTATTATGTCATCGTCTATTCGTTTCCTTAGTTTCCTTCTCAGCTTTTCAAGGCACGGATTGAATAACATCTGGGACACGCTGCAATCCTGACTCCCCCTCTACAGACACTTCTTCACTATGATGTCCTGTGACTCTTGTAACTGGAGCCTTCTGTACAAGAAGTGCATAGCATTTCACTCGCTGTATTTTGGTGCTGATACCTTTTTCTAAATATTGGGCCAGTTCG
Source organism: Schistocerca gregaria (assembly GCF_023897955.1). Taxonomy (NCBI): domain Eukaryota; kingdom Metazoa; phylum Arthropoda; class Insecta; order Orthoptera; family Acrididae; genus Schistocerca; species Schistocerca gregaria. The sequence goes on along the minus strand of NC_064930.1, from coordinate 124,267,424 downwards.
AAAGCTGACGCCGTTGGAAATTAGAAATTACCTTTCAATCAAACCACATAACCATTTCGTAAGCATGGGGAGAAACCGTGCATTAAAAACGCATTTACTAGGGCGTGCTGAAAACTCATTCCTCCAAACTTTTTATTGTGGTCTCAACATCGGGTCAGAAGGACATGTCATACGTCCTGTCAACTTTCCGGCTTCGGCTGAAGCAAGTTCCAACCCTCTGCCGGTGGATGGCTGCCAATTACAGGGTTTAATGTAACAGCTCGTCCACACGCCGAGAACCCTCTGCTAGAGCAAGAGAAAGCCAGAGTACACGATAGGACGGTTGATATTTTTAAAAATATCGGCAATCCGATATATCGATAAATAAAGAAATATCATGCTCAGCCGTCGATTTATCGGAAAAAAATAATCGAAAAAAAAGAATCGGCTGCACGTTGTAAATGTACTGCCAGTTTTGGAGGCGTACGAGGTTTGACCGGAAAATACGGATAAAAGTTGAATAATAACTTTATTTTACAATTATTCAGGTATTACAAAATGGTCTCCTTCAAAGTACTCGCCCTCAGACACGATACACTTCTGCCAACGCCGTTGCCACTGTTGATAACATTGCTGAAAGTCTTCAGTTGTGGTGATGTTCAGTTGCCTTGTCGTTTCAAAAATGGTTCAAATGGCTCTGAGCACTATGGGACTTAACATCTATGGTCATCAGTCCCCTAGAACTTAGAACTATTTAAACCTAACTAACCTAAGGACAGCACACAACACCCTGTCATCATGAGGGTGTCGTTTCCGCCTTGATGGCTTCCACATTTCCAAGTGCCGGCCCCGAAGTACCATTTTGCATTTCGGGAACATGAAGAAGTCACACGGGGCTAAATCGGGTGAATAAGGCGGCTGGTCTGTCACAGTTATTGAGCTTCGGGCCAAAAACTCGCGCACAACCAGTGACGTGTGAGCGAGCGCATTGTCGTGATGAAGGATCCACCTGCCCCCTTTTGCCAACTCCGGTCGAACTCGGGCCACATGAGCTCTCAGACCTGTCAGAACTTCAACGAAAAAATTTCCGTTCACTCTCTGGCCGGGAGGGTGAAATGCCTTGTGAACAATGCCCCTAGAATTAAAAAAAAAAAAAAAAACAATCAATATTGTCTTCACATTGGACCTCGATTTTCGCTACTTTTTTGTTCTCGGTTCTCCTGCTAGTTTCCGTCCCTTGCTTTGAGATTGGAGCTCCACGTCGAATTCGTAAAACCAGGAGTCGGTTGAGAAAGTCCCCTCGTTCCTCTGCTTCCAACCAATCCTTACAGCACTCGACCCTCTTTGCTTTATGTTCTGGCTTCAAGCGCTTCGGTACGATTTTCGCACACAATTTCTTCATTTCGAGTTTTTGTGTCAGGATTTCGTGAACGATTGTTTTGGGGATTGACAGCTCGTCAGCAATCATTGTGACTGTCAATCTACGGTCTTTAAGAACACGAGCCCGAATTCGTTCAACGTTTGCATCGGAACTCGATGTCGACGGGCGTCCCGGGCGAGGGTCACCGTTCGCTTCTTCTCGGCCATCCCGGAACCTTTTTAACCACTTGTTCACGGTTGGTTCCTTCAGAGGATTGTCTCCGTAAACCTGTTTCAAACACTCAAAAATCTCACGGCCATTCTTGCCTAGCTCTGCAAGAAACTCGATGATGACGCGCTGTTCCTCAATCAGAGAGAGCTCCATGCCGACAGAAGGTGAAAAAGGGTAACTGTCAACAAGCTGCAGCACACGCGCACCTTCACGCAGAATGCTCTGACTCGAACTGAGCCTTGATGGGATTGATTACAGCACTAGTCCAACCTGGCGGTGACTGCAACTTGTAACATAAAGACATTATTCAACATTTATACGTACACTCCTGGAAATTGTAATAAGAACACCGTGAATTCATTGTCCCAGGAAGGGGAAACTTTATTGACACATTCCTGGGGTCAGATACATCACATGATCACACTGACAGAACCACAGGCACATAGACACAGGCAACAGAGCATGCATAATGTCGGCACTACTACAGTGTATATCCACCTTTCGCAGCAATGCAGGCTGCTATTCTCCCATGGAGACGATCGTAGAGATGCTGGATGTAGTCCTGTGGAACGGCTTGCCATACCATTTCCACCTGCCGCCTCAGTTGGACCAGCGTTCGTGCTGCACGTGCAGACCGCGTGAGACGACGCTTCATCCAGTCCCAAACATGCTCAATGGGGGACACATCCGGAGATCTTGCTGGCCAGGGTAGTTGACTTACACCTTCTAGAGCACGTTGGGTGGCACGGGATACATGCGGACGTGCATTGTCCTGTTGGAACAGCAAGTTCCCTAGCCGGTCTAGGAATGGTAAAACGATGGGTTCGATGACGGTTTGGATGTACCTTGCACTATTCAGTGTCCCCTCGACGATCACCAGAGGTGTACGGCCAGTGTAGGAGATCGCTCCCCACACCATGATGCCGGGTGTTGGCCCTGCGTGCGTCGGTCGTATGCAGTCCTGATTGTGGCGCTCACCTGCACGGCGCCAAACACGCATACGACCATCATTGGCACCAAGGCAGAAGCGACTCTCATCGCTGAAGACGACACGTCTCCATTCGTCCCTCCATTCACGACTGTCGCGACAGCACTGGAGGCGGGCTGCACGATGTTGGGGCGTGAGCGGAAGACGGCCTAACGGTGTGCGGGACCGTAGCCCAGCTTCATGGAGACGGTTGCGAATGGTCCTCGCCGATACCCCAGGAGCAACAGTGTCCCTAATTTGCTGGGAAGTGGCGGTGCGGTCCCCTACGGCACTGCGTAGGATCCTACGGTCTTGGCGTGCATCCGTGCGTCGCTGCGGTCCGGTCCCAGGTCGACGGGCACGTGCACCTTCTGCCGACCACTGGCGACAACATCGATGTACTGTGGAGACCTCACGCCCCACGTGTTGAGCAATTCGGCGGTACGTCCACCCGGCCTCCCGCATGCCCACTATACGCCCTCGCTCAAAGTCCGTCAACTGCACATACGGTTCACGTCCACGCTGTCGCGGCATGCTACCAGTGTTACAGACTGCGATGGAGCTCCGTATGCCACGGCAAACTGGCTGACACTGACGGCGGCGGTGCACAAATGCTGCGCAGCTAGCGCCATTCGACGGCCAACACCGCGGTTCCTGGTGTGTCCGCTGTGCCGTGCGTGTGATCATTACTTGTACAGCCCTCTCGCAGTGTCCGGAGCAAGTATGGTGGGTCTGACACACCGGTGTCAATGTGTTCTTTTTTCCATTTGCAGGAATGTAGTTTAGACAAGAAGACAGTAGAAGCTTTCGAAATGTGGTGCTACAGAAGAATGCTGAAGATTAGATGGGTACTTCACATAACTAATGAAGTGGTGTTGAATAGGATTGGAGAGAAGAGAAATTTGTGGCACAACTTGACAAGAAGAAGGGATCGGTTGGTAGGACATGTTCTGAGTCATCAAGGGATCACCAATTTAGTACTGGAGGGCAGCGTAGAGGGTAAAAATGGTAGAGGGAGACCAAGAGATGAATACACCAAGTAGATTCATAAGGATGTAGGTTGCAGTAGGTACTGGGAGATGAAGAAGCTTGCCGACGATAGAGTAGCATGTAGAGCTGCATCAAAGCAGTCTCAGGACTGAAGACAACAACAACAACAAAAGTTACGTTAAATGAGACTTTAAGATATTCAAATGTATTAACAGCCATCAACGTTTTTCTTAATCACGCTTTAGCTACTTAGTTTTTATTTAATAAATCATATACAGTCACGGCCTCTGCATCGTTGTGCTCTGATTGTTGCGCCGTTAACGCTCAGTATGAAAATGTCTGTGGCTGCTTTCTGTTCCGTAGTGGAGCACGTGCTTCGAACACGGTTAGAAAGTGTCCAGAAATAGGCTGTTCGATATGTTTGTCATACATTTACGGAGGTAATCGGTTTTGAAGTCTTCCCAGCATTGTATATAAGTGAGCTGATATTCAATCCGACATTGATAAGGCAGCTGATATCAAACCGACATTGAACGTGCGGCGCACTCGGTAGCATATTGGAATGTCAACCAAATGCAGTTATTCGTGCGTTGGTTCAAAAAAATGGTTCAAATGGCTCTGAGCACCTTATGTGTTTTACACTTAGCGGAAGTGCTCATGGATCAAGAACCTACGGGCTGACTCTGATCACTATGGGACTTAATTTCTGAGGTCATCAGTCCCCTAGAACTTAGAACTACTTAAACCTAACTAACCTAACAACATCACACACATCCATGCCCGAGGCAGGATTCGAACCTGCGGCCGTAGCGGTCGCGCGGTTCCAGACTGTAGCGCCTAGAACCGGTCGGCCACTCCGGCCGGCTTGCGTTGGTTCAGTTTGAAGTACCTACATCTCGTAATTATAAAACTCATCACCATTTTTATGAACAACACATGACTTCTTGTTTCTAATTGCAAATTGGACGCGAAATTCCTGTTTCCATTTCAAATACAAATTCTTGTGGAGCCTTGTTGTTGATAAAAATGGTTTAAATTAAGAAAACATAACAGTTTAATTTTTAAGGCAAAAATAAAAAAACCAAATTCTCTTTATTTGACTATGTCCATCGTTTTATACCACAGAGGTAGATAAGTATCGTGGAAACATGAAAAACAACCATTTTCACAGTATCGAGCACATCATACAAATGCTGAATTTTTACATTTGCCACTGCACCATTACAATATAAGCCCAGCAGAGCTGATCTGGAGGCAAGTTACGGGATTTGGCCCGAGAAGTAGCAAGACTGTTAAGCTGCCAGACCCTGGAACTAACGCACGCAGCTGTTTCACACGTCACTGCCGAACGCTGCCGGGATACAGAACGGCTCGTCTTAAAAGAAGAAGAGAAGATGCTGCGCCTGGTTGGCTCCCTGGATTCTGTTGTTGATAGGCTCGTTATCAACGTAGCAGGTGACACTTCCAGAAGTGAAATGTACATCTCGGATTCGGATAACGAAGAAGCTAAGAGATTACCAAACTACTGTCTGTAAGTAATGCCTTCAGTAGCTTCAATATTTAACTATACGGTGAAATCCTTCAATACTCTCTTACCTTACACACAGCTTCTGCAGAAGAAATACCCAGTGGGTAAGTCACAAAGTTTCGTCACTCTTGTTTTTAGTTACAATAATAGGTTAGCTAAAAACGATAACAAATTGCGGTTTTCATCTAGTCTTATTGTAATTTTAATCACCTCATACAAGGCGGGCTGGCAGCAGCATATTACCCTCCTCTTCAGCCTTGAGTGGTACAATAACATGACATATAGGTGGCACAGACAATACAATAAAAACGGCGGGCAAAAAATGTAGATTTTTTTTTCTTTATTGTAATTTTAATCACCTCATACAAGGCGACTTCCAGCGTATTATTTCATTCTGCTTAAAAATTAATTGCATGCGAGAGAGGAAGTTGTCATCAAGGCTAAGGGTGGGCCAACACCATATTGAATTCCAGCATTACCGATGGAGGGCGCCACGAGCTTGTAAGTCATTTTCAGTCAGTTGTCCGGACACTTTTGATCACATAGTGTATCTCCACTATATCAGTGTACCAAACGCACTGTCACGTTGCCAAAGGTTGCACATTCAGTTAATGTGCGATGAAACAGGAAGCAGCTGAAGTTAATACAGTTGAAGATCAAAAATCCGTTAGGAAACTGATGTTTAATGTTAGGAAAGCAGAAGATGCTAATATAATTCTTCAGACAATGGAGGACATATCGTACTATCGTTAAGTCCGCTGGGTCTGTTTTCTTTGAGCAATCGCAAAGGCTGGGTGGCGGTGTAAAAAGAACTTCAAACTTCGTTTCAAGCTTTGAAAGGCTCAATTATTTTAAAAAGAATCCCTTTCTTAGTGGGTGTCTTGTAATGTATCTCTTCCCAAATAGTAGTGGTTACCATAAAGGTGGATAATAAAAAATATAAGTACATATTTGGTGTATCTTATTGCCAATGTTGTACTACATTATGGCAGGCAAGTAACACTGGTAATTGCGAGTGCTAAAGAAATTTTTGTAGCTGCCCTTTGTAGCTCTCTCGGTGATCATTTGCAGCTTCTTCCCATCTCATTCTATAGAGTGGCGGGACATTCGAACGTGTACTCGTCTCCTGTTACGTGTGAACTGCACCTGGCCATGTGACTGCAGGCCAGCTGTACCAGCTGACCGGCCACTGCTGTCCAAGTCAAATGCGCCGCTAAAGCTGTTGTCCCGTGTTATCGCTAAGTCGATGCGCGCGTAACGCACAGCACGAAACGTTCCCTTATTATCGTACTTGACGGTACTCGAGACAGCTTGGCCTGCAATCCCACGTGAAACGGAAATCCAGTGAGGTTCCAGCAAACGCGGAAGAGCGCGTAGTGCAATGTTTACATCAGGTTTATTCTTACAATCAACTGATTATAGTGATTCTGAACAAAAAACTTCATATGGAATTATCCCCTATTCCAAATGGTTTCCGAGATAGAACACATTTAATACCACTTCTGTACCTTTTTCTTGAATAACTCGAAAAATTGCACCTTCCAACTAAAACGTGTCGCAATACAAAGTTAAACTGTATTAAATTTCCTACAAAAAAGGTCTTATTCATTTTTTTTCCCTCTGGAACTAGTGGTTTGTGCGAAGGCAGCGCGAGAATGTTGAAAAACTCGCTGCAGTTTCCGCAGTTTTTGTAGGCCAATTTGAGGTAGCAAGCTGAGACGAACAGTTTGATGCGGGACACTTGTGGTCTATCAAGTTGAAAAACTACCTCAAATTGGCCTACAAAAACTACATAAGCTACAGCGCATGCGCGTTTTTCACCATTCTTGCGCTCTCTTCACATAAACCATTAGTTCCACAGAAAAAAAGGAATAGCACCTTTTGTGTAGGAAATTTAATACAGTTTAATTTTGTACTGCGACACGATTTCGATGGAGGGTGCGGTTTTAGAGTTATTCAAGAAATACGTACAAAAGTGATATTAAATGTGTTCTATCTCGAAAACCATTCGGTATAGGGCATACGTCCATTTGAAGTTTTTTGTTCAGGATCACGGATACTATGACCCATCAACCCATGTACCTTTCCTCCTGACTCACCCTGTATATATACTGGAATAAATGACGTTTAGACATGTATATACACACACATTAAGAAGTATATGGCCTATATGTCTCTTAACGTGTGTGTGTTTGTGTGTATTTGTGTGTATTATGTGTGTTGAAAACACACATATATTAAAGAATTAGTTACCTAAATCACGCCCGTATCAAAAATTAACGTTGTGTCAAAATTTCAAAACGATCGGTCTAGACCTTTCGTCGGATAACGATTTTGAACAAACCAACATTTACATCTACATCTACATGACTACTCTGCAATTCACATTTAAGTGCTTGGCAGAGGGTTCATCGAACCACAATCATACTATCTCTCTACCATTCCACTCCTTAACAGCCCGCGGGAAAAACGAACGCCTAAACCTTTCTGTTCGAGCTCTGATTTCTCTTATTTTATTTTGATGATCATTCCTACCTATGCAGGTTGGGCTCAACAAAATATTTTCGCATTCGGAAGATAAAGTTGGTGACTGAAATTTCGTAAATAGATCTCGCCGCGACGATAAACGTCTTTGCTGTAATGACTTCTATCCCAATTCGCGTATCATATCTGCCACACTCTCTCCCCTATTACGTGATAATACAAAACGAGCTGCCCTTTTCTGCACCCTTTCGATGTCCTCCGTCAATCCCACCTGGTAAGGATCACACACCGCGCAGCAATATTCTATAAGAGGACAAACGTGTGTAGTGTAAGCTCTCTTGAGTGGACTTGCTGCATCCTCCAAGTGTCCTGCCAATGAAACGCAACCTTTGGCTCGCCTTCCCCACAATATTGTCTATGTGGTCTTTCCGACTGAAGTTGTTCTTAATTTTAACACCCAGGTACTTAGTTGAATTTAGATTTTTGTAATGTTTTCCCTTTTATTATATACACATCAGACTGCGTTGCAGCAAGTATATGAAAGCATGTCGTAATGCGAGTGCGGTGTTGTGTGAAAATTTTAAAGCAAAACGCGAAGAACTTTCGTAGATTAGAGTGTGATGAAACAAACATCTACGTTTCTAATTATATGGAATGTCTAAATGTTTCTAATTGCAGACCGCCCAAAGTGTCTGAGCGAATGTTTTGAAATTTTGACACAACGTTGCATTCGAATACATGTACGTTTTTATATACCTATTCTTAATGTCTGTGATATATATAATTTTTTATAAATTTAATAGTAGCGAAATGTTGTTGCAGAAAAAATCCCAAGAAGTTGTATACATGGCCCTGTGCATGCTGTAATTATTCGAATCTAATATTCACTGGCGCTATGGGAATGATGCGTGTGTGTGTGTGTGTGTGTGTGTGTGTGTGTGTGTGTGTGTGTGTGTGTGTGTGAGAGAGAGAGAGAGAGAGAGAGAGAGAGAGAGAGACATGGAGGGAGGGTATATACAGGGCATACACATTGTAGCCCCAACGAAACCGATATGGGCATGTGTTTTCAAATACATAGATATTGGGTGGTGCAGTTGTTAGATCGGTTCTACTGCTACAATGGCAGTTTATCAAGATTTAAGTGAGTCTGAACGTGCTGTTAGAGTCGGCGCACGAGCGAAGGGACACAGCATCTCCGAGGTAGCGATGAAGTGGGGATTTTGCTGTACAACCATTTCAAGAGTGCGCCCTGAATATCACGAATCCGGTAAAACATCAAATCTCCGACACCGCTGCAGCCGGAAAATGATTCCGCAACAAGGGGATCAACAACGACTGAAGAGAATCGTTCTACGTGACACAGTTCAACCCTTCGGCAGATTGCTGCAGATTTCAACGCTGGGCTATCAACAAGTGTCAGAGTGCGAACCGTTCAACGAAACATCATGGATATGGGCTTTTGGAGCCGAAGGCCCACTGGTTATACCCTTGATGACTGCACGACACTAAACTTTACGCCTTGCCTGGGCCCGTCAACACCGACATTGGACTGTTGGTGACTGGAAACAAGTTGCCTGGTCGGAGAAATTTCGTTTCAGAATATATAGAGCGAATGGACGTGTATGGGTAGGGAGACATCCTCATGAAACCATGGACGCTGAATATCAGCCAGGTACTGTTCTAGCTGGCTCTTCAGTCCGGAACCGTGCTGCTGCTACGGTCGCAGGTTCGAATCCTGCCTCGGGCATGGATATGTGTGGTGTCCTTACGTTAGTTAGGTTTAAGTGCACTACTGGCCATTAAAATTGCTACAACAAGAAGAAATGCAGATGATAAACGGGTATTCATTGCACTAGTATTTATAATACAACTGACATGTGAATAAATTTTCACGCAATTTTGGTGCATACATCCTGAGACATCAGTACTCAGAACAACCACCTCTAGCCGTGATAACGGCCTTGATAGCCTGGGCATTGACTCAGACAGAGCTTGGATGGCGTGTACAGGTACAGCTGCCCGTGCAGCTTCAACACGATACCACAGTTCATCGAGAGTAGTGACTGGCGTATTGTGACGAGCCAGTTGCTCGGCCACTATTGACCAGACGTTTTCAGTTGGTGACAGATCTGGAGAATCTGCTGGCCAGGGCAGCAGTCGAACATGTTCTGTATCCAGGAAGGGGCCGCACAGCACCTGCAACATACGATTGTGCATTATCCTCCTGAAAAGTATGGTTTAGCAGCGATCGAATGAGGGGAGAGCCACGGGTCGTAACACATCTGAAATGTAGCGACCACTGTCCAAAGTGCCGTCAATGCGAACAAGAGGTGACCGAGACGTGTAACCAGTGGCACCCCATAACATCACGCCGGGTGATACGCCAGTATGGCGATGACGAACACACGCTTCCAATGTGCGTTCACCGCAATGTCGCCAAACACGGATGTGACCATTATGATGCTGTAAACAGAGCCTGGATTCGTCCGAAAAAATGAAATTTTGCCATTCGTGCACCCAGGTTCGTCATCGAGTACACCATCGCAGGCGCTCCTGTCTGTGATGCAGCGTCGAGGGTAACCGCAGCCACGGTCTCCGAGCTGATAGTCTGTGCTGCTGCAAACGTCGTCGAACTGTTTGTGCAGATGGTTGTTGTCTTGCAAACGTCCCCGTCTGGTAACTCAGTGATCGAGGAGTGGCTGCACGATCCGTTACAGCCGTGTGGATAAGATGGCTGTCATCTCGACTGCTAGTGATACGAGGCCGTTGGAATCCAGCACGGCGTTCCGTATTACCCTCCTGAACCCACCGATTCCATATTCTACGAACATTGGATCTCGAAATCGCGAGCAGCAATGTCGCGATACGATAAACCGCAATCGCGATAGACTACTATCCGACCTTTATCAATGTCAGAAACGTGATGGTACGCATTTCTCCTCCTTACACGAAGCATCGCAACAACGTTTCACCAGCCAACGCCGGTCAACTGCTTTTTGTGTATGAGAAATCGGTTGGAAACTTTCCTCATGTCAGCATGTTGTAGGTGTCGCCACCGGCGCGCCAACCTTGTGTGGATGTTCTGAAAAGCTTATCATTTGCATATCACAGCATCCTCTTCCTTTCGGTTAAATTTCGCGCCTGTAGCACGTCATCTTCGTTGTGTAGCAATTTTAATGGGCAGTATTCTACTTACATCCGTGAAACTTTATTTATTTTTAATTGTAGATTAATGCACTTGGTCCAGCGATGTTCCAGTGGCTTGACCCTATCCCGAAAATGAGTTTCCTCCAGGCCTGCAAAACAGTTGTGAACTCCGGCTATCAATTCGTCGTTTGAAGTGAATCTTCGTCCACCAAGAAAAATTTTCAATTTTGGCAAGAGATGGGAGTGTGACGGAGCCATATCAGCTGAATAAGGCGGGTGTGGGAACAATTCATACCTTAGTTCGTGTAACTGCCGGCCGTGGTGGCCGAGCGGTTCTAGGCGCTACAGTCTGGAACCGCGCGACCGCTACGATCGCAGGTTCGAATCCTGCCTCGGGCATGGATGTGTATGATGTCCTTAGGTTAGTTAGGTTTAACTAGTTCTAAGTTATAGGGGACTGATGACGTCAGAAGTTAAGTCCCATAGTGCTCAGAGCCATTTCCTGTAATTTTGATATGGTGACGGCACATATGTGCGGATGTGCATTGTCTTGTCGAGGCACCCATCTTGCAGATAGTTTTTTCATTTCTAATTCTTCACTTAAAATGTGATATAACCTATCAGATGACATTTGTCCACTTGGCAACAGCTGAATACACTCCTGGAAATGGAAAAAAGAACACATTGACACCGGTGTGTCAGACCCACCATACTTGCTCCGGACACTGCGAGAGGGCTGTACAAGCAATGATCACACGCACGGCACAGCGGACACACCAGGAACCGCGGTGTTGGCCGTCGAATGGCGCTAGCTGCGCAGCATTTGTGCTCCGCCGCCGTCAGTGTCAGCCAGTTTGCCGTGGCATACGGAGCTCCATCGCAGTCTTTAACACTGGTAGCATGCCGCGACAGCGTGGACGTGAACCGTATGTGCAGTTGACGGACTTTGAGCGAGGGCGTATAGTGGGCATGCGGGAGGCCGGGTGGACGTACCGCCGAATTGCTCAACACGTGGGGCGTGAGGTCTCCACAGTACATCGATGTTGTCGCCAGTGGTCGGCGGAAGGTGCACGTGCCCGTCGACATGGGACCGGACCGCAGCGACGCACGGATGCACGCCAAGACCGTAGGATCCTACGCAGTGCCGTAGGGGACCGCACCGCCACTTCCCAGCAAATTAGGGACACTGTTGCTCCTGGGGTATCGGCGAGGACCATTCGCAACCGTCTCCATGAAGCTGGGCTACGGTCCCGCACACCGTTAGGCCGTCTTCCGCTCACGCCCCAACATCGTGCAGCCCGCCTCCAGTGGTGTCGCGACAGGCGTGAATGGAGGGACGAATGGAGACGTGTCGTCTTCAGCGATGAGAGTCGCTTCTGCCTTGGTGCCAATGATGGTCGTATGCGTGTTTGGCGCCGTGCAGGTGAGCGCCACAATCAGGACTGCATACGACCGACGCACGCAGGGCCAACACCTGGCATCATGGTGTGGGGAGCGATCTCCTACACTGGCCGTACACCTCTGGTGATCGTCGAGGGGACACTGAATAGTGCACGGTACATCCAAACCGTCATCGAACCCATCGTTCTACCATTCCTAGGCCGGCAAGGGAACTTGCTGTTCCTACAGGACAATGCACGTCCGCATGTATCCCGTGCCACCCAACGTGCTCTAGAAGGTGTAAGTCAACTACCCTGGCCAGCAAGATCTCCGGATCTGTCCCCCATTGGGCATGTTTGGGACTGGATGAAGCGTCGTTTCACGCGGTCTACACGTCCAGCACGAACGCTGGTCCAACTGAGGCGCCAGGTGTAAATGGCATGGCAAGCCGTTCCACAGGACTACATCCAGCATCTCTACGATCGTCTCCATGGGAGAACAGCAGCCTGCATTGCTGCGAAAGGTGGATATACACTGTACTAGTGCCGACATTGTGCATGCTCTGTTGCCTGTGTCTATGTGCCTGTGGTTCTGTCAGTGTGATCATGTGATGTATCTGACCCCAGGAATGTGTCACTAAAGTTTCCCCTTCCTGGGACAATGAATTCACGGTGTTCTTATTTCAATTTCGAGGAGTGTATGAAGGAGCTGAGTCCCCCAGTGTATTCTCGAAATCGGAATCAATATCCTATTCCTTCATACCTCTCTTTACGAAGTACTTAGTCAGTGCTTGAATCTCGATTTTTTTGCCATCTTCGCAAATATCTACGCGGTAGCAACAGCTTTCTTCCAAGAGCACTGACATGGCTCGTGTTCACAGGCAACAGTGAACAGTCCAATGCACATCACGTGAACAACTCGTTGCGCTGGCGCTGACGTCTCGTTGTGATTTCGAGAACTTTTTAAACAACCCTCGTAGAATGCTTTGCTGGCGTGTAGAGGTCCAGGGTTCGGAATTTTCTGATGCTAATTTTTAAACAGAGTTGCATGGTTTACGAGCATTTCTGTGAAGCGTAAAACACACAAAGATAAAAAGTAAGTCAGTAAATATGGAGATTTTTAATCGCGTTTTCGAGCCTCTTTTCGGTCGTAATTTTGTTTAGTTATTTATTTATTTTTAATTTAGATTTCCGTGTCTCAGTAGTTAAAGGCGGGACCCATATGGGATCAAGAATTGCCTATCTGTCTGCCTGACTGTTAAAAAGCCTTTTGCTAAGAAATTAGTTGAAGTATAAACAGAAATTTGCGTCCCACACTAAGGTCTATGGCCCCTTGGCGATGTACAAATTGTAATCTTCTAAGTCAATGAAATGAAAAGTTACGGCCATTTATGTCACATACTTTGATACTGACAAACTCACTCATCAAAATCTGTAGAGTACGTCGCGTTCTCCCAGAGTCGCGAAATTTGGCAAGAAACGAAGTGTCACAATAAAAAAAATGGAAAATTGTTAATTTGTAACTACTAGTTAAACGAGACCAATTTTTTTTTTTTCAAATCCGACTATGTGTCTGTCTGGCTGTCTATTAACACACCTTTTTTGATCGTGAACGGGTAAAAAACTATGTCACATATTTAAGTTGTATAGCCACATGGCGGTGTAAAACACTTAAGCTGCTTAAGTCAATGCACTCAAAAGATATGGGCATTTATGTTACATATTTTGATAGTCGCAAATTCATTGAGCAAAACCTATAGCATACTTCCCGTTGGCCTACAATCATGAAATTGAAAGAAGCGAGGTTTCACAGTACAAGTAAAGGGAAAAAAAGACAAAAAATTCTTAATTAATGATTACATCATATCACAGAAGTACTTTATTCGTCAGTTGTTACCAGACTTCAAACTTAACATTAAAACATTCTTGAAATTATTAGACTGATATATTGTCAGTATCAGTAATGTTAACTGGCAAAAACCGCAAAATTCTCGGTTCCTTGGATGGATGAATTGTCGATATTCATAACGACGTTTGTACGGAACCCAGCTCGCACCTTGTCAATTTTTATTTTCTGTTCAGTTCGAATATAAACATCATTTTACTATAAATTCATAAAATATATGTTAATTAACACATACCTTTTTGTTCTTCTTATCTATATCGCGCCTAGAAATCCAGTTTTCATTCCAGGTATAGTTTATTAACTACTGAGATTGTTATAGTAAAAAAGGTACGAATTTTTTTTTCACCGTTATGTGTTTTACACTTCGGCGAAGTGCTCATGGAACAAGATCCTATGCTCAACTATTTATCACAGCCAGCGATTCGCACCTACATAACTCACGTGGCGGGCTAGTAGAATAATTCCTCAAAGCCACACGAAAAATGACCTCCGTTTCGAATATCAAACACGGTCGGAAAACCTCAATAGCGGCTTTTCCGAGAAGGTTTTGGGGTACTGATATCTGATTTCCGTAAATTAAAAAGCCTCGTTACGTTCCATGTCCTAGGATCTACAGCGCAGTTGCGCTATTCGAAGTGATGCACGTAATGGAAACTGAATTTAAAAATACTGACGTATCAACAGCAGCTAGATGACCAATTTCAGCTGTTAGTACCGTTCTCTGCCATTTCGCAGTGGAGTCGCCCGTTAAAGAACCCTCCATCCAGATACAGCAGAGGGATACCAAGGCTGCAGTCGTAACTTGGCGTGAGCGAGATAGCACTGCCTGGCGTTGTAATATTCTGCCCGCGTTTCGCCTGCTTCCAGCTTTATCGCTACTCATGAAACTTGCGAAGCACGCCGGGAAAATTGCCGAAATTCCGAGCCGCGATAGCCCACCTGGCCGTAAGTAGTTCTCAGGAACGCCGGCAGATAGCAGAGGCGGTCAGTATCGCTGGGACGTGGCGAAGTTCCGCTGCGCACCACGAGATGGTAGCACCATGTTCTACGACTTCGCAGATACATTCATCGCCAATTGCTATGCGGAGACACTAACAGGTCTGACGCACAACACACCGAGCGGCAGAAAAACAGGCACTATTAAAACGAAGTACCCCTGCTGAAATGGCGTCGTCCATAACACCGGGAGATGCGTCGACTGCGGAAATGACCGCAGTAGTCGACGATATTTATACGGAGCTTCAAAACGAAATGAGTCATAGAAGAATCTTAACAGTTATAGCACCAACAATGAAAAATAAAATCTGGGCGCTCCGCATCACTCAGAAGGTCACGATGAGCGGTAAAGTAAAGAAAATGAGCGTTTACGTAAGGAATTAGCTGACGCCAATGCACCAGATGCGCTGGAATGAATTCACCGTCTGGAATCAGTAATAACTAGGGTCCGGATTTTAATGACATTTTTTCTGTATAGGGAGAATTTTAGAACAATTTATACTCAAATCCAGGCATTTTAGTGTCGAAAAATGTATTTTGATTGTGCATATAGTCATATTTCAACAGAGTTTAGTAATAGGTCATATTGCGGCTAACTTTTAATATAATCGGTCACATTTCCGTGGACTTTGCCAAAAATGCATATACCGTTTTTCTCGTATCTTACGGAACACACGAATAAGAAAATGAATATGTTGCTCACGCGACAATATTTAACGTGCTATTATGAAAGATAAATAGATAAATGAAGTGATGAAAAAAATAAGGATGGCAAAAAATGAAGCATGAAGGTGAATAGCAAACTAGGATTTGGGAGAGCAAAAGAAGCATGGTCAGTATTGAAAGGGCTTCGACAGGATACAAAAAGCAAAACTAATCTCGAACTGATAACACAAAAGGAATGGGAAGAGTATTTCCAAAAATTATTAAATGAGGACAGAGAAGAGTATCTAGAAGAAGGAACAGGGGAAGAAAAAGGACATGAAGATCATGAGATCCAGATTTTAGAAAGTGAAGTACTTCAGGGGTTGAGAACAGGAAAGAATGGTAAATCACAGGGACCAGGCAATATCCATCTGGAGCGTCTGAAATATGGTGGTGACAAAATTGTGAAACTGATAACACAGCTCTTCAACAAAATGATACATGGAGATTCAGTACCCAACGAGATGAAGCTAAGTTACATTAATACAATATTTAAGAAAGGGGATCGCAAAATTTGTTCAGACTATCGAGGAATTTGTGTTACAAACACGCTACGGGGAATTTTTGCGAAAGTAATTAAAAACAAACTGGAAAAGAAGTTTACAAATCAAGAAGAACAATGTGTATTCACGGCTGGGAGATCATGTGTAGACCATATTTTCACATTACGACAGATTTTGGAGAAATATAGGGAAAAATCAAAAAAATAAAGGATTAATTTTCATAGATCTAGAAAAGGCGTGTGATACTGGTCCAAGGAAATTACTTTGGAGAGCACTACATATGGGAAACATAAACCCTTCCTTGATTAAAATAATATAACAGATGTATAAAGATAACATTTGCCAAGTGAAAGTTGGTAATAAACTTTCACAGAAATTTAGAACAAGCAAAGGCCTTTTACAGGGCTGTCCCACGTCACCATCATTATTTAAAACCTATATAGATATTAGACTTAGAAGATGGTCTCGTGAATGTAATAGTATGGGATAAGAAATAAGAGATGGAGTTTACCTGCATCATTTATTGAAACTTCCTGGCACATTAAAACTGTGTGCCCGACCGAGACTCGAACTCGGGACCTTTGCCTTTCGCGGGCAAGTGCTCTACCATCTGAGCTACCCAAGCACGACTCACGCCCGGTACTCACAGCTTTACTTCTGCCAGTATCCATCTCCTACCTTCCAAACTTTACAGAAGCTCTCCTGCAAACCTCTCAGATGGTAGAGCACTTGCCCGCGAAAAGCAAAGGTCCCGAGTTCGAGTCTCGGTCGGGCGCACAGTTTTAATCTGCCAGGAAGTTTCATATCAGCGCACACTCCGCTGCAGAGTGAATATCTCATTCTGGATACATCATTTATTGTTTGCTGATGATCAAGTAGTCATAGCACAAGATGGGGAGGATGCTAACTATATGTGCAATCAACTAGCAGTAGCGTACAAAACGTGGGGTTTGAAGATTAATTACCAAAAAAACAGAATACTTGACTAATGATTCAGATGAGCTACACATTGAAGGAAAGGAAATCAAAAAGATAAACACTTTAGAAGCAGTTTAGAAATCGAGGAAAATCAGTCAGAAATCAATAAAAGAATTAGTAGCGGACGGAGGGTCATTAGGACGCTTAACTCAGTCTTATGGAGTAGGAATATAATGAGCAAAACTAAAAAATTAATATACAAATCCATATTAGAGAGGGTGGTTCTGTGTGCAATGGAGACCTGGACAATTAACATGAAGCACATTAAAAAATTACAAGCTCTAGAGATGGACTTTTGGAGAAGATCGGCAAGAATCTCCAGGATAGAAAAGATAAGGAACACCGAAACAATAAGGAGCATGGAAATAAAATAAAGAATATTTGACTTAATGGGCAGGAAGAAATTACAGTGGTAAGGGCACGTATGGCGAATGGAGGAAGCCAGAATACCAAAATTGACACTGGAATGGGAACCGGAGGGGAGAAGAAGAGGACGACATATGACCACCTGGCTCCAAACAAAATATACAATGAGGAGGATGGGCGCAGAGGAAGAGTAATGTTACTTAAAAACCGTCTTGATTTGCAAATTTTTTATTCATATGACCGGTTTCGGTTCATTCAGAACCATCTTCAGATCTGATATTTCAGTTACAGGAGTAACCCGTCCAAATCCAGCAATTTTCACATGCTACGTCACATAATGTGACGGTCATATGAATAAAAAATTTGCAATCAAGACGCTTTTTAAGTAACATTATAAAATCACTGATTGCTGTTATGCGATAAGACATTATATCTGTTTTTGCAGAGGAAGAGCACACACAAGATCAAAACACCTGGAGGAATATTTCGAGAATATAGTTTAAGAACGTTTCTTGTTTGTATTGTAATTTCCAAGCAAATTATTATGTTAGAGATAAGCCTCTGTAATTAGGAAAAGTTCAAAAATTAAAAAAATAGATAAATTAGTACACAGCTTTATTTCTCAGGACTGTAGCAGAAAATCGGTGTACCACAACAGTCGTTTCGCGAACATTAAACATTGTTGCGCAGAGTCAACAATACGCTCTCAGAGCCAACAAAGGCGGCTTCTGCCGTTATAAGAATCGCAGTCGCACAGGTGTTCCCAGTACCCAGTTTGACTGCAACCTTTCCCTTGTTCAACATGCCTAATGTAAAGTGCTCCGACAGCGTTAAGTTGCGAGGATATGTTCGAGAATTTGGAGAGAAATTCTTTAGTACTCATGAGAAAATATTATTTTGTAAACTGTGTGAAATTAAAGTTAGCGCAGAAAAGCGCTTTAATGTGCAACAACACGGTAATACCGCTAAACACATCAGCTGTGTGAAACGAAGTGCTGAAAATAACAGCAGGCAAACTCTGTTATTTGAACAGACAGGTAAATCGTCAACCGCGCAATCATTCTGCAAGGATTTGTGTGAGATGATGGTGTCCTGCAACATCCCATTGGAAAAGCTGAAGAATCCACGCTTCAGACGGTTCTTGGAGAAGTACCCTTGACATTCAGTTCCAGATGAATCTACACTGAGAAAGAACTATCTAGCCCTATGCTACAATGATGTGCTGAACAAAATACGAATTACTATTGCTGAGCAAAAGATCTGGCTGTCAATAGATGAAACTATATATGTTACTGGCGGTATATTGCAAATGTTGTTGGTGGTGTTCTAAACGTTGGTGACACTGGTTCAAATGGCTCTCAGCACTATGGGACTTAACATCTTGTAAGTAAGCTGTATAGGTTTTCTTATTGGTAATGCCACGTAGAGCTCTGTATGAAAATCACTGGCTGTGCTGTGTGTAGTCTGTAGGTAGTTTGCATTGCTGTCTGCCATTGTAGTGTTGCGCAGCTGCATGTGAACAGCGCATAGCGCTGCGCAGTTGGAGGTGAGCCGCCAGCAGTGGTGGACGTGGGGAGAGAGATGGCGGAGTTTTGAAATTTGTAAGACTGGATGTCATGAACTGCTATATATATATTGACTATTAAGGTAAATACATTGTTTGTTCTCTAAAAAAAAACCATATGAAACGTCCCCTTAGAAAAATCATACATGCTCGAACAGGCAGTACACGACCTCCGCTGGCCAGGATCCACACATCCGACCGCGCACGCGTCGCCAGCGTACCCAACACGCCACGGTCACGCGACAACACGCTCTGTCACCGGAGCTCACGTCTTCTCTGCAACGTTGACTGGTAGTGACCGCTCCTTCATGTTAGGTGTCTCCTTTTAAACTCCAGTGTTGAAACGGAGGATTTAAAGAAGCTTGTTAACGTCCCACCGAGGCGAAATGAACAGCAACCACTCGTGGGGCGATTCTGTATACAACCAACCCGCGGGGAGCTCTTCCGTCAACTCGACCCGCCCGTTACACACAACCGACATACATCACGTGGCGACTCGCTACAACCGACCACGCCTGCTTCGCGCTGGGGTGCCACACTGCCCTTCCGTCTCCACCACACTCTCTCTGCGTGCAACGCCCCTACTTCTGCGACACCACACGAGGTTACCACCGGCCAAAGAAGTCACTTCCTCCATAGCAGTTTCCCGGAAGCAAAAACGCAGATATCGATAGCAGAGGAAAATACAACCAAGAGCCAATTAATGACAGACAATATATCAAAGATGTCGGGGAAAGGAAAGGAAAACCAATGCGATCTTAACACAATGTGTTGCACGAGTCGATACACGGCTCATATAGTAATGTATCCATGGTTCATCCACAGTGACGAAACTACGCTTAAAGTGCTGCGGATTCTTCCTGAACAGCTGCAAACCATCCTTGTAACACTTCGCACGATTCCGTCTTTGGTCAAGCGTAAGCAATCACGGAATCCATCTTGGGGATAGCTTTCTCATGTCCGAATGTTTATGCCAAATATTATGTACCCGTTCATTCGAGACGCCTACAGCACTAGCAATCTCACGCACTGAAATTCATCTATCATCCATCACCATATCACGGATTTTATCAACGATTTCTGGAGTCGTAACCTCCTCAGGGCATCCAGAACGTTCAGCATCACTTGTGCCCATACGGCCACTCTGAAAATTTTGAAACCACTTATGAACTGTTCTAATCGAAGGTGCAGAGTCACCGTAATGTTTATCAAGCTCCCCTTTAGTCTCCTGTGGCGTTTTGCCTTTCATGAAGTACTGTTTAATCACCACACGAAATTCTTCTTCGTCCATTTTGTAACAATCATTCGACTTTCTTGATTCACACGAATGCCAAACACAAACAAGTAGACCAATATTGCTGAAACTTGGTGTGCGTTCTTTCCAAAGATTCTGCTAACTAAACATGACCTCCGTACACGCCGGTGCTGCCATCTCTCGGACTTTGCGCGGACTTTTCAAACGCCCCTCGTAAAAGGAAGTGCTGTAACGTGATGATTTTTGATACACACTGCCTGTCTGCTCCTGATCTCGCTTGCAACGGCTACCGGTCATTCCTCGCTCGACGCGACTGTTAAGTTGCACCTCAGTCTTTCTTGGGCATTGGTCATTGAGTATTATGGTTTCTAATGAATTCCCTCGTGTTCTTACATGATACCTCGTTTGCCAGTGTGTTTAGGACATGATAGCTATCAACACAATGAGGTAGCTGGCAGAATATAGATGTACGTGCATATGGATCCTACATGTGTTTGGTGCCATACTTGCATCTTCACTCGTCATTCTCTCACCTCGCGCGGTTCTCGCACTGACAGAAAGGAGGAAAAACCAAGGGAAAATAAACGAGTGTGTCTGCGGCAAGAGTAACATCTCTGACACGCGCGGCTTGTACGTAGATAAACAGCGAATGCGCGCGCCGTCTGCTACGATCGGCGTTTGTTTGCGCGCGTCGCGTCTTTGATCCGCGACAGAGGAGCCGCCAAACAAAAGACGGTCGCAATAACATGCGGCCCGTGGCGGTTTAAAAGGCCGTGCAGCTTGCACGTGTAAACCTGAGGCAGCAGGGCCCATTTAACTACACGGGATACGACAAACCAGCTGCTTAAAACCAATACCGCTATTCTGTTTCTGCATAACGGGCGCTTTTCGGCGTATGTTTGGTTCCTTTATAACAGGTTTGTATACTTTTCTAATAAACGGATAAAAAAACCAATACGTCAGTTTGTCATAGTAGCGATGCCAATTTTGTTTTTTTAAACTTCATTAAAAATGAGTCATGTTTATTTGTGAAACTTCCTTTGCTATGAAACATTGGCATATAACAAAAAATGTGGAAGGCGAGACGAGTTATTTTAATAACAATGCTAACAGAAACGAGCAACAAACACGATACGAGAAACGGTATAGCATTGATGAGACATAATGCACCTGTAGTCCTGTACTAGCCATAAATCGTTCCATATTTTTTTTGTTTTTTTTTTGGCAAAGTAGCCCAAAAATATTTACGAAGCGTATTTTTTAAGTAAGTACCATTTTGAAATTGAAAAAGGCGTACTAAGGTATCTCAATAATTTTATTTTTACATTGTAAGTGAGCTGTTTAGGTTCTTATATTGGTAACGCCACCGCCACGTAGCGCTCTGTATGAAACTCACTGGCTGTGCTGCGTGCAGTCTGTGGCTGGTTGGCATTATTGTAATATTCACTTGTGTAGTGTTGGGCAGTTGGCTGTTAACAGCGCGTAGCGTTGTGCAGTTGAGGGTGAGCCGCCAGCAGTGGTGGATTTCGGGAGAGAGATGACGGAGTTTTGAGAGCGGATGATCTGGACGTGTGTCCATCAGAGAGAGTAAATTTGTAAGACTGGATATATATAATCTTTCATTTGCTAACTATGCCTATAACTTTTATTTAGCTGGCAGTATTGGTGCACGCTGTACTGCAGTAGTTCGAGTAACGAAGATTTTTGTGAGGTGAGTGATTTGTGAAAGGTATAGGTTAATATTAGTTAGGGCCATTCTTTTGTAGGGATTACTGAAAGTCAGATTGCGTTGCGCTAAAAAGTACTGTGTGTCGGTTTACTGTTGAGCAGAGTAAGTAAAGAGAGCAATGTCTGAGTACGCTCAGTTCTGCTCAGCTGTTTAAAAATCAAATAATGTAAGAGGTTTATCAGCACAGTAATTCATCAATTTTTCTAAGGGGACGTTTCAACATGAAAGCCTGTACCTTAATCAACGTTTCCACACAATTTCCGTCAATATCGAGGCACTTGTCATAACGTGGTCCCAGTTTTTGAATACCCTCCTCATAGAAAGTCTGCCGCCTGACTTGTTAACCAGTGCATCGCCACTGTTTTGACTTCGTCATCGTCTTGAAGACGCTGAACGTCCAGATGTTTCTTCAAGTGCAGGAACAGATGGTGGTCCATGGGCGCAAGATAGGGGCTGTACGGAGGATGATCCAGAGTTTCCCGTCGAAAAGATTTGATGAGATCTTTGGTCTGATTCGCCACATGCGGACGGGCATTGTCCTGCAGCAAAACGATGCCCTTGCTCAACTTCCGTCGGCTGTTGCTTTGATTCTGGTGTGACGTAGGCCACCCACGTTTCATCGCCCGTAACAATTTGGCTTGACAAATTATCACCGTCGTTGTGGTACCGCTCAAGGAAAGTCAGTGCACTGTCTAAACGTTTGGTTTTGCGCTCATCCGTCAACAGTTTCGGTACCCAACGTGCGCACAATTTTCGGTAATTCAAGTGCTCGGTCACAGTGCCGTACAAAACTCTACGAGAATTAGGAAAGTCATCCTGCAAGGGGGAAATCGTAAAGCGCCTTTTTTCTCTCACCTTATTCTCCACTTCCGGCACCAAACTTTCATTAACAACCGAAGGACGCCCATTCCGTTGTCCATCGTGCACATTTGTGCGGCCATCTTTAAACTCTCTCTCACCGACTTTCTCACCATTCTATCGCTCATAATGTTTTCTCCGTAAACTGCCCATATCTCACGATGAATATCGATCTATTTTAGGCCTTTAGCAGTAAGAAATCTTATAAAAGCCCGTACTTCACAGTCGACAGAACTCACGATTATTGGGGGCATCTTAAACACTCAGTACACAACGTAAACAAGGAAGGATCAGACTGTAATGGCGTCAGTGCGTAGATTAAGGTACATACTTTCATGTAAAAATAAAATTATTGAGATATCTTAGCACGTCTTTTATTAATTCAAAACCGTACTTACTTAAAAAAAAACACGCCTCGCATCATTCTTAGGAAGTTCCGTGGCTTTAGATGGGCTAGTATCGTCTTTGAATGATCTTGTGTCTTATGAAAGAATTACAGATGTACACATTATAGAATAACTACATACAAATAGGCTAGACAATAAGTATCTGATTATAGTCAACTAACTGATGCTCTTAAATGTTGTATTTCGCCCTCTACCTTGAGTGTTCATTTGAATTTTTTGAAAGCGCACATCTAATTACGTCATCAAAACATCAATTGTATTCAAATTCCCGTTAAAAAGAAATAAATCTATTTGACTACAAAATAGGTTAACATTCGAAATAAGTAACGATAAAGAACAATACAAATTTAATACAAAAGTTTATTATTTCTTTGCCATTCCCATGAATGAGAAAGTAAATATAGGCAACAGTAATAAACTGAAAAGTTAACGATTCTAAGACCGTTTTTAATAAAAGTGGAAATTAGTTGATCTACTGCATATGTCTACATATTACGCCTTTACCCGTTTGTGGCCCATGGAAACAGACAACATAACACAAAAAACAGACTTCTCCAACCTCATTTTTCATCTTTCGATACAATCCTCGATTATAACATGGTTTTTCAGGTGAGGAGAATAATGCTGATATTTTATAGTACTCAGATCCTCAATTACTAACATTCTGCGTGGTGTCTGTTTGTTCTATATAGTGTCTCCCTACCACTTTCGCGCAACGACGCTCTCAGCGTGTTTTTTAGGGAATTGACTAGTTTGAACCAGGGACCTGTTGCTGGTAGGGAGACGCCAGGCCACACATGGCATGTAGAGGTCAGAAGAGTTCAGTGAGACAAGCGATGATATAACCAAATACTTAATGATTTCAGCGTCAGCTCCAATGCACTCCCCGTAAAAGAATCTTAATACTAACTAAATTCAGTGGAAAGGGTTCAAGGCTTTCCTATTTTTAGTTAGCTGGGAAAATAACGTCGAAAAAGAAGTTTACCATTAGAAATTTTATTCTACTCACAAAACATTGTTTATAAATTGCACTATCGATAAAAGGAAATGTTTTAATACAGAATGGTAAAAACCAACTGCGTTCAACAAAAATGTGTACGAATATTCCCTGAATGGGTTTCCAAGTTCTACAATGGATCGAAGGATGACCTATGCCATATCACACCTATAATCTAGGTTTAAATTAAGTTTCACAAAAGAGAAAACTATCAAAATTGTCTACAGTGGCCCTCAATTATCTTTAATTACTTATCTAACTTGTAAATTACAGTGGCTGATGTGGCTTCTCAATAATTATATACAGAAAAATCATCGCATTTCAGATTTTAACTTACGTAGCAAATGTGAATACCATGAGCTCCAATTGACGATCGACATTACCTTGTCGGTGTTTAGGCAGCGTCAGGGCGGCGCAGCTCCTCCCATCTCGCCGTCTCGCAAGCAACTCCCTCCTAACTTCTCGTTACTACAATTTACCGAAATTGGTTTAAAAAAACTATCTGGCTGTGTTTTCATCTGACCAATCAGGGACTCAATGTTAACCTTAAGCTCCCCCTACAAAAATTCTGTCTATCCAATGAGAAACATTACACTTTTCGTGGTGGGGCAAAGTTTTTAATGTTTGCAACGTGACAGAGACGCGAAAAAGTCTCACGCTAAAACTTGTGACTGGGGTGGCCCTTTTTGTGTTATCGTAAGATCTATACTGTTCTTCTGGACGGCTCTATCTTTTAACATGGGCTGGGGGGTGGTCCTGACGTAACAGAGACGCGCAAAGGTCTCACGCTAAAACGTGCGGGTGGTAGTGGCCCTTTTTGTGTTATTGTAACATCTGTACTGTTCTTCTGGAGGGCTCTGGCTTTTAAGATGGGTAGGGGGGTGGTTATGGCGGTTAGCTGGCGACGTGGGTGTCCAGTTCGTCCCTTATCGTAGGGCCTTCTAGCTTAACACGGTTCTGCTCTCGGCTTCTGTCCTCGTTTCTCCCCTCAGAACTGCGTCTGCCACACGGTGGGAAGGTACGTAATGCATTTAGGCATTCTTGTGTTAGTCTGTGGTATTCCATTTGCTCACTCGTTACTCGTATTACTTTGGTTAATTTAATGTCACGATTTATTCGGAGCTATGTGACATACTACTGGATTTGCATGTCAGCGTTTTCATGGAAGGTGTTGGATTTGTCTGGCACCTTACAAATTACTTTCCGAGACAAGCAGCAAACTGTACATGGACTAAGGTTTTTTTATTTACTTATTTTATTTTGCAAAAACAGACATAATGTCTTATGGGGCAACAGCAATCAGTGAATTTTATAATGTTACTTAAAAACCGTCTTGATTGCAAATATTTTTATTCATATGACCGGTTTCGGTTCATTCAGAACCATCTTCAGATCTGATATTTCAGTTACAGGAGTAACCCGTCCAAATCCAGCAGTTTTCACATGCTACTCCTGAAAACTTATTTTATTTGATGTTTTGATTGAAGACATTTTGAAACATAGGCCTTTACTGCAAAAGTCTGAGTGAGTAAGAATTCTCCAGTCTTTCTTCGATGTTCATCTACATCTACATGGATACTCTGCAAATCACATTTAAGTGCCTGGCAGAGGGTTCATCGGACCACCTTCACAATTCCCTATTATTCCAATCTCGTACAGTGCGCGGAAAGAATGAACACCTATATGTTTCCGCACAAGGTCTGATTTCCCTTATTTTATCGTGGAGGAGAAAGTAGGTGATTGGAATTTCGTGAAAAGATTCCGTCGCAACGAAAAACGCCTTTCTTTTAACGATTTCCAGCCCAAATCCTGTATCATTTCTGTGACAGTCTCTCCCATATTTCGCGATAATACAAAACGTGCTGCCTTTCTTTTAACTTTTTCGATGTACTCCGTCAGTCATATCTAGTAAGGATGCCACACCGCGCAGCAGTATTCTAAAAGAGGAGTCTCCTTAGTAGGTCTCTTAGATTTTCTAAGTGTCCTGCGAGTAAAATGCAGTCTTTGGTTAGGCTTCCACACAACATTATCTATGTGTTCCTTCGAACTTAAGTTGTTCATAATTGTAATACCCAGGTAGTTGAATTTACGGCTTTTAGATTAGACTGATTTATCGCGCAACCGAAGTTTAACGAGTTACTTTTAGCACTCATGTGGATGACCTCACACTTTTCGTTATTCAGGGTCAACTTTTCGCACCATTCAGATATTTTTTCTACATCATTTTGCAGTTTGTTTTGATCTCCTGAAGACTGTATAAGGAAAACCCTACAGTCTTACAACACGGAACACATTGCATAAACCGTAATTCAAGGAGCGCCGGCGCTCATGCTTACCGAGCTTGATCTCCTGGAAGCAGCACCTCCGGCCCCGGGCACGGTCACACTAGAACCGAGCTACTGCCCCTTTGCCCACTATCCATCCGCGGAGCGCGGCTGGCGCCTGCCTGCGAAAAACGGGCGCACACCTGAACTGGCCAATCAGAGGGCCGGAATTTCACAGGGAGGCGACAAAGTTGAGAAGAAATAGCAGTTACAAGGTTGGTAAGGCAGGTTGGGGAATTCAGAGCAGGAGAAACTTTGGCCACTGCTGAACTTTCAGACGCCACCGCGTGCTGCCCTGGCGGTCGGAAAAATGATAGGAAACGGAGAGCCATCATGTCTGCTAAGAAGGCTGCTGCCCGCGCCCATAAATAAAGAAAATTCCTGGCGCCGAGCTCCTCTCACAGATCAGTGTGAGACACGCTGTAAAAGTCGTCAAATAATTCAGGCAACCCATGTTGTTGTTGTTGTCTTCAGTCCTGAGACTGGTTTGACGCAGCTCTCCATGCTACTCTATCCTGTGCAAGCTTCTTCATCTCCCAGTACCTACTGCCTCCTACATCCTTCTGAATCTGCTTAGTGTATTCATCTCTTGGTCTCCCTCTACCATTTTTACCCTCCACGCTGCCCTCCAATGCTAAATTTGTGATCCCTTGGTGCCTCAAAACATGTCCTACCAACCGGTCCCTTCTTTTTGTCAAGTTGTGCCACAAACTCCTCTTCTCCACAATTCTATTCAATACCTGCTCATTAGTTATATGATCTACCCATCTAATCTTCAGCATTCTTCTGTAGCACCACATTTCGAAAGCTTCTATTCTCTTGTCCAAACTAGTTATCGTCCATGTTTCACTTCCATACATGGCTACACTTCATACAAATACTTTCAGAAACGACTTCCTGACATTTAAATCAATACTCGATGTCAACAAATTTCTCTTCTTCAGAAACGCTTTCCTTGCCATTGCCAGTGTACATTTTATATCCTCCCTACTTCAACCATCATCAGTTATTTTACTCCCTAAATAGCAAAACTCCTTTACTACTTTAAGTGTCTCATTTCCTAATCTAATTCCCTCAGCATCACCCGATTTCATTTGACTACATTCCATTATCCTCGTTTTGCTTTTGTTGATGTTCATCTCATATCCTCCTTTCAAGACACTGTCCATTCCGTCCAACTGCTCTTCCAGGTCCTTTGCTGTCTCTGACAGAATTACGATGTCATCGGCGAACCTCTTTTTACTTCTTCTCCATGAATTTTAATATCTACTCCAAATTTTTCTTTTGTTTCCTTTAGTGCTTGCTCAATATACAGATTGAATAACATCGGGGAGAGGCTACAACCCTGTCTCACTCCTTTCCCAACCACTGCTTCCCTTTCATGTCCCTCGACTCTTATAACTGCTAGCTGGTTTCTGTTCAATTTGTAAATAGCCTTTCGCTCCCTGTATTTTACCCCTTCCACCTTCAGAATTTGAAAGAGATTATTCCAGTCAACATTGTCAAAAGCTTTCTCTAAGTCTACAAATGCTGGAAACGTAGGTTTGCCTTTTCTTAATCTAGCTTCTAAGATAAGCTGTAGGGTCAGTATTGCCTCACGTGTTCCAACATTTCTGCGGAACTGATCTTTCCCAAGGTCCGCTTCTACCAGTTTTTCTATTCGTCTGTAAAGAATTCGCGTTAGTATTTTGCAGCTGTGACTTATTAAACTGATAGTTCGTTAATTTTCACATCTGTCAACACCTGCTTTCTTTGGGATTGGAATTATTATATTCTTCTTGAAGTCTGAGGGTACTTCGCCTGTCTCATACATCTTGCTCACCAGATGGTAGAGTTTTGTCATGACTGGCTCTCCCAAGGCCGTCAGTAGTTCTAATGGAATGTTGTCTACTCCCGGGGCCTTGTTTCGACTCAGGTCTTTCAGTGCTAGGCAACCCATAGAAATTATTAATATTAACTATATATGGCGGTAGTATCTGCTCCCGAAAGAACAGTTACCGTGGATGACCATGCAGCGTTGCTAGAAATGAAATGATAATTCAAAGGACACCCTAGCTGCAAACAGGCGTTGCTGTACTTCATTGGGGACATGTTGAAAGTGTGTGCCCCCGACCGGGACTCGAACCCGGGATCTCCTGCTTACACGGCAGACGCTCTGTCCATCTGAGCCACCGAGGGCACAGAGGATAGTGCGCCTGCAGGAACTTATCCCCCGCACGCTCCCCGTGAGAGTATGAGTGTGATGGGCAAACATCTATTAGGCGAACTACGAATGTAGTGGTGTGAACATGTTGGCAATGTGGGTCTCAAGGGGAGCGTGCAGGCGATAAGTCCCTGCAGGCGCGCTATCCTCTGTGCCCGCGGTGGCTCAGATGGACAGAGCGTCTGCCATGTAAGCAGGAGATCCCGGGTTCAAGTCCTGGTCGGGGGCACACATTTTCAACATGTCCCCAATGAAGTACAGCAACGCCTGTTTGCAGCTAGGGTGTCCTTTGAATTGTCATTTCATTTATTAATATTACCCGAATTCTTAGTTTACCGAATACCAGAATGCGTGGATTAGAAATATGAAATGCGAGCACTGAATGGTGAATGAAGTGTACGTCTTTCGACTTCTTAATAACAGAACCCAGTATGTTGTCCTCGAGGGCTAGTGTCCATCAGAGACAAGGGTACCTACAGGAGTGCCCCAGGGGAGTGTGTTAAGGCTGCTGCTGTTCTCCCTATATACACATAAATGCCACCATGTCGGCCAGCAATCTGAGGTTGTTTGCTGGTGTACGGTAAGGTGTCGAAGTTGCGTGATACAAAATCACTTAGATAAAATTGGCAGCTTGCTCAATGTAGAAAAAATTGAGTTGATGCAGATGAGTAGGAGCTTGACACTGTCACATCTTTTAAATGTCCGGGCGCAACAACGTGAAATGGAATGAGCATATGCGAACTGTGGTAGGGAAGGCGATTGGCCGTCTCTGGTTCACCTGTAAAGGAGACAGCATGTAGGACGCTGGTGCGACCTATGCTCGAGTACTGCTCGAGTGTTTGGGATCAGTACCAGGTCGGATTAAAGGAAGACTTTCAAGCATTCAGAGGTGGGCTGCTAGATTTGGTACTGGGAGTTTGGAACAACACGCAACTGTTACGGAAATGCTTGGGGAACTCAAATGGGAATCCGTGAAGGAAAGGCAGCCCCATTTTGAGGAACATTATTGAGATAATTTAAAGATTCGGCATTTGAATCAGACTCCCGAACGATTCTGTTGCCTCCAACATACACTATGTGATCTGAAATATCAGGACACACGCAAAGACATACGTTTTTTATATTGGGTGCATTGTGCTGCCACGTACTGCCAGGTACTCCATATCAGCGACCACAGTAGCCATCAGACTTCGTGAGAGAGCAGAATGGGGCGCTCCGCGGAACTCCCGGACTTGGAACGTGGTCAAGTGACTGGGTGTCACCTGTGTCATACGTCTGTACGAGACGTTTCCACACTCCTAAACATCCCTAGGTCCACTGTTTCCGATGTACTAGTGAAGTGGAAAAGTGAAGGGACACGTACAGCACAAAAGCATACAGGCCGACCAGGTCTGTTGACTGACAGAGACCGACGACAGTCGTAGAGGGTCGTTATGTGTCATAGACATCTACCCAGACCGTCACGCTGAAATTACAAACTGCGCCAGAAACCAGTGCAACTACCTGGTGATCAAAAAGTCAGTATAAAATTTGAAAACTGAATAAATAACAGAATAATGTAGATAGAGGGATACAAATTGACACACATACTTGGAATGACATGGGGTTTTAATAGAACCGAAAAACTACAAAAGTTCACAAAATGTACGACAGATGGCGCTTCAATTGATCAGAATAGCAATAATTAGAATAACAAAGTAAGACAAAGGGAAGATGATGTTCTTTACAGGAAATGCTCAATATGTCCACCATCATTCCTCAACAATAGCTGTAGTCCAGGAATAATGTAGTGAACAGCACTGTAAAGCATGTCCGCGGTTATGGTGAGGCATTGGCGTCGGATGTTGTCTTTCTGCATCCCTAGAGATGTCGGCTGATCACGATACACTTGCGACTTCAGGTAACCCCAAAACCAATAATCGCACGGACTGAGGTCTGGGGACCTGGGAGGCCAAGCATGACGAAAGTGGCGGCTGAGCACACGATCATCACCAACCGACGCCCGGAAGAGATCTTTCACGCATCTAGCAATTTTTTTGATTCTAATACATCTCCATGTCATTCCAGGCATCTGTGGCAATTTTTACCTCTCTATCTACATTATTCCGTGGTTTATTAAGTTTTCAAATTTATACCGACTGTTTGATCACCCGGTACTATGATAGCTAGGCGGGAAGTGAGAAACCTTGCATTTCATGGTCGAGCGACTGCTCATAAGCCACACATCACGTCGGTGTAAGGAGCGAAAATACTG
Organism: Schistocerca gregaria; assembly: GCF_023897955.1. Taxonomy (NCBI): domain Eukaryota; kingdom Metazoa; phylum Arthropoda; class Insecta; order Orthoptera; family Acrididae; genus Schistocerca; species Schistocerca gregaria. The sequence continues at coordinate 124,236,314 of NC_064930.1, read as the reverse complement.
GACGATTGAGCAGTGGAAAAACATTGTGTGGAGTGACGAATCACGGCACTCAATATGGCGGTGCGATGGCAAAGCGTGCGTATACCGAATGCCCTGTGAACGTCATCTGCGAGCATGTTAAATTCCGAGGCAGTTGTGTTACGGTGTCTTCGTGTTATTTCATGGAGGGGGCTTGCACCCCTTGTTGTTTTGCATGACACTGTCACAGCACCGGCCTACATCGATGTTTTAAGCAACTTCTTGCTTTCCACTGTTGAAGAGCAATTCGGGGATGGCAATTGCATCTTTCAACACGATTGAGCACCTGTTCATAATGCACGGCGTGTGGCGAAGTGGTCACACGACAATAACATCCCTGTAATGGACTGGCCTGCACAGAGTCCTGACCTGAATCCTACAGAACACCTTTGGGATGTTTTGGAACGCCGACTTCGTGCCAGGCCTCACCGACCGACATCGATACCTCTCCTCAGAGCAGTACTGCGTGAAGAATGGGCTACCATTCCCCAAGAAACCTTCTAGCACCTGATTGAACGTATGCCTGCGAGAGTGGAAGCTGTCATCACGGCTAAGGGTGGGCCAATACCATATTGAATTCCAGGATTACCGATGGAGGGCGCCACGAACTTGTAAGTCATTATCAGCCAGGTGTACGGATACTTTTGATCACATAGTGTACTTTGCGCGCAGAGGGTACGAAGACAAGGTATGTAGGGCTGATACTGAAGCATTTAGTCGTTTTTCTCTCGTTCTGTTTGCGAGTGGAACAGGAAGGGAAACGAGTAGTAATGGTGTGGAGTACCATCTGCCACTCGCCATAAGATGGATTGAGGATCATGTAAGTGTGGTGTCACCGCCAGACACCACACTTGCTAGGTGGTAGCCTTCATATCGGCCGCGGTCCGTTAGTACACGTCGAACCCGCGTGTCGCCACTATCAGTGATTGCAGACCGAGCGCCGCCACACGGCAGGTCTAGAGAGACTTCCTAGCACTCGCCCCAGTTGTACAGCCGACTTTGCTAGCGATGGTTCACTGACTTCTACGCTTTTATTTGCCGAGACGATATTTAGCACAGCCTTGAGCTACGTTATTTGCTACGACCTAGCAAGGCGCCAGTATCCGTACTATTGATATTGTGAATCACGCCAGACTGCGTGAGCTGAGACGCGTGCATTTCGGCCTCCTTTAACTATACGGTTGGCTCTCCTGCCAACCACAACAGTAAGTACATGTAGATGTAGGAGGCTAACGTAATGACAGTTTGTTAATACCGCTGTGTGCAGGTCGAGAAGCTGCGCTCACATTCGAGGATTTGTCGTTTTATGAAGGCTTTCCACCGTTTACTTGTTTCTGCAATAGCTGTTCTGTTAGACACGAGTATGTACACATATTTGAAATACACTCCTGGAAATGGAAAAAAGAACACATTGACACCGGTGTGTCAGACCCACCATACTTGCTCTGGACACTGCGAGAGGGCTAAACAAGCAATGATCACACGCACGGCACAGCGGACACACCAAGAACCGCGGTGTTGGCCGTCGAATGGCGCTAGCTGCGCAGCATTTGTGCACCGCCGCCGTCAGTGTCAGCCAGTTTGCCGTGGCATACGGAGCTCCATCGCAGTCTTTAACACTGATAGCATGCCGCGACAGCGTGGACGTGAACCGTATGTGCAGTTGACGGACTTTGAGCGAGGGCGTATAGTGGGCATGCGGGAGGCCGGGTGGACGTACCGCCGAATTGCTCAACACGTTTGGCGTGAGGTCTCCACAGTACATCGATGTTGTCGCCAGTGGTCAGCGGAAGGTGCACGTGCCCGTCGACCTGGGACCGGACCGCAGCGACGCACGGATGCACGCCAAGACCGTAGGATCCTACGCAGTGCCGTAGGGGACCGCACCGCCACTTGCCAGCAAATTAGGGACACTGTTGCTCCTGGGGTATCGGCGAGGACCATTAGCAACCGTCTCCATGAAGCTGGGCTATGGTCCCGCACACCGTTAGGCTGTCTTCCGCTCACGCCCCAACATCGTGCAGCCCGCCTCCAGTGGTGTCGCGACAGGCGTGAATGGAGGGACGAATGGAGACGTGTCGTCTTCAGCGATGAGTGTCGCTTCTGCCTTGGTGCCAATGATGGTCGTATCCGTGTTTGGCGCCGTGCAGGTGAGCGCCACAATCAGGACTGCATACGACCGAGGCACACAGGGCCAACACCCGGCATCATGGTGTGGGGAGCGATCTCCTACACTGGCCGTACACCTCTGGTGATTGTCGAGGGGACACTGAATAGTGCACGGTACATCCAAACCGTCATCGAACCCATCGTTCTACCATTCCTAGACCGGCAAGGGAAATTGCTGTTCCAACAGGAGAATGCACGTCCGCATGTATCCCGTGCCACCCAACGTGCTCTAGAAGGTGTAAGTCAACTACTCTGGCCAGCAAGATCTCCGGATCTGTCCCTCATTGAGCATGTTTGGGACTGGATGAAGAGTTGTCTCACGCGGTCTGCACGTCCAGCACGAACGCTGGTCCAACTGAGGCGCCAGGTGGAAATGGCATGGCAAGCCGTTCCACAGGACTACATCCAGCATCTCTACGATCGTCTCCATGGGAGAATAGCAGCCTGCATTGCTGCGAAAGGTGGATATACACTGTACTAGTGCCGACATTGTGCATGCTCTGTTGCCTGTGTCTATGTGCCTGTGGTTCTGTCAGTGTGATCATGTGATGTATCTGACCCCAGGAATGTGTCAATAAAGTTTCCCCTTCCTGGGACAATGAATTCACGGTGTTCTTATTTCAATTTCCAGGAGTGTAGTTTTTAGAAGTATCTGCTGGTTCGCTAAAAGTTAACATAGATTTACGAAAATCTTAGCTTATGCCACATATGCGTTATACAGTTTACCTGATCATAAGCATCCAGACACCTGTAAGTGGGTCCGCATCTCGTGGTAGCGCTGCTGCCTCTGGATCACGGGGTCCCGGGTTCGACTCGCGGTTGTGTTGGGGATTATCTCTGCCCAGGGACTGGGTGTGTGTGTTGTCCAAATCATTTCATCCTGATCATAATTCGTGACAGTGGCTAGATTAGATTGTGAAAAAATTGAACTGTGTAAAAATTGGGACTTGGTACAGGCGCTGATGACCTGAGCGTCCCACAGACCAATCATCATCATCATCACTTGTAAGTTGACATTAATATGGAGTATGTCGTCCCTTCGCCTCTATGACATCTTGAAGACTGCTGAGGACAATAAGGTCTGTGGAGAAATGGCAGCCCTTTCTCCTTCAGGATCCAAAAACGGAGAAGATAGTCATTGTGGAGCGAAGTCGATGACCTGACGAATCCCAAATGTTTTCCATTGGGTTCAGGTCGTGACTGTGGGCAGCCCAATACATTTCAGGAATGTTGCTGTCTGATAGCCATTGCCCCACAGACTCTGCTTCATGATAGGATGCATTGTTATGCTTAAATAAAGAATCATCTTCTCCAAGTGTTGTCATGCTGAAATAAACAATTATCTTCTAACATACGCAGAAAACAATGCTACAAAACGTGATCATATCCTTCCGCAAATAGCGATTCCTTACTGCAATAAAGAGACCACACCATAACTATGGAAAGAACCCCCATATGGTGACCCCGCTCCTCCGTACATCACTGTTGGCACTACACAGGACGGCAGCTATTGTCCTCCAGTTATTTGCCAAATCCATACGCTTTCATCAGACTGCGACAGGGTACAGTGTAGCGTGGCTAATCACTGTAAATCACTAGTTTCTTTGTCATCCACAGTCCAGTGGCTTCGCTGTTTACACCACGAAAAGCTTCGCTTAGTGCTCACTGCAGAGGTGTCCAGTTTACGAGGAGTTGCTCCACCATTGTACCCCATTATCTTTTACTCCTATGCACAGATATTGGACTATATGGATGCTGGGTGTGTGTGTCTATTGAGCATTGAACCAGGGACATAGAAACGACGGAGAGGTTTTGTCGGCCGGCCGTTTTGGCCGAGCGGTTCCATGCGCTTCAGCTGGAACCGCGCGACCGCTACGGTCGCAGGTTCGAATCCTGCCTCAGGTATGGATGTGTGTGATGTCCTTAGGTTAGTTGGGTATAAGTAGTTCTACGTTCTAGGGGACTGATGACCTCAGATGTTACGTCCCATAGTGCTCAGAGCCATTTAACCGTTTTTGGGAGGCTTCATCTCGCCGTAGCCCTCTGTGGTTCACAACCCCACAACAGGCCACAGCAGTCCACCCACCCCACCCCCGCCCCACACCGAACATAGGGTTATTGTGCGGTTCGGCCCCCTGTAAACAGAATGGAAGGAGGTGACAGAGTGACAAAAATGGGCAATTGTGTTTGGCTGTGCCTAACGCCACACGGTGTGTGATGTTGCTGGGTTTGTTAGTGTTTCGTGTATACAAGCAGTGATGTAGCAAAGGTCGCCACAGAGGATGACGTCTGGATTGTGGTCTGAAAAAGATCTTGACTGTCATTGTCCAGAGACGCGTTGCACGGATTGTGAATCGGAATCGCTTCCTAACCCGACAGGAATTGCTGCAGGGTGTGAATGAAGGTCCATCCCATCCTGTAAGCGAGATAACGCTGCCACGTAAAGTGCACGCACTGAACATCTTCATTCGGTCAGCTCCAAGAGGCTACTGTCCTTCCCTAAAGCTGAGCGTGTTTGGTCACAGGGTTAGCTACCCTCTGTAATAAAAAAAAATACTGAATTAATGGAACGACGATGAATTGAACAATCGTCAAGAGACATCTCCCACGAACAAATAAAACGAAGAAAGTCAACAAAGAAAAAAAAAATGGTCAGCGCGACATAATGCCATGCAAAGGGGCCCAGGTTCTATTCCCGGCAGGGTCGGAGATTTTCTACTCTCAGGGACTGGGTGTTGTGTCATCTTCATCATCATATCATCCCCATAGACACGAAAGTCGCCAAAGTGGCGTCAACTCAAAAGACTTTGTCCAGGTGACCGGTCCACCCGACTTAGCCACACGACAGTTCACTTCATTTGCAATAGGTCGCTGCAGACACAAGCACAGATCTTCAGTGCAAAGTAGCTGACAGTAGGTGGCTCGGGCACGTGATGTGATCACAAATCACGTTTTTGCGTATTTCAGATAAGCATGTCGTCTATTGCACCAAAGGCCAAACGAGGCATTTGATGATAAACAGAAGGCCGAAATTCTAAACCTAGCTTTCAAAACCTGGTTTACGGTTGCCACTTCAGTTATCGAACAAACGCAAGGATGGCATAGTGTTTAGTGTATCCGGGATTGTAAAACAGTTAAGATCCTTAGACGCCAGGAAGGCATCTGGCCCAGACTGTATCCCAGCAAGATTATATGTTGACTATGCTACAAATATAGCACCATTCTTATCCATCATCTATTGGAGTTCATTGGAACAGTGGAAATTTCCACTGTAAGAAGGCCCAGGTCATAGCAGTAGAAAATCGAATGCACATAAATACCGGCCAATTTCAGTGACATCCATTTGTTGTAGAATCATGGAAAATATTTTGTGTTCAGACACAATGACATGTCTGGACTCTGAGAAGCTCATGTGCAGAAACCAGCACGGTTTTATTGAAACAGCGGCCAGGCGAGACACAGCTGGCCCTCTTTGTGCATGATATACAACAGGCTCTAGACACCGGCTCCCAGGTTGATGCCATATTTCTCGACTACCGAAAGGCGTTCGACTCAGTTCCGGACTATCGCTAGCTCAAAAAAGTGCGCGCTTACGGCCTATCCGATGACATATGCGGTTGGATAGAAAGTTTTCTAACAGACAGGGAGCAGTATGTCGTCCTGAACGGGGAGACTTCAACAGAAACAAGCGTTACTTCAGGTGTGCCCCAGGGCAGCGTAATAGGTCCTCTGCTTTTTACGATTTACGTAAACGATCTGGTTGATGGTACTGACAGCGGCATTAGACTGTTTGCCGATCATGCTGTACCCTACAGGAAAGTAGTATCAAACGGAAGTTCTGAACAAATCAATGAGGATTTGGAGAAAAGAAATACGTGGTGTAACGACTGTCAGTTATCTCTGAATATTAGTAAGTGTAACCTACGGCATATAACAAGGTAAAAATGCCCATTAATGTACGGCTAAAAAATAAATTCCCAGCCTTTGGAAGCGGTGACATCCGTCAAGTATGTGGGTGTGACTATTCGAAATGATCTCAAATGGAACGATCAGATTACACAAGTAACGGGTGAAGCGAACTCTAGATTGCAGTTTATTGGTAGAATCCTGAAGCGATGCAGTCCTTCAACAAAGGAAATTGCTTAGAATACGTAAGTTCGTCCAGTCTTGGAGTATTGTTCGCCTGTATGGGACCCTTACCAGTTGGGTCTGATTCAAGATATTGAGAAGGTCCAAAGAAGAGCGGCAAGATCCGTGACTGGAACATTTAGCCATCGCGAGAGCGTTACAGATCTCACAGAAAGTTTGAAGTGGGACACAGTTGCAGATAGACGGCTCGCCAAACAAAAGAGACTGCTCACTAAATTCCGAAATCCGATCTTCGCCGAGGATGTATATTATTACAACCAACTTTCAAATCGCGCAATGATCACCATTCAAAGATGAGCTAAATTAGAGCTCGTACTGAGGCGTTCGGACAATTTTTCTCTCGCGTGATCCGCGAGTGGAACAGAGGGGGGTAAATATGACTATGGCGCGAATTGTGCCCTCCGCCACACACCGCTGGGTGGCTAGCGGAGCATATATGTAGAAGCAGATCCTGAATGCGTGGAAGATAGAGTCGAGGCGGAGGTGGAACAGTGATGTATTGGGAGTTTATCTTATCATGCATTGGGTTCGCTCGCTGAGGTGACCACTAATATGAACGAACTTGTTTATTTAATCATTGTGAAAGATGAGGTGTTACGTTCCGGTCTATATCCGCAGGATGACAACAGCAAACTTCATCCTGTTGGAAGAATATGAGACTGGTTTCCTGATCACTAAGCACCCTATTACATCTCGATTGGCCTGCAGAATCACGTTGTTTGAACACTGCAAACAATCTGTGGGACATGTTGGATGAGAAGGTAAAATACCTGACATCAGCATCTCCGCAATTTGTTGGAACTGCGCGATCAAATTCTCAGCGAGATGTTTGTACAGGGTGTTCAAAAAGTCTCTCCGCAGTGCCGTATGATTGTTAGTCGCGAGTTCCGTATGATTGTTCGCATGCCTGGGTTTTTCAACGAAACAATAACCGCACAACGATACTGCAATGATATTCTGTACCCATTCATACGAGAATTTGTGTTTAAGTGAAATACTGAACTGTTATTTTCAACGAGATGGTGCAACCGCGCATACAGCTCGCTTCTCAATGTCACTGCTTGCTGATGTTTCTGGTGACCGCATAATTTCACAGGGACTTTGGCCTCCACGATCGCCTGACCTAACACCACCCGACTTTCTCTTCTGGGGTGCAGCGAAAGTAACTCCCTATAAAAACCGCCCAAAATCCATCGATGAATTGAAAACTGCAATATCCACTTTCACTGCTTCTGTTACAGAAGAAATGCTACGTCTTGTGTTTGGAAACATGATTAGACGAATTGAATTGTGTATTCAACAACAGGGGGGACACTTTCAATATTTAATGTGAAAATTTGTAAATAAAAATGAGTATTCAGTAAATTAATAACTCGTACTTTATTGAGTTTCCTTTCGGTGTATTGACTGCGGCATACGGCACTCGTGGCTAACAATCATACGGCACTGCGGAGAGACTTTTTGAACACCCTGTACCTGTACAACCTCCTAGCCTCACTTCCTAACCGAATCCAGGCGGTTATCATGTCCAGGGTGGGAAATGCACAGCATTAACAGTAGAACGGCGGAAGGGGTCAAAATGACGTCCAGTCATAAGTTTTTCATTCATTCTGATATCCAATCTGCATACTTCGTTATCGCAATTAGACGACTTTTTCTAATTTTTTCTCCTCTTTCTGAAGATGTTTCTTCTTCTTCTTCTTCTTCTTCGCGGATGGATCACTTAGGACCACATTTGTTGACCTTCCTTATCGCCCAGTACTCCTTCATAAGCCACGAACTGGCTAGCTTCCGTTGCGTAGACCACGTATGTCGGTTAGTTTTTCTCTCTTCTTCCTCAAAACCCCGTGTGTTTGTGATTTTTCTGATTTCGTTTCTGTCCTGTACATTTGGGGACCCTAATTTTCTCAGATCTTTTTTTCCCGTCTCTTTGTATCAGTGGCAGGGTCAGGGGTTTTCTCTGCCTCGTGATGACTGGGTGTTGTGTGATGTCCTTAGGTTAGTTAGGTTTAAGTAGTTCTAAGTTCTAGGGGACTGATGACCATAGATGTTAAGTCCCATAGTCCTCAGAGCCATTTGAATCATTTTTTGTGTCAATTCAGTTTTGTAGTTTTGTTCTTTAAAAATGTATGGATTTAGTGCGTTAACCTGTTTCAGTCCATTCTTTCGAAATGCCCCATGAATTGGATTCTTCTCATGCGTATTGTGTATGTTATTTTGAACACACTTTTGGATATTTCTTCATTGGCTTTTGGATAATGCACACCATCTTCAGTTGTTGGTCCTAGGATTTTCCTCACTATTTTACGTTCTTTCACTTCTGATTCCCCTTTTGAAGATTTAGTGTCTCAGATGCGTAAAGAGCTTCGGGTTTAACTACTGTTGTGTAGTGTCGCATTTTGCAGTTCCACGAGAGATTCCTTTTTTTTTATAAGTGTTTTTTGTTAACTGAAACGCCGTCTCCATTTTCTGGACTCTTGATGTGACTGATTTCTTTTCAAAAGCAATTTTCTGCAATCCATTCACGAAAATATTTAAATTCTTTTGCTCGACAGGTGTAGTTATTACCAGTTATGAGATCAGAAAGTGCGTCTTTGGTGTCAGTCATAAATTCTGTTTTTTCAAATGAAATTTGTAGTCCTATTTTTGCTGCCTGCTCTAGTAATAATTCTAACTGCGCGTCGGTAATGTCTTGGGCGACCAGTGCCATCTCGTCACCAACTGCTGATCACTCTAAGTCTCTGCCCTTACCTTTCGGTCCCGGTCTGTGTGGTGGTCCGGCTGACTTTCTCCATCCTCGAACAACTTTTTCAAGACCACAACTGAAGAGCACTGGGGACAGTCCAACCCCTTGCCGTACTCCTGTGTCTCTCTCAAATCCTGTGCTCAATTCTCCCATAAATTTTACTCTGGATTTGATCTCCGTGACTGTTTCTTTAATAATGTTTGTTGTCTTTTGACCTAGTCCAAATTCTGCCAGCACTTCAAAAAGGGATTGTCGGTCTATACTCTCATATGCTTTTTTAAAGTCGACAGACGTGATGACATAACTTTTGTTCTAAGTACTATGCAAATATTTCATCGAGCTTTTCAAGTTAAGGATTTGTTCTACGCGTGATCGACCTTTTCTGAACCCACATTGGTATTCGTCTAGTTTTGAATCTCGCTAAGGTTCTGCTCGGTTTAGTAGGACTTTAGACAGAATTTTGTATGTTATTGACAATAAAGAGATTCCACGATAGTTGTTGGGGTCTGTTTTAGTATTTAATATTTTAAAAGAAGGGAAAGCAGAAAGGTGGATGGAGTATATAGAGGGTCTATACAACGGCGATATACTTCAGGACAATATTATGGAAATGGAAGAGGATGTGGATGAAGATGAAATGGGAGATACGATACTGCGTGAAGAGTTTGACAGAGCACTGAAAGACCTGAGTCGAAACAAGGCCCCCGGAGTAGACAACATTCCATTGGAACTACTGACGGCCTTGGGACAGCCAGTCCTGACAAAACTCTACCACCTGGTGAGCAAGATGTATGAAACAGGCGAAATACCCGCAGACTTCAAGAAGAATATAATAATTCCAAACCCAAAGAAATCAGGTGTTGACAGACGTGAGAATTACCGAACAATCAGTTTAATAAGCCACAGCTGCAAAATACTAACACGAATTCTTTACAGACGAATGGAAAAACTAGTAGAAGCCAACCTCGGGGAACATCAGTTTGGATTCCGTACAAATGTTGGAACACGTGAGGCAATACTGACCCTACAACTTATCTTAGGGGAAAGGTTAAGGAAAGGCAAACCTACGTTTCTAGCATTTGTAGACTTAGCTTTTAACAATGTTGATTGGAATACTATCTTTCAAATTCTGAAGGTGGCAGGGGTAAAATAGAGGGAGCGAAAGGCTGTTTACAATTTGTACAGAAACCAGATGGCATTTATAAGAGTCGATGGACATGAAAGGGAAGCAGGGTTTGGGAATGGAGTGAGACAGGCTTGTAGCCTATCCCCGATGTTATTCAGTCTGTATATTGAGCAAGCAGTAAAGGAAACAAAAGAAAAATTCGGGGTAGGTATTAAAATCCATGGAGAAGAAATAAAAACTTTGTTCGTCGATGACATCGTAATTCTGTCAGAGACAGCAAAGGACTTGGAAGAGCAGTTGAATGGAATGGATAGTGTCTTGAAAGGAGGATATAAGATGAACATCAACAAAAGCAAAACGAGGATAATGAAATGTAGTCGAATTAAGTCAGGTGCAGCTGAGGGAATTAGATTAGGAAATGAGACACTTAAGTAGTAAAGGAGTTTTGCTATTTGGGGTGCAAAATAGCTAATGGTGGTCAAAGTAGAGAGGATATAAAATGTAGACTGGCAATGGGAAGGAAAGCGTTTCTGAAGAAGAGAAATTTGTTAACATCGAGTACAGATTTAAGTGTCAGGAAGTCATTTCTGAAAGTATTTGTATGGAGTGTAGCCTTGTATGGAAGTGAAACATTGACGATAAATAGTTTGGACAATAAGAGAATAGAAGCTTTCGAAATGTGGTGCTACAGAAGAATGCTGAAGATTAGATGGATAGATCACATAACTAATGAGGAAATATTGAATAGGATTGTGGAGAAGAGAAGTTTGTGGCACAACTTGACCAGAAGAAGGGACCGGTTGGTGGGACATGTTCTGAGGCATCAAGGGATCACCAATTTGGTATTGGAGGGCAGTGTGGAGGGTAAAAATCGTAGAGGGAGACCAAGAAATGAATACACTCAGCAGATTCAGAAGGATGTAGGTTGCAGTAGGTACTGGGAGATGAAGAAGCTTGCACAGAATAGATTAGCATGGAGAGCTGCATCAAACCAGTCTCAGGACTGAGGACCACCACCACAACAACAACAAAATATTTTAATTTTCTTCCGCATTTCATTCAGTGTGCCTAGAACTGTTGAAGGGGTCAACTTGACCCCAGCGTAATTTCTCTTCTCAATAATCCAACAGTATAGGGGCAACAGTGAGCAGTAACGCGGAGCAGTAGCTCCTCATTGTTACAACTTGGCACGTGTAGATTCCAGTCCGCCACAGCTTATGCTGTGTCACCCAGGCAGCCATTGTCCGTGAAACACGTTTCCGAACTTGTATCGACAGCGTGGACCTTCCGATGAACAAGTGTTACATCTCTTAGAGAATTCCGAAGTTGAAACGGAAATTGACTTCACTGATGAAGATGATGATTATGTACCTGTCACAAGTGGAGATGAAGTCATTGTGAACGAGGCGCGATTAGTGGAAGAGGATTCAGGTTCTGATGTACGAAGGTCACTCCAAAAGAAATGCACACTATTTTTTTAAAATCTCTCTTTTATTCTAAATGTTTGAACGTTTTACAGTGTGTAGATACATAATTTAGGAACAATATTTTCATTTCTCCACATAATTTCCGTCCCTTTGAACTGCCTTACACCATCTTGGAACCAGCGCCTGTATACCCGCACGGTGAAATTGTGGATCAACCTGTCGGAGCCACTGTTTGGCAGCGTGCACAAGGGAGTCATCATCTTCAAACCTTGTTCCAAGAAAAGAGAGTCTTTCAGTTTCCCAAAGAGATGATGGTCACATGGAGCCAGGTCAGGACTGTAAAGCGGTTGTTTCAGCGTCGTGCATCCGTGTTTTGTGATCGCTTCCACGGTTTTTTGACTGACATGTGGCCGTGCATTGTCGTGCAACAGCAAAACATCCTGCTTTTGCCGATGTGGTCGAACACGACTCAGTCGAGCTAGAAGTTTCTTCAGTGTCGTCACATATGCATCAGAATTTATGGTGGTTCCACTTGGCACGAGGTCCACAAGCGAGAGTCCTTCGGAATCAAAAAAACGCCGTAGCCATAACTTTTCCAGCAGAAGGTGTGATTTCGAATTTATTTTTCTTGGGTAAATTTGCACGATGCCACTCCATTGATTGCCTCTTCGTCTCTGGTGAAAAATGATGGAGCCGTGTTTCATCACCTGTCACAATTCTTCCAAGAAATTCATCTCCACCATTGTCGTACTGTTCGCTGCATACTGTTTCTCTTGTTTCTTTGTAACCCACTGTCCACATGCTGGAAGCCCACCTGGCACAAACCCTTTTTCACGCCAACACTTTCAGTACTCTGCAACCACTTCCTTCCCCTATCCCAACGTAGCTTGACAATTCGTTCACTGTGAAGCGTCTGTCAGCAGTCACTAATTCGTTAACTCTCTGCACATTGTCTGGAGTGTGTGCAGTACGAGGCCTGCCGCTGCGAGGACAATCCTCAATATTGCCGTGCCCGCTTTCGTCACGTAACCTGCTCCCCCACCGACTAACTGTACTGCGATCGACAGCACCATCTCCGTACACCTTATTCAACCTCTTGCGGATGTTTCCCACTGTCTCGACTTCACAGCACAGGAATTGTATGACAGCACGTTGCTTCTGACGAACGTCAAGTGTAGCAGCCATCTTGAAGACATGCTGAATATTAGTAACCATAACCTACTGCATATAACAAGGCGAAAATCCTTATTAATGCACTAGTACAAATGGCCAGTTTTTGGAAGCGGCGACACCCGTCAATTATATGGGTGTGACTGTTCGAAATGATCTCAAATGGAATGATCAGATTAACAAGTAACGAGCAAGGCAAACTCTAGATTGCGGTTAATTGGTAGGATCCTGAAGCGATGCAGTCCTTCAACAAAGGAAATAGCTTACAATACGTTAGTTCGTCCAGTATTGGAGTATCGTTCGTCTGTATGGGACCCTCGTACGTCAATCACAATCTGTTCCACCACAGCAGGTACAGTTAGAAGCGTGTACAAATGTGATTGCAAGGGATGGAACCGTGTGGGAGACAGGAAATTATTCATCTTCTGGAAGGCGGTAAGCTTTGGATGTTCTCAAGGAGAGAGGAGATCCCACTGGTTGTGCTTGCCAACGAGTAGAGAGCTCTGATTGCCTTCTCTCTTATTTTTGATGAAGCAATGCTACTTCTCATGAAGAAAGACAAAGAATCAAATGCTCGAAAAGTACTAAAAAGCAATGACTGGACTGTGTCGCCGGCCGCTGTGGACGAGCGGTTCTAGGCGCTTCAGTTCGGAAACGCGCTGCTGCTATGGTCGCTGGTTCGAATGCTGCCTCGAGCATGGATGCGTGTGCTGTCCTTAGGTTAGTTAGGTTTAAGTAGTTCCAAGTTCTAGGGGACTGATGACCTCAGATGTTAAGTCCCATACTGCTCAGAGGCGCTGATGACCTCGATGTTGAGGGTAAATAAGCCGCCGCCCTCCCCCCCCCCCCCCCCCCCAACACTGCTCAGAGCCATTTGAACTGTGTCAGTTGAGGAACAGGAGAAACTATAGCCATCATGTATGTTTGGAGGGGGGGGGGGGGGGTTGTGCTCAAAAGGTATGTCTATGGATGATCTCTGGTCGCAGTCTTGGGGGGCCTGCTAATATCAAGGACGTTATGCCAAGGGAAAATTTCAAGATCTTCTCAGATTCCTCCATTTTGATGAAAAATCAGGCCGGGCTGAACATCTGGCAGCCAACAAATTCGCTCTTGTATCAGAAATTTGGTGAAAGTTCATTGAAAATGACCTGGAGAAGATATAACCATTGACGAGCAACTGTTACCGAACAAAGCAAGATGAAGGTTTATTCATTTCATGTCCCACAAACCAGACAAATATGATATCAAATTCTGGTTAGCTATTCATGTAATGACAAAGTATACAGGGTGGTCCATTGATAGTGACTGGGCCAAATATCTCACGAAATAAGCATCAAACGAAAAAAACTACAAAGAACGAAACTCGTCTAGCTTGAAGGGGGAAAAGAGATGGCGCTATGGTTGGCCCGCTAGATGGCGCTGCCATAGGTCAAACGGATATCAACTGCGTTTTTTAGAAATAGGCACCCCCATTATTTACTGCATATTCGTTTAGTACGTAGAGAATTATGAATGTTTTAGTTGGACCATCTTTTCGATTTGTGATAGATGGCGCTGTAATAGTGACAAACGTATAAGTACGTGGTGTGACGTAACATTCCGCCAGTGCGGACGGTATTTGCTTCGTCATACATTACCCGTGTTAAAATGGACCGTTTACCAATTGCGGAAAAGGTCGATATCGTGTTGATGTATGGCTATTGTGATCAAAATGCCCATCGGGCGTGTGCTATGTATGCTGCTCGGTATCCCGAACGACATCACCCAAGTGTCCGGACCGTTCGCCGGATAGTTACGTTGTTTAAGGAAACAGGAAGTGTTCAGCCACATCTGAAACGTCAACCACGACCTGCAACAAATGATGATGACCAAGTAGATGTTTTAGCTGCTGTCGCGGCTAATCCGCACATCAGTAGGAGACAAACTGCGCGTAGAATCTGGAATCTCAAAAACGTCGGTGTTGAGAATGCTACATCGACATCGATTGCACCCGTACCATATTTCTATGCACCAGGAATTGCATGGCGACGACTTCGAACGTCGTGTATAGTTCTGCCACTGGACACAAGAGAAATTATGGGTCGATGACAGATTGTTTCACGCGTTCTTTTAGCGACGAAGCGGCATTCACCAACAGCGGTAACGTAAACCGGCATAATATGCACTACTGGGCAACGGAAAATTCACGATGGCTGCGACAAATGGAACATCAGCGACATTGGCGGGTTAATGTATGATGCGGCATTATGGGAGGTAGGATAATTCGCCCCTATTTTATCGATGGCGATGTAAATGGTGCAGTGTATGCTGATTTCCTACGTAATGTTCTACCGATGTTACTACAAGATGTTTCACTGCATGGCAGAATGGCGATGTACTTCCAATATGATGGATGTCCGGCACATAGCTCGCGTGCGGTATTGAATAGTATATTTCGTGACAGGTGGATTGGTCGTCGAAGCACCATACCGTGGCCCGCATGTTCACCGGATCTGACGTCCCCGGATTTCTTTCTGTGGGGAAAGTTGAAGGATATTTCCTGTCTGACAACGCCTGACAAAATGGTTCAAATAGCTCCGAGCACTATGGGACTTAACTTCAGAGGTCATCAGTCCCATAGAACTTAGCAGTACTTAAACCTAACTAACCAGCAACGCAGTTCCGGACTGAAGCGCCTAGAACCGCTCGGTCACAGCGGCCGGCTCGTCCCCTGGAGCCATTTGTAAATAAAGGAAGAAATGTGTAGACAGACGACTTCTTTATGTCTCTTCCACTTGCTAAAAATCTCAAAAAAAAGAGGAAACTTCATTAGTCGGTACGATGAACAACAGCTGTGAAATCCCAGATGAAGTAAGGAAGCCGAATGCTGAAATATACTCCAGCGTAATATTGCACAATAGTGGCAACACAGACTGCACCTTGACTGTATACCAAGGAAAGAAGAATAAAAATGTCATTCTTCTAAGTACACTGCATGCTGAAGTAACAATAAGCAAGGAAGGAAAGAGAAAACCTGAAAGCCTAACGTTCTATAATGCAGCAAATTATGGGGTGGACGTGGTTGATCAAATGACCCGTAAATATACTACAAATGTTGCATGTAGGAGATAGCCAATGCATGTCTTCTACAACATGCTGGACATGGCGGCAATAAATGCATGAGTCATCTACTAGGGGCGTTTGAGAAGTCCGTGCAAAGTCCGAGAGATGGCACTACCGGTGCGTATCGAGGTCATGTTCAGTTGGTAGCATCTTCGGAAAGACAGCTAACCAAGTTTCAGCCATATCGGTCTATTTCTTTGTGTTTGGCATTCGTGTGAATCAAGGAAGTCGAGTGATTGTCAAAAAATGGACGAAAAAGAATTTCTTATGGTGATTAAACATTACTGTATGAAAGGCAAATCGCCTCAGGAGACTAAAGAGAAGCTCGATAAACATTACAGTGACTTTGCATCTTAGATTAGAACGGTTTATAAGTGGTTTTAAAATTTTCGGAGTGGCCATATGCGCACAAGTGGTGCTGAACGTTCTGGACGCCCTGTGGAGGTTACGACTCCAGAAATCATTCATAAAATAATGATATGGTGATAGATGAATTATGGAGCGTGAGATTGCTAGTGCTGCGGGCATCTCGAATGAACGGGTACATAATTTTTTGTATAAACATTTGGACACGAGAAAGCTGTCCGCAAGATGGGTTCTGCGACTGCTCACGTTTGACCAAAAACGGAATTGTGTGAAATGTTGCAGCTGTCCAGGAGATCAAACAACAATCTAAGCAAACGGTTACCAAGGGAGAATCTGCACCAAAAAAGGTGAAGAGTATTCCTTCGGCCGGAAAGGTTATGGCGACTGTCTTTTGGGATTTACAAGGGATAATCCTCATCGACTATCTGGAAAAAGGTAAAACTATTACAGTTGAATATTATTCATCGTTATTGGACCGTTTTAAAACCGATATGCAAGAAAAACGCCGGCGATTGGACCGCAAAAAAAAGTCCTTTTCCATCACGACAATGTACCAGCACCCACCTCAGCATTTATGTCCGCAAAATTAATGGAAATAGGATTCGTTTCACATCCCCCCGATTCTCCAGACGTGGCTCCCTCGGACCACTGTCTGTTCCCCAATTTCAAGAAATGGCTGTTGGGATAAAGATTTTACTCAAATGAGGAGGTGATTGCAGCAACTAATAGCTATTTTGCAGACTTGGACAACTCCTACAATTCGGAAAGCGTCAACAAGTTAGAACGTTGTTGGACGAAGTCTGAAAGGAGACAATGTCGAAAAATAAAAAAGGTTTACCCCAAACACATAAATACACTCCTGGAAATGGAAAAAAGAACACATTGACACCGGTGTGTCAGACCCACCATACTTGCTCCGAACACCGCGAGAGGGCTGTACAAGCAATGATCACACGCACGGCACAGCGGACACACCAGGAACCGCGGTGTTGGCCGTCGAATGGCGCTAGCTGCGCAGCATTTGTGCACCGCCGCCGCCAGTGTCAGCCAGTTTGCCGTGCCATACGGAGCTCCATCGCAGTCTTTAACACTGGTAGCATGCCGCGACAGCGTGGACGTGAACCGTATGTGCAGTTGACGGACTTTGAGCGAGGGCGTATAGTGGCCATGCGGGAGGCCGGGTGGACGTACCGCCGAATTGCTCAACACGTGGGGCGTGAGGTCTCCACAGTACATCGATGTTGTCGCCAGTGGTCGGCGGAAGGTGCACGTGCCCGTCGACCTGGGACCGGACCGCAGCGACGCACGGATGCACACCAAGACCGCAAGGATCCTACGCAGTGCCGTATTGGACCGCACCGCCACTTCCCAGCAAATTAGGGACACTGTTGCTCCTGGGGTATCGGCGAGGACCATTCGCAACCGTCTCCATGAAGCTGGGCTACGGTCCCGCACACCGTTAGGCCGTCTTCCGCTCACGCCACAACATCGTGCAGCCCGCCTCCAGTGGTGTCGCGACAGGCGTGAATGGAGGGACGAATGGAGACGTGTCGTCTTCAGCGATGAGAGTCGCTTCTGCCTTAGTGCCAATGATGGTCGTATGCGTGTTTGGCGCCGTGCAGGTGAGCGCCACAATCAGGACTGCATACGGCCGAGGCACACAGGGCCAACACCCGGCATCATGGTGTGGGGAGCGATCTCCTACAGTGGCCGTACACCTCTGGTGATCGTCGAGGGGACACTGAATAGTGCACGGTACATCCAAACCGTCATCGAACCCATCGTTCTACCATTCCTAGACCGGCAAGGGAACTTGCTGTTCCAACAGGACAATGCACGTACGCATGTATCCCGTGCCACCCAACGTGCTCTAGAAGGTGTAAGTCAACTACCCTGGCCAGCAAGATCTCCGGATCTGTCCCCCATTGAGCATGTTTGGGACTGGATGAAGCGTTGTCTCACGCGGTCTGCACGTCCAGCACGAACGCTGGTCCAACTGAGGCGCCAGGTGGAAATGGCATGGCAAGCCGTTCCACAGGACTACATCCAGCATCTCTACGATCGTCTGCATGGGAGAATAGCAGCCTGCATTGCTGCGGAAGGTGGATATACACTGTACTAGTGCCGACATTGTGCATGCTCTGTTGCCTGTGTCTATGTGCCTGTGGTTCTGTCAGTGTGATCATGTGATGTATCTGACCCCAGGAATGTGTCAATAAAGTTTCCCCTTCCTGGGACAATGAATTCACGGTGTTCTTATTTCAATTTCCAGAAGTGTAGTTTTTATTTTAGCACGGACTTTTCAAACGCCCCTTGTATAACATAGGAACAAACAAGAAAATGGAAAGGAAGAAGTTCATACTTCTACTGGCAAATAAACCGAATGGAACAAAAGAGCACGAACGTCAGGCAAAGGAAGAGGATATGGAATTGAAATCACCAAGAAGGCGGAGGAAGTGCCAAATCAGCTTCTGCAAAGGCAACCAGACCAGCGAAAACCGCGCAAGGTGCCACAAAATCCGAGTGCGGAAAATTTGCACATGATACAGAAACCACCTGTGCTAAGTGCACGTAGCAGCTTCAAATGACTTGGGTGAAAAGTAATACAGAGCTGTTTCTAAAACACATGTCAGAGTATGTTGTTGTTTTGGTCTCCAGTCCAGAGACTGGTTTGATGCAGTTCTCCATGCTACCGTATCCTGTGCAAGCTTCTTCATCTCCCAGTACTTACTGCAACCCACATCCTGCTTAGTATATTCATCTCTTGGTCTCCCTCTACGATTTTTACCCTCCACGCTGCCCTCCAATGCTAAATTTGTGATCCCTTGATGCCTCAGAACATGTCCTACCAACCGGTCCCTTCTTTTTGTCAAGTTGTGCCACAAACTCATCTTCTCCCCAATTCTATCCAATATCTCCTGATTAGTTATGTGATCTACCCATCTAATCTTCAGCATTCTTCTGTAGCACCACATTTCGAAAGCTTCTATTCTCTTCTTGTCCAAACTATTTATCGTCCTTGTTTCACTTCCATACATGACTACACTCCATACAAATACTTTCAGAAACGACTTGCTGACACTTAAATCTATACTCGACGTTAACAAATTTCTCTTCTTCAGAAACGCTTTCCTTGCCATTGCCAATCTACATTTTATATCCTTTCTACTTCGACCATCATCAGTTATTTTGCTCCCCAAAAAGCAAAACTCCTTTACTACTTTAAGTGTCTCATTTCCTAATCTAATTCCCTCAGCATCACCCGACTTAATTCGACTACATTCCATTACCCTCGCTTTGCTTTTGTTGATGTTCATCTCATACCTTCCTTTCAAGACACTGTCCATTCCATTCAACTGCTCTTCCAAGTCCTTTGCTGTCGATTACAATGTCATCGGCGAACCTCAAAGTTTTTATTTCTTCTCCATGGATTTTAATGCTTAATCCGAATTTTTCTTTTGTTTCCTTTACTGCTTGGTCAATATACAGATTGAATAACATCGGGGAGAGGCTACTGCCCTGTCTCAATCCCTTCCCAACCAATGCTTCCATTTCATGCCCCTCGTCTCTTATAACTGCCACCTGCTTCCTGTTCAATTTGTAAGTAGCCTTTCGCTCCCTGTATGTTACCCCTGCCACGTTTAGAATTTGAAAGAGAGTATTCCAGTCAACATTGTCAAAAGTTTTCTCTAAGAATTCGCGTTAGTATTTTGCAGCTCTGACTTATTAAACTGATAGTTCGGTAATTTTCACATCTGTCAACACCTGCTTCCTTTGGGATTGGAATTATTATATTCTTCTTGAAGTCTGAGGGTATTTCGCCTGTCTCATACATCTTGCTCAGCAGATGGTAGAGTTTTGTCAGGTCTGGCTCTCCCAAGGCCGTCAGTAGTTCTAATGGAATGTTGTCTACTCCCGGGGCCTTGTTTCGATTCACGCATTATCGTATCTCCCATTTCATCTTCATCTACATCCTCTTCCATTTCCATAATATTGTCCTCAAGTACATCGCCTTTGTGTAGACCCTCTATATAATCCAACCACCTTCCTGCATTCCCTTCTTTGCTTAGAACTGGGTTACCACCTGAGCTCTTGATATTCATACAAGTGGTTCTCTTTTCTCCAAAGGTCCCTTTAATTTTCCTGTAGGCGGTATCTATCTTACCCCCTAGTGAGATAAGGCTCTACGTCCTTACATTTGTCCTCTAGCCATTCCTGCTTAGCCACTTTGCACTTCCATTCTATCTCATTTTTAAGACGTCTGTATTCCTTTTTGCCTGCTTCATTTACTGCATTTTTATATTTTCTCCTTTCATCAATTAAGTTCAGTATTCCAATATCAGAGTATAATGGACCAGATATGTTAAATGTGTCTAGGAGGTTGTATGAATAGTTATTAGATTGAAATCTGTAGTTAAGAAACTGGTTAGAACTTAAATTTACCAAATATGCTGCAACCAGTCGCAAAATGTTGATTTATTTGTTCAGTTTTCAAATCGATTTCAACTTATTAACAGCCATCATCGTTGGTTCCACCCAATATGTGAAGTTGTTGTGGTCTTCAGTCCAGTGACTGGTTTGATGCACCTCTCCATGCTACTCCATGCTGTGCAAGCTTCTTCATCTCCCAGTAACTAACTACTGCCACCTACATCCTTCTGAATCTGCTTAGTGTATTAATCTCTTGGTCTCCCTCTACATCTACCCATCAAATCTTCAGCATTTTTCTGTAGCACCACATTTCGAAAGGTTCTGTTCTCTTATCGTCCTCGTTTCTCTTCCACACATGGCTACACTGCAAACAAATAATTGCAGAACCGACTTTCTGACACTTAAATCTATACTCGATGTTAACAAATTTCTCTCCTTCAGAAACGCTTTCCTTGCCATTGCCAGCCTGCATCTTATATCCTCTCTACTTCGACCATCATCAGTTATTTTGCTCCCCTAACAGCGAAACTCATTTACCACTTTCAGCGTCTTATCTCCTAATCTAATTCCCGCAGCATCACCCGATTTAATTCGACTACATTCCATTATCCTTGTTTTGCTTTTGTTAAAGTTCATCTTATATTCTCCTTTCAAGATAATGTCCATTCCGTTCAACTGCTTAGTTAGCAGTAGCGAGAATAAATTTGTATGGTACATAGTTGCTCAAATAAATTATGAATTATTGTTTATAATTGTAAATAATTGTTGTCATTAGTAGAAATAAAGTATCGATTAACAAACAGTATAAGAAGTACTTGTGTAAGTCAAATATGAAAACATTTTATTTGAGTGACAGAATGCCCCTTCATGCCATTTTAGGACTGTCAGAAACTTCGCCGTTCAAGTGTTAAATGATGCTTGTAACGATTTCTCTGTGTTTGGTTGGTTAGTTGATTTGGGGGAGGGCGCAAAACGGCGACGTCATGGCTCTGAGCACTGTGGGATTTAACATCTATGGTGATCAGTCCCCTAGAAGTTAGAAGTACTTAAACCTAACTAACACAACACCCAGTCATCACGAGGCAGAGAAATTCCCTGACCCCGCCGGGAATCTAACCCGGAAACCCGGGCGTGGGAAGCGAGAACGCTAACGCACGACCACGTGCTGCGGCGAGGTCATGGGTCGCATCGGATTAGAGAGGAAAGAGGAAGGAAATCGGCCGCGCCCTTTCAAAGGAAACATCCCAGCATTTGGCTGAAGCAACTTGGGGAAATCAAGGAAAACGTAAATCGGCTTGGTACCACGCGGGTTTGAATCGCCGTCCTCCCGAATGCGACTCCAGTTTGCTAGCCAGTGCGCCACCTCGGTCGGTTTTCTCTAGGGGCGAACAACTTTTTGTCCGCTGAGGCTAGAACAATAGGGGTGAAAGCCTGTATCCCCGTCTTATAATGTTTACAATCTGAGCACTCGGTCTTTCGTTGCCTCTGGTACAGTTAACGTCTTATATCGCACCTGCTTCCAACGCGACGCGTCATTTTGCTTCTGACATACTGGCACTCAAGCGGAAGTCAGGGCAGCGACGCTAATGAACGTATCCGGTACGCTACCTGTCCTGACTTCAGCATCGACTGCGCCCGCCAAGTGCGTAACCTTGTTATGCAGGTGTGTGCTGCGGCAACGGTGACCGCAGTGGCCCATACTACGTGTCCTTGTAACCCCTCCCCTATTTCTCCCCTCCCCCCTCCCCTGTCCCACTCTCTCACTCTCTCTGTCTCGCTCTCAGTACCCACCCTCTCGCTCCCCCCTCCCAATGCTGTACTGGCCGCACCTCCCCCCCCCCCCCCACCCCCAGTAACCACGTGCTAAGAGTAGGGGATCGATAAGGACGTCGCATTCGCGTTAACCTGCTGTGCCACGTGGGTCGCATACAGGGGTGTTCGGACGTGTCTGCTAACGCATTCACTCGCGCGCTTCGGTTCTTTACCCGCCGAGATCTGCACGGTCAGAAAGGGACCAGTTTTGCGCATCCGCGCCGATGCACCGCCAACACACAGACCTGTGTGTCTGCGGAGGAATCAGTGTCGTTTCAGCCCCTCTCCTACTCCGCTCTGGTACCCGATCTAAGGCCGGTATTAACAGCCATATTTCTTTGGCAAACAGAGTATTGATTTAAGTGCCAGGAAGTCGTTTCTGAAAGTACGCTCCTGGAAATTGAAATAAGAACACCGTGAATTCATTGTCCCAGGAAGGGGAAACTTTATTGACACATTCCTGGGGTCAGATACATCACATGATCACACTGACAGAACCACAGGCACATAGACACAGGCAACAGAGCATGCACAATGTCGGCACTAGTACAGTGTATATCCACCTTTCACAGCAATGCAGGCTGCTATTCTCCCATGGAGACGATCGTAGAGATGCTGGATGTAGTCCTGTGGAACGGCTTGCCATGCCATTTCCACCTGGCGCCTCAGTTGGACCAGCGTTCGTGCTGGACGTGCAGACCGCGTGAGACGACGCTTCATCCAGTCCCAAACATGCTCAATGGGGGACAGATCCGGAGATCTTGCTGGCCAGGGTAGTTGACTTACACCTTCTAGAGCACGTTGGGTGGCACGGGATACATGCGGACGTGCATTGTCCTGTTGGAACAGCAAGTTCCCTTGCCGGTCTAGGAATGGTAGAACGATGGGTTCGATGACGGTTTGGATGTACCGTGCACTATTCAGTGTCCCCTCGACGATCACCAGAGGTGTACGGCCAGTGTAGGAGATCGCTCCCCACTCCATGATGCCGGGTCTTGGCCCTGTGTGCCTCGGTCGTATGAAGTCCTGATTGTGGCGCTCACCTGCACGGCGCCAAACACGCATACGACCATCATTGGCACCAAGGCAGAAGCGACTCTCATCGCTGAAGACGACACGTCTCCATTCGTCCCTCCATTCACGCCTGTCGCGACACCACTGGAGGCGGGCTGCACGATGTTCGGGTGTGAGCGAAAGACGGCCTAACGGTGTGCGGGACCGTAGCCCAGCTTCTTGGAGACGGTTGAAAATGGTCCTCGCCGATACCCCAGGAGCAACAGTGTCGCTAATTTGCTGGGAAGTGGCGGTGCGGTCCCCTACGGCACTGCATAGGGTCCTACGATCTTGGCATGCATCCGTGCGTCGCTGCGGTTCGGTCCCAGGTCGACGGGCACGTGCACCTTCCGCCGACCACTGGCGACAACATCGATGTACTGTGGAGACCTCACGCCCCACGTGTTGAGCAATTCGGCGGTACGTCCACCCGGCCTCCCGCATGCCCACTATACGCCCTCGCTCAAAGTCCGTCAACTGCACATACGGTTCACGTCCACGCTGTCGCGGCATGCTACCAGTGTTAAAGACTGCGATGGAGCTCCGTATGCCGCGGCAAACTGGCTGACACTGACGGTGGCGGTGCACAAATGCTGCGCAGCTAGCGCCATTCGACGGCCAACACCGCGGTTCCTGGTGTGTCCGCTGTGCCGTGCGTGTGATCATTGCTTCTACAGCCGTCTCGCAGTGTCCGGAGCAAGTATGGTGGGTCTGAAACACCGGTGTCAATGTGTTCTTTTTTCCATTTCCAGGAGTGTATTTGTATGGAGTGTAGCCATGTATGGAACTGAAACACGGCCGATAAATAGTTTAGACATGAGGAGAATAGAAGCTTTCGAAATGTGATGCTACAGATGAATGCTGATGGGTAGATCATGTAACTAATGAGGAGGTATCGAATAGAACTGGAGAGAGGAAACGTTTGTGGGACACCTTGACTAGAAGAAAGGATCGATTGGTAGGACATGTTCTGAGGTGTCAAGGGATCACCAATATAGTATTGGAGGGAACAAATGTTTCAAATAGTTCTGAGCACTATGGGACTTAACTGCTGAGGTCATCAGGCCCCTAGAACTTAGAGCTACTTAAAGCTAACTAACCTAAGGACATCACACACATCCTTGCCCGAGGCAAGATTCGAACCTGCGACCGTAGCGGTCGCGCGGCTCCAGACTGTAGCGCCTAGAACCTCGCGGCCACCCCGCCTGGCTTGGAGGGAACAGTGGAGGGTAAAAATCGTAGAGGGAGACCAAGAGATGAATACACTAAGCAGATTCAGAAGGATGTAGGCTGCAGTACGTACTGGGAGATTTCTCCAAATTGCTTCAGGCAAATGCTGTGCTGTTTCCTTTGAAAGGACGCGGCCGATTTCTTTCCTCTTTCCTCTCTAATACGATGCGACCGATGATCTAGCCGTTTTGTGCCCTCCCCCAAATCAACTAACCAACCAAACACAGAGAAATCGTTACAAGCATATTTTAACACTAGAACGGCGCAGTTTCTGAAATTCCTAGAACGGCGGAAAGGGGTCATTTTGACCCCACATTTGGATTAAACAGGCACTTTTTTTAGTGTTTGTCAATCCGTACATTATTTCTACTAATGACAACAATTATTTACAATTATAAAAAAATTATTACTAATTTATTTGAGCAGCGATGTACCATACAAATTTGTTGTTGCTACTGCTAACGAAGCAGTTGAACGGAATGGACATTGTTTTGAAAGGAGGATACAAGATGAACATCAACAAAAGCAAAACGAGGATAATGGAACGTAGTCCAATTAAATCGGGCGATGCTGCGGGAATTAGATTAGGAAATAAGACGCTCAAAGTAGTAAATCAGTTTCACTGTTTGGGAAGCAAAATAACTGAAGTAGAGAGGATATAAAATGCACACCGGCAATGGCAAGGAAAGTGTTTCTGAAGAAGAGAAATTTGTTAACATCGAGTATAGATTTAAGTGTCAGGAAATCGTTTCTGAAAGTATTTGTATGGAGTCGAGCCATGTATGGAAGTGAAACATGACGATAAAAAGTTTAGACAAGAAGAAGCTTTCGAAATGTGGTGCTACAGAAGAACACTGAATATTAGATGGGTAGATCACGTAACTAGTCAGGAGGTTTTGAATAGAGTTGGGGAGAAGAGGAGTCTGTCGGACAACTTGACGAGAAGAAGGGATCGGTTGGTAGGACATGTTCTGAGGCAGCGTGGAGGGTCAAAATCTTAGATGGAGACCAAGTGATGAATACACTAAGCAGATTCAGAAGTATGTTGCAGTAGGGACTGGGAAATGAAGAAGCTTGCACAGGAAAGAGTAGCATGGAGAGTTGCAACAAACCAGTGTCAGGACTGAAGACCACAACAACAACAACAACAATTCGTCAAATTGACAAAGATCTTTGAATATACATCCTACAGTTGGAGGTTAACTTTCTCGTTTACCTAGGTTTCAACGTTAGTAATGACGTCTTCTTCAGAGCCGTCTTCCAATAAAGGGTGTAGGAACAGGGGGGTCAGCCTTTGAGGAACATCTGGTGCAAATGGCTTTAAGCACCTAAACCTTTACGTGACATAGAGCTACTACATCATCATGAAGTTAAAGGATATAGACTCGACACGCTTGAGGAACTACAAATTTATGCACACCTAATTACAGATAGAGGCAATTTACTGAACGATCAACTGTATCTAAATAATAGGGCATACTTCGAAGGCTTCCAGCCTATATTAGATTTACAATAATTCATAATGCATGTGAACATTACAGTTTCTGTAATAATAGAATCTTTCTTACAGATGTTCATACGAGATTTGTTGGTCAGTTTAAAAGGCTCTGTAGTAGACTGTAAAACGTAGTCAAACGACTGGCAGAAGCTGTGAGGACGGGGTGTGAGTCGTGCTTGGGTAGCTCAGTTGGTAGAACCCTTTCCCCTCGAAATACAAAGGTCCCGAGTTCGAGACTCGGTCCGGCACACAGTTTTACTCTGCCAGGAAGTATGCATCAAGTTTTATAAACTTGACTTAGGACATGGCTTGTTTTAGGCAAACATTTAAATAATATTTTGTGTAAGTACTACACGTTGCATCCTGTAGGATGACCATATCTAATATAATTTACTAGCGCACTATAATATCAACTTTTTGCAGGTTCTGAAGAAGACGTTATTACTAACGTTGAAACTTAGGTAAACGATAAAGTTAACCTGCAACTGTAGGCTGTAAATTCTTATATAAACAATATCAGTTGCTGTCGCAGCATAAAAATGTTAAAAATTATATTAAAAAAAGATCTTTGACATGTCACTAAAGAGGACTATTGCACTCTTGTCATATTTTTGCAGCTTTTACAAAATAAATAAATGTTTCGAAGTTTTACTGATCTTCAAAGTAGTCTCTAGCATTGTGTATAACCCGTTGCCAGCGATGTGGAAGTCGTAGGACACTCTCAGCAATGCCAGGGTGTGTTGACAGTTCGAGCGGCGCGGTCTATTGCCCGACGAATTTGTAGCAGTTGTGAAGCGAATGCCGTGAAGTGTTTCCTTCAGTTCAGAAATCAAGTCGATCTCTCGAGGGCTTAAGTCATGGGAGTGCGCCGGCCGGGGTGGCCGAGTGGTTCCAGGCGCTACAGTCTGGAACCAAACGACCGCTACGGTCGCAGGTTCGAATCTTGCCTCGGGCATGGATGTGTGTGATGTCCTTAGGTTAGTTAGGTTTAAGTAGTTCTAATTTCTAGGGCACTGATGACCTTAGAAGGTAAGTGCTCAGAGCCATTTGCCATTTTTTTGTCATGGGAGTGCTGTAGGTGGAGCCCAGGCAGTCAGACAAGTCAGTGACAGCTTGCCCTGTACGTGCTTGAGCATTGTCCTGCAAAATGATGGTCAGGTCGTGCAGAAAGTGTCACCACTTCTGTCTTGCTTGCATTGAGGCTCATGGCCGACACTTTGAGCTCATTTTGTAAGGCACACTACAGATACTACGTTCATTCTGTGAACAATGGTATTTGCAGTTAGCTAGTGCAAACAAAAAAGTACACAGCACTTACTATGTACCTTCAGGTTTAGCATGACGTTGATACTACATCAGAATATTTTATGATCTGAAGATGGCAGCAGCCGAAACCGGTAATAGTGACGTGTAAAAAAAAAAATTGTCATCAAGACGGACCTGTAAAATAAAGTGCCAAAAATATGACCGCGACTCGACTTCATGTCTTCAGTTTATAATGTGATTCTACTTCTGATTTTTTTCCGTCAGCTGGCTTCTCCGACCCTAGGTTCCCTACCTCAAATTGTTCACTGGAGCATCCTCTATGTCCGCTCAAATTTTTGCCCCCTCTCACGGCAAAATCCTGCAGCAACGGAAAGTTTTTGAGCGCCCCTCGTGACACAACAAAAGAATAATATTTGCAAGAGGAGCGGAAACGCACCTACTTTCACGGACCGTTTATAAGCAGAAATATGGCAATCTAGACCATAAAAGAAGATCCATTTCGTGTACGGAATCACGTCATTGGTAGACTCCATCCAAGGCTACAAAAAATTGCACTGTAGGGTATGATCGTTATAGCCACGTTTTCAGCTTCTCACACACAGTTCTCAAAAGCTGGCTCTGCTGTTTACCAACAATCCAATAGGACACGTTTCACAATTACGTTACTTTTTGAAGTCTGTAGACAAAAAGTCATACGGTATGTAATATTATTTACTGTTGTGATTAGTGATGAACAAAAATGATACTAGCGGAAAATTGCTCCTAATGGAGCACAAATAATGCGAATGTGTTCCTGTTTATTTAAAGATTCTGACTAAAATGTGGGCGGAGAGAAGGGGTAGGGTACAAGCTGCCTCATTCTACCTTCCCCAGCACCTTTCAAAATTATCATCATCATTACCACCATCACTTAAGACTGATTATGCCTTTCAGCGTTCAATCTGGAGCATAGCCCCCCTTATAAAATTCCTCCATGATTGCCTATTCAGTGCTAACATTGGTGCCTCTTCTGCTGTTAAGCCTATTACTTCAAAACCATTCTTAACCGAATCCAGGTACCTACTCCTTGGTCTGCCCCGACTCCTCCTACCCTCTACTGCTGAACCCCTGAGTCTCTTGGGTAACCTTGCTTCTCCCATACGTGTAACATGACCCCACCATCTAAGCCTGTTCAACCTGACTGCTACATCTATAGAGTTCATTCCCAGTTCTTCTTTGATTTCCTCATTGTGGACACCCTCCTGCCATTGTTCCCATCTACTAGTTCCTGCAATCATCCTAGCTACTTTCATATCCGTAACCTCAACCTTGTTGATAAGGTAACCTGAATCCAACCAGCTTTCGCTCCCATACAACAAAGTTGGTCGAAAGATTGAACGGTGCACAGATAACTTAGTCTCGGTACTGACTTCCTTCTTGCAGAAGAGAGTAGATCGTAGCTGAGCGCTCACTGCATTACCTTTGCTACGCCTTGCTTCCAGTTCTTTCACTATGTTGCCGTCCTGTGAGAATATGCATCCTAAGTACTTGAAACCGTCCACCTGTTCTAACTTTGTTCCTCCTATTTGGCACTCAATCCGTTTATATTTCTTTCCCACTGACATTACTTTCGATTTGGAGATGCTAATCTTCATACCATACTCCTTACATTTCTTATCTAGCTCTGAAATATTACTTTGCAAACTTTCAATCGAATCTGTCTTCACAACTATGTCATCCGCATATGCAAGACTGCTTATTTTGTGTTCACATATCTTAATCTCACCCAATTAGTCTATTGTTTTCAACATATGATCCATAAATAATATGAACAACAGTGGAGACAGGCTGCAGCCTTCTCTTACCCCTGAAACTACTCTGAACCATGAACTCAGTTTAACATCAACTCTTACTGCTGTCTGACTATCCATGTAAAGACCTTTAATTGCTTGCAAAAGTTTGCCTCCTATTCCATAATCTCCTAGAATAGACAATAACTTCCTCCTAGGAACCCGGTCATATGCCTTTTCTAGATCTATAAAGCATAGATACAATTCCCTGTTCCACTCATAACACCTTTCAAAATTATACCAAAATTTTTAGCATGCGATTGTACTCGGGCTTTTTTTAACATGCAACTCACCTCAAAGTCCCACAAGCCCCCCCTAACTGTGAATCACTCACATCCACTAGTGCATCGCTGTAAGTCTGTAAGGTGTCAGGCAAATCCAACACCTTCCATGAAAACCCTGACATGATAAGCAAATCCAGTAGTATGTCACATAGCTCCGAATAAATCGTTACATTAAATTAACCAAAGTAAGTAATACGAGTAACGAGTCAGCAAATGGAATACCACAGACTAACAGAAGAATGCCTAAATGCATGTCATGCCTTCCCACCGTGAAACAGACGCAGTTCTGAGGGGAGAAACGAGAAGCCGAGAGCAGAATCGTGTTAAGCTAGGAGGCCCTACGATAAGGGACGGACACCCACGTATCCAGCTAACCGCTAGAACCACCCCACCCCCCCAGCCCATGTTTAAAGCTAGAGCCCACCAGAAGAACAGTATAGATCTTACAATAACACAAAAAGGGCCACCCCAGTCGCAAGTTTTAGCGTGAGAGTTTTTCGCGTCTCTGTTACGTCAGGACCACCCCCCAGCCCATGTTAAAAGATAGAGCCGTCCAGAAGAACAGTGTAGATCTTACGATGACACAAAAAGGGCCACCCCAGTCGCAAGTTTTAGCGTGAGACTTTTTCGCGTCTCTGTTTCGCTGCAAACTTTAAAAACATTGCCATACCACGAAAAGTATAACGTTTCTCATTGGATAGACAGAATTTTTGTAGGTGGAGCGTAAGATTAACATTGAGACCCTGATTGGTCAGATGAAAACACAGCCAGATAGTTTCTTTTTAAACTAGCTTCGGTAAATGGTAGTAAGGAGGAGAGAGTTGCTTCCGAGACGGCGAGGTGAGCGGAGCTGTGCTGCCCTGCGCTCCCTGACGAACACCGACAAGGTAATGAACGCACGCGATTCCGCATAACAGCGCATAAAGCTTCACTCAGAACTGCAGAAGTCTCATCTGTTACACCCCCTTTTTGCGTAATAGTAGTGTCTATCGTCAATTAAAGCTCATGGTGTTCACATTTGCTACTAGGAGTTAAAATCTGAAATGCGATGATTTTTCTGTGTTATAGTTATTGAGAAGCCACATCAGCCACTGTAATTTACGACAAGTTAGATAAGTAATTAAAGATAATTGAGGGTCACTGTAGACCATTTTGATAGTTTTCTCTTTTGTGAAACTTAATTTAAATCTAGATTGTAGATCCTGGAAACCCGTTCAGGTAATATTCATTCCCATTTTTGTTGAACGCAGTTGGTTTTTACCATCCAGTATTAAAACATTTCCTTTTATCAATAGTGCAATTTATAAACAATGTTTTGCGAGTAGAATAAAATTTCTAATGGTCAACTTAACTGCTTTTTCGACGTATTTTACCAACTAACTAAAAATAGGAAAGCCTTGAACCCCTTCCACTAAATTTAGGTAGTATTAAGATTCTTTTACGGGGAGTGCAGTGGAGCTGACGATGAAATCATTAAGTATTTGGTTATATCATCGCTTGTATCACTGAACTCTTCTGAACTCCACATGTCATTTGTGGTCTGGCGTCTCCTTACCAGCAACAGGTCCCAGGTTCAAACTAGTCAGTTCCCTAAAAAACACACTCAGAGCGTCGTTGCGCGAAAGTGGTCGGAGACACGATATAGAACAAACAAACACGATGCAGAATGTTAGAAGTCGTTCACAATAGACCTGTTGATATTTTTAAAAATATTGGGAATCCGATACATCAGTATTCACATATCGGATTTCTGGAACTCTTCATGTCTACTTTCCTGTTTTTTTGTTTTTTTTTTTCATTTTTGCCGACACCGGTGACCAAGCAGTTGTAGCGCCAAAATCGAGCGGTGAAGCTAAACTTTGCAGTGTGTTCGTAGCGCCGAACGCCGATTACGTCAGCATTTCGACTCACTCGTCTCCGGCCCAAGAACGATCTTGTCATTTAGATTTTTGTTCATCACCTTCAGCAACCGTTTTCTAAAGGCCGACGATATGAAGAAATAGCCCACTACTGCGTTAAAATTGTTTTTTAACGCAACTGGTGTGCTAATTATTCACATCGAAAATTTTGTATTCCATTCACACCGCCACCCCTAGTGCAATCGGAGTTCGTGTTTTTTTGCAGATGTACTTGCTTCACACAGTCAAAAAGAAAGACTGGACGTGATGAAATCTCGAAAAGTAGTGAGACTCACTCACAAAGTTAAAATAGAATTAAGTGTTACTACAATTTCAAATATTTACCGAAAATTGCGAAAAAATATAATATTAAATAAAAGTGTCGGCGCCTTGTGCTGCTTTTCTATATCGATATAAGAGTATTGTCGAATATGTCATCGATACATATAGATAATTTTGGATAAAATATATGTATCTGAAAATTTATTTACAGCAATAATTCACACCCATCCATTCCCAGTTGCCCATTGTCAATCAATTAACCCATCTCACTGTCATAATCCCTTTGTGTCTCTCTATCACTGGCTTGTGTCTCACAGCCACTATCCCCTTCGTTCTGCCACTCTCCCTCTTGTTCTCTCTTGCTGCTACTATCTCATTCATTCATTCCCACTCCGACTGTCTCTTCTCTCTCTCTCTCTCTCTCTCTCTCTCTCTCTCTCTCTCTCTCTCTCTCTCTTACTGCTACTATCTCATTCATTCATTCCCACTCCAACTGTCTCTTCTCTCTTTCAGTCAATCTCTCTCTCTCTCTCTCTCTCTCTCTCTCTCTCTCTCTCTCTCTCTCTCTCTCTCTGCTCTCTCTTACTGCTACTATCTCATTCATTCATTGCCACTCGGACTGTCTCTTCTCTCTTTCACTCTCTCTCTCTCTCTCTCTCTCTCTCTCTCTCTCTCTCTCTCTTTGCTCTCTCTTACTGCTACTATCTCATTCATTCATTGCCACTCGGACTGTCTCTTCTCTCTCTCTCTCTCTCTCTCTCTCTCTCTCTCTCTCTCTCTCTCTCTCTCTCTCATCCTCGTTGTTACTGTCAGATACTCTGTTTCTCATTAGCACTGGCTCCCACCCACTTCCATTTTCTTTTTATTCCTCTTCCACTGCTACTGTCTCCTTTACTCTTTTCCTAGCACTGCTCCATCACTTTCAAATACGTTCCACTGCTATTCAAGTCCCTTTCTTTCTCTCACACTTTCATTGTCTCCTTCGCTTTTACTATAACACAACCATTGTCTGCAGTGTTCCAGTGTTTATTATTTTTCCGTCTCTGTGCTTCAAAAATGGCTCAAATGGCTCTAACAAGGGAACCTCCCCATCGCACCCCCCTCAAATTTAGTTATAAGTCGGCATAGTGGATAGGCCTTGAAAAACTGAACACAGATCAATCGAGAAAATATGAAGAAGTTGTATGGAACTATGAAAAAAAAGCAAAATTCCAAACTGAGTAGTCCATGCGCAACATAGGCAACATCTAGGACTATACGAACTGAGTAGCTCTGTGGTCCCGTGGTTAGCGTGAGCAGCTGTGGAACAAGAGGACCAGGGTTCGAGTGAAATAATTTTATTTTTCAGACAATTATCAAAGTTCAGGCACTCACAAATAATTAACTTCGCTCTCCAAAATTCCAGGACATGTTCAGATTTGCTTGGACATATGCAGGATTTGAGGGTCTACACACGGAAAAATTTGAAAACTTTAAAAACATATGTTTTGACAGAGCACAGTGAAAACTGTGCGACTGTGAAACTGTTGCATTCATTTGTTGCGTCCGGCCGCGTTAGCTGAGTGGTCAGCGTGACGGAATGTCAGTCCTAAGGTCCTCGGTTCGTTTGCTGGCTGGGTCGGAGATTTTGTCCGCTTAGGGACTGGGTGTTGTGTTGTCCTAATCATCATCATTTCATCCCCATCGACGCGCAGGTCGCCGAAGTGGCGTCAAATCGAAAGACCTGCACCAGGCGAACGGTCTACCCGACGGGAGGCCTTAGCCACACGACATTTCATTTCATTTCATTTGTTGCAGTTTATGTGACAAACACTTATGTTTTAATCACTTTTTGGGATTGATTATCACATCCACAAGAAAACCTAAATTGGGCAAAGTAGAAGAATCTCTTTACCCATTCGCCAAGTGTACATGTTAGGTGGGTCGACAACATATTCCTGTCATGTGACGCACATGCCGTCACCAGTGTCGTATAGAATACATCAGACGTTTCTTCCTGTGGAGGAATCGGTTGACCTATGACCTTGCGATCAAATGTTTTCGGTTCCCATTGGACAGGCACGTCCTTTCGTCTATTAATCGCACTGTTTTGCGTTGCGGTCGCAAAACACAGACACTAAACTTATTACAGTGAACAGAGACGTCAATGAACAACGGACAGATCATAACTTTGCAAAAATAAAGTATACTTTTCAATCAAGGAAAGACTTGAACCAGCGACCTCTTACTCCGCAGCTGCTCACGCTAACCACGGGACCACGGCGCTCCTGAGCTCAGAATATCCTTGATGTTTCCTATATTTCGCATGGACTACTCAGTTTGTATATTTTGCTTATTTTCTCCATAGTCCCACACAACTTCTTCCTGTTTTCTCGATTGATCTGTGTTCAGTTTTTCAAGGCCTATCCACTGTGCCAACTTGTAACTAAATCCGAGGGGGGCGCGATGGGGAGGTTTCCTTGTAAGCACTATGGGACTTAACATCTGAGGTCATCAGTCCCCTAGAACTTAGAAGTACTTGAACCTAAATAACCTAAGGACATCACACACATCCATGCCCGAGGCAGGATTCGAACCTGCGACCGCGTCTCTATGCCACTCCCACTGTCTTCTTCTATCTGACCTCACTTCATAAGCTATGTTTTCGCCTCACACCGGACTTTACGTGTACAAGTAGGGTAACTTTGCACCTCTATACCTCGAAAACGGATAAAGATATGAAGAAATTTTCCGAGGTTGTTTCAGATGGGCGTCTCAAGAGTATACGGTACTCATTATATCTGTCGTTTGTGTGTAGCCATCTCGGAAGACGATGCTGGTTTTTAGTACGCAAAACACAATTTTTTTGGATGTTTCTCGATAACAGACAAAAATTTGTAAAAGTTAAGTTTCACTGTCTGAAAAGTCACACTTAATAAAATATTTCAGGCCAAGTTCTTGAAAATAATATTACGACCGTATGTGGACCAATAGGAGTCGTACATCAAGAATTCAGCATATCTTATCAGTAAATTAAACGTCGTTGTAGTACAGCCAGAGGACATATTAGTTAATTGTGATGTGGTATCGCTGTTCACTGTAGTTCCGCTCAATGAAGTGTTGCAACAGCTGAATCGGATTTTTCATCCTGATGTTGCAGAAGTGTTTAAGTATTGCCTCGTAACCACGTATTTCAAATGGAACGAAGAGTTCTACGAACAACGGATGGTGTCGCTGTGAGGAGACGCTGAAGTGCAATCATAGCGAACTTCTTTGTGGAAAAATTCTAGGAGCAGGCACTGGAAATGGCTAACAAGAAGCCGAATATTTTGTTCCTGTACGCGGATGATACGATTGTTTTGTGGCGGCATGGCAGGGAGGAATTGGATCCTTTCACAAACATCTCTATGGGACCAATCCGGAGTTCAGTTTTCCATGGAGGAGGTGGAGGCAGGAGGAACATCAAATTTTCTTGATGTGTTAACTTTTCAAGAAGGAAGATGGTAGCTTGAGCCAGACGGTTTACCGACAATAACGTTAACATACCGTTACATACGCCGGGATTCGAACCACCACCCACAACAAAGGCGAGGGACCATAACAGCGTTGGCGGACAGAGGAAGGAAAATCTGCGGACCAGAGCTGCTTAAAGCAGGATCAAAATACCTCCCGAATTCATTGCTCAAGAATGTTTAGTGAGGTCAAGAGAGAGTTAAGACCGTTGCCTAGAAATCATAGCCGTGCTCAAGAGCTGGTGAAATCGAGAGCTTTCCTGCTTTTCGTTAAGAACGTTACTGACTGCAGAGGAACAATCTTGAGAAAGCGGAACATTGCTGTAATATACAAACCCGCCCGGGCGAGACAAGATCACATAAAATCGGCCAAGGATGTTCGCCAAACGACAGCCGGAATTTATATGGTTCCGTGTAGTTGAGGGGAAATGCACGTGGGCACTACACGGGCTACTTGCGTTTCTTACACACAGCCTGGAGGTGGTTTCCAGAATGAGATTTTCACTGTGCAGCGGAGTGTGTGCTGATATGTAACTTCCTGGCAGATTAAAACTGTGGTGTCACCGCCAGACACCACACTTGCTAGGTGGTAGCCTTTAAATCGGCCGCGGTCCGTTAGTATACGTCGGACCCGCTTGTCACCACTATCAGTGATTACAGACCGAGCGCCGCCACACGGCAGGTATAGAGAGACTTCCTCGCACTCGCCCCAGTTGTACAGCCGACTTTGCTAGCGATGGTTTACTGACTTCTACGCTCTCATTTGCCGAGACGATAGTTAGCATAGCCTTCAGCTACGTTATTTGCTACGACCTAGCAAGGCGCCATGATCAGTTTCTATTGATATTGTAAATCATGTAATGTCAAGAGCGACGTTCGTCATTAATGCATTAAAGTTAAGTATTCCACCAGCTACGTCCGTTTTTCTCAATTCTAATTCCCTTTTCATGTTCCAGACCTCACGCGAGCCTGCGTGAGCTAAAAGGCGTGCATTTCGGCCTCCTTTACTAACACGGTTGGCTCTCCTGCCAACCACAACAAAAACTGTGTACCCGACCGAGACTCGACGTCGGGGCCTTTGCGTTTCGCGGGCAAGTGCTCTACCAACTGAAAGACCGAAGCACGACTCACGCCCTGTCCCCACAGCTTTACTTCTGCCAGTACCTCGTCTCCTACCTTCCAAACTTTACAGAAGCTCTCCTGCGAAACTTGCAGAACTAGCACTCCTGAAAGAAAGGATATTGTGGAGACATGGCTTAGCCAGAGCCTGGGGATGTTTCCAGAATGAGATTTTCACTCTGCAGCGGAGTGTGCGCTGATATGAAACTTCCTGGCAGATTAAAACTGTGTGCCCGACCGAGACTCGAACTCGGGACCTTTTGCCATGTCTCCGCAGTATCCTTTCTTTCAGGAGTGCTAGTTCTGCAAGGTTCGCAGGAGAGCTTCTGTAGAGTTTGGAAGATAGGAGACGAGGTACTGGCAGAAGTAAAGCTGTGAGGACGGGGCGTGAGTCGTGCTTGGGCAGCTGAGTCGGTAGAGCACTTGACCACGAAAGGCAAAGGTTCCGAGTTCGAGTCTCGGTCGGGCACACAGTTTTAATCTGCCAGGAAGTTTCATATCAGCGCACACTCCGCTGCAGAGTGAAAATCTCATTCAGGAAAAAGAACTGGTTGGGACGTTCTTTGAGAAGGGAGTGCTTGCTAGCAGATGCTTGGAAGGATTGGTTTGTGGGAGAAGACTGAGAGGAAGAAAGAGATACAAGGTGACAGACGGCATAAAGGGAACAGGAAATTATGCAGACCTGCAGAGCATGGCAGAAGACCGGACAGCCTAGAGAACTACCATGTGAAAACCTGCCTTTAGGCAGAACAATGATGATGATGATTCGAAAATTCAAACGCATTTACATTGACGTGTGTTGCAAGACGTTAATACATGGATTCTCTGCAATTTAAGTGCCTGGTAGAGGGTTCATCGAACTAGCTTCACAATTCTGTTGAACAGAATCTGGCATGATACTCCTCAGGAGAACATCTAGCAACTCCGTCAATCGATGCCAGATCGAATAACTGCTTCCACAAGAGCTAGAGGTGGACCAACGCGTTATGACTTAATTTGTGAAACCTTTTCTCTCGAACAAATCTTATAAATTTTCTGAAATTGTAATCAACGACAACCATCTGCACGAAGAGTTCGACGACGTTTGCAGGCCGGCCGTGGTGGACGAACGGTTCTAGGAGCTTCAGTCCGGCCCCGCGCGACTGCTACGGTCGCAGGTTCAAATCCTGCCTCGGGTATGGATCTGTGTGATGTCCTTAGGTTGGTTAGGTTTAAGTAGTTCTAAGTTCTAGGGGACTGATGACCTCAGAAGTTGAGTCCCATAGTGCTCAGAGCCATTCATTTTGTGATCAAAGACTGGAATAAAAAACATTTAACAGTATTAGATCACTGTTTATACACTCCTGGAAATGGAAAAAAGAACACATTGACACCGGTGTGTCAGACCCACCATACTTGCTCCGGACACTGCGAGAGGGCTGTACAAGCAATGATCACACGCACGGCACAGCGGACACACCAGGAACCGCGGTGTTGGCCGTCGAATGGCGCTAGCTGCGCAGCATTTGTGCACCGCCGCCGTCAGTGTCAGCCAGTTTGCCGTGGCATACGGAGCTCCATCGCAGTCTTTAACACTGGTAGCATGCCGCGACAGCGTGGACGTGAACCGTATGTGCAGTTGACGGACTTTGAGCGAGGGCGTATATTGGGCATGCGGGAGGCCGGGTGGACGTACCGCCGAATTGCTCAACACGTGGGGCGTCAGGTCTCCACAGTACATCGATGTTGTCGCCAGTGGTCGGCGGAAGGTGCACGTGCCCGTCGACCTGGTACCGGACCGCAGCGACGCACAGATGCACGCCAAGACCGTAGGATCCTACGCAGTGCCGTAGGGGACCGCACCGCCACTTCCCAGCAAGTAAGGGACACTGTTGCTCCTAGGGTATCGGCGAGGACCATTCGCAACCGTCTCCATGAAGCTGGGCTACGGTCCCGCACACCGTTAGGCCGTCTTCCGCTCACGCCACAACATCGTGCAGCCCGCCTCCAGTGGTGTCGCGACAGGCGTGAATGAAGGGACGAATGGAGACGTGTCGTCTTCAGCGATGAGAGTCGCTTCTGCCTTGGTGCCAATGATGGTCGTATGCGTATTTGGCGCCGTGCAGGTGAGCGCCACAATCAGGACTGCATACGACCGAGGCACACAGGGCCAACACCCGGCATCATGGTGTGGGGAGCGATCTCCTACACTGGCCGTACACCTCTGGTGATCGTCGAGGGGACACTGAATAGTGCACGGTACATCCAAACCGTCATCGAACCCATCGTTCTACCATTCCTAGACCGGCAAGGGAACTTGCTGTTCCAACAGGACAATGCACGTCCGCATGTATCCCGTGCCACCCAACGTGCTCTAGAAGGTGTAAGTCAACTACCCTGGCCAGCAAGATCTCCGGATCTGTCCGCCATTGAGCATGTTTGGGACTGGATGAAGCGTCGTCTCACGCGGTCTGCACGTCCAGCACGAACGCTGGTCTAACTGAGGCGCCAGGTGGAAATGGCATGGCAAGCCGTTCCACAGGACTACATCCAGCATCTCTACGATCCTCTCCATGGGAGAATAGCAGCCTGCATTGCAGCGAAAGGTGGATATACACTGTACTAGTGCCGCCATTGTGCATGCTCTGTTGCCTGTGTCTATGTGCCTGTGGTTCTGTCAGTGTGATCATGTGATGTATCTGACCCGAGGAATGTGTCAATAAAGTTTCCCCTTCCTGGGACAATGAATTCACGGTATTCTTATTTCAATTTCCATGAGTGTATTTGCGACCAGGTCGCAGCTGGTGGGGCAAAGCAGTGGCGTTTGCGCGTTTCGAGGATGCTCGGTACAATTTACAGGATGTTCACAATAAGGACCTACTACGTTTTGCACGTCTAACTGCGCGCGAAATAGATTACAGTGATTTCACGGGAAGCAGTGGATGGTTGCACAGCTTCAAACAGTGCTACAGAGCTGGAAGGCGCAAGATAAGGAAATGTCAAACAAAACCTCAGGTTGAGGATACTTAGCGAATTGCGGAAACGGCCCGAAAATATGTAAATGAGTCCCATCGTTCAGTGAGGAAACGGTTTTCAACTCCGACCAATGGAGATTTGAAAATGGAGTGCTTATGAAAGGAACATTAGAAATTACCGATACTGAGAGAGCTGTCTCGCGATCAGCTAACGCCAGTGGGTCAAGGCACATCTATGCCGACTGTCAACCGGAATGATAAATTGGCTCCAAAGTTACTCTGCTGCGAAAAGTTGGAGGTGCCGTGGCCCTTATGATTCTTTCTCGTGTCCGCAATATTTCAAGGGCAGAAGGGATTACTTACGTTACAAAAACTAGGCAAATAGGAGTAAGAATACTACAGCTATAGTATGAGCACAGCTTTTGACCAATAACTGGTCAAAATAACTCTCTTTAGCACAGTGAAATTTTCACTTTGCAGCGGAGTGTGCGCTGGTTTTGAAATTTCCTGGCAGATTAAAATTTTGTGTCGGACCGAGACTCGAACTTGCCGGCGAAAGGCAAAGGTCCCGAGTTCGAGTCTCGGTCCGGCACACAATTTTAACCTGCCAGGAAGTTTCTAACTCGCTTTTGGTTGATTCATTGTCTGCGTTTTAAAATTATACTCCTTTAGAGCTAAGTATCCCCCCCCCCCCTGAAAAGTGTGTGGCGTTGCAGTTCGCACCTCCTGGAACTACTGGACAAATTCATCTTCTGGACGTTTGCTTTTTCCGTGTCTATACGACGTATTACCGCACTATCTGCAGCAACGCCTTAAACGATAGCCAGTTTCACGATAAGCTCCATGAGAAACCGTTTCGCATTCAGTTGCATAACAGTACATTCCATCAGTTCTCACCACCCAGTTACACCAATTCGATTTTTCAGTAAAGCGCCAAAGATATAGGCGTGTGTATTAGAATACAGAGATGTGTAAACAGGCAGCATACGGCGCTGTGGTCGGCAATATATACAACACAAGTCTCTGGCGCATTCGTTAGATCGGTTACTACAGCTATAATGGCAGGTTATCAAGATTTAAGTGAGTCTGAACGTGGTGTTATTGTCGGTGCAAGAGCGTCGGGGGGACAGCATCTCCGAGGTAGTGATGAAGTGGGGATTTTCCCGTACGACCATTTCTCAAATGTACCGTGAACATTAGAAATCCAATAAAACGTCAAATCTCCGACATCGCTGCGGCGAAGAAAAGATCCTGTAAGAACGGGACTAACGATGAGTGAAGAGAATCGTTCAACGTGACAGAAGTGGAACCTTTCCGCAAATTCCTACAGTGCTGAACCATCAACACATGTGAGCGTCCGAACCATTCAACGAAACATCATCGATATGGGCTTTCGGAGCCGAAGGCCCACTCGTGTACCCATGATGACTGCACGACACAAAGCTTTACGCCTCACTTGGGCCCGCCAACACCGACATTGGATTGTAGATGACGGAAACACGTTTCCTGGTCGGACGAGTGTCATTTCAAATTGTATCGAGCGAATGGTCGTGTACGGGTATGGAGACAACCACATGAATCTATAGACCCTGCATGTCAGCAGGGGACTGGTCAAGCTGGTGGAGGCTCTGTAATGGTGTGGGGCGGGTGCAGTTGGAGTGATATGGGACTCCTGATACGTCTAGATACGAGTCTGACAGGTGACACGTACGTAAGCAACCTCATGAGTGAAGAACGTCCGATGCTCTTGTTGAAACTGGGAGAACTGTTCGGTTATCTACGTCTAGAAGTCCAAATAGGTCGTTTTCTAAATCATGCTCTGGTGTTATGTAGGTGTCAAATTCTACATCTATGAAGTCTGAATATTCGTATCCTCAGTACCATTGTCGTCCAATTGTTCTGATTGTGATTATTGCATCTACTGAATCATCAAGTAAATAAAGTAGTCGTAGCGACGGAAGAGCAATAAAAACTGCATCCATTCGTGTACATTGCTCATTCCGATGCCCTTGGGCAGTTCCAGTAGGACAATGCGACACGTCCAGAATTGCTACATAGTGCCTCCAGGAACTCTCTTCTGACACTGAACATCTCCGCTGGCCAACAAATTCCCGAGACGCGAACATTATTTACTGTGCCTGGGATGCCTTGCAATGTGCTGTTCAGGAGAGATCGCTACCCCCTCGAACTTTTACGGATTTACTGACAGCCCTGCAGGATTTTATGGTGTCGGTTCCCTCCAGAGCTACATCAGATATTTGTCGAGTCCACTCCACGTCATTTGCGGCACTTAAGCGTGCTCGCAGGAGCCCTACACGATATTACGCAGGTGTACCAGTGTAGGCCTATGTGCATTCTTTAAGAATGTACACCACGCTGAACGTCCTGCACGGAATGTAACTCCCATCGAGTTGACCTTCGGCCGTAATGGTGCGAACCTTTGCGACTATTGCGGCCCGGCCAGTTTTCATTCGGCGTCTATGACGCAAATGTATTGTTTGTTTGGAACATTTTTTGAATGTCGGCGATATCCACTTACAAAATGTAATACACTACTAGCCATTAAAATAGCTACACCACGAGGATGACGTGATACAGACGCGAAACTTAACCGACAGGAAGAAGATGCTGTGATATGCAAATGATTAGCTTTTCAGAGCATTCACACAAGGTTGGAGCCGCTGGCGACACCTAAGACGTGCTGACATGAGGAAAGTTTCCAACCGATTTCTCATACACAAACAGCAGTTGACCGGCGTTGCCCGGTGAAACGTCGTTGTGATGTCTCGTGTAAGGAGGAGAAATGCGTACCATCACGTTTCCAACTTTGATAAAGGTCGGATTGGAGCTTACCGCGATTGCGGTTCATCGTATCGCTACACTGATGCTCGCGTTGGTCGAGATCCAATGACTGTTAGCAGAATATGGAATCGGTGCGTTCAGGAGGGTAATGCGGAACGACGTGCTGGATCCCAACGGCCTCGTATCACTAGCAGTCGAGATGACAGGCATCTTATCCGCACGGCTCTAACAGATCGTGCAGCCACGTGTCGATCCCTGGGTCAACAGATGGGGACGTTTCAAAGACAACAACCATCTGCACGAACAGTTCGACGACGTTCGGAGCAACACGGACTATCAAATCGGAGACCGTGGCTGCGGTTACCCTTGACTCTGCATCACAGAGAGGAGCGCCTGCGATGGTGTACTCAACGACGAACCTCCGTGAAAGAATGACAAAACGTCATTTTTTCGGATAAATCCAGGTTCTGTTTACAGGATCCCGATGGTCGCATCCGTGTTCGGCGACATCGTGGTGAACGCACATTGGAAGCGTGTATTCGTCATCGCCATACTGGCGTATCACCCGGAGTGATGCTATGGGGTGCTATTTGTTACACGTCTCGGTCACCTCTTGTTCGCATTGACAGCACTTTGAACAGTAGACGTTACAGTTCAGATGTGTTACGACCCGTGGCTCTACCTTTCATTCGATCCCTGCGAAATCCTACATTTCAGCAGGATAATGCACGACCGCACGTAGCAGGGTCTGTACGGGCCTCTCTGGATACAGAAAATGTTCTACTGCTGTCCTGGCCAGCATATTCTCCAGATCTCTCACCAACTGTAAACGTCTGGTCAATGGTGGCCGAGCAACTGCCTCGTCACAATACGCCAGTCACTACTCTTGATGAACTGTGGTATCGTGTTGAAGCTGCATGGGCAGCTGTACCTGTACACGCCATCCAAGCTCTGTTTCACTCAATGTCCAAGCGTATCAAGGCCGTTATTACGGCTAGAGGAGGTTGTTCTGGGTGCTGATGTCTCAGGATCTATGCACCCAACTAGCGTGAAAATGTAATGTCAGTTCTAGTGTAATATATTTGTCCAATGAATACCCATTTATCATCTGCATTTCTTCTTGGTGTAGCAATTTTAATGGCCAGTAATGTACATACGTCCCCTAGGAAGTTGACCTCAACACTCAATCTTTGTCGC
Organism: Schistocerca gregaria; assembly: GCF_023897955.1. Taxonomy (NCBI): domain Eukaryota; kingdom Metazoa; phylum Arthropoda; class Insecta; order Orthoptera; family Acrididae; genus Schistocerca; species Schistocerca gregaria. Next base: position 124,192,895 of record NC_064930.1, on the reverse strand, counting down.
CTTCATGATGCAAATGGTGGATCATTAGCAGCTACTATTTTTCTTGTCATAATTATAAATTAGAACTTTCAGATGAGTCATACAAAAGACCGATCTTTGTGATCTACTCCTTGCCCATCAAGGGATTCCTTGTCAGTCCTACAGGTATAAGAGTAGTGGAGTATCAGTTTGGCAGTGTTCGGTCAAGTGGTTTATACGGCAGTGTAACGTATTCCATTTCCATGAGATCAAGTGGTTTTGTGGTGTAACACATTCCACTTCCCTGAACGCAAGTGCGTGTGCCTGGGTCACCCGTCTGACAACTGCGCAAAGGCGGGAACCTGCTGCAGACGTAGGCGCCAAGGGACTTGGCATGCAACGATAAGCTGTGACGTCACGCGCGTCGCATGCCGCACGGCATGCCGGGAAGTCCGACTAGCGTGACGTCACGTGACAGCGTGCGCAGGCACGGTTGGCCCGTTACGATAAGGACGTTATAATGGCTGCCCGCACTCTGCGTCTGGCGGCTTCGGCGGACGAAACCATTCCCCAGTAAAACGAAGGGAAGCTAGGAGATTTTTAATTATCACGTCGAAAAAAAATAAGTTACGTTACCAATTCTTTGTTCTTCGCTGGTGCATTTCTGCAATCGTGTTACGCGTTGAAATCCCTGTGCTACAGTATTTATACCCATCTACATCTACACTACCACGCAATCCACTTCGACACTATTTCTCTACCGTTCCACTCTCTAACAGTGCGGGGGACAAAACGAACACTTCAATCTTTCCGTGAGAGCTCTGATTTCTCTCAATTTGTTACGATGACCGTTTCTCCCTACCGTATACAGGCCGGCGTGAGTAAAATATTTTCAAATTCGGAGGAGAAAGTTGGAGATTCACATTTCGGGAAACGATGCAGCCAATGTAAAATGTCACCCCGACTTACATATCCTATTGTGACACTCTCTCCCCTGTTTTGCGATAGTGCAAAACGAGCTGTCCATCTTCGAACTTTTTAACACTTACTCCCCTAATAGGGGAGAAGAGGTGTCTGTGGCACAACTTGACAAGAAGAAAAATTCGTAGTAGGTATTAAAATCCACGGAGAAGAAATAAAAACTTTGAGATCCGCCGATGACATTGTAATTCTATCAGAGACAGCAAACAACTTGGGAGAGCAGTTGAACGGCATGGGCAGTGTCTTGAAAGGAGGATATAACACGAACACCAACAAAAGCTAAACGAGGATCGTGGTATGTAGTCGAATTAAATCAGGTGATGTCGAGGGAATTAGATTAGGAAATAAGACACTTAAAATAGTAAAGAAGTTTTGCTATTTTGGGAAGCAAAATAATTGATGATGGTCGAAGTAGAGAGGATATAAAAGGTAGACTGGCAATGCCAAGGAAAGCGTTTCTGAAGAAGAGAAATTTGTTAACATCGAGTATAGATTTAAGCGTCAGGAAGTCGTTTCTGAAAGTATTTGTATGGTGTGTAGCCATGTATGGAAGTGAAACATAGACGATAAATAGTTTGGACAAGAAGAGAATAGAAGCTTTCGAAATTTGGTGCTACAGAAGAATGCTGCAGATTAGATGGGTAGGTCACGTAACTAATGAGGATGTGTTGAATAGGATTGGGGAGAAGAGAAGTTTGTGGCACAACTTGACTAGAAGAAGGGACCGGTTGGTAGGACATGTTCTGAGGCATGAAGGGATCACAAATTTAGCATTGGAGGGCAGCGTGGAGGGTAAAAATTGGAGAGGGAGATCAAGAGATGCATACACTAAGCAGATTCAGAAGGATGTAGGTTGCAGTAAATACTGGGAGATGAAGAAGCTTGCGCTGGATAGAGTCGCACGGAGAGCTGCATCAAACCAGTCTCAGGACTGAAGACCACAACAACAACAACTTTACTTTACTTTACATGTGGCAAGGGCCTTATCGACCATACGCCTGCTCTATGAGCCTCTTCTACTTCTGCCTGTCCAATGCGCTGTTTGTCCAGTTGCTGTTGCTGCTCATCCTAGTTGTGTCCTCCCGAATGTCATCCCGCCATCTGATTCTGGATCTCCCTCTTCCTCTCTTTCCATCTATTGTTCTGCTGAATGCCATTCTATGTAGTCTATTCTCTGTCCTTCTTGCTATATGGCCTGCCCAATTCAACCTTCTCCTCCTGAGCACTTGGACGATCTTACGGTGTTTGTACAGCCCTCTTAATTCTTCATTTCTTCTTATTCTCCATTCCATGTTTCTTTTGTCGTATACAGGTCCAAAAATTTTCTTTTGTACTTTTCTTTCGAATATTAACAGTTTTTCTTCATCTTTCTTTCTAAATATTAATGTTTCAGATCCATATAACATCTCAGGTATAATGGTCGAACTTTTTAATGTCCTTCGAAAATTCTGTTTGGTAAGCTTACTATACTGCGCAGTAAAGAACGGACACGTACAGTGTAAGTAGTCCCGTTAGTCGATTACTTGCATATTCTAAATGATCTGCGAACAAAACATAGTTTCTGATTTGCATTCCCAACAACATTGTCTATCTGAACTTTCTAGTTTAAATTGCCGATAATAGGAATCCCTGGCTATTTTGTTGAATTGACAGCTTTTGTATTTGTGTGTTTTATCGTGTAACCGGGATTTAACGGATTCCTTTAACTGTTCATGTCGATGACCTCACACTTTTCATTATACGGAGTAAATTTTTATTATGTATTTATGTAATAGTTTCGGGTGGTATCCCCCAGCTCAGAAGCTACACTAGTGGCCATTAAAATTGCTACACCACGAAGAAATGCAGATGATAAACGAGTATTCATTGGACAAATATATTATACTAGAACTGACATGTGATTACATTTTCACGCAATTTGGGTGTATAGATACTGAGAAATCAGCACCCAGAACAACCACCTCTAGCCATAGTAACGGCCTTGATACGCTTGGGCATTGAGTCAAACAGAGCTTGGATGACGTGTACAAATACAGCTGTCCATGCAGCGTCAACACGATACCACAATTCATCAAGAGTAGTGACTGGCGTATTGTGACGAACAAGTTGTTCGGCCATCATTGACCAGACGTTTTCAATTGGTGAGAGATCTGGAGAATGTGCTGGCCAGGGCAGCAGTCGAGCATTTTCTGTACCCAGAAAGGCCCGTACTGGACCTAAAACATGCGGTCGTGCATTATCCTGCTGAAATGTAGGGTTTCGCAGAGGTAGAGCCACGGGTCGTAACACATCTGAAATGTAACGTCCACTGTTCAAAGTGCCGTCAATGCAAACAAGAGGTGACCGAGACGTGTAACCGATGGCTTCCCATACCATCACGCCGGGTGATACGCCAGTATGGTGATGACGAGTACAGGCTTCGAATGTGCGTTCATCGCAACGTCGCCAAACACGGATGCGACCATCGTGATGCTGCAAACAGAACCTGGATTGATCCGAAAAAGTGACGTTTTGCCATTCGTGCACCCAGGTTCGTCGTCGAGTACACCATCGCAGGCACTCCTGTCTGTGCTGCAGCGTCAAGGGTAACCGCAGCCACGGCCTCCGAGCTGATGGTCCGTGCTGCTGCAAACGTCGTCGAACTGTTCGTGCAGATGGTTGTTGTCTTGCAAACGTTCCCATCTGTTGACCCAGGGATCGAGACGTGGCTGCACGATCCCTTACAGCCATGCGGATAAGATGCCTGTCATCTCGAGTGCTAGTGATACGAGGCCGTTGGGATCCAGCACGGAGTTCCGTATTACCCTTCTGAACCCACCGATTCCATATTCTCCTTACAGTCATCGGATCTCGATCAACGCGAACAGCAGTGTCGCGGTACGATAAACCGCAATCGCGATAGGCTACAATCCGACCTTTATCAATGACGGAAACGTGACGGTACGCATTTCTCCTCCTTACACGAGGCATCACAACAACGTTTGACCAGGCTACACCGGTCAACTGCTGCTTGTGTGTGAGAAATCGGTTGGAAACTTTCGTCATGTCAGCTCGTTGTAGGTATCGTCACCGGCGCCAACTTCGTGTGAATGCTCTGAAAAGCTAATCATTTGCATGTCACAGCATTTTCTTACTGTCGGTTAAATTTCGCGACTGTAGCACGTCATCTTCGAGGTGTAGCAATTTTAATGGCCAGTAGTGTAATATATCCGTATATCAACAGGTCATTTCTAGACGTAGCTAACGGGACCTTTTTTTTTTTTTTTTTTTGGTCATCAGTCTACTGACTGGTTTGATGCGGCCCGCCACGAACTCCTTTCCTGTGCTAACCTCTTCATCTCAGAGTAGCACTTGCAACCTACGTCTTCAATTATTTGCTTGACGTATTCCATTCTCTGTCTTCCTCTACAGTTTTTGCCCTCTACAGCTCCCTCTAGTACCATGGAAGTCATTCCCTCATGTCTTAGCAGATGTCCTATCATCCTGTCCCTTCTCCTTATCAGTGTTTTCCACATATTCCTTTCCTCTCCGATTCTGCGTAGAACCTCCTCATTCCTTACCTTATCAGTCCACCTAATTTTCAACATTCATCTATAGCACCACATCTCAAATGCTTCGATTCTCTTCTGTTCCAGTTTTCCCACAGTCCATGTTTCACTATCATACAATGCTGTACTCCAGACGTACATCCTCAGAAATTTCTTCGTCAAATTAAGGCCGGTATTTGATATTAGTAGACTTCTCTTGGCCAGAAATGCCTTTTTTTGCCATAGCGAGTCTGCTTTTGATGTCCTCCTTGCTCCGTCCGTCATTGGTTATTTTAGTGCCTAGGTAGCAGGATTCCTTAACTTCACTGACTTCGTGACCATCAATCCTGATGTTAAGTTTCTCGCTGTTCTCATTTCTACTACTTCTCATTACCTTCGTCTTTCTCCGATTTACTCTTAAACCATACTGTGTACTCATTAGACTGTTAATTCCGTTCAGCAGATCATTTAATTTTTCTTCCCTTTCACTCAGGATAGCAATGTCATCAGCGAATCGTATCATTGATATTCTTTCACCTTGTATTTTAATTACACTCCTGAACCTTTCTTTTATTTCCATCATTGCTTCCTCGATGTACAGATTGAAGAGTAGGGGAGAAAGGCTACAGCCTGCCTTGTCTTACTCCCTTCTTAATACGAGCACTTCGATCTTGATCGTCCACTTGGTTGTTCTACATATTGTATATGACCCGTCTCTGCCTATAGCTTACCCCTACTTTTTTTCAGAATCTTGAACAGCTTGCACCATTTTTTATTGTCGAACGCTTTTTCCAGGTCGAGAAATCCTATGAACGTGTCTTGTTTTTTCTTTAGCCTTGCTTCCATTATTAGCCGAACGTCAGAATTGCCTCTCTCGTGCCTTTACTTTCCCTATAGCCAAACTGATAGTCACCTAGCGCATTCTCAATTTTCTTTTCCATTCTTCTGTATATTATTCTTGTAAGCAGCTTCGATGCATGAGCTCTCAAGTTGACTGTGCGATAATTCTCGCACTTGTCAGCTCTTGCCATCTTCGGAATTGTGTGGATGATGCTTTTCCGAAAGTCAGATGGTATGTCGCCAGACTCATATATTCTACACACCAACGTGAATAGTCGTTTTGTTGCCACTTCCCCTAATGATTTTAGAAATTCTGATGGAATGTTATCTATACCTTCTGCCTTATTTGACCGTAAGTCCTCCAAAGCTTTTTAAAATTCCGATTCTAATACTGGATCCCCTATCTCTTCTAAATCGACTCCTGTTTCTTCTTCTATCACATCAGACAAATCTTCACCCTCATAGAGGCTTTCAATGTATTCTTTCCACCTATCTGCTCTCTCCTCTGCATTTAACAGTGGAATTCCCGTTGCACTCTTAATGTTACCACCGTTGCTTTTAATGTCACCAAAGTTTGTTTTGACTTTCCTGTATGCTGAGTCTGTCCTTCCGACAATCATATCTTTTTCTATGTCTTCACATTTTTTCTGGAGCCATTTCGTCTTTGCTTCCCTGCACTTCCTATTTATTTCATTCCTCGGCGACTTGTATTTCTGTGTTCCTGATTTTCCCGGAACATGTTTGTACGTCCTCCTTTCATCAATCAACTGAAGTATTTCTTCTGTTACCCATGGTTTCTTCGCAGCTACCTTCTTTGTACCTACGTTTTTCTTCCCAACTTCTGTGATGGCCCTTTTTAGAGACGTCCATTCCTGTTCAACTGTGTTGCCTTCTGCGCTATTTCTTATTGCTGTATCTATAGCTTTAGAGAACTTCAAACGTATCTCGTCATTCCTTAGAACTTCCGTATCCCACTTCTTAGCGTATTGATTCTTCAACGGGACCTTATGCTGCTTCAACTTTTCGGTATATTTTTGTTAGCTGTGTTCGGTATTTACTGGGTGCTATTATTACGCCATTGAAGTCGGCTTCTTCTTCGCTGTCGTTACAGCACATCTGGTGAATCAATAATTTCAATTTTATAGAAAAGACTAAAGTAACATCCATGTCGTAACCGCTTTCGTATTAGGAAGCTTCAATGCCGCTTAGTCATTGTGACTCGATCGAACCACGATTCCTCGCTTAATACTCGCATAAAATCGGTTTTTTCTTTCGTTGGGTCACTATCCACTCCTTAATCCATTCTTTCTGTGATTTTTGGCGTATTTTCCATGCAAATACGCTAGATGGCAGTCTGGTTCCTTGCAGTGCGTCTTGAGTAATAGAAATTGTTGATAAGAAACATACAACCAGCATACATCAATAGTTTCTGGAAAAGATATCGATATATTATCAACAGCCCAGTTCAGTAATACCTTCTTCAGTACCATAGCACGCCAGTAGACGACGTAAAAGTAAATGGCGAGCCCCTCCAGAGAATGAGGTGCCGTTAAGCCATTATCAGTGGAAATGTTGCTACTAATTCAGGGCAAACCAATTGCCTTCTTTAGAAAAGATCTTCTCCTTTAACCTGACTCCACATTTTGTATGGGTATTTTTCAAAGACTCCATGATGATGGCTGCGGCTATTCATTTTTATTTCATTACGGCACAATTGCAGCATGTTGTTGTTGTTATGGTCTTCAGTTCTGAGACTGGTTTGATGCAGCTCTCCAAGCTACTCTATCCTGTGCAAGCTTCTTCATGTCCCAGTACCTACTGCAATCTACATCCTTCTGAATCTGCTTAGTGTATTCATCTCTTGGTCTCCCTCTACGATTTTTACCCTCCACACTGCCCTCCAATACTAAATTGGTGATCCCTTGATGCCTCAGAACATGTCCTAATAAACGATCCCTTCTTCTGGTCAAGTTGTGCCACAAACTTCTCTTCTCCCCAATCCTATTCAATACTTCCTCATTAGTTATGTGATCTACACATCTAATCTTCAGCATTCTTCTGTAGCACCACATTTCGAAAGCTTCTATTCTCTTCTTGTCTAAACTAGTTATCGTCCATGTTTCATTTCCATACATGGCTACAATCCATACAAATGTATTCAGAAATGTCTTCCTGACACTTAAATCTATACTCGATGTTAACAAATTTCTCTTCTTCAGATACGCTTCCGTTCCCATTGCCAGTCTACATTTTATATCCTCTCTACTTCGACCATCATCAGTTATTTTGCTCCCCAAATAGCAAAACTCCTTTACTATTTTAAGTGTCTCATTTCCTAATCTAATTCCCTCAGCATCACCCCACATAATTCGACTACATTCCATTATCCTCGTTTTGCTTCTGTTGATGTTCATCTTATATCCTCCTTTCAAGACACTATCGATTCCATTCAACTGCCCTTCCAAGTCCTTTGCTGTCTCTGACAGAACTACGATGTCATCGGCGAACCTCAAAGTTTTTATTTCTTCTCCAAGGATTTTAATACCTACACCGAATTTTTCTTTTGTTTCCTTTATTGCTTGCTCAATAAACAGATTGAATAACATCGGGGAGAGGCTACAACCCTGTCTTACTCCCTTCCCAACAACTGCTTCCCTTTCATGTCCCTCGATTCTTATAAATGCCATCTGGATTCTGTACAAATTGTAAACAGCCTTTCGCTCCCTCTATTTTACCCCTGCCACCTTTAGAATTTGAAAGAGAGTATTCCAATCAACTTTGTTAAAGGTTTCTCTAAGTCTACAAATACAAGAAACGTAGGTTTGTCCTTCCGTAATCTAGCTTCTAAGATAAGTCGTAAGGTCAGTATTGCCTCACGTGTTCCAACGTTTCTACGGAATCCAAACTGATCTTCCCCGAGGTCGGCTTCTACTAGTTTTTCCATTCGTCTGTAAAGAATTCGTGTTAGTATTTTGCAGCTGTGGCTTATTAAACTGATTTTTCGGTAATTTTCACATCTGTCAACACCTGACAGAAGTCTGCGGGTATTTCGCCTGTTTCATACATCTTGTTCACCAGATGGTAGAGTTTTGTCAGGACTGGCTCTCCCAAGGCCGTCAGTAGTTCCAATGGAATGTTGTATACTCCTGGGGCCTTGTTTCTACTCAGGTCTTTCAGTGCTCCGTCAAACTCTTCACGCAGTATCGTATCTCCCATTTCATCTTCATCCACATCCTCTTCCATTTCCATAATATTGTCCTCAAGTACATCGCCCTTGTATAGACCCTCTATATACTCCTTCCACCTTTCTGCTTTCCCTTCTTTGCTTAGAACTGGGTTTCCATCTGAGCTCTTGATGGTCATATAAGTGGTTATCTTATCTCCAAAGGTCTCTTTGATTTTCCTGTAGGCAGTATCTATCTTACCCCTAGTGAGATAAGCCCCTACATTCTTACATTTGTCCTCTAGCCATCCCTGCTTAGCCATTTTGCACTTCCTGTCGATCTCATTTTTGAAACTTTTGTATTCCTTTTTGCCTGCTTCATTTACTGCATTTTTATACACTCCTGGAAATGGAAAAAAGAACACATTGACACCGGTATGTCAGACCCACCATACTTGCTCCGGACACTGCGAGAGGGCTGTACAAGCAATGATCACACGCACGGCACAGCGGACACACCAGGAACCGCGGTGTTGGCCGTCGAATGGCGCTAGCTGCGCAGCATTTGTGCACCGCCGCCGTCAGTGTCAGCCAGTTTGCCGTGGCATACGGAGCTCCATCCCAGTCTTTAACACTGGTAGCATGCCGCGACAGCGTGGACGTGAACCGTATGTGCAGTTGACGGACTTTGAGCGAGGGCGTATAGTGGGCATGCGGGAGGCCGAGTGGACGTACCGCCGAATTGCTCAACACGTGGGGCGTGAGGACTCCACAGTACAACGATGTTGTCGCCAGTGGTCGGCGAAAGGTGCACGTGCCCGTCGACCTGGGACCGGACCGCAGCGACGCACGGATGCACGCCAAGACCCTAGGATCCTATGCAGTGCCGTAGGGAACCGCACCGCCACTTCCCAGCAAATTAGGGACACTGTTGCTCCTGGGGTATCGGCGAGGACCATTCGCAACCGTCTCCATTAAGCTGGGCTACGGTCCCGCACACCGTTAGGCCGTCTTCCGGTCACGCCCCAACATCGTGCAGCCCGCCTGCAGTTTGTCGCGACAGGCGTGAATGGAGGGACGAATGGAGACGTGTCGTCTTCAGCGATGAGAGTCGCTTCTGCCTTGGTGCCAATGATGGTCGTATGCGTATTTGGCGCTGTGCAGGTGAGCGCCACAATCAGGACTGCATACGACCGAGGCACACAGGGCCAACACCCGGCATCATGGTGTGGGGAGCGATCTCCTATACTGGCCGTACACCTCTGGTGATCGTCGAGGGGACACTGAATAGCGCACGGTACATCCAAACCGTCATCGATCCCATCGTTCTACCATTCCTAGACCGACAAGGGAACTTGCTGTTCCAACAGGACAATGCACGTCCGCGTGTATCCCGTGCCACCCAACGTGCTCTAGAAGGTGTAAGTCAGCTATCCTGGCCAGCAAGGTCTCCGGATCTGTCCCCCATTGAGCATGTTTGTGACTGGATGAAGCGTCGTCTCACGCGGTCTGCACGTCCAGCACGAACGCTGGTCCAACTGAGGCGCCAGGTGGAAATGGCATGGCAAGCCGTTCCACAGGACTACATCCAGCATCTCTACGATCGTCTCCATGGGACAATAGCAGCCTGCATTGCTGTGAAAGGTGGATATACACTGCACTAGTGCCGACATTGTGCATGCTCTGTTGCCTGTGTCTATGTGCCTGTGGTTCTGTCAGTGTGATCATGTAATGTATCTGAGCCCAGGAATGTGTCAATAAAGTTTCCCCTTCCTGGGACAATGAATTCACGGTGTTCTTATTTCAATTTCCAGGAGTGTATTTTCTCCTTTCATCAATTAAATTCAATATTTCTTCTGTTACCCAAGGATTTTGTACTAGGCCTCGTCTTTTTACCTACTTGATTATCTGCTGGCTTCACTACTTCATACAGCACTACTTCATTGCAGCATATACGACGCCATTTTCGACTGCCCTTTAAGAGTATCTTATAAAAGAGTATTACGAGAGCTGTATACATTGACATTATCTTGTCGGCTGTCAGCTAAAGGACTGTCTTCATATAATTTTATTACATTACTTTACTAGCGGAGAAAGCCGGTATTGTCCAGGTACTTATTTATAGTTGCCCGTCCGCGCCCGTACTACGTAGCGACTGTTGTTCTACTGAATGTTTATAAAGTGGTATCTACTGAACTGTGCGCTGTAGAAACATATATTTTCCTAAGCACATTCAGCACGATATGTGGACACTGTCTGCAAAACGTGTTGCGAGTGGAGTTAGTAGGAAGAATGTAATAAATTTAAATGTCACGTGCGATGCTGCAGTTTTTCACGCATTTCTTCGTTTACGGCATTGTAGTTCTTGAATTGTCTTTCGTACCAAACTACAAGGTGTACAACTTTGCTTCCGCCGTTTGCCGGTAGGTAGCGGTCGAAAGAAACAGGTCGCAGGCGTCAGGCAGTTAGCTTGGACCTCGGTCAACATAACCTCTTTCAAACACCAGTCGATTTGTGTCTGCTTCATGAAGTTGTTCTCGATTGAAAATGTCAGTTTAGGAGCCTAATTCTCGTCACTTTCGGGAGGTGTAACCGTTTTGTTTCAATATGCTGGCTGAGCCTCATAGAATGCTCTCAAGTACGTACGATAAGGATTTATGTGTAAGGCACTTTAGTATGACATCACCATTTTTTCATTGTGCTGTCTAGCATCACGAAATTATACACCCATAATGTAGTAACGTTAGTGTCCAGTCACAACATCCTGAGATAACATTTTATCTCATAAGATATACAGTTATCAAATGAGCAGCATCCAAGACTACATGCCACATAGTATCTAGACGGCATCATAAAATCTGTGAAACGTTTTTCGTAATATGATCTTGCCACTGGTTTTTAAATGAATCTCATGTTTTCTACAGGTATTTATTTTTAAAAGCTTCCAAACTTTGTGGAGAAAACCACATTTAAATCATGAGGCAGTCCAAACACAATTAGCTAATTTTCCTTGTCGCTAGCTAGTGTTAAAATTTTCTGGACCAACACAGACAGCAACTCACTTATACTAACCAACAAAATAATAAAACATTTTAGTTATGCAGTGAAGTTTACTGGGTGAGTGTTAAAGAGCTGTAGGTGACACTGTAACTTACATGTTAATGAGGAGTCTATGGCTAATTATGCAGTATGGGTCCACTGACATTATGATCTGGACAACTATTTGTCACAGGAATTCATACACTACATAAATAAAATGTTTTATCATTATGTTAGTTAGTAAAAGGTAGCTTTTGTCTATGCTGTTGTTGTGGTCATCAGTCCTGAGACTGGTTTGATGCAGCTGTCCATGCTACTCTATCCTGCGCAAGCTTCTTCATCTCCCAGTACTTGCTGCAACCTATCTGTCGTCTATATTGATCCAGATATCTTTTAACACTAGTTAGTAACAAGGAAAGTTAACTAAGCATATTTTGAATATCTCATGCTTTAAAAATAGTTTTTGTCCATGAAGTCTGGAAATTTTTAAGAATAAATATGTAGCTAAATTAAAAAATATTGGATGTAAAAATATTACATGTACACATAAAATCCAGTATGAGGCGACATGTAAATAATAAGTAATCGCAACAAATTGCTCAAAATTTAACATTATTTTCTCAAGGCATTTACTTAGTAGTGTCATCTTCCTGTTTTGAAAAATCTTTCTCTGTTGTAGAGAAACGCCCCAAAAACATTGTTTTGGACTCCAAAACTGAGGAAGGTATTCCAGTAGGTCTATGCACATCAAATGGGTATAATCCTTTTCTCGATATGTGTCCGAGATCTCGATGTCAAGCAATCTTGAAAATTTTCTACTTATCTTTATCCATTTCCAAGATACTGAGGTTCAAAAATCAACCTATTTGCACATGTAAAACAGACATGTAAAATCTGGTGTAAGGCGACAACATAGTTTATAAAGTGATGTAGCATGGAGAAATATGGTGTTAAATTTCTCTGTTACCATCAGAAGTGTTCTGGGAGTCTGTGTATTACTGAAGTTCATGAAAGGCTTTTGTGTACATAAAATCAAATTTGAGACGTAAAATTAGTTTTGTATTATTTCAGTTTCTCTGAAAAGATGGGTAACAAATGCCTCATTCTACTTTCCATAATAACACTAAAAATTTAAAAAAAAATTTAGACATGCAAACACATTCACACTCTTTTATGCTGAGAGAGAAGGAGTGTGTGGGGTGTGAAAGAAAGAGAGGGACTTTATGGCAGTGGAACATAGTTAACAGTGAAAGAACAGTGGTAGGAATAGAGTGAAACAGGCAGTGGGAGAGGAATAAAGAGATGGAGAATGTGGAAGCCAGTAATAACGAGAGACAGAGTACATGACAACGACAATGAGGAAGAGAGAGGTAGTGATAGTGAGCTCGGAGAGCAACAGTGAGAAGGAATGAAGGAGACAGTAGCAGTAAGAGAAAGCAAGAGGGACACAGTGAGAGTGAAAGGAGAGAGTAGTAGTATGACAGAAAAAGGAGAATGTGTCTGTGACACAAAGCTATAATGACAGCTGGGATGAATGAGTGAGTGAGAATGGGCAAGTGGGAGTGGATGTGTATGAGCGACTGACTGTGGTGGAATAGTGGTTGTGAGCGAGTTACTGTTAGAGGAGTTTGTCGGAGTGAGGTAGGTTGCATGAGGAAGAATATGTTCACATTCCAAATTTTTTTTAAAATGCTGAGGAAGGGAGATTGAGGCAGTTGTTACCCAAATCTTCACTCAATCAGGAGTATATTAGCTTTTTTATGCTCAGATAGGAGCGTTTTTCCGCTGATATAAAGACTTTAACGGCGTATTCCAGGAATAAGCGACTCCCCCCCCCCCTGCGGAAGCCTACGATCACGCTGTGTTCGATCAACTCCGACTCAAAGGAAGGCCTCGGCGCTTGTCGGTGACGTCACGTCAGCTAGGCACGGCGAACGCCAGGTCTGTTGCAGGCAGAAACGGCGTGCTTATCACCATAAACTTATTTTTGGACAAAATGTTTGGTATTGTTTTGGTTCTGCAGTTTCTTACTATCGTAAAGCTACAAATAAAGATCATAGTTCTGTATTGCTGAATTCTGTTGAAACAAACGTAGATCAATATGAGAAGATGCTTTGCCCCATTGCAAGCTTCGGAAATTTTACATTCAAGTAACTATATTTACTTGATTCGTTTTGTTATCGAAACTTATCCCAACCCCCATACAATTAACTCGTTTCTTTTATTTACTTATTTATTTTCGTTTGGCATCGTCACTGGAAATGTGAACTAATTTACATGTGTAAAAGTCCAATTGTTACGTCATTAGATCACAATCGTTTTCAACGAAAGGAATTCTAAACAGGAAACAAAATAGTTTCATACATCGAAAATACTGCTGTGCTTATACTTTTTTAAACATGCACATTAGAAAAGATAAATATTCCCCTCTTGCAACTGAAAGGAGAAACTTTAAAAGACAAAAAAAAATTTATTTGATAAAACAAGTATCTCTCTTTTGCCTCTTCTTCTGTCCCTCACCGCCTCCCCCAACGTGTAAAAAACAAATGGCTCTGAGCACTATGGAACTTAACATCTATGTTGATCAGTCCCCTAGAACGTAGAACTACTTAAAAACTAACTAACCTAAGGACATCACACAACACCTAGTCATCATGAGGCAGAGAAAATCCCTGACCCCGCCGGGAATCGAACCCAACGTGTACAATCGCAAGATATTTCATTAACATTCAGTGCTCCTCACCGCATAGTCAACCAAGATACCTAAAGAAGAGCACCAATGTGTTCACAGTTTCTTGTAAAAGCAACCCAGTACAAACGTAGCTTCCTCAGATTTACAAATAAGGTAAAGAAGCACGAATTCTGTTGCTGCTGGACCGTGAAGTTGTTTTTGTATGACAATCCTTATAACAGGTGGAAATTTAAGATCAGCAGTACACTATCTGTTAAGAAGTGTAAAGAAACAGACGGTTGTGTGAAACCCAGCTATCCGTCCACGAGACTCAGATGGCCATAGACACGGGTTCACAGGTAGATGCCGTGTTTCTTGACTTCCGCAAGGTGTTCGATACAGTTCACCAGAGTCGTTTAATGAACAAAGTAAGAGCATATGGACTATCAGACCAATTGTGTGATTGGATTGAAGAGTTCCTAGATAACAGAACGCAGCATGTCATTCTCAATGGAGAGAAGTCTTCCGAAGTAAGAGTGATATTAGCTGTGCCGCAGGGGAGTGTCATAGGACCGTTGCTATTCACAATATACATAGATGACCTTGTGGAGGACATCGAAAAGTTCACTGAGGCTTTTTGCAGATGACGCTGTGGTGTATCGAGAGGTTGTAACAATGGAAATTTGTACTGAAATGCAGGAGGATCATCAGCGAATTGGCGCATGTTGCAAGGAAAGGCAATTGAATCTCAATGTAGACATGTGTAATGTGCTGCGAATACACTGAAAGAAAGATCCCTTATCATTTAGCTACAAAATAGCAGGTCAGCAACTGGAAGTAGTTAATTCCATAAATTACCTGGGAGTACGCATTAGGACTGATTTAAAATGGAATGATCATATAAAGTTGATGGTCGGTAAAGCAGATGCCACACTGAGATTCGTTGGGAGAATTCTAGGGAAATGCAATTCGAAAACAAAGGAAGTAGGTTACAATACGCTTGTTCGCCCAGTGCTTGAATATTGGTCAGCATTGTGGGATCCGTACCAGATAGGGTTGATAGAAGAGATAGAGAAGATAAAACGGAGAGCAGCGCGCTTCGTTACAGGATCATTTAGGAATCGCGAAAGCGTTACGGAGATGACAGATAAACTCCAGTGGAAGACTCTGCAAGAGAGACGCTCAGTAGCTCGGTACGGGCTTTTCGAGAACATACCTTCACCGAGGAGTCAAGCAGTATATTGTTCCCTCCTACGTATATCTTGCGAAGAGACCATGAGGATAAAACCAGAGAGATTAGAGCCCACTCAGAGGCATACTGACCATCTTTCTTTCCACGAACAATACTAGACTGGAATAGAAGGGAGAACCGATAGAGGTACTTGAGGTACCCTCCGCCACACACCGTCAGGTGGCTTGCGGAGTATGGATGTACAGTCGTGGACAAAACGAGCGAGACCCCTCGCCTTTGCGTTATGCTGAGCCACACAGCTTTAAAGTCTGCTACACAGCTTAACAGGCATGGCGACGAAGTGCTACCAACATACTATATGCACAGGCGCGTAATTTAAGAACCATCCGATCTTTGTCAGACTGTTTTCAATTATGTGTGAGACTATATTAACGCTCAATAGTGTGTTAAACACAACACGTAAATATAAGATATAAATAAAAGAAGAAACGCTAACTAGTGTAACGTATTAATAAAAATGAATACCAGCTTGTCGAGATAACACGACTGTTTTAGTAAGACAAAGTACCCCACATCGTTACGAGTTAGCAAAATATTACGTGCATTCGGCCACGAAACGGTCTGTGTCATCGTTCAGACTAGTCACACTGGATTACCGTTGCTGACCAGCCATGGAAGTGTGCAAATTGAACAATGTGTGAAGTTTCGTAACGAAATTCTGTTAATGGTGAGAAGGGTTTCAGCAGGTGTTGTGGCTGAACGGTGTAGGCGCTTCAGTCACGAACACAGTGGCTGCTTCAGTCACAGGTTGGAATCCTACCTCGGGCATGGATGTGTGTGAGGCCCTTAGCTTAGGTAGGTTTAAGTAGTTCTACGTCCAACCGACTGATGACCTAAGCAGTTTTGTCGCATAGTTCTTAGAGCCATTTTTTGACCTATCGCGTAAATTTTCTTTGCATAAACGGCCGTATCTTCAGATTGCGTTGACATAGAAGCTCACTTTTTTACACCACCAAGGGACCGTTAATCGCAGGAAGTGCGACACATTTCCGCTTATCGTGTCTACCCGTACACGAGGTAAACGGTTTTCAAGAGTTGGGTAGATAGATAGACGGTCAAGAAAGTGAGGCTAGTAGGGTTCCATTTTTACCGATTTAGGTGACGTAATCCTAACAATGAATGAATAATTCACCCTACTCTTTATTCGAAATGTTATAGTTGCAGTCGATACATCAGCATATTAATCGTAGCTACGGTTTCGATCCAAATCACATTTACAGGAACGCAAGTAAACTCCATTTGCCCACACACGTGCTAATTCAGATCCCAGCATTAATGGCACCGCGTTTTAGAACTGAGAGCATTCCCACTGTTGGCTAGCTTAAGAAACACTTCGGGTAATGAACGTTTTCTGGCTGTGATGAGTCTAATGGAGAATTCGAAAAATTGTATAACATGTTTGGCAGCTATGTCGCCGTTTATTTCCTGGAGTGGTGCAGAATTATCCTACTTAATTTACTCGATAATAACAGTATTCTGTTATTTCGATAAACATCCCGAATGATCGTCACATAAGCGGTAACATAAAGGTAGAAAATTCATTGCCGGCCGGAGTGGCCGAGCGGTTCTAGGCGCTTCAGTCTGGAATCGCGCGACCGCTACGGTCGCAGGTTAGAATCCTGTCTCGGGGATGGGTGTGTGTGATGTCTTTAGGTTAGTTAGGTTTAAGTAGTTCTACGTTCTAGGGGACTGATGATCTTAGAAGTTAAGTCCCATAGTGCTCAGAGACATTTGAACCATTTCTGAAAATTCATTTTTTTTAGTCCAGAAAGCTCTATGCAACAGAAACTTTCATTGCGAAATTACCAGCTTATTCATGTCTGGGGTAATAATAGAGGGGTGTTTGCCTGGGTTATCTGCTAGTGTAGTGAAAGGTATTAGCTACTGCAAGGGAGGTCTGGTTTGTTTTCGGTTCTAATCTCGATGGAGGCAGATAGACTATCAGTAAAACCATTTTAAGAAATTCTCGCACCCCCAATGCGTTTTACTGCTACATTTATTCTGAACCGGTGCCTTGTGTGGATGTCAATGTGAAACTCTCGTAGAATTTCATACTTGTTACTGCCTACTTTTTCAGCATCTGTCAATAACTGAATTGACTTAAGTTTAACAACGAATGATTTTTAACAGAATTTCGTTATGAATCTTCACGCTTTGCTAAATTTGCACACTTTCATGGTAGTTCAGCAACGGTAATCCAGTGTGACTGGTTGTAACGATGACACAGACAGTTTCGTGGCCGAATGCGCGTAATATTTTGCTAATTCGTAACGATGTGGGGTTCTTTGTCTTACTATAACAGTCGTGTTATCTCGATAAGCTGAAATTCATTTTTATTAGTACAGTTCATATTAATTAGAGTTTCGTCTTTCATTTATACCTTATATTTACGTGTTTAACACACTAATCTGCGTTAATATAGCGTTACACATGATTAAAAACAGTCTGACACAGTTCGGATAGTTTTTCAATTTCACGGCAGTGCATAGTATGTTGGTAGCACTTCGTCGCCTTGCCTGTTATGCTGTGTAGCAGACTTCAAAGCTGTGCGGATCAGCATAACGCAAAGGCGAGGTGTCTCGCTCGCTTTGTCCACGACTGTGCCTGTAGATGTAGAATTGCACAATTAATTGATTGCAGAAATCTCTCAGAACAATGTGTGTTGGTCAACTACCGCCAACAGTTTCACATTTTCCTGCGTCAGAGAGGGAGACACCACCATTATGAGTGTGCCTGCGACAGACCTGGCGTTCGCCGCGCCTAGCTGACGTGACGTCACGAACAAGCGCCGCGGCCTTCCTTTGAGTCGGTGTTTGTTCGATCCACCCCTCACGTCGCGGAAAGTTTTATTTATTAACAAGATACGCAGCTGCGACGGCAAGCTAAGATAAGGAGCGGACGAAACGATAACTTCTTTAAGCCGGTTTACGAAGGGTCGGGTTTTGCGCGCTGTTTGCGTGCGGAATGCGGGTCGTCTGCTATGTGCGCAGAGTTGCTGCTGGCGTGCAGCGGTGGTTGGAAGGGGGGTGGGGGGGATGAAGGAGGTAGGGGGACCCCCCGCCAGCCGCTATCGATTGTCGGCAGTGCGGCGAGGCGCAGCGCTGCGGCGCCGTGTGTAGGTCACACGGCGCGCCGGCGACGCTGCTGCCGCCTGGCGGCAGCCGGAAACGGCCGAAGGCGCGGCTCGGCTGCCTTCGCGCCGGTCCAATGGCGCACGCCTCTAGTGACGGTTGCGGAAGCGGACCGCTCGGGAACAGCTGCAGCCACAACGTGTGGGGTCGGCCGCGAGGTCAAGACGCGCTGCGGGTGTAATATGCCGGAGCAGTGAAAGCGCGAAATCCGCCGCGCGCAGGGGGGGAAGGAGAAGAAGAGGAAGAAGAAGCAGCAGCAGGGAGCGAGCGCCGACCGTTACAACTTTTCAAATCGCTGCCAGCGTTCCGAGCGACAGTTGAGCAACGCGCCGCGCGCCACTGAAACTCCGTCCAGAGAAAAAAATAAAAATTAAATCTGAATGTGGCCGATTAAACAACACGGCGTCCCGGCATTTCTAAATTTGTCACAACAAACCTGCCGCCAGCGCCGCGCGCAGTCTACGTCGTCGTCTTCGCCGCTGTCGTCGTGCCAGAACCGTTACTAAAAAAAAAAGTTCTACAGTTTCTTTTTTTTTTTTTACTTTCTCTTTCCGCTTCGGCCTCTGGCGGCAGTCCGTTGCAACCAGTGAACTGCTCCAACTGTGTGTGCGCGTGTGGTTATCTTTTTTGCGTGTGGCCTCGACGTGTCATTGTTGTGGTGGAAGGCATTGTTGCGAGCGGTGGCTGACTGCCAAGGGTGTTGCCAACTTTGTAAATCTCTCTCTTATGCTTTCAAAAATCTTTCCAACCTCGCCAGGAATTGGTAGCACTCCAAGTGATTGTCTATAATTGTTTCAGTTCCCGCTATTGTCACATTCATACAACGAAAATTTTGGTTCCGACCCCCTTTTACCGTCGTCCCGTAACATACAGACTAAAGCTTCGTAATATTCGAGAGTGTTGCTAGTAAATGTGAGAATTAGATCATTTAGGTCGAAGTAAAGGAGTCCTAAAAAAAAGGTAAACATATCGGCAAATCGCGTTAAATCAGTATTTCCGTTGTGTAAGAATGATTGCTTCTCAGTACCCAAAGGAGTGGCGACCTTAGGATTGCGTGTAAATGTTTGGACCACTAACTGAAACGAACGCATAAAAATTATTCCTTAACAGACGACACAACTTATTTGTCGTACTTTTAAGGATCTAAATATCAATGCTTCCAAATAGAAGGTGTTCAGATATCTTTGCTCTCCACTTTTCTGGGAAGAAACTGAGCACTTTTGTGTTATTGGGGCCTTAACTATTCTAATCACTACAACAAGACCATATTTTGTCAGTTGAAGCGTAAATCATCTCGCTTTCTTCCGATACTCTTTATAATTTCTGAATCAGCCCTGCTAATAGTAGTCAACAAGATGACTACAGATATAGCGCACAGTCCTTATAGCTAAACAGTAGCTTTAGAAACTGTCCAAAATTTACGGAGAAAAGTACTGAATCGTCAATAGATTTAAATAGTTGAGGCTTTCAATTTATTCACTACATATTTCGTCGTCCTAGATACTTCGTTGATTATAGGTGTCCAAGCTAGCCTTTGTAGTAAAGTGAGTTTGCATTTAATCTCTCTTATTGTATTTCGGTTGACCGAGTTTCTGGCCATAAATCACACATTAATTAACTCACTGTCTTTTTAGATACTGTTGACAATAAACGAATCCAAATTTTATCGTAATCCGATTGAGGGCAACTAAATTTTTTGGATTTCAGCAGCATTTCAATAGCTCCACATTTGCCTCATTGTTAGAGACAACTCGCTTACGTTAATTCTATGAAAGATCAAAACCCAGTGTGAAACTACAAGGTAGCATCTAAGTCTCCTAGCGCAATTGTAGACTGCAACGGTATTAACCATGTCATATCCAGGAAAAGTGCTTATAGAGATTTAAAGTCTCCCAATATCTGCCCCCACCCCCAGACAAAAATCACTAAGTAATGCCGCAAATTTATAACGTATTTCGCAAAGTATTTTTGTAGAAGATAATTCGAAAAGTACATCATTTTTACATTTGCTCACGCATATTTTAGACGTAAGAAATTTTATATCGAGAGCACGAAGCTATATTTCCAGGCCAGGCTTACCAAAAGAGATTCACTTTATAAAGTAAAAAATTTTTGTACAGTTAAATAAACAAACGTACTAACGCTCAAATATTAACGTTATGGCTTTCCTGTTCGTTGCTACAGTTCCGAACACGAGCGGGGCGTTTTAATGCGGTGATATTCTTGTATTGTACGGTACCATACCGATAGCGTACGTCTGCCTTCACAGACGCCGTGTAGCTTTTAATTGTTCGCTCCTACACACACGTATTGTGGCAGAGCAGATTCGTTGATACCTCGCCGTCAAGAGCGAGCTCAGCGCTACCACAGAGTCTTTCACCTTTGCCTTTTAACGCGTTTTGTAAGTCGTTTGGAGTGTGACCAACATTGGTGTGGGGGATAACCAGGGGACCATGTCGTCCATTGTTCTTTGTAGCCTTGGCAACAGCAACGCCAACAACAATGACACCAACAACAACAATGAGGACGAGGACGCCTTCCCTGTGCCCACAATTTACCGGTGAGTATCAGATTGGTTAAAAACGCTTTAGTGTGAAGCATTCTTTGATTTGCAACTAATCACTAGATTGCAGTAGATAAGTATTTTTATGGGCGCCAAAAGTCATGGGATGCCAACGGCCTTGCCACACTGGTAACACCAGTTGACGTCGGATCACCGAAGTTAAGCGCTCTCTGGCTGGGCTAGCACTTGGATGGGTGACCATCCGGTCTGCAGAGCGCTGTTTGCAAGCGGGCTGCACTCAGCACTTGTGAGGCACAAACTGAGGAGCTCCTCGATTGAGAAGTAGTGGCTCCGGTCTTGGAAACTGACATACGGCTGGGAGAGCGTTGCGCTGACTATGCCACACCATATCTGATCTAGTGATGCCTGTGGGCTGAGGATGACACGGCGGCCGGTCGGTACTGTTGGGCCTTCATGGACTGTTCGGGAGGAGTTTTCTTCAATACATATATAAATATCGTGTCAGACTTGCTTTCGGCCCGCCCATGTGGCCGAGTGGTTCTAGGTGCTTCAGTTCGGAACCATGTGGCTGCTACGGTCGCAGGTTCGAATCCTGTCTACATAGTTCTAAGTCTAGGGGACTGATGACCTCACATGTCCCATTTGAACGTTGAACTATGATGTCTCTATGTTGTTGTTGTGGTCTTCATTCATGAGACTCTCCATGCTACACTATCCTGTGCAAGCTTCTTCATCTCCCAGTACCTATTGCAGCCTACATCCTTCTGAATCTGCTTAGTGTATTCATCTCTACGATTTTTGCCCTCCACACTGCTCTCCAATACTAAATTGGTGATCTCTCGATGTCTCAGAACATGTCCTACCAACCGATCCTTTATTCTAGTCAAGTTGTGTCACAAGCTCCACTTCTCCCCAATTCTATTCATTAACTCCTCATTAGTTATGTGTTCCACCAATCTAACCTTCAGCATTCTTCTGTAGCACCACATTTCGAAACCTTCTATTCTCTTCTTGTCTAAATTATTTATCATCCACGTTTCACTTCCACACATGGCTACACTCCCTACAAATACTTTCAGAAACGAGTCCTTGACAAATCTATAATCGATGTTAACAAATTTTTCTTCTTCAGAAACGCTTTCCTTGCCTTTACCAGTCTACATATTATATCCTCTCTACTTCGACCATCATCAGTTATTTTGCTCCCTAAATATCAAAACTCCTTTACTACTTATGTGTCTGATTTCCTATTATAATTCCCTCAGCATCACCCAACGTAATTCGACTACATTCCATTATCCTCATTTTGCTTTAGTTGATGTTCATCTTATACCCTCCTTCCAAGGCATTATCTATTCCATTCAACTGCTCTTCCAAACCCTTTGCTGTCTCTGACAGAATAACAATGTCATCGGTGAACCTCAAAGTTTTTATTTCTTCTCCATGAATTTTAATACCTACTCTGAACTTTTCTTTTGTTTCCTTCACTGCTTGCTCAATATACAGACTGAATAACATCGGGGATAGGCTACAACGCTGTCTGACTCCCTTCCCAGCCACTGCTTCCCTTTCAAACCCCTCGACTCTTATAACTGCCATCTGCTTTCTGTACAAATTGTGAATAGCCGTCCATAATTACGAAAGTGTTGTAGTGCAGCATTTTGTGCACGAACTGACCTCGCAGTTAAGCCCTATAAATGTTCGATGGGTGGCGTTATCATCGGCTAGAGTTGTCCACAATGTTCTTCAAATTATTTACGAACAATTGTGACCCAGTGATATGGCACATTGTCATTCATAAAAATTGCATTGTTATTTGGGAACATGAATTCTACGAATGGCTGCAGATAGTCTCCAAGTAGCTGAACATTACCATTTCCAGTCAATGATCGCTTCAGTTGGGCCACTCCACTATGGAGCCTCCACCAGTTTGTATAGCACCTTGTCGACAATATCAGTCCATGGCTTCATCGGGCTGCACCACACTCGAACCCTGCCACCAGGCTGTTTTCCAGTCACCTAGGGTCCAACCAATGTGGTTACGAGCGCTGGAGAGGCACTCTAGGCGATGTCCTAACGGATACGTTCATAGTACATCCCACACTGATTTCTACGACTATTTCATGCCGTGTTACTTGTCTATTGGCACTGTAAACTGTACACAAACACGGCTGCTCTCAATAATTAAGTGAAGGCCATTGGCCACTGTGTTGCCCTTACTGAGAAGTAATCCATCAAATCTGGTATTTTTGGCGCACTCTTGACACTGTTGATCTTGGAATGTCGATTTCTCTCACGATTTACAGAGTGGAATGTCCCATCCATGTAGATGCAACCTCCATGTTGTAAGTTTGTTAATTCCTCTGAGGAGTTGGGGGGGGGGGGGGGGGGGAAGACCATAATCACATCAGAAACCTCTTCACCTGAGTCACCTCTGCTAATGCACTTTGAGCACGCGATACTACATATATCTGTATATTTGCATATTACTATCCCATGACTTCTGGCACCTCATTGTAGAGCTGTTATCAGTGCAACGAAGTACCTCCAGGGTGTCTGGAGGTGGCTGTGAGTAATTTATGAGACATTTGGAAAACAGATACATATTAGTGGATAGAGTATATCCCCATGTTTTTGACTCACATTGCAAGTGTTCAGTATAGGCTCTGTTTATGAGGTGGCAAACGCAAGTACATGCATGCAATTCTTTAATTTGTTGACGCAAATTGTCTTAGGAAGTCTGTCTGTTGGGTTGTCTATCCGCAGGCGTGAATTAATTCATTGCGGGAATATGGAGTGGATGATTTGTCTACATCTTCTGATACACCTGTACCCTAGTGCTATGCCCTACAACTATGCCAGTCTTACTTATTAAGAAACGAAACTGGGCGAGTTGCTCTATTTCCTAGCGGTAAGAGATGACCTGACCCTTCCGTGTACCGATATGGACAAGAGGTGACTTTCGTACGCCTCTTGGAATTCAGCAAAGCCTTTTGCACTGTCGACATTGACATTTTACTTGACAAACTAGGCAGCCAAAGTTTTCGCAAGTGCTGTGTAATGGTTTTGCTCACCAGCTGTGCCAGGGTAGTATTCGGCATCCCCCACAGTTCAGTATTAGGCCCTATAGTCTTTTCATTACACTTCAATGACGTGTCATCAGCTTTGTCGTGCTGCTCGTAAGCACCTGTCAAATTTTCATGTATAAACAACTAAAGAAATGTGTCGACTTTCGAATGTAACAATGGAATTACATTACAGTCCAATCAAATTTATTGTTTTTATATGTTATAAGAGCAAATCTGTAATATTAGGTTGATCCATAAGTTTGTAGTGTTTGTGTTTTGCGTGTTGATCTTCCAGTTGCTATTAGTTTATTTATCGATTGTCGTTTTTTAATTGCAGTTCAATGTTGCTATCTGAATTTACATATGGCCACATTGTCATTGGAGATAGTGAGTAAAGCTGTGGATGCTAGAAATGGAGTGCCAAATGGAGAAATGTGAACATTTCCAACATATCCTTTGTTGGAGTTCAGTTTCAATAGAGAGGTGAAAGCAGCAGAGACAGCCAGAAACATTTGTGCAATGTATGGGGAGGAGAATCGTTTCAACATTAATGACAATACCCATTGAAAAAAAGCTTTTCAGCTTGATGAAGATCGTTTAAGAGCTGCTGCTGTTGTTGTGGTCTTCAGTCCTGAGATTGGTTTGATGCAGCTCTCCATGCTACTCTATCCTGTGCAAACTTCTTCATCTCCTAGTACCTACTGAAACCTACATCCTTCTGAATCTGCTTAGTGGTATTCATCTCTTGGTCTCCCTCTGCGATTTTTACCCTCCACGCTGCCCTCCAATACTAAATTGCTGATCCCTTGATGCCTCAGAACATGTCCTACCAACGGATCCCTTCTTCTAGTCAAGTTGTGCCACAAACGTCTCTTCTCCCCAATCCTATCCAATACGTTTAAGAGCATCAATCCCCAATTATCCACTTCAGTGTACTTGAGAACAAATGTGGTTCAAATGGCTCTGAGCACTATGGCACTTAACAACATGTGAGGTCATCAGTTCCCTGGAACTTAGAACTACTAAAACCTAATTAACCTAAGGACATCACACATACATCCATGCCCGAGGCAGGATTCGAACCTGCGACCGTAGCTGTCACGTGGTTCCTGACTTAAGCGCCTAAAATTGTTCGGCCACACCAGCAGGAAGCAAATGTCATGAACTGTGGTGATTCCATCATCATGCATATCTCGCATGCAATGGTTCAGAAATCAGCTGTGTGGATACCTGATGCTGTATGTCAGAATCACAAAACTCAGCAGGTAGCCATATGAAGGGCTTATTTCAATAGTGGTACAAGTCCATTACCTCCACTTTTCTGCCTATAATGCTTCTGAAATTAATGATCCAAAGAAACAGAAAGAAAGGTTCATCTCTAGCAAGAAGGCATGTGCTTGAATATTTCTGGTATCTCAGCTGCAGATTTTTCCGCTCTAATTTAACTATAGGACTCTGTATCTCACAATGAACAAAAATTGACTTGTACCACCATTGAAATAAGCCCTCCATATCTGCATCTCTCCTTGCTAGTCATCAGTTGGTTCTTGAACAACACTAGCAATTCCTGTTCTGTATCGTTACTGGTGACAAGAAATAATGTCTTTATGCTAACACGAACAAAAAAGGGACAAGCCACCAACTACCTATGCAAAGAGCTGCAGACATCTATATAAGAAAATGTTATGCATCTGGTGAAACAGCGATAGTAATGTGTACTATCAATTGCTTCCCCAACGTGTAACCATTACTGCTGACACTTAAACGACGTCTTGGAAGACTGAATGGAGTGATGGTACTCTAAGATAGCACCCGCCCCCACTCCATAGGAGTTATGTTGGGAAGAAATTCCGCACCCACCCTATTCACTTGCTCTCGCATACTCAGCTTTTCACGTTTTCCAGTCTGTATCAACCAGTCCTCAACGAACTTCCTTTCAGGATGACAATGCGCACTGATCGTGGCTCCATTAGTTCTTCCGCTCACATCCACATGATCTCTACAGTCACAGGATCCAAAAGCTAGCCCAGTGTTGACAGACTGATATAATAAATAGAGAAAGTAAAATTGGGTTTAGCGTCCAATCCACATCGAGGTCATTAGAGATGGGGGACAAGCCCGGATTGTGTCAAGGATGGGAAGGAAACCAACCTCAGCCTTTCAAAGGAACCATCCCGGCGATTTAGGGAAATTGCATGAAACCAAATCTGGATGGCCAGACGTGGGTTTGAAATGTCGTCCTCCCGAATGCAAATCCAGTGTGCTAACTACTGCGCCACTTCGCTTGCAGAATGTATCATTGATGACTAAAGTCTCTGTTATGTGTGTCTGTTGTGTTTATTAAACTGATGGAATAACGCTACTAACGTATGCACCAATCTAATACCACATGTATGTTGATGACCTCCAAATGTATCTAAGTGCAGAAATAATAAACCTTTACACATCTATCAAGAATTTCAATACTGATCTGTTGGTAATATCGAAATTGGCACAGAATTTAGGATTAAAGCACAACCCATCCAAAACTCAATCAGTACTGGTTGGTTACACTAATCTCACTATCCCAAAATATCAATAATTTCTAGCATCTTTAATCTTAAGTGGGAGAAATAGCAACATTTCACCCTCAGCAAGGATTCCAGGAATAATAATAGATGAAAATATAAATTGGACTGACTATGTATGAGGGGCGTTTGAAAAACCGTGAAAAAATAAATACTATTTTCATGTTTGGGGCAGACCTTTTCTATTTTTCGACATAGTCTCCTTTTAGACTTATACACTTCATCCAACGCTGTTCTAATTTCTTGATCCCTTTCAAATAATGGGAATTGTCCAAGTCTGCATAATAGCTTACAGTTGCTGCAATCACCTCCTTATTTGAATAAAATCTTTGTCCCACCAGCCATTTCTTCAAATTGGGGAACAAATAGTAGTCCGAGGGAGCCAAGTATGGAGAACAGGGGGGATGTGAAATGAGTTAGAACGCTATTTCCATTAATTTTGCGACCGCAACTGGTGAGGTGTGTGCTGCCGCATTGTCGTGATGGAAAAGGACTTTTTGCGGTCCAATAGCCGGCGTTTCTCTTGAAGCTAGGTTTTAAAACGGTCCTATAACGATGAATAATATTCACCTGTAATAGTTTTACCCGTTTCCAGATAGTCGATGAGGATTATCCCTTGCGAATCCCAAAAGGCAGTCACCATAACCTTTCCGGCCGAAGGAATGGTCTTCGCCTTTTTAGTGCAGATTCTCCCTTGGTAACGCATTGTTTAGATTGTTGCTTGGTCTCAGGAGTATAGTAATGTATCCATATATCCAGTGACAAAAGTCCTGCGGATTCTTCCTGAACAGTTGCAAACCATCCTTGCAAAACTTCAAACACGATTCTGTTTTGGGCAAGCAATCGCGGAATGCATCTTGCAGATAGCTTTGTCATGTACTTGTGTTTATGCATAATATTATGTACCCGTTCATTCGAGATGCACACAGCACGAGCAATCTCACGCACCTTAACACTTCTGTCATCCATCACCACATCATCGATTTTATCAGTGATTTCTGGAGTCGTAACCTCCACACGGCGTCCAGAACGTTCAGCACCACTTGTGCCCATATGGCCACTCCAAAAATTTTGAAACCACTTATAAACTGTTGTAATCGAAGGTGCAAAGTTACCGTAATGTTTATCAAGCTTCTCTCCTGAGGCGATTTGCCTTTATAAACTAATGTTTAATCACAACACGAAATTTTTTTCGTACAATTTTTGACAATCACTCGACTTTCTTGATCCACACGAATGCTAAACACAAAGAAGTAGACCAATATGGCTGAAACTTGGTGTGCGTTCTTTCCAAAGATGCTACTAACTAAGTATGACCTAGATACACACCGGTGGTGCCATCTCTCGGACTTTGCACAGACTTGTCAAACGCCCCTCGTAACTGCAATGCTCGAGAAGGCATCAGCAATTCTGCAAATATAAAAAACAATTCTCTCTCGGCCCCAAATAGAAAATTGTACAGCCACCTGTATTTCCAATTATTGATTACAGTGATATTACTGTGCAAGGACTTTCTTAGGAAAGCTCATGGTCACTGGAGCGGTTTATAGTATGAATGCCTGTTTTCAATGTCTGTGACGTTTGACTCTTTGATAATATTCCAGCACCAAATGGACAGGTATCTTGGCTGCACTAAGACAAACACAGAGATTTCGAAATTCTCAGTCTCCTGTAGTATCTCATCAATGTACACTGTCCCTCATATCTCCCTTTAACCGTAACACTATTATTTTCTAACAATGTGTGGAAAAACAGGCATTGGTGGCGATATTGCAGCAGCGATGAATTTATGAAATTTACTCGCAGTTGCGGAATCCTTCTGACTTTTGCTGCATTATGAATGAAGGTATTACCTACAGGTCTCACATGCTGACTATGTTTGTCTTACATGACACACCAGGTCTCGAACCTAGATTTCTCACTTGTCGCGAGTGAGCACCTAAACCACTACGACTATCCGAACACACTTCCAGGACCGACTCAAACTTTCATATGTCATACTTGGATTCCAATTACAGGGTTTCAAGGAAACAAAGGCGTTGAACTTCAGTATCACTACCGTCATTTCCCCCAACAAGGCTTGTAATATGTAACACAACAGGGAAATTCCAGTTCGAGCCCTAGTGTGGCACAAATTTTCTTATGGTTCCACTAGGTAATATTTTCATATCTAAGGAAGGAAATCGTTAAAAATAAGCACTGCATGCCTGGACAGATAAAATGACTATCGTGATGCTAGCGTTGACTATGTTTGTCTCCTTGAAAATTTGTAGTGGGAATCCGAGTAAAGTCACAAGTGTTGGTTTCGTAGACAGTATGACATGTGAAATCCGGGTCGGTCCAGGAAGTGGGCTTGGGTAGCTGGAGCGGTTAAGGCAGCTGTTCGCAACAAGCGAGAAGCCCGGGTTCGAGACCTGATTGGGCAAAAATATCCATGTGTCACCAACAGGTTATACCTTCATACCTAATGCAGCTAATGTCAGAAAGACTCCACAGTTGCGAATAAATTTATTAACGCTCTTGTCTGAACAACATTGCAGAAACAACTGTTCCCTTCAGAGCAAATTCCTTTCTATCTCTACTCCATCATTCAGCCACTGTCTCGAAGTGCTACTCAGTAGCAGGAACCTGACTCTGGAGTAACTTCTCTCATTGGTTACAACTCATTTGCCTCTTACTTTAAGAACAGAAAGCAGAAGGTAATTCTCCGCAATATTGAGAGAATATGTTCAGTCCCAATGGGGCACAGTTAAGTGGGGTGTTCCTCAAGGGTCAGTGCTGTGGCCACTGCTGCTTCTTATTTGTATAGATGATATGCCTTCTAGTATTACAGGGTCGGTCCAGGAAGTGGGCTTGGGTAGCTGGAGCGGTTAAAGCGGCTGTTCGCAACAAGCGAGAAGCCCGGGTTCCAGACCTGGTTGGGCAAAAATATCCATGTGTCACCAATAGGTTATACTTTCATACCTAATGCAGCTAATATCAGAAAGACTCCACAGTTGCGAATAAATTTATTAACGCTCTTGTCTGAACAACATTGCAGAAACAACTGTTCCCTTCAGAGCAAATTCCTTTCTATCTCTACTCCATCATTCAGCCACTGTCTCGAAGTGCTACTCAGTAGCAGGAACCTGACTCTGGAGTAACTTCTCTCATTGGTTACAATGGATTTGCCTCTTACTTGAAGAACAGAAAGCAGAAGGTAATTCTCCGCAATATTGAGAGAATATGTTCAGTCCCAATGGGGCACAGTTAAGTGGGGTGTTCCTCAAGGGTCAGTGCTGTGGCCACTGCTGCTTCTTATTTGTATAGATGATATGCCTTCTAGTATTACAGGTGATTCAGGAATATTTCTGTTTGCTGATGACACCAGCTTGGTAGAGAAGGATCTTGTGTGTAATATTGAGACATTATCAAATAATGTAGTTCATGAAATAAGTTCGTGGCTTGTGGAAAGTAATTTCATGCTAAATCACAGTAAGACTCAGTTTTTACAGTTTCTAACTCACAATTCAACAAGAACCGATATTTTGATCAGACAGAGTGGGCATATTATAAGCGAGACGGAACAGTTCAAGTTCCTAGGCGTTCGGATAGACAGTAAGCTGTTGTGGAAAGCCCATGTTCAGGATCTTGTTCAGAAACTAAATGCTGCTTTATTTACCATTAGAACAGTATCTGAAATAAGTGACAGTTGAACACGAAAAGTAGTCTACTTTGCATATTTTCATACGCTTATGTCATATAGTGTTATTTTTTGGGGTAATTCTTCTGATTCAAAAAGGGTATTTTTGGGTCAAAAAGGAGCTGTTCGAGCTATTTGTGGTGTAAGTTCGAGAACCTTTTGTCGACCCATATTCAATAGTCTGGGAATTCT
This sequence comes from Schistocerca gregaria, assembly GCF_023897955.1. Taxonomy (NCBI): domain Eukaryota; kingdom Metazoa; phylum Arthropoda; class Insecta; order Orthoptera; family Acrididae; genus Schistocerca; species Schistocerca gregaria. The sequence goes on along the minus strand of NC_064930.1, from coordinate 124,162,300 downwards.
GACATTGCCCTCACAGTATATATTTCCTTTAGTGTCGTTTGTTGTTAGCAATATTAGCTTATTCCCAAGAGTTAGCAGCTTTCACTCAGTTAATACTAGGCAGAAATCAAATCTGCATGTGGAATGCACTTCCTTGACGCATGTGTATTTCGAAAAAATGGGTACTCAGAGTGGCAGATTCAACGTGCTCTCCGCTCAACCAGTACAGACGAAATCACGAGGGCGGAGGTAGGCACTGCGTTTATTCCATATACAGGCCCACTCTCGGGGAAAATCGCCCACATTTTGAAGAAACACCGAGTCGGAACCGTGTTTTGTTCTCCGAATCAAACTCGCGCACTGGTGGGGAGCGCCAAAGATGGCCTCGGTCTGAGGAGGGCCGGCGTGTACGAGATTCCGTGTCAATGTGACAAGTCGTATATTGGTCAGACGATGCGCACCGTCGAGGATCGATGCCGTGAACACCAGAGGCACACTCGACTGATGTATCCGAGCAAGTCGGCGGTCGCTGAACATTGTTTGTCGGAAAATCACCCTATGGAGTATGAACCCACGAGGATTTTGGTACAGACGTCGAGATACTGGAACAGCGATGTTAGAGAGGCCATCGAAATTCGCACCAATGACGACCTCCTAAACCGTGACTGTGGCTATAATCTTAGTAAGGCTCGGGAACCAGCGATTGGGTTAATCGAGAGTAAATCAAGCAAACGTATAGTTGTGACGACCACGGCGGACAGAGCCATCACTCCGGCTTCACCTCAGACGCCGTCGCAATCTGTTCCACCGCGGGGCGCGGACAGCATAGGGAGCGCGCCGCGGGCGGAGGGTATTTAAATCGGCCGCCACCGCGATCGAAGCCAGTTCCCCCTGAGCAGCCACAGCGTACGGATCTCACGTTCACAGGAGCTCGGTCCGTCAGCTCACCTGATGATGGCCACATGTATGATCGCCGAGATATTGTGCCCGTTGGACGCTGTAGACCCGTGGATATTTTGATTATCAAATACGCTGCGAGAAACTCAGGAATCACAAATTTATTTTTATTTCATATGTAACTATGGGTTAAAAAGGTGCAGATGTGTGAAACGGTGGTCTGATGTAAGATAGGGCCTGAGGGCCCTAATTATGTCAGATGAAATAAATAAGCATCATGTCTTGTAGTTCAGGCACAGTTGCCTCCTGAAACCTGAGAGCTGCTTGCGAATAATCCTTTATTTAATAAAGAGAGGGTACAATTTACCTCCGGATATAAGTGAATTCGTGAGAAGGAGAAAGGGGCTGATCCGAAATAAATGTTTCCAAATCTGATCCACTACTATTGATGTGTTGGTAGCTGTTCAATCACACCAAGCTTCTTCAAGCAAGTTGCGGAAGGAAGTGTGAAGTGATCACTGGCCGAACTTTATTCTGATCAAAACAGACGAGGTGCTACAATAGAGGAACGAGACTGATGTAAAAAAAAAGATGTTGCTTACCGTTTTAGTCAAGTTTAGTGTTGTTCCCTTCTGATTGCACACACTTTTTTCCAGCGCTTCTGCCATTGATGGTAACATTTCTGGAACTCATCTTCTGTAATATCCTCCAAGACCCTCGCCACAGCTTTTTGGACATCTTGTGTTGTTTGAAAATTGCGTCCCTTGACCGCCGTTTTGACTCTTGGAAATAGAAAAAAGTCGCACGGTGCACGCCACCATGTTGAATAATGCTTCTCGTGCAGCCACAGGACGTCGTGTTACGACTCAGTGTGCGCAGTAGGCTGCACGATGCGCTACTTCACTCCCGACGTCCATGGCGAGGTCCATCTTTGCAACCACGACACCGTGCAGCGCGGTACAGATGGGCCCAACAACATGCCGAACGGACCGCTCAGGATTGGCATCACGTTCTCTTCACTGATGAGTGTCACAACTGCATTCAACCAGACTGTCGTCGGAGACGTGTTTGGGGGCAACCCAGTCAGGCTGAACGCCTTAGCCACACTGTCCAGCAAGTGCAGAAAGGTGGAGGTTCCCTGCTGTTTTGGGGTGGCATTATGTGGGGCCGACGTAGGCCGCTAGTGGTCATAGGAGGCTGTACGATACGTTAATGCCATCCTCCGAATGATAGTGCAACCATATCGGCAGTATACTGAAGAGGCATTCGTCTTCGTGGACGACAATTCGCGCCCCCATCGTGCACATTTTGTGAATGACGTCCTTCAGGATAACGACATCGCTCGACTAGACATGAACCGTATCGAACACGCCTGGGATAGACTGAAAAGGGCTGTTTATGGAGGACGTGACCCACCAACCACTCTGAAAGATCTACGCCTAATTGCCGTTGAGGAGAGGAACAATCTGGACCAACAGTGCGTTGATGAACTTGTGGATAGTATGCCACGACGAATACAGGCATGCCTAAATGCAAGAGGACGTGCTTCTGGGTATTATAGGTACCAGTGTGTACAGCAGTCTGTACCACCACCTCTAAAGGTCTCGCGAGATGCCTTTAATAGGTTCCACAACGAAACATTGTCTCGAAATTTGGTAGAAAATCCGAAGAAATTCTGGTCGTATGTAAAGTACACAAGCGGCAAGACGCAGTCAATACTTTCGCTGCGCAGTGCCGATGGTACTGTTACCGACGACTGTGCCGCTAAAGCGGAGTTATTGAACGCAGTTTTCCGAAATTCCTTCACCAGGGAAGACGAATGGAATATTCCGGAGTTTCAAACACGAACAGCTGCTAGCATGAGTTTCTTAGAAGTAGATGCGAAGCAACTCATATCGCTTGATACGGGCAAGTCTTCAGGTCCAGATTGTATAGCGATTAGGTTCCTTTCAGATTACGCTGATACAATAGCTCCCTACTTAGCACTCATATACAACCGCTCGCTCACCGATAGATCTGTACCTACAGATTGGAAAATTGCGCAGGCCGCACCAGTGTTTAAGAAGGGTAGCAGGAGTAATCCATCGAACTACCGACCTATATCATTGACGTCGGTTTGCAGTAGGGTTTTGGACCATATACTGTATTCAGACATTATGAATCACATCGAAGGGAACGATCTATCGATACGTAATCAGCATGGTTTCAGAAAACATCGTTCTTGTGCAACGCAGGTAGCTCTTTATTCGGACGAAGTAATGGCCGCTATCGACAGGGTATCTCAAGTTGATTCCGTATTTCTAGATTTCCGGAAAGCTTTGGACACCGTTCCTCACAAGCGGCTTCTACTCAAGCTGCGGGCCTGTGGGGTATTGTCTCAGTTGTGCGACTGGATTCGTGATTTCCTGTCGGGAAGGTCGCAGTTCGTAGAAATAGACGGCAAATCATCGAGTAAAACTGAAGTGATATCAGGTGTTCCCCAGGGAAGCGTCCTGGGACCTCTGCTGTTCCTGATCTATGTAAATGACCTGGGTGACAATCTGAGCAGTTCTCTTAGGTTGTTCGCGGATGATGCTGTAATTTACCGTCTAGTAAGGTCATCCGAAGACCAGCATCAGTTGAAAAACGATTTAGAAAAAATTGCTGTACGGCGTGGCAGGTGGCAGTTGACGCTAAATAATGAAAAGTGTGGGGTGATCCACACGAGTTCCAAAAGAAATTCGATTACCCGATAAATAGTACAATTCTCCAGGCTGTCAATTCAGCTAAGTACCTGGGTGTTAAAATTGCGAGCAACTTCAGTTGGGAAAACCACATAGATAATATTGTGGGGAAGGCGAGCCAAAGGTTGCGTTTCATTGGTAGGGCACTTGGAATATGCAACAAGTCCAGTAAAGAGACAGCTTACATTACACTCGTTCGTCCTCTGTTAGAATATTGCTGCGCGGTGTGGGATCCTTACCAGGTGGGATTGACGGAGGACATCGAAAGGGTGCAAAAAAGGGCAGCTCGATTTGTATTATCACGTAATAGGGGAGAGAGTGTGGCAGATATGATACGCGAGTTGGGATGGAAGTCATTAAAGCAAAGACGTTTCTCGTCGCGGCGAGACCTATTTACGAAATTTCAGTCACCAACTTTCTCTTCCGAATGCGAAAATATTTTGTTGAGCCCAACCTACATACGTAGGAATGGTCATCAAAATAAAATGGGAGAAATCAGAGCTCGAACAGAAAGGTTTAGGTGTTCGTTTTCCCCGCGCGCTATTCGGGAGTGGAATGGTAGAGAGATAGTATGATTGTGGCTCGATGAACCTTCTGCCAAGCACTTAAATGTGAATTGTAGAGTTATCATGTAGATGTAGATGTAGATGTAAATGGTGGTACAACATGCAATTTGTGGTTTCCATGAGCAATAAAACGGGTGAAAATGTCGTTTATGTTATCTCTATTTCAACTTTCTGTACAGGTTCTGGAACTCTCGGAACCGAGTTGATGCAAAATTTTTTCGATGTGTGTACGACTTTGTAGTCTTACCACGATGACGGCATATTTGTGCAGCTGTTTTTGAATTATCCACCCTAATACGTTGGCGTGCTCAAAAGTAATGCTCCCAATTTTTATTTTTATTTTGTTCTCGGTGTCTTGTTCTGTGAAACTAGTGCACCTACACGTATGGGATATGTTTCATTAGATTCGCGAGACGACTAACAGCAAAATAAATGGAAATCGTGCTTTACTTTAATCTCATACAGTCTTGTGATGGCTTCATATTAGCGAAGTTGCTAAATTTCAAGCAAAATCTTTCATTTGCCTCAACTCACAATATACGTAAATTACCTTGTGGATGACATCGGAAGTTCATTGAGGCTTTTTGCGGATGATGCTGAGGTATATCGAGAGGCTGCAACAATGGAAAATTGTACTGAAATGGGGGAGGATCTGCACCGAATTGACGCATGGTGCACGGAATGGCAATTGAATCTCAATGTAGACAAGTGTAATGTGCTGCGAATACATCGAAAGATAGGTCCCTTATCATTTAGCTACAATATAGCAGGTCAGCAACTGGAAGCAGTTAATTCCGGAAATTATCTGGTAATACGCATTAGGAGTGACTTAAAGTGGAATGATCAGATAAAGTTGATCGTCGGTAAAGCAGATGCCAGACTGAGACTCATTGGAAGAATCCTAAGGAAATGCAATCCGAAAACAAAGAAGTAGGTTACAGTACGCTTGTTCGCCCACTGCTTGAATACTGCTCAGCAGTGTGGGATCCGTACCAGATAGGGTTGATAGAAGAGATAGAGAAGATCAAACGGAGAGCAGCGCGCTTCGTTACAGGATCATTTAGTAATCGCGAAAGCGTTACGGAGATGATAGATAAACTCCAGTGGAAGACTCTGCAGGAGAGACGCTCAGTAGCTCGGTACGGGCTTTTGTTGAAGTTTCGAGAACATACCTTCGCCGAGGAGTCAAGCAGTATATTGCTCCCTCCTACGTATATCTCGCGAAGAGTCCGTGAGGATAAAATCAGAGAGATTAGAGCCCACACAGAGGCATACCGACAGTCCTTCTTTCCACGAACAATACGAGAGTGAGAAGGGAGAACCGATAGAGGTACTCAAGGTACCCTCCGCCACACACCGTCAGGTGGCTTGCGGAGTATGGATGTAGATGTAACTAAAAATTTGCGGACCTATGTTTATACAAACTATTTTCTTTAGTTTTAATTGTAAAATAACATATTAAAATATCACCCCGTATATGCCGATGAGTCTAGATCAAAGGTAACATGCTGTGTACTCCTTGACTAGAAATTCTCAGTGCAGTCAGAAACATCGTTTGCTGCCCCGTGTAGTGGTAATTCTGTTAATAAACGTTGGTTGGTAGTGAGGCAAATGATTTTTCCCGTCGCTTCTACAGAAAGAAACACATTCGTAGAAATATGTTAGGACACAAATTATCGTATGTACATTACAGTATTGAAATATGAAAAATTTTTCTCTCGCAGTGGGGCCAGAAAAGGCAACAGCAGTATTTGGTGACACTGCGGGAGACATCTACGTAGAGTGGAAGAGACAGAAAGAACAGTTCTGTTGTTTCTCGTACCTGTCCGTTGTTTGTCCCACACCAATCTCGTCTGGCCGAAAACTGGGTCATCGATCGCTGCCCGGACCTGGAAACGAAGTGCCGTGTTTGTCCGTTTTCTCTTTATGGTTTTTTTTTCCATTTGCAGCCGTAAGCTCTTCTGTAGAGGCGTGGGACGACCGACCCCATTTCTGCCGCACAACTTTGCGCCCGTACCCGAGGTAACAAGTAAACAGCGAGGCGGAGTGCCCAGGCGGCGACCCCGTAAGGGAAAGCGCACCGCGAAGCCGGAAAATTTATTTGGAGCTGAGACTAATGTGAGAGAGCCAGTGCCACAGTTAACATTGGTGCCAGTATGGGTGCACTGCATAACCTTTGAAAATATCGAAAGAGAACAAATGTGCAAAATAGTGTACAATTAGGAGGGTCGAATGAAAAGTAACGCCACCACCTTCGTTAACTGGATTTGGGTGGGAATATTTTAATAAATCAAACTCAGGAGTAGTCCTCAGAATGTGATCTTTCATTACGAATATTCACTTTTCCAAATAATCGCCAGCCAATTGGATACATTTCAGCCAACGATGAACAAGTTTTCTGAAGCCGTCACGGAAGAAGTCGACGCTCTGTTTCGGCAACCGCAGTCTCACAATTCTCTCAACGCCTTCACCAGAAACATAGTGATGTCCCCGCACATCCTCTTTCATTATCGGTAACACATGCAAGTCGGACGGTGCTAAATCTGGACTGTATGGAGGACGCCGTGAGGTGATTATATTCAGTCTGGTGTGGCGGCCCGTGAAGTGTGTTGTTTGGCATTGTAGTGGTGCAGGAAAACACTTCCCTTTTCCGTTCGCACCCTTGTTAGTCGTCGTTTGAGTTCGCAGCGTTGTGATGTAGCGCTCTGAATTTATTGTTGTTCCACGATAGAGGAAGTCAACATGGATAACATCTGACCGATAGTGCAACCATATCGGCAGCATACTGGCGGGGCAGTCGTCTTCACGGACGACAATTTGCGCCCTCATCTTGCACATCTTCTGAATGACTTCCTTCACGATAACGACATCGCTCGACTAGAGTGACCAGCATGTTCTACAGACATGAACCCTATAGAACACGCCTGGGATAGGCTGAAAAGAGCTGTTTATGGACGACGTGACCCACCAACCACTCTGAAGGATCTACGGTTAATCGCCGTTGAGGAGTGGGACGATTTGGACCAGCAATGCGTTGATGAACTTGTGGAGAGTATGCCACAATGGATAAAGGCATACATCAATGCAAGAGGACTTGCTACTGAGTGTTATAGGTACCGGTGTGTACGGCAGTCTGGACAATGAAAACTAATGCCACCACCTTTGTTAACTGGGTTTGGATGCGAATATTTTAATAAATCAAACTCAGGAATAGTCCTCAGAATGTGATCTTTCATTACGAATATTCACTTTTCCACATAATTCAGCCAATTGGATACATTTCAGCCAACGATGAAGAAGTTTTCTGAAGCCGTCACGGAAGAAGTCGACGGTCTGTTTCGGCAGCGTTGTGATGTAGCACTCTGAATTTATTATTGTTCCACGATAGAGGAAATCAACATGGATAACACCGTCTGCGTCCCAGAACACCGTGGGCACAATTTTTGCAGCTGAGGGCTGGGGCGAGTCTTTGTGTCGATATTCCGTAGACTGACGTTTCGCCTCCGGGTCGTAATGGCTACCCACGTTTCATCCCCTGTCACAACTGAATGGAGAAAGGCCTCACCTTCGTTCTCGTAACGCGAGAGCAGTTCCTAGCAAATTTCAAGTCTGCGCTCTTTCATTTCAGGAGTCAGCATCCGGGGTAACCCACAGTGCACAGATCTTCCGGTAGCCGCCCGCAGTGCGTGGTCGTGCGGTAGCGTTCTCGCTTCCCGCGCCCGGGTTCCCGGGTTCGATTCCCGCCGGGGTCAGGGATTTTCTCTGCCTCGTGATGGCTAGGTGTTGTGTGTTGTCCTTAGGTTAGTTAGGTTCTAAACATTCATGGTGGTGTCTGTTTGTTCTATATCGTGTCTCCCTACCACTTTCGAGCAACGACGCTCTGAGCGTGTTTTTTAGGGAATTAACTAGTTTGAACCTGCGACCTGCTGCTGGTAAGGAGACGCCAGAACACACATGACATGTAGAATTCAGAAGAGTTCAGTGAGACTAGCGATGATATAACCAAATACTAAATGATCTCAGCGTCAGCTCCACTGCACTCCCTGTAAAATAATCTTAATACTAACTAAATTTAGTAGAAAGGGTTCAAGGCTTTCCTATTTTTAGTTAGCTGGTAAAATAACGTCGAAAAAGCAGTTAAGTTTACCATTTGGAAATTTTATTCTACTCACAAAACATCGTTTATAAATTGCACTATTGATAAAAGGAAATGTTTTAATACAGGATGGTAAAAACTAACTGCGTTCAACAAAAATGTGAACGAATATTCCCTGAGTGGGTTTCCAAGTTCTACAATCGATCGAAGGATGACCTATGCCATGTCACATCTATAATCAAGGTTTAATTTAAGTTTCACAAAAGAGAAAACTATCAAAAGGTCTACAGTGATCCTCAATTATCTTTAATTACTTATCTAACTTGTCGTAAATTACAGTGGCTGATGTGGCTTCTCAATAACTATATAAAAGAAAAATCATCGCGTTTCAGATCTGTTCTTCAAGTGGCAAATGTGAACACCATGAGTTTTAATTAACGATCGACACTAGTATTACGCAAAGAAAGGGGTGTAACAGATGAGGCTTCTGCAGTTCTGAGTGAAGCCTGATGCGCTCAAAAATGCGGCATCGCGTCTGGCGCACCAGCCATCCAGCTCGCCGTCTCGGAACTAACTCTCTCCTAACTTCTCCTTACTACAATTAACCGAAGTTGGTTTAAAAAACCTATTTGGCTGTGTTTTAATCTGACCAATCAGGGTTTCAATGTTAACCATAAGCTCCGCCTACAAAAATTCTGTCTATCCAATGAGAAACGTTATACTTTTCGTGGTGGGGCAATGTTTTTAAAGTTTGCAACGTAACAGAGACGCTAAAAAGTCTCACGCTAAAACCTGCAGCTAGTGTGGTCCTTTTAGCGTTATCGTAAGATCTATACTGTTCTTCTGGAGGGCTCTATCTTTTAACATGGGCTGGGGGGTGGTCCTTGACGTACCTGAGACGCGAAAAAGTCTCACGCTAAAACTTATGGGTGGTAGTGGCCCTTCTTGTGTTATCGTAAGATCTATACTGTTTTTCTAGAGGGCTCTAGTTTTTAACATGGGCTGGGGGGTGGTCCTTGACGTAACAGGGACGCGAAAAAGCCTCACGCTAAAACGTGCGGGTGGTAGACTTACAGGTAGGCTGCCGACGTGGGTGTCCGTCCCTTATCGTAGGGCCTTCTAGCTTAACACGGGTCTGCTCTCGGCTTCTGTCCTCGTTTCTCCCCTCGGAACTGCGTCTGCCTCACGGTGGGAAGGTACGACATGCATTTAGGCATTCTTGTGTTAGTTTGTGGTATTCCATTTGCTGACTCGTTACTCGTATTACTTTGGTTAATTTAATGTCACGATTTATTCGGAGCTATGTGACATATTACTGGATTTGCTTATCATGTCAGGGTTTTCATGGAAGGTGTTGGATTTGCCTGACACCTTACAAGGTGTAAGTAGTTCTAAGTTCTAGGGGACTGATGACCATAATGTCCCATAGTGCTCAGAGCCTCTTCCGATAGCCAAGCAAAGCTCACGTTCTTGTGAAATGCCAATTGCACTTGCAATTTCTCTCTGAGTGATACGACGATGGTCCTGAATCAATCTGTGAACATGTTGCTTGTGAAGCTCGGCGGTTGCTGTCACAGGACGTCCAACTCTTTGTTTGTCACGCAGGTCAGATGTTCCCACCTTAACATCTCTAAACTTACCCGGCCAATGACGCACAGTTCTCACATCAACACAGTCGCCATAAACTGCTTTCATTCTCTGGTGAATCTCCTTCGGGGTAACACCTTCTGCTGTCAAGAATTCAATGACTGAACGTTGCTTAAATCGCACTGACAGATCGTCTGCGCAAGGTTTCATACTTTGTAACAACACAACCGTTCAATGCTAAGGCTTTTCGCCAACTGGAGCTGTAGAGAAGAGGCTATGAAACAAGTCAGTACCTTCCGCACATCAATGCTGACAACTGTTGAAGAATTACGAAGGTGGACGCATTACTATTCAGTCAACCCTCGTACATGTTCTTTCTTTTTCGGAAAAGCTGTCTAATTGTTTCCCCCTGTGACCAATTATCGCATCATTTGTCTGTATGCGAAATTTTATTAATTATTAACAGGCAACCAGAAGCGCTTGTAAAATTTTAATGTACAAACAACTGAAGAAACATATCGAATTTTGAATGTAGCGATGGAATTATATTACAGTAAATCAAATTTGTTCTGTTGCTATGCTGTAAGAACAAATCTGTAATGTTAGCGCCGGCCGCTGTGGCCGAGCGGTTCTACGCGCTTCAGTCCGGAACCTTGATGCTGCTACAGTCGCAGGTTCGAATCCTGCCTCAGGCATGGTTATGTGTGCTGTCCTTAGGTTAGTTAGGTTTTAAGTAGTTCTAGGTCTAGGGGACTGATGACCTCAGATGTTAAGTCCTATCATAGTGTTCAGAGCCATTTTTGTAATGCTAGGTTGGTGTGTATGTTCGTAGCGTTTTTGTTTTGCTTGTAGGTTTCCCAGTTGTTATGGGTTTCTTTATAGACTGTCATTTTTTATTTGTTGTTCACTGTCGCTATCAGACTTTATATATTGTCATTTGGAGATAGTGAGCAGAGTTGTGGACGCTAGAAAATGGAGTGCCAAGTGGAGAAATGTCGACGTTTCCGACATATTCTTCTGTTTGAGTTCAGTAGATGTGTGACAGCAACGGACGTAGCTAGAAACTTTTGCGCCATGTATGGCGATAATGCCACTGGATAGAGTACCGTAAGAAAATGGTTTTCTCGTTTTGAGGAGGATTGTATTGTACAGTACTGCATTAAACTGGGGACCTAGAAACGACGGAGAGGCTTCGTCTCGCCGTAGCCCTCAGTTGTTTCGCAACCCCACAACAGGCCACAGCAGTCCACCCACCCCTCTGCCGCCCCACACAGAGCATAGGGTTATTGTGCGGTTCGGCCCCCAGTGAAGGCATTACAATAGCTCCCTACTTAGCACTCATATACAACCGCTCGCTCACCAATAGATCTGTACCTACAGACTGGAAAATTGCGCAGGTCGCACCAGTGTTTAAGAAGGGTAGTAGGAGTAATCCATCGAACTACTGACCTATATCATTGACGTCGGTTTGCAGTGGGGTTTTGGAGCATATACTGTATTCAAACATTATGAATCACCTCGAAGGGAACGATCTATTGACACGTAATCAGCATGGCTTCAGAAAACATCGCTCTTGTGTAACGCAGCTAGCTCTTTATTCGCACGAAGTGATGGCCGCTATCGACAGGGAATCTCAAGTTGATTCCGTATTTCTAGATTTCCAGAAAGCTTTTGACACCGTTCCACACACTCGATTTGTAATCAAGCAGCGGGCCTATGGGGTATCGTCTCAGTTGTGTGACTGGATTCGTGATTTCCTGTCGGGAAGGTCGCAGTTCGTAGTAATAGACAGCAAATCATCGAGTAAAACTGAAGTGATATCAGGTGTTCCCCAGGGAAGCTTCCTGGGACCTCCGCTGTTCCTGATCTATATAAATGACCTGGGTGACAATCTGAGCAGTTCTCTTAAGTTGTTCGCAGATGATGCTGTAATTTACCGTCTAGTAAGGTCATCCGAAGACCAGTATCAGTTGCAAAGCGATTTAGAAAAGATTGCTGTATGGTGTGTCAGGTGGCAGTTCACGCTAAATAATGAAAAGTGTGAGGTGATCCACACGAGTTCCAAAAGAAATCCGTTGGAATTCGATTACTCGATAAATAGTACAATTCTCAAGGCTGTCAATTCAACTAAGTACCTGGGTGTTAAAATTACGAACAACTTCAGTTGGAAGGACCACATAGATAATATTGTGGGGAAGGCGAGCCAAAGGTTGCGTTTCATTGGCAGGACACTTAGAAGATGCAAGAAGTTCAGTAAAGAGACAGGTTACACTACACTCGTTCGTCCTCTGTTAGAATATTGCTGCGCGGTGTGAGATCCTTACCAGGTGGGATTGACGGAGGACATCGAAAGGGTGCAAAAAAGGGCAACTCGTTTTGTATTATCACGTAACAGGGGAGAGAGTGTGGCAGATATGATACGCGAATTGGGATGGAAGTCATTACAGCAAAGACGTTTTTCGTTGCGGCGAGATGTATTTACGAAATTTCAGGCACCAACTTTCTCTTCCGAATGCGAAAATATTTTGTTGAGCCCAACCTACATAGGTAGGAATGACCATCAAAATAAAATACGAGAAATCAAAGCCCGAACAGAAAAGTTTAGGTGTTCGTTTTTCCCGCGCGCTGTTCGGGAGTGGAATGGTAGAGAGATCGTATGATTGTGGTTCGATGAACCCTCTGCCAACCACTTAAATGTGAATTACAGAGTAGTCATGTAGATGTAGATGTAGATGTAGATGTAGATGTAGACCCCCTTGGGAACGTCTCATACCAGATGAGTGTCTCAAGCAGTGGGTGGATGACAGCTTTGGTTAAATGTTCAGGGAATGCAATCAGTTGTTAAAGCCATGAATAGGGAGGTCTTGATTGTGTCACTTGGATATTTCAACATTGCAACAGAAACCTTACAGTGTCACCAAAATTAAATGATAAAATGACAGTGATGGTTAAGAGTCCACACCTGGGGAAGTTCGGCTGCCACGTCACAATCTTTTCAATTGACTCACTCTGAGTGACTTGCATGTTGATGATGAAATGATGATGACAACAACATGACAACCAGTCCCCAAGTGGAGAAAATCTCAACCTGGTCAGGAACCAAGCCTGGGCCAAATATTTGTGTGGTAGAGTAATTATGGTGTATGTGTACATGGGGACAGTGTTTACCAGCAATCGCTGACACAGTGTACCTGAGGTGGAATAAGGGGAACCAGCCCGCATTCGCTGAGGTAGGTGGAAAACCACCTAAAAACCACCCATAGGCTGGCCGGCACACCGGACCTCGACACTAACCCGCCGGGCGGATTCTTGGCGGGGACCGGCAAGCCTTCCCGCTCAGGAAGCAGTGCGTTAGGACACGCGACTAGCCTGTCGGGCTTCCAGTAGGATATTTTTTCATTAGTGTCTGTCCACGTTAATCCGCAGTGATCGATTTCATCGTACTCTAGAACTGGCAAATGTTATGAACCGTAAGGATACCGCGATCGAGCGACATGTACGTTGTGAGTGTGGGGTTGATCTAAGATTCTGTTATTCTGCACAACGGATTAATCTGAGATGTACCCTTTACCCTGTGGCTTCTGCAAGATGCAATTTCCACCCCCACACTACTACAGAAGTCAGACACACGCTCCTAACATTCTACAGAGAAATACCTGAAAAACTTTCAGCAATATAAATCTTCTGGAGGCGTCTACTATAAGGAAATGACACAAAAATTCACAAAATGTCTTACGTAACTAGTGGCATACTTGGGTACTGGAGTAGTGCTAGTTAGTGCAAGAAAAACATGGAACTAACGAAAGCTATTGCTTATTTTGCAAAAATTCTGAGAAATCACAATGGCACTTTTAGTTATGAATTGAACAAGTTATATCCTGGTTCTTTTTGGAATGTGAAGTTCCCTCTCAAGGATAGGATTCGCTAATGAAATTTCTATACAAAGTTTAAGATGGTTGTTGATTTGGCAGAATGCCTGAGAGGCTTGCCTACTCAACTTGAATAATTATCCTTTAGAATGTTGCCAGGTACGGTCGAGGCTGTCGCATGTGAAATGCAGGAAGTGTACTGTTGTGGAGGAAATACGGGGCTCGCAATAGCTGTAGCACACGATACCGTAAGCTGCAATGACTGCTGTCTGCGCCGCTCGATAACTCTCGTTCTGTCTGGATTGACCTTCGACAATCAAACTATCCCTACGCCTTGATGAAGTCAAGGATCCCTATTCACCCCTAGTTTAACTATTGGTGTGGTACACTGGTCAGATAACCAGTGCATCACGATGCCATTCAAAAATTCGCTCGCAGGCGTTTAAGTACAACTCTGCCCGTTCACACCGCACAATAAGTGTGTCGGTCAACACAGTGGACAACACTTAATTGCAAGGACTCAATATAGAGTCGCACTCCGATTCGCTCTTGACAGAGGTGCTCTCCCAGTGAAGTACTGAGGAGAGACTTGTTCCTCACTCCAAGAGCGACAACGGTATTGCGCCTCTCCACGCCGGACGTTAAGGGGTATATCTTTCGGTCTCTTCCATTACTCCTTCAGCTCAAGGCGTCAGAAATATTGTCTGCCAATCAGAATTGCTCTTCTATAACGTGAGAATGACGTTTCGATTAAGGCGACCAATCCGGAAATCTGTAGTATTGGCGTTTGGCGTTTGCTGTCTCCTTGTGAAAATCTCTGAAACTGCGTGCTATGTGTAAAGAATGCGTAGGCTGGCCGCTCCCACACAATGTAGCGGAATTTGCTTTTAAGCCGAACACGGGGTCGTTCCCCCCTTTCACTCGGGCCCACGCTGTTCGCTCCACGGGCAGTCACCGGTTGACACAGGCTGGGTCATCCTCTGAAGGGACCGGCCTCCCGGTGTGTGGTCTGCCTCTCTTGAACTAAGAGCTCTTGTGACCGTCGTGTCTGGAATGTATGTGTGTACGCCAGCCTCGACTATTTCAACCACGGTGCGCTTACTTGTTATTTGCATATCGTTTACATGAGTTCATACAATATTGACTTTATCGAGTTTGGGTTCGAATGAAGCGTCTTAACGTGCGGAATATGAATGTAAGGGCGGAATACGTAAGCAGTGAAGGTCAGGAGACAACGACATCTTACAACGTGCAGTGGAGAAGGCTCAAAAATCGTGTGTATGGGTACCGCACACTTTAGGCAAAAATCAGAAAAACCTCTCCTTGCTAGTCATCAGTTGGCTCCTGAACAACACTGTCCATTTGTGTCCTTTATCGTTACTGGTGACTGGAAACTCTGTCCTTACGCTAACATAAAGAAACGACAGGAATGTTTGGGCCCAAACAAAGCCGCAATTCCCCGTAGAGAAACCTGTGCACACCCACAAAAGATGAATATGGTGTAAAAGCGACGGTGCTGCCCCTAGGTTTAACCATCACTACTAACGTTTACTGTCAACAGCTGAGACATCCTGCAGTCAGAGCACGAGACCAATGACCAGGAAGAGTGCGTGAAGTGATGGTATGCCACGATGACGTTGGCCCGCGTTCTGCGCTAGACTGACAAAAACATTAAACAGGAGTTGGGTTGCTGTAAAGCAATTCCTCCAAATTCTTTATTTAGTTCTCAGTATCGGTTGAGGTGTTACACGTCATGCATAGTACACGGTTGACTTCCTCGCTTGGCTGACGCGACGCTCTGTCGCTAGACGGCTCAGAATCGTTATGTAACGTGTAACATGGCGGTGTGCAATGTACAGTAAGTGCCACAATAAAATGTGTTCGATACGATGGCTCCATCGTTCGGTCTCGTCACATATCGGATTTGTTCGGAACACTTCACTTCATGATGACTTCCCATATTTTTTTTTTTTTTTTCTGCCAACGCGAGCGACCTTACAGTTGTAGTGTCAAAACTCCGTGGTAAAGCTGGACGTTGCAGTTTCTGTTGGCAGCGCCGAGCGCCGATTACGTCAGCAGTTCCCCTCTCACGGCTCCGCCCACTGCAAAGACCATTCTCCTTTGTTCATTATTCACTGTTTTTGAAGAATGCCGATGTCAATAAATACCACACCAATTGCGTTAAGAGCTGTCCCCTAACGCAACAGGTGTGCTATTTCTTCACATCGGAAATCTTGTTATTCCATTCACATCGCCACCTCCCAGTGCAATCGTTCTTCTTTGTGGCAGAGAGAAAGACTGGACGTGACGAAAGATCGAAAAGTCTTCACACTGTAAAATTATGTTCCACGACAATTTCAAAAGCAGCTTCAAATATTTATCGAAAATTGCGAAAAATATCGACTCTCGGTTTTGCCCTTTCGATATCGTATATCGGTGAAATAGTTGTGCGCTGTATAGATCGATGTTTACTGAAAATTCAGCGATATATCGATGCATCGATTAATTATCAAGAGCGCTACCTCCTAGCAAGGAAGTAATAAATTAAGACATCATGACTTATGGTGAAAATTTACGGCACGGATAGTGAAAATGGAGTAATAAATAAACTTTCTTCCTGTCGTTTTTTTGTGGGAGTGTCAGCGAGAAAAATGTTTCGAAAATGTTTGCAATTATCTGTAATGTCTGCTGTGGGTTGCTACCTGTTGTCATTCTCAAATGGTTCAAGTGGGTCTGAGCACTATGGGACTTAACATCTGAGGTCATCAGTCCCCTAGAACTTAGAACTACTTAAACCTAACTAACCTAAGGACATCACACACATCCATGTCCGAGGCAGGATTCGAATCTGCGACCGTAGCAGTGGCGCGGTTCCGGACTGAGCGCCTAGAACCGCGAGACCACCGCGGCCGGCTATACAAGTTCTAATACAAGTAATACACGTGATGTGGAAGGAAAACATAGGTACAAAGAAGGTAGCTGCGAAGAAACCATGGGTAACAGAAGAAATACTTCAGTTGATTGATGAAAGGAGGAAGTACAAACATGTTCCGGCAAAATCAGGAATACAGAAATACAGGTCGCTGAGGAATGAAATAAATAGGAAGTGCAGGGAAGCTAAGACGAAATGGCTGCAGGAAAAATGCGAAGACATCGAAAAAGATATGATTGTCGGAAGGACAGACTCAGCATACAGGAAAGTCAAAACAACCTTTTGTGACATTAAAAGCAACGGTGGTAACATTAACAGTGCAACGGGAATACCACTGTTAAATGCAGAGGAGAGAGCAGATAGGTGGAAAGAATACATTGAAAGCCTCTATGAGGGTGACGATTTGTCTGATGTGATAGAAGAAGAAACAGGAGTCGATTTAGAAGAGATAGGGGATCCAGTATTAGAATCGGAATTTAAAAGAGCTTTGGAGGACTTACGGTCAAATAAGGCAGAAGGGATAGATAACATTACATCATAATTTCTAAAATCATTAGGGGAAGTGGCAACAAAACGACTATTCACGTTGGTGTGTAGAATATATGAGTATGGCGACATACCATCTTATTTTCGGAAAAACATCATCCACACAATTCCGAAGACGGCAAGAGCTGACAAGTGCGAGAGTTATCGCACAATCAGCTTAACAGCTCATGCATCGAAGCTGCTTACAAGAATAACATACAGAAGAATGGAAAAGAAAATTGAGAATGCGCTAGGTGACTATCAGTTTGGCTTTAGGAAAAGTAAAGGCACGAGAGAGGTAATTCTGACGTTACGGCTAATAATGGAAGCAAGGCTAAAGAAAAATCAAGACACGTTCATAGGATTTGTCGACCTGGAAAAAGCTTTCGACAATATAAAATGGTGCAAGCTGTTCGAGATACCGAAAAAAGTAGGGGTAAGCTATAGGGAGAGACGGCTCATATACAATATGTACAACAACCAAGAGGGAATAATAAGAGTGGACGATCAAGAACCAAGTGCTCGTATGAAGAAGGGTGTAAGGCAAGGCTGTAGCCTTTCGCCCCTACTCTTCAATCTGTACATCGCGGAAGCAATGATGGAAATTAAAGAAAGGTTCAGGAGTGGAATTAAAATACAAGGTGAAAGGATATCAATGATACGATTCGCTGATGACATTGCTATCCTGAGTGAAAGTGAAGAAGAATTGAATGATCTGCTGAACGGAATGAACAGTCTAATGAGTACACAGTATGGTTTGAGAGTAAATCGGAGAAAGACGAAGGTAATGAGAAGTAGTAGAAATGAGAACAGCGAGAAACTTAACATCAGGTTTGATGGTCACGAAGTCAATGATGTTAAGGAATTCTGCTACCTAGGCAGTAAAATAACCAATGATGGACGGAGCAAGGAGGACATCAAAAGCAGACTCGCTATGGCAAAAAAGGCATTTCTGGCCAAAGGAAGTCTACTAATATCAAATACCGGCCTTAATTTGAGGAAGAAATTTCTGAGGATGTACGTCTGGAGTACAGCATTGTATGGTAGTGAAACATGGACTGTGGGAAAACCGGAACAGAAGAGAATCGAAGCATTTGAGATGTGGTGCTATAGACGAATGTTGAAAATTAGGTGGACTGATAAGGGTAAGAAATGAGAAGGTTCTACGCAGAATCGGAGAGGTAAGGAATATCTGCTAATACATGAGGGAATGACTTCCATGGTACTAGAGGGAGCTGTAGATGGCAAAAACTGTAGAGGAAGACAGAGATTGGAATACGCCAAGCAAATAATTGAGGACGTAGGTTGCAAGTGCTACTCTGAGATGAAGAGGTTAGCACAGGAAAGGAATTCGTGGCGGGCCGCATCAAACCAGTCAGTAGAACGATGCAAAAAAAAAAAAAAAACATGTGATATCATCTACCCAGGTCGCTGGTCTTGATGCTTCTGTAGAATTCGCAGAACTGGTAGAATTCATAGAATTCTGCGACCAGGCGGCGTGGCGCTTATGTCCTCTTTGTGTAGAGACCGCTGCTGTTGCGTTGTCGTCCTGGAGATGGGTCAGTCAGCGTTCAATTGCTTGACGTCGTCTCACAGTTCCCTCTGCTCTAACCTTCACGTCCGCAGCTCGTGGTCTAGAGGCTAGCGTTGCTGCCTCTGGATCACGGGGTCCCGAGTTCGATTCCTGGCTGGGTCGCGGATTTTCTCTGCCTGCGGACTGGGTGTTTGTTCTGTCCTCATCATTACTCGTCACAGGGGCTCGATTGGATTGTGAAAAAAATTGGGCTGTGAAAAAATTGGGACTTTGTGCGGGCGCTGATGAGAGCGCAAAACCATCATCTAACGTTCCCACGTGGCGTGCAGGCGCTTGAGTTTACGCTGGAACACCTCTCGAGTCCACAGACGTGTGTGAAGCCTTGTGTAGTCATGGAGGAGGAGAAGTGCGTTTGGTTTGTTGTGGCAAAGAACACGCTGCAATCGTCTCCCCCGTTTCCAAAGGGTAGTACAATACACTTCATAGGTGGTCATTGCACCATGAGGGAGGCCATCAAACAGAATAACCCCTTCAGAGTCCCAGAACACCGTCACCGTACTTTACCTTCTGAGGCTGCCTCTTTCAACCCTTTCTTTGGAGGTGAAGAGCTGTGGCGCCACTCCACCGACTGCCGTTTTGTTTCCAGTTCTAAGTGATGAAGCCACGTTTCGTCGCGTGTGACAATATTCGACAAAAAATTGCAACGATCAACTTCGTAACACGAAAGCAATTCCGTACGGATGGTGCTTCGTTGCCTGTTATGTTCTCCTGTTAGGCTGCGGGAATCCTGGTGAGGACACAGCTCTGAGTACCCTAGCTAGTGGTCGAGTTCATCAGCACTACCAACAGAGACATCCAGTTGAGCAGCGAGGTGTTTGATTGTGAGAGTGTCCGCACGTTCCAACATTGCAGGAGCCACAGCCGTGTGCCGGCAGCCACACGCAGGACATCGGAAAAGTTTGCGCGACCTTGCTGCGATCATGACAGCCGCCTCACACAACGACTCACCGTACTTTTGTTCACTGCCATGGCTATGAATATGTGCGAAACTCAATGACAGCTATGTGCTTGAAGTGCACCTCCGTTACAGACGCCATATTGAATGCTATATACAACACCGCGACCTATCGGAACTTCATCAAACTATAGCGGCTGAAACGGCAATAATCCACGATGACTCACAGCAAATTGCGCATATTTTCAACCGAAATTGGGGGAGAAAAAAATGTGTTTCACTACTTATCGAATTTCCCTCGTATATTGTGGTAGATTCTTTTATGTCTTTGTCTACTTTTGTTTGTCTGTTGTCGATGTATTATGCTCGCAGTAAAAGGTCGTAACAACGTGATAAAATTGTCTCTGATTGTGATGTTAAAAGAATTACTGTTCGTTGCGCGTATGAAGAGTCTCGGGAGAGACAACTGGATATTTTTAGCAACTATTCACACATGAGATTGCAGGTTGCCACGTCTCTTGCCGTACACGTCGCATTCAATCTGAAACAATTCTGCAATTTCAATACTTTCCAAAATACAAATAAAGGTCGTGACGCTCACCTTTGTTCTCATGAAATAATAACGGTTTATTGTGTCTCTTGTACAATTCTCCACAGAACATCAAAAGAAGCGAACAGAAAACTGTAGTTACCCTTAGTTACGAGTAAACCACAGAGAAAGTAATATTGTTGAGTCAACGATATAATTATCTTAGAGTCTCTCAGATAACGTCTTTGCCACTTAGCTTTCTCACAGTCGATTCAGCACATTACATATTTATTACTCTACAATATGTCTTTATTTATGGCATCGTTTCGGATAATAGCATCGTCATTGGAAGACTGTGAACATTTCAAACAACGCTTAGTTTCGGTACCAATAAAACCTGGGTCTGAGCCAGCCAGAGGCTTAGATCCAGGTTTTATTGATACCGAAACTAAGTATTGTTTGAAATGTTGTAAGTCTTGATCTGACCATGGTAATAGCCGGAACGACGTCATAAATAAATATACGAAGGGATCTGGACGGATGTATTCACAGGGCAACACTACGTCTGAATAGCGGAGAAGTTATTTACGTTTCTCTCCTCACTCAATCGGTGCCGTAAATTTTCACAGGCGGAAGGGATGCGGGGGGAGGGGGGGGAGGGCGGGGGAGGGGGGGGCGGACCACTTCACTCTGTGGAAAAGCTGGGGTCGGACGCAGTAAAAATTCATTGCGGCCAGGTACGCACGCGATGGATTCTATAACAGGCGCAGAAGAGCGGTTACGTGTGCGTGTGGGAATGCAAACGTCAAGGGAAAAGAGAGAAGCAGCAGCAGCGACAGCGAAAACACTACTCCACGGTGCGAACAACGGTAGAGGCGTGCGCCTCTGTACAAGACATGAAACGGCGTCAGTGTTCATTCATACTGCGTGGCTCTAAAGTCGTGCGAAACCCAACGCGACATCGCTGAAGGTCTTCTCTAGAAATAACCCGGAACACGTAATCCACACTTGTCCGTACTTAGTATAAAAATGGATATACGTACCGAGCAAGGTGGCGCAGCGGTTAGAAAAGTTAACAGCGGTTCAAACTTGCGTCCAGCCAGCCAGAATTAGTGTCCGCATCTCGTGGTGGTGCGGTAGCGTTCTCGCCTCCCGCGCCCGGGCTCTCGGGTTCGATTCCCGGCGGGGTCAGGGATTTTCTCTGCCTCGTGTTGACTGGGTGTTGTGTGATGTCCTTAGGTCAGTTAGGTTTAAGTAGTTCTAAGTTCTAGGGGACTGATGACCATAGATGTGAAGTCTCATAGTGCTCAGAGCCATTTGAACCAGAATTATGTTTTCCGTGATCTCGCTGAATCGGTCCGGGAAAATGCTGGGATGGTTCCTTTGCAAGGCCATGGTTGATTCCCTTTCCTCACCGTGAAACAATCACCTTAAACACAGTAATAGCAGAAATTGAGTCCGCCTCGATGTAAATCACCTTATTATTCGTTTATTTCTTTATTCTCCCAAATTAGTTTCGGCGACAAATATCATAATCATCACTATTTTTTTTAAATCTTAAACATGCAGAGAATAGTATGGTTATACAGACACAGTAGCATATTATTGCAATTTTACTGTGCGTTTTTTGACATATATTTTTCTATGGACATTTTTATACTACCTTATTTATTGTACGTTACAGCATGTTTTAAGCAATAATTGGCGCTGTTTGTGACATATTTTCTGTGCGTTTTTTTCTGTTGCCGCTTTTTTACTTAGCGAACATCATGTCATCTGCAAATCATGTTAGTAAACAGAATACTAAAAGGTGAAATTCCAATGTCAGCAATATATACTTGGGGCTGCGGTAGTGTTGTGGAACCAGTTATGTGGTGTGTACTGAGCTGTTACTTAACTATCGTGTACTCACGTTCGTCGGATGGAATGTAGCTGCTTTTATGCACATAAAAACAAACTTTCTCACTTTGTCTCTGATCCAGAATATTACGCCATCTTGGACATGGGTGTGTGTGTGAGTGTGTGTGTGTGTGTGTGTGTGTGTGTGTGTGTGTGTGTGTGTGTGTGTGTATGTGTGTGTGTGTTGTCCTCATCATGTCATCCTTATCATCCATCATTCGTAACAGTG
This sequence comes from Schistocerca gregaria, assembly GCF_023897955.1. Taxonomy (NCBI): domain Eukaryota; kingdom Metazoa; phylum Arthropoda; class Insecta; order Orthoptera; family Acrididae; genus Schistocerca; species Schistocerca gregaria. The sequence goes on along the minus strand of NC_064930.1, from coordinate 124,139,980 downwards.
GCTAGGTTGGATTGTGAAAAAATTGGACTGCGCAGAACTTGGGGCTTTCTACGGGCGCTGATGACCGCGCAGTTGAGAGCCCCACAACCAAACATCATCATCATCACATTTACAGTGGCTTATCTCGTGCTTCGATTAACCTGACATCTTCATTGTGTTGATCACTTAAATATGCTACCTTGACAAACCTATTCCCCAAATTTCATTACTCTACATTAATTATTTTTTGGTGTTGCGACATGTTTCCCCAGAGTGTGTATACGTCCATCCATTTTGATACACTACTGACCATTAAAATTGCTACACCAAGAACAAATGCAGATGATAAACGGCTATTCATTGCAAAAATATACTAGAACTGATATGTGATTACATTTTTACGCAATTTCGGTGCATAGATCCAGAGAACTCAGTACCCAGAACAACCACCTCTGGCCGTAATAACGGCCTTGATACGCCTGGGCATTGAGACAGAGTTCGGATGGCGCGTACAGGTACAGCTGCCCATGCAGCTTCAGCACGATACCACAGTTCATAAAGAGTAGTGACTGGCGTATTGTGACGAGCCAGTTGCTCGGCCACCATTGACCACACATTTTCAATTGGTGAGAGATCTGGAGAATGTGCTTGCCAGGGCAGCAGTCGAACATTTTCTGTATCCAGAAAGGCCCGTACAGGACCTGCAACATGCGGTCGTGCATTATCCTGCTGAAATGTAGGGTTGCGCAGGGATGGAATGAAGGGTAGAGCCACGGGTCGTAACACATCTGAAATGTAACGTCCACTGTTCAAAGTGCCGTCAATACGAACAAGAGGTGACCGAGATGTGTAACCAACGGCACCTCATACCATCATGCCAGGTGATATACCAGTATGGAGATGATGAACACACGGTTTCAATGTGCGTTCACCGCGATGTCGCCGAACACGGATGCGACCACCATGATGCTGTAAACAGAACCTGGATTCAACCGAAAAAAATTACTTTTTGCCCTTCGTGGACTCAGGTTCGTCGTCGAGTTCACCATGGCAGGCGTTCCTGTCTGTGATGCAGCGTCAAGGGTAAGCGCAGCCACTGTCTCCGAGCTGATAGTCCGTGCTGCTGCAAACGTCGTCGAACTGTTCGTGCAGATGGTTGTTGTCTTGCAACACGTCCCTATCCGTTGACTCAGGGATCGAGACGTGGCTGGACGATCCGTTACAGCCGTGCTGATAAGATGCCTGTCATCTCGACTTTTAGTGATACGAGGCTGTTGGGATCCAGCACGGCGTTCCGTATTACCCTCCTGAAGCCACCGATTCCATGCTCTGCTGTCTTGGATCTCGACCAACGCGAGCAGCAATGTCGCGATACGATAAACCGCAATCGCAATAGGCTACAATCCGACCTTTATCAAAGTCGGAAAGGTGATGGTACGCATTTCTCCTCATTACACGAGGCATCACAACAACGTTTCACGAGGCAACGCCGGTCAACTGATGTTTGTGTATGAGAAATCGGTGGGAAACTTTCCTCACGTCAGTACGTTGTAGTTGTCGAGACAGGCGCCAACCTTGTGTGAACGCTCTGAAAAGCTAACCATTTGCATGTCACAGCATCTTCTTCCTGTCGGTTAATCGTGGTGTAGCAATTTTAATGGCGAGTAGTGTAATATGCACGTAGGTCAAGCCACAAGCCACTTGAGTGCCTGGGCGGTAGGCTGTAGGTAGCGCCAGGGTATCGATTGTGTCGGAAATCACCTCCTGCTCGTCGTAACTTCTTCCACTCCTTTTTTTTCTGTCCCGCCCTGCCGCCGAAACTCGTAAATTTTGATATCGATCGGCGGCCGTGGGTCCGCGGTGGCGCAGGGACGATGCGAGGAACAATGGGACCGCGACCGCCGCGGCCGACGAAATTAATTCCTGCCGGCGCTCCGGAGACTGTGGCCCTGGGACATCTGGGGGCGGGGGGCGGATTTAATACCGCGCTCACAGGCGCAAACAGGGGCGGGGGGCGGCGGCCGGATCAATGCGATGGCCGAGGTAGGAGGAAAATGAAGCGGCCAGGTCTCTGACCCCACCCCGATCGCCCTAAACTGTGCGTGACAAAAAATAAAGTAACAGACAGAAATAATCTGTTACTGATAACAAGCAGTGGGACAGCCGTACTTAAACATGTGTGTATGAAATCTTATGGAACTTAACCGCTAAGGTCATCCGTCCCTAAGCTTACACACTACTTAACCTAAATTATCCTGAGGACAAACACACACACACACACACACACACACACACACACACACACACACATGCCCGAGGGAGGACGGGAAGCTCCGCCGGAACCAGCCACACAGTCCAGCGCCCCAGACCACTCGGCTGATCCACGCACCGTGCTTAAACATGCAAGGCGACTTTCTCCACTGTGTACAAACTCTAGGTGTTGTTCGATGAGAAGATACGGTACAAAAACGGTCTAATGAAGTTATGTCTGGAAGTGCATGTTTACCAAGCTAGAGACCATTTTTACAATCATGCAGCCACAGTTGTTGTTGTTGTTGTTGTTGTTGTTGTGTTCTTTAGTCCTGAGACTGGTTTGATGCAGCTCTCCGTGCTACCCTATTTTGTGCAAGCTTCTTCATCTCCCAGTACCTACTGCAACCTACATCCTTCTGAATCTGTTTAGTGTATTCATCTCTTGGTCTCCCTCTACGATTTTTGCCCTCCACGCTGCCCTCCATTACCAAACTGGTGATCCCCTGATGCCTCAGGACATAACCTACCAACCGATCCCCTCTTCTAGTCAAGTTGTGCCACAAACTCCTCTTCTTCCCAATCCTATTCAATACCTCCTCATTAGTTACGTGATCTACCCATCTACAGCATTCGTCTGTAGCATACCATTTCAAAAGCCCCTATTCTCTTCTTGTCTAAACTATTTATCGCCGATGTTTCACTTCCATACATGGCTACACTCCATACAAATACTTTCAGTAACGACTTCCTAACACTTAAATCAATACTCGATGTTAACATATTTCTCTTCTTCAGAAACGCTTTCCTTGCCATTGCCAGTCTACATTTTATATCCTCTCTACTTCGACCATCATCAGTTATTTTGCTCCCAAAATAGCAAAACTCCTTTACTACTTCAAGTGTCTCATTTCCTAATCTAATTCCTTCAGCATCACCCGACTTAATTCGACTACATTCTATTATCCTCGTTTTGTTGATGTTCATCTTATATCCTCCTTTCAAGACACTGTCCATTCCGTTCAACTGCTCTTCCAAGCCCTTTGCTGCCTCTGACAGAATTACAATGTCATCGGCGAACCTCAAAGTATTTATTTCTTCTCCATGTATTTTAATACCTACTCCGAACTTTTCTTTTGTTTCGTTCACAGCTTGCTCAATATACAGATTGAACAACATCAGGGACAGGCCACAAACCTGTCTCACTCCCTTCCCAACCACTGGCTCTCCTTTCATGTCCCTCGACTCTTATAACTGCCATATGCTTTCTGTAAAAATTGTAAATAGCTTTTCGCTCCCTGTATTTGACCCCTGCCATCTTCAGAATCTAAAAGAGAGTATTCCAGTCAACATTGTCAAAAGCTTTCTCTAAGTCTACAAATGCTAGAAACGTAGGTTTGCCTTTCCTTAACCTATCTTCTAAGAAAAGTCGTATTCCAACATTTCTACGGAATCCAAACTGATCTTCCCCGAGGTCGGCTTCTACCAGTTATTCCATTCGTGTGTAATGAATTTGTGTTAGTATTTTGCTGCCGTGGGTTTTTAAACTGATACTTCGGTAATTTTCACAACTGTCAACACTTGCTTTCTTTAGGATTGGAATTATTATATTCTTCTTGAGGGTATTTCGCCTGTCTCATACATCTTGCTCACCAGATGGTAGAGTTTTGTCATGACTGGCTCTTTCAAGGCCGTCAGTAGTTCTAATGGAATGTTGTCTACTCCTGGGGCCTTGTTTCGACTCTGGTCTTTCAGTGCTTTGTCATACTCTTCACGCAGTATCGTATTTCCCATTTCATCTTCATCTACATCCTCTTCCATTTCCATCATAGTCCTCAAGTACATTGCCCTTGTATAGACCCTCTATATACTCCTTCCACCTTTGTGCCTTCCCTTATTTTCTTAGAACTGGTTTTCCATATGAGTTCTTGATACTCATATAAGTGATTCTCTTTTCTTCAAAGGTCTCTTTAATTTTCCTGTAAGCAGTATCTATTTTATCCCTAGTGAGATATGTCTCTACATCCTTACAGTTGTTGTCTAGTCATTCCTTCTTAGTGATTTTACACTTCTTGTCGACTTCATTTTTGAGACGGTTGTATTCCTTTTTGCCTGCTCCATTTACTGCATTTTTATATTTTCTCCTTTGACCAATTAAATTCAATATCTCTTCTGTTACAGAAGCATTTCTACTAGCCCTCGTCTTTTTATCTACTTGATCCTCTGTTGCCTTTACTATTTCATCTTTCAAAACTGCCCTTTCTTCTTCTACCGTATTTCTTCCCCCCGTTCTTGTCATTCGTCCCCTAATGCTCTCTCTGAAACTCTCTACAACCTCTGGCTCTTTCAGGTTATCCATGTCTCATCCTCTTAAATTCCCTATTTTTTGCAGTTTCTTCAGTTTTAATCTACAGTTCATAACCAATAGATTGTTGTCAGGGTCCACATCTGCTCCAGAACATGCTCTGATAACGGTGTACTACGCCTTCCACATCGCTGGCAACGGATTCTATACAACGCTGGTGACTATGTTGAGGGACAGTAACAGATGCAAACAAGTAACTCTTTATATCGGTTGTGAATAATCAGTTGCCACTATTTATGTTGCAACCCTCGTATAATCTGTCTGTAATCTTCCAGTGTCTCCAGGCCTCTTTCACGTGTACAACCTTCTTTCATGGTTCTTAAACGAAGTGTGAGCTGTCATTGAGTTATGCTCTGTGCAAAATTCTACCAGGCTTCCATATTAACCAACTACTTTTCCTTGTCTTCCTTTTCCTACTATTGAATTCCAGTCCCTCACTTCTGTAAAATTTCCGTCTCCCTTAACTGTCTGAATAATTTCTTACGGTGTGCGTTAAAAATCGTTTACATGTGGATGGACGCATGTGTGTACGCGCCGTAGCATGTTCTGTCTCACACATTCACATTGGCCAGGCTGCATCCGAGCAGTGTCAAAGGCAGCATGGAAACGTTGCTCCAGGGTCTCCACATCTCGAATGGGTTCTGCATGCATGATTCTTTTTAGACGACCCCACAATCAGGAATCGCACAGACCATGCAACTAGACCCTCTCGTCCGAACCATCGAGACACCTTTGGATGCGTTTCCATCTGCTTGGCCGTCTGCAGACACGATCTCGGCTTGTTCCCGACATGAAAACCGGCAATTCTGAGCATTACAGTACGCTGCATCACAGAACACTGAAAATAATATCTAGTTAATTGCAAGTGCAGCTGCGAAATAATTGGTGCAAATCTACATGCATGCCACAACTGTTTTACTGAATAACAATAAAAAAACTACAACTACATAGGAAATTCTCTCTACAATTACGCTCTAACAATAAACAATAGCTACACTAATTACACAAACTACAAGAAAAAATCAGAAGATTGCAGTGAGCTATGCTCGGGTAAGGGTCGACATATGAAACGTCCCGTTTAGAAAATTAATGTATTACTGTGCTGATAAAACCCTTACGTTATTTGATTTTCAAACAGCTGAGCAGAACTGAACGTACTCAGATATTTCTCTCTTTACTTATTCTGATCAACACTAAACTTAGACAAAATGCTTTTAGCGCAGCGCTATGTCACTTTCAGTAATCCCTCCAAAAGAATGGTCGTGACGAACAATAACCTATACCTTTTCTGAGTCACTTACATCACAAAAATCTTTGTTACTTCAACTACTGCAATACAGCATGCGCCAATACTACCAGCTAAATAAAGGATTCTAAGGCAATAACTACTGATAGGCAAAGTTAGCAAATGAAAGATTTTGATAGAGAAGAAACAATGTAGTAGTGTTCAAAAGTCATAATATATATATATATCAGATCATGACATCCAGTCTTACAAATTTACTCTTTGTGATGGACACACGTCCAGATCGTCCGCTCTGAAAACTCCGCCATCTCTCTCCCCACATACACCACTGCTGGCGGCTCACCTCCAACTGCGCAACGCTACGCGCTGTTAACAGCCAACTGCCCAACACTACAATAGCATATAATCCAACAATGCAAACCAGCCACAGACTGCACAGAGCATAGTCAGCGATTTTCATACAGAGCGCTACGTGGCGTTACCAACATAAAAACATAAACAGCCCACTTACACTGTGTCAGAATGTGTGTGATAAGTATTTATGCCTTTCTCTGTATAAGTACATTTTTTGTGGCTTTGTGTGAATGTGTGTGAGAATGAGTGTACTTCAACACAGTGCCACTGCATAGGTGACAATGTGTGTTTGTGTCCAAGACTACGTGTGTGTGTGTGCGTGCGTGTGTGTGTGTGTGTGTGTGTGTGTGTGTGTGTGTGCCTTTGCACCACTGTGCATGTATTTCAGAATATGTATAGTATGTATAGAGCTAACCGACGACTGCGATTCATTGCCACAACACTTAGAAGGTGCAACAAGTCTACTAAAGAGACTGCTTACACCACGCTTGTCCGCCCTATTCTGGAGTACTGCTGTGCGGTGTGGGATCCGCATCAGGTCGGACTGACGGATGACATCGAAAGAGTACAAAGAAGGGCAGCTCGTTTTGTATGTCACAGACATGATACGTGAATTGGAGTGGCAATCATTAAAACAAAAGCGTTTTTCGTTGCGACGGGATCTTCTCATGAAATTTCAATGACCAGTTTTCTCCTCCGATTGCGAAAACATTCTGTTGGCAGCCACCTACATAGAGAGAAATCACCATCATGATAAAATAAGAGAAATCAGAGCTCGCACAGAAAAACGTAAGTGCTCGTTTCTCGTGGAACGATAGAGAGACAGCTGGAAGGTGGTTCATTGAACCCTCTGCCAGGCATTTCTTTGTGAATAGCAATCACGTAGATGTGAGTGTGCCTTTGTGTTGTAAGTGTCTATGTGTATGTGTGTGTGAGTGTGTGTGTGTGTGTGTGTGTGTGTGTGTGTGTGTTTGTGTCTGTCGGCCGTTGTGGCCGAGCGGTTCTAGTCGCTTCAGTCGGGAACCGCGCTGCTGCTATGCTCGGAGGTTCGAATCCTGCCTCGGGCATGGATGTGTGTGATGTCGTTAGGTTATTTAGGTTGAAGCAGTTGTAAGCTTAGGGGACTGATGACGTCAGATGTTAAGTCGCATAGTGCTTAGAGCCATTTGAATTTGAGTGTGTCAGAATGCACATGTTTGTATCAGTATGTCTGTGTTTGTGGTGGTGGTGGTGGTGGTGGTGAGTGTTTAACGTCCCGTCGACAACGAGGTCATTAGAGACGGAGCGCAAGGATTGGGAAGGAAATCGGCCGTGCCCTTTCAAAGGAACCATCCTGGCATTTGCCTGAAACGATTTAGGGAAATCACGGAAAACCTAAATCAGGATGGCCGGAGACGGGATTGAACCGTCGTCCTCCCGAATGCGAGTCCAGTGTGCTAACCACTGCGCCACCTCGCTCGGCGTGTCTATGTGTGTGTGTGTGTGTGTGTGTGTGTGTGTGTGTGTGTGTGTGTGTGTGTGTAAGACGTGTTTGCGTCAGTGTGTGTCAGAATGTTTCTGTTTTGTGAGTTTGCCTGACTTTGTGTGTGCGTTTGTGTTTGCGACTATCACTCTTGGGCTTGGTTCAAATGGCCCTGAGCACTATGGGACTCGACTTCATTAGTCGCCTAGAACTTAGAACTACTTAAGCGTAACAAACCTAAGAACATCACACACACCCATGCCCGAGGCAGGATTCGAACCTGCGACCGTAGCGGTCTCGCGGTTCCAGACTGCAGCGCCTAGAACCGCAAGGCCACTTCGGCGACTATCACCCTGCGTGGTGTCGGAATGTGTAGGCTGAGTGCGCCTCTGTGCGTGTGTAAGGTGTGCCCGTGTCAGTGTTCGCGTCACAGTGTGTGTGGTGTCCCTTTGTGTGCCAGTCAGCGCGGCTTGCCGCAGGGCAGCCTCCCCCCCCCCCCCCCCTGCCACCCGGCACGCTCTGAGCGACGCGTCAGCGGCAGCGGCCGCCCCGCCGCCGTGACTTGTTTGTCGAGCCGGCCCTCTTCCCTCTGCCCTGAGGCGCCGGTTTTTCTTGGCGGCCCTCGGGGGCCCTCGTAGGGCCGTCCACGCAGACGACGCCGCCCCCGCCGCCCCCGCCGCCCCCGCCGCCCCCGCCGCCCCCGCCGCCCCCGCCGCCCCCGCCGCCCCCGCCGCCCCCGCCGCCCCCGCCGCCCCCGCCGCCCCCGCCGCCCCCGCCGCCCCCGCCGCCCCCGCCGCCCCCGCCGCCCCCGCTGCTTGACCTCGCAGACTGCCCGCCGCCACACATCGATCTCACAGCCGCCCCCTCCTCCGACGCCGCTACGCACCGCCCCTCCACCTCCACCAAACCCCTCGGAAGGCTCCCCTCGCCATAAAGTTGCCCGCCACCGCCAACTGTTCTCCGTCCACACTTCTACCCCCTCCACAGTTTCCACCTCCCTCACCCAACGCCGAGGTTTCAGTGACCCTAAATCTTCCACCACTACCCCCCAGATCATTAACTCGCACAATATACACTAGTGGCCATTAAAATTTGCTACAGACGCGAAATTTAACCGACAGGAAGAAGATGCTGCGATATGAAAGTGATTAGCTTTTCACAGCATTCACACAGGCTTGGCGCCGGTGGCGACACCTACAAGCTGACACGAGGAAAGTTTCCAACCGATTTCTCATACACAAACAGCAGTTGGGCGGCGTTCCCTTTTGTTGTGATGCCTCGTGTAAGCAGGAGAAATGCGTACCATTATGTTTCCGACTACGATAAAGGTCGGCTTGTAGCCTATCGCGATTGCGGTTTATCGTATCGCGACATTGCTGCTCGCGTTGCTCCAGATCCAATGACTGTTAGCAGAATATGGAATCGGTCGGTTCAGGAGTGTAATACGGAACGCCGTGCTGGACCGCAACGGCCTCATATCACTAGCAGTCGAGATGACAGGCATCTTATCCGCACGGCTGTAACGGATCGTGCAGCCACGTCTCGATCCCTTAGTCGTCAGCAAGACAACAACCATCTACACCTACAGTTCGACGACGTTTGCAGCAGCATGGACTATCAGCTCGGAGACCGTGGCTGTGATGGTGTACTCGACCACGAACCTGGGTGCAAGAATGGCAAAACGTCATTTTCTCGGATGTATCCAGGTTCAGTTTACAGCATCATGGTGGTCGCATCCGTGTTTGGCGACATCGCGCTGAAAGCACATTGGAAGCGCGTGTTCGTCATCGCCATACTGGCGTATCACCCGGCGTGATGGCATGGGGTGCCGTTGGTTACACGTCTCGGTCACCTCTCGTTCGCATTTACGGCACTTTCAACAGTGGGCATTACATTTCACTTGGCTCTACCCTTCATTCGATCCCTGCGAAACCCTACATTTCAGCAGGATAATGCACGACCGCATGTTGCAGGTCCTGTACGGGCCTATCTCGATACAGAAAATGTTCGACTGCTGCCGTGGCCAGCACATTTTCCACATCTGTCACCTATTGAAAACGTGTGGCCGAGCAACTGGCTCGTCACAATACGCCAGTCACTACTCTTGATGAACTGTAGTATCGTGTTGAAGCTGCATGGGCAGCTGTACCTGTACACCCCATCCAAGCTCTGTTTGACTCAATACCCAGGCGTATCAAAGCGGTTATTACGGCCAGAGGTGGTTGTTCTGGGTAGTGATTTCTCAGGATCTATGCACCCAAATTGCGTGAAAATGTAATCACATGTCAGTTCTAGTACAATATATTTGTCTAATGACTACCCGTTTATCATCTGCATTTCTTCTTGCTGTAGCAATTATAATGGCCACTAGTGTAAATACTCAACGTATCAACACAAGCATTCTTCAGTCCGGAACCGCGCTGCTGCTACAGTAGCAGGTTTGAATCCATCCTCGGGCATGAACGTGTGTGATAGGTTAGTTATGATTCCATAATGAGATTTTCAGTATGCAGCGGAGTGTGCGCTGATATGAAACTTCCTGGCACATTAAAACTGTGTCGTAGCGAGACTTGAACTTGGGAATTTTGCCTTTCGCGGGCAAGTGCTCTACCAAATGAACTACCCAAGTACGACTCACGCCCCGTCCTCACAGCTTAATCTGCAGGAAGTTTCATAGGTTAGTTCTGTTTAAGTAGTTCTAAGTCTAGGGGACTGATGACCTCAGATGTAAAGTCCCATAGTGCTCAGAGCCACTTGAGCCATTGAACTTTCTGGAATGCAAAAGCAGGACTACCGCACTCACATCCAATATCTTGCTTTCGTCCAATTCACGTCCATGTTGCGGCTAGTCCAAACGTTTCTAACACGGAAATGTATTGTTGCAAACATTACCTGGCAGCTGTGGTAAGCATTGAAATAAATGAAATGAGCGTTTGGCGTTATTGGCCGGAAGCCCCTTTACGGGGCAAGTCCGGCCGCCTTGGTGCAGGTCTTATTACACTCGACGCCACATTGGGCGATCTGCACGCCGGATGGGTATGAAATGATGGTGAAGACGACACAACACCCAGTCCCTGAGTGGAGAAAATCCCCGAACCAGCCTGGAATCGAACTCGGGCCCCTTAGGATGGCAGTCCGTCACACTGACCTCTTACCTATCGGGGCGGACGTGGTAAGTACTGATGCCATACATGCGTACACAATCTGTGCAGATGCCATGTTGACGAAAATTTCCATTTTGTGTAAGGTTGGTTCAAATGGCTCTGAGAACTATGGGACTTAACATCTGAGGTCATCACTCCTCTAGAGCTTAGACCTACTTAAACCTAACTAACCTCAGGACATTACACACTTCTATGTACGGGGGAGGATTCGAACCTGCGACCGTAGCGGTGGCGCGGTTCCGGACTGAAGCGCCTAGAACCGCTCGGCCACACCGGGCGGCCTTTGCGTAAGGAAATCCGGCGCTCCTCAAATGTGGAAAAATGTACAGCGAGGAGACAAAAGTCATGGGATAGAGGCGGTAGTGTCTCCTACGCAAGGTATAAAAGGACAGCGGCTTGTCGGAGCCGTAATTTGTACTCAGGTGAAAGATGTGAAAAGGTTTCCAAAGTGACTACAGCCGCACGACAAGGATTAACACACTTTGAACGTGAAAAGCCGGCCGCTGTGGCTGAGCTGTTCTAGACGCTCCAGTGTGGAACCACACGGGCGTAGGTTCCAATCCTGCCTCAGTCATCGATGTGTGTGATGTCCTTAGGATAGTTAGGTTTAAGTAGTTCTAAGCGTTGGGGACAGATGACCTCAGATGTTAAGTCCCACTGTGGTTAGAGCCATTCGAACGCGTTAAGGTAGCTGGGGTTATTCCACATATAAAATCGTTACGGAATTCAATATTCCGAGATCCACAGTCTCAAGACTGTGCTGAGAAACCAAATTTCAGGCATTACCTCTCACCGCACACAACGCAGTGGGTCATGACCTTCACTTAACGACCGAGAGCAGCCGCGTCTGCGTGGAGTTGTCAGTGCTAACAGACAAGCAACACTGCACAAATTACTGTGGGATGCACTACGAACGTATCCGTCTGGACAGTGCGTCGACCTTTCTCGTTAATGGGATGCGGCAGCAGACGACGAACGCGAGTGCCTTTGCTAACAGCACGATGCTCCTCTCTTTGCCTCATGACCGTTTCGGTTTGATCCTAGAAGAATGGGAAACCTTCGACTGGTCAGATGATTCCAGATTTCAGCTGATAAGAGCTGACGGTAGGTTTCGAGTGTGGTACAGACGCCACGAAGCCACAGACCCAAGTTGTCAACAAGGCGCTGTGGGCTCCATAATGCTGTGGGCTGTGTTTACGTGAAATGGTCTGAGTGGTGACTGTGGAGTGGACAGGCTGTTGACTGGGAATGGTTATGATCGTCTAGCCAAAGACTATTTCAGCCATTCATGGTCTTCATGTTCCGAAGCGACGGTGGAACTTTTCTGGATGACAATGCTCTATATCACTGTGCCACAACTATTCGCATTTGGTTTCAAGAACATTCTGGACAATTGGGGTGAGTGATTTGGCCACCCAAATCGGTTGTAATGAGTCCCATCGAAGATTTGTGTGACACGTGCTTTATTGTTTCTGCAGGGGACTTCCAATCACTTGTTGAGCCCATCTCACCAGGCAAACGGGGGTCCGACACGTTATTAGCAGGTATCCCACGGCTTTCGTCACCGCAGTATAAGATTATGCTGGTAACGAAGTCAGTTAAGCGATATACACTCATGCTGATAAATTAAGCGCAATTGCAGAATGTGGTGGCACACAACGTGGCACTACACGAAACTGGCGCTAATAGCATAGGCACATAAGTTGAGAAAACGATCCTGAAACACTTGACGCTAACAAAGGCTGGAGCTGAAATTCGATCTTAAATGCTCCGCGCACTTCACGCTTACATACAAACTGAGACATCCAAATTCCTCTCTCCGTACGCCATTTCTCCACTACATAAACTATGCATATGCACAAGTTATGAGCATCAAGTACACTCCTGGAAATTGAAATAAGAACACCGTGAATTCATTGTCCCAGGAAGGGGAAACTTTATTGACACATTCCTGGGGTCAGATACATCACATGATCACACTGACAGAACCACAGGCACATACACACAGGCAACAGAGCATGCACAATGTCGGCACTAGTACAGTGTATATCCACCTTTCGCACCAATGCAGGCTGCTACTCTCCCATGGAGACGATCGTAGAGATGCTGGATGTAGTCCTGTGGAACGGCTTGCCATGCCATTTCCGCCTGGCGCCTCAGTTGGACCAGCGTTCCTGCTGGACGTGCAGACCGCGTGAGACAACGCTTCATCCAGTCCCAAACATGCTCAATGAGGGACAGATTCGGAGATCTTGCTGGCCAGGGTAGTTGACTTACACCTTCTAGAGCACGTTGGGTGGCACGGGATACATGCGGACGTGCATTGTCCTGTTGGAACAGCAAGTTCCCTTACCGGTCTAGGAATGGTAGAACGATGGGTTCGATGACGGTTTGGATGTACCGTGCACTATTCAGTGTCCCCTCGACAATCACCAGAGGTGTACGGCCAGTGTAGGAGATCGCTCCCCACACCATGATGCCGGGTGTTGGCCCTGTGTGCCTCGGTCGTATGCAGTCCTGATTGTGGCGCTCACCTGCACGGCGCCAAACACGCATACGACCATCATTGGCACCAAGGCAGAAGCGACTCTCATCGCTGAAGACGACACGTCTCCATTCGTCCCTCCATTCACGTCTGTCGCGACACCACTGGAGGCGGGCTGCACGATGTTGGGGCGTGAGCGGAAGACGGCCTAACGGTGTGCGGGACCGTAGCCCAGCTTCATGGAGACGGTTGCGAATGGTCCTCGCCGATACCCCAGGAGCAACAGTGTCCCTAATTTGCTGGGAAGTGGCGGTGCGGTCCCCTACATCACTGCGTAGGATCCTACGGTCTTGGCGTGCATCCGTGCGTTGCTGCGGTCCGGTTCCAGGTCGACGGGCACGTGCACCTTCCGCCGACCACTGGCGACAACATCGATGTACTGTGGAGACCTCACGCCCCACGTGTAGAGCAATTCGGCGGTACGTCCACCCGGCCTCCCCCATGCTCACTATACGCCCTCGCTCAAAGTCCGTCAACTGCACATACGGTTCACGTCCACGCTGTCGCGGCATGCTACCAGTGTTAAAGACTGCGATGGAGCTCCGTATGCCACGGCAAACTGGCTGACACTGACGGCGGCGGTGCACAAATGCTGCGCAGCTAGCGCCATACGACGGCCAACACCGCGGTTCCTGGTGTGTCCGCTGTGCCGTGCGTGTGATCATTGCTTGTACAGCCCTCTCGCAGTGTCCGGAGCAAGTATGGTGGGTCTGACACACCGGTGTCAATGTGTTCTTTTTTCCATTTCCAGGAGTGTAAACAATGACGCAGAATCCATAGGCTACTCTCTTTACCTCGTGTTATCTTCTGTTCCCTCCAGTGTAAACGCTTGTTGACAGACACTAGCGAATGGCGTTGAACACAGGCGAATTTGTTAGCTAATGATCGTTCGCTTGTGGTCACCTAACTTGCTCAGCATAAGCCAGGCCAGTTGCTTTCTCCGTGTTAGCGCCTGCAAATTCGCCTGATACCGTCCCGCGCAGCAAAGGCGTGTGAGAGCCAGACGCTGCGGTGCTGACATCTAGCGTCTGTCGCAGTGGAGAGCTCTGTTGTGACACTCCTCCCTCCCTTCACCCCCCCCCCCAACCACTCAACCAAACCCCACCCCCACAGTCACCCCTCCACCTCGGCACTCCTGCACTACAGTCAAGCAACAGCTTCCGTTGCTAAGCAACGCAGATACACACAAGTTAACCTTCCCGACCTACTCGACCCACTGCGGCGTTAAGGCCGGCACTACAGTATCACACTGGTATTTCTTCGACAAATAAATACGATCAAATATTCTTCAAATTACTTTCACCAAAACCTTCGACGAAGCGCTGCAAAGGGGTATTACACTTGTAACGTACCCTCTCTCTGTTATTGTTTCTGTTTTTTGTTATTGTAGTTGTGGAGATATGAAATTATTGTAGCGGTTTGCTTAGTCACCCGTACTTCGGAGCCTGAAACTTGCGTAATAAATACTTCGCGTGAAGTGCGATTTGCGGCGTGAACAAAAATTAATTGCGGAGATGCAATCCACAGAATATTAAGAGAAAAGCTTTAGAACGTTGCGCACGACAGACTAGACACGTTCAGAGGGTCCGTACGGCACATTCGCGTACGTGTGGGTGCGATCTGATGAGAAAGATCCATCTTAAATTTTTTTGTGTAAAATAATTACGTCGTAACAGACTGGGAGATTGCGAACGTACGATCAGGGTAGAGGCACGTACTTTCTATCCTTCCCCGTGGCCTGGGTAAAAGAATTGCAATTATTTAAATTTAAGGATATTTCTTTTTGAATTGGATTCCTATTTTTATACGAAAAGGAAGGCCGCAGGTTCTGGATGTCTCGGCAAAAACACATCGAAATTAATCTTAGCGGCCACCGAAGGAAAGTAGTGACCACAATCACATACCTCTATTGTTGAGCAGCGCCGCCGTGAAGATCGTCGCCTCCATCTAAAATTCGCCTTCTCGAATTAACAGAATAATTTGTACTACATTAGGCTTGATCTTGACAGAAATTATAAAACACGTTCTTCATCATTTAACACCTCCATTTAACACACACGTAGACATGAAACTATATATATATTACGTCTTTACGCCAGCACATCAGAACAAAACGTAGTTAATACTAGAAGTAATAAAAGAATCTCGAAATTAGTCCTTTGTCTCTCAATGATAAAAAAGTTTTTTAGAGCATTCCTCTGGTATGACAGTCGAACAAATTTTCTTCTTGTATCTTTGAGATTAAATTACAACATTTTCTAGTTCCTTTTCACGCTGTCGTATTTTTCGTCAAATTTCTAAACGACGGACAACAATAACTCGTTATTACGCGCTACATTTTCTTGTCCCGTAATTGGATTGTGTGTGCGTTTGGAAGAAAAAGCATAGGATAAAAAGAGAACATACTTGGGTGAAGCCATGAATATTGCGTCGACATAATAAAAGCGTTCAGCAAAATCAGTTGCAAGAGCTGCAAGTGGAGGGGATCAACTCATATACAGGTTCAGTTACCAACTATTGCCACCAAGAATAACACCGAAAGTATCATAGTAGCTAAAACGTTTGTGGGACAAAAGTTGCTTGGGACAACGGGGGCAACAATATGATCTTGGTTTTTTGATGCTAGGCGGGGACGCTTCAGAGATACGAAGGTCAACTTTGTTTCTCTTTAAATGGGATGCTATAGTTTCGTATTCATTTTCTGATAGCGGCTATCGAGACGAATCCAATGATGTGTAACAGTAAGGTGTTTGAAGGTGAACGAAGGTCAACAAGGCAGCATGAACGCCCATTTACAGAAGGTGTTGGATGTGATGACCATTGGTATCAGTGCAGTGCTGCCATCAATATGGATCGAGTGGTATTCCTTATCACTTCAGCACTTTACGAAGCACATCCTCCGACAATTCTCTCTCGTATATCGTGTAAATAGTAAATATTCGCCCAATACGGCGTATCCAGAAATGGCTCTGAGCACTGTGGGACTTAACATCTGAGGTCATCAGTCCCCTAGAACTTAGAACTACTTAAACCTAACTAACCTAAGGACATCACACACATCCATGCCCGAGGCAGGATTCGAACCTGCGACAGTAGCGGTCGCGCGGTTCCGGACTGAAGCGCCTAGAACCGCTCGGCCACAGCGGCCGGCACGGCGATTCATCTAACGTGTCATTGACATGTAAACGCCGGTCAACGGTTTCGCAGTACAACACTAATAGGAACTGTAAGACAAGTATCGTCGAATCAAGAGAATGTGAATGATGCATTCCTTCGTAGAACAAGTCGATATGATTCTCATTTACCGAGAATGCCAACCAAATTCAGTGAGAGCCAGAGAGTTATATGCTGAAAGATATCCTCAACGTATTCACCCTGCACGTCCTATATTTAAATATGTGTAGGATAAATTGAGGACAACTGGATATTTAATGCATCTGAAACATATCCGGTAAAGGAAAGTTACTAACGAGGAAACGGAAATTGGTACTCTTGCCACTATGGTTCTAGATCCTTGTGTTAGTTCGCGTCAAACTGGAAGGGAATCTGGCATGATCCAGAGTAGTGTTGTTCGTGTTCTGCATCGCTATAAATATCACCCTTACCATAATACTCTCCACCAACAATTAACTGGTGGGGATTGTATGCGTCACATTTAGTTCTGCTGATGGGCTCAACTTGAGATTCAGAGGGATGATACATTTATTAATTTGATTTTATTTACTGGCGAAGCTAGATACACAAACTATGGAAATGTTAATTTGCATAACATGCAATATTGGGCAACTGAAAATCCATGTTGCCTGCAGCAATTTGCACACCAAAAACTATGGTATGTGAATGAATGGTGTGGGATTCTGGAGGACATAATTATATGCCCTTATTTCATCGAACGAAATCTTAAATGGTAGGAAGTACACCACATTCCTGCAAGAAACATTAGGTCTGTTATTGCAAGAAATACCTTTAGGAACAGCGAACAGTATGTGGTATCAACACAATGGGTGTCCGCACATTTTTCACTGATGGCCAGAAATGAGTTGCAGAGACAATTCCCAAATCGTTGGATTGGACACGGAGGAGATGTGTCGTGACCGGCTGTTCGCCAGACTTGACGCCTCTGGATTTTTTTGTTGTGGGGCTTCGTAAAAGACGTTGTTTATAAAGACGTTCCAGCTACACCTCAAGATATGCGAGAAAGAATTGTCAGAGCATGTGCTTACATAAGCGCCGATGTGATAAGGAATACCACTCAATCCGTGATAAGAAGGTTGCAGCACTGCACTGATACCAATGGTCATCACCTCTAACACCTTCTCTAATGGACGTTCATGCCATCTTGTTGACCTTCGATGACCTTCAAAGACCTTACAGTTACGCATCATTGGATTCGTTTCGATAGTTGCTATCAGAAAATAAGTACCAAACTATAGCGTCCTGTTAAAAAAAAAAAAAAAACATATATCTAAAGCGACCCCCACCTAGCAACAAAAAACCAACGTCATATTATGCCCCGGTTGTCCCATGCAACTTTTGTCCGACATACTTTTCAGCTCCTATTATACTTTCGTAATTATTGTTGGTGGCAATAGTGACTTGCCCTGTAGAAATTGCTTAGGTATGAATGAGAGTGCCTTTCAATATTTGCTCAGTCAAATGGCTACTTTAATTGCAGAACAGAATAATGACTTGACAAGTGGTATATGTGCAGAAAACAGGCTCACCATAACATAGCGATTTCTTGATACAGCAAAGAGCTACTAGTTTACAATACAGCACTGGAATACCTCAGTGCACGTTAATGAAAATAATTGGAGCAACGTGTGAAGCGATTTATAAAGCGGTGAAGGGCTAAATGTGAAGGATAAATGTTTAGTACACTATATGGGCAATAAAGACTGTTTTCATTTTCGGTTAATTTAATTACTAGAATTAGTACTCCAACATCTACAAAATAAATAAAAAATACGAAACGTATGAAGCGCTTTTTAACTTGTGGCATCGAGAGTTCAAAAACAGACGAAATGTAATGGAAAGCTAAGAAAAAATTTCTTATTTTAGATTGTGACCACATACTCTTTTCGTCCGCAGCTCGTGGTCGTGCGGTAGCGTTCTCGCTTCCCGCGCCCGGGTTCCCGGGTTCGATCCCCGGCGGGGTCAGGGATTTTCTCTGCCTACTGCTGACTGGGTGTTGTGCGATGTCCTTAGGTTAGTTAGGTTTAAGCAGTTGTAAGTTCTAGGGGACTGATGACCATAGATGTTAAGTCTCATAGTGCTCAGAGCCATTTGAACATCCTCTTTTCCAGCTTGCTGAAAAGCTGCCTGGATGTTTCCAAATGGAGAGGTGGATGGCTGTAGCTGTGATTGTGGATATGGAGCTGCCTGCAGCATATCCCAACTGCCCATCAGCAGAAGAGCGTTGTGCCCCTTCCGCAAATTGCTACAGATTTCGATGCTGGGATATCAACAAATGTCAGTGCGCGAGAAAAACCACGAAACATCATGGATATGGGCTTTCGGGGCCGAAGGCCCGCACGTGTTCGCTTAATGACTGCACGACACGAAGCTTTACGCCTCGCCTGGGCTCGTCAACACAGACAATGGGACTGTTGATGATTGGAAACACGTTGTCTGGTCGGACGAGTGTCGTTTCAAATTGTCTCGGCCGGTTGGACGTGTACGTTTGTGGAGACAACCTCATGAATGCATGGACCCCGCATGTCAGCAGGGGACTGTTCAAACTGGTGGAGGCACTGTAATGATGTAGGGCGTGTGCAGTTGGAGTGATACGGGACCCCTGATACCTCTAGATACGATTCTGACAGGTGACACGTACGTAAACATCCTGTCTCATCACCTGCACCCATACACGTCCATTGTACATTCTGACGTACTAGGTGATTCCAACAGGACAATGCGACACCCCACACGTCCAGAATTGCTACAGAGTGGCTCCAGGGACACTCTTCTGAGTTTAAACACTTCTGCCGGGAACCAAACTCTCCAGACATGAACATTATTGAGCATATCTTGCAACGGGCTGTTCAGAAGAGATCTGCACCCCCTCGTACTCGTACGGATTTATGGACAGCCCTGCAGGATTCATGGTGTCACTTCCCTCCAGCACTACTTCAGACATCAGTCGAGTCCATGGCACGTCTTACTGCGGCACTTCTGCGTGCTCGCGGGAGCCCTGTACGGTATTAGGCAGGTGTACCAGTTTCTTTGGCTCTTCAGTGTATTTTATGCTCACGTATTGCGACATTTCTGGGGACTGAAAATGGCGTGGAACAAAATGTATTGCGAAAGCAAGCGTATTCTATCCAAACTGCTTGCCTACAGGTATCTCCTCAATTGTGCGACTGTATTCGTGATTTCCTGTCAGCAAGGTCACAGTTCGCAGTAATAGACGGAAAGTCATCGCGTAAAACAGAAGTATATCCGGCGTTCCGCAAGGAAGTATTATAGGCCCTCTATTGTTCCTGATCCACATTAACGACATAGGAGAAGATCTCAGAAGCCATCTTAGACTGTTTGCATATGATGCTGTCATTTACCGTCTTGTAAATTCATCAGCTGGCCAAAACGAATTGCAAAATGATTTAGGTAAGATATCTGTATGGTGCGACAAGTGGCAATTGACCCTGAATAAGGAAGGGTGTGAAGCTATTCACATGAGTACTAAAAAAAAAATCAGCTAAATTTCGATTACGCGATAAGTCACACAAATCTGAAGGCTGTAAGTTCAACTAAATACTTAGGGATCACAATTGCAAATAACCTAAATTGGAACGATCACATAGATAATATTGTGGGTAGAGCAAACTAAAGACTGCGATGCATTGGCAGAACACTTAGAAGGTGCAACAGGTCTACTAAGGAGACTGCTTACACCACGCTTGTCCGCCCTATTCTGGAGTACTGCTGTGCAGTGTGGGATCCGCATCAGGTGGGACTCACGGATGACATCGAAAGAGTACAAAGAAGGGCAGCTCGTTTCGTATTATCGTGAAACAGGTGAGATAGTGTCACAGACATGATACGTAAATTGGAGTGCGAATCATTAAAACAAACGCGTTTTTCGTTGCGACGGGATCTTCTCATGAAATTTCAATCACCAGTTTTTTCCCCCGATTGTGAAAACATTCTGTTGGCATCCATCTACATGGGGAGAAATGATCATCACGATAAAATAAGAGAAATTGAAGTGCTCGATTTTCCTGCGTGCCGTTCTAGAGCGGAACGGTAGAGAGACTGCTTGAAGGTGGTTCATTGAACCCTCTGCCAGGCCCTTCATTGTGAATAGCAGAGTAATCACGTAGATGTAGATGTGTGAAAGCCAGGTCGCTCTGGTCTTCCACGACTCCCAGAAAGCAGTAAGTACCGGTGGCCAGGTAGGTGCTGTGGGCCTTGATTTCAGGGCTTCGTAATGCTCCATACTGAACAAAATCCGATCGTACAGAATATCAGACCAACTGCGCGATCGGACTGAAACGTTTCTAGCAAACTAGGTACAGTATGTCATTCTGAACTGATAGAAGTCTTGAGACGTAAAAGTTACTTCGGGTGTGCCCCCAAAGCTAGTGCTATACGTTTTACAGTACATGTGTAAGTGACCCAGTAGATAATGTCGGATGATCCATGCAGCTTTTAGTGGATGATGCTGTTGTACGCAGAGGAGTCGCAACACTGGAGTATTATAGCGAAATGCAAAAAGACATGCAGAGGGCAGACATTCAGAATAGGGATTGAGGACGTACCCTCAACATCAACAAATGTCGCGTACGGCGCTTACAGGGGCGGAAAGACCCAATACTGTATGGTTACATGATTTGATACTGGACGCAGTTTATTGAATAAGATATCTGGGAACCAGCGCACGGAACGATCTGAAGTGCAACGAGCACATAAAATTAGTGGTAAGGCAAATGCCAGACAGATTCACTGCAAGAATACTCCGGAAATGTAACCCACCTACAAAGGAGGTGGCATACAGAACGATCGTTCGACCAATACTGCTCGCCAGTCTGGGAAGAGTGCTGGATAGAACTGACAGACAAAATAGAGGAGGTCCAAAGAAGAGCAGCACGTTTCGTCACACGTTCATTTAACAAATCCAAAAGCGTCCAGCAGACGCACAGCCAATTCCAACGGCAGACGCTGTAAGAGAGGCGTTCTGTATGTTAGTGTGATTTACTGTGGTACTCACGAGAGTGTACGTTTCTAGAAAAGTCACCCAGCACATTTCTTCCTCCTAAGTACGAAAGTGAGTCAAATGAAAACCTTGAATTTGTAATAACAAATCGAAATTTCGCGCCGTTATCCTGTAA
This sequence comes from Schistocerca gregaria, assembly GCF_023897955.1. NCBI lineage: Eukaryota > Metazoa > Arthropoda > Insecta > Orthoptera > Acrididae > Schistocerca > Schistocerca gregaria. The sequence continues at coordinate 124,118,285 of NC_064930.1, read as the reverse complement.
GTTGGTAAGCGTGCTACAAACAGCGTGCAGAATGGCCTGTAGGTGGCAGCGTAGTGCAGATGCACACATACCGTCGCAGTATCAGTATAAAGATGGCCGCCCCACTTGCGACTTGTACCAGGGAAGAACAGCGCCGTGTTATTCAGTTTTTGCGTAGTGAAGGTGTGAAACCTATCGCAATTCATCGAGGAATGAAGGTTCAGTACGGTGATGCATGTTTGTCACAGCAGCAAATCTACGAATGGAATAGGAAGTTCGCAGATGGTGTGATTGCAGTGGAAGATGCTCCTCGTCCAGGTCAGACACAACGAGTTGTGACTCCACAAAACATTGCAACAGTTGAAGCCACTGTGAAGGAAAACCGCCGGGTGACACTGAATGACATTGCAGCATGTTTACAGATTAGTCACGGGTCAGCACACCACATTGTGCGTGATCTGCCCCTGTTTCACAAAGTGTCTGCAAGATGGGTGCCACGGCAGCTGACTCCCGAAATGAGAGAACGACGTGTTGATGCTTGTGAAGAACTTCTTCGGCGCTTTGAACGTGAAGGTGGTGGCTTCCTTGCAAGAATCTTTACTGGGGACGAAACCTGGGTTCACTTCCACCAACCGAAAACGAAGAGAGGGAGCAAGGAATGGCGCCATTCCTCATCACCGAAACCAAAGAAGTTTCGAACAGAACCATCAGCAGGGAAGGTTATGCCGACTCTCTGTTGGGACGAAAAAGGCGCCTTTTGGAGCATTACGTGCCTAGAGGGACCACTGTCACCAGCGCATCATACACAGATCTCCTAAAAAACCACCTGCGGCCTGCAATCAAATCAAAGCGACGTGGATTGCTGTCAGCAGGTGTCCTTTCCAACATGACAATGCAAGGTCCCACACTGCCCGTACAACAGTTCCGACAATCACAGACCTGCATTTTGAGTGTCTTCCTCATCCACCATACTCATCAGACCTTGCCCCAAGTGTTTGTACCACTCAGAGACGCAATGGGAGGAAAGAAGTTTCGTTCTGATGAAGAGGTACGCCACGCGGTACACGAGTGGTTGCGCGGACTACCAAAAGAATTTTTTTCTAAAGGAATGTATGCACTCTGTAAGCGCTGGAGGATTTGCATTGAGCGTGGGGGAGATAATGTTCAAAAGTGATACAGCTTTGTACCACTTCTGCACAGTAAACAATATTTAAAAAATATTGGTTTTCCTTTGACTCACCCTCGTATGGTGAAAAGACCACGAGGGTAAAATCAGAGGGATTGGAGCCGACACGGGAGGTTTACCAGCAATCGCTCTTCCAGCGAACCATTCGCGCCTGTAACAGGAAGAGGGGGGAGTGGCAAGGTCAACAAAGTAACCTCCGCCAGACACCGTAAGGTCGCTTGCGGAGTGTAGATGTAGATGTACAGATACCATCTTTGCAAAACCATTAGAGCTTCTGTCATACACACCTGGAATTCCAGAATAACAAAGAAACCAAGACAAAAGTGGTCCACGTATGAGAGCAGATTTAAAGATACTCCACTGAGCAAGTCATTGTATGCAGATGATCTAAAAATAGCGTAGTGTTTTTTTTAATTATTTGCTTTAATTAAAGAAGGCAGCATCCTACTGATGTGCCAAACAACAGATATCATGACCAATTTTTCACCTTGCATTGGTGCAGTTTAATGAAAACATTCACTGTTTTCGGAACTGTTGAAAATAATTCCATTTCTTGTTGTAAGAACCGCTACTTGTCGCGTTGAACACAATTAAAATCAGGCAGCAAAACATTGTGTGCAATTTGTACAGAAATTAGATTGCAATGCAAGTAGACTACATAAAAGGCAACCAGTAGTTAAGAAGTGAGTGGGGCATGGCAGAAGCGTCTAATAAAAAAAACGTAGGAAATATTTCGAAACAGAACTGGAACTGAGGAGACAAAACAGCAATTGAAGTTTAAAAAAAATGGTTCAAATGGCTCTGAGCACTATGGGACTTAACGTGTGAGGTCATCAGTCGCCTAGAGCTTAGAATTACTTAAACCTAACTAACCTAACGACCTCACATCCATCCATGCCCGAGGTAGGATTCGAACCTGCGACCGTAGCGGTCGCGCGGTTCCAGACTGCAGTGCCTAGAACCGCTCGGCGACTCCCCGGCAATGGAAGAATATTCGAATGGAATGGATAGTGTCTTGAAAAGACATTATGCAAAAATTGAACAAGGGTAATGGATTGTAAAGTTAATTATGTGATGCAGATGGAATTAGATGAGGAAATAAGCCACTGAAACAACTGCATGATGAGAGGCACATGGGCAGTAGCTGATCATCCACATGATTGGTAAAAGTAATCCTTTAAACTTCGATTAGGCGATAAATTAGTCTAATCTGAAGGTCGTAAATTCAACTAAATACCTAGAATCACAATTACGAACAATTTGAATTGGTAGGACACTTAGAGAATGTAACAGATCTGCTAAGGAGACTGCCTACACTACGCTTGTCCGTCCTCTAGTGGAATACTGCTGCACGGTGTGGGATCCTTACCAGACAGGATTGACGGAGTACGTCGAGAAAGTTCGAAGAAGGGCAGCGCGTTTTGTGTTATCGCGAAATATAGGAGAGAGTGTCACTGAAATGATACAGGATTTTGTGGTGGACATCATTGAAACAAAAGCGTTTTTCGTTGCAGGGGAATCTTCTCACGAAATTCCTATCACCAACTTTCTCCTCCGAATGCGAAAATATTTTGTTGACGCCGACCTACATGCGGAGAAACGATCGCCATGATAAGATAAGGGACATCAGAGCTCACACCGAGAGGTATATGTGTTCGTTTTTTCGGCGCGCTGTACGAGATTGGAATAATAGAGAATTACTGTGCAGGTGCTTCGATAAACCCTCTGGCAGGCACTTAAATGTGGTTTGCAGAGTATCGATGCAAGTGTAGATGAAGTAGAGATGCTAAAAGTTGTGAACTGGCAGTAGCTACAAAAAGTTGCTGAAAAAGAGAAATTTTTAAAAATCTAAGTGTTGGGAAGGGTTTTATGAAGGTATTCGTCTGGGTTGTAGCCTTGTATGGAAGTCCCTTGGAAAATATGCAGTTTAGACAAGAAGAGAATCGAAGCTGCAGAAATCTGGTGCTAGAGATTGGATGGATAAATGGAGTAGCTAGTGAGGAGATACTGAATAGGACTAGGGCGACAAGAAATTTGTGACACAAGTTGACTAAAATAAGGGACGCATTGTCAGACATGAAGGATCTCCCTGTTTGATAATGGACGGACGTGTCACGGTTAAAACTGTAGAGGAATAGCGAGGCTCGAATACAGTGGATGCACGAGCAGTGGTGCAGAGGTCAAGAGGCTTGCACGGAGAGCCCATCCAAGCAGTGTTCAGACGGAAAACCACCACCACCACCACAACAACAACATCTACGACAAGAGTAAAGGCAACATAGGCAGCTTCAGAGATACACTCTGATGCCAGTGGTTGTTTTGAACACTAGTCAATATTAAAATTAGAAGGAACGTCAGCGTTGGCCGAAATTTTGATGATTTATTAACAGCAAAATGGATTTACTCATAATGATCATCTTCAGTGCTTTAGCGTACAAATTGTAGCTCTTCAGCACTGCTGTCTAGTTTTTAGAAGTAACAAGCTGTGAAACGGTCACAATAATTTGTACGCTAAAGCACGATCAATTACTGTGATCGTTTCGTAGCTTGTTACCGCTAATAACTAGACACCAGTGGTTGCGAGCTTCAATTTGTACGCTAAAGCACTGAAGATGATCATTATGTGATCGAAAATCGATTTTGCTGTTAATAAATTATCAAAATCACGGTCAACGCTGACCTTCCTTCTAGTTTTGCTTATTATATGGTCGTTGTGCACGCAGCACTCTACGGAGTCGCCAATCAGTAGCCAATATTAGTCCTGCAACAGTACATTTTGCTAATTTTTTCATAATGTGGGGCCACAGTCATAATAGAGGGTGTTACAAAAAGGTACGGCCAAACTTTCAGGAAACATTCCTCACACACAAAGAAAGAAAATATGTTATGTGGACATGTGTCCGGAAATGCGAAATTCCCATGTTAGAGCTCATTTTATTACTTCTCTTCAAATCACATTAATCATGAAATGGAAACACACAGCAACAGAACGTACCAGCGTGACCTCAAACACTTTGTTGCAGGAAATGTTCAAAATGTCCTCCTTTAGCGAGGATACGTGCATCCACCCTCCGTCGCACGGAATCCCTGTTGCGCTGATGCAGCCCTGGAGAATGGCGTATGGTATCACAGCCGTCCACAATACGAGCACGAAGAGTCTCTACATTTGGTACCTGGGCTGTGTAGACAAGATCTTTGAAATGCCCCCATAAATGAAAGACAAGAGGGGTTGAGGTCAGGAGAGCGTGGAGGCCACGCAATTGGTCCGCCTCTACCAATCCGTCGGTCACCGATTCTGTTGTTGAGACGCGTACGAACACTTCGACTCAAATGTGCAGGAGCTCCATCGTGCATGAACCACATGTTGTGTCGTATTTGTAAAGTCACATGTTCTAGCAGCACAGGTAGAGTATCCCGTATGAAATCATGATAACGTGCTCCATTGGGCGTGGATGGAAGAAACTAAAATGAGCTCTAACATGGAAATTAAGCGTTTCCGGACACATGTCCACATAACATCTTTTCTTTATTTGTGTGTGAGGGATGTTTCCTGATAGTGTGGCCGTACCTTTTTGTAACACCCTGTATATTGCGGGTACACACCAGGCCAGGCTTGAATTCTTTCGACTATTGACGAAATGCCGCGATCCATATGGATAATGGGCAAGTTGCACTACGTTAGTATTGTGTGGGTAAGTCGAGAATTTCGACCTGAAGGGAGGTGTACTGGGGTAGTCCGTGAGGCATTATCATTAAAAACTTGATAATGGCAACATACAGCCGAAATCATGATCGTGTAAATCTAACAATGCAAATATATATATATACAAAAAGAAATGGCGGTAGTGACTTTAAAGAAGTACATTTTGCTTTGGAATGGCAGTGCTGCATTCAACTTTTTCTAACCGAGTATCTCGTATGGACGAGCACTGAACGTGGGCCGTGTCGAGTCACTGGCGTCGCGATCTCATTGGCCGGGCGCTGACGTGTCCTATCTCTCCGGCCAATCGGCGCGCGTCAAGTGGCAGCGGCTAATTGCAGGCGAGGCGAGCAACAGGCAGCGCCTTTCTCCCCAATTAGTGGCCAACAGGCACCGAGGGTCAAGGGTCGCCGGCACGTGGCCACTCTATTCTCGCAGGACTGGCCATTAAGAGTGCAGAACACCAGAAGCTCTAGACAATGTTGACTGGAATACTCTCTTTCAAATTCTGAAGGTGGCGGGGGAAAATTACAGGGAGCAAAAGGCTATTTACTATTTGCACAGAAAGCAGATGGCAGTTATAACAGTCGAGGTACACGAAAGGGAAGCAGTGGTTGGGAACGGAGTGAGACACGATTGTAGCTTCTCCCAGATACTATTCCATCTGTATATTGAGCAAGCACTAAAGGAAACAAAAGAAAAGTTCCTAGTAGGTATTAAAATCCATGGAGAAGAATTGACATTGTAATTCTGTCAGAGACAGCAAAGGACTTGGAAGTGCAGTTGAACGGAATGGACAGTGTCTTGAAAGGAGGGTGTAAGATGAACACCAACAAACACAAAACGAGGATAATGGAATGAAGTCGAATTAAGTCGGGTGATGCTGAGGGAATTGGATTAGGAAATGAGACACTTGAAGTAGTAAAAGAGTTTTGCTATTTTGGGAGCAAAGTAACTGATGATGGTCGAAGTAGAGAGGATATAAAATGTAGACTGGCAATGGCAAGGAAAACGTTTCTGAAGAAGAGAAATTTGTTAACATTGAGTATTGACTTAAGTGTCAGGAAGTCGTTTCTGAAAGTATTTGTATGGAGTGTAGCCATGTATGGAAGTGAAACGTGGACGATAAATAGTTTAGACAAGAAGAGAACAGAAGCTTTCGAAATGTGGTGCTACAGAAGAATGCTGAAGATTAGATGGGTGGGTCACATACCTCATAAATTGGTATTGAATAGAATTTAGGAGTAGATAAGTTTGTGGCACAACTTGACTAGAAGAAGGGATCGGTTGAGTAGGACATGTTCTGAGGCATCAAGGGATCACCAATTTAGTACTGGAGGGCGGTGTGGAGGGTTAAAATCGTAGAGGGAGGCCAAGAGATGAATACACTAGGCAGATTCAGAAGGATGTAGGCTGCAGTAGGTACTGCGAGCTGAAGAAGCTTGCACATGATAGAGAAGCATGGAGAGCTGCAGCAAACCAGTCTCAGGACTGAAGACCACTACAACAACAACCAGGAGGTACAGCGAAGAACGCAGGTCTACTTATGTGTGTATATAGTATAGTGGGAAGAATACCTGATTGAATTTATAACTGATCTGGTGGGGTATTAAGGGTGCAAAATTCAGTTCTGACATTAAGTCTATCACCATTAAGGGCTGCTGGGTACCGAGTCGGACTGAGCTGTGATGTGAGACGATACAGGCTCATCACTGTATGCTCCTCCAGCTGTTTTCCAGAGTCCTCCAGCCATGTTATGTGACGGGCGGAGCAGCAACGACCTCTCGGCAACCTGTGGCTGTGTATGGTTAGTGGCTGACAGGTCTGGGGGTGGTGCTGGACAAGGCGGCACCACAGCACCCTGTGCACAGACTTTAGGTAGGGCAACATGAGCAGTGTGTGGTCTGGCGTTATCTTGTTGGAAGTTCACTTCACAGAGATTTAGAAGGCAGCCCACAGCATGTCAGAAATGTAATGCATCAGGATAGTCCTCAGCCGACGTGCAGTCGTGCATTATCGTGTTGGAAGATGGCTTCACAGAGATCTACAAGTTAGGGCACAGTCCTTGGCCTTTACAAATCAGAAATTAAATACGTGCTATCCAAATCACCGCATACGCCAAACGCAAGCGATCAGTTGTGAACATGTTGGTAAGCACGAACAGTGTGTGGTCTGGCGTTATCTTGTTGGAAAATAACTCCACAGAGATGCAGAAGGCAGCCCACAGCCACTGGCTTTAACAAGTCAGAAATGTAATGCATTGGGGTAGTCCTCGGCCGACTTGCAGTCGTGCATTATCGTGTTGGAAGATGACTTGACAGAGACCTACAGGTTAGGGGAAATTCCTTAGCCTCTACACATCAGAAATTAAATGTGTGCTGTGCAAATTTCGCCTACGCCAACCGTAAGTGATGTTTTGTGAACATGTTGGTATCCCATACTGACATGACAGGAACTGCGCCCTTTTATCAATGAAGAATGCAATCTGCCAACATTAGTTCTCGTTGGAGCCTCGACACAGTGATACACACATTGTGATGCTTTATGCAGAGCTAGTTGGAGTCGCCTGAAATGACTCTGTGGTGGCATTCCACTGTCGAGTGCTGTTGTTGGGTGTCACTCTCGGCACACCTCTCTCTGCTGCTGGCCGCCATGCTCACAGTCCCTTGTGCTCCAGACGTCGACGCGCTGTCTATGAGAATACCTGTCTTAGTGCAAAAAGCCCATTTCCTGACGCAGGGTACATGACGCAGCTGCACAGACCACCTCAGCTTAAAAAAAAAAAAAAAACCGGCTATCCTCTCGGGCGCTAGTCATGTACAGAGGTTGAGATCCTGTATGGTGATGGGCATGCTCCTTTTAACCGTTCCATACTGTCATGACAATTGTGGTAACTCAGCAGAGTGAGCAGCAATATGACTGAATGATAAACCACAATCTCGAAATGTGACAATCCTGCCGCTGTAAAATTCCGTCTGGCACTGGCGGGTGTTTGTCCTCGTTACATGAGGCATAGCACATTCTTCTCACAAACCAACAACATTCAAACAGCGATGTGTCGGGCGACATATAAAACCAGCGGAAAGATACTGATATCACAGCACAAAGAAGGAGAATAGGCTCCGGTTTAAAAGACTAAGTGAAAAGTGTGATACCAGCTACCCATCCTACCTTCCCAAAAAATTTTAGCATGGAAACAATTTGGCGCTATTTTAAAATGCAACTCACCTCTCACTCCAACAAGCTGCCCTAATTGTCAATCGCTCACACCCCACTGTTCCAGAAGAACAGACACCATTGATGACCTGCAGCCGTCTAGAACGAAATTAGAATTACACTCCTGGAAATTGAAATAAGAACACCGTGAATTCATTGTCCCAGGAAGGGGAAACTTTATTGACACATTCCTGGGGTCAGATACATCACATGATCACACTGACAGAACCACAGGCACATAGACACAGGCAACAGAGCATGCACAATGTCGGCACTAGTACAGTGTATGTCCACCTTTCGCAGCAATGCAGGCTGCTATTCTCCCATGGAGACGATCGTAGAGATGCTGGATGTAGTCCTGTGGAACGGCTTGCCATGCCATTTCCACCTGGCGCCTCAGTTGGACCAGCGTTCGTGCTGGACGTGCAGACCGCGTGAGACGACGCTTCATCCAGTCCCAAACATGCTCAATGGGGGACAGATCCGGAGATCTTGCTGGCCAGGGTAGTTGACTTACACCTTCCGGAGCACGTTGGGTGGCACGGGATACATGCGGCCGTGCATTGTCCTGTTGGAACAGCAAGTTCCCTTGCCGGTCTAGGAATGGTAGAACGATGGGTTCGATGACGGTATGGATGTACCGTGCACTATTCAGTGTCCCCTCGACGATCACCAGAGGTGTACGGCCAGTGTAGGAGATCGCTTCCCACACCATGATGCCGGGTGTTGGCCCTGTGTGCCTCGGTCGTATGCAGTCCTGATTGTGGCGCTCACATGCACGGCGCCAAACACGCATACGACCATCATTGGCACCAAGGCAGAAGCGACTCTCATCGCTGAAGACGACACGTCTCCATTCGTCCCTCCATTTACGCCTGTCGCGACACCACTGGAGGCGGGCTGCACGATGTTGGGGCGTGAGCGGAAGACGGCCTAATGGTGTGCGGGACCGTAGCCCAGCTTCATGGAGACGGTTGCGAATGGTCCTCGCCGATACGCCAGGAGCAACTGTGTCCCTAATTTGCTGGGAAGTGGCGGTGCGGTCCCCTACGGCACTGCGTAGGATCCTACGGTCTTGGCGTGCATCCGTGCGTCGCTGCGGTCCGGTCCCAGGTCGACGGGCACGTGCACCTTCCGCCGACCACTGGCGACAACATCGATGTACTGTGGAGACCTCACGCCCCACGTGTTGAGCAATTCGGCGGTACGTCCACCCGGCCTCCCGCATACCCACTATACGTCCTCGCTCAAAGTCCGTTAACTGCACATACGGTTCACGTCCACGCTGTCGCTGCATGCTACCAGTGTTAAAGACTGCGATGGAGCTCCGTATGCCACGGCAAACTGGCTGACACTGACGGCGGCGGTGCACAAATGCTGCGCAGCTAGCGCCATTCGACGGCCAACACCGCGGTTCCTGGTGTGTCCGCTGTGCCGTGCGTGTGATCATTGCTTGTACAGCCCTCTCGCAGTGTCCGGAGCAAGTATGGTGGGTCTGACACACCGGTGTCAATGTGTTCTTTTTTCCATTTCCAGGAGTGTATATTAATACCATTAGCTGCTGACGGGCGTTGGTATATATCAACTGTGACAGCTGAAAATGTGTGTCTCGACCGGGACTCGAACCCGGGATCTCCTCCTTACATGGCAGACGCTCTATCCATCTTTTTTATTTTTTTATTTCTTATCCATCTGAGCCACCGAGGGCACAGACGATAGTGCGACTGCAGGGACTATCTCGCGCACGCCTCCCGCGAGACCCACATTCTCACCTTGTATGTCCACACACTACATTCATAGTCCTCCACTCCAACACACTCATCACTCGTGGAAGACATTCTTACCAAGTCCCGTAAAATTTCTGGGAATATGTGTGCATCTGCACAGAAGAAGGAGGTTATGGCCGATATTGCCAGAACCATATACTTGTATGGATATGGTGCCTGTTCTTTCGGACATGGTAAGAGTGTCTTCCACGAGCAATGAATGTGTTGGTGTGGGACACTACGAATGTAGTATGTGGACATACAAGGTGAGAATGTGAGTCTCGCGGGAGGCGTGTGCGAGATAATCCCTGCAGTCACACTATCGTCTGTGCCCTCGGTGGCTCAGATGGATAAAAAATAAAAAAATAATAAAGATGGATAGAGCGTCTGCCATGTAAGGAGGAGATCCCGGGTTCGAGTCCCGGTCGAGACACACATTTTCACCTGTCCCCGTTGATATATAGCAACGCCCGTCAGCATCTGAAGGTATTCATATAATTCTAATAAATCCGTAGTTTGTTGCTGATGTAGATTTTGACTATAACATAGCCATCATCAGTGCTAAAATACAAAAACAGGTAGATTCAGAAGAGGTAGCAGATTTGTATATAACGCTGTTGTACGATTCCATGTAAGTAGGAACATAGCAGTAGCAGAACATTACCAGAACAATCACACAGGAACCAACATGTCAGAGCATAAACTTGTCAGAAATGACACAGCCTCTACACGGCAGAAATAAAACAGACCATTAATTAGAACCAAAGCAAACTTCATGAGCTGGCCGGAGTGGCGGAGCGGTTCTAGGCGCTACAGTCTGGAACCGTGCGACTGCAACGGTCGCAGGTTCGAATCCCGCCTCGGGCATGGATGTGTGTCATGTCCTTAGGTTAGTTAGGTTGAAGTAGTTCTAAGTTCTAGGGGACTGATTACCACAGAAGTTAAGTCCCATAGTGCTCAGAGCCATTTGAAACATTTGAACCAAACTGCATGAATTACGCATCATCGAAGACATGTAGTGCCCTCTGTTGGAGTGTACATTCAAGAAGCCATATTTTAATTTTATTGAAGACCGTAACCAGTAAATGAATCTTAAAATACGGTATATACGCGATATGCAAATTAGATCTAGTGAATATATAAATGCATAAGAAAATCAACACAATTTACATGCAAAGAAAGTCGTAAAGGATATGTGGCTTTCCCTGTGCGATTGCACTGAGTCTTCTACATCTACATCTACATCCATACTACACAAGCCACCTGACGGTGTGTGGCGGAGGGTACCTCAAGTACCTCTATTGGTTCTCCCCTCTATTCCAGTCTCATATTGTTCGTGGAAAGAAAGATGGTCAGTATGCCTCTGTGTGGGCTCTAATCTCTCTGATTTTATCCTCACGATCTCTTGGCGAGATATACGTAGGAGGGAGCAATATACTGCTTGACTCCTCGGTGAAGGTATGTTTTCTATACATCAACAAAAGCCCGTACCGAGCTACTGAGCGTCTCTCCTGCAGTCTTCCACTGGAGTTTATCTATCATCTCCGTAACGCTTTCACGATTACTAAATGATCCTGCAACGAAGCGCGCTGCTCTCCGTTCTCTATTTTTTCTATCAACCCTATCTGGTACGGATCCCACACTGCTGAGCAGTATTCAAGCAGTGGGCGAACAAGCCTACTGTAACCTACTTCCTTTGTTGTCGGATTGCATTTCCTTAGGATTCTTCCAATGAATCTCACTCTGGCATCTGCTTTACCGACGATTGATTTTATATCGTCATTCCATTTTAATTCACTCCTAATGCGTATTCCCAGATAATTTATGGAATTAACTGCTTCCAGTTGCTGACCTGCTATGTTGCAGCTAACTCATAATGGATCTTTCTTCCTATGTATTCGCAGCACATTACACTTGTCTACATTGAGATTCAATTGCCATTCCCTGCTCTATGCGTCCTTTCGGTGCAGATCCTCCTGTATTTCAGTACAATTCTCCATTGTTACAACCTCTCGATATACCACAACATCATCCGCAAAAAGCCTCAGTGAACTTCCGATGTTACCCACAAGGTCATTTATATATATTGTGAATAGCAACGGTCCTACGACATTCCGCTGCGGCACACCTGAAATCACTCTTACTTCGGAAGACTTCTCTCCATTGAGGATGACATGCTGTGTTCTGGAATAATTGGAATTCTTCAATCCAATCACACAATTGGTTTGATAGTCCATATGCTCTTACTTTGTTCATTACACGACTGTGGGGAACTGTATCGAACGCCTTGCGGAAGTCAAGAAACACGGCATCTACCTGGGATCCCGTGTCTATGGCCCTCTGAGTCTCGTGGACGAATAGCGCAAGCTGGGTTTCTCACGATCGTCTTTTTCGAAACCCATGCTGATTCCTACAGAGTAGATTTCTAGTCTCCAGAAAAGTCATTATACTCGAACACAATACATGTTCCAAAATTCTGCAACTGATCGACGTTAGAGATATAGGTCTATAGTTGTGCACATCTGTTCGACGTCCCTTCTTGAAAACGGGGATGTCCTGTGTCCTTTTCCAATCCTTTGGAACAGTACGCTCTTCTAGAGACCTACGGTACACCGGTGCAAGAAAGGGGGCAAGTTCCTTCGCGTACTCTGTGTAAAATCGAACTGGTATCCCATCAGGTCCAGCGGCCTTTCCTCTTTTGAGCGATTTTAATTCTTTTTCTATCGCTCTGTCATCTATTTCGATATCTACCATTTTATCGACTAGAGAAGGAACTACAGTGCAGTACAGTCTTATAATGAGTCTAAAGGTTTAAAATCAACTTTCGGGAGTTTTATGCAGCACATTTCATCAATGTGTACCAAACGTTATAAAGAGATATTGTGAAGAAAATCGGAAAAATGTGCTGTAAAATAAAATTACATGGAGTCTTGCCGGAAGAGTTGTGAGGTGCCCTTTCTGCGATTACACTTTCGTGAGGTGATCTTTTGGAAGAGGTCAAGATATTTTGCCCTCACAAATCCTCTGGCGTCTACCTGTTTAATGAGCAGATGCTGGTAAAAAAAATCCCCACTTTTGGGACCTTGTTTAAGACCAACTTGTCAAACAGAAAAGGCGTCTCGACTGATAAGGGATGCATCCGATGTCTGCCGTCCCTTATACAAGGTGTTTCCGTAACGGCGTGCAAAAATTCAGCAGGACATAGAGGACGCTCCAGTCAACAATTTGAGGTGGGGAACCTGGGATCAGAGAAGCCAGCTTAAGAAGATAATAGGAATAAAATCACATTACTGTGTGCTTTCTTATTTAGTTACAGTTAACTGCAAATGCCATCATCGATACAATGAACGTATCATTTTTACTGTGTCTTGCAGAATGTGCTGAAACTGATGGCCATCAACCTCACTGCAAGCATGACATCGGTGAACAAGATTCTGACAGATATCCCTGGTGTGTTTCCAATCATACCACAGGCAAAGTTTTAAACATGGTTCAAGCATCAACAGTTGAAAATCTTCACGGTCAATGATAACAGCCAAATAGTTGCAAGATAAAGATTTATTGAAATCGTTGACCACGGTTTACGTACATCTAAATGTACCTTCATCAGAAGCAAAAATACTTTGAAATCACATCCTGCTGTCGAGATATAAAACAATCGTCTACTTCTACATCTACATGATTGCTACTCACAATAAAGTGCCTGGCAGAGGGTTCAATGAACCACCTTCAAGCTGTGAACTATCGAACGACACGCCGGAAAAACGAGCACTTAATTTTTTCTCTGCGAGCCCTGATTTCTCGTATTTTATCGTGATGATCATTTCTCCCAATGTAGGTGGGTGCCAACAGAATGTTTCCGCAATCGGAGGAGAAAACTGGTGATTGAAATTTCATGAGAAGATCCCGTCGCAACGAAAAACGCCTTTGTTTTAATGATTCGCACTCCAATTCACGTATCATGTCTGTGACACTGTCTCCCCAATTTCGCCATAATACAAAACGAGATGCCCTTCTTTGTACTCTTTCGATGTCATCCGTCAGTCCCACCTGATGCGGATCCCACATCGCACAGCAGTACTCCAGAATAGGGCGGACAAGCGTGGTGTAAGCAGTCTCTTTAGTAGACCTGTTGCTCCTAAGTGTTCTGCCAATGAATCGCAGTCTTTGGTTTTCTCAACCCACAATATTATCTATGTGATCGTTCCAACTTAGGTTATTTGTAATTGTAATCGCTATATATTTTGTTGAATTTACAGCCTTCAGATTTGTGTGACTTGTAGCGTAATCGAAATTTAGCTGATTTCTTTTAGAACTGTTGTGAATACCCGTGGTTTAGGGGTAGCGTCTTTGATTCATAATCAAAACATCTTCGGTCCCGGGTTCGATCCCCGCCACTGCCTAAATTTTGATAAATAATCAGCATTGGCGGCCAAAGACTTCCGGCATAAGAAGTCAACGGCCTTGTCAAAGTCAGTCGCCTTTCGGCACGCTAGCGGCACGGACGTCTTGTTTACGTCCTCGCCGCGCAGCTCGCTCGCGGAGTTGTTTACGTGATTCTGCCGTCTTAGCGCGCTATATTTCATTCGACAGAGAATGGCTTATGCCCACCGAAAATCGACACTGAAGATTAGCTTTGCACCTGAATATGCCCGACCAAAAGCACTGGAAATCGAACAGTTTATCAGAGATGAAGTCAAGATTGACTGCAACGATCTTGTTGGCATCCACCTTTCTATAGTGAGCAGTGTGGTATACGTGAAATTGGTCAACGAAGACATATGTGAAAAAATTCTAGATGCAACTCGAAGTGGTCTTAAGTTCCGTCACTCTGATGGACACATCGGTGACGTAACTGTGGAACATGCGGGACTTGGACTGCGCACGATACGTGTTTTTGAACTCCCTTTCGAGGTGCCTTCAGAGGTAGTGGTATCTGCATTCCATCCATATGGAAAAGTGATTAGCCACACAGCTGAGAAGTGGGTTCAGTTCACTACATACCCGGTTCTCAATGGAGTACGGCAGATCCGCATAGAACTAACCAAACATGTGCCGTCCTACTTATATATTGGTGGCTGCCGTGCAATTATTATTTATGATGGACAGCCGAAGACATGCTCGGGATGTGGCAAAGAAGGACACCTCCGTTCTAGCTGTCTGCAGCGCAGAATCACACAGTTACCGCCTGGGGACCTGCCGGCCACGACCGCTCCGACGTCGCTACCGCTGACGTTTGTCGAAGCTCTCCATAGCGACCCCCGACCGCGAACACCACTGGCTCCTACTACTGGTACATCGTCGTCTCCGGTACTGCCTCAGGCTGTTGCGGACGGACCGACGCCCTTGCCTCCTCCTCCCGACGTGTGCAGTGGTGAGCAATCTCAAGGACAGGGGATGGCCCTTGACTCCATGATTGTGCCTACCGATGCTTTTGTGCCTGAACTTCCGGATCCCCAGGCGTCTTCGGACACTGAAGATCACGTGCGCAAGCAACGGTCGCCGAAGAGACGTCGGAAACGGCGGATCGCCCCGTCTGACACCTGCAGGACGCAGTCTCAAGACGATGAAGATCAAAATTATCAAGTTGTTCCCCCGAAGGACGAATCCGTGGTGGAAGCACTAACTTGCACTCCGTCGGACGTACAACCATCCTTGCATGCACCAGGCGCTGTACCTATGGACGTTGAACAACAGCTGAGCCAGGACAACTCTTCCACCACCGACGTGACACTGCCTTCGGACTCTGTTGGTACTCCACTGGACGCACACCATCCACGCACCCTTGCGTGGTCTGACGATGTAGCCGACGAAACACCAACTAGTGAGACAGCCGCGAATGCCGCTGCTCCAGCCCACGACTCCTAATCGACAGGGTTACAGGATGGGGATGTGCAGCCTACTGGGACAACATTCTTGTTCGCTGCTGCTCTTCGTGCCTCCATGAGCGTCCCTGTAGTCCCAATTCTACGACAAGCTTACAGGATTGGCTCCATCAATGTCAACACCATTGGCACCCCTGTCAAACTACAATTGCTCCGTGATATGTTGAGGGCGTCGGACCTAGATGTTGCCCTTTTGCAGGAAGTTCGCCTGGCGACGTTTCCTAATGTCTATGGCTATGTTTCCTACCTCACGCCGTGTGCCGACGGTGGAAGTGGGACAGCTATTCTTTTAAAGGAAGGCATTGATGTAGATGACGTGATTTACCTACCATCGGCTAGGGGTCTTGCTGTGACTTTCCACGGTGTTCGAGTCATCAATGTTTACGCTCCCTCGGGCACGGCCAAGCGACGGGAGCGGTCGCGATTCTATTCAGAACAGATCGCTCCTTTGTTTGTCGGACGCTACGACCATATTGTTCTTGGCGGCGACTTCAATTGTGTGTTATCCCAAAAGGACCAACATCCCCATTTCACCACATGCCAGGAACTCAAGCTGCTTGTGCATGAACTGAAACTCACCGATACTTGGGACCGCGTGCATGGCGATCGGCCTGGGTATACGTACGTCACCAGCCATTCAGCAAGTCGTCTTGACCGTGTCTACGTGTCCCCAGGACTCGTAACTGCCACGCTTGACGCTGAGTTATGGCCTACCGCCTTTTCCGACCATATCGCCTACATTTGCACTGTTTCGCTCCAGAGGCAGAAGGTGTGGCGCGGTCGAGGCCTGTGGAAGCTGAATGTGGCCCATCTCAAGGATCCGGAATGTAGGCAGGTCGTAGAGACGACGTGGAACAACTGTGTGAGACGCCTTCCAGCGTATCCTTCAACACTTCGGTGGTGGATCGACTGCGCCAAGCCTGCTTTACGTCGTTCTATGATGAATTACGGTCGCGATAAAATGTTATGGCACCGACATACCATGGAATACTATTTCACAATTCTCCGGGAACTCTCAAACCTTGCCCCCTCAGTTCAACGACAGGTTGAAGTTCAACATATTAAGGCGAAGATAATTTCTCTTATGCGTCACCGCCTTGAAGGCACAGTAGTACGCGCAAGATGTCACGAATGTGTACCAGGAGAGCTCCCGTCCATGCATCATGTTATCCGAGAGAAGCAGCGGTGTCGTAGAAAGTTGATCAACGCCCTCGACATGCCAGATGGTCGTCGATTGACGTCCCAGAATGACATCGTAAGAGCCTTTGTGGATCACTACAACCAGTTCTATGCAGCAGAGGACCGGAACGTGGCGGTAATGTCTGATGTCCTCCGTTCCTTGACAGATACCCTGGACGAGTCTGCTGCGGAGATTCTCACGGCGACAATTACGGCTGATGACGTTGCCGATGCTCTTCATAAGGGTGCGGCAAACAAAGCCCCAGGTCCAGATGGGTTCCCGCTGGAGTTTTACCACACATTTCATGACATCATGGGCTCACGCTGGACTGCGATGTATGAAGAACTGATGAACCCTGACTTTCCTCCCCCACCCGAATTCGTAGAAGGCTTGCTTATCCCGGTCCCCAAGCCATCGGGAGGTCGAGGAGTGGAACATTATCGGCCGCTGACCATGTTAAATTGTGACTTCAAGATTTTTACCCGGATTCTTGGCGCTCGCATTAGGCGCGTCGTCCCTCAAGTTATCTCTCTGGATCAAACGTGCTTTGGAGGTGATAGTAACATTCAGACGGCACTCAGCGATTACCGTGACGTTATAGCCCTGACCATGACCTGTCGCAGTCGTGGTGCCTTAGTGACAGTGGACTTCGACCACGCCTTTGATAGAGTGAGTCATGACTTTCTCGAAAACGTACTCCGACGCATGGCCTTTCCCCACAGGTTTATACACCTCGTCTTGCGGCTTCTCCGAGGTGCCACGTCGCGGGTGCTGGTCAATGGCCGTGTGGCGGGCCCTATTAACGTCATGCGGTCGGTCCGTCAAGGATGTCCGCTGTCGATGCTGCTTTTCGCCATTGCCCTTGAGCCACTATTACACGGTTTGAGGAGCCGATTGACAGGCATAACAATGAGGGGGACTTCTTTCATCTGCCGCGCCTATGCAGATGACTTGGTGTTCTTGGTTCTATCGGAGGATGAAGTGCGAGAGGCACTGGCGTGGATCAACCAGTACGGGGCTGCTGCGGGCAGCCGTGTGAACCTGACGAAATCTAGTGCTATGTCCGTCGGTAGAGGCCTTCCAGCTGAGAGTGTGGCACCATTGCCATTAGTGGACAAGCTCAAATGTTTGGGGATCACCTTCACGCGTGATATACAGCGCACGATCTCATTTAACTACAAACGCCTGCTTCAAGCTATCCGCACGAACGTTCGTGGCAACCTCCTGAGAGCATTGGACATGTTACAAAGGGTGGATTTTGTTAACACTCATCTAGTCTCGCGACTACCCCATTTAGCACAGATTTTACCGATGCCAAAGGCAATGGCACACAGACTTCAGGCGGCGTTCGGCTACTTTGTTAGCGCGGGTCTTATCTTCAAAGTCCGCTACGACACGCTGACACTTCCTCCTCGAGATGGCGGCCTCGGCCTAGTCAACGTCCGAGCGAGAGCAGCTGCCCTTTATGTAAGTACGATGGCTAAATCGTGGATCCGCCGCCGAAACGGATTATCGGGAAGCCTGATTGATGAAGTGGCCTCTCCCTCTCGAGTGGCACCCGTTGCAGTAGCCCATATTTCTTCCCCTCTCTCACATATCCGGACCTTTTTCATCGAATACAGTTATGTCCATGCCGACTTGCCTAGTACCAGACCCCCTATGGCACGTGATGTTTACCGAATCATGATGAGAAATCACACTCGGAATGTTGTGGAAAGGCGATATCCTACGATCGCATGGCCCGTGGTATGGCGTTCTGTACACCATACATACCTAGACACGAGCGCACGTGCGACCTGGTATTTGGTCGTTAATGGAAAATACATGACACAACTTCGTCTACATGCCATATAAATGACAGATTCGCCGCTGTGTCCTCGCTGTCAAACGCTTGATACGGACGAACATCGACTGATGTGTGGATCTTCTGCAGAGGTGTGGCAGCTGATTCAGAAGATGCTTGCCTTTCTTCTACGTACGGCTCCCCATGCCATTACACCGAAATCTCTTCTGTTCCCAGATGAGACATACTTCCCAAGTACGAAGACCAACGCTGTGATCTGGATAAAAGGTCTCTCGATCTCTTATTTGTTCCATGAAGGTGATAAGAGTGTTCTGGATTTTTGGACATTCCTGCAAGATCGCTTTACTTTTCTCATGCACCATCCGCGATACCGTCAGTACTATGCCAACTTTTTGGGTAGTGCCTTCTTCGATCCCCCCTGCAGCTGGGGTGTCCCAGGTATGAGAAGATGACTTCAATGAGAGTGTGTAATACCAGGACTCAGTCCCATGTACCGGAAAATGCAATATTCTTCGTGAAGACGTGCCTGGAACATGCCTGACTGCCTTGGGATTCGGTGTGCGTCTACCCACAAGTTGGCGGGACGCGGATGCTGCTTTGTCTGTTCTGCCTGGAGGGCGTTTTCTTTAATTCCTATAATTCCCTTTCTATTTTATATGTTACTGATGGTAATTCCACATAATTTTTTTTTTCGCCTGGAGGGCGTCCTATGTGATATGAACAAATATATGTAAAATAAATAAATTAATTAAAAAAAAACCGATTTAGGTTGGGCTACGGTAGAGGCGGAAGTGGTTTCAAACAGAAACTGCGTCGGCAGCGAGATCCCTTACACTAGAAACATTATTTTATTTAACCTAATGGTCACTTCAAGTCAGAGTGCTCTCTTTTTGTTTTGTGTTTGAAGCTGAGACGTCGAGAAACTTGGTGCTGTACTGGGATAAGAATTCGGATCTCTTCTTCGGTGGTATGCGACACGTTACCAAGTCCAGATTTAAAAAAAAAAAAAAAAAAAAAAAAAAAATTGGTAGAGCACTTGCCCCAAAAAAAAAAAAAGAAAAAAAAAGAGGGCGGAGGAGCGGATAGAGGTTCAGGGCACTCTCTTGTCCTAGGGGTGGGAAATTGCCCCTAAAGGCGGAAGAAACAGCAATGATCAACGACATGAGGATGCAGAAGGCAATGGAAACCACTGCATTAAAGACACGTAACGTGTATCCACAGGACATGTGGCCTGTAGTTGAAGAATTGTCATGATGATCTCTCCATTGGCAAAAGATTCCGAAATAGTCCCCCATTCGGATCTCCGGGAGGGGACTGCCAAGGGGGAGGTTACCATGAGAAAAAGATTGAATAATCAACGAAAGGATAACGTTCTACGAGTCGGGGCGTGGAATGTCAGAAGCTTGAACGTGGTAGGGAAACTAGAAAATCTGAAAAGGGAAATGCAAAGGCTCAATCTAGATATAGTAGGGGTCAGTGAAGTGAAGTGGAAGGAAGACAAGGATTTCTGGTCAGATGAGTATCGGGTAATATCAACAGCAGCAGAAAATGGTACAACAGGTGTAGGATTCGTTATGAATAGGAAGGTAGGGCAGTTCAGTGACCGGGTTGTTCTAATCAGAATCGACAGCAGACCAACACCGACAACGATAGTTCAGGTATACATGCCGACGTCACAAGCTGAAGATGAACAGATAGAGAAAGTGTATGAGGATATTGAAAGGGTAATGCAGTATGTAAAGGGGGACGAAAATGTAATAGTCATGGGCGACTGGAATGCCGTTGTAGGGGAAGGAGTAGAAGAAAAGGTTACAGGAGAATATGGGCTTGGGAGAAGGAATGAACGAAGGAGAAAGTTTCAGCTAGTAATAGCGAATACCCTGTTCAAGAATCACAAGAGGAGGACGTATACTTGGAAAAGGCCGGGAGATACGGGAAGATTTCAATTAGATTACATCATGGTCAGACAGAGATTCCGAAATTAGATACTGGATTGTAAGGCGTACCCAGGAGCAGACATAGACTCAGATCACAATACAGTAGTGATGAAGAGTAGGCTGAAGTTCAAGACATTACTCAGGAAGAATCAATACGCAAAGAAGTGGGATACGGAAGTTCTAAGGAATGACGAGATACGTTTGAAGTTCTCTAACTCTATAGATACAGCAATAAGGAATAGCGCAGTAGGCAGTACAGTTGAAGAGGAATGGACATCTCTAAAAAGGGCCATCACAGAAGTTGGGAAGGAAAACATAGGTACAAAGAAGGTAGTTGCAAAGAAACCATGGGTAACAGAAGAAATACTTCAGTTGATTGATGAAAGGAGGAAGTACAAACACGTTCCGGGAAAATCAGGAATACACAAATACAAGTCGCTGAGGAATGAAATAAATAGGAAGTGCAGGGAACCTAAGACGAAATGGCTGCAGGAAAAATGTGGAGACATCGAAAAAGATATGATTGTCGGAAGGACAGACTCAGCATACAGGAAAGTCAAAACAATCTTCGGTGGCATTAAAAGCAACGGTGGTAACATTAAGAGTGCAACGGGAATTCCACTGTTAAATGCAGAGGAGAGAGCAGATAGGTGGAAAGAATACATTGAAAGGCTCTATGAGGGTGAAGATTTGTCTGATGTGATAGAAGAAGAAACAGCAGTCGATTTAGAAGAGATAGGGGATCCAGTATTAGAATCGGAATTTAAAAGAGCTTTGGAGGACTTACGGTCAAATAAGGCAGAAGGGATAGATAACATTCCATCAGAATTTCTAAAATCATTAGGGGAAGTGGCAACAAAACGACTATTCACGTTGGTGTGTAGAATATATGACTCTGGAGACATACCACCTGACTTTCGGAAAAGCATCATCCACACAATTCCGAAGACGGCAAGAGCTGACAAGTGCGAGAATTATCGCACAATCAGCTCATGCATCAAAGCTGCTTACAAGAATAATACACAGAAGAATGGAAAAGAAAATTGAGAATGCGCTAGGTGACGATCAGTTTGGCTTTAGGAAAAGTAAAGGCATGAGAGAGGCAATTCTGACGTTACGGCTAATAATGGAAGCAAGGCTAAGAAAAATCAAGACACATTCATAGGATTTGTCGACCTAGAAAAAGCGTTCGACAATATAAAAAGGTGCAAGCTGTTCGAGATTCTGAAAAAAGTAGGGGTAATCTATAGGGAGAGACGGGTCATATACAATATGTACAAAAACCAAGAGGGAATAATAAGAGTGGACAATCAAGAACGAAGTGCTCGTATTAAGAAGGGTGTAAGACAAGGCTGTAGCCTTTCGCCCCTACTCTTCAATCTGTACATCGAGGAAGCAATGATGGAAATAAAAGATAGGTTCAGGAGTGGAATTAAAATACAATGTGAAAGGATATCAATGATACGATTCGCTGATGACATTGCTATCCTGAGTGAAAGTGAAGAAGAATTAAATGATCTGCTGAACGGAATGAACAGTCTAATGAGTACACAGTATGGTTTAAGAGTAAATCGGAGAAAGACGAAGGTAATGAGAAGTAGTAGAAATGAGAACAGCGAGAAACTTAACATCAGGATTGATGGTCACGAAGTCAGTGATGTTAAGGAATTCTGCTACCTACGCAGTAAAATAACCAATGACGGACGGAGCAAGGAAGACATCAAAAGCAGACTCGCTATGGCAAAAAAGGCATTGCTGGCGAAGAGAAGTCTACTGATATCAAATACCGGCCTTAATTTGAGGAATAAATTTCTGAGGATGTACGTCTGGAGTACAGCGTTGTATGGTAGTGAAACATGGACTGTGGGAAAACCGGAACAGAAGAGAATCGAAGCATTTGAGATGTAGTGCTATAGACGATTGTTGAAAATTAGGTGGACTGATAAGGGTAAGGAATGAGGAGGTTCTACGCAGAATCGGAGAGGAAAGGAAAGGAATATGTGGAAAACACTGATAAGGAGAAGGGACAGGATGATAGGATATCTGCTAAGACATGGTACTAGAGGGAGCTGTAGAGGGCAAAAACTGTAGAGGAAGACAGAGATTGGAATACGTCAAGCAAATAATTGAGGACGTAGGTTGCAAGTGCTACTCTGAGATGAAGAGGTTAG
Organism: Schistocerca gregaria; assembly: GCF_023897955.1. Taxonomy (NCBI): domain Eukaryota; kingdom Metazoa; phylum Arthropoda; class Insecta; order Orthoptera; family Acrididae; genus Schistocerca; species Schistocerca gregaria. The sequence continues at coordinate 124,095,461 of NC_064930.1, read as the reverse complement.
CACAGGAAAGGAATTCGTGGCGGGCCGCATCAAACCAGTCAGTAGACTGATGAAAAAAAAAAAATGTGAATAACTTCAGACTTTTGCTTTTCGGACAATACAGATATCTTATCTAAATTATTTTGCAAGTCGTTTTCATCAGCTGATGACTTTAGAACACGATAAATGACAGCATCATCTGAAAACAATGTAAGACGGCTACTCAGATTGTCTCCTATGCCGTTACTATAGATCGGGAACAGCAGATGGTCTATAGCACTTCCTTGGGGAACTCCGGATATTACTTCTGTTCTACGTCGTCAGTAGTTAAAACTAAAATGTCACCTCCATCTGTACAGCATATTTGTGACGCCTTTGGCACGATTGTTTTATGCACCTCCACTGAAGGATGTGATTTCAACGTATTTTTTCTTCTGATAAAGGTATATTTAGATATACCGAAACCGTGGTTAAGGATTTCAATAAAACTTTATCCTGCAACAGTTTGGCTGTTATCATTTACCGTGAATATCAGAGGCAGCTAAATTCTGGCACTAATTACATCTCCGTATCCACTGGCGTCTCCATAGGAAGTAATCGAGGCGATTCAGATCAGGTGTCCTCGCAGGCCATGAAATAAGACCTCCCCTTACAACCCAGCGACCAGGAAATAATGTCCCTGTAGTGCTACATTGTATGGTACTGTGTGTCTCTGAATAGCACTGAGTAACGAATGGGTCTGTCATCAATTCATAGCACGTTGTGGTTCAAATGCCTCTGAGCACTATGGGACTTAACATCTATGGTCATCAGTCCCCTAGAACTTAGAACTACTTAAACGTAACTAACCTAAGGGCATCACACAACACCCAGTCATCACGAGGCAGAGAAAATTCCTGACCCCGCCGGGAATCGAACCCGGGAACCTGGGCGCAGGAATCGAGAACGCTACCGCACGACCACGAGCTGCGGACATTGCACGTTGTGTCACGGGACAACCTAGATACGGTACAACAGAGCCACCTTATGGACAAGCAATATAAACAAAACCTGCGTCATGACTTCCAAGTAATCAGGCTCGTACTGCTTGTTTCCCTGCAGGAAATAAAGAATGTATATGTAAATACACACCACAGTACGTGAGAACTTGTACGCACGATAGTGGTAAATAAGCTGGAAAACAGTAATGCTAGACAAAACGGTAGACAGGTTCAGTTCAGTATCTGCTTAAGCTGCCTTCTCTGAGCCCAAGTTCCCTGCCTCAGAGTGTTCAGTGAAGCGTTCTCTATGTCCTGCTAGATTTTTGCACGCTCTCAGGAAACATCCTCTTCATAGCACCAGACAGCGGAAATTTGTCATATGTATAAGCTTGTCACATTTTTTTAAAGTTTTGTTTTTGTGTTTCAGGTGTTTGTTCCCTGCTACTCTATATTTGTTTTTGACATCAAATGGCGTGATAACAGTGTAACTCATTTTTATATTTGAGATAAGGATTTCGTTTTTACATTTTAGTAGATAACTCGATATTATTCCACCAGAGAAATGCAGCTCTATTGGATATGAAAAACTGGCCACGTACAAGGTTCCTTGCGAACTTTATATATACACTCGTAGTCCCTATATCGCTTCTGTTTTATACTCCTGGAAATTGAAATAAGAACACCGTGAATTCATTGTCCCAGGAAGGGAAAACTTTATTGACACATTCCTGGGGTCAGATACATCACATGATCACACTGACAGAACCACAGGCACATAGACACAGGCAACAGAGAATGCACAATGTCGGCACTAGTACAGTGTATGTCCACCTTTCACAGCAATGCAGGCTGCTATTCTCCCATGGAGACGATCGTAGAGATGCTGGATGGAGTCCTGTGGAACGGCTTGCCATGCCATTTCCACCTGGCGCCTCAGTTGTACCAGCGTTCGTGCTGGACGTGCAGACCGCGTGAGACGACGCTTCATCCAGTCCCAAACATGCTCAATGGGGGACAGATTTGCTGGCCAGGATAGTTGACTTACACCTTCTAGAGCACGTTGGGTGGCACGGGATACATGCGGACGTGCATTGTCCTGTTGGAACAGCAAGTTCCCCTTGCCGTTCTAGGAATGGTAGAACGATGGGTTCGATGACGGTTTGGATGTACCGCGCACTATTCAGTGTCGCCTCGACGATCACCAGAGGTGTACGGCCAGTGTAGGAGATCGCTCCCCACACCATGATGCCGGGTGTTGGCCCTGTGTGCCTCGGTCGTATGCAGTCCTGATTGTGGCGCTCACCTGCACGGCGCCAAACACGCATACGACCATCATTGGCACCAAGGCAGAAGCGACTCTCATCGCTGAAGACGACACGTCTCCATTCGTCCCTCCATTCACGCCTGTCGCGACACCACTGGAGGCGGGCTGCACGATGTTGGGGCGTGAGCGGAAGACGGCCTAACGGTGTGCGGGACCGTAGCCCAGCTTCATGGAGACGGTTGCGAATGGTCCTCGCCGATACCCCAGCAGCAACAGTGTCTCTAATTTGCTGGGAAGTGGCGGTGCGGTCCCCTACGGCACTGCGTAGGATCCTACGGTCTTGGCATGCATCCGTGCGTCGCTGCGGTCCGGTCCCAGGTCGACGGGCACGTGCACCTTCCGCCGACCACTGGCGACAACATCGATGTACTGTGGAGATCTCACGCCCCACGTGTTGAGCAATTCGGCGGTACGTCCATCCGGCCTCCCGCATGCCCACTATACGCCCTCGCTCAAAGTCCGTCAACTGCACATACGGTTCACGTCCACGCTGTCGTGGCATGCTACCAGTGTTAAAGACTGCGATGGAGCTCCGTATGCCACGGCAAACTGGCTGACACTGACGGCGGCGGTGCACAAATGCTGCACAGCTAGCGCCATTCGACGGCCAACACTGCGGTTCCTGGTGTGTCCGCTGTTCCGTGCGTGTGATCATTGCTTGTACGGCCCTCTCGCAGTGTCCGGAGCAAGTATGGTGGGTCTGACACACCGGTGTCAATGTGTTCTTTTTTCCATTTACAGGAGTGTGAGCCATTAACTATTGCCAAGTTTGTAGGGCAAATGTTGCATGGGACAGCAGGAGCCATAATATGACGTTGATTTTTTGTTGTTGGGGTCGCCTCACAGATATGAAGGTACTTTTTTTCAAATCGTGTGCTATAGTTTGGTACTTATTTTCTGATAGTGGTTATCGGGACGAATCCATTGATGCGTAACAGTAACGTCCTCCCTGAAATGACTTGGCAACTTCTCTGTATTCCAAGGTAATAATAGTAAAAAACTTGACAGAGGTACAGCTACCCTATGCTATAGTCGCCCACTCTGTTTGTCCGTTAAATGATACCATTAAAAGCATTACAAGAAAGACAGAATAGCATTTAATTATGGTGCATTAATATCAGTTCTTCAAGAGAAACAGTATCATTAGTATTAAACAAAAGAAATATTGCAAACAGGCATATACACTGAAGCGCCAGAGAAACTGGTATAGCAATGCGTATTCAAATACAGAGACATGTAAACAGGCAGAATACGGTGCTGCGGTCGGAAACTCCTATATATGACAACAAGCGTGTGGCGCAGTTGTTAGGTCGGTTACTGCTGCTAAAATGGCAGGTTATCAAGATTTAAGTCAGTTTGATCGTGCTGTTACAGTCGGCGCACGAGCGATTAAAACACACCATTTCTGAGGTAGCGAGGAAGTGCAGATTATCCGGTACGGCCATTTCACGAGTATACCGTGAATATTAGGAATCCGGTAAAGTATCAAATTTCCGACATCGCTGCGGCCAGAAAAGATCCTGTAAGAACAGAACCAACGTCGATTGAAGAGAATCGTTCAACGTGACAGAACTACAACACTTCTGCAGATTTCAATCCTTGGCTATCAACAAGTGTCAGCGTGCGAATCATCCAGCGAAACATCACCGACATGGGCTTTTGGAGCTGAAGGCCCACTCGTGTACCCTGGATGACTGCACGACACAAAGCTTCACGCCTCGCCTGGACCCGTCAACACCGACAATTAGACTGTTGATGACTGGAAACACGTTGCCTGGTCGGACGAGTGTCGTTTCAAATTGCATCGAGCGGATGGACGTATACGGGTATGAAAACAACCTCACGAATCCATGAACACTGCGTCTCAGCAGGGGACTGTTCAAGCTGACGGAGGCTGTGTAATAGTGTGGGAGCGTGTGCAGTTGGAGTGATATGGGAGCCCTGATACGTCCAGATACGACCCTGACAGGTGACACGTACGTAACCATCCTGTCTGATCACCTGCATCCATTCGTGTCCACTGTGCATTCTCACGTACTAGGGTGATTCCAACAGGACAATGCGACACCCTACACGCCCAGAATTGCTAGTAGGAACACTCTTCTGAGTTTAAACAATCCCGCTGGCCACCAAACTAGCCAGACACGAACATTATTGGGCATATCTGGGACCTCCACCCCCTCGTACTCTTACGGATTTATGGACACCCCTGCAGGATTCATGGTGTCTGTTCCCTCCAGCACTACTTCACACATTAGTCGATTCCATTCAAAAATGGTTCAAATGGCTCTGAGCACTATGGGACTCAACTGCTATGGTCATCAGTCCCCTAGAACTTAGAACTACTTAAACCTGACTAACCTAAGAACATCACACACATCCATGCCCGAGGCAGGATTCGAACCTGCGACCGTAGCAGTCGCACGATTTCGGACTGCGCGCCTAGAACCGCGAGACCACCGCGGCCGCCTCGATTCCATTCCACGTCGTGTTGCGGCACTTTTGCGTGGTCACGTATGCCCTTCTCTATATATCCAGGTGTACCAGTTTCTTTGGCTCCTCAGGAAAAAAAAAAAAAAAAAAAAAAAAAAAAGCCACCTGTAACGAACATGAATTAACAAGTAGCAGGCACAATGCCAGTTCCGCAGCAAACCACAAGGCCATTTCGTTGGAAGCACGATAAGCACCCGAAGTGGATTACTATGACGCCGCATTCAGTGCCAGTCTCCGATACGAGAAACAGTCAGCGGCGGGATTACCTGTCCCCTTGGACATAGTCACGGTTTGGGCACGTAATCCACAATGCACGCTCCAACCCAACTGCTGCCAAAATTCATATTTTTGAAGAAAAAAAACTTTGTTCCACCAAAGCGCCTAGCATCCATCGCACGTTCGCCTATCGATTATTCACATAATTTTGGACCGCGTACCAGCCGGTTGTTGCATATTTTTGAACACATTGTAAGTTGATTTCGGAACGACTCATAAATAGATTTTTGAATGCGTGCGTAGTGTACGAGATACCTCTACCATGGGAATCCCCGTCGCATCTAGAAATAAAAAAGCTTTCCCGCAGACTAAAGGGGACTGAAATATACGAACGGAGCCGAATAAACCCGAACGGGTGATTGCCAATCGCTTTTTATTTATGTAGTTGACTGCGTGTGCGAACCATCAGTGTCATAATTATTAGCGAAATCCATCGATTCACACTACCAGAGTGGAAATAAACCACCAACAGGGATAACAGGTGAGAAAGATTACATACACTACTGGCCATTAAAATTGCTACACCACCAGAGCATTCACACAAGGTTGGCGCCGGTGGCGACACCTACAACGTGATGACAAGAAGAAAGTTTCCAACCGATTTCTCACACACAAACAGCAGTTGACCGGCGTTGTCTGGTGAAACGTTGTTGTTGTGCCTCGTGTAAGGAGGAGAAATGCGTACCATCACGTTTCCGACTTTGATAAATGTCGGATTGTAGCCTATCGCGATTGCTGTTTTTCGTATCGCGACACTGCTGCTCGCGTTGGTCGAGATCCAATGGAATCGGTGGGTTCAGGAGGGTAATACGGAACGCCGTGCTGGATCAAAACGGCCTCTTATCACTAGCAGTCGAGATGACAGGCATCTTATCCGCACGGCTGTAACGGATCGTGCAGCCACATTTCGATCCCTGCGTCAACAGATGGAGACGTTTGCAAGACAACAACCATCTGCACGAACAGTTCGACGACGTTTGCAGCAGCACAGACTATCAGCTCGGAGACCGTGGCTGCGGTTACCCTTGACGCTGCGTCACAAACAGGAGCGCCTGCGATGGTGTACTCGACGACGAACCTGGGTGCACGAGTGGCAAAACCTCAATTTCTCGGATGAATCCAGGTTCTGTTTACAGCATCACGATGGTCGCATCCGTGTTTGGCGACATCGCGGTGAACGCACATTGGAAGCGTGTATTCGTCATCGCCATACTGGCGTATCACCCGGCGTGGTGGTATTGGGTGCCATTGGTTACATGTCTCGCTCACCTCTTGTTCGCATTGACGCCATTTTGAACACTGGACGTTACATTTCAGACGTGGCTCTACCCTTCATTCGATCCCTGCGAAACCCCACATTTCATCGGGATAATGCATCACTGCATGTTGCAGGTCCTGTATGGGCCTTTCTGGACACAGAAAATGTTCGACTGCTGCCCTGGACAGCACATTTTCCAGATCCCTCACCAATTTAAAACGTCTGGTGAATGGTGGCCGAGCAACTGGCTCGTCACAATACTCCAGTCACTACTCCTGATGAATTGTGGTTTCGTGTTGAAGCTGCACGGGCAGCTGTACCTGTACACGCCATCCGAGCTCTGTTTGACTCAATGCCCAGGCGTATCGAGGCCGTTATTACGGCCAGAGGTGGGTGTTCTGGTTACTGATTTCCCAGGACCTATGCACCCAAATTGCGTGAAAATGTAATCACATGTCAGTTCTAGTATAATATTTGTCCCATGAATACCCGTTTATCACCTGCATTTCTTCTTGGTATAACTATTTTAATGGCCAGTAATGTATTATCTCCTCGGTATATCCGAGTAAATGAAATTTTGACAGAAAATTTTGCCAGATCGCTAAACTACTAAGGGCCAGTTGTGCAGCCCCTGGTTAGCAGCCCCGTAAGTTCTATTCTGGGAACAGCGCGGAAAACGCCTTGTACGAACACGTAATAACGCCTAACCGCGAGAATAAACGGCGGATAAACTGAACTGGTGATTGTGGCAGGGTTAGTGTAGAGTTAAGCAGAGCATGAGTTTTTACGATGGCAGGAAGAGTTACAGAATCAGTGACGACGATATGGTTAGAAAAAGGAAGGAGAAGAAACAGGGATATCACACAAATTATATGGAAGAATATGATGATTCCAAATTTATATAAAAATTAGTACTATTACTTTTCGATGTCATGCTTGAAAAACTGGAGAATATGAATGAAATGTGAAACTACTTTCTGACATAAAACGTTTTACTTGTAGTGGGCCTAATAGTCACTTGATATTGGTACTTTGTGAATCAAATTCTGTTGTTGTATTTATAGAAAAAAGGTTGGTAAAAATGACCATTTGTGCCGAAACAGTCTCACTTATTTGAGCGTGCTACAACTGCTGTACTGTCCATCTTTTGATATGCAGCTGCTTGCATTGGCCGTGTTTGCAGTTAAAAAATTTTTTGGATGTGAGGTCCGCCAGTTATGCAAAACACCGTTTTTCTCAGTACCCAAACATGTTTCGTCACCACTGTGCCATCATCAGTGGGTTTTCGTTTTCCTATTTATTTTTTTACATTTGCTGTACATGAACTTTCTGGACCACTTTTGTGTTAATTACTACAGGTAGCTTGTCGTGTTTTCGTGTAGCAACCGCTTCCATTCTCAACGTCATGCTGAGATGTTGTGATGCATAAGTAACTATAGAGAGTATTTTCCACAAATAACGAAGTAAAGTACTTTTTCACTACACCAGAACACAGTGAAAATAAATAAAAAACGAAAACCCACTGATGACGGCGCAGTGGTGCCGAAACGTGTTTGCGTACTGAGAAAAAACGGTATTTTGCATAACTGGCGGACCTGACATGCAAAACCTGTTGTACTATTTATCTGGCAGACAGTAAGAAAACAGATGCAACCAAATCGAGAAATCAGACCAGCTCTTTTAACAGCTTTTTCAATATTAGATAACGACATTTTAATTTTTCATCTAGCAATACGTTCGACGAACCTCGGTGACGTAATAGATTCTTTCGCAGAAAGGACAGCACGCCGTGTAAAGGCGTAGCAAGGTTAGAGAGAGAGAAAATAAAAAGCTGAGACCTAAAGACTGAAGAAATGTGTACTGTCTTTCTTGTCTCTTGTCTTTACTGCTTTTATGTTACCTACATTTAATTTTATGTCATATCAAAGACAAAGTTATTAGCTAACAGGCAATAAAGAGTGCAAATTTTCTGAAGAGTTCTTATTCTCCCAGTCACAAATAATCCCACCCAGTATTAATTGCGAGTCTTTTTTTTTTTTTTAATGAGTTGCAGGATGTCAAAGCGGCCGTCTGGGAACAGGAGAACCACCAGAAGACGACATTTTAATTTCCGCTGTCCTAAATACAGTTTCGATGGCTTCCATTACAAAGTATACGCGCTTGAATTCCACAGAGCGAAACGCAGTGACGTACCATAGCAGAATGCTGTGTGAAGGGGGTATGGCATTCCACTCTAGGACACTTAGGACCAAATAACATGTCTTACATTTCCTCGAACGCGTATGTTTTATGTGTCAAAGTCTTCAGAAAGACGCGCGCTACAAAATGATGGTATTTTCGAAAAATCGATTTTAAAATCAATTTTTGACGTCCTGTTTCAAACTCCCGCCGGAGGTGAATCTGTGCCAGTGTCGACGGCTTAAAACTGAGTGCAAACTGCCCACGCTATGTCATCGAGTACTTGAGACTGACAAGGGAACCTCCCCATCGCACCGCCCTCAGATTTAGTTTGCACAGAAGATAGGCGTTGAAAAACTGAACACAGATCAATCGAGAAAACAGGAAGAAGTTGTGTGGAACTATGAAAAAAATAACCAAAATATACAAACTGAGTAGTCCATGCGCAAGATATGCAACATCAAGGATACTGTAAGCTCAGGAGCGCCGTGGTCCCGTGGTGAGCGTGAGCAGCTGCGGAACGGAAGGTCCTTGGTTCAAGTCTTCTCTGGAGTGAAAAGTTTAATTTTTTATTTTCAGACAATTATCAAAGTTCAAGCACTCACACATAATCAACTTCGCTCTCCAAAATTCCATGACATGTTCAGATTTGCTTGGACATATGCGGGATTTGACGGTCTACACACGGAAAACTTTGAAAACGTTAAAAACACATGCTTTGATAGAGCACAGGGAAAACTGTGCGACTGTGAAGCTGTTGCATTCATTTGTTGCAGTTTATGGGACAAACTCTTATGTTTTCATCACTTTCTTGGGAGTGATTATCACACCCACAACAAAATCTAAATCGGGCAAGGTAGAAGAATCTTTTTACCCATTCACCAAGTGCACAAGTTAGGCGGGTCGACAACATATTCCTGTCATGTGTCGCACATGCCGTCACCAGTGTCGTATAGAATATATCAGACGTGTTTTCCTGTGGAGGAATCGGTTGACCTATGACCTTGCGATCAAATGTTTTCGTTTCCCATTGGAGAGGCACGTCTTTTCATCTACTAATCGCACGGTTTTGCGGTGCGGTCGCGAAACACAGGCGCTAAACTTGTTACAGTGAACAGAGACGTCAGTGAACGAACGGACAGATCATAACTTTGCGGAAATAAAGAAAGTAAACTTTTCACTCGAGGGAATATTTGAACCAAGGACCTCTCGTTCCGCAGCTGCTCTCGCAAACCACGGGACCACGGCGCTCCTGAGCTCGCACTGTCCTTGATGTTGCCTATCTTACCTATGGACTACTCAGTTTGTATATTTTGCTTATTTTTTTTCACAGTTCCACACAACTTCTTCCTGTTTTCTCGACTGATCTGTGTTCAGTTTTTCAAGGCCTATCCACTGTGCCAACTTATAATTAAATCTGAGGGGGGTGCGATGGGGAGGTTCCCTTGTGAGAGCTTTTAGTGACTTCCAGCTAACGTTAAGCGCAATACAAACGTTTTCAGTACTCTGCAGGTGAATAATCCGAAACTAATAAAAGTAATAAGTTTCCTTTAATTTACGTCAATGATCACAAACTTTTTGTTAGCTCTTTGAAGGGCAGGCAAAAGTGTAACTAACAACATACGTAGACGGTTTGTGGTCACTGTGGCTAACCACACAATATTTTCTCCCTTTACCGGTCAGGGGCCAGTAGTCTCTCTGCCAACCACCTAATTGTTGCCTAAAATGTCGCTAGATGTCAGCGCAGGTCTTCTTCGAGAATTTTGGCCGCGTATTCAGAACAATAGTTGATACTTCTTCATTGTTGGCACTGTTCTTGAAGGCGGCGTGCAGTAGTCTCTGTAGCTCTTCTTTATACGACTATTTTTGGTAACTGATTGCTTATATTAATGTGTTGAACACATAGAAGTCTACGTGTAAGGTAACTTTAAATTGAAATAGAATTTTCCATAAAACTTCCTGGCAGATTAAAACTGTATGCCCGACCGAGACTCGAACTCGGGACCTTTGCCTTTCGCGGGCAAGTGCTCTACCAACTGAGCTACCGAAGCACGACTCACGCACGGTACTCACAGCTTTATTTCTGCCAGTACCTCGTCTCCTACCTTACAAACTTCAGTTTTAATCTGCCAGGAAGTTTCATATCAGCGCACACTCCGCTGCAGAGTGAAAATCTCATTCTAGAATTTTCCATGTTTTACAGACAAGTTTCTGAGTGGTTAGTGCTGCTAACCACCACCCTTCTGCTCTAGCCAAAAAGGAATAACTGAGGACGAAGGTTACCGAATTTTATTTGAAGAAATATCTTCTAGTGACAGCAGTGTTGGCAGTGATGGAAATGACCCCTCAATGACGACAAAGAAATGGTTCAAATGGCTCTGAGCACTATGCGACTTAACATCTGAGGTCATCAGTCCCCTAGAACTTAGAACTACTTAAACCTAACTAACCTAAGGACATCACACACATCCATGCCCGAGTCAGGATTCGAACCTGAGACCGTAGCAGTTGCGCGGTTCCGGACTGAAGCGCCTAGAACCGCACGGCCACCGCGGCCGGCTCAATGACGACAAGCTGTGCAATTTCTTGTCTTCTGTGCAATCATGTGGTTCTAAATTTAACCAGTTGTCTTCATGGAAAGAATCATATTATTTTCATGGACAATTATTTTACGTCGTATGATCTGTTCAAGGACCTAAAATCCAATGGTGTGTACGCTTGTGGAACAATAAATCTCAGAAGGAAAAAACATAGCAAAACTCGAGGAGGAAAAGGAACTGGAAAGCGGGGAATTCGATTACAAAATAAGCAATGATGGCATAGTAATCTGTACATGGAAAGATAACAGGGCAGTCAACTTGATTTCAACTTGTCATTCACCATCAGATGTGTCCACAGTAACTCGAAAAATGAAATGTGGAACAATAACCAATATCACTTGTCGAGTTGTATTGAAAGACTACAATTCCAGTATGAACTATGTGGATAATTTTGATCGACTAAAGTCAGACTATGCTATTGACAGAAAAAGCAAGAAATGGTGGATGGCCGGCCGCGGTGGTCTCGCGGTTCTAGGCGCTCAGTCCGGAACCTCGCGACTGCTGCGGTCGCAGGTTCGAATCCTGCCGCGGGCATGGATGTGTGTGATGTCCTTAGGTTAGTTAGGTTTAAGTAGTTCTAAGTTCTAGGGGACTGATGACCACAGGAGTCCCATAGTGCTCAGAGCCATTTTTTGAAATGGTGGATGAGATTGTCTTTCAATTTGGAATGCAGTGTGATAAATGCGTCCATTATGCACAAAGAAGTCGAAATGAGCAGTTCTCCAATAAAGAGTTCCGTAGAGAGGTAAACAAAATCTTGTTGGCAGCTAATTTTGCTTCTGTATCCCAAAGTATTATAGCAACCCAGATCAAATCACACAAACCATACGTAGACGAAAGTATTCTCTACGAAAGCAGTAAACAACAACCAATTCACTCATCATCTAGAAGATCCGCAGTTTGCAGTTCAAAGAAAAATCCAGTGCGAAAAGTGTGGATGTGTTCAGTGTGCAAACTACCTTTGTGTCCGAGAATAGGCAAGAAATGTTTCAAGAGATACCAAAAAAATTAAAAACTGGTTATTTCTAAGTTCAACCACCAAATATCGAATTTGTATAATGTAATGGGGTGCTGGTTACCTGTAGCGACCACATTTAATGTTAATATTTTGTTGTCGTTTAAGTGAGTTTTTACAAACTCAATGTATAAAAAAAGTCAAGACAATAAAACAAATGTGTTACAAGTAAAAGAAATTTGAAATTTGCAAATAATTTTTATTGCCCTACTAGGGTAAATTTTAGTGGTGTTTACCTGCCCCTCAAAGAGTTAACGAATTACCGGTTTCGGTCTTTAATGACCATCATCAGATCTGTTTCATAAAAACAAAGTCCTAATGTACTGCAGCCATAGTGGCATCATCATTACGATGACACTATGGCTGCAGTACATTAGGACTTAAGTGAATTTTTTTATGAAACAGATCTGATGATGGTCATTAAAGACCGAAACCGGTAATCTGTTAACAAAAAGTTTGTGACCATAGACGAAAATTAAAGGAAACTTATTACATATATGGGTCACTGTTTTTTCGCGACGATGTCGCAGCTTGTAATAAAACTAACATAATTAGGGTTTTGCGTCTTCAATCATAAAGGTTTCACACGCCTAACGTTAAATATTTAATACATTAACTCGTTTCTAAAGTAACCTGATGTTCAAAGCTGTTTTATATGTGGTAGCCCGATTCTTTAAAAAAAATCCGTGACGTTTACCTGGCGATTCCTGTAACTCTAATGCTTCTATTATAGCGTACGTTCACGTGTATTTTGGCTATTTATTACGAAACACACCGCATATTTTCACTCACTACATGCAAATCATTAGGTTGTTTTGCTGCCTAGGAAGTAGAATTCCCTAACTTCCTCTACTTATCACTAATTCTGACGTTAAGCTCATCGGTAACTTATTTCTGCTATTTCTCATTACCTACCTCTTGCTTCGATTTACTCTCAGTCCACATTCTGTACTGATTAGATTGTTCATGCCATTCAGCAGATCCTGTAATTCTTCTTCGCCTTTACTGAGGACAGCAATGTCATCAGCGAATCTTATCGCTGATGTCCTGTCACCTTGACTTTTAATTCTACTCTTGAACCTGTCTTTCATTTCCATCATGCCTTCTTAAGAGTATAGACGGAACCCTTTTGAATCCGTTATTGGTCGTCCACTCTTATTATTCCGTCTTTGCTCTTGTACATATTGTACCGGGTGATCAAAAAGTCAGTATAAATTTGAAAACTGAATAAATCACGGAATAATATAGATATAGAGGTACAAATTGACACACAGGCTTGGAATGACATGGGGTTTTCTTAGAACCAAAAAAATACAAAAGTTCAAAAATGTCCGACATATGGCGCTTCATCTGATCAGAATAGCAATAATTAGCATAACAAAGTAAGACAAAGCAAAGATGATGCTGTTTACAGGAAATGCTCAATATGTCCATCATCATTCCTCGACAATAGCCGTAGTCGAGAAATAATGTTGTGAACAGCACTGTAAAGCATGTCCGGAGTTACGGTGTGGCATTGGCGTCGGATGTTGTCTTTCAGCATCCCTAGAGATGTCAGTCGATCACGATATACTTGCGACTTCAGGTAACCCAAGAAGCCAATAATCGCGCGGACTGAGGTCTGGGGACCTGGGAGGCCAAGCGTGACGAAAGTGGCGGCTGAGCACACGATCATCACCAAAAAACGCGCGAAAGAGATCTCTCAAGCGTCTAGCAATAGTTTTTTTGTTCTAATAAAATCCCATGTCATTCCAAGCATTTGTGTCAATTTTTACCTCTCTATCTACATTATTCAGTGGTTTATTAAGTTTTCAAATTTATACTGACTTTTTGACACCCGGTGTATTACCGGTCTTTCACTAGAGTTTGACACAATTTGTCTCAGGATTTCAAACATCTTACACCATTTTACAATGTCGGGAACTTTTTCCAGGTCTACCAGTCCTAAGAATGTGGTGTCTTGTCTTTTCTTCAGTCTTGCTTCCATTATCAACCACAACGTCAGAATTGCCTCCCTGGTGCCTTTACCGTTCCTAAAGCCAAACTGCTCATCACCTAACTGATTAGTAATTTTATTATCCGTGCTTCTATATATTATTAATGTCAGCGACTTAGTTGCATGAGTTGTTAAGCTGATTGTGCGATATTTCTCACACTAGTCGGCTCGTACAGTATTTCGAAAGTCTGACGGTTTATTGCCGGTCTCACACATTCTGCGCAGCAACGTGAATACTCTTTTTCTTCTCACTTCCATCGATGATTTTAGAAATTCCGATGGAATGTTATCTATTTCTTCTCCCTTAGTTCACGTTAAGTCCTCCAAACCACTCATAAATTCTTATTTTAATACTCACGACACCACACTAAGCACTCCGTCTTCAGACCACAAGTGGCCAACCGGGACCATCCGACCGCCGTGTCATCCTCAGTGGAGGATGCAGATTGGAGGGGCATGGGGTCAGCACACCGCTCTCCTAGTCGTTATGATGGTATTCTTGACAGAAGCCGCTACCATTCGGTCGAGTAACTCCTCAATTGGCAACACGAGGCTGAGTGCACCCCGAAAAATGGCAACAGCGCATGGTTGCCTGGATGGTCACCCATCCAAGTACCGACCATGCCCGACAGCGCGTAACTTCGGTGATCTCACGGAAACCGGTGTATCCACTGCGGCAAGGTCGTTGCCTATTCCTTTTGGTATTCAGGTGTAACGCATTTTCGTTACTTTCGAAACCTACACCCACATTTAAGGGGTCTTAAGTAAACAGTCACTGCAGTTTCATTTATTGGCTGTTGAGTCTAAACGACATTCACGGAGCTATTTTTGAACCGTCGTGGCATCTGCAAAAATACGTGATTTTTTTTCATCAGACGCGTTTCGCTTTATTGAGGTAAAGCATAATGTGGTCTGTAATTAAGTTTGTTTACATTTTGATTTGCCTTTTAGATCGAAAAATCACTGTAAGTACAAACCAACCTATTCTTAACGAACTTTTTTCGATCCAGAAAGCAAATCAAAATGTAAATAAACTTAATTAAAGACCACTGATGATGCTTTGCCTCAATAAAGCGAAATGCGTCTGGTGAAAAAAAATCACACATTTTTGTAGTTGCAAAGACTGATCAAAAATACCCTTACGTATTATAAAGCAACTTCGGACTACAGCCACACAAATGAAGAACTAAATGACATCGCTTCCTAGTCCACATGGTAGCAAATTTGTGCGCGTTACGTGGTGGGATCTGATGGTACACTTGTTAACTATTGAACTTCTATACGGCAACTGCAGAGAAGGCAGCAAAGCCATCCGAAGTAACGGAAATATACCCCTACAATTCCAACGCTTATTCGGTTGACGTGTTATGCTCCTTTTCGTGTAACAGCAGGAGACAAAGCTGCAGCTGGATTAAGAAACAAAAGAATTAATGACGTTTGCTGCCAATAACCGCTGATTTAAATCAGTGAGGAAAGTTGGAACTTATGTGCTCGACGGGGAGTTGAACCCGGGATTCTGCTTATTGGGCAGCTGCTTTGACCACTCATCCAGACAACGTTGTCATACCAACCTCACGGACTACCCCAGTGCACCTTCCTTCTGGTCGAAATTCTCAACTTATCCACACACTACTAACGTAGTGCCCATTGCCCATTATCCATACTGATCGCGGCATTTCGTCAATTGTCGAAAGAATTCAAGCCTGGCCTGGTGTGTACCTGCAATATACAGGGTGTTACAAAAAGGTACGGCCAAACTTTCAGAAAACATTCCTCACACACAAATAAAGAAAAGATGTTATGTGGACATGTGTCCGGAAACGCTTAATTTCCATGTTACAGCTCATTTGAATTTCGTCAGTATGGACTGTACTTTCTCGATTCACCGCCAGTTCGCCCAATTGAAGGAAGGTAATGTTGACTTCGGTGCTTGTGTTGACATGCGACTCATTGCTCTACAGTACTAGCATCGAGCACATCAGTACGTAGCATCAACAGGTTAGTGTTCATCACGAACGTGGTTTTGCAGTCAGTGCAATGTCTACAAATGCGGAGTTGGCATTTGATGTACGGATTAGCACGGGGCAATAGCCGAGGCGTGGTACGTTTGTGTCGAGGCAGATTTCCAGAACGAAGGTGTCCCAACAGGAAGACGTTAGAAGCAATTGATCGGCGTCTTACGGAGCACGGAACATTCCAGCCTATGACTCGCGACTGGGGAAGACCTAGAACGACGAGGACACCTGCAATGGACGAGGAAATTCTTCGTTCAGTTGACGATAACCCTAATGTCAGCGTCAGAGAAGTTGCTGCTGTACAAGGTAACGTTGACCACGTCACTGTATGGAGAGTGCTACGGGAGAACCAGTTGTTTCCGTACCGTGTACAGCGTGTGCACGCACTATCAGCAGCTGATTGGCCTCCACGGGTACGTTTCTGCGAATGGTTCATCCAACAATGTGTCAATCCTCATTTCAGAGCAAATGTTCTCTTTACGGATGAGGCTTCATTCCAACGTGATCAAATTGTAAATTTTCTCAATCAACATGTGTGGGCTGACGGGAATCCGCACGCAATTGTGCAATCACGTCATCAACACAGATTTTCTGTGAACGTTTGGGCAGGCATTGTTGGTGATGTCTCGATTGGGCCCCATGTTCTTCCACCTACGCTCAATGGAGCACTTTATCACGATTTCATACGGGATACTCTACCTGTGCTGATAGAATATGTGCCTTTACAAGTACGACACAACATGTGGTTCATGCACGATGGAGCTCCTGCACATTTCACTCGAAGTGTTCGTACGCTTCTCAACAACAGATCCGGTGACCGACGGATTGGTAGAGGCGGACCAATTCCGTGGCCTCCACGCTCTCCTGACCTCAACCCTCTCGACTTTCATTTATGGGGGCATTTGAAAGCTCTTGTCTACCCATCCCCGGTACCAAATGGAGAGACTTTTCGTGCTCGTATTGTGGACGGCTCTGATAGAATACGGCATTCTCCAGGGCTGCATCAGCGCATCAGGAATTCTACAAAACATATTTTCTTTCTTCGTGTGTGAGGAATGTTTCCTGTAAGTTTGGCCGTATCTTTTTGTATGGAACATGTCCGGAAACACAGCCATCACATCACCACATATATGCAGTTACACCGGTGAGTCACTAACTATTGCCACCAAGAATAACTCCGAAAGTATGTGGGACAAAAGATGGAGCGGCCAATGAGGGCCATAATATCACGTTGGTTTTTTGTTGCTAGCCGCGCGGGATTAGGCGAGCGGTCTCAGGCGCTGCAGTCATGGACCGTGCGGCTGGTCCCGGCGGAGGTTCGAGTCCTCCCTCGGGCATGAGTGTGTGTGTGTGTGTCCTTAGGATAATTTAGGTTAAGTAGTGTATAAGCTTAGGGATTGATGACCTTAGTAGTTGAGGCCCATAAGATTTCACACACATTTGAACTTTTTTTTTCTAGACAGGTCGCTTCCGACTTATGAAGGTCAACTTTCTTTATTCAAACGGAATGCTATAGTTTGGCACTTATTATCCCATAGCATTTACAGAAGGTGTTCGAAGTGATCACCATTGGTATAAGTGCAGTGCTGCAATCTTCTCATCATGGATTGAGTGGTATTCCTTATCACATCGGCAGTTATCGAAGCTCATGCTGCGACAGTTCTCTCTAGCATATTTTCAGTTGTAGTTGGAACGTCTTTATAAACAATGTCTTTTACGAATCCCCACAAGAAAAAAATCCAGAGGCGTCAAGCCTGGTCAAACGAGCCGGCCACGACCCATCTCCTCCGCGTCAAATCAAACGATTTGGGAATTGTCTCTGCAACTCATTTCTAGCCATCAGCGAAAAATGTGCCGGACATCCATCGTGTTGATACCACATTCTATTCCTTGTCCCTAAAGGTATTTCTTCCAATAACAGACCTAATGTTTCTTGCAGAAACGTGGTGTACTTCCCAATTAAGATTTCCTTCGATGAAATGCGGTGTACGTCCTACTATAAGTTTTTCTTCGATGAAACAGGGGCATATAATTCTGTCCTTCAAAATCCCACGCCATACATTAACCGACCACGGTTTTCGGTGTGCAACTTGCCGGAGCCAACATGGATTTTCAGTTGCCCAATATTGCATGTTACGCAAATTAACATTGCATGGTTCGTGAATGTAGCCTCGTCAGTAAATAAATTCAGATCAATAAATGTGTCGTCCCTGTGAATCTGAAACTGAGTCCACCGCCAGAATTAAATGCGACGCATACAGTCCGTTGCAGTTAATTCTTGGTGGAGACTGATATGGTAAGGATGGTATTTATGGCGATGCAGAACACAAACAACACTACTCTGGCTCATGCCAGATTCCCTTGCGATTTGAGGCGGACTAACACAAGGATCTATAACCACAGTGGCAAAAGTACTAGTTTACGTTTCCTCGTTAGTAACTTTCCTTTTCCGGATATGTTTCCGATGCGTTAAAGATCCAGTTGTTCTCAATTTATCCTACACATATTTAAAGGTACGACGTGCAGGGTGAGTACGTTGAGGATATCTTTCAGCGTATGAGTCTCTAGCTCTCACTGAATTTGGTTGGCATTTTTCGTAAATGAGAAGCATATCGACTTGTTCTTTGAAGGAATACATCATTCACATTCGCTTGATTCGACGATACTCGTCTTACCGTTCCTATTACTGTTTTACTGCGAAACCGTCGAATGGTGTTTACATGTCAGTGGCACGTTAAATGGAAACGCCGTATTCGGGAATATTTACTATTTGTACGATATGCGAGAGAGAATTGTCAGAGCATGTGCTTCAAATGGTTCAAATGGCTGTGAGCACTATGGGACTTAACATCTTAGGTCATCAGTCCCCTAGAACTTAGAACTACTTAAACCTAACTAACCTAAGGACATCACACACACCCGTGCCCGAGGCAGGATTCGAACCTGCGACCGTAGCAGTCACGCGGTTCCGGACTGAAGCGCCTAGAGCCGCTCGGCCACTGCGGCCGACCGCATGTGCTTCGATAGTTCCGAAGTGAGAAGGAATACCACTCAATCCATGATTAGAGGATTGGAGCCCTGCATCGATACCATCTGTAAATGGACGTTCATGCTACCTTCGTGACCTTGGTTGACCTTGAAAGACCTTACTGTCATTCATCATTGGATTCGTCTCGATAGCCACTATCAGGTAATAAGTACCTAACTATAGCATCCCATTTAAAAAAGAAACCAAAGTTGACCAAATCTATGACGCGACCACACCTAGCAACAACAAAACAACGTCACATTACGGCCCCCGTTGTCCCATGCAACATTTGTCCCACAAACTTTTCACCAGCTACCATACTTTCGGAGTTATTCAAGGTGACAATAATTAGTGACTCACCCTGTATATAAGTAGAATTTGTGTAGTTGTCGAATTATGAAAGTTTATTTTGTAATGGCTTTTCGTGGCAGCTATATTGACAGTTGCGTCAGTGCTGTTTAATATATTTACAGGTAGTTTGCTCCTTCGGTATTCTCTAGCAAACTGCCTGTCCGTCCGTGGTGGCCGAGCGGTTCTAGGCGCTTCAGTCTGCTACTGCGCGACCGCTACGGTCGCAGGTTCGCATCCTGCCCCGGGCATGGATGTGTGTGATGTCGTTAGGTTAGTTAGGTTTAAGTAGTTCTAAGTTCTAGGGGCTGATGACCTCAGATGTTAAGTCCCATGGTGCTAAGCGCCATTTTAACCATTTTAAACTGCCTGTAGCCATTTAAGATCGCTGATGCAATTGTCCATATAGCTGCTATGAAACGTCATTACGAAATAAACGTTCATATTTCGACATCTACATATACAGGTTGTTCGGAAATTGCAGTTGCAAACTTGTAGGACTTGCAGACGTGAGTGAGTAGATGATATTTTGAACAGGAATCCGTGCTACAGCCGTTTGAAAACATGTTGGTAACGCGAACACCTTAACAAGTAACCGATGAGATAGTAGCGGAGAACATACGGTGCCATATGTAATTTTACTTGTATTCGAAACAGGCTTATGTCTGTTAAAGTTATTTTACTGTTCTTGACGTAGCCGCTGGGTTATGACATTTTTCAGTTATTAGTGTGTATTTCTGAAGAAGGCTATATTATTATAGCAGAAACCATGGTCAAGGTTTGAAGTAAACATAATTTAGTGCAAACCGTGGGCTGTTTTTCATGCGAGATAACCGATTAGGCCTGATCGAGTACATCATTTGTTTTACAGTTGGATTCATTTATAGCTAAAGAAATTGCTCGTGTGTTCGTTGACGGGTTCTCTGCAACGTAATGCAGTACAGCTTCTGTCATTTAGGGTGTGCGACGCTTTCTTGGACCACCACAATCACGCCTGCTGAAGCCGTTGCTTAATTGTGGCGAAAAGGCCGTGCCATGGACGTTGTGGATAACGATCTTCATAAAGGCGATGAGCAGATCTTCGATTATTGCACGCTTCGCCATTCAGAAGGACCATGTCGGTGTATTCTGCAAACGTGTGCTCGAGCATGTTGCCCTGACACTCAGACACGTGAATGAGACTCGAACCAGGTCAGAGGGGTAGGATAGACGTCAACTGACATCAGCCGATCCGATGTAACCCCCTCTCCCTCCTCCCATGAATACCAAGTTGCATAACTACCTAGCAAACATGTTTTGAAACGGCTGTAGCACGGAAACGCTACATTTCCGCAATTGGTTCCTGTTCAGTATATTAAGTACTGACTCTCCTCCGCGTGTCATAGCAGTCTGTATGAGAAATTTCCGAACACTCTGTATAACTAATCCAACAAAAAATTTAACGTCGACTCTAGCTCCGACAGGAGCAAACTTATACAGTAGTGTGACAGCAGCTGAGACATACATGGCATGTAGATATCAAGATCACCTGATGTACATAGCAAACCATAATACGATTGTCACTCCAAAACAAATGAACACAACTTTTTTTTTAAATCCTTCATTTACTCTGCATGTTCGAAAGTTTTACAGTGAGTAGATACATCGTTTAGGAACAACATTTTCATTTCTCCACATCATTTCCTCCCCTCTCAACAGTATTACGTTATCTTGGAACCAGCGCCAGTATAACCGCACGGTAAAATTCTGGACCAACCTGTTGGAGCCACTGTTTGGCAGCGTGCACAAGGGAGTCATCATCTTCAAACCTTGTTCCACGGAGATTGTCTTTCAGTTTCCCAAAGAGATGATGGTCACATGGAGCCAGGTCAGGACTCTAAAGCGGTTGTTTCAGCGTCGTGCATCCGTGTTTTGTGATCGCTTCCACGGTTTTTTGACTGACATGTGGCCGTGCATTGTCGTGCAACAGCAAAACATCCTCCTTTGCCGATGTTGTCGAACACGACTCAGTCGAGCTAGACGTTTCTTCAGTGTCGTCACATACGCATTATAATTTATGGTGGTTCTACTTGGCACGATGTCCACAAGCGAGAGTCCTTCGGAACCAAAAAACGCCGTAGCCATAACTTTTCCAGCAGAAGGTGTGATTTCGGATTTATTTTTCTTGGGTAAATTTGCACGATGCCACTCCATTGATTGCCTCTTCGTCTCTGGTGAAAATTGATGGAGCCGTGTTTCATCACCAGTCACAATTCTTCCAAGAAATTCATCTCCACCATTCTCGTACTGTTCCAAAAGTTGGCTGCCTACCGTTTTTCTTGTTTCTCTGTGAGCCACTGTCAACATCCTGGAAACCCACCTGGCACAAACCCTTTTTCACGCCAACACTTTCAGTACTCTGCAACCACTTCCTTCCCCTATCCCAACGTAGCTTGACAGTTCGTTCACTGTGAAGCGTCTGTCAGCAGCCACTAATTCGTTAACTCTCTGCACATTGCCTGGAGTGTGTGCAGTACGAGGCCTGCCGCTGCGAGGACAATCCCCAATATTGCCGTGCCCGCTTTCGTCACGTAACCTGCTCGCCCACCGACTAACTGTACTGCGATCGACAGCAGCATCTCCGTACACCTTTTTCAACCTCTTGTGGCTGTTTCCCACTGTCTCCACTTCACAGCACAGGAATTCTATGACAGCAGGTTGCCTCTGAGGAACGTGAAGTGTAGCAGCCATCTTGAAGACGTGCTGTGACGGCGCCACTCACGGGAACAGGTTCAACTAAGTTTGAAAACAAGCGGGAAGGATGTATCTACACACTGTAAAACTTTCGCACATGCAGAATGAAAACTGTATTTTTACAAAAATAGTGTGCTTTTTGTTTTGGAGTGACCCTCGCAGTACAGCGTGTTTCTGTAAGAGTGCGCAAAAATTTAAGAGGACAAAGATTGTGCTCCACTGAACAATTTGAGGCAGGAAACCTGGGGTCGGAGGAGCTAACTTAAGGAGATAATAGGAACAAAATCACATTAATCTTTACTTGTTTGTTTACATTAGTTAACTGCAAATACCATCACTGACACAACGAACATACCATTTGCACTGTTCTTACAAAATGAGATGAAACTAACGGCCATCAACCCCAATGCAAGCACGACATAGGCGAACAAGATTCTGACGCACCCTGGCAAAATCTCCGGTGTGTTTCGAATTAAATCACAGGTAGCTAAAATTCTGGCAATTAATTCTATCTCCATATCCTCACTCCGATCTTGATATCCCCATAGGAGGGTACTTTGAGTACCTCTATCGGTTCTCCCTTCTGTTCCAACCTCGTATTGTTCTTGGAAAGAAAGGTTGTCAGGTAACCTCACAGGTCATGAAATAGAACCCCCCCCTTCCAATCCAGCGACCAGGAAATACAGCATTGAGGTGGTTGCGAACATCCACATTGACTTGAGGCGTTGAACCGTTATGTTGAATGGATCTGTCGTTGATTCATAGCACGTTGTGTCACGGGATAATGTAAATACGATACAACAGAGCCACATTATGGACATTAAAGTAAACAAAACCTGCGTCATGGCTTCCCAGTAATCAGGCTCCTCAGCGCTATTTCCTTTCAGGAAATAAAGAATGTACATATAAATAAACAGCACTGTACTTGTAAACTAGTACGATTGTTAATTCTAAATAAGCTGCAAAACAGTAATGCTAGACAAAGCGGTAGACAAGTTTACTATCACATCTCCATAAGCTGGCTTTTTCGACCTCACGTTTCCTATCTCAAATTGGTCAGTGGAGCATTCTCTGTGTCCTGTTACGTTTTTGTACGCCCTTACGAAATCAACCTGTATAACAGTTTAAATCAACTATTTAAATATTTGAAATATCTACATCTACTTAAACGTCCATACTCCGCAAGCCACCTGGTTGGCGGAGGGTACTTTGAGCACCTCTATCGGTTCTCCCTTCTATTCCGGTCTCGTATTGTTCGTGGAAAGGATTGTTCGTGGAAAGAAAAGTTGTCGGTATGCCTCTGAGTAGGCTCTAATCTCTCTGATTTTATCCTCACGGTCTCTTCGCGAGATATACGTAGGAGGGAGCAATATACTGCTCGACTCTTCGGTGAAGGTATGTTCTGGAAACTTCAACAAAAGCCCGTACCGAGCTACTGAGTGTTTCTCCTACAGAGTCTTCCACTGGAGTTCATCTATCATCTCCGTAACGCTTTCGCGATTACTAAATGATCCTGTAACAAAGTGCGCTGCTCTCCGTTGGATCTTCTCTATCTCTTCTACCAACCCTATCTGGTACGGATACCACACAGGTGAGCAGTATTCGAGCAATAGGCGAACAATTGCACTGTAACCTACTTCCTTTGTTTTCGGATTGTATTTCCTTGGGATTCTTCCAATCTATCTCTGTCTGGCATCTGCTTTACCGAAGACTAATTTTATATGATCATTCCATTTTAAATCACTCCTAATGCGTACTCCCAGATAATTTATGGAATTAACTGCTTCTAGATACTGACGTGCAAAATCGTTGCTAAATGATAAAGGATCTTTCTTTCTGTGTATTCGCTGCACATTACACTTGTCTACATTGAGATTCAATTGCCGTTCCCTGCATCATGCGTCAATTCGTTGCAGGTCCTCCTGCATTTCCGTACAATTTTCCATTGTTACAACCTCTTGCTATACTACAGCATCATCCGCAAAAAGCCTCAGTGAACTTCCGATGTTATCGACAAGGTCATTTATATATGACATGCTGCGTTCTGTTATCTAGGAACTCTTCAATCCAATCACACAATTGGTCTGATAGTCCATATGCTCTTACTTTGTTCATTAAACGACTGTGGGGAATAGCAAACTATATACTTTCCACAGAACATGAAGATGGCATTCACGCCTACAGTAATAAACAATATAATCAAACACAGCAGCGTCTTTGTAAGATGTACAATAACGCAGCGAGCCGAAGTAAATGCATACAGTAACGAAAAACCAAACTCCTTGTAAGGTTCATGAATAAAAATAAACGATCGTCGTATAACAGATCCTTAGTAGTCTCTTCGTTTCTTGTTACATAATGATGTATCTGACAGAAAGAGGACAACGTCAAAATTGGCAGCTTTGCAGAAATGGCTACAAAGGCAGAATTATAGATGGCGGAGTTAATGATCCGCATCCCTTCCTCCCAGAATAACTATGCTAATTCTTCTCGGAAGTGGCTAGCATCCTCCGCGAGACATCTCTGTCCCGGAAGGCACATCCCCGTCTCCGTTTTTGGCAGCGGTTCAGCGCTTGTGCGCTGACTGCGGCTGAATGCGCGCCAGACGCTGCACTGCGCTAACACCAGCGCCGTCGGTGGCGCGGCCGGCAACTACACGCCTGCGATGCTCCAGTACAGCTAATCGGCCGGCCTGCGTAACATCTCTGGTGCGGGGCGCGCTCTAGAGCGCATCTCTGCCGGCTGCCGCAGTATTAATATCACTGGCGACCGGGCGACTTCGCGTCTTTGGCGTGCGCTAGCGAAATATTCGCCTTCGATGCGTGACAACTACGAAACATTACCGGGACGCAACAGATAAGTTGTGTGGCGTATGTTAAGTCAGTGCAGCGTTTCTTCAGCTTATGCGTACACTGTATTATCGACAATTACATTTTAAAATTATTAACGGACTACTTCGTTAAAAAAAATCTTCCTACGCAAATTGTTTCACTCCGTTGTGTGTGACGTGATGTGACACATTTCTTTTTTTTGCGACCTATGAAATTTTGCAGTGTTGTTTTAATAGGCAGTTCCGTCATCTCTACAAGATTCTTAACTGAAGATCGTAAATGTCGTGATTGCGCGAAATTCGAGTAGAAGTATGGGATATAGCAAGACATCACAGCTCTAGGTAAGTGAACTTAAATTTTAAAATTTTCTAAGCACACAGCTTCAATTTGTAAAAACTCGTGAAGTACTTGTCGTAAATCAGAAAATTGCAACTACTGAGTATGTAGTCCTAACTAACATAAATGAAAACAGTCACCAGTTGGAAGTAAGTAGCACGAGGCAATTTTTTTCTGGGATCTATGAAATACGCATTTCACTTTTAATTGGAGTTTCTGGCAGTTCTGCAGGATTTCTAACTGAAGGCCATTGGCCTATATTTTGAGACTGCGTGAAATTCGAATAGGAGTGAGGGATGTAGCAAGATTGCACAGACGCATGTTTCTAAACTCTACGGGTTTTCATAATACGTATGCAGTCAGATTCAAGAGCTAATGTAATGTTTAAAATAGGTCTACTTGTCCTGAATCAAGAAGTCGCATATACTCAGATGATTCGCAACTAATAGAAATAAAAACAGTCAACAGTTCGAAGCAGTGCAAGACATTTTTTCTGTAGCCTATGACATTTCTACCGTAATTCAGATACTGCCGACCGTTAGAGAATGTGTTGCATGGGAACAGAATGTGTAATGTTGTCAGACTGCCAGTTTGAAACCACGTGAATCCGAAATTTTCTCAACTCTATCGATTTTATAATGTGCTTGCCGTCTCCTACAGGCGTGCATAATTCACGAAATACTTATCTCGAACAGATAAACTGTAAGTATGGGTTCTATAAAAATATCATAAAAGATGAAAAAAAATATTCCCAACTATATAATCTTCAGATCAGTACCCAATCTATGAAATTTTACTGTGTAATTTTAATACATTTCTGCTAACTGTAACGTCGTGATTGAGTGAAACGCGAGTAGAAACATGAGATATTAGCAGTTCTACGGATTCTTGAATAAGCGGATATTTCAAAGTTGTTAACCGCATATTAGTGCTGATGTTACGCATGAAACAAAAATCTAGAAACTGCAAGTGTAGAGTGATCCAAAGTGATATGAACATTTGAAAAAAAAATAACAGTCAAATATATGACCTTTAGACCAGTAAAATTACTGCGATCTATGAAAATTTACAGTGTAATATTAATACATAGGCCTATTTCGTCTAGAATACTAGACTGGTAACAAAAGGATGTAACGTATGTCTTGCTTGTGTGTAACCCGAATGGAAACCGAAACATAGCAATACTACACATCTTGGAATAAACCAGTTCCGTCAATAGTGTCCTCTATGCGCATATTTCGTGACACAGTCGTCTTCCATAGAAAACCTAACAGAAACGCATGCAGATAATGAATTTTGAAAATCATGTTCGTCCATTTACAGTGGGCGACACATTGGAGGATCATAGGGGAGGTGCAACTTGAAATTTTCTTAACTGTATTGCTTTTGGAAAGCTAGTTCGCATTTGCATCTATACTTAGTGAACAAATGGTAAGTGCGAGCAAAGGATGCTTTTTATTGTATCATATACACTGCCTGAAAGAAACAGTGATGTTCCAAGACGGGAAACAGGAAACAAAATGAAACTTCGGGGCTTGCCGGGTATGTGATCCTATTTCTGTGACTACAACGTTGAGTCAAAATTACAAAAAACTTGGCTGTACGTATACTTGACATTTCATTAATCATATTTCGTTGATATATGTTTCTCTACCTGTTTTTATAAAAACCTTGAATCACTTCGCATTCACGACTGCAAAGGTAAGGAGCTGTCTGAGATACGGCTCGTGTTGAAATGCAAAACAATCACTACAGTCTATCAAAACTAGGTACGCTTGTCTTACTGGGCTAGCCGTGATCGTTCTTTCAATAAAAATATGGCATTTCAGTCTTTGATCACTAATGTTTTTATTTTCAATTACCGGTTTCAGGCTAGCTGCCCACCTTCAGATCTGTTAGATAAAGTTAAAGATATATAATTATAATTGTTTAACTTTATCTAACAGATCTGAAGATTGGCATCTAGCCTGAAACCGGTTACTGCAAATTAAAAAAAAATTAGCGATCACAGACTGAAATGCCATATTTTTTTTAATCATTACAGTAACGTATTTCTGCAGTTGCTAATGACCAGAGTGTAAACGCTATCCTTTTTTTTCCTCGTTATTTTCGCCTTCACTAATTGGTGTTCTGCTTTTAAATTTCTCTGTCAATATTATATTTGAAGGCCAGCGAAAACGTCAACCGCTATGTGTGCATGGTTTTGGAATAATGCAAACGAAAACTAGAACTACAATTTCGAGTTCTTCGGTAATTTTCTACCAGTCAGATTTATTTTCTTTCAAAATTTGTAGTGTAGATTGTGGTGTCACCGCCAGACACCACACTTGCCAGGTGGTAGCCTTTAAATCGGCCGCGGTCCGTTAGTATACGTCGGACCCGCGTGTCGCCACTATCAGTGACTGCAGACCGAGCGCCGCCACACGGCAGGTCTAGAGAGACTCCCTAGCACTCGCCCCAGTTGTACAGCCGACTTTGCTAGCGATGGTTCACTGACTTCTACGCTCTCATTTGCCGAGACGATAGTTAGCATAGCCTTCAGCTACGTCATTTGCTACCACCTAGCAAGGCGCCAGTATCCGTACTATTGATATTGTGAATCATGTACCATAAAGAGCGACGTTCTCCATTAATGGATTAAAGTTACGTATTCCACCAGCTACGTCCGTTTTTCTCAATTCTAATTCCCTTGTCATGTTCCAGACCGCACGCCAGCCTGCGTGAGCTAAAACGCGTGCATTTCGGCCTCCTTTAGGAACACGGTTGGCTCTCCTGCCAACCACAACATAGATCTCTTGGAATTCAGACGCACGTATCATATTTGTGTCAGCAACATTAATATCTCGTTAGGCCACTCCATCTCTGACACAACTCATGTCAAAACAACACCAGAAGTAGACAAGACAGCAGACGGAAGCTTTGTGTTGTGCTAGCGCCGAAGCGGAGAGGACATCAACTTCCTGCGATGGTTCGCTAAAAGACCGACAGACAACCAGAGGAACACGAGCGAATTGTAGCGAATGCGAACCGAACACGGCCGAATGCAGCTACCTCTCGCTTGTCTACGTTTTACACCCGAGAGAAGCTTCGATCGTTGATGCATGTTCGCTTGTATTCGCTCCAGTGTAAATCCCCCGTGTCATCTACACTGAAGCGCCAAACTGGTTTGCGTATTCAAATACAGAGATATGTAAACAGCCAGAATACGGCGACGCCTACATACGAGGATTGGAACTTAAATAGTGGCAACTATTTATACACAACCGATACAAAAGAGTTACGTGTTTTCACCTTTTACTGTCCTTCACAGTTGTCACCTGTGTTGTGTAGAACCAGATGCCAGCGATGTGGAAGGCGTACTATAACGTAGGCGCAGCCTGTTCCGTTGATGGTGTGAATGGAGCGGTCTACTGCCTGTCGAATCTCTGGAACAGTTCTGAAGCCAAGTGGTTGGTTCCTTCATCTTCGGAATCAAATGAAAGCCACAAGGACTTGAGTCTGGGGAGTATGGTGGATGGTACAGTACCTGCCAGTCCCATCCACCGAACAGAGGAGCCACACCTTGCGCTGTGTGCGCCGACTCATTGTCGTGCAAAATGACGTGTGGGTTGTGCAGAAGGTGTCGCCGCTTCTTTCGCAAAGCTGGTCGCAGGCGTAGCTCTAAAAAAGAAACAGTAATACTGTGCAGTGACGATCTGCCGTGGAGGAACGAAATGCGTTAGGATAACACCGTCACAGTCGTACACGAGAATCGCCGTAGCTTTAGCTCCATTCGCACCATCAACAGAAAAGAGTAGAATTTTTGAACACGTATTATGTTCGAGTATAATGACTTAGGAATCAGCACGGGTTTCGAAAACGACGGTGTGTGAAACCCAGCTCGCGCTATTCGTCCACGAGACTGAGAGGGCCATAGACACGGGTTCACAGGTGGATGCCGTGTTTCTTGACTTCTGCAAGGCGTTCGATACAATTCCCAACAGTCGTTTAATGAACAAAGTAAGAGCATATGGACTATCAGACCAATTGTGTGATTGGATTGAGGAGTTCCTAGATAACAGAAGGCAGCATGTCATTCTGAATGAAGAAAAGTCTTCCGAAGTAAGAGTGATTTCAGGTGTGCCGCAGGGGAGTGTCCTGGAACCGTTGCTATTCACAATATACATAAGTGACCTGGTGTATGACATCGAAAGTTCACTGAGGCTTGTTGCGGATGATGCTGCGGTATATCGAGAGGTTGTACCAATGGGAGATTGTACTGAAATGCAGGAGGATCTGCAACTAATTGACGCATGGTGCACGGAATGGCAATTGAATCTCAATGTAGACAAGTGTAATGTGCGGCGAATACACAGAAAGAAAGATCCCTTATCATTTAGCTACAATATAGGAGGTCAGCAACTGAAAGCAGTTAATTCCATAAATTATCTGGGTGTACGCATTAGCAGTGATTTAAAATGGAATGACCATGTAAAATTGATCGTCGGTAAAGCAGATGCCAGACTGAGATTTATTGGAAGAATCCTAAGGAAATGCAGTCCTAAAACAAAGGAAGTAGGTTACAGTACGCTTGTTCGCCCACTGCTCGAATACTGCTCAGCAGTGTGGCATCCGTACCAGATAGGGTTGATAGAAGAGATAGAGAAGACCCAACGGAGAGCAGCGCGCTTCGTTACAGGATCATTTAGTAATCGCGAAAGCGTTACGGAGGTGATAGATCAACTCTAGTGCAAGACGCTGCAAGAGAGACGCTCAGTAGCTCGGTACGGGCTTTTGTCGAAGTTTCGAGAACATACCTTCACCGAGGAGTCAAGCAGTATATTTACTCCCTCCTACGTGTATCTCGCGAAGAGACCATGAGGATAAAATCAGAGAGATTAGAGCCCACACAGAGGCATACCGACAATCCTTCTTTCCACGAACAATACGAGACTGGAATGGAAAGGAGAACCGATACAGGTACCCAGGGTAACCTCCGCCACACACCTTGATGTGGCCTGCGGAGTATGGATGTAGATGTAGAGATGTAGAAAGGCTGTGCTAACGGTATGCTACGCCTCCCACATCGCTGGCAACGCGTTGTACACAACGCTGGTGACTACTTTGAAGGACAGTAACAGGTGCAAACATTTAACTCTTTTGTATCGGTTGTAAATAAATAGTTGCCACTGTTTAAGTTCCAAGTCTCGTAAGACAACAAGCGTCTGGCGCAGATCTTAGAACAGGGGACACAGTATCTCCAAGGTAGCGATGAATTGGGAATTTTCCCATACGGTGATTTCACGGATGTACCGTGAATATCAAGAATCTAGTAAAGCATCGAATCTCCGACATCGCTGCGGCCGGAAAAAGATCCTGTAGATTTTAATGCTGGGTCATCAACAAATGTCAGCGTGCGAATCATTCGACGAAACATCATAGATTTGTATTTTGGAGCCGAAGCCCAACTCGTGTACCCTTGATGACCGCACGACACAAAACTTTATGCCTCCCCTGGGCCCATCAACATCGACAGTGGTATGTTGATGACTGGAAACATGTTGCATGGTCGGACGAGCTTCGTTTCAAATTGTATCGAGTGGATGGACGTGTGCGGGTATGGGAACAATCTGACGAATCCGTGAACCCTTCTTGTCGGCAGGGAACTGTTGAAGCTGGTGGAGGCTCTGTGGAGCATGTTTAAGTTGGAGTGATATGGCATCCCTGATAGTCCTACGTCTATATACGACTCTGTCAGGTGACACGTACGTAAGCATCCTGTCTGATCATCTGCATCCATTCGTGTCCATTGTGCGTTCCAACGGACTTGGGCAATTTCAGGAGGACAACGCGACACCCTACTCGTCCAGAATTGCTACAGAGTGGCTCCAGAAACGCTCTTCTGAGTATAAACACTTCCGCTGGCCACCAAACTCCCTGGACATGAACATTGTTGAGCATATCTGGGATTTCTTGCACCCGGAATTTATAGGTAGCTCTGTAGGATTCATGGTGTCAGTTCCCTCCAGCACTACTTCAGACATTAGTCCTGTTGCGGCACTTCTGCGCGCTCTCGTGGGCCGTACACGATATTAAGCCTAGTCTACACGACGACATTGGGTTGCGCCACTCGTCGCGTGGAATGAGTTGCACCCAAATGGTGTCATATGTGGCTGTAGACACGGTGAAACCAGTATACACTGCAGTTTCGTCGTTGTGTGGGCTCCTGAGTCGTGTCTGAAATGAACATTTTGGCAGTTGCACGTCGCACGAGTTGTGATGGAGTTAAAGCTTGATGCGTGGAATCGCTGCATACGAAAAAAAAAGAAACATATTTCGATTCGTGACTGGGTGAAGAAAAGACGTCATTTCGATTGCTCAGCATCGCTGCTGAAATAATTTTAATGGAAGACCCAAGAAGTTCTTTTAATTATTTTAGAATGTCAGCAGAACTGTTATCGTTTCTTCTAAATAGAGTTAATTATGCGATTTGGAATAAAGGTACTGTAATGGATGAAGCAGTGTCGTCAGAACTGAAACTACATGTCACGTTACGTGCATTAAATCCAGAACACTCACCATGCTGTAAGATGCGGTTTCAGTTGGTGATGGTGCTTTTTCGTTAACACCAATAATTATTAACATCAACAGTAACAATTGTTAACATTCTCTCTCCTCCCACACAGACCATGAGGGCCCAAAGGTACCGACCGGCCGCCGTGTCATCCTCACCCCACAGGCGTCATTGTATGCGGATATGAAGCGTCATGTCTTTAGCACACCGCTCTCCCGCCCTTGTGTCAGTTTCCGCGACCGGAGCCGCTACTTCTCAGTCGAGTAGCTCCTCAGTTTGCCTCACAAGGGCTGAGTGCAGCCCGCTTGCCAGCAGCACTCGGCAGACTGGAAGGTCACCCATCCAAGTGTTACCACAGCCCGACAGCGCTTAATTTAGGTGATCTGACGGGAACCGGTGTTACCACTGCTTTGCAAACTACTCTCTTGACAACATATCTGTAAAGTGGCAATATTTCAAACTTCTAACATATCGGAATGCAGAGAACTGCAGCGACGTTTTAAATAGATGAATATTGTTGTTCATAATTCTTCCGTGTTATATGGCGGTGGTCCATGGAATTCTTCTATTCCTAACGTTTCGTCCAATACTACGATGTACATCCTCAGAGGTATAGCTGGTCCTGCTGAGTCCTACCGGCAGGGATAGAAGAATTCCATGGACCACGGCCAAATAACACGGACGAATTATCAACAACAGTACCTTCCGGTCGTGAAAGCCTTCATTGTATGATTAGATGAACATTGAATAAAGATTGCAGCTTCTTCAATTTGTATATTCTTCCCTCCTGTCAACAATATTCCTTAAAAAAAAAGGAGTGAGCCAACTCGTATGATGGGTTCAAAAAAAGGGTTCAAATGGCTCTGAGCACTATGGGACTCAACATCGGAGGTCATCAGTCCCCTAGAACTTAGAACTACTTAAACCTAACTAAGGACATGACACACATCCATGCCCTAGGCAGGATTCGAACCTGTGACCGTAGCAGTCGTGCGGTTCCGGACTGATGCGCCTAGAACCGCTAGGCCACAGAAAAGCAAGAGAAAAACAATTTCAAATATGTAACGAAAATTGAAGAAAAAATGAAATATGTAATAAAAATATCGGCACTCGATGTTGCCATTTCGATATCCATATGCAGCTGAAAGGTATGCCACCGATTCATATCTATAATTACTGGAAGAAGTATCACTACTCCATTGTTGTGGTCTTCAGTCCATAGAGTGGTTTGATGCAGCTCTCTATGCTACTCTATCCTGTTCAAGCTTCTTCATTTCCCAGTACTTACTGCAACCTACATCCTTCTGAATCTGCTTAGTGTATTCATCTCTTGATCTCCCTCTACAATTTTTACCCTCCACGCTGCCCTCCAATGCTAAATTTGTGATCCCTTGATGCCTCAGGACATGTCCTACCAACTGATCCCTTCTTCTAGTCAAGTTGTGCCACAAACGCCTCTTCTCCCCAATCCTATTCAGTACCTCATTAGTTATGTGATCTACCCAACTAATCTTCATTCTTCTGTAGCACCACGTTTCGAAAGCTTCTATTCTCTTCCTGTCCAAACTATTTATCGTCCATGTTTCACTTCCATACATGGCTACACTCCATACTCGATGTTAACAAATTTCTCTTCTTCAGAAACGCTTTCTTTGTCATTGCGAGTCTACATTTTATATCCTCTCTACTTCGACCATCATCAGTTATTTTGCTCCCCAAATAGCAAAACTCATTTACTACTTTAAATGTCTCATTTCCTAATCTAATTCCCTCAGCATCACCCGACTTAATTCGACTACATTTCATTATCCTCGTTTTGCTTTTCTTGATGTTCACCTTATACCTTCCATTCAAGACACTATCCATTCCGTTCAACTGCTCTTCCAGGTCCTTTGCTGCCTGTGACAGGGTGTAAGCAGGTCAATTTCGTGGCAGGCTGGCAAGCATCGCTAGTGTGTCACGGTATCAAGACCGCTTTCGCGCCACCGATGGTTTGCTTTAAACTCGCGAAAATACAATTTACGTGAAGTCCTAATTATCGCGAAAGGGTATTTGATGAGCCATTGTCGAGGACGTAAGTTTGGATAGAAAGATCATTTTCAAAATCCAATATAAATCTTATTGATCGAAGTAGCCTAGCAACCCAAAAGCTCACACGTGGTTATCAGCAGAAACAGTGTACTATTTTCATGCACACGTTTGCACTCTTTATCGAGGTGTGGCAGATTTGTGGGTGCGAAAAAAACTTTTGAAAGCATTTGATAAAATAAAAATTAAAAAAACATAAAGAAGTTTATTCGTATATTTTGTTATTTCATGAACAGTGATACTTTCTTGTAGTGGTGTAAAGCCTCACGTATTATTAATACTGTGACAGACTGATCGCAAGTGCTCTCGTTACAAGTCGAGTTTTGGGCCTGATTAAGAGTAGCGTTGCCTTGTGAAACGTTGTTGTGATGCCTCGTGTAAGAAGGAGAAATGCGTACCATCACGTTTCCGACTTTGATAAAGGTCCGATTGTGGCCTATCGCGATTGCGGTTTATCGTATCGCGACACTGCTGCTCGCGTTGGTCGAGATCCAATGACTGTTAGCAGAATGTGGAATCGGTGGGTTCAGGAAGGTATTACGGAACGCCGTGATGGATCCCAACGGCCTCGTATCACTAGCAGTCGAGATGACAGGCATCTTATCCGCACGGCTGTAACGGATCGTGCAGCCACGTCTCGATCCCTGAGTCAACAAATGGGGACGTTTGCAAGACAAAAACCATCTGCACGAACAGTTCGACGACGTTTGCAGCAGCACGGACTATCAGCTCGGAGACCGTGGCTGCGGTTACCCTTGACGCTGCATCACAGACAGGAGCGCCTGCGATGGTGTACTCGACGACGAACCTGGGTGCACGAATGGCAAAGCGGCATTTTTTCGGATGAATCTCGATTCTGTTTACAGCATCGCCATCGTCGCATCCGTGTTTGGAGACATCGCGATCATCGCACGATGGAAGCGTGTATTTATCATCGCCATTCTGGCGTATCACCCGGCGTGATGGTATGGGCTGCCATTGGTTTCACGTCTCGGTCACCTCTTGTTCGCATTGACGGCACTTTGAACAGTGGACGTTACATTTCAGATGTGTTACGACCCGTGGCTGTACCGTTCATTCGATCCCTGTGAACCCTTACATTTCAGCAGGATAATGCACGACCGCTTCTTGCAAGTCCTGTACGGGCCTTTCTGGATACACAAAATGTTCGACTGCTGCCCTGGCCAGCACATTCTCCAGATCTCTGACCAATTAAAACGTGTGGTCAATGCTGGCCGAGCAACTGTCTCATCACAATACTCCAGTCTCTACTCTTGATGAACTGTGGTATCGTGTTGAAGCTGCATCGACAGCTGTACCTGTACACGCCATCCATGCTCTGTTCGACTCAATGCCCAGGCGTATCAAGGCCGTTATTACGGCCAGAGCTGGTTGTTCTGGGTACTGAGTTCTCAGGATCTATGCACCAAAACTGCGCGAAAATGTAATCACATGTCAGTTCTAGTATAATATATTTGTCCAATGAATACGACTGTATCATTTGCGTTTCTCCTTCGTGTAGCAATTTTAATGGCCAGTAGTGTATATTAAGCTAGCTACTCCGGAATCAGGGGATACCGTGGCCGTGTAGTTGCGTGTTGGCGACAACAAATAGGTAAACACTAACATAAACATTTCTCATGACCTGATATCGATGAGGGAAGGACGAGAAAACAACGACGATATACACGTATGACGTATACAAGCGGTATACGTGGCGCCTTACAATGCAGCAAGACAACGGACGTCACTGTATAGCAGCAGCAGCTGTCGATGTTACGTAAGGCGCGTCGGCTGGTCGGCAGAAACCTTGCAGTCGTTGTCCTAATGTGGAAACGGAGCGATTTGCCTGATGCCCAAAAGGGCGTGATCATAGGCTTTCGGGCAAAGGTTGGAAGCATTTCCGAGACACAGATGTTTGTGCTGCAGTGGTTAAAGCGTACCGTCCACGGCAGAATGGCGCTATCCAAAAGCGGCGCAGAGACAACTGCGGTGTACACTGAACACACGAGGCGTGTTCTTTTAGCGAGTACCGTTTTGAAATTTAAGAATAAGACGTGCTAAGATATCTGAATAATTTTATTTTTACCAGCTGTACCGATATGAAATGAGCGTTTCTTTTGGTGAAAATGAAACACTAACTTTGAATCGAAAATTAAAAACATTTTATTCAAAATTACTGACCATCGCTTTCTATACATTTTGACGGCCTTTCTGGTAATTTGTGGACAACACGCCATAGAAATGTTCGTCGTTTGAAGCAAACCACTCAGACACCCAATTTTCTACTTCTTCGTAGAAATCGAAGTGTTCCCCAGCCAATACGTGTCCCGTTGATGAAAACAAATGGTGGTCGGTAGGGGCCAAGTGTGGTGAATACGGCGGGTGGGGTGGCAGCTCCCAGCCAAGTGTTTTGATTGTATCCTGAACCAGTTTTGCTTTGTGTGCAGGTGCATTGTCGTGTAAAGAAATTACTTTGCCATGTCTTCTGGCCCATTCTGGTCCTTTTTCAATGAAAGCATAGTTCAAATTGATCTTTTTGTTGTCTGTAGCGATTAGTATCCACAGTTTCAGCGGGTTTTAGAAGCTGACGATACATCACAGCTTTCTGATCCCACCAAACACAGGGCATTGTTTCTTGCCGAATCGATCTGGTTTGGCAGTCAATGTTGATGGTTGTGCCGGATGAACCCATGATTTTTCCCGTTTAGGATCCTTAAAATAAATCCATTTTTCGTCGCCAGTAACAATTCGATACAAAATTTATTTTCTTTCTTGTCTTTGAGGCAAAATTTGACAAATGGTTTTTCGGTTTTCCTTCTGTCTTTAATTCAATTCATGTGGCACTCATTTTCCACACTTTTGGATCTTTCCCATAGCTTTCAAATTGTCAGAAATTGTTTGTTGTGCAACATTTAGCATTGCTACCATTTGCTTGTGACTCAAAGTATCATCTTCATCGAATATTGCTTACAATTCGGCGTCTTCGAACTTTTTTGGTGGTCTTCCACGTTCTTCATTTCTTACATCAGAATCATTATTTCTGAACCGCTGAAACTATCTGATGGAGCATGATCACCATATGCCTCGACAAGCATTCGATGCGACTCTGCAGCACTTTTTTTTAAATGAAAACAAAAAATTCATGCTTTCCGCAAATCATCACTTTCTGGTACAAAAATCGACATTGTTAACACGATGAAAACATATGATGCTGTTTGTTCCATGACTTGATGTGTACTAAATATCTTTGACAGATGTGATAACAAAAAAAAAAAAATTAAGGCTCGTTGACAACAAATGTTCCCCGACACATTTGTATCTTAACGTTAATTTCATACCGGTACACTTGCTACAAAGCTTGTACCTTACTTTTCTACATAATTTCCTTCAATATTGAGGCACTTGTCATAACGTGGTCCCAGTTTTTGAATAGCCTCCTCATACAAGTCTGCCGCCTGACTTGTTAACCACTGCATCACCACCGTTTTGACTTCGTTATCGTCTCGAAGACGCTGACCGCCCAGGTGTTTCTTCAAGTGCAGCAACAGATGGCAGTCACTGGGCGCAAGATCGAGGCTGTACGGAGGGTGACCTAGATGTGATGAGGTCTTTGGTCTGATTCGCCACACGCGGACGGGCATTGTCCTGCAGCAAAACGATGCCCTTGCTCAACTTCCACGGACTCTTGCTTTGATTCTGGTGTGACGTAAGCCACCCACGTTTCATCGCCCGTAACAATGTGGCTTAAGAAATCATCACCATCGTTGTGGTACCACTCAAGGAAAGTCAGTTCACTGTCTAAACGTTTGGTTTTGCGCACATCCGTCAACATTTTCGGAACCCAACGTGCGCACAATTTTCGGTAATACGAGTTGAAACATCCGCTTAGAAAAATTAATGAATTACTGTGCTAATGAACCTCTAGATTATTTGATTTTCAAACAGCTGAGCAGAACTGAACGTACTCAGACATTTCGCTATTTACCTATTCTGACCAACACTAAACTGACACACAATTTTTTTATGGTGTACCATCCTTTTCACTTAGAGGTATGAAAAATATATTACGACCGATTCTCAGATCTACCGAATATACATGTAAAATTTCATCAGAATCAATGGAGCCGTTTCGGAGGAGTATGCCAACTAACACTGTGACACGAGAATTTTATATCCACTACTGGCCACTAAAATTGCTACACCACGTGTTGCAGACCCGAAATTTAAGCGACGGGAAGAAGATGCTGTGATATGCAAATGGTAAGCTTTTCAGAGCATTCACACAAGGTTGGCGCCGGTGGCGACACCTACAACGTGCTGACATGAGGAAAGTTTCCAACCGATTTCTCATACACAAACAGCAGTTGACCGGCGTTGCCTGGTGAAACGTCGTTGTGGTGCCTCGTGTAAGGAGGAGAAATGCGTACCATCACGTTTCCGACTTTGATAAAGGTCGGATTGTAGCCTATTGCGATTGTGGTTTATCGTATCGCGACATTGCTGCTCGCGTTGGTGATGATCCAATGACTGTTTGCAGAATATGGAATCGGTTGGTTCAGGAGGGTAATACGTAACGCCGTGCTGGATCCCAACGGCCTCGTATCACTAGCAGATGAGATGACAGGCACCTTATCTGCACGGCTGTAACGGATCGTGCAGCCACGTCACGATTCCTGAGTCAACAGATGGGGACGTTCGCAAGACAACAACCATCTGCACGAACAGTTCGACGACGTTTGCAGCAGCACGGACTATCAGCTCGGAGACCGTGGCTGCGGTTACCTATGACGCTGTATCACAGACAGGAGCGCCTGCGATGGTGTACTCGACGACGAACCTGGGTGCACGAATGGCAATATGTCATTTTATCAGATAAATCCAGGTTCTATTTAGAGCTTCATGATGGTCGCATCCGTGTTTGGCGACATCGCGGTGAACACACATTGGAAACGTGTATTCGTCATCGCCATGCTGGCGTATCCCCCGGCGTGATGGTATGGGGTGCCATTGGTTCCACGTCTCGCTCACTTTTTGTTCGCATTGACGGCATTTTGAACAGTGGACGATACATTTCAGACGTGTTACGACCCGTGGCTCTACCCTTTATTCGATCCCTGGGAAACCTTACATTTCAGCAGGATAATGCACGACCGCACGTTGCAGGTCCTGTACGGGCCTTTCTGGATACCGTAAATGTTCGACTGCTGCCCTGGCCAGCACATTCTCCAGATCTCGCACCAACTAAAAACGTCTGGTTAAAGGTGGCCGCGTAACTGGCTCGTCACAGTAAGCCAGTCACTACTCTTGATGAACTCTGGTATCGTATTGAAGCTGCGTGGGCAGCTGTACCTGTACACGCCATCCGAGCTCTCTTTGCCTCAATGCCCAGGCGTATCAAGGCCGTTATAACGGCCACAGGTGGTTGTTCTGGGTACTGATTTTTCAGGATCTATACGCCCAAATTGAGTGAAAATGTAATCACATGTCAATTCTAGTATAATATATTTGTCAAATGAATACCCGTTTATCATTTACATTTTTTCTTGGTGTAGCAATTTTTATGGCCAGTAGTGTATATGGCAAAACAACGTTTGCCGGGTCAGCTGTAACATATAAAGATTTTCAGAGGCGGATGGTAGTCGGGTATAGCTAGTAAGTAAATAAAAGTGTCATTTCTGTTCGTGTCGCTGCATATTCACTATCGGATCAAAAGTATCTGGACCACTACTACTGACATTAGTACAGCGTGCGTCCACCCTTCCCCTTTATGAGAATTTCAGCTCTGCTGGTTACGCTTTTAACTAAGAATCTGAATGCCTGCGGAGGAATGGCTCCCCATTCTTCCCCAAGAGCCGAAACCGCAGAAGGTAGTGACGTTGAACTCTGGGTCCCACGAATTTCGCGTCGTAATTCTGGGTAGGCCGGTCCATTTCGGGACGGTATTGTGCACGAACCAACGAACCACAGCCTCATAGATGCTGCTTCACATCAGGGTGTACTGCCATCTAGATAGAAACAATCACTGTTTCTGAGTCTGAACTGTTCATCTACTGTACGCAGTAAAATATGTTCATATTCTTCTGCATCTAGCGTTTTCTTAAACTCAGTAGGGGGAGGACGTTCCCTAGTGGGACCAAATCAGTAGCACAGTAAGACACGTACGACATATACACTCCTGGAAATGGAAAAAAGAACACATTGACAGCGGTGTGTCAGACCCACCATACTTGCTCCAGACACTGCGAGAGGGCTGAACAAGCAATGATCACACGCACGGCACAGCGGACACACCAGGAACCGCGGTGTTGGCCGTCGAATGGCGCTAGCTGCGCAGCATTTGTGCACCGCCGCCGTCAGTGTCAGCCAGTTTGCCGTGGCATACGGAGTCTTTAACACTGGTAGCATGCCGCGACAGCGTGGACGTGAACCGTATGTGCAGTTGACGGACTTTGAGCGAGGGCGTATAGTGGGCATGCGGGACGCCGGGTGGACGTAACGCCGAATTGCTCAACACGTGGGGCGTGAGGTCTCCACAGTACATCGATGTTGTCGCCAGTGGTCGGCAGAAGGTGTACGTGCCCGTCGACCTGGGACCGGACCGCAGCGACGCACGGATGCACGCCAAGACCGTAGGATCCTACGCAGTGCCGTAGGGGACCGCACCGCCACTTCCCAGCAAATTAGGGACACTGTTGCTCCTGGGGTATCGACGAGGACCATTCGCAACCGTCTCCATGAAGCTGGGCTACGGTCCCGCACACCGTTAGGCCGTCTTCCGCTCACGCCCCAACATCGTGCAGCCCGCCTCCAGTGGTGTCGCGACAGGCGTGAATGGAGGGACGAATGGAGACGTGTCGTCTTCAGCGATGAGAGTCGCTTCTGCCTTGGTGCCAATGATGGTCGTATGCGTGTTTGGCGCCGTGCAGGTGAGCGCCACAATCAGGACTGCATACGACCGAGGCACACAGGGCCAACACCCGGCATCATGTTGTGGGGAGCGATCTCCTACACTGGCCGTACACCTCTGGTGATCGTCGAGGGGACACTGAATAGTGCACGGTACATCCAAACCGTCATCGAACCCATCGTTCTACCATTCCTAGACCGGCAAGGGAACTTGCTGTTCCAACAGGACAATGCACGTCCGCATGTATCCCGTGCCACCCAACGTGCTCTAGAAGGTGTAAGTCAACTACCCTGGGCAGCAAGATCACCGGATCTGTCCCCCATTGAGCATGTTTGGGACTGGATGAAGCGTCGTCTCACGCGGTCTGCACGTCCAGCACGAACGCTGGTCCAACTGAGGCGCCAGGTGGAAATGGCATGGCAAGCCGTTCCACAGGACTACATCCAGCATCTCTACGATCATCTCCATGGGAGAATAGCAGCCTGCATTGCTGCGAAAGGTGGATATACACTGTACTAGTGCCGACATTGTGCATTCTCTGTTGCCTGTGTCTATGTGCCTGTGGTTCTGTCAGTGTGATCATGTGATGTATCTGACCCCAGGAATGTGTCAATAAAGTTTCCCCTTCCTGGGACAATGAATTCACGGTGTTCTTATTTCAATTTCCAGGAGTATATATATATATATATTATTTTCGATAAATCCATTTTGAGAGAGCGACTGAACTTGAGTAGTCTTGATTTCTTCTTTTTTCTTCGTTCGTTGTTCCCAAATTACCTTCATACGTTCACTGTGTTCTCTCTTGCGTTCTTCCGACCATCTTTTCTCCCATTCTGTTCTCCGTGTGTTCTTGTTTAAGTGTGTGCTTCTTTATGATGTGTCTAAACTTTTCTTTAATGTCTTCTTCTGCTTCAGTGACCCACATTGTCTTGTTCTTGCTCTTGTTTACCATCTCAAAGATTTGTCTTGTGAGCCTGCTTTTATTCATCCCGCTCATATGTCCATAAAATTTCATCCTTCTCTTTCTAATGGTGTCTTTATCTGTTTCTATGTCTTCGTAAATCTCTCTAGTTGGCCTCTTCGTCCAAATTTCTTCTCGAAATACTGGTCCATATATTTTAATCAGAATTCTTCTTTCCTGCTTTTCAATTTCTCTGATCTTAGTATGACCACGAATCACTGTAGTGTATGCAGCATAAAGTGCTCCTGGTAGGACTATTGTGTTGTAATGCCTTAGTTTTACATTGACAAAATGGTTCAAATGGCTCTGAGCACTATGCGACTTAATTTCTGAGGTCATCAGTCCCCTAGAACTGAGAATTACTTAAACCTAACTAACCTAAGGACATCACACACATCCATTCTCGAGGCAGGGTTCGAACCTGCGACGGTAGCAGTCGCTAGGTTCCAGACTGCAGCACCTAGAACCGCACAGCCACTCCGGCCGGCTCACATTGACAGAAACTGATTTCTGATGATACTGATTCCAAGTGAGCTTATATGCTTCTCGTAATCTGGAAATCCTATCTTTATTAGCTATTGAGTTCAGTCCTGGTGGTTGGATTATTTCTCCTGACATCTGAAGGGGGCAACTTGTGCCTCTTTCCCATATCGCAACTGGTGTGCTGTTTCTTCACATACACTCCG
Source organism: Schistocerca gregaria (assembly GCF_023897955.1). NCBI lineage: Eukaryota > Metazoa > Arthropoda > Insecta > Orthoptera > Acrididae > Schistocerca > Schistocerca gregaria. The sequence continues at coordinate 124,052,873 of NC_064930.1, read as the reverse complement.
CCACCTCCCAATGCATGGGACTTTTTCTTTGTGCCACCTATATTTGGTCCACACAAACAGAAACACTGGACATGATGAAAGGTCAAAAACTACTTAGATTCGTTCACACATGAAATATAAAATGATGCTATACTACAATTTCAAATTGATGAAAATATAATATAAAATGAAAATATCGGCTCTCGATACTGCTATTTCGATGTCGATAGATCGATATATCATTGAAGAAATTAGCTTCTACATAACGATTTTGAAAAGTATCGATATATCGACATCTGTCAACAGGCCTACTAGCCAGTTCCTTTTATAGTGGTGGATCCGCCTCTCAGGACATGTAGTTGCCAATTCTGTATTAAATGAATGTTATCCCTAGCAGATGCTGTTGAACTCCGTGACTGTTCCTTTAGAGGGCGTAGAAAAATTTCCGCTACCAGTCACAATAAAAGGTTATTTATTTGTAAAACGACCGGTTTCGATTCAACTGGCTCTGAGCACTATGGGACTTAACTTCTGAGATCATCAGTCCCCTAGAACTTACAACTATGTAAGCCTAACTAACCTAAGGGCATCACACACATCCATGCCCGACGGAAGATTTGAACCTGCTACCATAGCGGTCGCGCGGTTCCGGACTGAAGAGCTTAGAACCGCTTGGCCACTCCAGCCAGCGACCGGTTTCGGGCTTGCGCCCATCATCAGGTGTTTATACATTCATTTACATTTTTATATGCTGGAGGTCACTGTATAACTAAAAAAAATATTTTCTGGTGACTAAACAGATACATGTAGGACAATTGTAAATAGGAAGGGGGCATTTGTCGAAAATGTATATGTACTTACATAAAGCTGAAGCATTAGTATTCTGTATTACCTAGGGTCGTCCGGCTACTACTGATAAGAGTATAGCCCTGCCAGATCGGATGAATCTTTTCGGAATTCCCGGCTTTTGGGGCGCTCTTGTGAAATGTTTGTGTCCTGGCGGGGTCGCCAGTTTGCAGCGCGGTGTGTGTAGCCGCGGGTAGCGCGGGCTGTGACGGCGCGTGTCCAGAGATTGTCGCCTCACCCCCCGCAGGTCCGTCCTCGCTACAGGGCGCACAAAAAGCGCGCCCTCGCTATCTGGCCGGACCGCACAAAGCGCCGCTGTGGCCGGCCACACATTTAGACCGCAGCCCCGAGCTGTGGCGAGCCGTGGCTACGCCACTGTGCCAACTCGGCGCTCAGCCGCCGCCTACTTGTGCCAGCCAGCTGCGCCCGGCGAGTTTACTGCCGCATCCCTGCAGCTGCAGCAGTGTGTAATGTCTCTTGCAGCGGTCTCTCCGCGATATTTTCAGAAATTTATATAAATTATATAACTCAGTACATATCTAGAAATATTTCCTGTACAGGTTCCGGAACTCTCGGAACAGAGGTGATGCAAAACTTTTTTTTGATATGTGTAAAATTAGGCTCACATAATAACATGGACCTAGTTAAGTTTGTGGGGGACATGTGTCTCACCTCATTGATGATCAAAATCGATCAGTTCAAAATTTTTTGATTCTTGAAATACGTTGTTTCTTCACAAGGGAAGACAGATTTTTGTCATTTTATTTTTCAAATACGTACTAAATAAATTTTAACCATAAAAGGGCTAAGTGATGTTCACACTGATGTGGTTCGATTGTCATTTGTGATCTGTCAACCTTGTTACCTAAAATTTTAGGGAGAAGTTCTTCAATATGTTAAGAGGGAGACTGGCTCACCCATGTTTTTTGGTAACTGGTCAGACAGTCACAATTCCCTGTCCCTTTATTTTACCTCTTCTGCGATTTTACTTCTGTTGTTGTCCTTCCTCGTTGTATAAAGGCCTGTCAGATAGAATGGTTGTGTCGGTTAGGGCGAGTAAGGTGTGGGAGTGAGTTAACGAGTGTCATTTTATAGGTTTTCTTCTCACAGTGTGTCTACAATTTCAGTCATTTTATCCACATTCGTTTCTTTTAATAGTTGCTATGACTTTATTTATCGATTGTCATTTTTTACTAGCAGTTCACTGTTGCTAACTCAGTTTACATATTGTCAATTTGTTATATGGAGATAATGAGTGGAGTTTTGGACGCTAGAAAATGGAGTGGCAAGTGGAGAAATCGACACACTTACGGCATATTTTTCTGTTTGAATTCAGTGAATGTGTGTGACAGCAGCGGAGACAGCTAGAAACATTTGCGGATCGTATGGGGATACTGCCATTAGACAGAGAACACTAAAGAGGATCGTTCAGAAAGACCTTGGTGTTTTGATGGAGATCATTTTAACGCATTAATCCACAATGATCCATGTCTGTCTGCTCGAGAACTGGGAGATGTGACGAACTATGATCATTCCGTCACCGTGCGACATTTGGATGAAACAGGGACGGTTCAAAAATCGGGCGTGTGGGTACCGCATGCTCTAACCCAAAGTCACAAAAATCAGCCTGTGCCCATATGTGCATCTGTGCTTGCTCGTCATCAAACGACGATTCCTATCCAGTATCGTTACTGGTGACGGGAAATGGTGTCTTTAAGCTAACCAGAGGAAAAGAAAGAAACGGTTGAGCCCAAACAAAGCAGAAACTCCCCATACAAAGACCTGTGCACATCCAGGCCAATATGTAACGCACGCGTGTAATCATATCGTTAGCTGGGCTAATGGAAAGTTGTTCTGTTACACAGCCTGCTACATTATTGTATGAATTTACACTAGGCATTTATTGCAGGAGATATCTTGTGTCTCCACCTCAATTGACATGCTGTAATGTCTCTTGCAGCGGTCTCTCCGCGATATTTTCAGAATTTTTTATAAATTATATAACACAGTACATATCTCGAAATATCTCTTCTTATCTTACCGACTCCTAAACTTTAATGTACGATGATTATCAATGCAAAGTAGTTTCGAGCCCTATTATTCCTTGGAACGTCCATTTACTCCATGGAATAGCTTCTCTGCTATCTATGTTTTCTCTTATGAAAAGAACGATTCAGATCTTGCCTATTAGGAGGAGGAGGATGTCTATGTATGTATTGTTGAGCTAGTCGCCATCTTGATGGCCCTGACTAACATTAGCCTATACCTTTCACAAATCACTTACCTCACAAAAATCTTCGTTACTCGAACTACTGCAATACCGCAAGCGCCACTACTGCCAGCTGAATAAAAGATTCAAACTACTGAAGGCACTAACTACTGATAGGCATAGTTAGCAAATGAAAGATTTTAATACAGTACAGACAATGTATTTACCTTAATAGTGTTCAAAAGTCATTATTTATATCAGTTCATGACATCCAGTCTAACAAATTTACTGTCTCTGATGGACACACGTCCAGATCATCCACTCTCAAAACTCCGTCATCTATCTCCCCACATCCACCACTGCTGGCAGCTCGCCTCCAACTGCACAACGATACGCGCTGTTAGCATCCAGCTGCCGCTGCCCAACACTACAATGGCAGACAACAATGCAAACTAGCCACGGAGTGCACACAGCACAGCCAGTGATTTTTCATGCAGAGCACTAGGTGGCGTTACCAATAAGAAAACCTAAACAGCCTACTTAAAGATCTAAACTAAAACAAAACAAAAATTAAAACCAGAATTAGAACCTTTCGGCGTACTCAAGAAGATGGATGAAACTATCCGTATTTTCAAAATTGTTTTCCGATCTGGAGTTGTGATATTGTGCAACTGCAGTATCGATTAAGACACCTAGGTGTGGAAAGTATAAGACGAATGGATTTTCCCATTCATCAGATGGAAGATTGGATGGATCAGGTCCATATTTGAGTTCAAAATGAATCTGGAGAAATTCGACTAACCCTTCTCTTCCAGGAATCTTTAATAGTTGACCATTCCTTAGACGAATTTCGATTGTTTCATGCCACAATCCTGAGTACCTGTTCCTGGGGGTTCCTTCTGGTCTCTCAAATCCGTTACGTCTCCTGTGCGGTACGCCATTGCGACGCCTGTCCTCCGTGCCCTGTCCCATGTTCCTGTTCGATCAGTTTCACGCAGTTCAGCAAGACATCGATGAAGAAAATTTTTCAGAAGATTGTAAAAATTTGCGTATGTAAAGATTTTTTTTTTGGCTATGAGGCAGGTTTTATCTTTCCTATGAATTCTAGAATATCTCTCAAATTTCTGAATTATTCTGTCTTTTCTATCATCTGTGACACCTATTTGGGGTCTAAGCCTCCAGCTTTTCCGTGGTTTCCCTGTGAAGGCCAGTTCCTGAATAGGTAGACCTGATTAACAACTGTACAAGTCCATCTTCCCTGGTTGTGTACGTGGGATGCGGGTATGCCCCAGTACACAAAGCAACAACTAGGTATCTAGGTAACGAAGATCGGTGTTACCTGTACCAAATCTCTTTCAATTCTTGTAACCAGAAAATTTTACTAACTTCTTAAAGTTTATAGGAACGTATGTTCCACAAATTCTAACGAGCTAGCTAAACCAATAGTTAGCTCGCAAAGTGGATGTATATCAACTTTGCTCGCTGCGACGGGCGATCGACTGACAATTCTCTTGCAGCGGTCTCTCCGCCATATTTTGAGAAATTTTATAAATTATATAACTCAGTACGTATCTCGAAATATCTCTTCTTATCTTACCGATTCCTAAACTTTAATATACGATGATTATCAATGCAAAGTAGTTTGAAGCCCTATTCTTCCTTGGAGCGTCCATTTACTCCATGGAATAGCTTTTCTGCTATCTATGTTTTCCCTTATGAAAAGAATGATTCAGATCTTGCCGATTAGCCGTGAATGAAGGAGGATGTATATGTATGTATTGTTGAGCTAGTCGCCATCTTGATGAGATTCTGTATGAGAAGGAATTTAATACATGAACTAAACTAAAGTAAGTGTGTCCGCGTATTATTTAACTGATTATTATTGACAGTGTCTGCTTACTACGCTGTGTTGCACGAGATCAGTGGGGAACGTCTGATTTACATTGGACGAACCTGCCGTTTTGTATGCTCAAGATATCCGGTTACTTCAAATAAATACGCTAACACGGTCTTACCAGCAGATCTCCGGTCTTCCCCATGTGATCACAGAAAGTTAATAATTATTACAAATGTTTTCAAGAGATCGACAGACAATTTTCGTTGCACCGAAACTTCGAATTGCTTCACTGCCTTACGGAATTTAAGTCAAGCTCAATTTAATCAGGATAGAACAGTATTGAACTGTGTGAACATGATAAGCCTTCTTTGTGAAGGAAAATTCCCTTAACATAGGCATGTTTTTACTATCCTGATCAGTGAAGCTAAATCGGGCCAGTGTGAGAGAGGTTTTTAAATTTTTTGAATACAAAAAAAAAAATTAAAAGTGGAAACCGGTATAGAGGCATGTGAGATAGAGACGGGCAGACTCGTTCATCCTTGTGAACTAGTTCACTGCTGATCGTGCTTTTTTGGAAACCGTTCATTTTTACTCGTTGACCGTTCATTTGTGCTCGGTATATGGTTCTTATGAAAACTGAAAACGAGTAGTATAGGCGACGGGAGGATGGAGGACACCAAGAGGAAGCACCTGCCTCCCCCTCCCCTCCCCCCTGCAGTACAGAGTTTTTATTCATTACATAATTCCTACACACTTTTGGAAGTAATATCTGTGATTCTGCAAAACCTCTCGTTTAGCCAACCGTAGCCTTGTGTGTGGCTGATCGGAGGGGAATGATATAGGGTGGCGCACGGAAAACCGGCCCCGAGTACAGACTGCTCGCCAATTACGGACGATGTGTTGCCCGTTACGAGCAGATACAACAGACAGACAAACATTTAATAATTAGGCAGTGAATAAATAACAAGATAATGCAAGCAACAGTTGCGAAGCAATCGATGACGATGTGTAGAGAGAGCTGGAGAAGAGAACATGAAATCTCACGCGACGCTTATGTAGTCTTGTAAACATGTTGCTGGCTGTTTACCAACTTAATAGACCACAAGTGTGTTGTATAAAATTCTTCGTTTCGACTTCGACTACATGGCTATGCTACGTTGTAAACAGTAATCGTTTACACCCTATATATATGTCACGTTGCCTCTGAGTTCGTAGAAGTAGAGACTTTATGGAAGCGTAAAATAAAATGTGGTTTTATCACACTTGCGTCACAGGCTTAGTAAAAATTAGGTTTTTATGTTGCGTTATTAAAGTTAATGCAGCAATAATAATAATAATAATTATTATTATTATTATAATAATTAAGTTCGCAGTAATAAAGTTTTTGGTTTGAAAGCTCCTTCTGAACAAATCTTTTTGAGATAAGTAAATACGATTTTATGGCAATCTATGTCTTTTCAAATGGATAGGCACTGCTTTCCCTACTAAGGCAAAATGACCGACAACCCACTTTTTTTTTCAGAGAAACCAAACTGGCAGGTAATACAAATTGGAGACAGTCAAACTTAAAAATAATGAGAGCCTTCCTAAATGTAATGTTTTGCATATGAAAGACACACGAAAATCGTTTTATATGAATTTTCTTACACTACAAATTAAGCAAATTATTGAAAGTTAGCTGCTAAATCAAATCGATGAAACCAAAAAATATATGAATAACAAAAAAAAAAAATGCCTTGTTATAAGTATGTCTTCTGCTGTTCATCGATATAATGAAGTGAGCTGATATGTCCTTTTGTTACCTGAAAAGACGTACCTATTACATACAACGTAATTTTTATGTAATTTACGTGACTATAAAATACTTTTTGATTACCGGCCGTGGACGCTGAGTAGCCAGAAGTAAAAGTGCAAGAACTGTTTGGAACACGTGTAAAATGGGCGAGCGCAGTGAACGGAACGAACAACTGGGTGCTGAACTAACTATATAGGAGAAGTCGGCAGTGGAACTGAGGCAGGCGGTCGTACGAAGAAGGGCGAGTGCGGCCGAGGGAGGCCGAGGCTGAGGCGAGCACGCGACCCAGGCTGGAACGAGAACTGACCAAGTGGCCGCCGAGACCGAAGTGAACTAGTGAACTATGAACCCATCGTTGCTCGTTCCCAGGAACTATAAGTAGACCGCCGCGACAGAAGTGAATTATGTATGAACCGATCATTCCTTGGAATTCGTTCCTTGGTCCTTTCGTTCACCTTGGTGAACCGTTCCTTTGCACTCGTTCGTTCACGAACTACCCATCTCTACGTAATATACAGGGTGCATCAAAAAGAAGCATCCGATTCTGCGCGTCTGTATGTCTGAAAGTAATAAACATATACGACGGTACTTCGGAAAGTAAAGATACACAGAACGCCAGAAAAACAGAAGAGTTTTCGCGAGCAAGTTGGCAACACTGGTGTTAACCTTGAACCGTCAGCTTTCTCCTGGCGGTCGTAGGGCAGTTGAACGTTGCTTCTGGTCGGAGTAGGTCGTGTTTAAAATGGCTGCGCCCATTCAGAATCCTTCCAAATGCGAAGTGCGCTGCGTCATACGTTTTCTTCACGCAAAAGGGCAGCGACCGGCGGATATTCACAAAGAAATTGTTTCTGTTTATGGGAACATTATGAATCAACAAAATGTAGCGAAACGGTGTCGTCATTTCTCTGAAGTTAGGACCGATGTTCGCGACGAACAAAGAACAGGTCGGACGTGATCTCTGGTGCTCTTCTTCAGAGAACGAAGGAAGCAATTCGTGCGAATAGACGTCTCACATTGAAAGAATAGCATCAAATCATACCGGACGTGTCAATGACAATATGCGTTAGATGAGTATGTGCCAAGCAAGATCGTACGAGATGGAAAAGAGGCACCGTGGTACAAAACCGAGTTAGAAAACTGCTGCGGAAGCAAAGGAAACTTCACGGCAAACATTAACATAGCCAAAGCCTTGCAGACAAACAAAAATTACGCGAAGCGAAATGTAGTGGGAGGACGGCTATGCGACAGGCGGTCAATGAATTCGAAAGTAAAGTTCTATGTATTGACTTGGCAGAAAATCCTAAGAAATTTTGGTCTGATGTCAAAGCGGTAGGTGGATCAAAACAAAATGTCCAGACACTCTGTGACCAAAATGGTACTGAAACAGAGGATGACAGACTAAAGGCTGAAATACTAAATGTCTTTTTCCAAAGCTGTTTCACAGAGGAAGATGCCACTGTAGTTCCTTCTCTAGATTGCCGCACAGATCACAAAATGATAGATATCGAAATAGACCATACAGAAATAGAGAAACAATTAAAATCGCTCAAAAGAGGAGAGGCCGCTGGACCTGATGGGATACCAGTTCGATTTTACACAGAGTACGCGAAGGAATGCAGTCAAATTAAATCGGGTGATGCTGAGGGAATTAGATTAGGAAATGAGACAGTTAAAGTAGTAAAGGAGTTTTCCTATTTAGGAAGTAAAATAACTGATGATGGTCGAAGTAGAGAGGATATAAAATGTAGACTGGCAATGGCAAGGAAAGCGTTTCTGAACAAGAGAAAGTTGTTAACATCGAATATAGATTTATGATCAGGAAGTCGTTTCTGAAAGTCTTTGTATGGAGTGTAGCCATGTATGGAAGTGAAACATGGACGATAACTAGTTTGGACAAGAAGAGAATAGAAGCTTTCGAAATGTGGTGCTACAGAAGAATGCTGAAAATAAGGTGGATAGATCACGTAACTAATGAGGAGGTATTGAACAGGATTGGGGTGAAGAGAAGTTTGTGGCACAACTTGACTAGAAGAAGGCATCGGTTGCTAGGACATGTTTTGAGGCATCAAGGGATCATAAATTTAGCATTGGAGGGCAGCGTGGAGGGTAAAAGTCGTAGAGAGAGACCAAGAGATGAATACACTAAGCAGATTCAGAAGGATGTAGGTTGCAGTAGGTACAGGGAGATGAAGACGCTTGCACAGGATAGAGTAGCATGGGGAGCTGCATCAAACCAGTCTCAGGACTGAAGACCACAACAACAACAACGCGAAGGAACTTGCCTCCCTTCTTGCAGCGGTGTATCGTAGGTCTCTAGAAGAGCGTAGCGTTCCAAAGGATTGGAAAAGGGCGCAGGGCATCCCCGTTTACAAGAAGGGACGTCGAACAGATGTGCAGAACTATAGACCTATATCTCCAATTTCGATCAGTTGTAGAATTTTAGAACGCGTATTATGTTCGAGCATAATGACTTTTTTGGAGACTAGAAATCTACTCTGTATGAATCAGCACGTATTTAGAAAAAGACGGTCGTGTGGAAACCAGCTCGCACTATTCGTCCACGAGACTCGGAGGGCCATAGACACGGGTTCCCAGGTAGATGCCGTGTTTCTTGACTTCCGCAAGGCGTTCGACACAGTTCCCCACAGTCGTTTAATGAACAAAGTAAGAGCATATGGACCATCAGACCAATTGTTTGATTGGATTGAAGAGCTCCTAGATAACAGAACGCAGCATGTCATTCTCAATGGTGAGAAGTCTTCCGAAGTAAGAGTGATTTCAGGTGTGCCGCAGGGGAGTGTCGTAGGACCGTTGCTATTCACAATATACGTAAATCACCTTGTGGATGACATCGGAAGTACACTGAGGCTTTATGCGGATGCTGCTGTGGTAAATGGAGAGGTTGTAACAATAGAACATTGTACTGAAATGCAGGACGATCTGCAACGAATTGACGCATGGTGCAGGGAATGGCAATTGAATCTCAATGGAGACAAGTGTAATGTGCTGCGAATATATGGAAAGATAGAACCCTTATTATTTAGCTACAATATAGCAGGTCAGCAAGTGGAAGCAGTTAATTCGATAAATTATCTGGGAGTACGCATTAGGAGTGATATAAAATGGAATGATCATATAAAATTAATGGACGGTAAAGCAGATGCCAGACTGAGATGCATTGGAAGAATCCTAAGGAAATGCAGTCCGGAAACAAAGGAAGTAGGTTACAGTACGCTTGTTCGCCCACGGCTTGAATACTGCTCACCGGTGTGGGATTCGTACCAGATAGGGTTGATAGAAGAGTTAGAGAAGATCCGACGGAGAGCAGCGCGTTTCGTTACAGGATCATTTAGTAATCGCGAAAGCGTTACGGAGATGATAGATAAACTCCAGTGGAAGACTCTGCAGGAGAGACTCTCAGTAGCTCGGTATAGGCTTTTGATGAAGTTTCGAGAACATACCTTCACCGAGGAGTCAAGCAGTATATTGCTCCCTCCTACGTATATCTCGCGAAGAGACTGTGAGTATAAAATCAGAGAGATTAGAGCCCACACAGAGGCATACCGACAACGAACGATACGAGACTGGAATAGAAGGGAGAACCGACAGAGGTACTAAAGGTACCCTCCGCCACAAACCGTCATTTGGCTTGCGGAGTATGTGTGTAGGTGTAGATGTAGATGTAGAACTCTTTATGACGTTGTGACTGTGGAGTTAGGGTACAGGAAACTGTGTGCTCGCTGGGTTCCAAAACTGTTAACGGAAGAACACAAAAAGTAAAGGTTGGGCTTTGCACTCTGCTTTCTCACACGCTATGCTGAAATAAGGTGACGAGTTTCTTTATCACATTGTGACAGGTGATGAGACGTGCGTTTATCACCATAGACCTGAATCCAAGCAACAATCAATGCAATGGCGCCATTGGAACTCGCCAAAAGCCGAGGATTGCAAAACGTCGATTCCAGCGAAGAAAATCGTGGCTTCTGTTTTTTAGGACAGAGAAGGCATTCTTCTGCTGGAATTTACGCCTCCTGGAACGACAATTAATGCTGCTGCACCTTACCAGACTTTGAAACGTCTTCGAAGGTCATTTCAAAACAAACGCAGGGGAATGCTGGCAAGTGGAGTCCGCTTGCTTCGTGACAAAGCTCGGCCTCACACAGCGCTCGAAATTGGACGTACTGGACCATCCGCCATACAGCCCCGACCTTGCGCCCACCGACTTCTGTGTCTTCCGTTACCTGAAGTCACATCTTGGTGAGAAATCATTCCGCGACGGCGAAGACATCAAAGATGAAGTTGAAATGTGGTTCCGACAACAGACGGCAACCTTCTATGACTGTGGCGTACAAAAGCTTGTGCACCGACTTGACAAATGTTTGGATAACGCGGGTGATTATGTCGAAAAATAACAAATAATCCAGTTAATAAGGTGTAACTGACGGTTTCTAAACAAATGTTCTGTTTAAGGACTGCAAGCCATTGTATCTTTACTTCTCGAAATACCCTCGTACAATGAATTTTGTTCTTTGATGGACACTCAAAATTTATTTTTTCCATACCTTTTCATAGGTGTTCAATATGCCCCTTTTTAGATGCACATCTTAGCGAGTATGTCTCGAGTTACAGCTTCCACAGCAGCTGTTATGCGATGTCTCAGTTCATTCATTGTTGCTGGTAATGGAGGCACATAAAGAGTCTTTTATAAACCGTCACAAGAAATAATCATATATAGTCACGTTCGATGACCTTGGAGACCAGTAATGTAAGCCCGAATCATTTGGTCCAGTTCGACCGATCCATCGCTTTAAAAATTCCCACACTTCCAGATACCAGAAAGTTCTGAAACATATCGAGCTGTGTGCTTCCTGTGTTCTCGGCAAAGAAAACTGGACCATACATCTTTTCCCGTGAAACTGCACAAAACACATTAAACTGTGGAGAGTCCCTCTCATGTTGTAGAACTTCCTGTGGTTGTTCTGTACCCCACCCTCCCATATTATGATGGTTCGCCTTTCCATTTAAATGGGATGTTGCCCCGTCACTAAACACTAAGCGTGGAGGAAAACTGTCATCCTCTATCTTGCCAACAACGAAACTGCAGAACTCCACACATTGTTGATAATATTGTTCTCGGGTATGCAGCCGGATCATAACGTCTTCATGACACAATATTTCCGCGGTCCAACTGGCCTCCATCTTCAGGTGTGTGTGCTGGTGCACGATCTCGCCGGAACTGACTTCCCAGCGCAAGCGGCGGCCCCTATAAAGGCCGCAGAGGACCCACAACGCGTGCGCGAGAAGGTGCCGTAACCGCCCTCTAGCGCAGTAGACATACCCCGCCGCCAGTGATGGAAACAGGCGAAATCGAGATATCGCTGTCAAAAATTAAAAAATTAAAAATAAATAAAAATTTTATTCCGACGATAGAACCACAGACCGTTTTTTTTAAATGTCGGATAACACTGGGCCCCAAGACTTACTTAAAAGAAAACCCTTGTCTCTATTAATAAGATTGTCAGATAACCGAATCTCTACGGATTCTTTTAAAATACAGTCCCAATAGCGAGATGCAGGGGCAACCATTTGTGTCTCGTCATGTAGTATTCTGTGTCCCTCGGTGAGACAGTGTTCCGCCACTGCAGACTTCTCAGGTTGAAGCAGCCTTGTGTGCCGCTGATGCTCAACACATCGCTCCTGAATGGTCCGGATTGTCTGACCAATATGTGTCTTTCCACAGTGGCAAGGGATCTTGTAAACACCGGGCTTCCTCAAACCCAAGTCATCCTTAACAGAGCCAAGGAGCGCTCTAATCTTGGCTGGCGGACGAAAAATACTTTTGATGTCATATCTTTTCAGAATCCTTCCTATCTTCGAGGAAATGCTCCCAGCAAAAGGCAGAAAAGCTACCGATTTGCAGGTATCTTCTGGTGGTTCAGGCGAAGGTCCAAACTGGAAAGCACGACGGATCTGTTTATCTGTATAGCCATTCTGCTTGAACACAATCTTAAGATGGTCCAATTATTGTGTCAAGCTTTCTCCATCTGAAATGGCATAAGCTCTTCTCGCCAACGTCCGCAGGACCCCCGTACGCTGGAACGATGGATGACAGCTAGAAGCATGTAAGTAACGGTCCGTGTGCGTAGGCTTTCGATAAACGCTGTGTCCCAGTGTCCCGTCATCCTTTCTGTACACCAGAACATCCAGAAACGGAAGCTTTCCATCATTTTCCACTTCCATGGTAAATTTGAGCCCTTTGTCCCCAATAGTCGCCAATCATTTTATGGAAGATTTTGAGGACATGGCGCTGAAGACGGCGTCCTTAAAACCAACCTGTTTTTGGAGGTGCGTTGACGATACGTTTATGGTGTGGCCTCATGGGAGAGAAGCTCTGGACCGCCTCCTAGATCATTTCAATTCCCTGCATCCTAGCATCAAATTTACCATGGAGGTGGAAAATGATGGAAAGCTTCCGTTTCTGGATGTTCTGGTGTACAGAAAGGATGATGGGACACTGGGACACATCGTTTATCGAAAGCCTACGCACACGGACCGTTACTTACACGCTTCTAGCTGAAGCATGGCGGCCAGTTGGACTGCGGAAATATTGTGTCATGAAGACGTTATGATCCGGCTGCATACCCGAGAAGAATATTATCAATTATTATGCCGGGAAAGCCTTCGTAGTCACTCCACACATTGTTGTTTGTCACCTCCACTAAGAGTTTGCACCAGCTGAAATTTGTGTGGTTCAGTGTGTAAGCGTCGACGCAACACGCGCCAGACGACCATCGGGGGCATGTTGAACAGCCCAGTTGCACGGCGAACAGTTTTCTGCGGGGTCCTTGTGAGACCGTGGCGGAAGCGTTCTAAGTCTGTGTCAAGACACGGCGATTTGCCTTTACACGAGCAACCTGCTTCTCGGAATTGTCTGTGCCATCGTCTAACGTCCTGTCCTATACGAGGATCCACGCCATAGCTAGTACGAAAGTCACGCTCAACAGTTGCCGGCCGCTGTGACCGAGCGGTTCTAGGCGCGCAGTCCGGAACCGCGCGACTGCTACGGTCGCAGGTTCGAATCCTGCCTCGGGCATGGATGTGTGTGATGTCCTTAGGTTAGTTAGGTTTCAGTAGTTCTAAGTTCTGGGGGACTGATGACCTCAGAAGTTAAGTCCCATAGTGCTCAGAGCCATTTGAGCTCAACAGTTGTTACTGACCTCCACCGCGCAAAACGTAGAACACAAAACGCTTTCTGTTGCCCCGACACCATTTTTACTACAATTGAAGTGGGCGCACACTGCTGCTACCTAGCGTTAACCATGTAAAACTAGAGATTTTGTTCTTTCCAACAGTGTGATGTTCACGCACCTATCTCAAATAACACAATAGTTATGGTATTTTTAAATCGGATGAGTCTGTTTGATACATCCTTACAATGTCTGAAGCATACAGGTACTGAATATATTGCGAAGATGGTATATAGATATAAAAAGTAGCTGGGATCCTGGCTTCGCTGAGGAAGTTCATATGAGATTTTTTGCTAGTTGGAATAAAATGAAGAGCTAAAAATGTTATAAAAAAACATGTTGTATTTATAACACTTGTGTAAGTACAAGGCCGGGTTGGCCGAGCGGTTCTAAGCGCTTCAGTCTGGAACCACGCGACCGCTACGGTCGCAGGTTCATATCCTGTCTCGGTCATGGATGTGTGCGATGTCCTTAGGTTAGTTAGGTTTCAGTAGCTCCAAGTTCTAGGGGACTGATGATCTCAGCTGTTAAGAGGTTCAAATGGCTCTAAGCACTACGAGACATAATATCTGAGGTCACCATTCCCCTATACATAGAACTACTGAAACCTAACTAACCTAAGGACATCACACACATCCATGCCCGAGGCAGGATTCGAACCTGCGACCGTAGCAGTCGCGCGGTTCCGGACTGCGCGCCTAGAACCGCTAGACCACAGCGGCCGGCCATCTGACGTGTTAATGGCCTAAGAGCTTTTAGCATAGTACTCGATAATGGCGTAAAAGCCGAAATGTAGATCGTACAAAAGAAAAATACAGTAATATGGACTCAAACGGCGGTGTATTCATTAAAAAAATACTACACGACGGTCGGTGAGCGCCATCGAAAACTTCCTACTTAGCAGCGCTTTTAAAATAGTGAACACATACATGCAATGTGCGTTTTGCTTGGTTTGTTTCCATTGCTCACCTGAAAATTACACCGCTGGTGGAAATGCATTTTCACAGATCGTTTCTTGTGCTCTTTTTTGACAAAATTCAGCATAATTTTCATTTCCTTATTTCCTCCTAGTGCCAATACTTTTGTTTTATTTGTGTTAATTTTCATTCCATATTTTTTTCCGTTAGTTGCAATGGTGTCCACCAAATCCTGTAATTCTTTTTCCCCTGTAGCTAGAAGGACCATGTCATCAGCAAACCTCAAACACCATACTCTTCTTCCTCCAATTTCTACACCATTGTCTTCTAATGAGCATTGGTCAATCATATTTTCCAAGTAGAGGTTGAAAAGCGCAGGTGATAGACAGCATCCATATCTTACTCCTTTTCCTAGTCCGATCCAGTTTGTACTTCCTCCTCTCACTTTAATTGAAACTTTTTGATTAAGATATAATGAGTTTACAAGTCTTCTGGTTTTTCATCCACTATCTTTTCCCTCATTATAGTCGCCAGCTTGTCCCAAACCACATTGTCCAATGCCTTTTCTAGATCGACGAAGCACATATATAGGTCTCTCCCTTTTTCAATAAACCTTTCTCCCAAGATTCGTAGGAGCCCTATTGCATCTCTGGTGCCCGTATTCCGTCTAAAGCCAAACTGCTCCTTGCCAAGATTCTCCTCCATTACTTTTTCAAGTCTTTTATTAATTATTCTTAACATCACTTTGGCTGCATGTGAAATGAGGCCGATTGTTCCGGCTCGCTGCATTTCTTGGTTTCCTGTTCTTTCGGTAATGGAATCATTACAGTTGTCAGAAAGTCTTCAGGCCATCACCCAGTGTCATATATTTTATTACATAACCTCAATATTGTGCGAAGTACAATACATTAATAACGGATGTAACCGCCAGGATGTTGTATGCAAGCGTGCAAACGAGCGTGAATTTTGTTGTACACGTGCTGGATATAAGTTTGTGGGAGGGAGTTCCACGTTCGTTCCACGTGGTCGGTCAGTACAGGGACGGTTATTGCTGGTTGTGCAAAACGTTAGAGCGATCGTTCGAGACACATCTGGTGATAATGCAGGCCAAGGCAACGCGCTGACTCTCTATAGGGCATGCTGGGTTACAACAGCGGTATGTGGCCAGGCGTTATCCTGCTGGAAAGCAACATTGTGGAATGCTGTTCAGGAATGGCAGCACAACACGTCGAATCACGGGACTGAAGAAAGAATTTGCAATCAGGCTGTGTGGGAGAACCACGAGAGCGTTCCTGCTGTCATACGGAATCGCACCCCAGACTGTAACTCCAGTGCGTGTAGCACTGGTTCGTTGTCGGCGCTCAACCGTTTGCTTGTAACCAACACACGGCCCTCACTGGCACCGAGGAGGAACCATCGTTCATCAGAAATTACAAGAGACCTCGAACCTGGCCACCGGTGAGTTCTCGCTTGACGCCTCTGAAGCTGCAAATGACGGTGGTTTGGGGTCTGTGGAAAGCACGCTGCAGGGCGCCTGGATCAGAGCTGTCCTTGAAGTAAACGACTTGTAACAGTTCGCTGGATCACTGTGGTACCAACTCCTGTTCCAGTTGTCGCTGCAGATGCAGTACAATGCGCCAGAGCCTTACGTCGAACAAGACGCCCTTCGTTCTCGGTAGTGCCACGTGGCTGTCCCGAGCCCTGTGCAAATTGGTTCAAATGGCTCCGAGCACTATGGGACTGAGGTCTTCAGTCCCCTAGAACTTAGAACTATTTAGACCTAACTAACATAAGGACAAGACACAACACCCAGCCATCAAGAGGCAGAGAAAATCCCTGACCCCGCCAGGAATCGAACCCGGGAACCCGGGCGCGGGAAGCGAGAACGCTACCGCACGACCACGAGATGCGGGCGAACTATTTTGAACACTTGAATGTTATCTCAGCTGCTTTTCCGAAACCTTTGACACAGTTTTATACATAATATGTTATGAAACCCAGGCAACAGGTTCACGGTAGAAAAGGATCAAACATCAACAAGTGGAAGAGAGACGCACCACATAGTTCGTCGTTTTCACCAAATTTATATTTATTAAAAAAAAAACCATACTGATCAGTTAAATTCGAGATTAATAACATGGAAACCACCAGAATTATAGTGACATATAAAGAGACAAACTACTGAAATTTACCAATATAGGCAAAAGAAAACAGTATTAAATAAACACACGCCATCTGACTTTATGAGAGTAAGCATGAAGTTTGAATCTTACCATCTTCATATATATATATATATATATATATATATATATGGACGGTGAGCCTTTACCATATAACGGGTGTTACAAAAAGGTAAGATTTTATGTGCACATGTGTCCGGAAACGCTTAATTTCCATGTTAGAGCTCATTTTAGTTTCGACCACCTACGCTCAATGGTGCACGTTATCATGTGACTTTACAAGTACTACACAACATGTGGTTCATGCACGATGGAGCTCCTGCACATTTCAGTCGAAGTGTTCGTACGCTTCTCAACAACAGATTCGGTGACCGACGGATTGGTAGAGGCCGACCAATTCCGTGGCCTCCACGCTCTCCTGACCTCAACCCTCTCGACTTTCATTTATGGGGGCATTTGAAAGCTCTCGTCTACGCAACCCCGGTACCAAATGTAGAGACTCTTGGTGCTCGTATTGTGGACGGCTGTGATACAATACGCCATTCTCCATAGCTGCATCAGCGCATCAGGGATTCCGTGCGACGGAGGATGGATGCAGGTATCCTCGCTAACGGAGGATATTTTGAACATTTCCTGTAACAAAGTGTTTGAAGTCACGCTGGTACGTTCTGTTGCTGTGTGTTTCCATTCCATGATTAATGTGATTTGAAGAGAAGTAATAAAATGAGCTCTAACATGGAAATTAAGCGTTTTCGGACACATGTCCACATAACATATTTTCTTTCTTCGTGTGTGAGGAATGTTTCCTGAAAGTTTGGCCGTACCTTTTTGTAACATCCTGTATATGGTAAAGGCTCACCGTTCATTTGACCATATTCTTCTGTGCGGCTGCACAAACAGTGCCCGAACTCTTACGGGAATCGGCAGTAAAGCCGCGAGTAATGAGTATAATGGACGGGGACACTACGAATGTAGTGCGGGACAATAAGTTGAGAATGTCGGTCTCACGGGAAGCGTGCAAGGGATAAGTCCCTGCAGTCGCGCTATTCATCTGTGTCCTCGGTGGCTCAGGTGGATAGAGCGTCTGCCATGTAAGCAGGAGATCCCGGGATCGAGTCCCGGTCGGGGCACATATTTTCAACTGCCCGCGTTAACTTATACCAGGGGTCTCCAAACTACGGCCCTCGAGGTCCGGCAAATCGGCCCGCGTTAGCTGGAGGCATATCGCGACCAATACACTGCGACATTGGCTCTGCTACTCGCTACAAGACTACATAACTAAACTTATTGTTGCGCCGCTTGAAATAACAATGCGTTGACATACTCTGCCTCTGTTACGTCTTGCAGTAATAGTGTTGCTAACAATGAGTTTGAGATTTCGTTAACTTTGCAGGACGCTTTCGTGAAGAATGTGCGGTGACATACTTTTTTTGTCGGTGAAATTCGCCAGAATAAAGTACGCCAGAATTTGGGTCATATACGTCACCAATCAAAATTATGTAATTAAATAAAAATCCTAGTTCGTTTCAGTGTTAGATATTCCCACAATCTTAGATTCTTGCGATTTCATCTTTCCTTTAGCCTTACATTACGGTAATCATGGAGTGCTAGGGTGCTTTAATCCCACTTCGTGGCCCTTATCACTTCGTCGAGGAGTCAATGTGGCCCGTGGACTAAAAAGGTTTGGAGACCCCTGACTTACACCAACGGCTGTATGCAGCCAGGGGTATTCATTTCATTGTAAGAACTAGTTGCGTAAAAATCTACTTTTAACGCAACTAGTGCGGTATTTCTTCGCATCGGCGTTCTTCAGAAACAATCGCTGAAAATGGTGGACAAAAATCTGAATGACAAGATTGGTCTTTGCGGTGGACGGAGACCTGCGAGGGGAAATTCTAACGTAATCGGCGCTACCAACAGAAACGTTTGGCTTCACCACACAATTTTAACACTACGACTGCTAGGTCGCTGGTGTTGGCAAATATGAAACAATAGGGAAGTCGACATGAAGTGTTCTGGACAAATCCGATATGTGGCGAAACGGAACAACGGACCCATCGGACACCTTTTATTGTGCCACTTACATGCAGTTACCATTGTTAGCAAAGTGATTATTGCCAAGCCTGAACATACATCATCTTCGTTTCAATTCTTGCTCTAAAGGGGAAAGGCAGGCTGCTAGGTTCTAGATGCGCAGAATATCTGCTAATAAATCGGTACTTAAATATAGGGCTAGGCAACGACCTTGCCGCAGTGGATACGCCGGTTCCCGTCAGATCACTGAAGCGCTGTCGGGCGTGGCCGGCACTTGGATGGGTGACCATCCGGACAGGCATGCGCTGTTGCCATTTTTCGGGGTGCACTCAGCCTCGTGATGCCTATTGAGGAGCTACTCGACCGAACAGTAGCGGCTCCGGTCAAAGAAAATCATCGTAACGACGGGGAGAACGGTGTGCTGACCCCACGCCCCTCCTGTTCGCATCCTCCATTGAGGACGACACGGCGGTCGGATGATCCCGGTGGGCCACTTGCGGCCTAAATACGGAGTGCTAAATACAGAGCTCTAAATGCGGCATTGTGTTTGCAATATGGAGCTGATATTATAGGCCATTAAATCGATAGTTTTTCCATCGATATATCGATACTTTTCTCCGGTCTACCGAGAGACGTCAGTGATGCATTTTTTAAATATCGATATATCAGATTCCACGGTATTTTTAAAAATACCAACAATCCTATCTCCGCAGCATTCTTTAAGCTACACGTGCCGCCCGGGTAGTGATAAATAGACAATATCGATACGGGCAGTCATATCATCTGTAAGATCTCCGGATAATCGCATACTGTGGCGCATCAAAGTCCCGTCTCACGGAGGTCACAAAACTACAGCGGGACGCGGCAGTTCTGGCTGGTCGGTATGGAAGAGGTTGTGCAGCTCGACATGTCGCAAACGATGCGACAACAAGTGTCTGTTACTGGGTTCCTACGTTGGTGCAGATTTCGGCTGAGCTCGAGCCCTCATTTCTGTCCTCGAATTCGCGGGTCAGCTACTTCGTGTTGGTCGATTAAGCTCACGCACCGCCCTCGAATCGGGCAATATGCAGTGTGTGCCGGGGGAAAGCGCCGTGGTGTGGAAATAAACACTTGAGGTCTATCGCCCACCATCGCGAGTTGTACAAGTGCTAACGACAACAAACCGATTGCCAGGTCCGACGTGCACACAACCGCTAGGCCAGGTTTAGAAGCGGCAATAAATATTTCCGAAATCCCCTTTCTGTGTTTGAGACCGAAAAACACTCGTTTTTGGGTCGGCGACTGGTGTTGTATTACGTTACACCACCTGACATATGCACACGCAAGTAGGTTACAAGGAGGGGGCAATTGCCCCTTTGTGATTTCTGGGGTACAAATTTTTCATTCACTAAACAGGGTGTAAATTTTAAATTGACAAACCAGTATAACCCGAAAAGTAAATTTCACACGAAAAAATGTGTAGAATTCAAAGTTGATTATTTTGGTTCAAGAATGGCTCTGAGCACCGTGGGACTTAACTTCGGAGGTCATCAGTCCCCTAGAACTTAGAACTACTTAAACCTAACTAACCTAAGGACATCACACACATCCATGTCCGAGGCTGGATTCGAACCTGCGACCGTAGCAGCAGTGCAGTTCCAGACTGAAGCGCCTAGAACCGCTCGGCCACCGCCGCCGCCGTCTTAGCAGTGCGGTCTATTGCCAGATCAATTTGTAGCAGTTTTGAAGCGGATGCCTCGAAGTGTTTCCTTCATTTTAGAAATCGTGTTGAGCTCATGAGGGGTTAAGACGGGGAGTGCATTGGGTGGTATAGCACTTACGTTAGCTACCCTATCAGTCAAACAAGTCAGTAACAGCTTGCCCTGTACGTGCTTGAGCACTGTCCTGCAAAATGATGGTTAGGTCCTGCAGAAAGTGTGATCACTTCTGCCTCTATGCTGGTCTCAGGCTGTGTTCCAAAAATGAACAGCATACAGACAGAAGTGATGACACTTTCTACATGACTTGATCATCATTTTGTAGGACAGTGCTCAAGCACGTACAGTGCAAGCTGTTACTGATTTGTTTGACTGATGGGGCTGCTAAGTGGTATACCACTGACTGCACTCGCCTGACTTAAGCCCTCGTGATTTCGATTTCTAAACTGAAGGAAACTCTTCACGGCATCCGCTTCACAACTGCTACAAATTCGTCGGGCAATAGACCGTACCGCTCGAACTGTCAACACACCCTGGCACTGCTAAGAGTAGCCTACGACTTCCACATCGCTGGCAACGGGTTACACACAATGTTGGTGACTACTTTGAAGGTAACTAAAACTTCGGAACAAATATCTATTTTGTACGAGTTGTAAGTAAATAGTTGGCACTATTAAAGTTCCAACCCTCGTATCATAAGCTCAAGTCCTTCGTCCATGGAATATGATAGACATGCGTAAACTGGGAACTTTCCCTTTCGCGGGCAACGACCCCACCGACTGAGGTTCCCAAGCACCCCTCTCAGTGTTACTTCCGCCAGTATCTCATCTCCTACATTCCAAGCTATGCAGAGTTCCCCTGCGAATCTTACAAGACTAGCACTCCTGGAAGAAAAGACGACTGAAAGGAAGACGAGATACTGGCGGAAGTAAAGCGGTGAGGAGTTGTTCTTAGTCGTGCTTGGGCAATTCATTCGGTACACCACCTGCCCGCGAAAGGCAAAGGCCCCAAGTTCCAGTGCCCTCCCAGACACAGTTTTAATGAGCAAGAACGTTTTAGCAATAATAATTACTATTATGAAATTACTGATCGACACTGCAATGCATAACATACACTACTGGCCATTAAAATTGCTACACCACGTGCTACAGACGCGAAATTAAGAAGATGCTGTGATATGCAAATGATTAGCTTTTCAGAGCATTCACACAAGGTTGGCGACACCTACAACGTGCTGACATGAGGAAAGTTTCCAAACGACTTCTCATACACAAACAACAGTTGACCGGTGTTGCCTGGTGAAACGTTGTTGTGATGCCTCGTGTAAGGAGGAGAAATGCGTACCATCACGTTTCCGACTTCGATGAAGGTCGGATTGTAGCCTATGGCAATTGCGGTTTATCGTATCACGACATTGCTGCTCGCGTTGGTCGAGATCCAATGACTGTTCGTAGAATATGGAATCGGTGGGTTCAGGAGGGTAATACGGAACGCCGTGCTGGATCCCAACGGCCTCGTATCACTAGCAGTCGAGATGACAGGCATCTTATCCGTACGGCTGTAACGGATCGTGTAGACACGTCTCGATCCCTCAGTCAACAGATGGGGTCGTTTGCAAGACAACAACCATCTGCACGAACAGTTCGACGGCGTTTGCAGCAGCACGGACTATCAGCTCGGATACCGTGGCTGCGGTTACCCTTGACGCTGCATCACAGACAGGAGTGACTGCGAAGTACTCGATGACGAACCTGGGTGCACGAATGGCAAAACGTAATTTTTTCGGATGAATCCAGGTTCTGTTCACAGCAACACGATGGTCGCATCCGTGTTTGGTGACACCTCAGTGAACGCACTTTGGAAGCGTGTATTCGTCATAGCCGTACTGGCGTATCACCCGGCGTGATGGCATGGGGTGCCATCGGTTACACGTCTCGATCACCTGTTGTTCGCATCGACGACACTTTGAACTGTGGACGTTACATTTCGGATGATTGACTGATCCGGCCTTGTACACTAACCAAAACGGCATTGCTGTTGTAATACTGCGAACGGCTGAAAACAAGGGGAAACTACAGCCGTAATTTTTCCCGAGGGCATGCAGAGCTTTACTGTATGATTACGTTGAAGATTAGGTGGGTTGATCACGTAACTAATGAGGAGGTATTGAAAAGGATTGGAGAGAAGAGAAGTTTGTGGCACAACTTGACTAGAAGAATTGATCGGTTGGTAGGACATGTCCTGAGGCATCAAGGGATCACAAAGTTAGCATTGGAAGGTAGCGTGGAGAGTAAAAATCGTAGAGGGAGACCAAGAGATGAATACGCCAAGCAGATTCAGAAGGATGTAGATCGCAGTAGGTACTGGGAGATGAAGAACCTTGCACAGGATAGAGTAGCATGGAGAGCTGCATCAAACCAGTCTCAGGACTAAAGACCACAACAACAACAACAACAACGATCCGTGGTTCTACCCTCCATTCGATCCCTCCGAAACCCTACGTTTCAGCAGGATAATGCACGACCGCATGTTGCAGGTCCTGTACGGGCCTTTCTGGATACAGGAAATGTTCGACTGCTGCCCTGGCCAGCACATTCTGCACATATCTCACCAACTGAAAACGTCTGGTCAATGGTGACCGAGCAACTGGCTCGTCACAACACGCCAGCTACTACTCTTGATGAACTGTGGTATCGTGTTGAAACTGCATGGGCAGCTGTACCTGTACACGGCATCCAAGCTCTGTTTGACCCAATGCCCAGGCGTATCAAGGCCGTTTTTACGGCCAGAGGTGGTTGCTCTGGGTACTGATTTCTCAGGATCTATGCACCCAAATTGACTGAAAATGTTATCACATGTCAGTTATAGTATAACGTATTTGTCCAATGAATACCCGTTTATCATCTGCATTTCTCCTTGGTGTAGCAGTTTTAATGGCCAGAAGTGTACATTTGTCTGACTGTTAGAGTACGCCAATTGGAGAGGACAGAGAATCGCTGACATAAGAACGAAGTATATCTCCGCTACCCACTGAGCATCAATGTGTGGAGTACGTGACAAAAACCATGGGATACCTCCTAAGATCGCGTCGGACTTTTTTTTTCGGCGTGGTGTAGCAACACGACGTGCTCCGGACTCAGCAACTCGTCGGGTGCCCCTGCAGAAATACTCAGCCACGTTGGCTCTTCAGCCGCCCACAATTGCGGAAGTTTTGCCAGTACCGGATTTTGTGCACAGACTGACCGCTCTACTATGTCCCATAAATGTTCGATGGGATTGACGCCGAGCCCCAATCATTTGCTCGAATTGCCAGAATGTTCTTCAAACAAACCACATAGACTTATGACTCAGTGACATGGTACATTGTCACTCATAAAAGTTCTTTGGGAACATGAAGTCCACGAATGGCTGCAGATGGTCTCATAAAGTGCGCGTCATTTACGACGGCGGCCGAGTTTAGGTTCGTTCTGCGCACCTGACGTCACAAAACACAGTCAGCCAATGAACAGAGAACGACGTTGCCAGAGCTCAGACTGCAGTGCAGAGCACGGGCGAGTGTCTTCAGTTTTAGAAATGTTCAGTCGTAAATAAAGTAATTGATCAAAAGCAACGTCTTGATAGCAGACTTTCTTTTATAGAAAGTTTGGAAAAAGCATTCTTTATACCAATTGCTTCATATTCTACTAATTAATTAAACCAAACAAGCCATAAGCCTCCTAATTCAGGCGACAGCAAGGAAAGGTGTTTGTATCATTCTCGCTAACCGCTTTTTCGCAATAAAGAACAGCGGTAATTGTTTATTTCCTATTGTACTTTGACGAAATGTGACTAATTCATAGCCATACCAACAGTGTTTCTCGGTATTTTGCGTGATGCTTTAAACTCCTCCAGTAGATCTATTGACTGATGAGCCACTTTAGCGTAATGGTTAAAGTGTATGGCGGCTAAACGGAAGTTTCTGAGTTCAAACCTTATTCGGTGTTTAATGTTTTCTTTATTTAAAAACAATATGGAAGTGTCTTACTTCATGAATTTTATTCGTTTGAATGTAATTTTTTGAAATCTCTACTGGCAACTAAAATCGACCGTATGGAAAGTATACGCTATGGACTTTTACCTCTGCAAACTGTTCAGAATTTCGTGCACATCTAATGCTGCAGAATAACTGCTTTGAACAACGAAACAAAATTAAGTCATTTATGGGGGGAAGGTATCAGTGAAGAAGATGTGTAAAAATCTAATTTTTGGGCCATATACTTTTTATGAAATCGAATGATAAAGTTTGTCAAAGCCGTGGGAACACCGTGTGTCAGCACAGGCGAGCAGTGCAGTGATGACAAAATGCGGGAAGCACGTCTCTGTAGCAGCGAAAGCGTTTATGCGGTCGTGGCGGCTTTACTTCATAAACTGCGCGCTCCCCCTTAAACGTGATTTTGCGAACTATGCTATACTATGGCGCTGCTTCTCTTGGCGCGTACAACTTGGGAACGCAGCAATCTCCCGCGTCTGGGCGGGGATGAGCGAACCGCAAAGATAAAAGAATTGAACTATAGTAGCCGGACAGAACCATATCCAGTGAATCATCGGTTCAGTTAGACCAGGGGACACAGTCCATCCCATGTAGACACAGTGCACACCATTGTAGCTTGCACAGTCGCTTGTTTACAACATGTGTCCATGGTTCAAAAATGGCTCTGAGCACTATGGGACTCAACTTCTGAGGTCATTAGTCCCCTAGAACTTAGAACCACTTAAACGTAACTAACCTAAGGACAGCACACACATCCATGCCCGAGGCAGGATTCTAACCTGCGACCGTTGCGGTCGTGCGGTTCCAGACTGTAGTGCCTAGAACCGCTCGGTCACCTCGGCCGGCTGTGTCCATGGCTTCGTGGGGCCAGCGTCACATTCGAACCCTACCACCAGCTCTTACCATCTGAAATCTGGACTCATTTGACAAGGCCACAGTTTAGGGTCCATCCAATATGGTCTGGAGCCCAGGAGAGCCTCTGCAGAGGATGTCGTGCTCTTACCAAAGGTACTCGGGTCGGTCGTCTGCTGACATACCTGGTCACTGGGTGTTTGTGTTGTTCTCATCATTTCAACATAATCTGTGAACGTGGGAGGTTAGACTGCGTAAAGACTGGGACAGTGGAGTACCGTAGGTCTCTAGAAGAGCGTAGCATTCCAAAGGATTGGGAAAGGGCACAGGTCATCCCCGTTTTCAAGAAGGGACGTCGAACAGATGTGCAGAACTATAGACCTATATCTCTAACGTCGATCAGTTATAGGATTTTGGAACACGTATTATGTTCGAGTATAATTACTTTTCCGGAGAGTAGAGATCCACTCTGTAGGAA
Organism: Schistocerca gregaria; assembly: GCF_023897955.1. Lineage (NCBI taxonomy): Eukaryota > Metazoa > Arthropoda > Insecta > Orthoptera > Acrididae > Schistocerca > Schistocerca gregaria. The sequence continues at coordinate 124,026,772 of NC_064930.1, read as the reverse complement.
TCAGCATGGGTTTCGAAAAAGACGATCGTGTGAAACCCAGCTCGCGCTATTCGTCCACGAGACTCAGAGGGCCATAGACACGAGTTCCCAGGTAGATACCGTGTTTCTTGACTTCCGGTAGGCGTTCGATACAGTTCCCCACAGTCGCTTAATGAACAAAGTAAGAACACATGGGCTATCAGACCAGTTGTGTGATTCGACTGAAGAGTTCCTAGATAACAGAACGCAGCGTGTCTTTGTCAATGGAGAGCAGGTTTCCGAAGTAAGAGTGATTTCAGGTGTGCCGCAGGGGAGTGTCGTAGGACCGTTGCTAGTCACAATGTACGTAAATGACCTTGTGCATGACATCGGAAGTACACTGAGGCTTTATGCGGATGATGCTGTGGTATATCGAGAGGTTGTAACAATGGAAAATTGTACTGAAATGCAGGAGGATTTGCAGCGAATTGACGCATGGTGCAGGGAATGACAATTGAATCTCAATGTAGACAAGTGTAATGTGCTGCGAATACATAGAAAGATAGATCGCTTATCATTTAGCTACAATATAGCAGGTCAGCAACTGGAAGCAGTTAATCCCATAAATTATATGGGAGTACGCATTAGGAGTGATTTAAAATGGAATGACCATATAAAGTTGATCGTCGGTAAAGCAGATGCCAGACTGAGATTAACTGAAAGAATCCTAATCAAATGCAATCCAAAAACAAAGGAAGTAGGTTACGGTACACTTGTTCGTCCAATGCTTGAATACTGCTCAGCAGTGTGGGATCCGTACCAGATAGGGTTGGTTTAAGAGATAGAGAAGATCCAACGGAGAGCAGCGCGCTTCGTTACAGGATCATTTAGTAATCGCGAAAGCGTTACGGAGATGATAGATAAACTCCAGTGGAAGACTGCAGGAGAGACGCTCAGTAGCTCGGTACGGGCTTTTGTTGAAGTTTCGGGAACATACCTTCACCGAGGAGTCAAGCAGTATATTGCTCCCTCCTAGCGAAGAGAGCATGAGGATAAAATCAGAGAGATTAGAGCCCACACAGAAGCATACCGACAATTCTTCTTTCCACGAACAATACGAGACTGGAACAGAAGGGATAACTGATAGAGGTACTCGAGGTACCCTCCGCCACACACCGTCAGGTTGCTTGTGGAGTATGGGTGTAGATGTAGATGTAGATGGAGTTTGTATGGGCGCTGATAAGTGCGCAGTTAGCGCCCCACAAACTAAGCATCATCATCATCATCATCATTATGATCATCATGGTGCCATACTCTATGAACGCCATATTTCGCCACACTGTCCAAACGATTACGCATTGATATCTGCAGTTATTTCGCTGACTGTTGCTTGTCTGTTATCACCGACAACTCTTCGTAAACGCTGCCGCTCTCCGTCGGTAAGCGAAGACCGTGGGCCACTGCTTTGACTTCGGCGGAAGGTAATGTGCCATTCATACTTTTCACGCCCTGGATCTGGGAATGTACAATTCCCCAACGATTTCCGAATTGGAACGTCCCCTGCGTCTAGCTCCAACTACCATTCCGCTGTCGAATTTTGTAACTTCCCAGCGTACGACCGTAATCGGGTCGGAAGCCGTTTCAGGCAGGCCAACTGAGTACAAATGAAAGCTTCGGAAATGCGCTGCCCTATTATACCTTACGTACACGATACTACCGCAATCTGCATATCTGCAAGTCGCTATCCAGTGACTTTTCCTCACCTCAGTGTGCACGCAGATGTGGAAGGAAGATATCGGGCTCGTAGCTGCGGTATAGAGGTTGCGTCTTTGGCAGGCGACACCGCAGCCAGATAAAAGAGTTCCTGCGGTCGGCTCACATACATACATACATACACACACACACACACACACACACACACACACCAGGCAGTTGGCACCACTCCGAGCGGGACAGAGTCGAGACCAAAATTCTTTGTACCGCTGCCAATTTCTACATACTTCACTCTCCCCCCCCCCCTCCCCCACTCCACACACACGTGTTGCACATATGTGCGGCTGCGAGCCACTTAAAGAGAATCGCCAAGTGTACCCACCGAGACAGATGGATCTCTGTGGCAGTTTCTAGTCTCACTGAAACACGGTACGAGCGGCTCGTTCTTTTGTAGCAGTGTACAATGTTTTTTTTCTGCATCTGGCATTAACAAGGAGACGTCCACAGCGGTGCGATCTACTTATTGAAACCATCGAAACAAGGCCCCCGGAGTAAACATACCTTTAGAACTACTGACGGCCTTGGGAGAGCCAGTCCTGACAAAACTCTACCATCTGGAGAGCAAGATGTATGAGACAGGCGAAATACCCTCAGACTTCAGGAAGAATATAATAATTCCAATCCCAAAGAAAGCAGGTGTTGACAGATGTCAAAACTACCGAAGAATCAGTTTAATAAGCCACAGATTCAAAATACTAACGGGAATTCTTTACAGACGAATGGAAAAACTAGTAGAAGCCGACCTCGGGGAAGATCAGTTTGGATTCCGTAGAAATACTGGAACACGTGACGCAATACTGACCCTACGACTTATCTTAGAAGATGGATTAAGGAAAGGCAAACCTACGTTTCCAGCATTTGTAGACTTAGAGAAAGCTTTTGACAGTGTTGACTGGAATGCTGCCTTTCAAATACTGAAGGTGGCAGCGGAGCGAAAGGCTATTTACAGCTTGTACAGACACCAGATGGCAGTTATAAGATTCGAGGGGCATGAAAGGGAAGCAGTGGTTGGGAAGGGAGTGAGACAGGGTTGCAGTCTCTCCCCGATGTTATTCAATCTGTATATTGAGCAAGCAGTAAAGGAAACAAAAGGAAAATTCGGAGTAGGTATTAAAATCCATGGAGAAGAAATAAAAACTTTGAGGTTCGCCGATGACATTGTAATTCTGTCAGAGACAGCAAAGGGCTTGGAAGAGCAGTTGAACGGAATGGACAGTGTTTTGGAAGGAGGGTATAAGATGAACATCAACAGAAGCAAAACGAAGATAATGGAATGTAGTCGAATTAAGTTGGGTGATGCTGAGGGAATTAGATTAGGAAATGAGACACTCAAAGTAGTAAAGGAGTTTCGCTATTTAGGGAGCAAAATAACTGATGATGGTCGAAGTAGAAAGGATATAAAATGTAGAGTGGCAATGGCAAGGAAAGCGTGTCTGAAGAAGAAAAATTTGTTAACATCGAGTATAGATTTAAGTGTCAGGAAGTCGTTTCTCAAAGTATTTGTGTGGAGTGTAGCCATGTATGGAAGTGAAACGTGGAAGATAACTAATTTGGACAAGAAAAGAATAGAAGCTTTCGAAATGTGGTGCTACAGAAGAATGCTGAACATTAGGTGTGTAGATCACATAACTAATGAGGAGGTATTGAATAGAACGTGTAGAAAAAAGGATCGGTTGGTAGGACATGTTCTGAGGTATCAAAAGATCACATATTTTGTATTGGAGGGCAGCGGGGAGGGTAAAAATCGTAGAGGGAGACCAAGAGATGAATATACTAAGCAGATTCAGAAGGATGTAGGTTGCAGTAGGTACTGGGAGATGAAGCTTGCACAGGATAGAGTAGCATGGAGAGCTGCATCAAACAATATTTATTTGATAAAAATATACTGATCAGTTAAATTCCAGATTAATAACATGAACGCCATTAGAATAAAAGTGACATATAAAGTAACAAACGACTGAAATATACCAATATGGTTAAAAGAGAACAGTATTCAATAAACACAAAGCATCTGACTTCATGACAGTAAGAATGAAATTTGAATCTTAATTTATAAAAGCTAAAAAGTTAATCCCCAGAAACTCCACGGCCTACAGCCATGACGGCAGTCGCTCAACCTTAGCTCCAGGGAACAACGCGACTACTCAACTTTAGCTAGGTATGACAGACGGTGCGCCAAAGCGGTTCCGCGGCTATTACTTAGACCTCGGGCGTAGGCGAGGATACCGCCAAGGTAGCGGCCAAGGAGTCACGGTTGCGAGCACCAAGGTAGACTCGCGTGTTTCGCAATCAACTGTGAGCATAAATCACACGCGTTTCAGCACCCTCAAAGTATGACAGAATATACGCTCACTGATGATGAGACTCGCTTTAGCAAGATACAGGGTGTTTCAAAAATGACCGCTATATTTGATACGGCAATAAAAACTAAACGAGCAGCGATAGAAATACACCGTTTGTTGCAATATGCTCGGGACAACAGTACATTTTCAGACCGACAAACTTTCGAAATTACAGTAGTTACAATTTTCAACAACAGATGGCGGTGCAGGTGATGTGAAAGATATAGAAGAGAACGCAGTCTGTGGGTGCGCCATTCTGTACGTCGTCTTTCTGCTGTAAGTGTGTGCTGTTCACAACGTGCAAGTGTGCTGTCGACAACATGGTTTATTCCTTAGAACAGAGGATTTTTCTGGTGTTGGAATTCCACCGCCTAGAAAACAGTGTTGTTGCAACAAGACGATGTTTTCAACGGAGGTTTACAGTAACCAAAGGACCGAAAAGCGATACAATAAAGGATCTGTTTGAAAAATTTCAACGGACTGGGAACGTGACAGATGAACGAGCTGGAAAGGTAGGGCGACCATGTACGGCAACCACAGAGGGCAACGCGCAGTTAGTGCAGCAGGTGATCCGACAGCGGCCTCGGGTTTCCGTTCGCCGTGTTGCAGCTGCGGGTCCAAATGACGCCAACGTCCACGTATCGTCTCGTGCGCCAGAGTTTACACCTCTATCCATACAAAATTCAAACGCGGCAACCCCTGAGCGCTGCTACGATTGCTGCGCGAGAGACATTCGCTAACGATATAGTGCACAGGATTGATGACGGCGATATGCATGTGGGCAGCATTTGGTTTACTGACGAAGCTTATTTTTACCTGGACGGCTTCGTCAATAAACAGAACTGGCGCTTATGGGGAACCGAAAAGCCCCATGTTGCAGTCCCATCGTCCCTGCATCCTCAAGAAGTACTGGTCTGGGCCGCCATTTCTTCCAAAGGAATCATTGGCCCATTTTTCAGATCCGAAACGATTACTGCATCACGCTATCTGGACATTCTTCGTGAATTTGTGGCGGTACAAACTGCCTTAGACGACACTGCGAACACCTCGTAGTTTATGCAAGATGGTGCCCGGCCACATCGCACGGCCGACGTCTTTAATTTCCTGAATGAATATTTCGATGATCGTGTGATTGCTTTGGGCTATCCAGAACATACAGGAGGCGGCGTGGATTGGGTTCCCTATTCGCCAGACATGAACCCCTGTGACTTCTTTCTGTGGGGACACTTGAAAGACCAGGTGTACCGCCAGAATCCAGAAACAATTGAACAGCTGAAGCAGTACATCTCATCTGCATGTGAAGCCATTCCGCCAGACACGTTGTCAAAGGTTTCGGGCAATTTCATTCAGAGACTACGCCATATTATTGCTAAGCATGGTGGCTATGTGGAAAATATCGTACCATAGAGTTTCCCAGACCGCAGCGCCATCTGTTGTTGACAATTGTAACTACTGTAATTTCGAAAGTTTGTCTGCCTGAAAATGTACTGTTGTCCCAAGCATATTGCAACAAACGGTGTATTTCTATCGCTGCTCATTTAGTTTGTATTGCCGTTTCAGATATACCGGTCATTTTTGAAACACCCTGTAAATACAATTCGTAACCTTAGATAAAACAAACAGTTAATGTTAGTGTATATAAAGTCATATATATGTATATACTATGTCATCAAAAGTATCGGGACACCTAGCTGAAAATGACTTAAAAGTTCGTGACGCCCTCCATCGGTAACACTGGAATTGAGTATGGTGTTGCCCCATCATTAGCCTTCATGACAGCTTCCACTCTCGCAGGCGTATGTTCAGTCAGGTGCTGGAAGGTTTCTTGTGGAATAGCAACCCATTCTTCACGGAGTGCTGCACTGAGGAGAGGTATCGATGTCGGTCGGTGAGACCTGGCACGAAGTCGGCGTTCCAAAACATCCCAGAGGTGTTGTATAGGATTCAGCTCAGGACTCTGTGCAGGCCAGTCCAGTACAGGAATGTTATTGTCTTGTAACCACTCCGCCACAGGCAGTGCATAGTGAACAGATGCTCGATCGTACTGAAAGATGCAATCGTCATCCCTGAATTGGTCTCCAAAAGTGGGAAGCGAGAATCTGTCTAAAACATCAGTATCCGCCTGTGCTGTGATAGTGCCACGTAAAACAACATGGGGTGCAAGCACCATCCATTAAAGACACGACCACACCATAACAGCAGCGCCTCCGAATTTTACAGTCGGCACTACAGATGACGTTCGCCGGGGATTCGCCATACCCACACCCTGCCATCGGACCGCCACGTTCTTTACCGTGATTCGTCACTACACAGAACGTTTTTCCACTTTTCAGTTGTCCAATGTTAACGGTCCTTTCATCAAGCGAATCGTCGTTTGGGACTTACCGGCGTGATGTGTGGCTTATGAGCAGCCGCTCGACCGTGAAACCCAACTTTTGTCACCTCCCGCCTAACTGTCATAGCACTTGCAGTAGATCCCGATGCAGTTTGTAATCCCTGCGTGGTGCTCTGGATAAGTGGCTGCCTGTTACACATTACGACCCTCGTCAGTCAACAGACGAGGTCGGCCTTTACGCTTTTGTGCTGTACGTGTCCCTTCACGTTTCCATTTCACTGTCACATCGGAAAAAGTGAACCTAGGGATGTTTAGGAGTGTGGAAATCTCACCACAAGTGACACCCAATCACCTGACCACGTTCAAAGACAGTGAGTTCCTCGGAGCGCCCCATTCTGCTCTCTCACGATGTCTATTGACTACTGAGGTGCTGATATGCTGTACCTGGCAGTAGGTGGCAGCACAATTCGCCTAATGTGAAGAACGTACCTTTTTGAGAGTGTCAGCGAACTTTTGATCACACACACACACACACACACACACACACACACACACACATATATATATATATATATATATATATATATATATATATATATATATATATATATATATAGCCATTAAAATTGCTACACCCGTGCTACAGACGCGAAATTTAACCCACAGGAAGAAGACGGTGTGATATGCAAATGATTACCTTCTCAGAACATTGACACAAGGTTGGCGCCGGTGGCGACACCTACAACGTGCTGACATGAGGGAAGTTTCCAACCGCATTCTCATACACAAACAGCAGTTGACCGGCTTTGCCTGGTGAAACGTTGTTGTGATGCCTCGTGTATGGAGGAGACTTTGATAAAGGTCGTGTATGGAGGAGACTTTGATAAAGGTCGGATTGTAGCCCATCGCGATTGCAGTTTATCGTATCGCGACATTGCTGCTCGCGTTGGTCGAGATCCAATGACTGTTAGCAGAATATGGAATCGGTGGGTTCAGGAGGGTAATACGGAACGCCGTGCTGGATCCCAACGGCCTCGTATCACTAGCAGTCGAGATGACAAGCATCTTATCCGCACGGCTGTAACGGATCGTGCAGCCACGTCTCGATCCCTGTGTCAACAGATGGTGTATATAGGAATGGAAAAGAAAACTGAAAATGTTTAAGTCGACGATGAGTTTGTGTCTAGAAAGATGAGGCCACCACTGACGCAGTTATGACGTTGCGCTTGTTATTGGAAGCAAGAGTCAATACAAATCGGGACACGTTCATCGGGTTCGTCGCTGTGCAAAAAGAGTTGGAGAGTGTAAAATCTTGTTAATATGTTAGAAATTATGATGATAATTGGAGAAGCTTAAGGAGAGACAGGTGTTATACAGTAGTGCCTATGTACAAGAACGAAGAGAGAACAGTAGGAATGGATGACGAAGAAGAATTCGTTTGGATTGAAAAGGGTGTAAGACAGGAATGTAGACTTCTGTTGCTACTGTTCGGATTGATAGGCACATCGGAACAGCAATGACGGAAATAGAAGTAGCGTGTAAGAATGGGACTCAGGGTGAAAGAACATCAACAGTAAGAATCCGTGAAGATACAGTTATCTTCACTAATACTGAAGAAGAAGTGTGCTGAACGGAATGAACAGTGTAAGAGCTTTTTTTTGAGACTGCTTTGATGCGCCCCGCCACTAATTTCTCTACTGTGCGAACCTCCTTATCTCAGAGTAGCACCTGCAACCTACGTCCCCAATAATGTGCTGGATGTATTCTGATCTCTGTCTTCCTCTAAAGTCTTTACCCTCTACACCTTCCTCTAGTACCATCTAAGTCATTCCCTAACAGATATCCTATCATCCTGACCCTTCTCTTTGTCAGTGTTGTCCACACATTCCCTTCGTCTGCGCTTCTGCGTAGAACTTCCTCATTCCTTACCCTATCAGTCCACCTAATCTTCAGCATTTGTCTGTAGCACCACATATCAAATGTTCGGATTCTCTTCTGTTCCCACCTTCCCACAGTCCATGTTTCACTACAGTACAATGCTGGGCTCCAGACGTACATTCTCAGAAATCTCTTCCTCTAATTAAGGCCTATGTTTGATACCGGTAGACTTCTCTTGGCCAGGAATGCCTATTTTACCATTGCTGTATAGTTTTGATATCCTCCTTGCTCCGTCCGTCATTGGTGATCGGTCTTTTTACAGCCAGGTATCAGAATTCTTTACCTTCACCTACTTCGTGACCATCAATCCTGATGTTAACTTACTCGCTGTTCCTCGTTTCTGCTACTTCTCATTCCTTTCGTCTTTCTTCTGCTGCCATCCATATTCTGTGCTCATTAAACTGTTCATTGCATTCAGCGGACCATGTAATTCTTGTTGACCTTCACTCAGGGTAGGAATGTCATCAGTGAATCGTACCATTGATATGCTGTCACCCTGAATTTTAGTTCCACTACTGAGCTTTCCTTTTGTTTCCATAATTGTTTCTTCGATGTACAGATTGAACATTAGGGGCGAAAGACTACACCCCTGTCTTAAACCCTTTTTAATCCGAGCACTTCGTTCTTGGTCTTCCACTCTAATTTTTCTCTCTTGGCTCTTGAACATGTTGTATATCACCCGTCTCTCCCTATAGTTTTACCGCTGATTTTGTTAGAATTTCTAACATCTTACACCATTTCACTTTGTCGAATGCTTTTTCCTGGCCGAGAAATCCTAAGAGCGTGTTTTGATTAGTTTTTAGTCTTGCGTCCATTATGAACACAGAGACTACGAATTTAGGGAAAACCGAAGAAGAACGAAAGTAATGACGGAAATTAAAATTTGGTTATCGAAAAGTAGTCATCAGAACTGGTGACCACGAGGAATTCTGCGACCTTGAAATAATACAAGCATGTCATACAGTGTAGGCTTTCACGGCCGGTGTTGTCTTCAGTTGAAACTTCCGGGCTGAGAGGCCGTGGTCGATGTATAAAATTCCCACCTGTCGTTTCGTCTTCATCTGCGGGAGACATCTTCTGAGGTCGTCCGGCTACTAGCACTGAGGTACCAGACACTCTCGCATTTACAGAGCGCATAGAGGGCACCACTATTCGTCACGTGATGCCGGCGGTATGCCTATCTTTGGAAGGCGTCATCAGTCTCGATTAAGAGTAATCGATAGTCATTCTGCTGGCGCAACGCCGACATCCGTATTTTGTCCATCTTTAAAACTTCCTCTTTTCTATTAAAATTGTTATGGTGTTTGTGAATCTCTATTGCTTCTGTATACATGCGCGCATGATAATGGGATGTTCGTGCTAGAACGCTTGTCTCATTAAACTTAATTTCGTGGTTCCCATCTCGAAAAACATGCTCAGCGACGGCCGATATTTCGATGTGTCCTATGCGACAGTTTCTTTTATCCATTGTTTTTCAGTGTTTCGTCCGCGACTGTTTTACTTTCGTAAAATGAAGAACAAACCGCCTTCAGTCACAAGTTGCCCTGCATTTTACATAGGAAAAACTGGAAGAACCTTCCACACACGGTATAAGGAACACACCGACGCGTTTCGACTAAACCACTTTGAAAAATCTACAATAGCTGACCACATGTATATTAGTAAACACAGACTTGACGACTTCCACAACTGCCTAACTGTACTTCACACAGAAAACAACAGTGAAAAACTTAATCTACTAGAACAGTTAGAAATAATGCTTCACAAAGAAAAATAATCCGAAAACCTGTTGAATGAACAAACAAGAGTTTAACAGCCACAATTTTTTCTACACCTTTAAAAGTTTATTTTTTCCTGAGGAATCAAATCTATATTTGTACAATCAGCTGACAACCTACAAGATGGTGCCAAACAATTATTTAAATAATACCTGTGTACTAATAATACTACATCATATTTTCTTCTGTGAAAGAAGAGGGTTTGGGTTGTGTTGTTGTGGGGGAGGAGACCAGAAAGCGAGGTCATCGGTCTCATCGGATTAGGGAAGGATGGGGAAGGAAGTCGGCCGTGCCCTTTCAAAGGAACCATCCCGGTATTCGCCTGGAGCGATTTAGGGAAAATCACGGAAAACCTAAATCGGGATGGCCGGACGCGGGATAGAACCGTTATCCTCCCGAATGCGAGTCCATGTGAAAGAAGAAAATCGATTATATTTGGAAGTAGAACATCTGTATGAACGAGATTCTTTGGCATGTTTACGTTCTGCTACTACAGTGTACGAAAAAGTGACTATGTATATATCCCAGAATGTACTGCAAAATTAGTGATGTATGTTGTGTATACCAACTGCACAACAGAAGCAGACATAATACAATGTTAAGCTGTAAGTTATTTTTATATTATTAACGCTGTTAAACTTATTTACAATTACAAAGTTGTAACACAAAAATGTAATATCAACAGGCAAACAACTAAAGAACCTGATGTAAATCACTAAAAAGCGCCTGAAGATGAGCCTCCAGGGTTCGAAATGCATGGTGCAGTAAATAAACGCAACTTGTGACTGAAAGCGGGTTGTTCTTCATTTTACGAAAGTTACTTTTCTATTCGGCTAAGCGGGTGTTTACACTTCTTTTCGTTGTTGCATTGTATACTTGTCCACAATTGTATGGAATTTTGTATACCCCAGGTGTTGCTAGGTGGTGTCGGGCGTCTTTTGCAGCTTTTTTCTTCTTGGTGCGTCTGAACATTATTTCGATCCCATACCTGGCCAAAGGTGGAATTTTTATACATCGACCACGGCCTCTCAGTCCGGAAGTTTCAACTGAAGAATACAAGCAGGATTCAGCAAGAAAGATGTAAAAAGCAGAAAAGCGCAATCAAAGAGGGCATTGGTGGGCAAAAAATTATGGTAGTACCACACATCAGCGTTAATTTGGGGAAGAAATTTATGAGAATGTAGGTTTGCAGCACAGCACTGTATTGTAGTGAAACATGGAGTGTGGGAAGATGGAAACAAAAGAGAATCGAAGTGTTTCAGGTATGGTGTTACACAAGTATATTGAAAATTAGGTGGACTGATACTGATAAGGTAAGGAATCAGGAGTTTCTACCTTGAATAGAAGGGAAGGTTTACAAGGACAGGATCTTTGGACTGTATTAAGATATCAACAAGTAACTTCCTGGTTACTTCAGGGAGCTATAGAGTGTTGTTGTCGTGTAAGCACTCAGATGTTGTTGTTGTTGTTGTGGTCTGCAGTCCAGAGACTGGTTTGATGCAGCTCTCCATGCTACTCTATCCTGTGCAAGCTTTTTTCATCTCCCAGTACCTACCGCAACCTACATCCTTCTGAATCTGCTTAGTGTAGTCATCTCTTGGTCTCCCTCTGCAATTTTTACCCTCCATTCTGCCCTCCAACACTAAATTGGTGATCCCTCGATGTCTCAGAACATGTCCTACCAACTGATCCCCTCCTCTGGTCAAGTTGTGCCACAAACTTCTCTTCTCCCCAATTCTATTCAATACCTCCTCATTAGCTTTGTGATCTACCCATCTAATCTTAGCATTCTTCTGTAGCACCACATTTCGAAAGCTTCTATTCTCTTCTTGTCCAAACTAGTTATCGTCCATGTTTCTCTTCCATACATGGCTACTCTCCATACAAATACTTTCAGAAATGACTCCCTGACACTTAAATCTATACTCGATGTTAAGAAATTTCTCTTCTTCAGAAACGCTTTCCTTGCCATTGCCAGTCTACATTTTATATCCTCTCTACTTCGACCATCATCAGTTATTTTACTTCCTAAATAGCAAAACTCCTTTCTACTTTAAGTGTCTCATTTCCTAATCTAATTCCCTCAGCATCACCCAACTTAATTCGACTACATTCCATTATCCTCGTTTTGCTTCTGTTGATGTTCATCTTATACCCTCCTTTCAAAACAGTGTCCATTCCGTTCAACTGCTCTTCCAAGTCCTTGGCTGTCTCTGACAGAATTACAATGTCGTCAGGGAACCTCAAAGTTTTTATTTCTTCCTCTTGGATTTTAATACCTACTCCGAATTTTTATTTTGTTTCCCTTACTGCTTGCTCAATATATAGATTGAATAACATGGGGGGATAGGCTACAACTCTGTCTCACTCCCTCCCAACCACTGCTTCCCTTTCATGCCCCTCGACTCTTATAGCTGTAGCTGCCGTCTGGTTTCTGTACAAATTGTAAACAGCCTTTCACTCCCGGTATTTTATCCCTACCACCTTCTGAATTTGAAAGAGAGTATTCCAGTCAACATTGTCAAAAGCTTTCTCTAAGTCTACAAATGCTAGAAACGTAGGTTTGCCTTTCCTTAATCTATCTTCTAAGATAAGTCGTAGGTCAGTGGTGCCCAACATTTCTACGCAATTATGACGTTTTTATTCACGTCTGAGGGCATTTCGCCTGTCTCATACATTTTGCTCACCAGATGGTAGAGTTTTGTCATGACTGGCTCTCCCAAGGCTATCAGTAGTTCTAATGGAATGTTGTCTACTCCCGATGCCTTGTTTCAACTTAGGTCATTCAGTGCTGTGTCAAACTCTTCACGCAGTATCATATCTCCCATTTCATCTTCATCTACATCCTCTTCCATTTGCATAATATCGCCATCAAGTACTTCGTCCTTGTATAGACCCTCTATATACTCCTTCCACCTTTCTGCTTTCCCTTCTTTGCTTAGAAGTGGGTTTCCATCCGAGCTCTTGATATTCATACAAGTGGTTCTCTTTTCTCCAAACGTCTCCTTGATTTTCGTGTAGGCAGTATCTATCTTACCCCTAGTGATATATGCCTCTACATCCTTACATTTGTTCTCAAGCCATCCCTGGTTAGCCATTTTGCACTTCCTGTCTATCTCATTTTTGTCTGCTTCATTTACTGCATTTTTGTACCGGATAATCAAAAACTCAGTATAAATCTGAAAACTTGTTAAACCACGGAATAATGTTGATAGAGATGTAAAATTTGACACACGTGCTTGGAATACTTCCTGTGTATCTCATTTTTGTCTGCTTCATTTACTGCATTTTTGTACTGGATAATCAAAAACTCAATATAAATCTGAAAACTTATTAAACCACGGAATAATGTTGATAGAGATGTAAAAATTGACACACGTGCTTGGAATGACATGGGATTTTATTAGAACAAAAAAAAAACAAAGTATTGGTAGACGTGTGAAAGATCTCTTGCGCGCGTCGTTTGGTGATGATCGTGTGCTCAGCCGCCACTTTCGTCATGCTTGGCCTCCCAGGTCCCCAGACCTCAGTCTGTGCGATTATTGTCTTTGGGGTTACGTGAAGTCGCAAGTGTATCGAGATCGACCGACATCTCTACGGATGCTGAAAGACAACATCCGACGCCAATGCCTCACTATAACTCCGGACATGTTTTACAATGCTGTTCGTAACATTATTCCTCGACTACAGCTATTGCTGAGGAATGATGGTGGACATATTGAGCATTCCCTGTAAAGAACATCATCTTTCCTTTGTTTTACTTTGTTACGCTAATTATTGCTATCAGATGAAGCGCTATCTGTCGGACATTTTTTGAACTTTTGTATTTGTGTGGTTCTAATAAAACACCATGTCATTCCAAGCATATGTGTCAATTTGTACCTCTATCCACATTATTCCGTGATTTATTCAGTTTTCAAATTTATACCGAATTTTTGATCACCCGGCATTTTGTCCTTTTATCATTTAAATTCAATATCTCTTGTCTTATCCAAGGATTTTTATTATCCCTCGTTTTTTTTACCTACTTGATCCTCTGTATAAACTCTAAATAAAGACAGAGATGGTAGCATATCCAGAAAATAATAGTGATAAAGTCTAACGCAATTGCGAAATGAGAAGGTTGGCACAGGAGAGGAATTCGTGACGGGCCGCATCGATCCTATCAGAAGACTGAGGACTGAAAAGAAAAAGAAAGGAAAAAAAAACAGCTGTAGGAAGAGTTGTTACATTTTATTTTCTTTTTTTTTATTTGGCCTTACAGTGTGTACTCAATTTAGCCATCGGCAACACATAGTGACAATGTACACATAATTGAATAAACGAATACAGAAATGCATATTTACAAGAATAAAAAGCTTAACTGTTACAGTTTTGTACATAATGATTTAAAAATTGAATTGAATGGAATTGGAAAATAATTAAAAGTGTCTTGGCTTACAATTCACACCAATTCTGAAATGTCTTCATCAGCAAGACATATTTATAAGTTACGTACACCATTAAAACCTACAGATTGTAGCCAGTACTCTTGATGAAGTTAACTATCACTTTATATAGACGAACGTCTTTAGTACACAAAAGAGAAGAAGCTGATTAAGGACTCAGCAATGTCTTCAGAAAGACCAACCGTTCACGGTCGAATTTGGGGCGATTAAATAAAATGTGGTTGACATCAGCTTCCGACTCAGGATCACACTCACATGCTGGTGAACTGTATCGTTGGTCCGATGTAGATGCTGTGTGAGAAAGAGGCGTGACTGAAGCGGAGTCTTATGATGGTAGAAATCGTAGATCGGTCCAGATGTGTCCTCATGAACCACGGCGTAATAACCGCATTTTGTCTACATCTACATCTACATCCATACTGCGCAAGCCACCTCACGGTGTGTGGTGGAGGGTACCCTGAGTACCTCTATCGGTTCTCCCTTCTATTCCAGTCTCGTATTGTTCGTGGAAAGAAGGATTGTCGGTATGCTTCTGTGTGGGCTCTAATGTCTCTGATTTTATCCTCATGGTCTCTTCGCGAGATATGCGTAGGAGGGAGCAATATACTGCTTGACTCTTCGGTGAAGGTGTGTTCTCGAAACTTTAACAAAAGCCCGTACCAAGCTACTGAGCGTCTCTCCTGCAGTCTTCCACTGGAGTTTATCTATGATCTGCGAAACGCTTTCGCGATTACTAAATGATCCTGTAACGCAGCGCGCTGCTCTCCGTTGGATCTTCTCTATCTCTTCTACCAACCCTATCTGGTACGAATCCCACATTGCTGAGCAGTATTCAAGCAGTTGGCGAACAAGCTTACTGTAACGTACTTCCTTTGTTTTCGGACTGCATTTCCTTAGGAGTCTTCCAACGAATCTCAGTCTGGCATCTGCTTTAGCGACGATTAATTTTATATGGTCATTCAATTATAAATTACTTCCACTGCCTAGTCCCACATAATTTATGGAATTAACTCCTTACAGTTGCTCACCTGCTATTTTGTAGCTAAATGATAAGGGATCTTTCTATGTATTTCGTGCACATTACACTTGTCTACATTGAGATTCAATTGCCATTCCCTGTACGTTGCGTCAATTCGCTGCAGATCCTCCTGCATTTCAGCACAATTTCCCATTGTTACAACCTCTCGATACACCACAGCATCATCCGCAAAAAGCCTCAGTGAACGTCCGATGTCATCCACCAGGTCATTTATGTACACTCATGGAAATTGAAATAAGAACACAGTGAATTCATTGTCCCAGGAAGGGGAAACTTTATTGACACATTCCTGGGGTCAGATACATCACATGATCACACTGACAGAACCACAGGCACATAGACACAGGCAACAGAGCATGCACAATGTCGGCACTAGTACAGTGTATATAAACCTTTCGCAGCAATGCAGGCTGCTACTCTCCCATGGAGACGATCGTAGAGATGCTGGATGTAGTCCTGTGGAACGGCTTGCCATGCCATTTCCACCTGGCGCCTCAGTTGGACCAGCGTTCGTGCTGGACGTGCAGACCGCGTGAGACGACGCTTCATCCATTCCCAAACATGCTCAATGGGGGACAGATACGGAGATCTTGCTGGCCAGGGTAGTTGACTTACACCTTCTAGAGCACGTTGGGTGGCACGGGATACATGCGGACGTGCATTGTCGTGTTGGAACAGCAAGTTCCCTTGCCGGTCTAGGAATGGTAGAACGATGGGTTCGATGACGGTTTGGATGTACCGTGCACTATTCAGTGTCCCATCGACGATCACCAGAGGTGTACGGCCAGATCGCTCCCCACACCATGGTGCCGGGTGTTGGCCCTGTGTGCCTCGGTCGTATTCAGTCCTGATTGTGGCGCTCACCTGCACCGCGCCAAACACGCATACGACCATCATCGGCACCAAGGCAGAACCGACTCTCATCGCTGAAGACGACACGTCTCCATTCGTCCCTCCATTCACGCCTGTCGCGACACCACTGGAGGCGGGCTGCACGATGTTGGGGCGTGAGCGGAAGACGGCCTAACGGTGTGCGGGACCGTAGCCCAGCTTCATGGAGACGGTTGCGAATGATCCTCGCCGATACCCCAGGAGCAACAGTGTCCCTAATTTGCTGGGAAGTGGCGGTGCGGTCCCCTACGGCACTGCGTAGGATCCTACGGTCTTGGCGTGCATCCGTGCGTCGCTGCGGTCCGGTCCCAGGTCGACGGGCACGTGCACCTTCCGCCGACCACTGGCGACAACATCGATGTACTGTGGAGACCTCACGCCCCACGTGTTGAGCAATTCGGCGGTACGTCCACCCGGCCTCCCGCATGCCCACTATACGCCCTCGCTCAAAGTCCGTCAACTGCACATACGGTTCACGTCCACGCTGTCGCGGCATGCTACCAGTGTTAAAGACTGCGATGGAGCTCCGTATGCCACGGCAAACTGGCTGACACTGACGGCGGCGGTGCACAAATGCTGCGCAGCTAGCGCCATTCGACGGCCAACACCGCGGTTCCTGGTGTGTCCGCTGTGCCGTGCGTGTGATCATTGCTTGTACAGCCCTCTCGCAGTGTCCGGAGCAAGTATGGTGGGTCTGACACACCGGTGTCAATGTGTTCTTTTTTGCATTTCCAGGAGTGTATATTGTGAATAGCAACGGTCCTACGACACTTCCCTGCGGCACACCTGAAACCACTCTTACTTCGGAAGACTCCTCCCCATTGAGAGTGAGTGTTGTCTGTTGAGAAACGTTCCACATTTCCCGCAATTGTTGTCTTGCGTGATTGTTGACTTCACGTAAGTAGTCTGTATAAGGAAGGTGCAGATCTAGGACGGTGGCTAAGGTTGCCGCTTTTTTGGCTAATGCGTCAACGTTTAGCGAATCCTCGTCGCCGTTTGCTTAGTGTTTGGGGGGCAAGTACGGCGGGCGTGGGAAGGCGCGTTTGGATGTGTGGAGGGGTGGGGGGTGGGGGGGTGGGGCTGGCGCTTCCTGCAGAAGCCGTAGCGCCGTAATTGGCTGAAGCGGCGCGAATTATGGCACCGCGAGGCAGCCGCGGCGTTGCTGGGGGTGGGGGCGGGGGGGTGGAGCTGGAGGTTACGGCAGCCGAGCGGCGGGAATCCGTGGAACGGGACCGCGGATTACATAACGCAATCAATACAGAGCCGCGTCGCACGGCGTGCACAGGTGCAGGTGTTGCTCTGCGCTGCCGAAAAACACTGCTCGAGACTCCCTCAAGCGAGAGTCGCCTACAGTGGTGTGCGTGCTGCAAGACCTGCGGTACACACACCGTCAGATTATTTGACTTGTCGCTCTAACGAAGTAGGCGAGTGTCAGCAACATGTCTCGTCGTCTTATCGTGGCGTGTTTATCTTCTGCAGTTAGGTCAGACCATAGAAATGCCACTTGCACGCTTAGGGTAGCAGATTGACGGTGACTACCTTTAAACACAACTTGATTAATTTTCACACACATTTATTAAAATAATAAAAGTCATACATTTTACGAAACTTGATTCTGGATGCTGTTTACAATTGACACTCTGAAGTTCCTTTGGTCTTGGTACGTTAATCTTATTCTCACGTATCTCTGATACTTGACAAAGTGTCTATACATTTATCTTCATGGCTACGTACAGGAATATGATAATCCTATTAGGCGCAGACTGAAGCTTGACTACAGACAAATGCAGACTGACTAATCAGAGGTCTGTACACTCGTTATAATACCTCGCGCGTTCAGGCATCACTGCGCGAGTGTGAACCGCGAGGAGAAAAGGTTCTACGTTAGCGGAAATCTCATTGGCTGCGAGACATATTAACATGATGATCGGCGGAAGCAGAACTTCGTCCATCTCTAAGGCAGCGCCATCTCCTAGTTCGGAGACGGACGAGCGCTGTGCCTGCGCTGTTGTGCTTAGCGGGGCGCGCTCTAGAGGAAAAGTTGTGTACGCGCTGACTATGCGGAACTATGTACGCAGCAAGTTTTCAGTTTCCTAATAAGGCAAGAACCAGTGCCCAGCAAATAACAGTCGTGCGACAATCCCGGCCACTTTTGTTTCTTTCGCTAATTAAAAAAATTATTCCTAAGTAGCTATCCTAATTACCCCTATGGCCGATTACTAAATATCGATATACCGTTGGCTTATCCACAAAATATCGATATATTGCCGGTAAACATTGCCACCGATAAATCGATATGGCGGCATCGAAGTGTCAGCACCGTTTGTCGATTTTGTATTTTGTCGTCCATTTTTATTCGAAATTTTCGCTTGTTGTGTTGGCACAAGAGCCAACACCGCGTTACTAGTGGAGTCCGAAATGCACGCGTTTCAGCTCAGGCAGGCTGGTGTGGGGAGTGAAGGACTATACTGACGTGAGGTGTGGAACATGACAAGCAATTAGAATTCAGAAAGCGGACGTAATTAGTTTGATACCTAACTTTAATCCATTAATGATGAACGTCGCTCTTGACGGTACATGATTCACATCTGCTCAGAATACATTCATAGTAATATGGCGCCTTGCTAGGTCGTAGCAAATGACGTACCTGAAGGCTATCCTAAACTGTCGTCTCGGCAAATGAGAACGTAAGTAGGCAGTGAACCATCGCTAGCAAAGTCGGCTATACAACTGGGGTGAGTGCTAGGGAGTCTCTCTAGACCTGCCGTGTGGCGGCGCTCGGTCTGCAATCACTGATAGTGGCGACACGCGGGTCCGACGTATACTAACGGACCGCGGCCGATTTAAGGGCTACCACCTAGCAAGTGTGGTGTCTGGTGGTGACACCACATCGGTAAATATTTGAAGTTGTTCTTTTGAAATCATACCAGAACCTGCTTTCACTGTGTGAAGGAGTCTTACTACTTTTTGAGCGTTTTATCACGTCCAGTCTTTCTCTTTAGCTGTGTGAAACAAGTACGAGGGGCGTTTGAGAAGTCCGTGCATTGTCAAAGAGATGGCACCACGCGCGCGTATCGAGGTCATGTTTAGTTGGCAACACCTTGGAATGAACGCACACCAAGTTTGAGCCTTATTGGTCTGTTTCTTCGCGTTTGGCATTCGCGTGAATCAAGAAAGTCGAGTGATTGTCAAAAAATAGACGAAATAGAATTTTCTGTGGTGATTAAACAGTACTTTATGAAAGGCAAATCGCCTCAGGAGACTAAAGAGAAACTTGATCAACATTACGGTGACTCTGCGCCTTCGATTAGGACAGGTCATAAGTGGTTTCAAAATTATTGGAGTGGCCATATGGACACAAGTGATGCTGAACGTGGAGGTTACGACTCCAGCAATCATTGATAAAATCCGTGATATCGTGATGAATGTCAGAAGATTTAAGGTGTGCGAGATTGCTAATGCTGTGGGCATGTCGAATGAGCGGGTACGTAATGTTTTGCATAAACATTTGGACATGAGGAAGCAAGATGGGTTCCGCAATTGCTCACGCTTGACCAAAAATGGAATCGTGTGAAGTGTTGCAAGGATGGTTTGCAGCTGTTCAGGAAGAATCCGCAGGACTTTGAGCGTCGTATGGTCACTGTGGATGATACATGGATACATTACTATACTCCTGAGAGGAAACAACAATCCAAACAATGGGTTACCAAAGGAGAATGTGCCCAAAAAAAGGCGAAGACCATTCCTTCGGCCGGAAAGGTTATGGCGACTGCCTTTTGGGATTCGCAAGGGATAATCCCCATCGACGACTATGGGGAAAAGGATAAAACTATTACAGGTGAATATCATCCGTCGTTATTGGACCGTTTTAAAGCCGAGCCGCAAGAGAAATGCCGGCAATTGTCCCGCAAAAAGGTCCTTTTCCATCACGACAATGCACTAGGAAACACCTCAGCAGTTGTGGTCGCAAAATTAATGGAAATAGCATTAAAATTTTTTTGACATCCCCCCGATTCTCCACACTTGGCTCCCTCGGACTACTATTTCTTCCCCAATTTGAAGAAGTGGCTGGCGAGATAAAGTTTTCATTCAAACGAGGAGGTGATTGCAGCAACTAATAGCTATTTTGCAGACTTGGACAATTCCTGTTATTCGGAAGGGATCAAAAAATTAGAACAGCGTTGGACAAAGTGTATAAGTCAGAAACGAGACTATGTCGAAAAATAAAAAAGGTTTACCCTAAACAAAGAAGTAGTTTTTATTTTTGCACGGACTTTTCAAACGCCCCTCTAATAAGTGGAGTAAAAGAAGAAGTACGATTGCACTGTAGGGGCGAGGGTGCGAATGGAAAAAGAAGATTTTCGATGTGAAGCAGTAGCTCACCCGCTGCTTTAAAAAAATATTATTATTAACGTGTGCGCTATTCCTTCATGCCGGCATTCTTCAATAACAGCTGCTAAAAGTGGTTAGACTAAAGTCTAAATGACAGTATTGGTTGTTGCCGTGAGCGGAGACTTGTGAAGTGATACGCTGACGTAATCGGCGGTCTGCATCTACATGTACGTGATCACTCTGCTATTCACAATAAAGTGCCTGGCAGAGGGTTCAATGAACCACCTTCAAGCTGTCTCTCTACCGTTCCACTCTCGAACGGCACGCGGGAAAAACGAGCACTTAAATTTTTCTGTGCGGGCCCTGATTTCTCTTATTTTATCGTGATGATCATTTCTCCCTATGTAGGTGGGTGCCAACAGAATGTTTTCGCAGTCGGAGGAGAAAACTGGTGATTGATATTTCATGATAAGATGCCGTCGCAACGAAAAACGCCTTTGTTTTAATGGTTGCAACTCCAATTCATTTATCACGTCTGTGGCACCATCTCCCCTATTTCGCGATAATACAAAACGAGCTGCCCTTCTTTGTACTTTTTCGATGTCATCCGTCAGTCCCAACTGCTGCGGATCCCACACCGCACAGCAGTACTCCAGAATAGGGCGGACAAGCGTGGTGTAAGCAGTCTCTTTAGTAGACCTGTTGCACCTTCCAAGTGTTCTGCCAGTGAATCGCAGTTTTTGGTTTGCTCTACCCACAACATTATCTATGTGATCGTTCTAATTTAGGTTATCTGTAATTTTAATCCCGAAGTATTTAGTTGAATTTACAGCCTTCAAATTTGTATGACTTATCGCGCAAACGAAATTTAGCTGATTTCTTTTAGTACTCGTGTGAATAACATCACACTTTTCCTTACTCAGGGTAAATTGCCACTTTTCGCACCATACAGATTTCTTATCTTAATCATTGCGCAAGTCGTTTTCATCATCTAATGACTTTACAAGACGGTAAAGAACAGCATCATCTGGAAACAAACCGAGACAGCTAAACAGATTGTCTCCTATGCTGTTAATATAGATCAGGAACAACTGAGGACCTATAACACTTCCCTGAGGAACGCCGGATATTACTTCTGTTTTACTCGATTACTTTCCGTCTATTACTATGAACTGTGACCTTTGTGACAGGAAATCACGAATCCAGTCGCACAACTGAGGCGATCTGATTCCATAGGCAGGCAGTTTGGTTAGAAGACGCTTGTGAGGAACGGTGTCGAAAGCCTTGTCGAAATCCAAAAATATGGAATCAATTTAACATCCTCTGTCGATAGCACTTATTACTTCATGAGTATAAAGAGCTACTTGTGTTTCACAAGAACGATATTTTCTGAAACCGCCCTGTGTGTCAATGATTCGTTTTCATCGTGGTACTTCGTAATGTTCGAATACAGCACATGTTCCAAAACCCTACTGCAAATCGACGTTAGTGATACGGGCCTGTAATGCAATATATCACCCCAACCTCCCTATTTGGGTATTGGTGTGACTTGAACAATTTTCCAGTCTTTAGGTACGGATCTTTCTGTGAGCGAGTGGTTGTATGTAATTGCTAAATATAGAGCTGTTTTATCAGCATACTCTGAGAGCAACGTGACTGGTATACAATCTGGACCGGAGGTCTTGCCTTTATTAAGTGATTTAAGCTGCTTCGCTACTCCGAGGATATCTGCTTCTACGTTTCTCATCTTGGCAGTTGTTCGTGATTGGAATTCAGGAATATTTACTTCGTCTTCTTTTGTTCTTCGACGCTGCCAACAGAAACTGCAACGTTCACGCAGTTTTTGACACTACAACTGCGATGTCACTGGTTTTTCCAAAAATGAAAAAAAAAAAAAACAGGGACGTCGACATAAAGTGTTGCGTAAAGAGTGATATGTGACGACACCCACCGACGAACCCATCGGACACGTTTTACTGTGCCACTTGCTTGCAGCTACCATTGTTAGCAAAGTGCCTATGGCCAAGGGTCAGCGTGCATCGTTTTCCTTTCAGTTCTTGCTCTAAGGGGGATAGGCAGGTTGCTAGCTTGTTTGTGTGCAGTATATCTAATAATAAATCGCTTAAATATACAGCTCTGAAACACTCAGGTACTGGGTGTTGTTTTATGCTTTTCATCATCATTTCATCCCCATCGACACACAAGCCTCCGAAGTGGTATCAACTGGAAAGACTTGCATCAGGCGAACGGTCTACCCGACGGGAGGCCTCAACCACACGGCATTTCCATTTTTACTGGGAGTATATTTGCTATGTGCATCCCATATTAATTTGACCAATACGTCGATATTTCTTCTGTCGATATACCGATGTATAGATAATTTTCTTCAATACACCGAGGTAGCGAAACGATGATTTTTCTTAAACATCGGTAAATCGGATTCTCGATATTTTTATAAATATCGACAGTCCTAGCTATGTGTCTTGCCGCAAACGGTAGGTTAAACCATGAAGTTTTTTTTTATGGTTATACTTTGATATGTGTATGCGATTTGCTCCAAGTGGTAACTTAACTCATGAACTTTTTACAGATACACTGACAGCATTACAGGTGGCGTAATTTAGTCCTGCTGTGATTATGGCATGAGAAAAAAAAAATATTGTGAATGAAATCATGGTCCTCCTTAAACTGTACTGTTTTTCTAATTATTAAATGTTTCCCGGAGACATTTAAGTCTCCTTTTATTATCTACGATAGTGATCGATGCAGACGATATGAATTAAAACTTTAGCTGCGACCGGGACTCGAACCCGGGTCTTCAAGTTGTTTGGCAGAAACGCTAGCCATTACACCACCGCGCTACGATCATTAACATTGCTGCACGAACTAAGGTAGTTTGTGGAGCCTTGTTATGGTTAGCATTTCTGTCTAGACTTGTAGAAGACACCGGTTCCAGTCTCGGCTGCAGCACAAATTTTAATTCATTTCGTCTGCTTCCATCATTATCCTACGGTTTTTAATTTATGTTAGCTGTGCTATTGGCCGGTTACAACTTCATTTTCAACCCCTAAAGTGAAACAAATCACCGTGGAGCACACTAAAACGCCAGTATGTAGTTCACGAAAACCTACAACACACAATAACAATCTTGTTAGAGAGGTGACATAAAGCTTTAACTCTATTTACGTGTAACTAGGCGTGGACTAGGTGTTAACAATATTTCAACACAGTCCGCAGAAAACGAAGTGACGTCTTTCCAGAGAACTAGGCGTACCTCAGAGCATTGTGGTCAGGATTTTACACCAACGGCTGCATTTCCAGTCATACAAAGTGCACCTCCAGCAAGCATTGCAGACGTAAGGTAGACCCTGAATTGCTGAGTAATTTGCTAAGAACTTGCTGCGACGAAACGACGCAAGCAACGATTGCTTTAATAAAGTTAGTTATTCCGATAAGCAACGTCTCCTGCGCATTAAACCGGCGTAATGCCGGGTCTGCGTGTCGGAACGCCCACATATACACTACCGGCCATTAAAATTGCTACAGCAAGAAGAAATGCAGATGATAAACAAGTATTCATTGGACAAATATATTATACTACAACCCACATGTGATTACATTTTCAGTGAGTGGTGTATTGTGACGAGCCAGTTCCTCGGCCGCCATTGACCAGGCGTTTTCAATTCGTGATAGATCAGGGAATGTGCAGGCCAGGGCAGCAGTCGAACATTTTCTGTATCCAGAAAGGCCCGTACAGGACCTGCAACGTGCGGTCGTGCATTATCCTGCTGAAATGCAGGGTTTCGCAGGGATCGAATGAAGGGTAGAGTCACGGGTCGTAACACGTCTGAAATGTAACGTCCACTGTTCAAATTCCCGTCAATGCGATAAGACGTGACCGAGACGTGTAACCAATGGCACCCCATACCATCTCGCCGGGTGATACGACAGTATGGCGATGACGAATACACGCTTCCAATGTGCGTTGACCGCGATGTTGCCAAACAAGGATGCGACCATCATGATACTGTAAGCAGAACCTGGATTCATCCGTAAAAGCGACGTTTTGCCATTCGTGCACCCAGATTCGTCGTCGAGTACACCGTCGCAGACGCTCCTGTCTGTGATGCAGCGTCAAGGGTAGCCACGGTCTCCGAGCTGATAGTCCGTGCTGCTGCAGACGTCGTCGAACTGTTCATGCAGATGGTTGTTGTCTTGCAAACGTCGCCATCTCTTGACTCAGGGTTCGAGGCGTGGCTGCACGATCCGTTACAGCCACGCGGATAAGATACCTGTCATCTCGACTGCTAGTGATACGAGGCCGTTGGGACCCAGCACGGCGTTCCGTATTACCTTCCTGAACCCACCGATTCCATATTCTGCTAACAGTCATTGGATCTCGACCAACGCGAGCAGCAATGTCGCGATACGATAAACCGCCATCGCGATAGGCTACAATCCGACCTTTATCAAAATCGGAAACGTAATGGTATGCATTTCTCCTCCTTACACGAGCCATCACAACAACGTTTCACCAGGCAACGCCGGCCAACTGCTGTTTGTGTATGAGAAATCGGTTGGAAACTTTCTTCATATCAACACGTTGTAGGTGTCGCCACCGGCGCCAACCTTGTGTGAATGCTCTGAAAAGCTAATCAGTTGCACATCATAGCATCTTCTTCCTGTCAGTTAAATTTCGCGTCTGTAGCACATCATCTTCGTTTTGTAGCAATTTTAGTGGCAGTAGTGTAACTTATAGGGTAACACCACTACAGTGTGTGGGTTTTCCTCATCCCACACACGGCTGTTCCAGCTATTCGAAATACCATCGGGATGAAATGAGACCTCATCAGCAAACAGCTCGATCTGAAGAAAATCTGGTCGATCATACTATTGTTGGAGCAACCGCTGACCCTGCGAGATCCTCGTTGCAAAGCCAGTCACAAGCCCTGCATGGACTCGTTGTGGGTGATTTGGGTGTAATTGTTTTTCGTGGAGTACTCTCCACACGCTAGTATTTGCAGCACCCATTTCACCTCCACTCCGACGAGTACCTGTAGTGGGGTCCGCTGCAATAGGTTCCAGCACCTCCTCTTCAAAATCGGCTGTGTAATGGTCCTCATGTAGCCAGGTCCCTCGTTTCTTGTTTTAAATGAACCAGTCTCCCGCATTCGTCGACCGAGGGAAATAAACACTCGTCTTGTCGGATGATGTCTGTTAGGTAATCGTTCCCTGTACAGCCTATCAGCAGCGGGAGCGTTGCAACGTATTTCCCCATACAGGGGTTGCGTGTCAGTGAGTTCTGCGAAACTGTACCTGTACTGCTCCATCGTATTGTACTGTACGTCTCTGAGCGGGACTGAAGAATGAATTGGTCTGTCGTTGATTCATAGCAAGTTCTGTCATGGGACAATGTAAATACGATACCACAGAGCCACCTTATGGACAAGTAAAGTAAACAAAACCTAAGTCGCCGCCCGCTGTGGCCGAGCGGTTCTAGGTGCCTCCGTTCAAATGGCTCTGAGCACTATGCGACCTAACTTCTGAGGTCATTAGTCGCCTAGAACTTAGAACTAATTAAACCCAACTAACCTAAGTACACCACACACATCCATGCTCGAGGCCGGATTCGAACCTGCGACCGTAGCGGTCGCTCGGCTCCGGACTGTAGCGCCTAGAACCGCACGGCCACTCCGGCCGGCGGTGCTTCAGTCAGGAACCGCGCTGCTGTTACGGTCGCAAGTTCGAATCCTGCCTCACGTATGGATGTGTGTGATGTCCTTAGGTTAGTTAGGTTTACGTAGCTCTAAGTTCTAGGGGACTGATGACCTCAGATGTTACGTTCCATAGAGCTTAGAGCCATTTGAAGCCTTTGAAACCTGCATCATGACTTTCTAGTAATAAGGCTCGTCCTCCACGTTCCGTTGCAGGAAATATAGAATGTACATGTAAATAAACAGAACAGCACGTGTAGACTTGTACGCATGTTAGTTGTAAATAAGCTGCGAAACAGTAACGCCAGACAAATCGATAGAGAAGTTTCCTGCGTATCTCCTTAAGCTGACTTCTCGGACCACAGGTTCGCCCTCTCAAATTGTTCAGTGGGGCGTTGTCCACTATGTCCAGTTACATTTTGCACGCTCTTACGGAAACACTCTGTATTATTGTTGTTGTTGTTGTGGTCTTCAGTCCTGAGACTGGTTTGATGCAGCTCTCCATGCTACTCTATCCTGTGCAAGCTTCTTCATCTCCCAGTACCTACTGCAA